>NC_140620.1:18538009-20938009 GCF_057382275.1 Copadichromis virginalis | reverse complement strand
GAATTTAAATTTAAAATTTTAAGAGGAAAAAACCTACATGGCCCTGTGTGAAAAAGTGATCGCTCCCTTAAACCTTATAACTGGTCGGGCCAAACTTAGCAACAACAGCTGAAACGAAGCGTTTACCATAAATGGCAGTCTGTCTTGTACAGTGCTGTGAATGAATTTCGGCCCGCTCATTTTTGCAGAATTGTTGTAATTTAGCCACATTGGAGGATTTTCAAGCCTAAACCACCTTTTTGAGGTCATGCTACAGCATCTCAATCAGATTCAGGTCAGGAATTTGACTTTGGCCACTCCAAAGTTTTCATTTTGTTTTTCTTAAGCCATTGAGGTGGACTTGCTGTTGTGCTTTGGATGATTGTCCTCCTGCAGAACCCAAGTGGGAATATACGGCCATCTGTTCGTGATCTCAGCTTGAGGTCAAGAATCGTTCTTTTGTGACCTCCTGGATGAGTTGCTGATGCACTCTTGCAGTAATTTTGGTAGGCTGGCCTGTGAAAGTTCATCACTGTTCGAGGTTTTGTCCATATGTGGATAATGGCTCTCACCGTGGTTCACTGAAGTCCCAAAACCTTACAAATGGCCTTCTAACCCTTTCCAGACTGAGAGATGTCACCTACTTTGTTTATCAGCTGTTTCTTTGGATCGTGGTATGTTGTTTTGCTTTTTGAGATCTCTTAGCTTGCTTCAGTTTGTTAGAAAATTTCTATTTAATTACAAATACTTTTTCATACAGGGCCATGTTATCTTTGTCTAATATTTAAATTTTTTGATGATCTGAAACACTTAAGAGTGACAAATACACAAAAAATAGGAAATTAGGAAGGGGGCAAACACTTTTTCACACCACTGTACGTCACCTGACAGTCCAGCATCAGGGCAGAGGTCATCCTCAAACACAGATGATTCCAACAGAAGAACTGGGATATGATTTGTGAAAAGGAGCCAAGGTCTGTGACAGAAAGAACAGCAGTCACAGTTTACTCTGGTTGTCTTCTCAGGTGGTTTCCACGGTGACTTTGATGGACTGACTGACCAACCGAGTGCTGACCTAATGTGACAGTGTTCGCAGAGACAAGAGACATGCTGCTTTTATCCATCTCCTTTATACTTGTACTATTTCTGCTAAAGGATGGAAAAATAAAGCGTGTGGTAACCAGTCTGTGTTTTTCCAGAATTTCATTACTTCTACTTTTTGGCTCTGAAACTGTTCAGCTTGAACTCCAGTCTTTTCAGCTTTAATGAATATTTCCTGCAATACATTCAGAGGCTTTGAAAAGCTGACGGGCTTAGAAAAATGAAAAGATGTGCACTAATATTAGTGTTACAGACACCACCCATTCATTCCACATTTAAACATACAGTTGTGGTCAGATGTTTATACACACTCATCATGAATGTCATGGTAATTTGGTTTTTTTAAATAAGTTATTGGAACTGGCCTTTTTCGATGGTGGAATGATGGTATAGCATACATCTTTAATTACTTTAAAAAATAAGAGCTGGGTGCTCAAGTTTGAATTTATTTGGAATTTTCTCTAATTCACACAGGGTCGAAAACTATGCATAAAGACTTAAATATATACTTACATCCTCACTAGTATTTGGTTAAATGTCTCAGAAGGTTTGACCTCAACCAAACACTTTTGGTATCCATCAACAAGCTTCTGGCATAATTCAGGCTGGATAACTGACCATTCATCATGGCAGAATTGGTAGAGTTTATTTCAATTGGTTAGTTTCCTCGCAAAGACCTGGCTTAGCTAATGTGAGCTAATGTGCTTTGAATGTGCTTCCATTTGAATCGAGTTTTCGTTTGTGTTTGGGATCGTTGTCAAGTAAAAAAAAAAAAAGGAGAGTCCTGTATTATTGCATCCACATTGTGTAATGTACCAGTAGCAATAGTGTAAAAACAGCCCCAGAGCATGACGCTACCACCATGCTTGACGGCCGCTGCAGTGCTACTCCTCCAAACACACCACCTGTCATTTTGGCCAAATAGTTCAACCTTTGTCTAATAATAATAATAATGGATTGTATTTATATAGCGCTTTTCGACACCCTCATAGCGCTTTACAATTCCACTATTCATTCATTCACACACTGGTGGAGGCAAGCTACAGTTGTAGCCACAGCTGCCCTGGGGCAGACTGACAGAAGTGAGACTGCCATATCACGCCATCAGCCCCTCTGGCCAACACCAGTAGGCAGTAGGTAAAGTGTCTTGTCCATCGAACCGGCAACCTTCCGGTTACATAGATGAGCTTCCCAACCCGCCGCCCCGGTCGTCTAGTCTCATCATAAAGATGTTCTGCAGAATGCATTTGGCTTGTCCATATGGGCAGCTACAAATTTCAGTGGAGTTTGAAGGTGTTATTTTTGGAGTAGGAGTTTGTTTCTTGGTCAGCACCCTCTCATTCCGTGGCAATTTAAAACTGACTTTGCTATCGACGTTGATGCTGGTGTTCCAGAAGTTTCCTGTTCATGGCAGGCTTGAGCCTGGGGGATCCCTGAACATCCTGACCAATTTCCTCTCATCTGATAGTGACAGTTTGGCTCTTCTTTCAGTCCTTAGCAATGAGACATCCAAATAACTTGTACTTAGATGAAACTGCTTGAACTGATAATCTTGGAATCTGCAGTTGCTTAGAAATGGCTCCAACAGACTTTCCCAACTCATGTTAATCTACAGTTCTCCTTCTTATATCTTCACTCAGGCTTTCCCATTACAAGCATTGGTCAATCCAGTAAGGGCTGTTTAACAAATTCTTTTTATCCGGGCAAAGAGAAACCCACAAGTTTTTTCTCTTTTATTTTCAGGTGCTTACTTTACCATGTAAGAACCATGTAGAACCTTCAGCGTCAAGATGTGTGAATAGATATTATATAGAACACACAGGGAGTGGGCAGAAGTTTTAACACTGATGTCCCTCTTCTAGCCAACATGCAGGACAGTTTATATGGCTAAAATATATTTTTGTAGCAGGCTGTAAATATCTTTATTTCTGTTGTAAAGTTTGACATTTTGCGTCTGTGGGAACTGACTCACTTTTGGTCACTTTTAGAACCAGTCTGAAGTGGATATTAGAGAAACTGCAGTGTTCAGTGCTTTAACATTAGCTTTATTTGTTAGCCCCAGAGGTTGATTTTGCATAATGCAGCTTGGCATGCTGCAATATTAACATACACCAGGTTACTGACAACCCTTTTTCAAGCATTTCTACAACAGTCTGATTCTAAACTACCTGAATCTGATGTAAACCCGTTCCTATTGATAGAAAATCTCTTAAGACATTTACTGTGGGAGGTCCCAAAGAAATCCAAGATGACAATAATCATTCAGAGAATTCTACAAAATAAGACAAAACACTATTTCCATATAAAAATATAAAAACAAAGATAAGAAAAGTCAACGTAAACTTAAATTATTAACTTAATATCATGTTTAAATTACATAACTGACAAATTACAAACTGCAAACTTCAAAAAAAATTACTAAAACTTTAATAAGATGATTAAATCAGTCTCAAGGAATCCTGGGAATTATTGTAGTTCATTGCTCTGGTGACTTTGAAAAGTAATCAGTATCAGCTAATGTGTCACCAATCAGAACTGAGGATGAGTGGATGCCCCACCATTTTAGTGCTGCTCTTCAAACGAGCCATAGAGATTGAAAATGTGACGTCATTCAAGGGTAAAACCGCAAAGGATTCTGGGAATTCGTGGCAAGAGGTACTAGCGCACGCAGGCTTTCAATTGAAATCAGTTACACAGCGATAAAAAGAAACACAAAAAATGGAAAGAAGCTGTTGTATTATTAACTGCAATAGCCGGTCACATGACAGCCACGGGAAGCCGACGGGTAAAGCAGATAAAACAGGTTTTTTGTTTTTTTGTATCACTAATTGCCCAGTACGATTACAGCATACAATATTATTGTCACTGCTACATTTCTGTAATCCGTACCAGAAATTATTTCCACTACTAATTAATTACCATTGAGCTTAAAGGTCCTATTAATAAACGGTTAACGAATGTGTATTTATGAAGACGATTTGTGAGACTGGTAAACTTACCTTTGTTTGTGCGATGGTCTTTCGTTCTACACGGTGCATTTCAAGGTCCTGTACCCATCCGTCAGTAAACTGTACCTGGGCTTGTTGCAGTGACCTGAAGTTACTAAACTTCATGAATGTATGCACTGGTGGTGGTGAAAGTTGGGCAGCACGCTAACGTCTTTTGTCTACTCTGTGTGCTCGTAAGGGTCTAACCCTTTCACTCCTTTGATTTTTTTCCACGTATCTTTTCTTTGCCTTTTCGTCGAGTCTGTCTTTGTACAGACCGGCATTGTTATCCTTCGTTTTGTACATACCTTTTTTGGGGGGCAAAGAAAAAGCAAGAAGGTATTGGAACCGGAGAATGAACGTTTTGCAGTGCTGCAAATGCTTGCATTTGATGCGGTACTTGGATTGTTTTGCCACGAGTTCCCGGCATGCAATGCGCAAAAGTCACGTGGTCTGTCAATCTCTATTGTGGGCTTGTTGTTCCTACTGAGGTTCAGACAAACTGTTTGGGTTTCTGGTTGGGGGTCGGCGTGGCTTGTGGTGGGAGGGGCTTTTGCTTCTCTGATGACTCTCCCTGGTCACTAGCTGTGGATAAATAAAAGTAGAAAATGAGGAACTGTCACACTGATCTGAGCCCTGAAGTGAAAAATAAACTGAATATGAGCATAATGGAGCTGAAAATAGGTTTAAGGTTTAAAACAAGAAAAGAAAATGCACAGTTCTCACACCCGGAGTGTACCGTCGTCTTTTATATGCAATCTAAGGTTTAAGTTCTAATGACCGAAAATCAGGCTGATCTAAACTACATCTACATAAAAAAGTCAAAAGAGAAGACTCATATGACATTTGTTATTCATATTTTAATAAATAAAAAAAAATGTGAATCCTGTGACCAAATCTAAAAATCAATGAAAAATTTGACATCACTCTAAGCCACCACCAAAGGTGTGCAATACAGTAAATGTTGGTCTCAGTCTGATACTAGATTGAGACCAACGTTTAATGAAATGCTCTAAAAGTTAAATTAGACAAAGATGATCAGAGAAAATAAAAACCATAGTTTTTAAATGATGATTTCCCTTTTTAAGAAAGAAAAAAACAGCGGTTTTGTGATAGGCTGACATTTGTTTTCTTGGTTTTAACTGGATTTCTTTTTACAGTTTCAGGACTTTTGTACAAAAACACATAGCTTGTGGTAATTAAGCTTCAGGTTTTGGTGAAGCCCTCAGAGGTGAAATACAAATGTGTGTGTGCATGTATTTGTGACTTACTCTGTAGCTTGGAGAGAGAGTACTCCAGCCCTCTCATGGCTTTAGCTTGGTTACTTTTAAACCTGGCAAGACCGAATTCCTGGCGGAGAAAGACAAAGAATTAGTCAAAGATAAATACCCGCACCATACGTTAGCTGTATATAGATACTGACGAAGTGTCACATAGTTGGTTTTGGTATCTTGGCTTGGCTTGAGAGCCAGGAGGTATTACTTCACAATTTTCTGAGTGTTTGCAGACATCTTCCATGCAAACTATGGGCGACAATGGACAATCTGATAAGAGACCAAACCAATCGCAGACAGAATTTTGGTGCAGCACCCTCTTTGCAACGAATTTCCCCAGCAACAACTCGCTAACTAGTCAGGGGTTTTATTTATGACCTGCATTGCCAAGGAGTAACCGAGATATTAGCTAAGCCAACATGAAGCTATGTAACAAGCATAACAACCCAACTGCAAAAATAATGGAATAAAATTATAATCGCAAACATGCAGAACATTAAGGCAAACTAAGCAGCCGTTATCAAGTTCGTGTTGACCACACCTCCAGCCATTACTGGGGATCTTTTATAGAGATTGAAAATGTGATGTCATTCTGGGGTAAAACCGCAAAGGATTCTGGGAATTCGTGGCAAGAGGTACTAGCGCACGCAGGCTTTCACATGAAAACAGTCACACAGCGATAAAAAGAAACACAAAAAATGGCGAGAAGCTGTTGTATTATTAACTGCAATAGCCGGTCGCATGACAGCCACGGGAAGCCGACGGGTAAAGAGATTGTTTATGGGATTACGTCGTGGAAGAGAAATTGTTCAAGCCATGTTTCCGAAGTAACAAGAGCTGACGTATGGCCTGGATTGCAGCAATTTGAAGACCAAATATAACGTTTCAGAACATTCCAGCTCACATGTTAGTCTGCTCCAAGCATTTCCACAAAGGTACGTCTTCTGTTGTAGTTATTACGTAATTTATCATAACATAATTGTTGATGTAGGTTACAAGTAAGTCTTATATTGATTTGAATAGAATTCATTGCGCTATGCTGCTTTGTTCACTGTGGCTTTGCGGGCTAATGTTTGTTATGTTTTGTAGGAAAACCAGCCTACAAAATGCTGGAATGCGATCCAGACTGGGCGCCCTCTATCAACCTTTGTACGGACCTGCCGTGTTGTCCGTCGTTTTGTACATAACTGTTTTTGGGGTAAATAAAATGCAAGTAGGGTTTAAAACCACAGAATTAATGATTACCGGTGCTGGAAATACTAGCGCTTAATGCAGTGTTTTGATTTTGTTGCCACGGGTACCCACAAAGCAATGCACGAAGGTCACGTGGTCTGTCAATCTCTATTAGAAATACACTAAGAGAAGCTGGTGTGTTCTTTATACTTTAAGTGATAGTAGGTTGAGTTTGGGTTTTGGTGGCCAATTTTCCTTAGGACTGAAACATTTGTATGTTTGTGTATACCTGTATGGGTCGACCCAGTCCATATACAGCTGTGGAGATCCAGGCCTCCCTCCTCAATTTGGTCCAAGATGGCCGACCATGGTTCTCTTCAAACAGACACCGCTCCACAACAGTCTTAGAGGCAGAGACGGTAGAAAATGTATAAAAAAGCCCGTTTTTACTCCAAACACAAACTATGTTCAAGCACAGGAAAAAGTATTATATTCAACTTAGTTAAATACTGAAAATGTTAAAACCAACCAGACTGTAAGAGGCCTTGTAGTTTTCCAGTCAAAAAGCATTTATACCTGTGTCCAGTGCAGTTCTTTAAATCTGCAAATTCATCCATTTTCTTGTCCTTTCTGAGATGAGCAAAAGTGGAGAGAATGGCCTCATTTAGGCAACTATCTCCAGCCTTTCCAGCAAGGCATTCCCAGTCCAGTCCTGTTTCTGTCCCAGGTCTCCTCACAGCTGGACATGCCCAAAACCCCTGACCTAGTCCATCAAAGTCTAGATGTGCAGGAGATGTCCTATTCAGGTGCTCAAACCATGTCAGCTGGTTCCTCTATTACAGTGGTTCCCAAACTTTTTTGCTGCCTTTGTTTTACAACACGCACGCACACGCACAAACACATCCTCCAACCACACACGCCCATATTTTGCTCCATTGTGGTTTCTTTCACACCTCAAACATTTAGTAAACAATTAAGCAAATACAAGTAACTTGAAATAAATTACAGGCAGTAAGAAAGTAAACTATTACACTACGTCCACACCTACACGGGTATTTTTGAAAACGCAGCTGTTTCGTTGACACATAAACAGCATTTCGAATCACCAAAAACGCAAACGCAGTTACTGTCCCTCCATTTAGAAAGGCAGAGGCGTCACGGTGTGATTATTTTACTGTATGTGTAATAATATTCAACATTGCTATCAATGCATTTTTCAAAAAATGCCTCTCTGTGCAAAATGGGTTTAAAAACATAAACAACTGTGGGATACTGTTTGTCCGTGATAGGGAGAGCACAGTGCTGCTCCCAACGCAGGGAAAACCAATTAAGCACGGGAGACCTACCTCGGCACTTGTGCAGGTGAAACCAAAGGGCAGATATGCTTCACCAGATTTTCTAGTCTTTGGCTTAGAATGAAGTTGGTTTGGAAACATATTCAGCGATGCTTCATCTCCTGCTTTGCATTTCTGTGGGCGCCCCGTGCTAGCAGTGTCCAAGAGTTTTGTTTTTTCTCCCCCCCCTTTTCATACCGCGCCCCCCTGCAATGGCTCTGCGCCCCCCCCTGGGGGGGCGGGCCCCACACTTTGGGAAGGTCTGCTCTATTACATCCACCTCTTATGACCATGATCTCATGCTTTCATGCTATTCACAGCTCGTGGCCATTTTCTGATTGGTTATCTCAAACTGCAAACTGCCCCATTCAAAGTGGGAGAAATCACTTGATGACAATAAGACCATCGATCTGAACTCTATCCTATCTGTCATGGGGTGGGGGTGGGGGGGTTAATTAACCACAGTGATCTAATCAGAGCGCATCTCACCATCAGCGTGTTGTGGTTCAGGTTCCAGGTCTTGGTGATGAGCGTGTGGGCCTGAGGGTCCACGATAGAATCTTCCAGGACATAGACCGCCCGAGCCATGTGCATGGGGAAGACCCGCTCCGCCCAGCCCGGCAGGCGGTTGGTCTTCGTCAGCAGTCGCCTGGACAGCAGGTGGTTGCTGGAGGTGACCTCGTGGTATAGGACATCTTCCGTGAGTACATGGGTGCTGGTACACCAAAACAGATCTATTTTTTAAGGACACTCACACATTCTTTTTTTTTAAATGTCTTTTATTGTTTAAAAAACTGAAGTTCTCCAAACAACACCCAGGGTTGATGCAGTCAAGATAAAAGCACGACAGTTTGGTCCACTTTGTCCATTGTCTGGAGAAAATGGACTAATGTGTTTTTTTTCTTTTATTGTACTAGATAATAAGGTGACATTTTTCACTGTTTTATAAGGGAAAAATATCAGATTCATTGATGGAAATTACTTTGCATATTCACTGAAACAATCATTAATTACCTGTATGGGTTTGGGTAGCGCTGCCAGAAGGCAGCCAGCACCTGATGCCACGGGCTCTTAATGTCCACCTCGCTGTGGAAATACCTCCCCATGTCGGCATGTACTAACAGAGCTCATTCAGCAGCTGCAGGAACAACATAAGAGACAAGTTATATTTTTTTTAAATATATTTTGTATTTAGTGTCATGAGTTCCTCTTCATGTTTAAGTTTGTAGAATAAAATTCCTGTCCCGTTGGTATGAACACTCACTGAATTTGATCACGGCAAGCAAGAGAGGATAGGACAGTCGTGCCAAAGTCCCCATTAACAGGACATAGACAGCTGATTGTGCCTGCATTAGTGCCTGAAAATCCGGGTAGCTTTAAATTCTAACAGTGTGTTTAAATGACTTTAGTTTTCATACCACAAAAAGCTTTTCCCCCACAAAAAGTTTTCAGACGCTAGTTTTCAGACACCAAATGAAAACCGTTGGGGTGAGCACGTTTTTAAATATGCAATTGTTAACAGTAGAATCTAAAGTTGCCACTTTAGTGAAAAAATGACTTTGCGTTGGCCGGGAATCGAACCCGGGTCAACTGCTTGGAAGGCAGCTATGCTAACCACTATACCACCAACGCTCACATCAGCAGAGGGGAAAGTAGAGCAACTTATCCTGTGATTAACACAATACTAGTACTTCTACGCAATGCTTTTCATCATAGCATTTGTTTACTGTAAAAACTGTTAGCTGCGACCGTTATTAGGTGTTGCTACAGCTCGAGGCCAGCATTGCTAATCCCTTTGTTTTATAACCGCACTTCATCAGCGGGCTCAAGCTAGTTAGCTGTTTAACGCGGTCGCACAAACACCCTCTACCGTAAACGTCGCAGTCTGTTGTAGCTGCTGAGGAAGCTAACAGCTTCGGCTAGCCAAGTAACGGACGTACCTAAAGCGCGTGTTTCTCAAAGCCCGGCGGACTGTAAGTGAGCCGGCATGGATAAAACACAGCAGCGGGGGAGCTCGGGGGTTTCTTTGTAGCAGCTGCTTATTTGAGACAGAAACAAAGAAGAAAAAAAGTGGACCCAGGCGGTCATACGTGCACTTACCGCCTTTTTCCACCAGATGGCAGACTAGACAAGCAGAAATCAGGTCGCGCTGCTTGGTAAACGGTTCACGACTAAATCCACATGATCTGCAGACCGCATGAAGTTTGGAGGTCTGTGGCAACTCTGCAAAAATTTGGTGCCCTCTGTGCACTCACTCTGTCAATTTACATGATTTACATATTTTAGTCTAGGCAACCCAAAATGTGACGTTCACATATGTGGACGCCAGGTTCTAGGAGGTTAAAGAAGTCCAGATGCTTTTCCTTCCAAGCTCCTTAGATCACAATACAGTTTCTCTCAATCTTTTAAAGTGTAAATCTGTCTGTACGTGCTGGTACCACTTCTGTCTGTTGCACTTATTTACTCTAGGATGGGTGTCAGCTAACAGAAAAGGAGTAAATACTTTTTTCCATTGTTACAAAATAAAATAATAAATAAATAACTATACTGTACAGGCAAAAATATTCTACAGACACTTTTCAGTTGTGAATTGAAGCAGGCCTGGTCAGATTTAGAGCAAATCTAAGTTTCAGGTGATATATCCACTTAGACTATGGTTTAAAGATCTAATGTTTAAGAGAATAAAGTTGTTATGATGAGATTGAGCAGTGATTGATCCCCTGGACTTGCTTGATACCCTGCACTTTCCATTCCTATCACATAAGCTGGCCCTGAAGACCTGCACTTCATGTTGTTGATGAAAAAAAGACAGTTGAAAAATGCAAGAAATGTTTAAGAAATTCTAAGATTTTTTTTTTCTTTCGCAATCACTGTTTAAACATAACTACCAAAAGAGCTGTACAGGAAAGGAGTGTCTCCTGTCTGGTAAAATACCATGAATTCAGTCCAGGTTAAATGACTCAATAATATGGGCTGCACCCAATAAAGTAAAGAAAACTTGTCTTGTAAAATTAGGGTGACCATATTTTGATTTCCATTTGATTTCCAAAAAAGAGGAGATTTGGCTTAGTCATGAAAAACTTTAATAATACAATTGCTTAAAGAAAACTTTAACATATTTAAACGATAGGCTTTTACAAGTCAACAACTGCAAAAAAGAGGACGGTTGGTCACCCTAGTAAAATGGTGAAATATTATCCGTTCATCCATTCTCTTCTGATTATCCAATGGGGAAATATTGTTTTTCTGAAAAATTCTCAATAAATTACTTAGTACAGTGGTCCCTCGTTTATCGGGGTAGTTATGTTCTAAAATTAACCCGCAATAGGTGAAATCTGCGAAGTAGCCAACTTTATTTTTATACAATTATTATAGATGTTTTAAGGCTGTAGAACCCCTCACAACACACTTTATACACTTTTCTCAGACAGGCATGAACATTTTCACACTTTTCTCTCTTGTTTAAAGACTCTCAAAGTTCAAACCTTTGTAGAAAAATAAGTCCAGTATTATAGAATGAAACCAAAGACACCCGCAGGTGACTTTGGCGGTGCAAAACGTTTCATCGACATTGTTGTGTTTGTTGGCGAGAAAACTTACAAACACACAGTACAGCACTTCAAAGCCACACTGGTAGCGATCGAAGATTTATTTAAACTTGACAAGCTGGACACATTCTGTAATGTACTGGAGACACGGCACGAGATTGATTGACAATGGTCACCCTGTACACCTCTGACTTCTGCTACAACTCTGAATTATGCCACATTCAGAAGTTTGCAGATGACACAGCCATCATGGGGTGTATCTGGGATGATCAGGAAGAGGAGTACAGAAGTCTGGTGAGGAACTTTGTCGCATGGAGTCACACAAACCACCTGCAACTCAACACCTCAAAGACTAAGGAACTGGTTGTGGACTTCGGGAGGTCCAGAGAAGGTCCCCTGCCGGTTCAGATAGAGGGGGAGGAGGTGGTCAACAAGTACAAGTACCTCGGGCTGTGGGTGGACAATAAACTGGACTGGTCATGCAACACAGAGCACCTGTATAAAAAAGCCCAAAGCCGACTGTACTTCCTCAGGAGGCTGAGGTCTTTTAACATCTGCAGGAAGCTCCTGAGGATGTTTTACCAGTCAGTGGTTGCTGGAGTACTTTTCTATGCTGTGGTGTGCTGGGGGAGCAGCACAGCAAAGAAGGACTCATCCAGGCTGGAGAAACTGATCAGGAAGGCTAGCTCTGTGGTCGGCATGAAGCTGGACACTCTGGTGACAGTGGCAGAGAAAAGGACACTAAAAAAACTGCTGGACATTATGGACAATGCTGGGCATCCTCTGCACACGGCCATAAACAACCAGAGGAGTCTGTTCAGTGACAGGTTGCTTCTCCCAAAGACAAGAACTAACAGACTTAAAAACTCCTTTGTCCCACACGCCATCAGACTGTTTAACTCCTCTCTGGAGGGGAGAGGGAGGGGAAACAGGAGGACAAAGGAGGGGGGAACAACTAAGCTGTAGTGCCTCTTCACTTCACTGTGCAATACTTTTAGTGCAATACTCTTGTTAATAGTCAACGGTGCAATAAACCTCAATACTTGAAATGTGCAATTCACTTGTATTTTTATTTTTATTCCTATTTATTCTATTTATCCCCTTCGTATATTTTATTTATATATGTCTCTGTATTTATATGTGTGTGTGTGTGTGTGTGTGTGTATATATATAACATTCTGTAACTCTGTAACTTCTGTCGGTGCTGTGCTTTTGGAAACCGAATTTCCCAGAGGAACCCACCCGAGTGATTAATAAAGTCTTATCTTATCTTATCTCTCTCTTATCTGGTCTACAGCCAATCAGGATGCAGAACACAATGTGCTGTAAAAAAAAAAAAAAGAAGAAGAAGAAAAAGAAAAAACTACGGAGCCCTGCAAGGGACATGGGAGAACAAAAATGAAGATGAACTTTTGTGAGATTTCGCAAAAGTAACTCGGGATCTCGCAAACGTTTTGCGAGATCTCGCAAAATAGGCTGCATCCTTCAGAGGCTGCCAGCTTGAAGCTGACGACCCAGGCGACGAAGGCTGGCCCAATTCAAAGGCTGCTCCAAATGTGTCCTTTGTGGGCCAGCCTTTTCAGGCGAGAATCTAGCTGTGTACACTTCAAATATCTGCTTGGTTTATCAAGACATCATATATTTGCAAAGGTGCTCCAACGTTTTTGGAGATGTCTGTTACCCACCAGTTTGAAGTTTTGCGAGATCTCGCAAAAGTTCATCTTCATTTCTTTTCTCCCATGTCCCCTGCGGGGCTCAGTAAAAAACAAAGCATGCAAAATTTCATGCGAAATAGCAAGGCAGCGAAAGGTGAAACGTGTTATAGTGAGGGACCACTGTATTGAAAAATTAATTACAGTATAATTTGTTTCTCCTTTCCTGTAAAATACCTACAATTTAGGCCCTATTTAAAATTATTTATGCAGTACTTGAATGTAGTTAAATAAGAGTTATCCTCTTATTCGAGTGTACCTATTTTGCCTGGTGATTTTGTCATTATACACATTAGACAAAGAAATTTAGAACCAAATTTTACATTTCATACTGGTGTTTACTATATTATACTATGTGTCTGTATCAAGTATCAGTGTCTCCTTTGTCTCCTTCTTCTTGGCTTGGTAACATGTAACAACTGAACATGTTGGCATTTTACAATTATCCCCTCTTTCTGTCAGCATTATAGATTCAGCTGTGTTGTAAAGTTAATAGGCTAAATAGGATAAGTGATGTGTCCTAAAGTATCCTTTAGATCAATGACTAGATGCTGGAAAAAAAAAGAGCTCACCTCTTGGGTCGCAGTTGCCTTTGTCTTCATCCACAAGTACACGGTTAATTTTTAAAACAGCTCCCCCAAGTTTCTTTAAATAAAATACCCCCATCCACATAAAACTAAAAAGAAAAACCCATCTCAAGCGTTGTCAAGACCCAAACAAACATATAACCCTAATCTGACTGAAAATCAGAATCAGAATCAGAATACTTTATTGATCCCTAGGGGAAATTATTTTTTGTTACAGTGCTCCATTATAAACTAACATTAACAAGACATACACTACACTAAGAATAGCACAATATATACATATATATATATATATATATATACATAAAAGTCACTTATCAATAAATAGCTGAAAAAGAAACATGTGTAGCTGTAGCAGTAAACAGTGTGTTAAGTGGATGCGTTGTACAGGGAGATGGCCACAGGCAGGAAAGATTTCCTGTGTCGTTCAGTGGTGCTTTTCAGTAATCTCAGTCTCTCACTGAACGAGCTCCTGTGACTGACCAACATGTCATGGAGTGGGTGGGAGGTGTTATCCAACATTGTCTTTATCTTGGACAGCATCCGCCTCTCCGGCACCACCTTGAGGGAGTCCAGCTCCATCCCCACAACATTGCTGGCCTTACGGATCAGTTTATCGAGTCTGTTGGCATCTGCGACTCTCAGCCTGCTCCCCCAGCATGCAACAGCATAGAGGATCGCACTGGCCACAACAGACTTGTAGAAAATCCTGAGCATTTTCTGGCAGATGTTGAAGGACCTCAAAAAATAGAGACGACTCTGGCCCTTCCTGTAAAGTGCTGTGGTGTTTTTAGCCCAGTCCAGTTTATTGTCAATGTGTACTCCAAGGTATTTATAGTCCTCCACAATGTCAACACTGACCCCCTGGATTGAAACAGGGGTCAAGTGTTTCCTGGTCTTCCTGAAGTCCACGATCAGTTCCTTGGTCTTTGCCACGTTGAGCTGCAGATGATTCTGCTCACACCACGTGACAAAGGAGTCGACCACAGCCCGGTACTCTGTCTCATCATCCCTGCTGATGCATCCAACCACCGCAGAGTCATCAGAAAACTTCTGAAGATGGCAGGTCTCTGTGCAGTGGCTGAAGTCTGTGGTGTAGAGGGTGAAGAGGAAGGGGGAGAGGACAGTCCCCTGTGGTGCCCCTATGCTGCTGATTACCTTGTCAGATACACACTGTGGGAGACGTACATATTGTGGTCTTCCTGTCAGGTAATCAACAATCCAGGACACCAGAGAAGCATCCACCTGCATCACTGTTAACTTATCACCCAGGAGGGTTGGCCTGATGGTATTGAAAGCACTGGAAAAGTCAAAAAACATGACCCTCACAGTGCTCGCCGGCTGGTCCAGATGGGTGTAGACACGATTGAGCAGGTAGATGATGGCGTCCTCAGTTCCGAGATGAGGCTGATAAACAAATTGAAGGGGATCCAGATGTGGTCTTACTATGGGTCGCAGCTGGTCCAGGATGAGCCTTTCCAGGGTCTTCATGATGTGGGAGGTCAGTGCCACGGGCCTGTAATCCTGGGGGCCACTGGGACGTGGCGTCTTTGGTACAGGGACGAGGCATGATGTCTTCCACATCACCGGGACCCTCTGCAGACTCAGACTCAGCATAAACAGTTTATGAAAGACTCCACACAGCTGGGGGGCACAGGTCTTGAGGACGAGGGGACTCACTCCGTCTGGTCCAGCAGACTTGCCTGAGTGAAGTCTCCTCATTTGCATCTCAACCTGGTATTAGATAGTAGAAAAAGTAGATAAAGGCAAAAACATCGCAAGACAGCATCTCTGTTTTCCTTTTTCGTGTGTAAATGTAAAAACCGAGTCTTTCATATGCTTCATTTACATGTGCACAAAAACATATAGCAAAGAAAAAGCCACATTCGTCAAAATACAAGTGTACATGTGGACGTAGCTTTTGTGTCTCTGTTTTCTGCTGCAGGTGAGAGACGAAAATTGCTGCTCAGTCCTCCCTTTGCGCTTCTTTTCTACACTCAAGCAGCATTTCATTTATCACAAGTGCTCACATGCAAACATACCAACACTACTCACTCACTGACATATCACATAATTTTTTCCATATAGTGTTTTTGACATCCTATTATTTGTTGTGACCTTTGAGCTACTTGTAATACTGCAAAGTGTTTTTTACGATAGCATCAAGTGATTTCAGTTTGTGTGGCGGGAGGAGGAAAACAGTGGAGCAATCTACAATTTTTGAGGAGTGGACTTGCAGGCTTTTATTGCATAAAAAGACAGGACTGTAATGGTAAAGTGCAAACTGGATCACAAAACAACTACATTTGATTGCCAACACAACTTTTAGCATGTGTTAGCATGTCTGTGAAAGCACCTGCACAGACAGCCTGCTAACACAAATGTAGCCAAGCTGAGCACAGCAGGCAGAGCCTGAACTTAAAAAGGTAACAAAGACAGTAATTAGCAGTTCACCTTGCAGTGTTGTATGTCCCATTTCTATCTGTATGTTTCAGCACTGGATGTGTAGTTAGCTTAGTTGCCTTCCAAGCAGGTGTGATTCCTGGCCAAAGTAAAACTGTTTTGAGATTGTAACTCAGGAGGAAGAGTGGGCTCTACAGCCTCTTTTCCTTGATTTCTTCTTGGAATTGCCAAGGGCACACAAATGGTGGGGGGAAAGTTTTCCTATAACCAGTGTTGGGACTACGCGTTATTAAGTAACGCGTTACAGTAACTACGTTATTATTGTGGTAACGAGCACGGTAACTAGTTATTATGCCAAAATCAGGAACGCGTTAGTCGTTACTGGGATTTAGATAGGGTCGTTACTCGTTACTTCGTGTGGTGGCATCGCGGAGCTTCCACAGATTCAGTAACATTAGCAAGTGGTGGAGGCAGCAGGTGGATGAAGGAAAAGGGACGCAGAAGGAAAAGAGACCCGAGGCGGCCGCCGGTCCAAGTGTGAACTGAACTTCAGGTAAGAAGTTATGACCTGCAGTCTCTCTGGGTCAGATATGAACCAAGTTTAGGTGGAGTTTATTTTCGTTATTCTGACTTTTTCCGTACTGCTACTAGCTAGCATGACGGAGTTTCTATACAGCTGGGTGGTGCTATGAAGTTAATGATGTTGAACTTTATTTTGTTCATAAGTTATTAGAGTTGCCAACCGTCCCGTCTGGTATTCAGAGAAAATATTACGCGTTTCTTATTGAGGTGAAAAGGAACAGTTTGTCCCGTAATTCAGCTACAATGAAAAAGACACAAAGCTGGAGTTATTCTGTGTCTTTACGCTGCAGCTGCCTCTTCTTCTCTCATTCTCCCCCCTCCCTCTCCTGTTTCTACTTCAATCATGAAAACTGATCAATGATCAGCTGATCGGCTTTTCTCTCTTGTTTATTTATTGCTCACTTTGCGCCGAAAGAGGAAACCAGCGGATGTCGCGCTAACCAACAGCAGCACGTTTAAGCTTGATCAGCTGTTGTTAGAATTTATTTAATATTAATTTCTACTATCAGCTGATGTTTGCTGGAGCCACAGCTGCAAAAAAGCTGCTGGTCATGATATGGTTTGGTTATCTGGTGAGAGGGAAACATGAAGATGAAACCAGGAGATGTCCTTACTGGATCATCAGAGCTGTGATGGAGAAACAGGTTTACCTTTTAGGTGACATGAATGAGTTGAACGGAAGTTATGAACTGTTTCTGAGAGACAAATAACACCAGGATCCTTTTTTAGGTAGCTGACAGCTGGTAACTGTGCAGGTGCGGATCTAGCAAAGTTGCCAGGGGGCCAGGTAGAGCATTAACAGGGAAAGGGGGACACAAAGAAATACTTTTCTTTCTTATTCTCATTTAAAATGTCTCGCTTTTAAAAAATAATTATCTGAATCTTACAACAAACGATTGATAGATTGATGCATATATACCATCAAAACAGTGTACATCACTGTCACAACAGTGTTTATTTTCATTCAAAGGCTTTATGATTTTTCCTATAATGATGGGCCGGTCTCTAGTCAAAATGCCCGGGACGATTTATTTGTCCCAGTCCAGCTCTGTATGCAGCTCATCTGCAGTCTGGTGTTACCTACATCTTCCTATTCAGAAGGCAGAATTTCCGAGTTCTGAGTACAATCGAAAGCACCACGACTGCAGTTTTTGTGTTGGATGTAAAAGGCGCACATGACACTGTGACGTAGGCTAGAATCATGGCAGTAGTCAATGACGGTCCAGGCGTGGGATTTCTCTCGTGGAAATATGCACATTATCTTTTCCTTTCTATTGGTAGGTGGCACAGTGCACCTGTGGCAAGTAAGCAAGCTAGAAGACTGGCAAAGTTATGGAAGCAACACATTAACAAGAGAATTCTGAGTAAAACCAAAGTTACTTTCCCTAGTAACTAGTTACTTTGAAAGTAACGAGTAACTTGAAGTAACTGAGTTACTTTTGAGAGAAGTAACTAGTAATGTAACTAAGTTACTATTTTAAAGTAACTTACCCAACACTGCCTATCAGTGAGTGAGTGGTTACTCTGATTACTCTGCATATCTAAGTGAGCTTGGGCAATATACTGAACCCTAATGCTTTCATGTGAGTGAGTGCAAATGTTAAACAATGTTGTCTAACATGTTGAATGTAAATGTTGAATGTCTGTTACTTGGTGTAAAAAGCTAATTTAGAGCTCCAATTGAGTGAAAAGTTTTTATTGCTTTTATTGTTAATGTACAAAAAAACAAGAGCATGCAAATTGTGTCAAAAAATTCATTGTGCTACTAGCACAACCTTTGTCCTCAGCAGATATCTGCACAGACAATAATAACATAACGCTAGCGAAGATCCTAGAGTGACATCAAAGCTGAGTGTATGCAGACCTGAGCCCAGCAGCCAGAGCCTGAACTTCAACAGGTAACAAAGGCAGTGATGAGGAATTAGGCTTGGACACTGGAGCCTCCATTTGACCTGCATTTTTAAGTATTGGTGGTATACTTGTTAGAGCTAAGGCTACAGCTATCGATTATTTTGGTAATCGAGTTAGTTATCAGTTAGTCCGTCTTTTAATCGGATAAGAAATGCTTTTGTCTTATTAATGAGCAATAAATCCCATTCAAAGAAAAAAAAACAACCCTCAGGTCTTTCAGAATATTATGAATAATAATATGCATATTAGTTTGCATTTTAGAAATTACAATGTTTTAAAGTTTAACTGCATAAAATTGATTTTTTATAAAAAACCAACAAAACTAAACTCTTTGATTGGATGTACATTTCATACTGAAAACATTTTCTTAAATTCAAAAATATATAAATAATCTCAAGTACGATCAAAGGGCAAAGGCAAATAAAATAAGATATATACGCAATCGAAAATAAAGCATACCTTTACTCTGTTTTCTTGCCTGTTTTCTTGGAGGCAACTTTTTGTCCTGCGGAAAACAGACGCTATGATGATATAGACGTTAATTAATAGCGTCCAACTGAACAACAACCCTCACGTCAGTGGCTCAGAGTTGCCCATGTACATTTTTATTGGCCTGTGAAAAAAGCTTTTATTTTTATATTTTTAAACGCGAATCCAGTTTAATTGATAAAATATTTTATATTACTCCACTTTCAATCTGAAAAATGGTACGAACGCCTTGAAATAAATCTGGACTAGTACACCCCATGCCCCCCTTTAGAGTCACCACTATTTGCTGGAGGTATCGCTTCCATATAAAATTTGAATACACCTTCTGGAGGCTTACTGCAGACTTATTGCTGTGTAAAACAAACAGTGGTGGAGGGAAATGCCAGTTTCCTTTTCCTTTTCTTCATGTCGGAGTTTATTGATCAGGTGGTTTGATGAAGGACTCCTGCTAGCTTTTTCCCAGTTAAGGTTTTAATGGTAATTACAGGAACAGGGCCTCTGTTTTAAACACTAGAAACACTCTTTCTTTTACTCAGTTTGAGCTTACCATCTCATTAAAAAAAACTGTGGCAGCGTCATCATCACTGCTGCTATGTTATCTGTGTTTTTGTTTAAAACTGGGGGCTGTGTGGGCTTAATGTTTTCAGACTTTTTATTCAAACACTGCTCCTAAATATGTTCCTACTGCAGAGCTGTTTTTAGTTACAAGAATGAAATGTTTGTCTTTTCATCATTTAACACAGCGGTCCCCAATCCACCAGTCCGTGAGGCGTTTGGTACCGGGCCGTGACAGTTGAGGCTTGGGTGTGAAATGTACTGTTTTCAGGGTTTTTATTGTTTTTTATCGTTATTTTTTTAAATCATTTTTATCATTGACTCGGTTTCCCCGGGTTTTTTCCTGTGTGTTATGAAGAAATCTTTTTTTGGGTACCGGTACTGGTTTTATTTTGTTGTATTTGTTTGCGACACCTTAAAGGCCGGTCCGTGAAAGTATCATCGGACACAAACCGGTTTGTGGCACAAAAAAGGTTGGGGACTGCTGATTTAACACATCGGCATACTGCAGAGTCATGTGTTAAATGATGCACTGTCTGTGTCAAGAGTTTTATAATCAAATTACTGGAATTACTCGATGAATCGTTGCAGCCGTAGTTAGAGCAGTTGATCCGGGTTCGATTCTGAGTCAATGCAAAGCTGCTTTGCTGCTGTAGCGGAGAGGAAGAGCAGGTTGTCTACTGTCCTTGGCTGCTCTACTCTTTATGTAAAAAAATATTTTTGGGCAAGATACCGTACCTGATGAGCTTGTGTGTGTGTGTTTGTGTGTGTGTATGTGTGTGCAATTGTTAGACAAGGTGCGGGTGAAATAACTCCCCAGACTAAGCGGAAAGGTGCTTTATACGCACCAGCAATCACTTCAAAGTTTGTTGTTGTTGTTTTTGTGTTTGTACTGTAAGAAAAATCATATGTGTATTCTCATTAGCATATATGATGAGGATAGGGGTTTGTGGCGGTGCGTGGAACTGTAGCCTCAGGTTTATATTGTTATCACGTTATGTGACAGTGTGTTTAAGTTCATGTTACAGAGTTAAGCAAAAGTAACCAAATTAGTTTCTCTGGAGAGTAAATAAGCAACACACCGCATTGCTTTTAAGGAAAGTAACAAGTAATGTTTAACGCTTTAAACTTTTTGAGTAACGACCACAACATTCTGATAACTTCACCCTCCGACCTCTTTAAATGTGGGCACGTCTGGGTCCAACAAGTCCACATTAACAAAAATGTAGTAAACAATCGCACTAATAATACAACAGCAATCCAACAAAGTCACAGGACTCAGTTAAAATCATCCACACTGTCACAAAAATATCGAGTAAATTCATTCAGTGTTTCCTCGCTCAGCTCTCTCTCTCCGTGTGGTTTCTAAGGTCTCTCCATCTCTCTCTGTTACCGGCAGGCAGCCAATCATCTGCAGGGTCTCGCGCCTCCTGTTTTCGCCTCACCTCGCCTCAGTGCCAATCAGACCGTTCACACTGCGCACACGCCACGGCACGTCGCCACGGGCGCCGCTGACAGCAGGAGACACGGCGGAGGGCACAAGCCACCACACACACACACCTCCCCTCCCTGTTACTGAACATCAGCGTTGTGTGTACCCCCTGCCACCACCCTCCCCCCTCCCTCGCTCCCTTCACTCTGTCGCAAGAGCGACGCACGTATCCGTTCATAACCTCCGCCATTATTCATCACCCCCTACCCCCTCCCTCTCCCCCGTCCTTCTCCTTTCTTCCCATGGTGCCGTTTTTTTTCCTTTCCTCGAGCTCGTCTCTTTTTCCCACCCCTGCAGGGTCTCCACAGAGCTGCTTCCTCCTCGCCTCACCCGGGCTAATTTAACGCCTCTCTCTCTCTCTCTCTGTGTGTGTCTCTCTCCCTGCCTCGCACTGGCTTGTGCCAAGCCCAGGTGATTATCCATCCGCCCCCCGTTATCCGTTACCCCCCTCCTCCTCCTCCTCCCCCCCCCCCCCCTCCATTCCTCCTCCTCCTCTCCTCGGTACCAACAGACCGACAAATCCCTCCCGGTGCTCCTTTCTCCCCCCTACCCCTCCTCTCCTCTCCTTTCCTCTCTCTCTCTGTCTCCTTCCCGCCAGCCATGATCCGTGGCGGGCTAATTCCCAGACGGTCTTCTTCCTCTTCTCCTCCTTCCTCCTCTTCTTCTCATCACCCTCTTCCTCCACCACCTCCTCCTCCTCGCGGGCCCGGTAAGTAGCAGCAGCAGCAAGCGCCGTCCATCTTCTCGTTTACTCCTCCTCTCTCTGTCGGACTGCATGCTGTGTTCACGGTATTTACCGCTCGTTATCGAGTCTGGCTATTTTTTTTTTTTTTGATTGACCCCCCTCCCCCCCAACACTCACCCTCCCCCCTCCCTCTCCTCCTTCTTCCCTCCTTCCTTTTCCTTTCTCGTGCTGTGCCGGGGGAGGGGGGGGGGGGAAGGAGGGGAGGTGTTAATGTGTCGCGTGGGAGAGCCGTTTTCCCCCCTCGCGGCCGGTGGCCACCATGACCTTCTGTCGGAGCTCGCGCCAGCCCGGTTGACCAGACAGGGTAATTAGTTACGCCTCGGGGGAGTGGGAGAGTGGTGGTGGTGAGGAAGGGGGGGGGGGGGGGGGATGTTGCGAGAGACACACACACACAGACACACACAGGCTTGACGTACACACTGGCTGCGCACGCAGAGCAGAGCGCACGGACGCACACACACATTTGAGGCTGCACACATTCAATTCTTTTCACATAGACATGCACACACACACACACACACACACAGGGACACAATTTCAGTCTCTTTCTTTCTCCATGCAAACACATTTTCAAGCTCACACATTTGCAGCCCGTTTATTCTGCACACGCTCACAAACGACAATGACTCCTTTACAGTTGGACTTAACCATTTGTGTGTGAGTTTGTGCGTGTGCACACCGAGAGGTCAGAGGTCACTTATAATCAGATTATTCCACCCTTTCTGATATTTCGAGGCCTCTGCTTGGACCTGAGATCTGCCTTACGTGAACTTTTTTGCCTATTGAGTGCCCTCCGTGGAAGCACTGGGGTCACGACCTGGCCTTGAAACCGACGCTGACGAGCTACAAATAGAGGCCTCAGTTCACTCGATGTCGGATGTTGCGGTGTCCCTGGTGGGGATTCGGCGCTTGCTTGCTCAAGGGCACGTCATCACCTGAGGAAAAGGGAATTCCACAAAGGAAGACGAAGAAGATGGCAGCTTGTTCTTTGTTTCCTCTTTTGTTTGCAGCCTTGTGTCATCGCCATCTCCATATAAAAGACAAGACGTAGCCACCGTGATGTCACCAGGTAGTTTGTTGGAGCGTTTTGTGCGCTGCCATCATGGTTTTTGAAACCAAGTGAGCTGTTGATGTGATGATTTTGAGGAGAGCTTATTCTCGACTAAATTTCCTATAATTTTTAAAATTCATTAGGAAAGCATTAGCCGAAGTCAGACATCGAGTTAGAATCAGACTTCTACACAGTTAGACTTCTTTTTGCAGCTATGAGCAGTCGCCCCCTGCCGAACCTCAGAGGGAATGCAGGCTTAAGGGATTTCCCCTCGCTTACTGTCACAGGATAGTCGGTCTTTCATGTCCTCTGACGGCTTTACTTTCTGGGTTTACTTTCAGATTAGATGTGAATAACTGAGGGTAATGGCCTGCCGACTTAACTGACCAATCAATCAGCTACATTAAAATACTCTCTGTAGATCATTTGTCAAATCAAATTAAATCAAATCACTTTTATTGTCACATCACATGTGCAGGTACATTGGTACAGTACATGTGAGTGAAATTCTTGTGTGCGAGCTTCACAAGCAACAGAGTTGTGCATTTGTGGGACTAAAACCACAGAAAATCTTGTTGCTGAGCCTGAAAAAGATGATCCACGAGAGTGAGGGTTTTCTTTATTGAATGCAGCACCTTCACCTGACTTTTATTTTTACTTTCAGAGCAAAACGTGGCGACCACGCAGAACTAACTAGCTTCCTGTGCAACAAAGCCCACCTGAGTGTGTGTGAGTGAGTGTGTGTGTGCGCTTGTATGTATATGTGTGCGTGAGGTCATGTCGGGCATGACGAGTGGCGTGTGTGTGGACAGTGACCTCTCCTCGATGCTCCAGAGAAGCTCAGCCCCCTCGCACCATCACCCAAATCACCATGGCTACGGCGGACAGGGACAGGTGAGTTGACGTGTAAACTTTTGCATCCATGTTGGTCTCCCAGTGCAGGGCTGCAGAATCAGCGGGTGAAGCGAAGGTTAAATCAAATTAAATTTAGAAGGTTCCTGTTGAAACTGGCCTCGGGTCATTGCCAAAAACTCAATTAGATCATCCAGGTAGGCATCAATTACAGAACCCACCGCTGCTCTGCTGCGAGGGCGCCGATCTCAGGGTCAGCTGGTCGATTGTTCGGTCAATACGCTTTCTCATTAGTCCAATCCACTGCGTTACTTTCAAAGAACGAAACAAGCCTTTTAAGGATTGATCCATTAGCTGTGAAAATGACCCCCACATTTTCACAGCTAGGGGGGGACTGCCAGCTTAATTAATGCTCACATTTACAGAACTTTTACTTTTCAGTTTCCTTCTTGTCACTCTGCTCCAGAGAATACAGCGACGGTGTGGTCAGACCAACTGCAAAATAAATGTTTCCTGCAGTGAGACGACAGACGAAGTCTAGGCAAAAATGGATTTACTACAAAGACAGAATGTGGTACTGTTCATTAAGAGTTGTACTTTGGAATAAAGTAGTTCTTAGATTGGCTCTCATGAACGAATGTTTGTAGGCAAATAATAGAGATGAATAAAACTGCACTGGTGAATACAGCGGATATTTCTTTGTGAGCTGTGAAGGAAGGAAAACGTGGAACAGATCTGTGCAACAGTATTTGCTCCCTTCCAGATTTTGTAGCGATTTGCATATATGTCTTGGATTTTTTTTTAGATTCGATTAGATAAAACTTTATTAATCCCTCTGGGAAATTCGGTAAATCGTTTAGATTTAATGTCAATATTAGACAAAGATAGCCTGAGTAAATACAAAACACAGTTTTTAAATGATGGTTTCATTTATTAAGGAAAAAAGCTATCCAAACCCACTAGGTCCTTTGTGAAAAGTAATTGTTCTCTAAACCAGGGGTCCCCAATCCCAGTCCGCGAGGGCTGGTATCCCTGCAGGTTTTAGATAACACCCTGGGTCAACGCACCTGAATCACACGATTAGTTCATTACCAGGCCTCTGGAGAACTTCAAGACATGTTGAGAAGGTAATTCATCCATTTAAATCAGCTGTGATGGAACAAGGACATATCTAAAACCTGCAGGGACACCGGCCCTCGTGGACTGGGATTGGGGACCCCTGCTCTAAACAGTACCTGGTTGTTCCACCCTTGGAAGCAATGACTGCAATGCCAATGAGTCTTTCGTGTCATGGTGGAGGAATTTTGGCCCACTTTTACTCTGCAGCATTGTTTTAATTCAGCCACACTGGAATATTTTCAAGCATGAGCAGCCTGTTTAAGGTCATGCCACAGCAGCTCAATCTGGACTTTGGCTAGGCCACTCCAACACCTTCATTTTGGTTTTGTTGGGCAATTCAAAGGTGGACTTGTTGGTGTGTAGCCAGCTTTTAGCAGTCGTCATTAGGCATAGTATCAACTCTGTCGCCTTGGTGTTTGCTGATATTTGAGGCTCCATTAACAGGTGAACCGCTCTGTCCTTTGTATTTTGCTCCATGAAGACAGCTCTGCCCACCAACCTCCCTGTAAAGCCACTTTATCCGTGTGCTTTTTTAAATTGATTATGGCTGGTATTGATAACAGTGATTGGTGCTATGTCCTGCAGGTGTCGGGCCTGGCTCCCATGCTGGACTACACTACAGAGATGGATCGGTACCGCTCCTCCATCGCCAGTTTCTACAAGACCAACGTCAATATGAACATGAACGTTACAAACTTCCCTCAGTCAGCCAAACTGGCCGCCCGCTTGGCCGCGGCCGCCCCCATCTTCCCTCCCACCGCTGCCAGACTTGGGGCTATGGCGACGACGCCCTGGGGTTGCCACGACAACATGAACATGAACATGAACCACCCGGCGGCAATGTTCTGGGGCCGACCTAAACCCGTGGCGGCCACGCCGACGCACCACCCCCACCACCATCATCACCCCTCTGCGACGCCGGGTCACATGACATCCTCGCACCCCCATAGTACCAGCATGCACCAGAGCAGCAACAGTGGGTCGGGAGGGGGAGGAGGTGGTGGGAGCAGTGACGGTGGAGGGGCTGAGAAACACGGACACACTGCCTCACTTCCTGTTTCACAGGGAACGGCACACCATCACGCCATGGCATCAAGCAACGGGAACTTCCTTCCTGGATACAGTGGCGGAACAGACTGTGGCGTCATGAACAAGCAGGGACACACCCACGCGGACATGATAGGCCTATCAGAGGGTGGCAGCTGCAACGGAGGAGGGGTTATGGGTGGCAGCTTCCTGGGGGGGCTGGGACTACCTCCCGGGGTCATTGTTATGGCAATGGGGTCAGCAGGGGGCGGGATCTCAGACGCTAGCAGCGCCTTTCAGATGACAGGCGGCCAGCGGGCGCTAACAGACTGCCAGCAGCATGCCAACTCCTCCCCCTGCCCCTCCTCCTCCTCGCCCCCATCATCAGGCGTGACAGCGGCGGCCGTTTCCTTGTCGTCATCATCATCTTCGTCATCCGGGACGGTGGCTAAAAGAAAGAGGAAGCGGTGTGGCGTGTGCGGGCCGTGCAGGCGGCTCATCAACTGTGGCGTCTGCTCATCGTGCCGCAACAGGAAGACGGGTCACCAGATCTGCAAGTTCAGAAAGTGCGAGGAGCTGAAGAAGAAGCCGGGGGGAGGAGGGGGGGTGCTGGAGGTGAGTTCATGCACGCACACGCACGCATACACACGTGCACACGCACAGCATTGGCTGGACGTTAGCAAATGTATGTCTCATCTTCTCTTTCTTCTGTGTGTGTGCGCATCTCTGTCTGTGTGTGTGTGTGCATCTCGGTGTGCGTGTGTGTCTCGGTGTGTGTCCTGGCTCACTTAACCCAGATCACTGGCAGTGATGCTCGAGCTGGAAGGCATCGCTCACCCTGCTGAGTGTGTGTGTGTGAGTGCTGTGCAGATGGTGGGTGGTGAAATGTGAGAGCTCGGTCCCTGCTGAGGTCTGGCAAGCCGCCAGCAGACACACACACACACACACACACACACACCAACACTGATTCACAGTGATAAAGCGGCCAGGCAAGAGGGAGGGAACGGCGAATATTTATGTGATCTACCACTGCTGTGTGCGTGCGTGTGTATAAGAGTGTGTGAGCGCAATAAGAATTAGTGGCGATCAATAATTCTTTGACACCAGCATTCGACCTCACTGATGACTCTATATATCTCTCTCCCTTTCTCTCTCTCACACACACACGCACACGCACTTCCTGTGGGAATCGCTACAAACTATCACTAATTATTCCCTCATCTGCACACATGTGCTGTGAGGACACGCGCTGAAACACTGTGTGTGTGTGTGATGGGAAGAGAGTGAATTAGCAGCCATAATCTTCCTCAATTACACGCTAATTGGACCTGTGGAGGCTAACGGCAAGTGACAGCGGCGTGTGTGTGTGTTACAAAGTATGTGAATGTTTGTGAGGGCAACTCTCTCTCTCCCTCTCTGTGTGTGTGTCAGCAGGTGGTTTCACACTCTTGCCTCATTCTTTCCGCTCTCTTTGATGTCGACCTGACAAACTCTCAGCCTGGCACCAAGTTTACTCTGTGAGATGAACAGCAAAGCACCCTGGGTAGTTTTCTCCACCTTTCTCTGCAGCAGGATAACCTGTCAGAGCCCAGAGCAAACTGGCCACTAACTTCAAAGTGATTTCAAAACCAGTCACAGCTGATTTCAGTGCACTCGATGCAACATATGCAAGGATATCATACCCCGCATATGTAGGCGTCGTCACTTTTAAGAAGTCCAGTTTTGAAGCCTTAATTTCAACTTCATGTCCATCGTCATGTTGGCGGTTGTGGAGCTAGAAGCGACCATATTTGGATGAGAGGATGTAATTGAGTTATCAGTTAACTGTGCTAATTAGTGAGTGTCACTGACCAAAACTGAAGCACAGACTTCTTCGATGGTCAACTCTTAGCAGGTAGGGTGACCACATGTCCCTCATTACGCAGAATTTATGGTTCGAGTCTAAGGATGGCCCTTCTACCTGCAGTGGCGCCAGTGTACAAATAAGTGGTACAACTGGTCTGTGGGCCATTCTTGCTTGTTTTGTTGTTGGTCCGTTAGCCAGCCAAAGAGAAGAGTGAAGTTATAAAATACAAAGAGAGATCATGGCAGCGGTGGAAACTTTTCATTGTTTTTTACACTCGGTTTCACTTCAAACATTTTTCTATTCACGGAGTGAGCAGAGAAGGGTTTTCAACCGCAGACGTGCTCCCATCCTGGCCTCCAAAATCCTAACTACAGATTGCTACCATATGACATTTGCATCTGCCAAATGCTAATTGGTTGACAAGTAGGTCAGAATAGGACAGGAGCAACAGGAGTTCACCAGGAATGGGAGAACTGTGAAAAAACCCCATCGAAGATTAAAAAAGAAAAAACAAACAAAAAAACCCCCCAGCAATGTAACAATTATGCAGATTGAAAAATTATGCTTCAAGTGAGACTGCACAACATCTTAAACATCTTACAAAAACCTCCCACATTTTGACTGGTTCTGCACTTTTCTACGCCTTCTTTTACCCAGAGCATATGAAGGGAAAGCATTTTATTATAGTCACATGAAACTTAGCCAGTTTAATACTGAGCTCATATTTTGTTGAATATGATGGAAACCACCATAAAGGAAATGAAGTGGTAGTATATTCTGAGAAGTAACATTTTTGTCTTTCAGGTTTTTTTCTTAAACATATTTTTCAGTTTCACACTGAAGAAGAGTACATGTGTCATAGTTGGTTAAAAATAGCGAAATTGTCACATATGGCTCTGTCAATCTACAATGTATCGCTACTGAAAACCACAGACCACTGACCATACAGAATTGCAGCTGTACAGGGGTGTATAAAGACTATTTCATGGACCATAAAAGAAACTTATTATCTTACTATCTTATTAAAAGATCGAAAGCAACAGGAAAAGTTGCATTGAAATATATTAGTCTATTACGACTATATTAATCATCAGATAATTGCAATAATATCCTCCAAAAGGCTCAAAGAGATCAAACAGTCCAAATGTAGCGGAGCTGAACCTGTGTCGCCAACCATCTCTCAAAGAGGCCACACCCCCAAAAATACTGGGGACTGTTTCATTATTGGGGTCACCTTTTAATTTATATTAAAGAACTTGTTTTTACATGCTTTCCCTTTACAGATGAATACTTTACTTTGTGACTGGTGGCTCTTCTTTCAACAAACCCTCTTTTTTTTAAGATTATCTCAGTATTAAACTAAACCAGTGATAGTTTGTGTATCCACACAGTCAAAGAGATTTGCTGTTTTTCGAAGTTAATTTATATCCCAAACCCCAAATTATAATGAAATTAAACTTTATCACAAGGTGACAAGACAGGAAATCTATATTGACTCTATGAAGTTCTGCTGGCAGCTTTTCAGAGGAAGGAGAGTATAGTCGCAGCAGACCGACTTTGATCTACAGCCTGCATCACTGCGGATGTGTTTACCCACACAAACGGTTCAAGAAACACAGCAGAAACTGCGAGCCAGCGTTGATGCTGATGTGATCCAATATTTACAATTTAACTGAAAAAAAGTCAAAGGTAAAAGACTAAGATTCAGGAAAGAAATAGTAGAAACAGACATTTAGGTGTGTATTTATTTTGTCATTTCGATTTTACTGTCAGTTTTCCTATGTCTCACGCCACATTTTGTCTCCTATTCTTAGCGGCCTCCCTCTGTCCCAGCCAGTGAGGCATTTCGTTGGTTCTTCTAGCCTTCCCTCCACCAACAGAACCAAAATCTGGAGGCCTAGCAGGAAGTCACCATCACACGGACTGCAAAATCAGCAAAAGGACTACAACCTCTGGAACTGAAATTGATTCTCTGCGACAGGATTACAATTTCATACTGTATGGATGACAGTTCCCAGACTGAGACTATTCCCACCTCAGCTGGAACAGGGAGTAGCTAGACAGAAGGAGAGGAAGAGGGGGCAGTTTGGTCACAGGCAACCGGACTTGGCCAATTGATGTGGTGATGCCATAATTGCATGTTTTTCCCAAGATTGTGTAAAGGTAAATTTATAAATCAATTCTTAAAAAGGCGCACACAGAATGTCCAGACCGTAGCAAGCAAACTGGCTAGAACAGATACTAGTCTGTATTTGTACTGGCTAAACAAACTTGTTCCAGACCTCTAAATTGTCTATCACTCCTCCTGTTTGCTTTTCTTAACAAACAGTTCAGGCCTTGACTATTGAAAGGATAGGCCGCTAAGTAGCCACATAAAAATAATCTATAAATTCTGTAGCTCTAATCTATTACATAAAAATTTCGAAAAGCTCAGGTTGTTCCATTGCAAGCTTGACTGGATGAATATCGAAACATTAACGGTTCTCTTATGGCTTACTCATAGAGTTGCAATCAATTCAAAGACTAGTGCTGGAACAAAGCTGCCACTATGTCTATGTCTGTAGCTAGGCTGTTCTTAAAATTACATGAAATTGTATCAAAACGACATCTTTGAGGGTATATGAAATCTGACATCTACTGGTGAAAATGCAAGAGTATTGCCCTGTACCTCTACTTTTAGCAGTTCTTTGTGTCAAGATCTAATCCACTTTTTATGGACTGATTTTTAGACTTTCTTTCATTGGGTCTCAGCCTTATAGGTAGGGTAAGGATCTCGGATGCTGCTCTTTTGCATCAAAAGCAGCCAGCTGTGGTGGTTTGAGCATCTAATTAGAGATTCCCTCTGAGTACTGTCCTTTGGAAGGTTCCAGTACAATCCAAGCTCGAAGGAGCCATGCAGATTGTAGATCCCATTTCAGCCAAGAGAAAACTGGGAACTCCCACGGGTAACTGAAAAATGTTGCAGACATTGGGAGAATAATACCCTGCATAGTTTGCTATCAATGCAACCTGACCCCGAAAAACAGAAAATAGAGGCATGGCATCAAAGATCAATAAGCCAACAGCAGAGAGAGTGTTCTGTACCTGCTTTCAACAGTAAATGTTAGATTTGGGAAATTGGGCTTCTTTGTAAGCTTGACCAGATGTTTTGGCCAGATGTTCCGGTCACGTGATTGCTCTGGCAAAAGCGGGTGGTGTTATCAATAAGGTAGATTATCCATTTCAGATCCCAGTATGGACCTCAACATGAAGTTTACCTTAGCCTGGTGTACCTCATGTAGCCTTGATTTAAAAATGTCTGAAAATAAAAGAAGAAAAAGGAAGGAAAAAGGCAATCAAAGCAGTGTTTTTGTAAGTTCCAGAACAGTCTTGACAATCTCATTCACATAAACATGTATTAATTACATAGAAATCATTTTAAGTGCCAACATTGTAACCGTTTTATCCATTTCCTCTAATGTGTTATGTAGCTTTTCTGTAAAGGTCCATCAAGTCACAAAGCCCAAAGTCCACACCAAAGGAAGGTAGTCTCTCCCAGAAGAAGAAAAGCCCAGTTTGTAGCATAGGATTTCCTGTTGTTACTTATAAACATCATTCTGAAATAACAATATATGCCAGTTTGGTCCTGTTAAACTAATGACAATGGATTACTCTCACTGTAATCCCCCTGACACTAGGAAAATCATGTAGCTAACATTACCTCACCTCTGACTGGCCACCCACAGGAAAGAGCTTTCTGGAAATAATCTTCAGTAAATATAAGAAATTATACAAACTTTAGTACCAAATGTAAACCAGTAAACAGATTTCATGAAATTCAGCAATCTTGCTGACAAACATATTTTGCTAAGAGAAAAAGTATTATGTTAATAGTGACATTATTGCAAGGACGCTTTGTGTACTGTGCAATGTAGCAACTTTTTTTTTTTTTCTTTTTCCATAACACTTATATTACCAGGAAGTAAAACAATTGAGATGAAACATCTCTTTCTGGCTTCCTGGATTTTGTGAGAGTGTCCTTATCCTAAACAGGGAGCATAAGTCTAGCCTGGTTTTCAGTTATGGCAATTATGACAAAACCATAGTTCTCAGAGAAAAGCTGTTCAAACATGGGGAGAACATGCAACAGGGCTTACCACTGAAGCATCGTGCTGACGTGCTTTTATAGAAGACTGTTCTTGTTCTGGGTCAAGGTCCAAACTCCTTAATCTGGATTTCTTTTATGAATAACATATCTTTAAGGTATGTAAGCGGTGTTCACATAAACATCCAAGACATTACCAGTGAAAAGCTGATTGTCTGAAAGTTCGAAGTAAATAGAAAAAATAACTATACCGGATTAAATTGGCTACTCTTCCTTTCAGGGTGTTCAAATTCATGTGCAGCCCAACATGGCTTAGGTTGCATAGTGGAAGTCATCCTCTAACCCCTCAGGACCCTGCCTCGGGATGTTGGAGCAGAACTCTGCATTGGCAGCCTGACACCTGAGAGTGAACTCAGGGTGCACAACACACAGTTTGCCATAATATCAACTAGCATGGTAGTAGAACTCCTGATCTGACCTTTGAGCTTCAATTCTTCACATTCTGCTCTCTCACAGTTGCACTTTTTGATTTTAGTACATAAAGTATAATTTTGGTCAGCTGTAGTCTTGCTGTCTTGAGATGTCCGATAATGTGAACAGAAGCCGTATATATGGTATATAGTTTGTGATCATGGCACAGATTATGTATGTTTGTGTACAGCCTTCACAATCTGTGATAAAACTGTCACCTGCTTCCTCTTCTTCCTCCTCCTAGCAAACCACAAACCCCATTGTAGCCAAACCAGGAAGATTCAGGACTTAACCACAGAAACAATTACAGTCTGACCAAAACCGGATGACACGTTAACCTCAAAGGGAAAAAAAATCACCACAGAGAGGATACAAACTGACCTCAGCAGGACGTGATTCAGGACTGTTATTAAGGACTACAACTTCACCACAGTAGGACTACCACATCACTGTTATCTGTCTCTTCTGTCTACCTCCTCCTCAAGAACATTAAAGGCACCTTGATTGATTCTTATTGGGCTCTGTTCATGTTGGTACGGCATGATCTGCTTCTTAACTCTCTAGATGGTCCGGAGCTGATCTGCCTCTTGTGGAATCTGGTGTTTAGATTTTGTATTTGCAAGTGTACTCTGCTGTCTAAATGAGTCGTGAAATGTCTGAATTTATTTTATTTGTCTAGATTTAATGGAAAGTTCTCAGGGTGCAGTCACACTTCTGGTTTATATGAACTACAGTAGACTGAACACAAAACTCACTTTGTTGCATTTTTTTTACATTTGATTAAAAGGTGGCAGTTGAAGGTTTGAAATTCCTGTCTTCACTAAAAGCTTAAAATGGCAAGATGCATTTTTAGAGAAGTATGGATCAGAAAATCTGCTCTCAAGTTACACCTCCAGTCCTGAATATTCAGATCTCTAAAGTTCATATCTATGAGACCCCTGCCAGGACCTCCAAGAGAGTTCAGAACCAGTTTCTCTGTACTTGTATCTGGGCATATTGTACCACACATGGTGACCAGTAGGATCCAGAACAGAAGAACTCACCTGCAGTTTATTTGTGGCACAGAGACTCACCCTTGGATCATCTGGAGAGCTCTGAGGTTCTGAGTATAACTCTGGGACTAAAAGGAACTGAACTGAACTAAAAGATCAAATCAGAACATTACACACACACAGAAAAAAATAATGTTATTTCCAACACGTCTGTAGGCCATTGATGAGGCCCTATGAGACTTTGTGCACAAAAACCTTTATTACTGTTAACAATAATTTGTCTTATAAAATGATTGGACGGCAGAATCCACAGCCTTCTTAAAGTCTTATTTTGAAATATTATCTTCACGAATGTTGAGCAATCTGCCATCAGAAGACCTTTGATATGCCATATGGATGAAAGTACTGGGCCAACCACACATTAGGAGCTGCTCGACCATGGAAACCCATGCCATGAAGCTTCTGGTGACGTATTTTGCTGATGCTAGAGGCCTACTCTTTGTAATGTTTAAAATGTTTGTAGAGGGACGCTGCATGGCTAAGTGCTTGATTTTATACACCTGTGGCAATGGAACTGAAAAAAACCTGAATTTACTGATTAGGAAGTGTGGCCCAGCACTTTTGTCCATATGGTGTATCTGGAAACAGTCAAGAATGTTAGCCATTTCACATGTTTTCTGGGTTGGATCACATAACATTTAGAAGATTTTCATTATAACACACTCTTGTTACTTTATCACTTATCCACTCAGTAGATAAGTGATTTGTAACTAAGAAAGGAGAACACTAACTCCTGAAATACATAAATGTGATTCCAGCCAGACACTATAAAAAGGTGGATGTAGATACTGTAATGCCATCCAGTGGTTTTTGAAATCCTGGGAAAATTATTTCTAAATCCCCAGTCACGCTTGTCTACAAATGGTTCAGTGACCTGATGGCAACCTTATGGTTAGCAAAAACTTCCTTGTGATTGCTTTGGTCACTGGCAGATTGCAGTGGTCATAATTTGGATGAATGTGACAGACTTGTCTACAAACAGTAGTCAGTTACCGTCCAAGCTACAGTTAAACTGAAAAGAAGGATGCAAACTGGAACTGGATACTATTTGCCTTCATGAAACCGAACTTTTACTATAGAGGCAAACATTCTCCCTTTCTGGTTTGCTTCAAACTTTTTCAAGTTTTACTACCCTAGCAGCCTAGCAGTTAGCAAGTATTTGCAAACAAACATGAAAAATTTTAGTCAACTGTGGAATTTGGTAGCAACCAAATTTAACATCAGGAGGTTTTTGGTAGTGGACCTTTTTTTTTGCAACAGATTACACCCAGTGTGCAGCAGAAACATTGAGGAACCACTACCAACTAGTTGGGAAAAACAAATTTCCTTAGCTACCAATACAGCAAAATTGGTTGTATCACATCCAACACTGCAGACAACTCTCGAGCAAAGTGTGCATAACATCACATAAGAAACGTCAACGGGACCCTAAGTCTTTCTGCAACCCTAGCTACCACCATCTAGTGGCTTTCAGATAAATTGCAGTGTTTAGGTACTTGGGCATTGACTTCATTTTTCCAACCTGAAAATACATCCGTGTTTTATACTATGGTCCTGTGTAGCTGATCAGTACTTCGACAAAGTGGTCTTTAGGTGAAACACAAATACTGAACTATATTTTCTAACACTATATTTGTTGAATTTTGACCAGAAAGAAGAAATAACACAAGACAAAAAATAGTAATCACAACCTGATCCTTTTGTTCCACAGACAGCAAGCCCAAAAATTCCGATTTAATAAAGAAAATCTTTATTAATTTTTAATTATTTCAAAGAGCACATATTTGTGTTAATTTGTTGCAAATAATCTGACATCATCAGCATATAGCTATGTAGCTTTATGCTCAATGCATCCTCCTATTATTCCATAAATATATGAGTGTGATGCCATCATGATTGCTTGCTCTGACATGTTGACAAATCTGTACCTGACAAATATGGCGACAGCTTCTTGTAATAGAAACTGGCAGTAAAATATTTTAAATGTTTTACTTGGACGTTCACGTCCATAACAGACAGCACCACTAGTAGGTCAGAATTTCAACTTCAAAGAAAATGTCTTGATAATTACCTGATGATTTGGTGTTAAATTTGTACAAAGATTCAGGTTTCCCGCTGAATGATTCCTATTAGTTTGTTTGTGGCTGGTTTCAGTTACTACCATCAGTGTGTTGAAGTTTCTGCACCTGCCGACGTGATGGAAATACAGATTACTTTTATTTTGACGTAAGCCTAATTTATTTTTGGAGGAAAATGTTCCATTGCCTCATTGTCGGAATCAAACATCCCCTTTTTCTCAGGTTGGCTGAGGTGTCGAAGGTGTTGAGGGGGGGTTTGAGAGAGGAAGGGGGCGTTTGTTTTGTATGTGTGTCCTCCTCCTCATGTATTCTGTCTCTGTGACCTCCTCATGTGCTGAATTATAATAAAGCATTTCAAAGATTAGCTGCGAGTGTGTGACAGACACGCAGTGGATGTCAGGTGATTGCATCATACAGTATTGTTTGTAATGATGTGTGTGAGAGGGAGAGTGAGAGAGCTGGAGGGGAAGGGGGAGAGTGAGAGCAGGCAGGCATGAAAATGAACAATATGTTTTCTTGTGTTTGTGTGAAATTCTCTGCCACAAGATGGAAGCTGAGTGTGTGTCTAAGAGTGTCTATGTGTGCGCGTGGGCTTCTCATCTCAGTAATGGTGTTGCTATCAGAAAAAGAGAGAAAGACTGAAAGGCTGGTTGTCCCTGACGACAGTGTTCCGTGTTGCCTAGCAACAGCGCTAACAATGGCCCACCACCAGTGTTCTAGAATGTGGGTGTGGCCTGACAGATAGAGAGGGGTTGAGTGATAGAGGAGGGCACTTTTCTCTCAGCAGAGTTTTCAGCCCATTAATCTCGTGATAAACAGCTGTGACATGAATGATTGATGTTTATTACAGTCTGTTGCAAATCTGCGAATAAAGCAGCTTTCCTTAAATCTGTCAGAAATCTAAACAAACAAACAAACAGCATGCAAAAGGAACGCCATTACACAAAAAGAGATGACAAATCTAAAGGCACATCTACAGCTTTAAGAACCACTTCGTGCTTATGCAAAAAACAAAAAACGAAGTCTTTAAAACTCTGACGTGAATAAAATTCTGCACAGGGTTGAGGTGCAAAAGACATGGTATGCTGAAAATTACCAAATCCAAACAAAAATCATAATAATAACTGCACTATTGTACAAAAAGTCTTGATCCACTCTTCGCTTCTTTATTTGCTGATAGGAAATTAGGAATTACAGCAGGTTAAAAAAGTATTGAAGAAAATATATTTCTAAAGTTGCTATTGACATGAAATTCTCACCAAAGTCAGCTACAACCCATCCCAGCTGCACACAGAAAGAAGTAGAACATAGATGTCCATAAATTATGTGTAATAATGAGGTAATAATGACGCTCACCACACAAGACTCCAAAGAAATCTCCCTGTTGGAGCTCAGTCTGGGGGGAGTTATTTGTATCTCCTTATCTTTCCTCATGTGGTACATTTTTCCATTGTTATACCTCTCTGACCTGTCTTCCCCATGTGATGTTTTGTGTAATGTATGGTTGTGTCCAAATACAAGTAACCATCGAAGCACTTTGGCAAATATGCGATATCTTGATAAAACGAGCAGATATTTGATGTTTACACAGCTACTTTCTCGCCTGAAAATATGTTAAAAGTTTATTTTGTGACCCAGAAAGATTAGTAAGAGTAATTTTAAAACTTAGTAGCGGCCGCCATTGCTGGAAACTGGAGTTTGGCTGGGATATGGTGGGCCACGAAGGACACACCCGACCCATCCTTCAAATTCGGGGAAAAGGAGGACGCATTTGTCGGCCGCATTCGGAGGAGTCTATGGTCGTGTCCAAATTCATGGGCTGCATCCTCCTGAGGACCCGGCCTTTGTGGTCTACGTGGGCCGGGTCCTTAGAAGGTCGGATAGGCCGGAAGTAAACGGCCGTGAAATTGGACGGTCTAGCCTTCAGATTAGCGTCACCGCTGTCTCGGTGGAGTTTAATATACTCAGCCGTCTGCTCCCTGCTATCTAAAATATAACAGGACACTGGTGTAAATTCTCGACCGTCTCATACTTCTGTTTAATCAGTTTTCTGTTTGACGTTTAGTCAGCTGTGTAAAAACCAAGGAGGAACCCACCCGGGGGATTAATAAAGTTTTATTTTATCTAATCTAATCTAATAACTTTAATCTCAGCCAAACCGATTTACTCACGAACAAACAAAACACTGAAAAAAGCCCACTTTATGTGTGTGTGTTTATAAGTAGTTTTAAACGTTGTGATCCACAAAACAGCATAACAGTAAAAGAAGAACTGACTGCGTTACAGTCAGTGCGGGAGCAGCGGTTTCGCTCATGCGTGGTTCATTTGCAGTTTGGACGCATAGATGTGAACATCTCCTGCAGCTGGGGGAGGACTATCCTCTGCCCATGAGCGCTTTAGCACGGGTGAGGTGCCCACAGCAGCACCGCTGCTTGTCGAGAGTAAGAGCAACACGCTCTTTCACGTCAAAAAGTCGTCATAAATAAGTCTCCAATAACACCAGAAAAAGTCGCCAGACTTGTCGCTAGTCGCTTTTTAGAAAAAAAAACTCACTAAATATAGCGACAAAGTCGCTAAGTTGGCAACACTGGCTACTGAAGCGTACGACACAGAGCGCCCTCTGCTGGCGCACCTTACATGACAGGAAATGGACATTAATAGTGTCCTTACCAAAATAAAGTGTCTTTGGGCATAAAATAAAATGGGGGGGGGGTGTGACTATTTTCATGTGTTTATCTTTATCACAGTGCCACCTATGTGCAGACACCAGACAGGTTCATCCCTTTTTACGCTTGTATGATTCACTGGTTAGTGGCTTACCAAACTAAAAACATTCCTTTGAAAGTGGTTGTGTACAAGGACTGGACTGAGAATGAGTGAAAAAGCAGCCAAGGGACAGACCTTTGGAAGACCTTCAGAAAGCCTGGAGAACAACTGCTCAAGATGACTTTAAACAAAAAGAAACATGTAAAGAAACTAGGGGTGGCTCAAGACTTTTGCACAGTATCTTTCAAAACAAGACTTTACAAACTGTGAAATTGTACTTATAAAACAACTTCATATTTATGCTGTGCAAAGACATGAAATTCACTTCTGAAGAGTAGTTTTATGGGTTTTCAACAAGTAGTTTTATTTTGAAATTTAAAAAATGTAAATTCAGCATTATGCTGCTGTCTATACTGTCTGAGGTTCATTTCAAATCTTTCACAGCACGTTTTCCAGTATGGACATGTATGCTGGAAAAGATGCTGTTTTCCACTTGTGTACTCAGCTTTTTCTTTAGGTGTTTTTGTACAGCTCATCATGTCATCTTTTCTCCTTTACACTCCTCATGTTCTTCAACTGTAGTAAGGAGTTGGCATTGATCCATCACAGTGTGTAACTGTGTGTATTTAACAGCCATTTAGTGGGACCCCAGCGGCTTTAATTAGTGTGGGAGAACCGCTGTCGCTGGCTCGGTCTCTCTCGGGGCTCATTATCCCACTTAGTGTTCTTGCTCTCTTCTAAGGGCCAGTGAAGAGGAGGACACGGAAATTGGGAGGAAGAAGGAGAAAGTGAAAGATGAGGATGTGGTGAGAAAGTGATGACATGATGAGGAAGAGGAAAGGGGGGGGGGGGGGGAACCACTCCTCTGGCTCCATCTGGTGGTGAGAAACATAAACTGCACTGACTTTTCTGTTACTCTTTTTTTCTTGTAAAAATGTAAATCACAGAAAAACGTTATTTTTTCTAACTTTATTAAATGATTTGATGAGACGGGCGATGAACTGTGGGGGAACTGATCCACTAGTCCTTCACAGTGAAGGGATCTGGAGGTTCTGTCACTGTTGAGTCAACTTATCCCCTTAGACTGCAGGCCGAGGTACTACCTGTATCTGCATGTGGTTATTTTCATGTCAAATAAATTGTTATTTTTAACTGAAAATTTTTTAATCATGGATTTAAGTGGAGAAATGTTCCTATGATGAGTTTCTGGGCTCAGCCTTAGAGTGAGAATAGCTCAGAGAACTGCTGCTGCTCCACATCAAAAGGAGCAAGCTGGCTAGGATGCCCTTCTGGGAGCCTCCTAGCTGATGTCCAACAAGGAGAACACCCTGAGGCAATCACAAGAGAAGCTGGGGAGACGATGGGAGATTTTCAGTATGACAATGATCCCAAACACACTGCGAGTGCAGTAAAAGCCCACCATGATACAAAAACACACAGCGGACCACTATCAGTCATGGATTTTCTGAAGCCCAGATATTACTGATGAAGTGTGGGCTCATCCTGACAGAGAACATGACAAAAGACAACATCTAATGTAGAGCTTTGAATGTCCTTCAAAAAGCCTGGAGAACTAGTCCCGCAGACTACTTAAAGGAATTACAAGAAAGATTTGCTAAGTGAGTTCCGGCTGTGTTGAAGAATAAAGGTGGTCATACCAAATATAGACTTGCAAGCTCGTTGACAAACTCTGTTTTTGCCTTATATTTTTTGTTTTTATGTTTTCCAAGAGCTACTACTCTGAAAAATAATTAATTGAAAATTAAGGAATAAATGAGATCTAAAAAGGAAAAGTTTTATGTGTTTTTATTCTCCTGTTTTCCACATTGTTGGTTTAATTGTCCTTCACTCTGATTTCCTGACTCATTTTTATTTTCCTTTCCTTTTTGATTTTTATTCATTTTATGTTGTTGCCACCTATTCTGTTTTACTGATTTTTTAATGTCACCTTTGCATAAAATAATTAAAATTTACTCAGATGAAAGAGATCTGGAGAGGCCTCCCACCTGTTAATCATAACAATCACACAGCTTCAGATACATTTTTCCAGTATTGATAAATTCGTTTATAACGCACTAAACGTACTGTGTGTATATAATGTCTGTAAGCAATCATTTTATATTCTTTTTCTTATATATATATATATACATATATATATATATATGGGCTTAGCAAATTCACTGGGCCACCTTTCACAAAAACCAGAGGACACAAATATGATTCCTTAATGCTTTGTAATTTCAGAATACATTACCTGGTTTACCTGTTTAGACATTACAAATAACGTTTAAGTTACAAAAAAAAAAATCCCATGGTTTGGCCTGAAGTAGCACAATTACCATTTCTTTGTGTCTGTGAAGGTTCTCAGTCATCCAGGTCATCGTAGTCAAAGGAGCTTGCAAAGAAAAGCGTCTGGACTTCTTTAAGTTGCTTGAAGACGTTTCACCTCTCATCCGAGAAGCTTCTTCAGTTCTAAGGTCAAATGGTGGAGAGTCCCAGATAAGAAGGACAGACGCAACAACATTGTCATCCCCTATGTAGCCGGTGTATCAGAAAAACTCAGGAGAGTTTTCTCCAAGCATGACATCCCAGTGTATTTCAGACCCAGCAACACACTCAGACAGAAACTGGTTCACCCGAAAGACAAAACGCCAAAACACAAACTTAACAACGTGGTGTATGCTGTACAGTGCAGTGAGGAATGCTCAGACCTCTACATTGGAGAGACCAAACAGCCACTTCACAAGCGCATGGCACAACACAGAAGAGCCACCTCCACAGGACAAGACTCAGCAGTCCATCTGCATCTTAAGGATAAAGGACACTCTTTTGAGGATGCCAATGTTCACATTTTGGACAGAGAGGACAGATGGTTTGAAAGAGGAGTGAAAGAAGCCATCTATGTCCACTGTGAGCGACCATCGTTGAACAGAGGCGGGGGTTTACGACACCAACTCTCTGCCATCTATAATCCAGTTTTGAGATCCCTTCCCAGACGCCTTAATGCCCACTCACATCCTGGGCCATCTGACCTCAGGAAATCACATGATAGGGTGGGGCCAGGTTTCACAATGAGCTCACCTGAAACTCTGGCTGATTGGGACCCACACCCAGTTTCACACCTTGGCTCAGGCGATTAGAGGATCATCAGGAGGTCCTTTTGTCCCTCTGTGGGGGGTCACTCCCACTAGGTTTAAATCTGGGACTCTCCACCATTTGACCTTAGAACTGAAGAAGCTTCTCGGATGAGAGGTGAAACGTCTTCAAGTAACTTAAAGAAGTCCAGACGCTTTTCTTTGCAAACTCCTTTGACTACCACTTCTTTGCTTTCATAATATGATGATGCAACTTTAGACCAGATGTGCACTTCCAGTCTGTTGACTGGTATAAAAAGCAAATAAAAAACAAACCCAAAACCCGATGATTCATATCCGTGAACACAAATGCACAGGCAGCTATTTGTGACTTTACCCCCCCACATTTTGCTACTAGACTGGGCCAGACCCCAAACACCCCAAAAAACTATTTTTTTTGCTAGCTTGGGAGTTGTGGAGGGTTGAGCTAACCCTCTTCCCTACTGTTTTCATTTGGTTGTAGGAGCTGGAGTGGGCAAGTTAATGACTTGCATGTCTTTGTTACCTTTCATTGTCAGGCATGTCAGATTTCGTGTTGTTGGTTTTTTTTTTTTTTTTTAAATCGTAAGTCAAATTTGTTCCATGTAAGTTCGTACTTTATGTTTAATGTGAAAATAAATGCAGCCGCCCTTTTCTACAAATCCCCTGTGGGAGAGGAGCTGGAGTGGGCAAGTTAGTGATTTGGAGGTCTGTGTTTCTTTTACTTTTCATTGTCAAACAACGCAGGAACACACCAGTGTAACCAGTTTGAAAAAAGAAAAGAAAAAAAGATCCGTTACCACGATAAGCTAATGTCACGTATTTTTAGCAATGGACCCCAGTACATAAATCCAAATTCCATTCAAATATATGATGAGTCAGAAAGCTTTAATGAGTCATTACTTCTCCATCTGTTTTACAAGCCACTGCCAACATTGCTCATACATTTGAGTAAAAAAAGCATTTTTTTTACATTACTGTAAAAGATTTTTTTTTTAAACCAAACTTTTATTCAGATTTTTTTTTTTTGCACACAGAACATGTAAACGCACAAACATCCACTCACTTACACAAGCATGTGTCCGAGTGTCATTACCAAATTCAGTCATCATTCCCCTGAAAAGGCCAGTTTTGTTCAGGTTTACACCTTGTCTTTTACTTTTAGTCTAGAGCTACCGGTTTTGTGGACTACATGTGATTGAGAGCGCTTCACTCTGGACTCATCCTTACACTTTTTTTTTTCTTAAGCAGTTTGAACATGGGAAAAAAAACAAAAACCAACCAATTGATAGCGAGGTTTGGAGGGGGTTTCACCCGCTTGCCTCAACGATTAAAATAATAAAAGTAATACAAAAGTACATGACAGTGCTCATGTCTAAACAATCAGTTTATTGGTGCTGCCTCAGAAAACAAGTTTATTTTGAAAATCAGTCACTAGGAATGTGTTTGTACTCGAGTTAAATTCTAAATAAACAAGTTTATAAATGGTTCATGAAAAATGATGCTAAAAGTATAATGCAACAGTTTGTCCCTGACATTTATTCCGAACATTTAAATCTCTCGTTTCATCGTGTCCTACGTGGCGGAGCGTTCGTATGGATGGGTGTCAGTGGTAGAAGTGGAGTTATACTCCGAGATGATGTGATTGTCCATGTGGGGCTCAAAGTCCCTCTGAGTGTATTTTGGTGGTGGAGGCTCAGAGTCAGGGGGGAGGTTATGTTTTGAATCAGGATCAACGTGGTTGGGGGGCCGGAGAAGATTCGGGTCCATGCCGAGTTCGGACTTTCTGTGCGAGGCGTTGAATGTAATGCTGTGTTCAGAGGGAGTAGAGGAGGAGGAGAAGGCTGTGTGGTTCAAGTGTCCGTCAATCAAACAAGACGAATGCAAGTTAGCAGGTGCAACAAGACCCACCGAGAGTGGCTTTCCCTCGCAGTTCAGCACCGACGCCGTCTCCTCGCCTGTCCGTCCTCCCGAGGCCGGACTGGAGGAGTGGAAGTCAACTGGAAGCAGGTTCACGGTGGACGGCGTGGCAGCTGTTGTCAAGCCAATTAGAGTCAGATTACTGGAACAGGGGGAGTTAGGGGGTGAGACATCATTCTGAGTCCTGGAATCACTAACAGAAACGGGAAGTGATGTGTCGTGAGAGTTGACTCCTGAGTACATGCCGCTACGTGCCGGGGGACCTCCAGCAGCACTGCTGAATCGATGAAAGTCAACGGGTGATGCCCAGAAGGAGTTGTGAGTCTTATTCCTGCAGCTGGCGGAGGTAGAGTGAGCAGGAGCTGGCTTCTCTTTGGACCAGCCAGCAGCTGAGTGGAAATCAATGTCCGATGAAGAATTCACAGGATTTAAGTCGACGGGTGAGAGGATGGAAGATATTCCCATCGTGCTCTCCCTGGTGGAATGTAAAGCTGAGGAGTTTAAGGAGTAATAACGAGAAGCCGTGGGAGTCGAATCACACGCAAAAGAAGAGGAAGAGGGAGCGACAGGAGGTTTGTGACCGGAGCGATCGAAGTCAGTGGTTAGTGCTCGGACTTTAGAGAGAGCAGCTGAAACGCTGCTCATGTTGGCCGGCTTGCTGCTCAGTGCGAACGTGCTGGTCAGATGTCTCTTCAGTGCAGAAATGGGCGGGATGGACTCGCTGTCGTCAGGCAGCTTCGCGGGCGAACAGGAGTCGGTGGGATTTAAACTATGCAGAATTGGTCCGGCAGAGGTGTGATCTGAGTGGAGGTCTTTGTTAAAGATAGGGGAGCGGCGTGGACTCCCAGCATCTTTGTGTTTTAGTGGTGGCGGCGTGTTCCTGTTGTATGACCGAACCGGGCTGGCCTGTCTGAGGAGCGGAGGGGCATCCCTCCCCTCCTTCCATTGCTTGAGTTGAGATGGCGAGTTTATGGACGTAGCGTCCTGATTCTGGACTGGCTGCTCCTCAGAGAAAGTGGATTTCCAGCTGTCCTGCTGTTGATGAGCCTGACTAACGCCACACGGATCTCGGTAGCGCCTTTTTTTGGAGTCTGGGGAACAGCTGGCGTCAATGTCCAACGGGGCTTCACGTTTAGGTGCAGCGATCCTGTCCAGGTCACTTAGGATGGAGGCCAAGAGGTGGCTGTCAGAGGTTGAAGCTTCAGTATGTCTTTTATGAAGAAGATCAGTCATTACGCGGGCAGCATCCTGGTCTCCCATTGGTCGAGAGCCCACGCTCACAGAGCCCATGTTTCTGTGACTGTCGGCGTTGGGTGTCTTTGGATCTGTCGCTTTGATTGGTCCTTCTACATCAACATCCAGGTTCTCCACGTCCACCTCGTGATCGCTGTTGTCAATGGCGATCAGTCTAGCTGCCTTGGAACGGCCCGCCAGCTCTGTGTCCGACCCATCGTATCCTCGGTCCAGAATGTCAACGGGAAGCTCTCCGATTTCAGCGTCCAAAACGCCGCCCACACTGGCCGAATGCACCAATGGAAGCGGAGGAAGGTCTGAGAAGTCGACGGTCTGCTGGCTGCTGAGTGGGCTGCTGCTGATACTGCCGCTATTTTTGTTGTTGGCGTCGTCGTGGGTGCTGTCGCTGTCCAGGGTGATGATGACCGGAGAGCTGACAGAGAGAAAGACAAAGAAATAAAATCAGAATAAAATCAGAAATAAATAACAGCAACAACCCTCATCACTTGAGTCTTCTGTGATCAATAATGGTGTTCTTCTACAAAGGGATCAATACATAGATCAATCCCACCTGAAGTACATATTGTGGTAAAAATCTTAACGTTATCCATCCATCCATTCGCTTCCGCTTCTCCTTTTCAGGGTCGTGGGGGGCGCTGGAGCCTATCCCAGCTGTCATAGGGCGAGAGGCGGGGTACACCATGGACAGGTCGCCAGTCTGTCGCAGGGTTAACACACAGGGACAGACAACCATTCGCACTCACATTCACTCGCACATTCACAGCTAGTGGCAATTTGAATTATCCAATTAACCTATCCCCACAAGCTGCATGTCTTTGAACGGTGGGAGGAAGCCGGAGTACCCGGAGGGAACCCACACAAACACGGGGAGAACATGCAAACGCCACACAGAAAGACCCCGGCCTGATGGTGGAATTGAACTCAAGACCTTGCTGTGCGGCAACAGTGCTAACCACCGTGCTGCCTATCTTAACGTTATTAAAGATTTTATTCAGCATTTGTGAGCATTTATAGCCTTATTAGTGCAGAAGACACCCACATGACATTTGTTGGACTGGTGAACACATTTTAACTCTGCAGTAAGCACAAAACTGAGTTGGTGTCAATTTTTAGCAGAGGTTAAAACTGCTTTTTTTTCCTGGAAATTTTTACTGTACTTACGGAGCTTACAAATAATACATATTTAATCCTGTAATGTGTATCGTATCTGTGAAAAACCCAAATAAAACTTTTAAGAAACCATCTGCACAAATAGCAAAAATTATTCATTAAGTGTGCCTATGCGAAGGCACACTTATTACTATTGCTCGGATTTATTATTATTGTGTGGATGCTTTAAGCATCCACACTATTGAGTTCCTGTTTCTCTTTATTCTTTATACTTTATTATTATTCCAGTTGCTTCCGTACACTTTTTGGCACTTAACTACTTCCACAATTTTTAGCCGATTTTCACCGTTCAAATTTTAAACTATTCTGCTATTTTTGCTCTTTCTTGCTATGATTTTTGCTATTTTTAACTATTATACTTTTTAAAATATTCCACTTTTTTCCTTTAATTTGTCCCATTGAAATGAATGGGAAACTTCTGCAATTCTGCTAAAATTTGCTTGTTTTTGAAACTTAACTACTTCCTCATATTTTCACCTAGAACAACCATTCAAACTTTAAAATGTTCATAAATTATTGGGCTATTCAGGTATGATTCAGCTTTTTTAAATCTTTTACTGTTTTACTTTTATGCCTCTTAAAGTTTTGAGTTGCAAAATTGTGATTTTTCACAAAATACATGCGTTGTTATGGTTGCTATGCTCTTGGCTTCCAGTGTGTCACTGAAGGTTTTGCAGTCTTCTCTTCATGTCCGAACAACTGTTTGCTACTTGCTCAATTTTCACTCAACTTCCACAAATTATACATCAAAACGTAGGTATTTTTGCTGGCTTTCAGGAAATGTCACTATCATTGTTGTGGGATTTATAGAATTTTCGCAAATCTCCTCAGACCAACACAATGTCAGAAAACTCTCCATATAAAGTCAATGGAGAGCTTGTTCAAAATCACCGCTGGATTTCTGTAATGAGAGGCATATTCGAATCGTCATATCTCCTTAACGAAGCAAAGTTAAGACATGAGGCTTGTCCCCGAATATCTTCAGACACCCCTGACGCTCACAATTCAAGAATTATTTTCTCACCTATTACCGTTCTGAAATGAGTTGGACTTGTTTGAGGGTAGGAAATTTGTCCTTCGCTCAGATTTCTTCAGATTTCAAACTGTGGAAATGAACCACTTTTTTCTCTCGTCATAACTTTTTGTTGGATTTCCACAGAGACCTGAAAATTTCTATGACTGTTCACCAAAGCCTGCTGTCTCTTACGGTGAAAGAATGATATCGATACTCCAAATAGATTTAGAGTTAGAAAGCGTTGTTTGAGGGCAAGTCAAGGCAGTTTTTGCTTCGCTCTGCTCAGTTATGGTGCATTAGAAGTCTAATATCTTTAATAATTCATATTTTAATGATAAATTGTTAACACTGGAAGATTCCCCCATCTCTTCTGAACAAAACGGTGTAAGAATGACCGCTCTAGCCCCTACGGTTAGGAAATTATGGTCATTTGTTTGAGGGGAGTCCTCACTATGAGAAATAGGCTGCAATAATCCTGTGCCTCTCTGTCCTGCGTGTGTAAAAAGATGCACCTGTTTTGGCGGGAAAACGTAAACAGCCACTCTGATTGGTGGATTTAAATTCGGCAGCTCTCTCCCTCTGTGTGTGTGTGTGTGTGTGTGTGTGTGTGTGTGTGTGTGTGTGTGTGTGTGTGTGTGTGTGTAGTGGGAGAGAGAGGACCCTGCCCTTATTTGGCAGCATGTCATTGTAGGATTTAAATTGAATATAGTTAGACTGGTTGACTGGATTAGAGCCTGTGTTTGTGTGTCCCTCTGTGCATTTGTGTTCCAATATGCCTCCATATTTGTAATTTTGTAAGTTATTACTATTCTGCTAAATCATACTATTTCTGCTTTTCATAGGATTTGTGCCTAATACAGTATTTCTGCTTTTTATAGGATTTGTGCCTAATATAGTATTTCTGCTTTTTATAGGATTTGTGCTTAATATAGTATTTCTACTAAATTATAGTATTTCTGCTTTTTATAGTATTTGTGCTAAAACATAGTATTTCTACTAAATGTAGTATTTCTGCTTTTTATACTATTTGTGCTAAATTATAATATTTCTGCTTTTTATACTATTTGTGCTAAATTATAATATTTCTGCTTTTTATACTATTTGTGCTAAAACATAGTATTTCTACTAAATGTAGTATTTATGCTTAATCATACTATTTCTGCTTTTTATAGGATTTGTGCCTAATATAGTATTTCTGCTTATTATAGGATTTGTGCTTAATATAGTATTTCTGCTAAATTATAGTATTTCTGCTTTTTATAGTATTTGTGCTAAAACATAGTATTTCTACTAAATGTAGTATTTATGCTTAATCATAGTATTTCTATATATTTCTGCCAGGTCCCCAGGCAGCCAATCCTCTGTGAGGACTTAGACATTCAAATTTTCAAATCAGGGCCTGCACGGTTTCCCAGCCAATCATATATGTGTCCTGAGGCATTCAAATTTGCATATTGGGGCCTTCATGGCTTCTAAGCCAGCCAATCATATCTGAGGGCTGAGGAATTCAAATCCACAAATCAGGGCCTGCACGGCTTCCCAGGCAGCCAATCATATATGTGGCCTCAGGCATTCAAATTTGCATATTGGGGGAATTCGTGGCTTCTAAGTCAACAAGTCATCCATGTCGTATATCTCTAAAAATTCACATTTTAATGATAAATTGTTAACACTGGAAGATTCCCCCATCTCTTCTGAACAAAACGGTGTAAGAATGACCGCTCTAGCCCCTACGGTTTGGAAATTATGGTCATTTGTTTGAGGGGAGTCCTCACTATGAGAAATAGGCTGCAATAATCCTGTGCCTCTCTCTGCTGCGTGTGTAAAAAGATGCACCTGTTTTGGCGGGAAAAAGTACACAGGCTCTCTGATTGGTGGATTCAAATTTAGCAGCTCCCAGGCTGACCTAGAAACTTACTTCTCTCTCCCTGTGCATTTTTTTGCTGATTTTTTCATTTAACAAGTATATTTGAGGGACCCTCAGCATGTTCAGCATTTTTTCAGCTGTCCATTTTGCTTTTCCAATTTTTCTGTTTAACTTATTACTATTGTGCTAAATCATACTGTTTCTGCTATTTCATAAGATTTGTGCTTAATATAGTATTTCTGCTTTTAATAGGATTTGTGCTTAATATAGTATTTCTGCTTTTTATAGAATTTGTGCTTAATATAGTATTTCTGCTTTTTATAGAATTTGTGCTTAATATAGTATTTCTGCTAAATTATAGGATTTGTGCCTAATATAGTATTTCTGCTTTTTATAGTATTTGTGCTAAAACATAGTATTTCTACTAAATGTAGTATTTATGCTTAATCATGGTATTTCTATATATTTCTGCCAGGTCCCCAGGCAGCCAATCCTCTGTGAGGACTTAGACATTCAAATTTTCAAATCAGGGCCTGCACGGTTTCCCAGCCAATCATATATGTGTCCTGAGGCATTCAAATTTGCATATTGGGGAATTCGTGGCTTCTAAGTCAACAAGTCATCCATGTCATATATCTCTAAAAAATCATATTTTAATGATAAATTGTCAACACTTGAAGATTCCCCCATCTCTTCTGAACAAAACGGTGTAAGAATGACCCTTCTAGCCCCTACGGTTAGGAAATTATGGTCATTTGTTTGAGGGGAGTCGTCACTATGAGAAATAGACTGCAAAAATCCTGTGTGTCTCTGTGCTGCGTGTGTAAACAGAAGCACCTGTTTTGGCGGGAAAAAGTACACAGGCTCTCTGATTGGTGGATTCAAATTCAGCAGCTCCCAGGCTGACCTAGAAACTTACTTCTCTCTCCCTGTGTGTGTGTGTGTGTGTGTGTGTGTGTGTGTGTGTGTGTGTGTGTGTGTGTGTGAGACAGAGAGAGAGAGAGAGAGAGAAAGGCTTTCAATGGGATGACCTCATTTCTATATATTTCTGCCAGGCAGCCAATCCTCTGTGCGGACTCAGACACATATCACATATCAGGGCCTGCACGGCTTCCCAGTCAGCCAATCATATCTGAGGTCTTTCGTTTCCTCTCTCGTCATATCTCAGTGACGGTTGTACAAAGAGCAATGAAAATCGCAGTCAAAGTACACCAAAGTCCACTGATTCAGCCAGTAGAAGAATTATGCTTCTAGTCCACCTAGTGTTTGAGTTACACAACGTTTTGTAACTGCAAAAAATGGGGTTTTCCGCCTCTGACCGCGATCTAAATCTGACTCCTCATCACCCTGTTTTTCAAAGTGGCTCCTCTCTTTCCAAGTGGCGCAGTTGGTAATGACACGGGTCTGCAAACCAAAGGTCGTGGGTTCGATTCCACCTTGGTCAACATGTTTTTTTTTCCCTACAAATTAATACACTGTCACAGACCAGTAATTCATATTCATCATTTATTACAATTCTGCAAACTTTTATGATTTTACCAGCTTCTGTTATCTTATACTATTTCTCCTAAATTCTTGTATTTTTGAGAAGTTATCATGTTTCTGGTAAGTTACAATATTTCTGCTAAGTTCTGCTATTGTATTTCTGCCAAGTATTATGTTTCCTCTAAGATATTGCAGTTCTGCGAAGTTATTACATTTTAGCAAAGTTCCTTTGCTTCTGCAAAGTTTTTACAATTTCTGCAACTTTTCAGCTTTTTCAGCTAGTTTTAGCAGACAGCTTCAGCTTTAAAGCAATTCAGAATTCATGATTACAACCAATATGTAGTAGAATAAAAGAAACAAATGTGCAATGAACATATCAGGAGTCCCTGTTAAAAAGTCTCATAGCAGTGGGGTTAAGGGACCTCCTGAACCTCTTGAGTCCTGCAGTGGAGTGAGATGAACCTCTGCAGCTCCTACTGTGAGGATGCTTAGGCGATCACCAACACCAGCTCCTTGGTGTTGGTGTTCAGCAGAAGACTGTTCTTATTACTGCAGTCAGTTAAATAAATCTATCATAATAAAGTACATTTTAACATAATGACCTTGTGTTTATTTATGTCTTTTAACCATTATTTCAAATTCAAAGAATCCTGTTTTAAACATTTATTAAACTTATAGAATTAAATTTCTGCTAGTTGCTTTTTGTTGCAAAAAAATCTAGTATAATAATATTTAAATTTACATATATTTTTCACGTTTTCCATGCCAATTTTGTGTAATTGCGGAGTTTCCCACTACCCGTGAATGCCTCTTTTTTTAACGTCTCTGCCTGACTCCTGAATCTCCGTCCACTCTCAGCTCGATCCCCACCGGTAAGCGCTGCTTCTCTGTCTCTCTTTTCTGAAATGAAATGTCTATAAGCTGTATGAGGGATTTACCCAGTTGTTGTTAGTGACTTATGAAGCCAGTCGTGTTAAAGTAACACAATGGCTGCTTTTTTAGTGAAACGTTGTAATTTTACTATTTAAAAGGAGTGTTTGGTATGCTAGCCCTAAGTGCTAACGCCTAGCCTAGCTGCTATAGGCCCAGTGTGAAATTAATATGGTTCATTTGATTGTTTATTACAGTTATTGTGTTGTATTTGGTTCATTCGGTGTGTTAGTGTTTCTGAGTCTGTTAGGGAAGCTGAAGTTAGTTCTCTTCACAAATCAGTCAGTTAAAACGGCCTCATTCTTTCGGTTGTGAGGTAATGAGCCGTCATTTTAGAACCACTGATTAGCTGCTGAAGCAGCAGGGTCGGCAACTTCAAAGGAGCCATTTTACCGCCATTAGCTGTGTCCCAAAACGTCGGCTGCATCTTTCGGAGGACCCGGCCTTCGCGGTCTACGTGGACCGAGAAGGCTGTGAAACTGGACGGTCTAGCCTTCAGATTTGCGTCACCGCTGTCTCGCTGGAGTTTAATAAACTCGGCCGTCTGCTCCTTGCTATTTAAAATATAACAGGACACTGGCGTAAATTCTTGACCGTTTAACGTTTATTGAGCTATGTGAAAATCCCGGAGGAACCCACCGGATGGATTAATAAAGCTTTATTTAATCTAATAATCTAATAACTTTGATCTCAGCCAAACCGATTTACTCCAGAACAAATAAAACACAGAAAAAGGCAAACAATTACATTTTTAAGTTATCAGAGTGACTTGTATATCATGTTTAACCTGAGTAGCGAAAGAGCGGGGGTCTGAACCCCCCTCCCGGCTTGCCATCGAGCCGGTGGGTGACAGACGTCTCTGAAAACGTCGGCACACTTTTGCAAATATGCGATGTCTTGATAAACCAAGCAGATATTTGCAATTTACACCGCTACTTTCTCGCCTAAAAATATGTTAAAAGTTTATGAAATGAAGGACTCATTTGTCGGCCGCATTTGAGACAGCCTTCGTCGACTGGCTGTGACATAATCGGCCTTCAAATGCGGCCTCCGGAGGATGCAGCCGACATTTTGGGACACAGCTTCTGACTGAAAGCCGGGAGAAGAAGAGTCACGTGCCTGTACCGGTGTGTTTTTGTGCTGTGGGTTAATTAACAGAAGGGAGAGAGAGAGTGAGGATGAAACACATAATATAAGAATAATAACATCTCTTAACAAGAAGTTTTTTTTAATTAGGTAATTTTAGTTTTTTAGTTAAATTTTAAGAACTGTTTAACAAACACTTGTTTGTGCAGGTTGTTTTTTTTTTAAATAAAACCTTCACCTGCAGTTCTGTTTAACTTCTCACTTTGTGAAAAACTAACGAAATATAAAAAACGTCCACCTTCAAATAAATAAAATGCAGCAGTGCACCATTAATATTATAAATATGATATGTAGATATTTAAAACAACAGCATATTAAATGATACTGTGTGCAGGTGATAATATTTTTAGGAAGCAGAATTTGAATGCAGACGAACTCAAATGTTGAAGCCTACAAAAATATCATCCAAGCTTTCATTTATGATTGTTCATGCTTTGAAATTGTGATGTCAGAATTTGATAAAGTGTGCAGAGCTAGGTGTAGTAAATCATTGCTTATTAAATCTACTGTGTTATCTAATAGCACCAAACTAATAGAGCTATCACATAACTGAGAAACGTGTGTGGCTTATTACAAATGGATGAAACCACATTTTACCTTAATGAAGACGTAATCTTTAATAAGGTGTAGAAAAAAGAGGTGAGTTGTTTGTTGCTGTGGTAAACAAAGAAGTGTACTGAATCTTTTGTACTACACAGAGTGATGCAGTATTGACTGTGATGCTGATTTGAGTTGTCTTATTCTGTGTTTTTGTGCTTTGTCTTTTGTTACACAGAGTGAAAGAGATCTTTGGTTTTGCCTTTGCTGGTAAGTAAACAGTGATTGTAACTGAAGCAGTATGAACCTGGCATTGCGTAGCACATTTGGCAACTTACATACAGTAGTCTGACTTTTTGTGATATGTTTCCATTTACTGATTGGCAAAAACACAAAGTCATAATGAAAAACTAAGAGAACCAGAGGTGTGAGTGGACATTGTTAGGTACATTACAGCCAGTGTGTCTAATTAGTTTATCACTTATTTGGTGAATATAATGTGTTTTAAAATTAAATAGAAAAGTTGCCAAAAAGGTACACTGCAAAATACATAAATATTCCTAGCAACGGGTACAATGAGAGGACTTTTTAGTGTAAAAATTTAAGACATTTAATTTTAATTACAAAACATGGTGCACCTCTGCTATTGTAACATGTCAATATTTATTTTAAGATTTACATATTCATATCAGACATGATGAGGTTTTCTGTTGCTTCTGATTTATATAATTACTTTGTATCTAACATTTTTAAAAGTTTTGGTTTTCACACTTTACTAGTACTGACCTGTTGTAGAAAATGTTGGAGCCACAAAGCTTCTGTGTAGGAAATATTTGGTATATCCTGCACTTGTGCCAACAAATATTGGTGGCTATTCTTTGTATTTCTGTAGTAAAGAATGCTTTTATTACACTTGCTATAGCCATGTGAGACGCTGCAGTTCATTTATCTCCTCTTTAGACTACAGTAAGCTCATAAAGCCTTAAATAAATTTACTAGTTAATTTATGTCACAGTAAATTGGATTGTGTGTGAAGAGGCTCAACAGTCTGAATCATCAAACAGTGATCTGATGAATTGTTTCCTTTCTCTAGACTGCTGATCTGATCGTCTCAGTCTGGTAAGTAAAGGTTTGTCTGAGGTGCAGTTCTGGGAAATGTTTCTCATTATAGGAGATTCAGTTTAGTGCAGTGAGTCAGCACAGCTCTTGGGAATAATCAGATCATAGAAAAGTCTATGTAAACATTTCCAGACTTACAGATCTCTCTTATCATCATAGTACATTTTTAATTAGGCCCTAATATCGGCCATGCTAAGTTTATTGTAGATTTAGTGGAGTGTGTATTAAACATGCCCCAAATTTGACTGAAAAATGTAGAAACTGCTGTTTAGGAGTCATCTGTCTCCAAATTTTTCATTTTGCCAAAAGTCATACTGAGTAAATTATTTTTTACTTTTATGTTAACTGCTCCCCAGACATTATGATATACTGTTGTACCAGGTAAGTACACACAGAAACGGGAATTTGAGACCTTTGGGCATTTAGGATCATGTGAGTTGAGTGCATGTGAAGTGTTTAAAGCAGGTGGTCTGAAACTGTCTGCTCTGACTTCATTGTGTGGGTTTAGCTTGACCATATAATGTTTATAGTAAGTTACTATAGCACCATATCTTGGTTTACAGACTCTGTTTGTTTTTATTGTGTTAATAGAATGCGAAAATGTCCTTAGAAATGTTCCACCACCATATGATAAACATTTTTATTCAGTTGAATCTAATAATGTACTGTACGACTCTTCAGTGTGTAATGATATATATGTTCTGTATTTTTCGGACTGTAAGGCGCACTAAATTCTAAGGCACATTAAGCCAAACAAAACAGATAAGTCAAACTTTATTCAACTCATTTACAATAACTCTCAAAATTGTTCAGTTGTAAGACATAAAATACAGAACAATACACTTACTTTTCAGGATTTATGGACTGATGAATGTGGATTGATCAGTTTGAAATCTGCTACATAAGCATGGCTCTCAACAGGTGCCAGGCCCTTATACACACACACCATATTATGTTGAAGCACAGTACGAATTACTCTACGAGGGTGCTGACTATGGTAGCCATGCTCCGACGATACATCAAGTGGTGCTGCTTTGTAGCTTACCAAAGTCATACTAAAACATTTGACAGAGTGCCGTGTACCACATAGAATTGGTTTGAAATCAGTAAGCACAACCATACATAAGGTGCACTGTCTATTTTTGAGAAAATTAAAGGCTTTTAAATGTGCCTTATAGTCTGAAAAATAGGGTAAAGCCAGGTTTATTGGAAGTGTGTCTAATTCCACTTTCTTTCTGTCTTACAGGTGACCTGCTGCAGAAAACCCTCTCCCTCTATCATTAACAAGCCATTAACAAGCAAATTCAGTCTGTCCTATCACTCTCCCTCTCCCTGCTCCATCTTTTTTGACAAGGGATTCTATCTTCTATCATTTCTCCGCCATGTACTCTATCTAATTTTGACAAGCATAAGCCCTAGTTTGACAAGAAACCAAGTTTGACAACAAACCAAGGTTGACAACAAACCAAGTTTTTGGAAATTGAAGTTACCGCAACTTCGACGATCTGTTTTCAGAAATCTGAGAGATCTCTGCTCTCACTGCTCCATCTTTCCTGTCGTTAAACTCTCTCATATCCACTCATTTTACTGGAAATTACAAGTAAGAAGTTGAATATACAGTACAGTAGAAGTCACTGTAGAAACTATTTACACAGCCCTAAATTTGTCATTTTAATTTTGCATTACACTTTGGAATAAACATTGATTGGCTGTTTGGCTTACAGGTGCAATTACTTTGAGAAATTATATAAAATATACACCTCTTAAAGGTTTATTTGTAATAAGACAATCTGGTTATTTTGTAATATATACATTCAGACTGCTCTATTTAGATAAATATTAAATTAGATTCAAATACATTTTTCAAGTCTGTTTCACTGGCTATAACATTTGACTACAAGTTTAAACTATTATTATTTAAGGACAAACCCTTTTTTTGTCACTCAGTGTAAGTATTCAGTTACAATTGTCATCTAGAGGCTGCCCTGAGAACCCAGACTTCCTGTTTCCTGACTGCTGCAGAACATCCAGCTGAAGAATCCTCATCGCCTGTCATCTGATCACTACACCACCACAGCTCCTTATATTTGCTTTAGATTTTAGATATCTGAAAGATTTACACAAAGTCTACTTTAAAACTAAGAGTTTTATTATAGCCTGTTGATTGATTGTTGAGATTTATTCTGCATATTACTTCACAGAAGTATAGACCTATTCATTAACCAGTCTGGTTAAAAAAAAAAAAAGTATAATATACAGTTTTTGAAAAAGCTACAATAAAACTTTTTAAAGATCTTTCCATAACTTTTATATTGAGTTTGTATTTAAGTCAGCCTTTTACATCAATTAAACAGTTATAAGAACACTTTACCATTTGTATAGTTTTACATTTATCCATTTAATAGAAACTTGAGGAGTTTTTCAGTGTTTACAGGTTGATTTTTGTATACATTTGTGTATAAATACATATAAGGTCCAGTTTGTACTTGCACAAAATGCCAAGGAAAGGTCAAAGGTCACAGTCCCAGAAGCTTAGATGGCAAAAGCAGAAGGAACAGGTAAATCTTTCTCAGACCGGTGAGCAGGTAAAGGTGTCTGTTACAAGTATTCCCAGTCCAGAAGTGCAGCTCAGCGTTCAGACAGCCGCAGTGTCTTATGCAGATGTGGTAAAGAGAGGTGTTTGCTCATCATTGGTGCCAAATGCTAAAGTACAGCAGGTAATCCAAACTGAACCCCAGCTAACTGTGCAAACGCAGCATGATGGAGAAGCTCCAGGACCGTCTCATGTACAGGTTACAAACAGTGAAAGTCGTCCACAAGTGAGTAGCATCTGTGCATCCCGAAGCCAGGCCAATGCTAAGTATGGAAAGTACCGGAATCAGCAATGCATGGCGAACAGTTTGGTTTTCCTGTCATTCTTACACGAGGATGAATTCATTACCAGAGCAGATCTTAACCGTGTGTTGGACAAAGGCCATGCCGTGTATTCAGATGCCAGAAAGAGGTTTGTGAACAGCGTGTTTCTAGCCTGTGATGAACTTCCCACTGTGATCATCAGCCGCAGACACGAGTATCAAGTCGACATGTCTCAGTTTGCTCTTTACGGCACATTTGACGGTACAGATCATCTTCCGAGCCTTGAACAGGGACTACAGTGTTTGGCTTCAGACATTTGCTATGCTTTGCTAGTCATGGGAGGAACCGCCATTGCAGTTTCCAGGCTGACTTCAGGTGAATACGCATATTTTGATCCTCACCCACGTAAGTCTACAGGAATGCCATTGTCGCTAAGTGTAAGTGGTGGAACTGCAGTTATGTTAAAATTCACACGTCTTAACGACATGATTGACAGGATCAAACGTTTGTACCGAATGTGTAGCATCGCACCAACCTGTACCTATGAGCTACAGCCTGTTGAGTTCCACAGTGAAAACGTTGCTGACCAAAGAAATGCTGATGAAAACAGACAAACAGCTACAACTGTTCCAGCACCAGCTTTAAATGAACCTAAATTTGAAACCCCCAAATCCACTGAGAAAACACAGAAAACTGTGGCCGACACTTTAGCTACTGAAGTGATGTCATCCAGAGTGGATTATTCAAATGAGCCAGCTGCTGAGCTGAACAATTCTGATTATTTAGAAATAGAAACCTCTGCATCTTCTGTAAGAGACACTCAGGTAACAAAAGATTCTGTTCCTCTGAATGATTTAAACACTGCCTCCTGTTTAACTATGACAACAGATGAACTCTCACATAAACTGTTGAAGCATAATAAACAGCAAAGGAGAAAGATTAGGAGACGACTGTTGGTCCAAGAAAAACTACCACAGAGAAGGGAAAATCAGAAAAAGAAAGAAAGACAGATGTACGCTTTTGATGAAAGCTTTAAGGCAAAGAAAAAAGATTCTAGCAGAAAGTCTCATGATCCTGATCACAGACAGAAGAAGAGTGTGTACAAAAATAATCTGTGTAAACTCAATGCTACATATAGAGAGAAACAGAGAGAACATTTTAGAAAAATCTATAGAGATAGTGCTAAAATTAGAGAGAGAAAAAGAGAACGTGTCATAAGGATGTATAAAGAAGATTCTTCATTCAGAGAAAAGCAGAAGGAACGTATAACAAGAACATATAGAGAATCTCCCATTTTTCGAGAAAAGCAGAAGGAACGTATAACAAGAACATATAGAGAATCTCCCATTTTTCGAGAAAAGCAGAAGGAACGTATGAGAAAAACATATAAAGAATCTTATAGACAATCTCCTATATTCAAAGAACAGCAGAAGGAACGTATAAGAAGAAATTACAGAACTTGTGCTGGATTCAGAGAGAAACATAAAGCTTACATGAGGTCATATGTTTCTAACCTATATAAAGAAAGTGTAGAATTTAGACAGAAAAAAAAATGTTACATCACTAAACGTTATGGAGAAGAGAGACAATTTCAGCAGCAACACAAGGACAATATGAGAGAACGAATGAGAGTAAAATATTGGAACAGTATTTCTTTTAGACAGATGCATAATATCAGATGTGCAATGAAAATAAAAAGAAAATATCGTCAGATGCATCGACCAGCTGACAGTTTACAGTGTCATCCAGAGAACACTTTAATGAATGAGGCCATATCTCGTTTCAGATCCAACATTAAGTCAGCACCATCTTATGTTTGTACTGTTTGTCTAAAAGCTTCTTTTCCTAATCAGGTGAAAATCTGCAAAAGAGAAAATTACTCAAAACACCAAATTGTAGCTCAGCAGTGTCTAACTGGTAAATTTGTTCATGTGTGTGACGAAGCATGTCATGATCACTGCAGCTTTCCTGTTGAGAGAAAAAAGGAGTATATCTGTCACACGTGTCACAGTTCCCTCAAAAGTGGACGCATGCCAAGACTTGCTGCTGTCAACGGTTTAGAACTGCAGGATATTCCAGCTGAACTGTGCGATCTCAACATTCTGGAGAGACATCTGATTGCCAAATGCATACCATTTGCTAAGATTATTCCACTTCCAAAGGGCAGACAGAGACTCATACGTGGTAATGTGGTGTGTGTACCATCTGAAGTCCAACAAACAGTTGACAGTTTACCGAGGATCAGAAGCCAATCACAGATCATGAGGATAAAGCTGAAAAGACGACTGTGCTACAAAGGCCATCAGCTGTTCCAGACTGTCACCTGGTCTAAACTCATTCAAGCCCTGCGTAAACTCAAACAAATTCATCCACAGTACACAGATATTATTATCAGAGATGATGCATTGCTTTGTGATCCAACGTTACCTGATGATGACAGCAGTGATGAAGCCAGCATGGGAAGTGATGATTATGATGAAGCAGATTTAATGGAAATTGACAACTATGAAAAAGATGCCCTTTTGTGCGAAAGTGAGTCTGAAAGTGACCAAGCTATTAATATGCAATCCTGTGATGAACAACCAGAGGAACAAAATCCAGATGAACCAGAAAGTGATTTGAACAATGGAGGTTTTGCTCTAGAAAGTTGTCTGCAGCCTGTAGACATTTCAGAAGAGATTCTCTGTTTCACTGATAACACATATTGTGTGGCTCCTGCAGAAAGAAACAATCCTGTTAGCTTCTTCAGAACTCCTCATTTGGAAGCCATGGCATTTCCTGTGCAGTTTCCTACCGGTCAGAATACACTGGATGAAAAGAGACTTCTTAAACTCACACCAAGTGCTTACTTCAAGTCAAGGCTTTTCAACATTGATGCAAGATTTGCTAAAGACACAAATTACCTGTTTTTCTCACAGTTTGTCACTGAAATACATTTGGCTAATTCCAGCATGACAATACAGCTAAGGAAAGGTAAAACTATGACCAAAGATGGACGCAAAATCACATCGGGAATGTTACAAAGTAAGACAGAAGTAGAGAAGCTGGTAAGAAATAAAGATGCAATCAGATTTATGCAGCCACTCAGAGGAACTCCAGCTTACTGGCAGAAAACTACCAAAGATTTATTCAGTATGATTCGTCAAATAGGAACACCTCAGTTCTTTGTCACTTTCTCTGCTGCTGAGATGAGATGGCCTGAAGTGATTCAAGCAATAAAGAGACAGCAAGGTGAAGAGGTTGATTTTGAAGCCCTGGACTGGTCAGAAAAGTGTGAAATTCTAAGATCAAATCCAGTAACCACCATGCGGATGTTTGATAAGCGTGTTGAGGCTTTGTTCAGAGATTTGCTTTTTTCTCCTGCACAGCCCCTTGGTGAGATCATTGATTACTTTTACAGAGTTGAGTTCCAGCACAGAGGTAGTCCGCATATACACATGTTGCTGTGGATTCGAGAAAAGGTAGAAGCAGATGTGGATGATGACCAAACTGTCTGTGACTTTGTGGACAGATACATCTCAGCTCAACTCCCTGATCCAGAAAAACAACCTGAACTGCACAAAAAAGTCTCTGAACTACAAAAGCACAGCAAGAACCACACAAAGACATGCTTTAAGAGTGTGAACTCTGGTTGTAGATTTGGGTTTCCAAAACCACCATCCACAAGAACAATGATTGTGAGACAGGATGAGGATTCAGACACTGAAGCTGCAAAAGCCAAACTCAGACCTTTGTTGAACCTGCTGAAGGAACCTGAAGCTGCTTCCCTCACCATAGAGCAGATTCTGTCACGATGCAACTTGACAATGAATGAGTATGAACAATGCCTCCAGAACATAAACAAGAAAACAGCTCTGATTCTGAAACGTGACCCAAAGGACTGTTGGATCAACAATTACAACCCAGATCTGCTTGAAGCCTGGAACTCTAATTTAGATGTCTCATTCATTTTGAATGCCTATTCATGTGTAGAATACCTCTGTAAATATATAACAAAGAAAGAATCTGGCCTCTCTGAATACCTGAAGACAGTTATCGATAACTCTGATAAGAACACCGTCAATGAATGTGATGAAATGAGAGCTGTGATGCAGGCTTACTCAAAAAAGAGAGAGATCAGCGCACAGGAGTGTGTGACTCGAGTCTGTGGCCTAAAAATGAAAAAATGTTCCCGCAGTGTTGTATTTGTACCAACAGATGATAACCCAGTAAAAATGAGTCGGCCCATGAGCTTCCTGGAAAGCACAACACATGACAGCTGTAATATTTGGATGACAAGTTTGAGTGATAAATACAAATGCAGACCTGAGACCCCAGAATATGAGGAAATGTCGCTGGCTGATTTTGCTGCCCTGTGCCGGTTGGTGAGTGGTCCAAATGAAGGAAAAGATGTGCTTCCTCTTCTAAACCAGCTTGGATTTGTACAAAGGCGAAAGAATGATAAACCAGCTATAATCAGGTATTACCACTGTTCACAGGAAAAAGATCCTGAGCAATATTATGGTCGACTGTTGAGACTTTACCTTCCACACAGATCAGAGCAGGAACTGAAACCACAATGTTTCCAAACCTATCAGTCCTTCTACAACTCGGGTTTTGTGCGACTTCCATGTTCAGACCACAGTGAGTCTGTGAAACGGATTGTGAAAAGAAATAAAGACAAGTATGAGAAGAACTCTGAGGATATTGAGAGTGCACTGGAAGAGTTTGAACAAAATAGGGATGTTGTGATCGATGAATGGTGTAATCTTGCTCCTGAATCTGAAGTTGTGAGGCTGCAATGTGATGAGAATCTTCCTGAGAGACATTCTGATGATGAGAACGAACAGGAGAATGTTCCCGACTACAGTCGTCAGTCTGATGCTGTAACAGAGATCAGAGCCATCAGAGAACAACCTGGCAGTAGATCCAGCCGTGGTACGTGTAATGTATCAGAATCTGAACCAGAAGCAGGCCTGCGTGTTCTATACTATAAGAGACTGGTGTATTCAGCGAGTTTGTGGTTTGAACCCAGATCCATTTTTCTTCTATATCAACGGTGGTGCAGGAACTGGAAAGTCACATCTGATTAAATGTATTCACTCTGAAGCATCAAAGATCCTGAGCAGACTGCCTGCTAATGCAGAAGAAGCTGACATATCAAATCCAACTGTTTTACTGACTTCATTTACCGGTACAGCAGCTTTTTCTATCAATGGCTCTACATTACATTCTCTACTGAAACTACCCAGGAGTCTGAAACCACCCATTCAAGGACTTGGTAACCAACTGGATGAAGTCAGATCTGAGCTGATGAATGCAGAAATTATTGTTATTGATGAGATTTCAATGGTTTCAAAACCCCTTTTTGCCTATGTGGATGCAAGACTGAAACAAATCAAAGGCACTCAGAGACCTTTTGGTGGAATGTCAGTTTTAGCTGTTGGAGATTTTTACCAGCTGCCACCAGTGCGACAGTCTAAACCTCTCTGCGTTTACGATCCAGAACAGATTGACCTATGGCAGGAACATTTTCAGATGATCACTCTAACCGAGATCATGCGTCAGAAAGATGATGTGGCCTTTGCAGAGATGCTGAACAGGATTAGAGTGAAAGAAAAGACGGATGAGCTTTCTCAGTGCGACAGAGATTTGTTGTCACAGGCTGTGACTGCACCAGAAGAATGTCCAACTGAGGTCTTACACATTTATGCCACCAACAAGAATGTGGAATCCCATAACACAGATACCCTGAAGAAGCTTCATTCAAACATCATAATCATCACTGCAGACGATTTCCAGAAGGATAAACGTACAGGCAGAATGGAACGAAGAGACAAACCATTTACAGGTGGGAGAAATGATTTACCTGACACTCTGAATGTTGCTGAAGGAGCTCGAGTCATGCTGACCAGAAACTTGGACACACTAAACGGTTTAGTCAACGGTGCTTTTGGTATACTGGTAAAGGTGGTGAGATCTGAAAATGATGGACACATAATCAAACTGGGGCTCAGAATGGACAACCGGCAGCCTATGAGACACAACCGCAGTGCTAATGCAGCATCTGATGATCTGGTTTACATTGAGAGAGCAGAGGAGAGTCTGAAGTTTAAAGGAGCGGTACGCAGACAGTTTCCTGTAAAGCTAGCATTTGCCTGCACAATTCACAAAACTCAGGGTCTTACAACACAGACAGCTGTAGTTTCAATGAAGAACATTTTTGAACCAGGTATGGCTTATGTTGCTCTCAGCAGGGTGACGTCTCTCAGTGGACTCTATTTGCAGGACTTGGATGAGAAAAAGATTTACTCCAATCCCGAGGTAACTGCAGCACTCCAAACCATGAGACAAGCCAGCGTTGAGGAAATGATGCCTCTTCTTCAGGTCAGAGAAACAGCCAGCAGACTTGACACTCTTACACTGATCCATCACAATACGGAGGGTTTGCCATCTCACATCAGTGACATCAAGAGTCATCATGAAATGTGTTTAGCAGATGTTTTGTGTCTCACAGAGTCTCACCTCCAAGGCTCCTTTGTTGCAGACAGTCTTCATTTGGATGGCTACACCATGTTCAAACGCAACAGACATGTGTCCTACACAAACTTTCCTCACATGGCCAGCAGAAGTGGTGGTGGAGTTGTTGTGTATTTGAGGAATCATTTTCAGGTTCAGGTAAAACAGTATCTGCATAATGTCACTGATCTTGAGTTTTTAGTGTTGAAGGTTCAGGCTCCATTCCCTGCACTCATTGCTGTTGTGTACAGACCCCCTGACTACAGTTTGACACCATTCATGCAAAACCTGGTAAGTCTTTTAGATTCCCTTGAAATAATGGACTGTCACCCAATCATTGTGTGTGGAGATTTTAATGAGAACCACTTGCAGAGTGGAAGAAAACAGATTCTGGAGCAGTTTCAGTCGAGAGGGTATTCACAGCTGATCACTTCTGCCACTACAGACAAGAACACCCTGCTTGACCTCATTTTTATTTCTCAGCCAGATCAATGTCTCCATTCCGGTGTTCTGAGATCATACTACAGTTACCACAACCCTGTGTTTTGTGTCCTGTCCTCGAGCCAATCATGAAGTCGTCTGGTGAGTTTTGAAACAATTACAGATCATGTTTGTTACAGAGTTTACTGATTGTAGAGTATGAAAAATATTTTTCATTGGAAAAAATTGTCCCTACTCTGTCTGTAAGAAGACCCTTTCTTATTGCAATGTTATTAATCATGTCACCAAATCATGGCTGTACTTCATGCAGAGCCGGGAGATCTGCTTTCTGTTATCATGCACCTCAGATCTGAAATATACTGCATTAAACGGACATAATTTATTTTTTATTCTCATGTTTTAAATGACTAAATCTACTTATACATTTTTTCAGGGATGTTAATTGTCATCTCCTTTTTTGATACTTTTTTTACTCTGACGTATGTATCTCAACAAACGAGATCTTCCCCTCCAAGATGCTTTCAAATATGAAATAGTAAATAAATAAATCACAGATAAATGCAGGTATTTATTATGGGTCACATGAATAAATACAGACAATTATATTTTCTTGATTATAGTAAATTTTGTAGAATCAAATGTTTTTTGGATGAATGAGGTTTTGCTTATCATGTTTTACAGGTAAAAAATGTTAAAAGTTTTAAACTATCTTTAGGCTACCAGAGATGTCTATAATTATACATTATGTAGAGAAAAACATTTTCACAGCTTACAGAATTTGTATAAAAACTGATTTAGAAGTACATGGAAAGTTTCTGCATCAATTTTCTGACTTGAACTTTATCCGGGTGGGTTTGGGTTTGGGTGGATAAAGGCCAAGTCAGAATTCTCTGAGCAGCTGGAAAAAGCTGCTAATAAACAAAGACATCAGAAAGCGGGGGCTTTAGGTGTAGCCCCCGCTTTCTGACGCACTAATTAGATTTAGTAACTGACACCCCATACCAGCATTATATAGACACTTGGGGGCTGAGATGGGTGGGTGGGGAGGGGGGGTGGGTGGTGTTAAAAGCACTTTATGTTTTGTAGATGTATTTTTTTCAGACAGGGCACACACAGTCCTGTTTCCTTTGTGGGAAAACCTTCAAACTTCACCATCCTCAGCTGAAACAACAACATCTTAACACCATCTTCATGAACTGCTGAGCCAAACCTGATCCATCAGTGCTGGACTGCACAGATAACTACATGCCACACAGAGACTGCTGTTTTATGAACTGCCATACCAGTATGTCTTCAATGGAGAAGATGACACACCCATCACCTGACCTCCTGCCTGATCTGGAGACCATCATGATGCTGCCACACTACACACCTCTGAGACCATGAATGATGACTCCTACTGAGGAAACTGTATTTCCTGTCAGAGATGCTCAGTGATCCTCAGAGCAGAGAGAGGTATGATTCTTTATCTTTGATAAAAAATGTCAGTGTTTTTAATTCAATTAATTAATTAAAATCCTGTTTAGTGCATAAATAATTCCACACTTAAATGATTATACTTGTTGACACTTTTTGAGTTTTAATTCACATTATGGATTACAAATCTATGCTTTTTCTACTCTGTCTCTCTGTGCAGGTATTGCTGTCTTCTGAGTTCTTCAGTGTCCCAACTGAGACATTCAAACCTCATTGCAGAGCTCATGTCTTTCCTCACCATCATGTGAGTGTGAGATTGCTCTGGATTCTGGTTATGTGGCCTGCAGCACCTATAAGGTATTTCAACATTGTTCATTGCATAACTTATTTGTAGTTTTTAGGCCTTAACACAAATAAAATGTTCCTTTTTCTGTATTTTTTAGAACAAGCTCATCCAGTGTGCCTGCATTCCAGCTTCTTAGACTCTACTCAAGTGGACAGAGTATCAGTGTTTGGCCACTCTTACAGACACCGACTTCTGTCAACTCACTGCTACTGATCAGGCACCTGACTCCAGGAAGACAGAGGGCTGCAAGCCTGTCATCGTTTCCAGTGTGGCTTTGTATTCTTGGGGTAGCATCAGATTTTTCCCACAAATATTCAAAGGTAACACTTATTTTAAGCGTAGTTATTAAGTCAAAAGTCTTCCCTTGTGTTAATTTTATTTTTTTTATTTGTTTTTGTTTTCTTTTAGATTTATGTGCAGTGATCGGATGTGGTGGAGCTTTGTTAACTGTGTGGAAAACATCTGTTTGTGATGATATTTACAATGAGGCTTTAAGGTGACAGTTTCCATGTAATTTCAATCCTTTTACTAAGCAAAAACATGTTTGCAATTAACATATTTTTTTTCAGTTTTGTCTTTTGGATTTATGGTTAACATTCCTCTGTGACAGCAAATACTAAACTGGTCCAAGTAACCAGCATATCATTGGTCAAAGGCAAAAAGGACCACATGTCACGCTAGCAATGAATTATTGACTGTGTTTGTGTCACCAGATTTAACAAACAATATCAGACATATGAAACTGAACTCTGGATTAATGTGCAGATTTTTTTTGTGTTTTTTTTATTGTTGAATAATTATTTTGTAGAACAAACCCAATCTATTTACCCAAACAATGTAACTTGTTTGGGTAAATAGTGGATTAATATATCTAAGTCTATAAGTATAGCAAGCTGAATTCATACAGACACACAGCTCTAAATCCTGGATTGTAGGATGTACAAAAATGATCATGTGATTATTATGGACATTTAAATAACTATATCTATTGAACCATTACATGTATTCTTTTTAGAAATTACACAATCTCAAAATGTGAAAAAAGAAAGTGTTTAAGAGAAAAAATAATGTGTGTTTGTATGAATCCTGCCTTAGTATGGGGTGTCAGTAACTACATTAGTATAGAGTAGGTCTAACAGTGGTTTTCCACATCTGCTCTAATACAGCGGTCCCCAAACTTTTTTGCGCCATGGACCGGTTTATGCCCGACAATATTTTCATGGACCGGCCTTTAAGGTGTCGCGGATAAATATAACAAAATAAAACTAGTACCGGTACCGAAAAAAAGAAAATTTATTCATAACACACGTCAAAAGACCCAGGAAAACCGAGTTAACGATAAAAACGATAACAAAATAACGCTGAAAACCGATAAAAACCCTGAAAACGATACATTTCACACCTGAGCCTCATCTCTCGCGGCCCGGTACCAAACGACTCACGGACCGGTACCGGTCCGAGGCCCGGGGGTTGGGGACCGCTGCTGTAATATATATAGATAATGGGTCAGACATATAAAGTCATTTTGAAAAGTTCATAAAGGTCATTTATATGTGTTCCTCTTTATCATTTTATATCAGGTCAAACAGCTGACTTGAGTTTTGATCAGAGTAGAACCATAACATTCATGCTAATGGTTCTACTGTTTACAGTTACTTTATGATGGATTTCACCCTGGTCACAGCACTATGTGAAAAGCTGTTAGAGGTAAAGTTAAGCCAATTAATACCTCATCATAAGTCACTCTCTAACGCAAAGCAGTGATTATTTTTCACTGTAATTTATTCCACAACGATGTTCTTTATTTGATCCTTGTTTCTTTAAATATGCAAATCGATTGTTCAGCTGTGTGACTCTCCACACCTCAAATATATCACAATGTGGACTTCATTTTGACAGTATTTTGTAGATTGGTACCATATTTATCATCAAATCAGGAAACTGTAAACTAATTGAAAAAATTAAGCTTATGAAAATTTTAATGTGGCATAGGAACATGTTGTTTATCCTTGCCAAATGGTATTTACACAAAACTCCAGCAAATCAGAGGATATATTTTTGTCTCTCACTTGCTATATATGTGTATATTTTTGCAGTTAATAGCCTATCATGTGTCTGCGCATCTTAGGGCCATAAACATAAACATGGCAAACAAGGATATGTTCACAATTCCAACAGATGCTTCAATTGTTTGTATAGATTTTAGATCAATTTGATTTGCATTTTCTATTAATATTTTTCTGTTTGTCCCAAATGGTATTTTTATTTCTTTATGCCATTATTGTAATCATTGGAAACAACTGAGTAAATATTTTGTATCATATGTTTCTAAAAATATTTGAATGTTCTACTTTTCTACTACTGGTTTTCTACTTTCTAAACTTTCTGCCACTTTTTGGCATTTCAATAACATTATTTTTGGGTGTTTTAATCTCTGACCGCAGCATCTTGTGCATTTATTACCTAAATGTTGTTTGTGTGGGTCTTGCCTTTGTTATGTTTTTTTGCCATTTTTAGATTTCACCAGCTGTGCAAACTCGCAATTTTACCTTGGTTTTGTTCCACATTAGTTTATCTGCCGGCACGTTTTCTTCCTTTTCTAATGTTTTTGGTAATTTTTCACAGTTAAACAAGTAACTTTGAGGTTACTTCAGCATTTTCAGCTGTTATCTGTTGACAGTTTTGCCTAATTATTACATTTCTGCAAATTTCTAGCAGTTCTGATAAGTTGTAATATTTCTGCCAAGTTTTTAATTTTCTACTAAATTATATTATTCCTGCTAGGTTACACTACTTTTGTTTGTTATGTTATGTTAAGTTATGTTATTCTAAATTATTGCATTTCTGCTAAGTTATTACATTTTTCTTAACTTGATATTGTTCTGCAAAGTTATTAAAATTTCAGCAACTTTTTAAACACTGACTTTGATTTCTTCAGCTTCTTCAGCTATTTTCAACTATTTTCAGCAGACAGCTTCAGCTTTACAGTTTCCTCTAAGTGATTGCAGTTCTGCTAAGTTATTACATTTTAGCAAAGTTCTTTTGCTTCTGCAAAGTTTTTACAATTTCTGCAACTTTTCAGCTTTTTCAGCTACTTTTTGCAGACAGCTTCAGCTTTAAGCATCCACACTGCATTTTCGCAGGAAATGCAAATTTTTCTAGTTATTATTATTATTATTGTGTGGATGCTTTAAGCATCCACACTATTGAGTTCCTGTTTCTCTTTATTCTTTATACTTTATTATTATTATTCCAGTTGCTTCCGTACACTTTTTGGCACTTAACTACTTCCACAATTTTTATGCTATTTTCACCGTTCAAATTTTAAACTATTCTGCTATTTTTGCTCTTTCTTGCTATGATTTTTGCTATTTTTTGCTATTATACTTTTTAAAATATTCCACTTTTTTCCTTTAATTTGTCCCATTGAAATGAATGGAAAACTTCCAAAATTCTGCTAAATTTTGCTTGTTTTTGAAACCTAACTACTTCCTCATACTTTCGCCTAGAACAACCATTCAAATTTTAAAATGTTCACAAATTATTGGGCTATTCAGGTATGATTCAGCTATTTCAAATCTTTTACCGTTTTACTTTTATGCCTCTTAAAGTTTTGAGTTGCACAATTGTGATTTTTCACAAAATACATGCGTTGTTATGGTTGCTATGCTCTTGGCTTCCAGTGTGTCACTGAAGCTTTTGCAGTCTTCTCTTCATGTCCGAACAACTGTTTGCTACTTGCTCAATTTTCACTCAACCTCCACAAATTATACATCAAAACGTAGGTATTTTTGCTGGCTTTCAGGAAATGTCACTATCATTGTTGTGGGATTTATAGAATTTTCGCAAATCTCCTCAGACCAACACAATGTCAGAAAACTCTCCATATAAAGTGAATGGAGAGCTTGTTCAAAATCACCGCTGGATTTCTGTAATGAGAGGCATATTCGAATCGTCATATCTCCTTAACGAAGCAAAGTTAAGACATGAGGCTTATCCCCGAATATCTTCAGACACCCCTGACGCTCACAATTCAAGAATTTCTTTCTCACCTATTACCGTTCTGAAATGAGTTGGACTTGTTTGAGGGTAGGAAATTCGTCCTTCGCTCAGATTTCTTCAGATTTCAAACTGTGGAAATGAACCACTTTTTTCTCTCGTCATAACTTTTTGTTGGATTTCCACAGAGACCTGAAAATTTCCATGATTGTTCACCAAAGCCTGCTGTCTCTTACGGTGAAAGAATGATATCGATACTCCAAATAGATTTCAAGTCACAAAGCGTTGTTTGAGGGCAAGTCAAGGCAGTTTTTGCTTCGCTCTACTCAGTTATGGTGCATTAGAAGTCAAATATCTTTAATAATTCATATTTTAATGATAAATTGTAAACACTGGAAGATTCCCCCATCTCTTCTGAACAAAACGGTGTAAGAATGACCGCTCTAGCCCCTACGGTTTGGAAATTATGGTCATTTGTTTGAGGGGAGTCCTCACTATGAGAAATAGGCTGCAATAATCCTGTGCCTCTCTGTGCTGCGTGTGTACAAAGAGGCACATGTTTTGGCGGGAAAAAGTACACAGGCTCTCTGATTGGTGGATTCAAATTCAGCAGCTCCCAGGCTGACCTAGAAACTTACTTCTCTCTCCCTGTGCATTTTTTTGCTGATTTTTTCATTTAACAAGTATATTTGAGGGACCCTCAGCATGTTCAGCATTTTTTCAGCTGTCCATTTTGCTTTTCCAATTTTTCTATTTAACTTATTACTATTGTGCTAAATAATACTGTTTCTGCTATTTCATAAGATTTGTGCCTAATATAGTATTTCTGCTAAATTACAGTATTTCTGCTTTTTATACTATTTGTGCTAAAACATAGTATTTCTACTAAATGTAGTATTTATGCTTAATCATACTATTTCTGCTTTTTATGGGATTTGTGCCTAATATAGTATTTCTGCTTTTTATAGGATTTTTGCTCAAACATAGTATTTCTACTAAATGTAGTGTTTATGCTTAATCATCCTATTTCTGCTTTTTATAGGATTTGTGCTTAATATAGTATTTCTGCTAAATTATAGTATTTCTGCTTTTTATAGGATTTGTGCTAAAACATAGTATTTCTACTAAATGTAGTATTTATGCTTAATCATAGTATTTCTATATATTTCTGCCAGGTCCCCAGGCAGCCAATCCTCTGTGAGGACTTAGACATTCAAATTTTCAAATCAGGGCCTGCACGGTTTCCCAGCCAATCATATATGTGTCCTGAGGCATTCAAATTTGCATATTGGGGCCTTCATGGCTTCTAAGCCAGCCAATCATATCTGAGGGCTGAGGAATTCAAATCCACAAATCAGGGCCTGCACGGCTTTCCAGCCAGCCAATCATATATGTGGCCTCAGGCATTCAAATTTGCATATTGGGGAATTCGTGGCTTCTAAGTCAACAAGTCATCCATGTCATATATCTCTAAAAATTCATATTTTAATGATAAATTGTCAACACTTGAAGATTCCCCAATCACTTCTGAACAAAACGGTGTAAGAATGACCGTTCTAGCCCCTACGGTTAGGAAATTATGGTCATTTGTTTGAGGGGAGTCCTCACTATGAGAAATAGGCTGCAATAATCCTGTGTCTCTCTGTGCTGCGTGTGTAAACAGAAGCACCCGTTTTGGCGGGAAAAAGTACACAGGCTCTCTGATGGGTGGATTCAAATTCAGCAGCTCCCAGGCTGACCTTGAAACTTACTTCTCTCTCCCTGTGCATTTTTTTGCTGATTTTTTCATTTAACAAGTATATTTGAGGGACCCTCAGCATGTTCAGCATTTTTTCAGCTGTCCATTTTGCTTTTCCAATTTTTCTGTTTAACTTATTACTATTGTGCTAAATCATACTGTTTCTGCTATTTCATAAGATTTGTGCTTAATATAGTATTTCTGCTTTTAATAGGATTTGTGCTTAATATAGTATTTCTGCTTTTTATAGGATTTGTGCTTAATATAGTATTTCTGCTTTTTATAGAATTTGTGCTTAATATAGTATTTCTGCTTTTTATAGGATTTGTGCTTAATATAGTATTTCTGCTAAATTATAGGATTTCTGCTTTTTATAGTATTTGTGCTAAAACATAGTATTTCTACTAAATGTAGTATTTATGCTTAATCATAGTATTTCTATATATTTCTGCCAGGTCCCCAGGCAGCCAATCCTCTGTGAGGACTTAGACATTCAAATTTTCAAATCAGGGCCTGCACGGTTTCCCAGCCAATCATATATGTGTCCTGAGGCATTCAAATTTGCATATTGGGGCCTTCATGGCTTCTAAGCCAGCCAATCATATCTGAGGGCTGAGGAATTCAAATCCACAAATCAGGGCCTGCACAGCTTCCCAGGCAGCCAATCATATATGTGGCCTCAGGCATTCAAATTTGCATATTGGGGGAATTCGTGGCTTCTAAGTCAACAAGTTATCCATGTCGTATATCTCTAAAAATTCACATTTTAATGATAAATTGTTAACACTGGAAGACTCCCCCATCTCTTCTGAACAAAACGGTGTAAGAATGACCGCTCTAGCCCCTACGGTTAGGAAATTATGGTCATTTGTTTGAGGGGAGTCCTCACTATGAGAAATAGGCTGCAATAATCCTGTGTCTCTCTGTGCTGCGTGTGTAAACAGAAGCACCCGTTTTGGCGGGAAAAAGTACACAGGTGTGTGACAGGGAGAGAGAGAGAGAGAGAGAGAGAGAGAGAGAGAGCCTTTTAATGGGATGATCTCATTGTAAGATTCAAATTCAATATATTTAGACTGGGTGACTGAATTTGATCTTGTGTGTGTGTCTCTCTGTGCATGTGTGTTTCCTTATGTGTAGATATTTGTGATTGTGTGGCTGTTATAGATTTTTTTGCTGATTTTTTTCATTTAACAAGTATAGTTGAGGGACCTTCAGCACGTTCAGCATTTTTTCAGCTGTCCATTTTGCTTTTCCAATTTTTCTGTTTAAGTTATTACTATTGTGCTAAATCATACTATTTCTGCTATTTCATAAGATTTCTGCTTAATATACTATTTCTGCTTTTTATAGGATTTATGCTTAATCATACTATTTCTATATATTTCTGCCAGGTCCCCAGGCAGCCAATCCTCTGTGAGGACTCAGACATTCAAGTATACAGATCACAGCCTGCACGGCTTCCCAGCCAGCCAATCATATCTGAGGTCTCCCGTTTCCTCTCTCGTCATATCTCAGCGACAGATGTACAGAGAGCAATGAAAATCGCAGTCAAAGTACGCCAAAGTCCGCTGATTCAGCCAGTAGAAGAATTATGCTTCTAGTCCACCTAGTTTTTGAGTTACACACTGTTTTGTAACTCCAAAAATGGCATTTTTCGCCTCTCACCGCGATCTAATTCTGACTCCTCATCAGCCTGTTTTTCAAAACGCCTGCTCTCTTTCCCAGTGGCGCAGTTGGTAATGACACGGGTCTGCAAGCCAAAGATCGTGGGTTCGATTCCACCTTGGTCAACATGTTTTTTTTCCCTACAAATTAATACACTGTCACAGACCAGTAATTCATATTCATCATTTATTACAATTCTGCAAACTTTTATGATTTTACCAGCTTTTCTAATATAGACCTCACATTCTTGTTAACACTCCATGGCACAAATACTCTTCCCTTTACGCTCTGTGTATGTGTGTGTGTGTGTGTGTATCAATATTTCTCCCATTTTAAAGTATTACTCCTCCATAATTGTATTTCTGTTAATTCAAAGTACTTTTATTACATCTTAGTACTTCTGCTCAATCATAGTATTTCTGCTAAATGATAGTATTTCTGCTACTTTGTGGTACTTGTGCTAAACACAGTATTTCTGCTAAATCATACTATTTCTACTATATTATATTTTTCTTTCTAAATATAGCATTTCTGCTATATAATAGTATTTCTCCTATGTTATAATATTTGTGCTAAACCAGAGTATTTGTGCTGAAACATAGTATTTCTGCCAAATGATAGTATTTCTGTCAAATTATAGTATTTGTGCTAAAAAATAGTATTAATTTAAAATTACAATATTCATAGTTCATCACAGTGTCTCTGGTAAATCACAGTATTTGTGCTATGTTGTACTATTTTTCTAAATCATAGTGTTTCTGTAATGTTTAAGTATTTTTGGCTAAATATATTCTTTCTGTTATCTTATACTATTTCTCCTAAATTCTTGTATTTTTGAGAAGTTATGTTTCTGGCAAGTTACAATATTTCTGCTAAGTTCTGCTATGCTATTGTATTTCTGCCAAGTATTATGTTTCCTCTAAGATATTGCAGTTCTGCTAAATTATTACATTTTAGCAATGTTCCTTTGCTTCTGCAAAGTTTTTACAATTTCTGCAACTTTTCAGCTTTTTCAGCTACTTTTTGCATACAGCTTCAGCTTTAAGCATCCACACTGCATTTTCGCAGGAAATGCAAATTTTTCTAGTTATTATTCTTTTTCCGCCTGAAATTTTGGACCTTAACTCGCCCCACAGTTTTGAGACAAGGTTCACATATGATATATCATTGTGTGCGGCTGGAGCTGGAATGAGTTGCTATGACTTTTGGTGTTTATTACTTCTATAGTTTTTTAAATATGAATATTTTAATGCAAGGTTTTTCCCATTGAAATGAATGGAGAACAAGAAAACTTCATTTGTGGTGTGCTGGCTCACTCTAGTGGTATGTCGGGAGTAATGCGAGGCGGCCGCTGTGTCCCTGTGGACGCTTTTATTTTGTATAACTACCGGAAGTAGTTCCTGTGTACTGACGCTAGCTGGGTAGCTAGCTAGCCGGCTGGCCAAACTAGCTAGCCGGCTAGCAGCAACATCGTGAGAAATCTGTTGCTAATATGGGATGTTTTGACAAAACGAGCATATATTTGACGTTTACACACCTACATTCTCACCTGAAAACCGGTCGATCGGCGGCCGCCTCACATGTTTCTTTCCCCACATATGAGGGGAAAGAGACACATACCGGTGGCTAGCTAGCTCCGCGTTAGCCACCACCAAACAACTCAGTTAGTTTTTCCTCATCGACCAGCATCATCGGCCCATATAAACGAAAAATAAGTCCAGTGTGAAACAGTCGCTTGGCGAGCGATCGGGTGGTTTAGCGAGTGTCAGCCTCTTAAGTTTAAGACAAGCCCGGCTGCTTTTTAAGCGACGCGGCGCTAGCGGCTTCGCTCAAAAGCACCCAGGCTTGGCTTTCAGTGAGGCGTCTCTAACTCCTTTCACCCCCGATCGCTCCGCAAACAGTCTTTGTCTTAGCTGGACTTATTTTTCGTTTATATGGGCCGATGATGCTGGTCGATGTGGAAAAAATAACTGAGTTGTTCATATACCGGTGGCTAGCTAGCTCCGCGTTAGCCACCGGTATATGTCTCTTCCCCTCGTATGCGGGGAAAGAAACACCGATCGACCGGTGGTGGCTAACGCGGAGCTCAATCGTGGATAAGGGAAACCCAATGCAGGAGAAGCAGGCGGCTGGTGAAATGAATTTCAGGTAAGACGTTATTAACTGCACTCTATTTGGGTCAGATATAAACCGAGTTTAGGTGTAGTTTATTTTCGTTGTGCTGACAGTTACAATAACTGTACTGCGTGCTAGCTAGCACGACGGAGTTTCTATACAGCTGTGCGCGCTAAGTTACTGATTTTGAACTTTATGACAGCCTCCCCTATTTTCAGGCGAGAATGTAGGGGTGTAAACTTCAAATATCTGCTCGTTTTATCAAGAAGTCCCATATTTTATCAAGAAGTCCCATATCTCTCACGATGTTACTGCTAGCGCCGCATGGCAGCTAGCTGGCTAGGGCGGCTTGGCTGACACCTAGGCCGGGCTGACTGATACCCAGGCCGGCTCACGCTCTCGTTTCACCGCCGCATGGCGGCTAGCTGGCTAGCACGGCTTGGCTGCCACCCAGGTCGGGCTGGCTGACACCCAGGTCGGGCTGGCTGACACCCAGGCCCGCTCACGCTGTCGTGTCACCCCTAGTCTTTCGTGATGACTCTTGGTTGGCTGCTGGACTTATTTTTCATTTATATGGGCTGGTGATTCAGTATGAGTGTCCGGTGAACTGAATGTCAGGTAAGACGTTATGTATATGTAAGGTAGTGACTGGAATAAGTCACAAGGTGTCGCTGTTGAGCTGCATATATGTTGTAAATTTTAGCAATTTTGACCATTTGTCCTCTGCAGGACACCGTAGTTCAGATTTCTCGTTCGCGTGGGCGCCATCTTGGTTCAGTGTTTACTGTGATGTGCAAAGGTAAGCACTGTCAGTGGCGAACTGCATTGGTTTTGTTTAAAAATAAGTGTTCCACTGTGTAAAATAGCGGTTTGTCATTTAAGCCGAGCAAATATTTTGTTTATTGAGAGGTTCATGTATTGTCTGATGAGAGTATGAGACAAAGATATACTTTTCTTTCTTACTCTCATATAAAATATTTAGCTTTTATTAAATAGTTATCTGAATCTTACAACCAAAGTTTGTATAATAATACACAAGATTGGCTGTAGACCATTGTTAATCATTCAGAACACTGTGTAAAAATAACAAAAAACAAAAAGTGAATGAAAAGTGCATAAATATTTATTTTACGTGTTTGATGTGTGTGGCAGGGCGTGGTCTGCAGTGCCGCTGCAGGGGAGGTGGACCCACCTCAGCGGCATCTGCAATCACGCCTCTCAGGTGTAAAGTCTGTGCTCTCTCTGCTTTTTTTTTTTTTTTTTTTTTTTGTGTATGTGTCGGGCTATGAGATGAAAAGCTACAGCCGGCTGTGTGGGTACAGCAACTATGTGTGAAAAGTGGTCCATAACGTAATGCTTCACAGCGTGTTCATGCAAACATTGTCGGGTCTGCTTATGAACCTCTGCGCACAGCGTCTACAAATCGGGGCTGTACGAAGTCACCTCATCTTTACACAAAACTGTAAGCTGTCATCTGTGAGGTGCGAGCGGTGTTTGGGTTTTATCATAGTTCATGGTGGAGAATGGCTGCTCTGCTGAGTTTTGCTCTCTGTAGCCGTTTGAATGGCAAACTACACTCATTGGCGGCGGCATAGGCACACTTAAAATTTCTTCAGAAATTTTCGCTTTCTAGTTTAAATTAAAATTTGTATCTGCAAAATGATATTTATTTTCCTTTTTTCTTCCTAGTAAAAAGGTTCAACAAACAGGTTTTTTTTGGCATTTATTTAATTGTTCAGGCTTTACAAGGTGAAAAACCTCAAATTTGGACGTTTTATTTGGGGAAATTGTAAAGTTCAGCCATTTCTTTTGTTATTAACCTCCTAGGACCTGCCGTCCACATATGTGGACATCACATTTTGGGTTATTTAGACTAAAATACTCAATTTTGCTCTACATGGGCCTGATATCCACTTACGAGGACATTATACTGCCACTGTTCTATCAAAATTTGAAACGAATATCCTCATATGTGGCTCTTATTTTTCTTAAAAACAAAAATAAGGTTAAAAAAAAAAATCTTTGTTTTTACATTCATCAGGCCCCAATATGCCCAAATATCAAAGAAAAATTAAAAATGCATGTCGTGGAAGAGTTCGGGTCTTAGGAGGTTAAAGTAACGTTTTGAACAAAAAAGTAGATTCTACTCATAATGTTTGCATCACCAGAAACAAAAATGAAATTGGACAAGAAAATTGCAGTCTCTGCACCTACGTGAATGTTCCCCGCAGATGGCTATAATCAAGCTTTTCTGCAGACACAGTGTCTGAAGGTTAATAATGAAACAAAAGATGGAAGCTCTGCCAATAAAATTTTAAGTCAAACAGGCAGATTTCCTCAGGAAGGCAACAGAAGTGGAGCCATCATCAGAGATGGATGAACTCTCTAAACACAAAGGAAAGGAGCTTCAATGCTTCCTTACTTGCCTCATTTAGCAGAGGATACATTGAAGCATCATTCATGAAAGGAAAAGAGATAATGACATCACAAAATTCCCTGAGACAAACAAAATACCTGCTAAGTGTTAGATGATATTAATGTTTACCATCCGTTACACGCTACAACCTGATGTTGACCCTTAAATAGCTGAACTCTGAACGCCACGCTGCTGCAACCTTAAAAATTACCGTATTTTTCAGACCATGAGGCGCATTAAGGGAAACAAAACAGTCAGATAACTTAAACTTTACTCAACTCATTCTTCTTGCCTTGTCTACTTCCGTACCATTGATTCATTAATGTTGAATTCTCTCGCAGCTGCTCTATTCCCATGTTGTTGCAGTATATTAATGACCCAAATACATGAATGTACTATTGCTGTGTGATTTATTACTATTACTGAAGGTTACTCGCCATACCAATACCAACTAGATATTTAAATCTTAATATAAATGAGTAACAGTAGAGTGGACATTAGGTAAGACTGCACTTTTTGCAGCAATCTTGTATAGAAAACTATTCCACGCGTATATAAAACAGGTCTGTGGCTCCGAACCGTAGTAAAGGGACCTCTGACTAATACGCCAGGTTCCGTGTTGAGCTTGTAGCCGAAAACTAGCTTTACTTTGTTGTCTGCGTCAACTTTGCTAGCGAGAGACAGAGAGAGGCGTTGAAACGCTACTCCACTGGAACTTATTGTTTCACATGAACACCGTGTACAGTCAAGTCTTAATAGCTTACTTACAACTGGACTTGTCAGGCACTCTTTTTGGCTGCAGTGGTCATTATTATATTTACATGCTTCCAGCTCCCGTTTCTGCTCGGTGACAACTTGTACTTTTCAACTCTCCTTTTTTGCACACAACAGGTATGGCAGTCCATTCTCCCTGCAGCATGGACTAAACTGCCCATGAGGCTACATTCTTTAGGGCTAGGCCTGTAACACTCTGCCTATTGCCTTGATATAAAATTTTTAGAGTAATAATTTTCGCAAGTAGAGGTGACATGGGCCGTGAGATTGAGACACAGGCATTAGAGCCTGCTAATGCGTGTTTTGTTCGGGTTTCCATCCATGCCATGCCAGCCATGTTTTTTCGCACACAATGCATTCTGGGACGAGGACGTGTATTGGTTGTCGGCAGTTTTCCATCGGTGCTTTCGTTCAGCTAACCTGTTTTGTTTTTTAAAGTGTAGCAACAGTTTTAATTAACTTGCCTATTAGTGACCTGGTTACGACTTGGTAGACCAGCACTATCTGGTCTTTGAGTCTGACGTTATTAGCCATGTCTGGGCCCAAACTCAAATGATCACTGCAGCATTACGGAGAGTTGAAAAACTGTCTAAATTTGCTCATCTGTAATAAAATGATCAGCGTTCTGCTCTGCCAGGTGTAACAATTAAGTTTAACATCCAGGCATCCATGAAAACGGAATTTACGTTAACTGAGTTAGAAGTTAGCAGGCAATTAGTTTGCTAGCTTCCATCTAAATATAATATACCATGTTCTGACCGAGAGATTTATTTAACAAATTAAAACGTACAGCTCTGCTATCACTTCCAACATAAATGACAACAGGAAACTAAACAGCAGTGACTTTTGTAGGGTTACTGAAGTTGGGCTAATGATAATGATGTGCTACGTGATCGCTAGCGCGACAAGCTATGTTAGCATAATATAAACAGTAAAGCTGGAGGACGAACGCTAACGAACAGAGGACTTATGTTTGCAAAGTTTGGTGTAAATGTTACAGAGCTGCGGTGATGTCACCGTTTGCAGGTCCTTAAACTTAGACTGCGTTACTGGATATAATGCCTGTGTTACAACTGTTGCAGTATAATACTGCTGCTGCTGGCACTTTGTTGGAATTGGACGTCATCACTAACATTGCAGGGTGGAAATCCCATCGTTAAGTCTGACGTCACTAGCCGTGTCTGGGTCTAAACTCCGCTGCAGGTCCATATATCAAACGATCACTATGGCATTACTGAGAGTAGAAAAACTGTCCAAAGTCTTTCATATTTAATAAAATGATCAGCGTTCTGCTCTACCAGGTGTTTAACAATTGAGTTAATTGAGTTTAACATCCAGGCATCCATGAAAACGGAATTTATAACATTTAACGGAGTTAGAAGTTAGCAGGGAGTTAGCTCGCTAGCTTCTATCTAAATACAATATAGCATGTCCTGACTGCGGGGTTTTGGAAACAAATTAAAACGTACAGCTCTGCTATCACTTCCAGCATAAATGAAGACAGAAAACTAAACTGCAGTGACGTTTGTAGGGTTACTGAAGTTGGGCTAGCTGGTATATAATGATGTGCTACGTGACCGCTAGCGACACAGCTATGTTAGCATAATATAAACAAGCTAACTTTTTTTCTCACTGGATAAAAGTTACCGTGAGTGTTCTCGGTGGTCAGGAACAAATGTAATCGCATGGCAGGATGCTGTAAAAGGACCAAACTTTAGCCAGGAGAACAACTGAGATAATCCATCCACAATACGAGGTTAGTCATTCTTATACTGCTGCATGGGCTGGGCTGTAGCTACATCCTAAGGTTTTAAAAACTGAGCTTAAATAAATGATTAGCGGTAATAAAAGCCGAGGGAGGTCAACAGTGATCACTGACTGTTTTAGGAGCTTTTTGAGATCAAATAGAAGAAAATACATAACATTAAACATGTTAGCAACACAAAAGCCATATTAAACGCAGACTACTTTAGGCCCGGAAGTAGGATTCATCACGTCATCACTTAACGACTGGATAGACAGGTGAAACACGATATATCATGTTCTGACTGAGAGATTTCTGGAAAAAAAAAAAAAAAACGTAAACGTAAACGTACAGCTCTGTTATCACTTCCAACATAAATGAAGACAGAAAACTAAACAGCAGTGACGTTTGTAGGGTTACTGAAGTTGGGCTAGCTGGTATATAATGATGTGCTACATGCCGCTAGCGACACAGCTCATGGCAGGATGCTGTAAACGAACCAAACATCAGGAGAACCACCGAGATAATCCATCCACAATACGAGGTTAGTCATTAATATACTGCTGCATGGGCTGGTCTGTAGTTACATCGTAAGGGTTTAAAAACTGAGCTTTAAAATGATTAGCGGTAATAAAAACCACGAGAAGCCGACAGTGATCACTGACTGTTTTTAGGGGCTTGTTGAGATTAAATCGAACAAGATACAAAACATTAAAACATGTTAAAAACACAACAGTCTTATTAAATGCAGACAACTTTGGGCCTGGAAGCACGATTCATCATGTTATCACTTAAAGACCAGATACCGGTCATGGCTGCCCAAAGAACATCTGGATTAAGACAAACGGCTTAAAAAAGTTTTGGTACTTTACAACAAACCTTCTCAGTCGCCGTTGCCATTGGCAAGCAGTAGCCGCATAGACACCAGTAGTTTTCCCTCACTCTCTCGTCCTCGTGTGACGGATTGTTTTCATCTTCATCTAAACTAAGTACTTGTTGACTATTTTCATTCGCTCTCTCGGTTTGATCTGGTTCAAACTGGAAAGGTTGAACAGAAGCCATTTCCAGTGCACTGCTAACTGTGAACTCGATGCGGTGCAACCATATGACGTCACTACCCAGAGTGTATTGAGAAGTAAATAACAATGGCGGCCTACTGGTAAATGGTTTTATATAAAATGTGTTTAAAAGGAAAACATTTGGCGTATTTTAATACCACATGTGTTATTGAAAGCACAGTACATATTTTAACGCAAACATGTCTTGATAGCCGGGGTTCCCTTTAAAAGAAGACGCAGTGCAGCAGATCACTTTTGGACTAACAAAGAAAGTAATGTCTTGATGCATTCTCAATCATCCAGGAAAGTAAATCTCCAAAAGCTGATTCTGTTCATCTGGACGTAGCGTTTTGTGGGAGAAAGGTTTCGTCACTCATCAAAGTGACTTCTTCAGTCTCAGCTGACTGCAGGTTTCCCCAAATCTTATAAACCAGGGGTGGGCAACTCCAGGCCTCGAGGGCCGGTGTCCCTGTAGGTTTTAGATGTGTCCTTGAACCAACACAGCTGATTTAAATGGCTAAATTACATCCTGCAGTTCTCCAGAGGCCGGGTAACGAACTAATCATGTGATTCAGGTGTGTTGACCCAGGGTGAGATCTAAAACCTGCAGGACACCGGCCCTCAGGGCCTAGAATTGCCCACCCCTGTTATAAACAGTACATTTGCATAATGACTGAAACCAGCCCACTGAAGGAACAATGGGCTGGGAGGTCAGTTCCTTAATCATAATTATGCAAATTGTCATGACCATTGATCAACAACCACTGACCAAAACCCACTGATCAATGGCCATGAGTACCATTCACAGAGAGTTGGGGAATGGCTGCAATCACAGCATTGTAAGATGGCGAAAGATGTACCCTTAGGCCCCCTCCTCGAAAGAAAGTAATATATCCTAAACAAACCAGAGAAATACAGGCAGAAAAATCCACCTTTAGGCTGGAAATGTAGCAGCAGAAATGTAGCAGCCTGTAATTTCTAAATAGCATTTCTGTTCCCCGTCTGTGAGCAAAGTGTGATGCAGGGATTGAAAAAGACTTGTAGAGTGGATGTGTAACATCTCACATTCAAAAACTGATATCACCTGTGCAAACGGTACACCTGATAATGATCAACAGAAGTGTTTCATCACTGTGTTCATTTAAAATAACTGATTTCACAGTTAATCAGGTGACGACCACTTCGCTTCGTCTCAGACTCTTCTTTACGTGTTAATTACTGTCAGCTGTATGAATTTGTGTAACGTGCTAAAACAAACCTTTTTTCCCCCTCCCAGCAGTGTGACACCTCGTACCTGCTCTGCTGAGCCTTGCGATGACGTTTCCGGCGCCGTTTGTGGGCAGGAGGCTGCGCCCCGTCGGCGGTGATGGTGCCCTCGTAGATGATCTCCACGCTGGGGCTGCGGTCTTGTCTGGACCTCCGGCTGCTGCAGAGGGAGAGCATGGAGTGAGCAACTTCTGGAAACGTCATTAAAACACCTGAACCACAGGAAGCTATTGAGAGGTCTTCCTCATCTGTTGAGCTGAGCACTTCACACAACAGCTGGTGAGATGTTTCAGCTGACAGTTTTAGAGTCAGGAAAGCAACTCTAAAAAAAGAAATCAACAGTAAGAGGAGAAACAACACGCGAACATGAAGCCTTTTCATTGCTGAAAAGAAAATCCCAAACATTAATATTAGACTGAGGTTCATTTAAACTTAAGAAAATACAACAAAACTGTGTCTGTTTCCAGAATAAAGAGGAATACGTTAATGCTGATCTCTCGTGGTAAAGGATTCATTTTTCGTGCATCGTCCCCTGAATAAAGAGCTGCAGCTTAGTGATTAACCAAAGATAATCATTTTCAAAACCTAAACACTTGCTTCTTCTGTTTACCTATCAATCAGATCTAGCTAGAAGCAGCCATCACATCAAAATGTATAAACAATGTTGCTAGGCACCACTGGCCTGCGGGAACGCTTTTACATTAATATTTATGGGTTCAAAATCACATCCCCTGTGGGGAATTCATTTACATGATTTTGAAAATCACAAGAGGTCAAAACGATGAGAACCAACAGGTAACATCCCAGGTAGGAAATGTTTCTTAGTTTCACCGTACAACCAGTGACATCATGTCTGCTTGTGCAAGTCGCGCTTTGTGGTAGCTTCAGTCGGCAAAATAAATGTGTCAAATTACCGAAAAACTTAGTAGCTCAAGTTTTTCACTCAAAGCACTGTCCTGTGATTTTAAAACAACCTTTTTGTCAATTTGAAGAAAATCAGAGTGCCTTATGGTCCGAAAAATACGGTACAAGTCAAATGAAACCCAAATCAGAGGTGAGGGTGGTGGGTGAAACCGGCTTATCCTGCAAATCAAAATTTGTCAAAAACAGTCAATAATAGACCACTGATAATTTACACTCTTCTGGAAAGTCTAATAATAATAATAATAAATCCAGTGGCCTCTTACCTCTCGCCACCGTAGCCACTGCTCGCCCGCCTGTGCCTCTCCCTTCTCCTTCCTCTGTCTCGCTCCTTCCTCTTCCTCCTCTCTTTCCTCTTCTCCTTGCGAATACCGCCACTGCCGCTCGGCCTCCATGTGGGATCCTTGACATTGTTGTCCAGGTGGCGGCTCTTGCATTTCCTTTTCCCGCCGGGTTTTTCTCCGTGATGAGCGCTGTCGCTGGGGGACAGCGTGGGCGTCGGTGGCGTCCGCGGTGGTGGTGGGGGAGGACGTGGTGAGGACGAGGAGAGGGATGGTGAAGAGGCAGAGGAGGTGAGAGGGGACACCTGGGCGCAGGGGTACTCCCAGCTGGAGTCCGGCGGGCTGGGCGACGGCGGGGAGCTGGAGTCAGCGCTGGAGTCAAACGGAGGCGAGGAGCGGTGCCGCATCATGGCGGGATAAATGGAGCGATTTGGGTTGAACAGAGTGCCACTTTTCCTGTGCTGATTGCTGCTGCGTTCTTGCCTTCTCTTCCTCCTCTTCTCTCTTGCTGCCTCACTGGTGGACTTCCTGTCTCTCCAGCTCCCCATCTCCTGCTGCCGCTCAGTCTCTCCAGGCGTCGCCGGGCTGAGCGTGCACACAGAGCTCCTGCTCCGACCAGAGCTCCCTGACCATGAGCGTGCACGTGAGCGCTGTCCTGCCACCTCGCCAATTTTCTGCCCCTTGTCCTGCTCCTCTCTGTAAGTACCTGATGTGGAGGGAGGGATCGCTGGTAGGTAAGAGAGGGGAGGTGTTGCAGAGGGGGGAGGAGGAGCCTCCTCCTCTTTCTTCTTCTCTACCTCCTCTTCTTCTGTGTCAGAGGAGAGCTGCACCAACTCTGGCGTCCGTTCTGCAATCGGCTTCTTGTACCCAACGATGAGACACTCATCCTCTTCTCCCTGCCTTTCTCCTCCATCCTGATTGGCTGCCTCCGGCAGGGCAGGACTGAACGAAGATGAAGGCTCGGCGGTGGAGTAGGAGGGGCCTGGGGTTTCATCGTCCCAACCCGAAAGGCTAAGGACACTCGCTGTTTGGATGGGGTCATCTTGAGCTCCCACCTCCCTCCCCAGCCTCTCCTCGGACCCTCCCCCTGCCCCCCTCTCTTCATCCTCCCCCTCGGAGATGGCAATGACAGAGCTGCCATCGGACGAGCTGCTCATCCCATCCAGTTCCACTGCAGCGTCCGGTGGCTCGTACACCGCCTGCAGGTCATAGTTCTCCAGGCTGAGCGACGAGCGGGCGAAGCTGATGAGCTCATGCAGGAAGTGCTCAGTGCGTGCCAGCAAGAATGGCCGCAACTCTTCTTCTATGTTGGGTGTATTCTCCAGGCCGTGGCGGGCGAGCCTTGCCATGATGATGCGCTGAACGATGTCAACCAACGAGGTGTGCGAGCCATACAGCACCGTGAGCTCCCTCCGCAGCCAGGGGCGGAGCCTGTTCAAGTGGGCAGGGTTCCGACGGAAGCTATCTGCCGTGATGTCACGCTGTCCCTCGTTGCCGTGTACTCCGGCAACCCCACGGACCCGAATGCCACAGCGATAGAGGCCACGGCGAAAAGCCACCGTCTCTCTCTCCCTAAGTCGACGCACGGTTCCACCTTCACGCTGCAAACGCTGCCTTGCCGCTAAGCGAGTCATCAGTCGCCGTGATGCCCGGTCATTGGGGGCAATGGGTGCCACTGCCCCTCCAAGGCCTGTTAGTCCTTCAAATATCACACCGCGCTCCACCAAATCAGCACCTCCTCTTATCCTCTGTTCCTCCCCATCCTCACTGTCCTCAGCAACGACTGGAGGGTGAGGAAGAGGAGGGAGTGGAAGGGGAGGGGAATCGAGGTACCACTCCCAACTCCCTGCCCTCTCCTCCGCCCTTCTGGCCCCTCTCTCCCTCCGCCGCCTCCTTGTTGTTGTCTCGCCAGCCTCTGACACCCGGTGCCGCCTCAGCATTAGCCTCATTTGATGGCTGCTTCTTGCAGCTGACGCCATCGCTGCCACCATTGCCACAGTAGCGGCCACGCTGCTGCTGGGGGGCGCTGAGCGTAGCGTATATTCCTTGAAGTCATCCTCAGCTTGGTTCCGGTAAAAGATTGAAGCAAAGGGCTGCTTGCAAAGCGGACACTCTGGCTTTTTGTGAGACCACTCCTGGATGCACGGGAAGCAGAAGCGGTGCTTGCAGCGGTCCAGGAATGCCAAGTTGTTGAAACGGTCCAGGCAGATGGGGCACTTGGAGTCAGGCGACGCCTCCTCTGCTGCCATCAGATGGGGGCGTGCTGACGTTGAGGCGGAGGACGTGGGTGGAGACAAGGACGAGGAGGATGTGGCCGCAGTAGAAGATCTGCTAGCGTTTTTCCTCCTGCTGCCACTCTCTCGACTCTTCTGCTCTTCATCTTCCTCCAGCGCAGCACCACGTCCTGCAGCACCTGCGGCTGCATTGTCACGGCGGCGAACGCGCAGCTTCATTCGCGTCGGTGCCATCACCTGAAAACAAACAACGCAGGAAGAAATGTGTCCTTATTCAGCTTTCAGGATTCAGAACTGTTGAGTACAGGTGAAATGACACCTGCTGAGAACAAAAACAAAGTCCTGGATTACAAATTAATCAGGTCACATGGCTCCCCAGTGCTTCACTTTGATCTAAAAACACAGGAAAGCTGTGGCACCAACACAGCTAGCAGCTACTGCTTCTTTGTCACTCTTTAAATTTCGCTACCCATTTGACTTTCTGCTTTTATATTTGACTTTTTATTGAAAAATAACTTAACTGTAAATCAAAGCCCCTCTTGTGGTGCTGTTCTTTATAGATTTATACTTCACTGATGCTCCTTGTAGCCACTATGTTAGCGTGCTAACACTGACTAACTGAAGCTCACAGTCAGGATTGAACACTGCGGTAAACACTTTGCACCTGTCAGAGCCTCTGTTTAAATCATCCGTCTGTTTAACCCTCCGTCTGTGGAAACCCTTCACACAGTTGTGTTAATATTAACACTGATTATTATTCTAATTATTCACCCAATTACCGACACGGAAGGACTCCCCTGAGTTTGTTAGCCTGCTAACACACCAGCTAGCTGTTAGCTAAGCCTTCCATTTTGTTTAATTCTATCAATTCTATAAAGACCTTTAATTTTGCAAAGATTATTCGCGAAAAATCTAATTGTTTAAATTAAATATGTTTTTTTGTTTAAAGATTTTCAAGCTAGGGATGCTCATCGTTGCTTAAAAACCCTACATGCTATCTCTGGCTAACAGAAGCTCCCTGCCTGTTAGCATTTAGCCCACATTTGTTATTTTCTACGGTCATTATAAAAATCTGCGTTTAATTACTTGGCTTTACTCTTTAATTCTTTCTCCATAACAACAATGATGTTTTAAAACATTATATTGTTTATTTTATTACTTACAACATATTCTAGCAGGACCGATGCCGAGGTTGCTACCAGACCAACATGCTAACCAAAGCTAGCCGGGTTCAAACAAACGGCTTCCCCCAGCCTGTTAGCATGCCTGTTAGCTTCGTACCTGAGCTGAGGAAGCAGCAGGCTCCGCGGGTTGCTCCTCATCCGGATTCTTTCTCCTCCTCCGGGTCGAGCTCCGCGCTTTCAGCGGCATCCGCCGTCACCGAGCTCAGCGATGGCCCCGGACACACACTGTATCGATCCGTTTAGAAACCGACTGCTGTGAGAAACACACACATCTGCCTGTCACTGTCCTCAGAAGCGACGCTCCTCACAGCTGGAACGAGAAAAACGCCGCGATGGATGATGGGAAATACAATGACAGTCGAGTTTTCTTCGTCTTCTTCTGTGGTCAGCCCCCACAATCAGTTTATCACTGCCACCTAGTTGGGTGGGGTGATGGTACGAGGATTCTGAATGCAATCTGCAGCACAGGGTGTGAGGGACAGCACGGGGGGATCTATGGGCTCAAATATTTTGCACTTGTAAATAAGGATTTGTATGTGTGTAAAAAAAGATTTGTATGTGTAAAAAGAATTTGTGTGTGCTTAAAAAAGATTTGTGTGTGGACTTAGCCAAAAAATACGTGAGATAGTCTGCACTCAAGTTTCAAGTTACAAGTACGAATTGTGACCCTATTTTTCGTCCTTTCATCTGATTGGCCAATGTCATGTCAATCAGAGAACACATGGGTTTGGCTTTTTTACACACACACAAATTCTTTTTACACATACAAATCTTTTTTACACACACACACAAATTCTTTTTTACACATACAAATCCTGATTTACAAGTACAAAATATTTATGACCACAATTTGAGCCCATAGGGGATCGCAAGATCGTTTCCATGATTAGAAAAATTACTTCAGAGCAAGAGAAGAAGACTCTCCGGGGAGTAGGCATATTATCCCACTTGGGTTAGAGAGGATCAAGGCTGAGATTGTGCATGTGTGCAGGAAGGATAGTGGATGTATTGGAAAAAAGAATGTTGATAAGTGCAATCTAGATGACTTGTATACCCCCAGTCTATATTTGAAATCAACTGTAGAACTACTGTAGTGCTGATCTTTAGCCTAAATTTAAGATGTTTAACAACAACTATTCATGAGTTTCAGTCATTTCTTACACAGCCCCTGAATTCTCAGTAAAGTAGTTTGCACACTAACAAGCATTTTCCTGAATCTGATCTCTGTTCATGGGGACAGAGGCCAATATTAGGCTGCAAAAAGAAAGAAAAAGAAGGTCCTTTACATCTCTATCTACCATTGCAGAGTCCACAGGATACCTGGCTCCTCCCTTAAAGACCCTACTCACTACCAACAAACTGTGTTCACACTCCCAGCCTCTTGCTGGAGGTGTAGAAGTGTGTGACTGAAGAACTCTTTCTTCCTGCCATCAGACTCCTAAACACCTGACAGGAGTTTGTAAACTTGTTTTACCTCCATCTATATTCCTCTGTTTGCACACATGCAATTGCACACTCACTGCTGTCTACTGCACGTGCAGCTGAGGTAGCATTCTAGATTGATATTTACATAGTATTTGATTTGATTTGTATATATTTATATAAAAATAGCATATATTTTTTTAAAATGTTATATTCCTATTATTTTATAACCTATTATAACCATCCGTTATTCTATTTATCTAATTTATTTGATTTTCTTTATTTGACATCTCCTGCTGATTGATTGAAGGACCTGAAGGGGCAGCAATACGCCTTTTGTTGAGTCTGCCGGAAATCCAAGAAGAAGAAGCAGCGGCAGTCGAAGAAGAAGAACTGTAAACAAACTAAAGTGAGGCGGCGTTTGTGTTTAATTTTTAGGTTTTAACAGAAGATGGAGGCACTCAGCAGGCGGGCTCTGGACCGGATTTACTCCGCGGTAAATTTTCTTTATTTATTCTATTGACTTCTCAGTCACCGGGACTAGACGCGGTAACCGTTAGCAACAAGCTACAGCCTGGAAACAGTAAAGCTAGCGAGGAAGACACTAACAAGCTGATATTTAACATCATAAAGACCAAAAATAAATGCATAAAAATTTTCACTCACATCAAAAATAGAACACGTAGAACATTGAAATGCCTGTTTGATTGTGAAAACACAAAATTACCGACATGTAACAAATTGCTTTATCGTGTGCGTTTATTGTGGTTCAGTTTTTGTTTATTACGTACGACAGGAAAACAGTCATAGTCTGAATGTCAGCATCATGTGAGTTTGTCACAGAAAAGTTGTGTGTGATCTTATACACTCATCAGCCTCAACTCATTAGGTACAACTTGCTGGTTGGACATGAGCTGCTTTAACTCTTCGTGGCACAGATTCAATTGTCCAAAACGTGTTTAAAAATGCTGCTTAGAGCACGTTTAACCATCTTTCCAAGGTTTGAAGTCCTTCTGAATCAAGTCTCTCTCCGGCCTTCAGGTATTGCTGGCAGTTGTGGTTTTGTCCTGGTCTTATGTGATCTACGCCAGCAGGATCGCCTCCGTTTGGCTGCTGGAACAGAGGACGCGTCGTTGAGGCAAGACTGACCGTGCGTCAGAGTGCAAGCGTACAGGTCTGTGTTCTGGTCATGATGACATGTGGTATCATAAATAAAGTCATCTCCACGGACACCTGCACAGTGTAAAGGGTGTAAACTGTGGTATTGTTCAAAGCACAAAGTGAGCGTCATGCATAAAAGACAAAGCATGTTAGGAAGAGCTCTTTTAGCTGCTGGTACAAATGGGAGAAACAGACCCTGTTTCCTTGCTCATATGAACACCTCACTGCTCTTTTCACATCCCTTTAAACCCAGCCAGGTTGAAGTCACTGCAGCACCACCAGGGGTCAGTATATGAACTGTGATCTGCTGCAGATCTCAGGCTTCAGTCAGATTTTTGCTTAACTTTTTAAATTTGCTAATTAAAGTTCCTAACTGAATGACATGACCCTAAATATGAGCCTGGTTGTGGGTTAGATTCTCTAGGTACATAACAAAAGACCCTTTAGTGCTTGCCTCCTTTAGTGGAGTTGAAGCTTGAAGATCAGGCTGGTCATTTATCCCCGCACGATAGGATGTTGTAGGATTTTTTTTTTCCTAAAGTCTACAGTCGTTTGTTTAGTTGTGGATGTATTAGTGTGTCTGGAAGGACTTTCTTTGAAGTGAAGTTCTTTGGTTTCAGAAGGTTAAACCTGTTCCTCCTGCTCTGGTCTCAGGCTGATGGACCCCTTTGAGCCCTCGTTCCAGAGGTTCAGACCTGAACATATGGTGACTGTTCAGGTAGGAGAGGACAGAAGCGGCTGAAAGCACCAGAGGTTTCCAGGAGGTCAGATCTGAAAGGAGACGACACAACAACCAAAAACTGGTTTAAAAGTGGGAAAAGACGGCGTAATGAGAGAAACAATGAAGACGAGCTCCGAACTTGAGCGGGTTCTATGGGGACTGCGTTTAGCCCACAACACAGTAAAACCCACAACATCCACTCTGATACTTTATGTTGTAATTACTGCTGAGTAACTTAGAGTAATTGAAGCTGGATTAATGACTTCTTGGGCAGTCAGACCAGATCTCTCTCTTTAATTGAGACTTTTATACATTGTCCCACATCTGTCTCACATTTTGACTTCTTCTGCACTTTTTCTAAAGTGTGGCTTTTACCCAGTGCATATCAAGGGAAGGCTTTTTTATATGTGTCAAATAAAGATTAGCCTGTTTAATGTTGCGAATGTTACAAATTGCCAGAAAGTCATAAGATTTTCACATTTTAGTGATTATGATTGGAACCACCACAAATGAAATGGAGTGTCGGTATTTTAGAATCAAAATAGTGTTTTTGTTGTAGTTGTTTTGATTTGCACGGAAGCAAGTCTGGTGTGAGGTGACACAGTATGCTGTGCCACAACTGACTAAAGATAGCTAAACTCTGGTGTACTTTTTATTGACATAATCTATGGATACATCACTACTGACACCCACAGACAGTTTCAGTTGGAACAGCAGGAGTATGTAAAGACTATCACATGAGCGCCCTTTAAATCTTATTATATTTACTTAAAAAAAGAATTGGGAAAATTGCATTCACATATATTGGATTACCTCCCAGCATTTTTAACACTTTGTCCCACACTTACACATATCATTTATTGGGATCTGGTCAGCCAATCAGGAATCTGTACTTTTTTTGTCTTATAATCACAATAAAAATGCTCCAACAACATAAACAGGGTCCAGGGGTCCAATTCAGGAACTCCAATTAGCTGAGGTGAAGCTTAGCCGCCTGTGTCATCATCCACCTGTCAGTCAAAGAGGCCACGCCCCAATAATGCAAACTTTAAACCTTAATATAATTTAAACAGATGACTTATAAAAAATTCACCCTCCCTTAGAGTTGTTAAGAAGAGGGGAGTTAGCTATAGGGTTCAAAACCTTTATTGTAGCAGGGTGTAAATATGTTTGTTTGTCTTGTAAAGTCAGATGTTTTAACACAGTCACTCTAGTGGACATTAGAGGAACTGCAGGCTTCACATTCACAAAGTTATTTATTCAGTACATGTAATTCTATAACTAGACACTACGGCTGAATCACCAAAAAGTTTTCTGCAGTTTTTTTTAATGTTTGTTTTTTAAAATTCAATTTAAACTCCCAAGTGTGAACTTCCCTAAGGTCTAAATGTGTCTTTAACATTGGGAAACCTGATGGTCTGATGCTTTGTTTGTAGTTTAATATTACCTGATCTACCTCTAAATTAATGTAAAAGCAATGAAAAACGAGTATCTGGTCATTTTTCTGTATATTTCAACATTAAAGATTAGTTTCTTCAGCTCATGTGTGTTGAGATGTTTCATTTTCATGCCACCAGGGTTGAACAGATTTATGTTAAACAGAAGCAGGGATAATAATGGAGACGTGTGTCCTCTGATGTATTCAGTAAATAAACCTCAGACACACACACAGGAGGTTGATTTGGAAGGAAGAGGTTTGCTCTTTGATGTGTGCCCTCAGATATGTAAATGCTCTTAACAGAATGGGTGAGTGAGGGCAAGTGAGGTAAGGAGAGAATGAGAAGCAGAGAGAGGGGGTTCTCTTTATGTAAATACTCATTCTGTTATCAAAAACCACTTCAAGCACACACACACCTTCTGTCATCTGTAATTAAAATCCTGCTCATCGTGTCTCCATCTGCTCTCGTGTTTGGGGCCCCGAGACCTTTTCATGGAAAATTAAAAACATTGATGGGAATGTGGGCACGATCCCACCTGCCAGAAAGATCCAGAGCCCTCTGGAAACCACTGGAAATATGTGATAAATGTGAGGGGGGTGCATAAGGGTCTCCTAGGAACTACAAGTGGCGTCTGGAGTCTAAACAGAGTCTTTCTCAGTTAGGTAAAACACTTGTTGACCTACTTATTAATTAACCAAGGTGGTATAGTTCCAAAAGTATTTGGACAGAGGCAAATGTTTTGCTTCTTTTTCCTTCTACATCACCAAAAATCTATTTGAAATCAAGAAAAGAAGTACTGAAGTGTTGGTGTGTTCACATGTGTTTGCAGCCCTTCGTGCTTTTTAGTTTTCGTGTTCAGCAGTGAAATACAGCATGTTGAGATCAGTTGGTGTACTCAGCTGCTTTCCAATAGTCTTCACTTTCAGAGTGCTGATTCAGGGGATTTTTGTCCGTCTAACCCAGCCTGTATGATTTGCATCTCAACTGTCTCTTATGAAGTCTTCATGATACATTACTGACATGTCAAGTCTTCTTTTAGCTGGATGTTATAAAAGGCTTTTATTTTATTACAATGGAAAAGATTCTGTGATCGTCCTCCACTTTTGTATTCCCTTCTTCTTGGTGCTCTTGCAGCCTGTTGATTTCATCTTTCACCTGTAATGACGCCTCTTTGAACTCCATACAGCATTACTGTGAATGCAAAACTAGCCACCCATTCGATTATGGATTTAAATCAAAGTGTTGAATTTTTAAATTGAACACATAGAATTAAATCCAGTTTATCTCCTTAACCTGTTTGGAATTAATCAGAAATGAAACGACACCTTGTAAGGACATGTTATGTTTTTGAGGTTTGGTTACTGTTTTGATCTTTTCCTGATTTTTGTAGTCAGTTCATGTGCATCTCCAAAAAATCTTTTTTTGAAATACAGCATTTTTACATTTTATATTTTGATATTGATGGCCATTAACGTGCACTGTTTCTATTTAATTAAAAAAATAAATAAATACATGGTTGCACTGAGTCCATTGGATGATGAATACCTGTTAAATTAGCACGATGTCCTCTGAAGTGAGACGTCACTGCTCTGCATGCTGGAAAGAAAAAGCGAGCTGCCTTCTGCAGCTGTGCTTGTATTCAAACCTCTCATGCAGATGAGCCATAAAACACACAAGCACTCGTGTGAGGCTGCAGGACTCTGTTTATTCACTCGCTATCAGGCACTTTGTATACACACACAGCATGTAGAAGTAAATCATGAAATATATATTCCTTTTTGATAAGACACACGGGAGTAGGATGTCTTCACAAGTTGTAGGTCAAAATTATTTGAAGCATTTCAGTCAGGTTTCAGGACTAATCCCAGTCAAGAAACAGCGTTAGTGAAGGTTACAGAGAGAGAGCATATATCTCCAATATTGGCTTGTCTTTATTGGCTCCCTGTTAAATCCAGAATCAAATTAAAATTCATCTCAGGAGATAGAAGCTAAAAATCTGTAAGTAACACTTTTTAATCAGTTATATCATCAAGTCAGTGAAATATCTGGGATATTGATCTGGTCTGGCAAGTTTCAGCTGCTTTGGTGCACTAGAGGGGCAACAATGAGGCATCCCTCAAAACAGGAATGCTTTTACAGGTGGAGGCCACTGGCAATTTCTCCATCCTCATTTTTTCTGACTGTTTTTTCACTAGTTTTCTATTTGGGTAGGCTCAGTGTCACTATTGATAGCATGAGTTGATACCTGAACCCTGCAGAGTTTGCACTGGTAGTCCAAGTCCTCCAGGGCAGAACATCAATTTGTCCAACTGACAGAAGGTTTGCTGTCTCCCAGCACAGTCTCAAGAGCATGGAGGAGATTCCAGGAGACAGGCTCTTTCCACACTAGGAGAGCTGGACAGAGCCATAGATTGCCCTAAACCCTTTAGCAGGAAGGGTTTCTTCACCTTTCTATACAGTGGCTTGCAAAAGTATTCGGCCCCCTTGAACTTTTCCACATTTTTTCACATTACAGCCACAAACATGAATCAATTTTATTGGAATTCCACGTGAAAGACCAACACAAAGTGGTGTAAACGTGAGAAGTGGAACAAAAATCATACATGATTGCAAACATTTTTTACAAATAAATAACTGCAAAGTGGGGTGTGCGTAATTATTCAGCCCCCTGAGTCAATACTTTGTAGAACCACCTTTTGCTGCCATTACAGCTGCCAGTCTTTTAGAGTATGTCTCTACCAGCTTTGCACATCTAGAGACTGAAATCCTTGCCCATTCTTCTTTGCAAAACAGCTCCAGCTCAGCCAGATTAGATGGACAGCGTTTGTGAACAGTAGTTTTCAGATCTTGCCACAGATTCTCGATTGGATTTAGATCTGGACTTTGACTGGGCCAGTCTAACACATATGTTTTGTTTTAAACCATTCCATTGTTGCCTGGCTTTACGTTTAGGGTGGTTGTCCTGCTGGAAGGTGAACCTCCGCCCCAGTCTCAGGTCTTTTGCAGACTCCAAGAGGTTTTCTTCCAAGATTGCCCTGTATTTGGCTCCATCCATCTTCCCATCAACTCTGACCAGCTTCCCTGTCCCTGCTGAAGAGAAGCACCCCCAGAGCCTGATGCTGCCACCACCATATTTGACAGTGGGGATGGTGTGTTCAGAGTGATGTGCAGAGTTAGTTTTCCACCACACATACGTTTTGCATTTTGACCAAAAAGTTCCATTTTGGTCTCATCTGACCAGAGCACCTTCTTCCACAGGCTTGCTGTGTCCCCCACATGGCTTGTGGCAAACTGCAAACAGGACTTATTATGGTTTTCTGTTAACAATGGCTTTCTTCTTGCCACTCTTCCATAAAGGCCAACTTTGTGTAGTGCACGACTAATAGTTGTCCTATGGACAGATTCCCTCACCTGAGCTGTAGATCTCTGCAGCTCGTCCAGAGTCACCATGGGCCTCTTGGCTGCATTTCTGATCAGCGCTCTCCTTGTTCGGCCTGTGAGTTTAGGTGGACGGCCTTGTCTTGGTAGGTCTACAGTTGTGCCATACTCCTATTTCTGAATGATCGCTTGAACAGTGCTCCGTGGGATGTTCAAGGCTTGGGAAATCTTTTTGTAGCCTAAGCCTGCTTTAAATTTCTCAATAACTTTATCCCTGACCTGTCTGGTGTGTTCTTTGGACTTCATGGTGTTGTTGCTCCCAATATTCTCTTAGACAACCTCTGAGGCTGTCACAGAGCAGCTGTATCTGTACTGACATTAGATTACACACAGGTGCACTCTATTTAGTCATTAGCACTCATCAGGCAGTGTCTATGGGCAACTGACTGCACTCAGACCAAAGGGGGCTGAATAATTATGCACACCCCACGTTTCAGTCATTTATTTGTAAAAAATGTTTGGAATCATGTATGATTTTCGTTCCACTTCTCACGTGTACACCACTTTGTGTTGGTCTTTCACGTGGAATTCCAATAAAATTGATTCATGTTTGTGGTTGTAATGTGACAAAATGTGGAAAAGTTCAAGGGGGCCGAATACTTTTGTAAGCCGCTATAAGTAGCAGGATGAACACTGCCAGCAGGCTGCTAGTGTGAATGTCTCTGATCAAACAATCACAAACAGACTTCATGAGTGTTGCCTGAGAGCACAACATCCTCTAGTGGTTCCTGGACTCCCTGCCTGACACCCTGGAACCCGATTGGCATTTTCCACAGAATACCAGAATCGGCACGTCCACCACTGGTGCACTGTGATTTTCACAGAGAGCAGGTTCATCCTGAACACATGTGACAGATGTGAAAGTGTCTGGAGAGGCCATGGAGAATGTTATGGTGTGCGTGAAATTGATCACCATGACTGTTTTGGTGGTGGGTCAGTGATGGTCTGGTGAGGCATATCCATGGAGGAACGCACTGTCCTCTACAGCAGGGGTGCCCAATCCCAGTCCTCGAGATCTACTATCCTGCAGCTTTTAGATGCATCCCTACTCCAACACAGCTGAATCAAATGGTGTGATTACCTCTTCAGCATGCCATCAAGTTTGGCAAAGGCCTGATAACAAGCCATTCAGTTGATTCAGGTGTGTCAGAAGAAGGGTGCGTCTAAAAGCTGCAGGACGGTAGCTCTCGAGGACTGGGATTGGGCACCCCTGCTCTACAGGCTAGGTGACGAATTTTAATTCCCAGCAAACAATGTGGCATCCTTGTGTTCCTAACATGTTACCCTTATCAGTATGGAGATGCAGAAAGATTTTTTCCCCATTGAGATGTGACATGTTTTCAAAGTGTTCATATATTTTTTTGGAACAGTACAGTTAAGGTTGGATCAGGTGACCCTGAATCCTCCCTTTTTTATGCTGCATAGGCTTAGGCTGCTTTCACTCTGTTTATGCACCTCTCTGCATTAAATCATCAGTAATTATTAATCTGGCTCTCTTACACAGTGTAATTATTGTCCTGTCTTCCTCCCCTCAACCCTAACAAGTTAAGGCAGATGGCCTCCCTGAGCCTGGTTCTGCTGGAGGTTTCTTCCTGTCAAAAAGAGAGTTTTTCCTTCCCAAGTGCTTGATCATTGGAGATTGTTTTATTGCTGGAGTTTTCTCTCATATTGTAGGGTCCTTACCTTAGAATACAGGATGGTTTGAGATGACTCTTGTTGTGATTTGGTGCTATATAATGAAACAGAGTGTAATTAAGTACAATCATTGACCAGGTTTAATGAAGTAATTAATTTGGTAATCTTGGGAGGGTCAAATGCACTTACTAACAGTGTTGGTCAAGTTACTTGAAAAAAGTAATCAGTAACTAATTTCTGATTACCTCCCCAAAAAAGTAATCCCGTTACTTTACTGATTACTTATTTTCAAAAGTAATTAATTACTTAGTTACTTTTTAAAAACACGATTTACAACCTGAAGAGGTGATAAAGCGATAGATCTTTCAGCCCAATTCTACTGTTTCTGCATAATCCATCATACAAAATGTAATCAAATGGAAAAGTCTCTTTTTAAAACTTGTTTTATTAGTTTTAATCTTTTAACTTTATGCATCAAGTAAAAATTTAATTATATGCAATGTTCTCTGACTGGAAGAAATTTGTTTAACATTTAAACCTATTTTCTGCACATTCCAGCACATAAAATAAAATATTTTTTGTGTTTACACTCAGTCTTTCAAATAGATGCAAGTAAAACACAGCAGACAATAAATAAAGTCAAAGACTCAGCGGTCCTGTTGCTCTATTTTCACCTGTAAAGCAGGAGTAGGGTAGGCGGAGGTTTACCCTGGTGCAGGTGAGCCACAGAGGTCAGTGGAAGAATCCGCGAGTTTCTCTGTGAGTTTCCCATTACATGGTAGCGCACTCGGTGCTTGCTGGGAAGTTTAGGGGTTTTTTTCACTGTAAAAAGAAGTTTTTCTTCCCACGCACAACGGACACTAAAGTTTTTGTCACTTTTTATGGAATCAAACTTAAAGTAATTTCAGTACTTCCACACTTTAAATGCTGCACGCTCATACTCTCTCCGCACTCGATATATTATCCATTGTTGCTCTGTACACAGCTGTTGCCACAAACGTCGCACTCGCTTACATCACTGTCATGAGACATTCTCGCAAAAAAATCACGGTTTTAGTAACGCAGTAACGCAGCGTTCCTACGGGAAAGTAACGGTAATCTAATTACCGTTTTTGCAATAGTAATCCCTTACTTTACTCATTACTTGAAAAAAGTAATCGGATTACAGTAACGCGTTACTGCCCATCTCTGCTTACTAAATATTAAAAATCTACTTTTCTTAACTCTCCACCTATATTTTTGGCCAAAATAAAAATTATTTCTGAACAAAGCCACAAAACCCAACAGCTGTGAGTAAAATGCAGTTTGTCACTTTATGTCTGTAGACAGGAGAGTCTGGAACTGGGAACTCATCTATTCTCCCTCAGAGCCTCTTCTTCTTCATGTCCGCCAGTTGTCATGTCAGCCATCTTTGACACAAAAAAGTAAACAGACCACATCGCCTCCATCTCTTTAAGTCTTCCATCTGCTCAACAACGTGACATGAATATTCACACAGAACATTCGTGACAAAAGGTGCTGATTAACCAGCCGGTGTGAAGTGTCTGAGTATGAAACTAACTGGGAGGAGAAAGAAATGGATGGAATAATATAATTGGTTTGATTTTATTAATGCCTTTAGAGAAAAACCTCTGTGTTGGTTTATTGTTGAGTATTTCATGGATATCACCATTTTAACTGTTGACCTATTTTATTTTGAAATATTACACAAATGCTATAAAAACTAAAAACTAAACTATAATTATGTTCACTCCAGTATGTTTGTAGGCTGACTTTTGTGTCTCGTTTCTAATAATATTTCTATTATTCCAAGTGTTTTACAGAAAAAAATAGGAGAAAAAAAATCTAAGATTTGATTAAAAACATAAAAATAAAACTGAAACAGGCAAACAGGACAAAACATAAAACCAACATGGCCACATGTTAAATGTTCATGAACCACAGGCGCTAAAGAAAACACTGGCAAGTACCACCAAAAGTCTTTGAAGTCAAAATGTCTGCTTTTCAGGTTTGAAATCACAGAGTCCCTGTTTTTCATGAAGCATATGCAGTGTTTGAGATCATGAATGGAACTTTACAAAAAGGGCTGGTTTTGCAAAACCTTGTGCCATGATTGCGAAAGCCCCAGCGAGTCGATTGCAGATTGTCTTTGATTGTGTTTGAATCTGTGTGACTGTGATTTGAAGCTAAACAGTGACCTAGAAAGGTCCATAAAACGAGTAACTGCAGTCTAGACACAAAAGAGTTCAAGAACTTCCTCCAGCAGTTCTTTAAATTATGACAGGGTTGCTCTAGTCTCACAAGAGGGACTGAATGTATTAAAAGAATATGCAGAAACTTCAGCAAAACTTCCCGTGAACACAGGATGTATTTATTCAGCATTAATGTCAGTTTGAGTTTTTGTGCACAGTCCAACAAACAACACAAACTAATAGCAGTAAAATATACCTGCAGTATTCTGCCTTTCACTTGTAAACAAATTTAAGACAAAACATCGAAGAAGAAACAAAGTAACTCATTGGTTCAGACCAGGTGCTGTCTTCATCTAAAAGCATCCCTGGTGTCACATTAAAATTCTATACATAAACTTTTCATCCTCATAGTCGACTAATGGGAAAGTGCTTCTTCACAAAAACATAATAACAGCATAGAATATAGTAAAACATAAACTATCAGGCGAAGATTTGACTGGAGTGAAAAACATAGCAAATGGCAAAATTTAGACTAAGATTATTCTGTTTTTCAGTTTCGTTGAACATTCCTCGGTGGATTAATGAGATCCACCGGGTGACCATACATGTGAAATGTAGCACACAACACAGTAATGTATTCTTCTTAGGCTAACAGTGAGGACATCACAACAAAAGATAGATCCACAGTTTGCGGTTCAGGCTGGGTCCAGGAGAAGATCGTCATTCAGATACCCCGGTATTGATGAATACAGCTCTTGCTTCTTCTCTGCTTCCTCTTCTGTCTCCGTGGTGATGAGTTTGGCTGTCTTTGGGTCTGCAATGATGTCCTTGGAGACCAGAGAAGTCTTCTTCCCTTCCAACCAGTAAGTAACCATGTCACCTTTACCCTGAAGAAATTAATCAGGTCCAGAGTGTTAACTGGGCAGCTCCCAGTTTTACCTTAACTGGACTCCAATGGGAGTGTACAGCTCACCTTGACCTGAAGTGTTCCTCTGCACTCCAACACGTAGCCACCAATCTCTTCCAGTAGGTAAAAGACACTGGAGCTGCACTGGATCTTCAGGGCTGCAAAAATGGAACATACCAGCTTGTTTCACCCCAAGAAGAAGAAAGTTAAGTCTGTGTCCAGTAACCAGCATTTGTTCCAGTAATAATTAGTCATACTCTTATTAGGTCCTGCAGTCTTACCAACGCTTGTTGACTCCATCCTCGATGCTGTGTTCACTGTATCTCCAAACAGGCAGTAACGAGGCATCTTTGTCCCAACCACCCCTGCCACCACTGGACCTAAAAGGACTCAGAAGAGTCACGGGTGGAAAAATGATTTAACAAAAATTTTTTATTACAGTGGCTTAGTAGCTTGTATACCGGAGTGTATCCCAGCTCGTATCTGCAGCTGAGTGTTGGGTTTATGGGGGATCCTGAAGGTGCGACAGACGCCCACCAGATCCAGAGCCATGCTGGCGATCTCTGAGGCGTGGAGTATCCCGTTCTCCTGTGGAACACCAGAGACCACCATATCTACACAAAAACAAACAAACAAAAAACAACAATCAAGTAAAAAGATTTCACAGGACACTATAGAGTCTTGTGAAAAACCAAGTACACCTTTATTGCTTCCATTTATGAGCAAGTGGGTAAGACGGAGCCAGATGCTGCTAACATAAGAGAGCAACATCCCAGGTCAGTTTTGAGAGAAATTAACAAAACCGAAAGAGTTACATCTTTGACTCTACCGGCTTCAGTTAGCATTTTAAATCTTTTAGTTCATGGCAGTACAATTAGAAAAAAGACCAAACAAGTGTGGCTTGTTTGGAAAGGCTGCCCGGAAATGAGCTATATATTTATATAGCTATATATTACCATGTGTGTCACTCACATGCGTCTCCGATGGTTTCTACCTTGTAGACATCGTAATTGTCAATGATGTCATCGAAGGTTGTGTAGAGCTTGTTAAGGAAGTCCACGACCTGGTAAGGAGTGCTGCTGCTGGACAGCTGGGTGAAGCCCACTATATCACTACACAAACACACACATACCATCCTTTATTATGGTGGCTGTAAAAATATAGAAAAGTAGAATAGAATCCATAGAAATTTATTTAGCTCATGTGGTTGCTACAAACCAGCATTATTAGCCTCATCTGACTAAAGACCCCAAGGTTTTCAACTCTAGTCTATCTTTACCTGAAGAAGACGGTAGCACTGACATAGCTCTGAGCTTGGGAAGGTTTTCCCTGACGGAGGTCATCAGCAACCTGTTTGGGAAGCATACCTGAACCACAAACATACAAATGTCAGTAAAAGGCGAGTTTTAACTGGTCAGAGATATAGAGAATTGTATAATCTGCATACAAATAAATGTTTTCTGGATGAAAATGTGTGTAATAAATGTGAAACAGAATCATCCTACTAACCTAGTAACACATTAGTATGTGTGTGTGTTTGTGGGTCATACTGTATAGCAGCCTATCAGTTTTCTGTTTCTCATGCATCAGATCCTGAGTCCGCTCAGCCACCAACACCTCCAGATGTTTGCTGTATTTCTCCATCTGAAACAGAGACAAAAGAAAAAAGCTTTACATATACAGTATATAGCATTGATGTAATTTAACATATGATATTACATGAGAACATGGTACAGTGCACAGTTTGTTACTATAGTAATAACATATAATGATTATTGGACTGTCCACTGTATTGACAGAGTTTGTTTTTACCAGGTTCATCATCATGTCCACTGGGCTGGTTTTGATGGGGTTAATTCGATGCACAAACTTCTTGATCTGTTCAAAGGTAGGTCTGTGGGTAGGGTTATGAGAGCGACATCGCCGAATCAGCTACGGAAACACAGGTGGGTCAAAAGAGCAGAACAGCTGAGATGGAATATTCAGTCATCGAGGATCATTCAAAGAAGAAAACATAATTTAAACAAAACATCAACTAGTTCAAGTATACACGACCACAACTGCAAGGAACACCTGACAGCTGTCAGCTACAGACATCCTTCACCCAGTCAAAACATTAACTTGACTGTTCTTCAGAAGTCCAAATCACTCGTTTCAGGTGAAAGTAAATTTAGTGTTTAACTTGGAAAGCAAGGTTTTAGAGTATAAAGGAGTAGTGTAGAGGCACAGAATCCATGATGTTTTAAGTCTGATGTGACGTTTCTGCATTCTGTGATAATTTGGGGTACTTTATCATCTCCTGGTCTTGGTGGTGGTTCATCCACGTGTTTTATCAAAGTCAGCACAGCCCTCTACCAGGAGATTTTAGAACTCTTCATGCTTCAGTTTGGTGACGATATTTATGTACATGCAGATTCCCTCTTCCGAGAGGACTTAACACTTCCACTACTAAGTAGTTAATAAATTGTTTGGTGGTGCCAGAACTACTACCAAACAGTTTGCTAACCATTTTATGACTATGCTTATTTGGGGAGCTAACTCACCTAACCTCAACCTGACAGATTCTACAGCTCGCTGAGAGAAGGAAGATGAGGAAGTTGAAGCTGAGGTGCCACAAGCTGATCACCTTCATGGTACGAATACTGTAATTATTGATGCAGTAATTTGTGTTAAAAGAACTATAACTAAGTTCTGAGTATATAAATGAACACATTTTTTCCTACAAAAGTATGCTTATAACAACCTAGCATACGAACACTATAAATTTTTATTTATTTTATTAATGATAGCACATTTCATACAGCCTGCTTTCAACCATTTCATAACAGTCAGTTTAAAGGGAATGACATACCTCTACATAGTCAGCGGGACAGGGGCAGGTGTTGTCAGCTTTACTGGAGATCAATTCAGGAAGAGGAGGACACCAGGAACACTCGAGGTTTGACTCCTCTGCCTGTAAACCAAAGCATTTTACGAATTTTACTGAGGGAGACCATGAAAGCAGCACAGTTACAGTGAAGGGAAAGGACACTCAGACTGACTTACAGGGACCGGATCACTGCGAGTTGCAATCTCCAGCAGGATGATGGAATAACTGGGAAATTTACATACAGAGAGTATCAACTGATCTATATTTATTTATCACATTGTGGAGACTGAGCTAAAACTACAGTTTTGCTTTGGTTTAGGGTAAAGGTGAGGGAGGCAGATGGAAGTCTTCGGGGAACTGAGGTGAGTAAGTGAAGGAAATTTAAAGTTAACTCTGTGACCTGAACACATCTCCTGCCAGCGTTGGCTCCGTGTTAGAGTCCTGAAACTCAGGCGGCAAGTACACTTCCAAGAGCCTCTGCTGATAGGTGGAAAGAGGCTCCGCCCCATCGCCCGTGCGGTAGGTTCCCAGACCGTAATCTAATTGGAGATTATATGTAAATAAAAACAATTGTAGATATATAATCAAAAATTTTGCTGCATTCTAGATTATTTTTCAGATCTATTTTAGGATGACAAAAATTTGGTTTAATTAAAATGACAATAAAAAACGGAGATTAGAACAATTCAGAAAGAGATTTCAGTTATAGAAAATGATCTTCACTAAATTAGGAATAAAGCAAACGTTCACTTTCAAAGCTAGTTTATATCTGGTAAGTTTAACAAGTATTTACTGGGTTTTTTTTATTTACACGTATAGTTTTAATACTTTTAGGAACATTCTTTCTGCACGCTCAGATCACCTGTTATTTTGCAGACCCAGCGGTCGTCTAAGACACAGTTTAGAGAATTCAGTCGGCCGTGACAGATCTTATGTTGGTGCAGGTACGACATCCCTCTGGCGATGTCTGTGGCGAAGGAAAACCTGGCAGGCACAAACAGTCATGCATCTAAACAGACCTTATGAGAACCCCAAATGAATTGGAAATGTGTGTGACCAATTAACTTACAAAGACAAACACTTTATGTGTAGTCGCATTATGCCTTAATTACCTCAAGATGTCATTGTACCATAAGCAAGAGTCTGTGTGATTATCTGAGTACCTGAATCCCCAGTTAAGTGGGATCTCCTCGTTAAGAAGGACATCGTTAAGGCTTCCTTTTGGGCAGTACTCTGTCACTATGGCAACATTTGGCACCTCAACACAGCCACCGATAAACTTACACAGGTTGGGGTGATCAAGCTCCCTGGAGACAAACATAAAGACAGAAAGTCAGACTAACATGCTGTGTATTTGCAGTATGAAGGGGATAGGTTTGTATTTGCATCTTACCTGACTTGCTTGACTTCCTGTCTGATGGTTTTGGACAGAGAGAACGTCTTTGTGTGAATCCTTTTGATAGCCACGGTGCGCCCATCACTGGAAAACAAAGTGGCTTTTAACATACATTTCCAAATAATATACCAGGAAGCTGGAGACATTTCTATTGGCGATAGGTATGGATGGTGCTATAACCAGTGTGTGACACAGAAGTGGCAAAGGACAACTTGTGGCTTTGACAAACAAAAATCTTGACCTCTGGGAATCAGGAAAAGATACTTGAAACTGGCCCTGGTGGCCTATCAAAGTATCCGAAATAGCACAGTACAGTTTTATATAAAGACAGACAGGCGGTTATCAGGGGTGCAACAATACTTGTATCGGTATTGAACCGTTCGATACAGTGCTTTCGGTTCGGTACGCATATGTATCGAACAATACAAAAGTTTTAATTTGTTTTATCAAATTTAATCGAGCGCAGATCCACTGAGCGGAGCGCAAGCTAGTGAGACAGAAGCTAACCTCGTTGCAACATAGCAACTGCCTCAACGCTACCCGAAATTGAGCCTCCCCCACCTTCATTCGGATCTGGCGTTTGGAACTATTTTGGTTTTCATGTGAAGCATGACCCTGATGGACAAAAGTAAAACAGTATGTCGGATGTGCCACGCAATGCTCAATTGGTGGGAGCTAGTGTGTTAGCGCACTTAGCTTGTTAACGTGTTGACGCCGTCCAGCCCCACACACGGGGCGATCCGTGGTAACTTGTTAACGGAGATTTGCCATGCTGTGGCGTTAATGTCATTTTAACGAGTTTAAAGCTGACAGCACTGGTGGGAACACAACGAATATGACTGCACATTTACGCCGACATCATCCTAGTGCAAAGACAAGTGGAAGCAGACAAAAAAAAACAACAAGCACGCATGCTACAAACTTTACCCGAGTCATTTAGACAGCCGTTAGCACATGATTCTCCTTATGGGGACCTGATATGTTTAATATGCTGCTGAGAATATAGCCCAGAAGAAGCGTATAGTATAGCTTTTATTTTGGAAAGAGCCATTTCTCTGTAATAAACTCTCTTTTCCAAAGATGAGTGATTTCTTGATCAGACAGATTTATTTATTTTTATTATTTTGTTGTTTCAGCAACATTAAATTTAAAAACGGTACTTTTGAGGTAAAATATATATTTATAATTTTATTAAATGACAAATTAAAAAGGCATGAACATTTTTTTGTATCGAAAAAATATCGAACCGTGACACCAAAGTATCAAACCGAACCGTGATTTTTGTGTATCGTTGCACCCCTAGTGGTTACATAGGTAGGCGTACTATATGCCAGTGCAGGTGAACATTGTTTTTCGGGTTCCCAGTTGTCCTGTACAGGTGCTTAGCGCTGATACACAGCTAGTATGACTGTCATTGTTCCCCACTGGTACACTCATTATGCTGCCCATGGTCATGTGCCCCTCTTGATCTGCAGAGAAAAACAGAGTTAAGTTTTAGATTTCCTTCATGTACATAAAATGTATACAAATTTACAGATGTGGGTCCATTTCAAATCATTCTAAATCAGTGCTGTTAATTAAGTTTTTTTGTGGTGCTTTGTGTCCTGCTCTGCACTGTAATGTTTTAGATCTGGTTCATACTCTTTTTGCAGTAATATCTCTCTTGTGCAGCTTTTAGGCAATTCCAGCATACACTCAGAGCCTTTCAGTACTTACTAAGCTACTCTCAGAGTTTTATGTAGACTGTTAAAAGGACCTTGTTTTATTGTAGAGAAGTCGATGATCCAGCTTTCGTCCCACAACATTTTCTGTTTCTGGTACCTTAGCCACTACAAGAGACAGATTTATTTATTTATTTTTAACTGGCAGACTTTTTTTGAGCATATGTGTGTTGTTGTGTGAGTCCTTACCACAGCAGTCATTATGAAGGAGAGGCAGAGCAGACTGAGTGGCAGACCGATGGCAATCTTCGTGGAAGGGGACATAGGGCATTCACCACAGTCAGCTGGACAGGTGGAACAAAACTCCGCCTCCTCACAGACACCATCACCACAGACTTCAAGGGTGAAATTTAAAGATGAAATTGTGACTTATTTACTTTTTTATGGCAACACTATGTTTGGGGTTGACTGACTGCTGGAACCTTATGACATCTTTGCTGCTGGGTTATCAGTATAATCTCTGTCATCAGTGGCCAGAAAATGTTCACATAACAATGACAATATGATCTAATACAGAAGCTTTTGTGCACTCCTTGTTGCACTTCTTATAGTCAAGTCAGGATTTTGAGAGGGGAAAAACATACCCACAGCAGGCAACACGGTGGTTTTGGCCTCCAGGGCAACCTGCATGGTACCGACCCGAATGTGAGCGATGAGTGAGTTTAAGCCAGGATGAAACAGAACCACCTACAAATCAACATGTTAGATTAACTGGCTGTAGACAAAACATCAGCAAAGAATCAGAATGTGAGTATTTAATAGTAACTGAGTGTAGCATCTGCATGCAATTATATTATTTTGTCATTGGGACAGTTATTGACCGTGGCTGCTGGGTCTCTGGGGTCCTCTCAGCCTGGTTGGGGGGCTCCTTTGCCTCCCTCCGGCTGTGTGCCCAGCCCGGAGGCTGCGGTCTGTGACCGGCTCCCGGTGCAGACGGCTCTCTGTTATAATGTTTCCTCACTTGGCTCATGCGAGCCCAGCCCAATTTTTACTCTTTAAGTGTGCGCGTGTGTGTATGTGTGTGTGGGTGGGGGTGGGGGGATATATGTGTATTGAGAGTGTGGGGAGTGAGTTGGAGGGTGGGCTGGGCTGCTTTTAACTATGTAAAGCACTTTGTGCTACATTTTTTCTGTATGAAAAGTGCTTTATAAATAAAGATTGATTGATGATTGATTGATTATAATATTGTAGTATTGCCCTACTTTGAATGAAATAGGTTTGTCTGTACAGAAGCATATGTTACATCTTTTTTCTGCTTAATGTTCTGTATTTAAAGAAACTTGGGCTCCACTTGGGCTCCAGTCACCAGTACAAAAGGCTTCATTTCTGAAGAGACTAGGTCCTAGACTTGAAATAACAGTCAAACCAGAAATTTTGAAAACTGTAAAAGATGCTTTTTGGACAGCTTCCTCTTTTGCAGAAACAATGTAGGGTGTAAATACTAGAATTAAGGAAGAAGAACACTGTCTGTATAAAACAATGGAATAAAAAAGAATAGCAAAATACAGAATTATTCATTCACTTGAAATGACAGCACGAGGGAAAAGGTTAATTTTTCAATGGCTCTGGCTCTAGTGATCCAGTGATTCACTCTTTGTGCTTAAACCAGACAGTTATCATTCCTGCTGAGTTATGCATCAACCTAAATTGCTAAATGCAACCAATGAGATGACCTGTAGGTCCAGTAAGTGTATTAGTATGTTCCTAAAATGTTAGTTTTCCTATTTTAAGTTTTTGTTTCATTGAGAAACTGCTGTACTTTTGAAGACCTCAGTGACCTCATTGCTGGATATGCCCAATCGTGTGTTGTGTATGGATTAATGTAAACTATTTTAAACAATTATTTAGGCTTAATGTTCACTATTACACTTCCATCCAGCCATTTTCTACCGATTATCCAGGTTAGGGTTGTGGGGGCAGCAGTCTGAGCAGAAAAGCCCAGGTTTCCTTCACCACCTCCTCTAGTTTATCCAGAGGGGACACCGAGTTGTTCCCAAGCCATTTGTGAGATATAATCTCTTGAGCAAATCCTGGATCTGCCCTGGTGCCTCCTCCTGATAGGACATAACTGGAATACCTCACCTACGAGGCATCCAGGGGGCATCAACTGGGTGAACTGGCTCCTTCCAATGTGGCTCTACTCTTATTCTCTGAATTAATTGACCTAAATCCATTTAATTAGTGGTGGAGTTATATTTATTTTTGAAGAGGAACTATGTGAGATATGGACTTATTAAGATAAACTGGCATGTGTGTTACCTTCGCGGTCCAGTTGGTCTGGGTCATCTTCCCAGAGGTCGAGACGGTATGTGTGAAGATTTTTCCATCATCAGGAATCCAGGGGCCACAAATGCTCTCTGTTGTCTGTTAGTGAGGAAAAAACAGAAAACTTTATTTTTATGAGAGAGCTTTTTATCTGTTTACTTATCTGTCAGACATTACATAGATGGACTACATCTAGAAAGTAGATCTGGGAAAAGTAAACGGATCCTAAGGTGTCTTAGACCTGCAGTTTCTCACCACTAAGGGGTGACTACTTTGGGTAGAAAATAAGTGAATATGTCAAGAAGTCTAATAGAAAATGATCCCACTGCTTATGTAATCTGTGACCTCATTAAACACTAGTCTGGTTTATTTATGGCCTCTGTTGCGAGTTTAAAGTTTAACTGAAATCAGCATAATTTAGTAAATTATGGTCCCAATTTTGAGTTAAACTGTGTAAACAGTTTAAGTTTTGGAGCTGACCAACCTTGGGATTAACCTGTATCTCCATAGTACGCTATTGTGTGAGGATTGGTGACAAAATTTGCCAAACTACGTTTTGCAACTAGAATTTGGAGTTCTCTGTGGATTGTGTTACAGAGAGGAGTGATGAAGACAAGAAGAAGCAGTGCACCATGTATCCCAGCGGGCAGGAGTGGATGTTAGCGTGGTGAATGCAGCAGTTCTCGCCATTTGCATCTTTCCAGTTGGCCGGACATTCGTGATGTTCACAGAACCTCCGAGCTGATTCAGCGTCTTCTATGTCACTGAACACACAGACAAAGCAGACCAGTTTATCTAGTTTATTTTGTTCAGTCTAAAATTATTCTGCTTTATACCCAGTTTAACCAGTTTACCTTTGAGTGAAGACGCGGTTTTGGACGGCCCAGTGGTAGAAAGAGTCCTGGGCGGTCACCGAGTATATGACACTGAATACCTCACCACTCTTTATCAACTCTGGAGGACGAAGAACCCAAGCCATCTCCAGACCTGGACAAGAGCCACAGGATAATAGACAGACAGAGATTTTAGACTGCAATCTTTAAAATAAATAATTTCAGACTTCACTGGGGAGCTGTAATACTTGTTATTTAATCTCGAGACCAACCAAAATCTCTCTTCAAGACCTACGGTTAATGATTGTATTGTAACTGCCGTCTGTTTTCTCACCTCCACAGTCGATCATGTTGTACTCGTTGGGCCTGTCCAGAGGCCAACAGTCGTACTCGCTGTTGTCCAAATCGTGCCAGCAAAACACCAAACCAACACCACAAACAGACACCTGGAAACAACACCACACGTGTTCAATGACCAAAATTACACCACAAATAAAAAAGGAAAAAGCATCCAGAGAATCATCCGAGGTGCTCACATGATTAAAAACTATGGACCTGAGCTCGTTCCCTTGAATTTAAATACATTAAACTTTAGGCCTGTAAAAAAAGGTGTTTCATATAAGATGTCTTACCCAGAACAGAAACCAAAGTCTTTGTTGTTTCTTCATACTGTTGCTGTTGAAAGACAGACAGGAGGACAGGATGGAGACAGGTAGGAAGACTGACTGAGAGTCTCGGACATCTGCAGCTTCTGAGCTGCTCGCTTGCTGTGGAGTCAGAGCTGATGGAGCCGTGGTAGGTAGAGCGAGGCAGGAGACACTAGAGAGAGAGAAAGAGAGATTGGATTCTGTATTTCTCCCGTGCGCTGTCAAAGCTGAATTCAATGTTTTACATAGAGATGGCTACACTTCACTGCCCTCTGGTGGTGGCTGCTGTTACTGCACTGATCTTTAAACATTTACTATTGACTTAGTTGAGTTTTTCCCTCTCTACATTTTTAATTCTCTACCGATCAAAGCTTTAAAGAATTAAGAAATATTGTATTTTTATTCACTATGCAAACCCAGTTTTCTATGTGTGGTCTTTTGGAGTTTTTTAGATATTTTTTTTTATATTTAAAAGGCAAATTCTTTTTCAAACTTCTTGCAGGTTTTTTTTAAAGAGTCAATATGAGCTGACTTCACTTGCTTTATTTACTTTGTAATGATGGATTAAAGCAAAAAAAAAAAAAAACAAAAAAAAAAAACAAAACAAAAAACTTGTCAGTTACAGTTTAACCCTGTAAGGCAGCGGTGTCAAACATTTAGCCCACAGGAAGTAAACCAGCCCGCTGGATGGATCTTTTGAACTGTTAAGATATTGTGACAGACTTTACCCATGATCTGCTGCACCACACTGCAGGGATCTGTGCTGATGGCTCTCCTTGGGTTGTTCCCAGTACTGAATGTGGAAAAAGTCAGACATATTGATGACTTTGCATTTGATTTTAGATTGTAGGAAATATTTAAAGATGCTTTTCACAAACCAACCAAGATGTTTGCATAAAGGTTATCTCAGTTTTTTTTTTTTTTACTGGTCTAGCCGAAAGCAGACCAAGACTGGTCTGTATGCAGCTGATGGTCCACCCCCTTGGTTGAAGGTTTATGACTTATTGTTAGTGTTCAGGATGTTACTCTAAAAAATTAATGCTACATTCCTTTCCTAATGTAATTACTCAATAGTTTTCCCACTCTTGTCCATTTGAGCAATACAAATTAAAGTGTTCTTATGTCTACTCCAAAGAGGTTACAGACCTCTGTGTCCTACCTGTACACAAGCTGAAATCTGCTGATTGTAGCACTAAATAGCTTTTTTTCTTTCTATCTGCTCATCATACAGACAACTGAGGAAACTTTGTAACATACATAACGGCATATTTGTAGCTAATGTAATTACCAATGTTAACACACACACACACACACACACACACACACACACACACACACACACACACACACACACACACATGCACACACGCACACACACACATATAAAGCTGGCTGTATCTCTGGTATTTTAGGTTCTTATATAACTCACAGATTTTACAAAGACTGCAATCTCCAAAAGAAAACAACAAACCAGCCAGCTCCTGACAGCTGTGCCAGCTAATTGTAAACATGAACCACATCCTTAATTATCACTAATGAGGTCATTTAACTTCAAATATAACTATTATAAAATTGCCATACTTTCACTGAGTTATCCCTTTGTTTTTATTTATCCATGAACACATATACGAGGGTCATAAACTGCAAACTATATATTCTTATCAGAATTTAAACATCTATGTTAATATCTTAAATATTTCTATAGAGTAACACAGTGTCAGCCGTATTTTATTTATTCCATATTGCCTAAATTATTTTTACAGCAGTTAAAATGTTGATGACAAAATAACACTGTTATTATTGTTCTTGTTGTTATTACTAGTACTACCGTCAATAATAATAGTAGTAGCGACAGCAGTGAGAAAAAAAGTATCAGTAATTATTTATTAACATTGTAACTTTGGTCGCGCCTGACTGCCTAAGAACATGACGTCACAGGGGAACAGCTTCATGAAGTGAAAGGCTCTGATTGGTGCAAGATGTTCATGAAAACGGACGTGAATGAATAACCCCACGCGCCTACGGTCCATCTGTGTTTATGCATCAACAGAGAGCGCGTGGGGGTTAAAGAAACAAATCCGTCTTCGTGTTAACGACTATAAACTTCCTGCTCGCGCGCTGTCTGAATGTCTGTCGGGTTATTCCCCGGCACGCGACTCCACACAGTCCAATTCAAGCGCGCGAGGACACTCTCCTGGCTCTCTTTCTCTCGCGCCTGCTCGCGCGCAGGGCAGTGAGAAGCGCAATGATTTAGCGGCTTTTAATTCATTTTTCTCACATTTAGCATCGCAGCTGTGTTATTCTACATGTCGTTTTTGATCTATTTTTATGTTTTACTCACTGGATTCAGCGGCTTTTTGCACTTTTGATGAGCCTTTTTTTTAACCAACTGCATGTTTTGAATGTCTCGGGTTTTTTTTTATTTTACGCACTGTGTAAGTTTGCACGGGTACCGGTTCCCTGCCGAAATCCGAGATATTTGGAGCGAACTGCTTGACTAACCCGGGCCGTGCTAGTGTTAGTGTCCCGGGTTAAAACCGCAGGATGTTGACCATAGTTCTCCTGTCTTGCTTCTGTTTGTGGACACGGGGCCAGCGCTTGGACCACGACAGGTCAGGAATTTCTTTTTCGTTTTAGCTGGTTAAGCTTTTTTAAGGTAGTTTCATTGAAAACATGTTTTAAAAATAAATGTAAATAGATAATTCTTGCTCACAATGATACATTTCAACTGTCTGGTGCTTTTCAGTGACAGTCACAGTAACGCACACCTGTGCAAAACACGAGCGTCTTCTTCCTCTCTGCATGGTCTTGTTTCTAATTAAAGGGTTTGGCTCAGAAGCAGTGCTGAAAAAAGGCAAACAAGTCAAACACTTTAAAGTCTGTGCAATTAAAGAACATTTTAACTAAAAGACAGCAACCAAAACCGTGAATTCGTTTCTAAGGGGAGAGACCTGAGAAGAAAGGAAGAAGAAAATCCAGAGTTAAAAAATAACTAGCAATGAATGATGATGGGAACACTGAGGAGGACATGATGAAGAGGGGAAAGTATGTGGAGGGAGTGGAAAAAAGGCACGCACAGCACCCTCCCCTCCTCTATGGCTGATATATTTCATGTTCAGACAGGCACCTGGAAACAGGAGATATCAATAACACACACACACACACACACACACACACACACACACACACACACACACACTCTCTCTCTCTCTCTCTCTCTCTCTCTCTCTCTCTCTCTCTCTCTCTCTCCAGCCGGTCTCAACTAGTACAGGCGACATAAAAAAGTCATGGAGCCACAGAGTAGTTTTTTAAAGCCTCAAGTCATATTTCTCCCTCAGATTGTTTCTGTGTCTTTTCTTGTTGTCCTAACAGTTCATTGGATTTCTGTTCATCCACGGGGTCACATGACCCCGTGCAGGCAGCAACACCCCCCCACAACGCCCCAATCCTAACAACATGATATGATCCTCAAACATGCTGTGTGTTCATGTGTGTTTGCAGCTGGGCGGACCAGGCCACGTTGTCCCGTGGACTCTGTCGCTATGGAAACAGCGTGGAGTGCTGCTGGGGCTGGAAACAGTTGGACTGGGGGCGATGTGAACGTAAGGACACACATTTATACGTCCTTTCAGTGAAGTCAGTCTAAAATCCTCCCTAACCAACTGATCAGCCAGTGGACTTTCCTTTTAACCTACTTAATGCGACTGCTGATAGCTGTTAAAGACACAGACTGTATATAGAAGAAGGCAGTAGATACAGTGATGTCACTTGTAGTTTTTTTTTAACCTGCATATTTTTAAGCTTCAGTTTTAGCTTTTGTGATCAGGCATTTGTTGGTTTGTGAGGTCAGACATGATGGTATTTCAACCCTAGGGTTCAGTGATCAGCTGTCAGCTAATGCTAGCAAGCTAGCATCCCCAGCAAAACCAGCATGTTGGTTAGAGAAAGTTTACATTTGTTTCAATGGGGGACCACAGTCAGACTGGTGATGGAAACCAGTCGACAAATAAACTGGACTGTGTTGACTGATGGTTCTTTGTTAAACCAGCAGCTGCTTGGAAGGAAGGAAATCAGCTTTAACTGTGTTTTTGTGCATCTGTTCAGGGTTTAAACACTGAAGGAGCAGCTGCAGAGACCGGAGTGTGTTATTTTATTTAGGACTGAAAACTGATCTGCAGCCAGTCAGCCTGACATATGTTTGTACATGATTCAGTGTATGTTAACACCCTCTGTGTGTGTGTGTGTGTGTGTGTGTGTGTGTGCAGCTCACTGCCAGCAGGGCTGTAAACATGGAGAGTGTGTGAAACCAGACCAGTGCAAATGTCACCCAGGATACACGGGAAAGGCATGTAACCGAGGTATGTCTTTTTACTCAGCACAGAGTACACCAGGTTCAGACGTACCTATTCAAACTTCTCTATTTTTATGCATTTGTAATTAAATGGAGGTGTTACATTTAGATATGAGTGATGCACAGATGCTGTGTTGCTGTTAATAAGGAATATCACATTTTTTTAAACTGGCCATGCCATACCATGGCAGCGATAGATACTGTGGTGCTTTGGATCATTGCCCGTTTCTATCCTCCATCATTCTGATAAAAATGTCTCATCTCACCTTCATGTTTTTGAATTTAACCAGTGTTTTGCACCTTGTTGTGAAGCCTTTGCCTTTAGTCATTCATTCATGTTTGTTTGGTGGTTGTGAATGTTGGAGGTATAGTGGTTAGCATAGCTGCCTTCCAAGCAGTTGATGTCAGTCAACTGGGTTAAAATGGCTGTGATTCCTGAGCACTTTTGTTAAACCCATTTGAATTAAAGCCGGAAGTCTGTACTTCAGTCACATCTTGCTAGTGTGATTTTTGCTAGTGTGTGTGGGTACAGAGAAGAAAGTACGAAAGCTGTATGTTAATATATATGCATGTTAAAACTTGACTGTGGATCTGCTTCTAAATTAACCTCAGTGCATGAGCAGTGCAGCAGTGAACCTCACAGGTGTGTTTCTAAATTAAGATAGATATAAAACTGCCTTTTAATAACCTGACAGAATAGGAGATTGCTCATAAAGTTAGCTCACAAAGTGAGAACTCTTCAGCACATCTGCAGGGAGCTGGTCCAGATGTGGACTCCTGGTTTCACAGAGATCAGATTGCCCATCATGCATCTGTTTTGCCTCAACAAAACAGATGCATTCCTGTCATGTTTGTTTGACCTGCAAGGGCGTGTTTTACCTGAAGACCCCCAAAACACACAAACACACTCTAACTACTGTTTCTAATCTTAGGCCTACTCCACCCACACACAGTGTTAATGTCCTGATTAGAGGCTTCATTATGACTCATATCCTGACCATAAAACAGCATCTGGAGACCCCCCCAGAAGTCCAAACACACACGCTGTGTGTGTTTGGACTTCTGTCTTTGAGAGGACACTCACTGAGAGACCTCAAAAAGCCCTTTGAAGCCATGACGACCGTCCTGCTTATGATGGTTTCAGTCCTGAGTTTATCTAAACTCAGATGTTTCTCCAACACTTCAGAGCACACCGCTCTGTCTTCCTTTCATTTAGATAACTTAACCCTTTAACACACAAAATTGCAAAATTATAAAATAATTCTCTTCTTTCAGGAACCATTTCAGTTTTCTCTCGAGCCCAAAATGTGAAGCGCACATGGCAAAATCTATTTGGAGCTGATTTTCTTCTGTGCTGCCACGATAAATCAACTGTCAGCATAAAGCCCGTCTTCTCTCCTTTCCAAAGATGATTCAAGTTTGTCTGTAGCACAAATGGAAATTTAAAGAGCGCTTGTAAAATGGCCCTGCTACTGAGCCTGTGGTAATAAAGGGTTAAACCAGGTGTTTACCTGAGGAGTGGGTGATTTGTTCCACCTGGAATGCACTTTTTGTCTCAGAGCAAGAGGTGTTTTTACAAACACACACTTATTTAAAATGCTCAGGGCTTAAGGTCAAAGGTTAATCCCGCAGGCTGACAAGATGAGTGAAAACAGGGAGGAGTTTTATGTTTAATACCCCCTCTGTGTGTGTGAGTTTCAGATCTGAACGAGTGTGGCGTGAAGCCTCGGCCCTGCAAACACCGCTGCATGAACACGCCAGGCAGCTACAAGTGTTACTGCGTGGACGGGTACATGCTGCAGCCGGACGGCAGCTGCAGGAGTGAGTTACTCATCGAGCGTTCGATTCCCTTTCGCAGAAGTATTTATGCACGTGTTCAGTGTGAGCTATAAGCTAAAACACAGTGCAGTCACCAGCTTTATGAGGCCTACTTGTTTTTCTTGTGCAGAGTGTTTTATGAGTTGTCTCTGTCTTAGTAAAGACAAACATTATAATCCTTTTTGTCCTGTTTATTTTTCTCTGTGAGTCATACTTTGATTTTTTTCGGTGTCTGTACGCTCGCAGATGCCCAAACCTGTTACCATGCCAACTGTCAGTATGGCTGTGAGGTGATCAAAGGGGCAGTGCGATGCACCTGTCCATCGCCAGGGTTACGCCTGGGTCCAGACAGACGCACCTGCGTCGGTAAGTTAGCTTGCTTTTTTAAATTCCTGGATGAAGAAGTGCAGGATCATCTTTCGTCCTCCACCTTTTTCTTTCTGTTCAGACATCGACGAGTGTTTCTTGGGTGGAGGCGTGTGTCCTCGTCGCAGAAAGTGCGTGAACACTTTCGGGAGCTTCATCTGTAAATGTCACCTGGGCTTCAGACTCGTGTACATCAACGGGCGGTACACCTGCATCGGTGAGGCTAAAACCCTGGAGATTAAAGTAAAATAAAATAAAATGTGATTTTACAGAGCTTTCATTTCTTCTTATACATAAAATGTCTTAACTATTCACAAAACTCCCTGCTAAGTCACTGTGGCTGTACATAGACTCTTTAGCATTTTAGCCACTGCCCTGCTGTTTCAATTAATTAATTAATTAATTAATTTTTGGGGGGGAAGTGACCATATTTGGACAAGAAGGTGAAGTTTTAACTTATCAGTTAATGCTAGCGTATTTGGTTTGCAAGCAGCATCACAAGACTGTATGGGTGCATCACACCTATCTAAATATCTAACCCATAGTTAGATAGGTTTACTGCAATTAACTTCACAGCAGCCATATTAGCGGTCAGACAATTACATGTAAAATGTTCCGATAACAGCATAATATGACAAACATGCCACAGGTCCAGTTCAGGGACTCTAGTTACCTGAGGTGGAGCCTAGCAGACAGCTAGCAGCGACATCTGCCTGTTTCGAATGATCTATAAAGACCAAAATGGTTTTCGTTTTTTGTAGCAGGCTGGAAACATGTTTAGTCTGCTGTGAAGTTGGCCAGTTTGACATCTGAGTCTGTGGGGACTGACTGAGTTTGGGGGGCCCTCAAGTGGACATTAGAGGGACTGCAGTCTATCAAATCCATGCTGGCTTTATTTTTAGTTCTGGAGGTTGCTGCTTGTTTTAATGGAATGTTTTATCTGCTGTTTTAGCCATAAAAATATGCTTTGTTAGTCGAATTCATTTTTTTAGACGGATTTCTGGTGTTGTAAATAACTTATTCTTCAGACTTAATCAGAATTAAGTTTAATTTGTTAGAAGTTAAAAGAAAAAAGAAAAGAAGGCGCTTCTTCCTCGTTTCTCTCTTTGTTACCAGATAAGGACACTCGTCCGTTCTGCTCTCTGAATCCATCGTCTCCAAAGTGCAAGTGTAAAGACGGCAGCTGCAAAGGTAAAAACAGCTCTTTATCACAAACACCTGTCCATCTCTTAAAAGGTTAGGTTAGGGTTTATTCTTTAGACTTTTCTTGTCGTTTCAAATAAAAAGAGAAATCTGTCGAGTTCTGAAGTTGTATGCTGCATTTCACACAATCATATAATCAGCACGGTAAAGTAAAATGATGGAAAAAAGTTTAGATCTGTTGATTCGGTAGTGTCCCAGACCTTCCTTCAGTCTCTGTCTTCTGACTCTTTTATTGCTACTCAGGACAGATGAGAGGCAGGTGTTGGTGAACTGCAGGCACCAGTCAGACACATTTCAATGATAAAATCTGCTTCAAAGTCTGAGCTGAACTTCAGCTTTGCTTCTGTAAATTTCCCCACCAAAAACACAAAACTTTAAAAAAGGTGTTGAGCTTATAATTAGCTCCACTTTGGGCTGAAACAACATAATGAACACTGGCTTTGTCATATCTTCACACACTGCTTCTGGTTTAGATTTAAATAAATAATGACACAGTGCAATATGCCATGTGAATTTTTTCCTTTGAGGTTGGATTTCATAATCTTTTATAGTATTATGTTTTAATTAGTGCTGTCAAAACTAACGCGTTAAAGCAAATTAATCCGCCATCACGGTCAACGCGATTAAAATTTTTAATGTAATTAACGCATCTGGAGCACAGAATGACTCAAAATCCCTGAAATATTTCAGCTAACACATTTCGGGCAGTTTGTCCAAGTAGAGTTACCTATGCACATTCGCAAATAGGCAGTTGATCTGGTAGTGACGGGCAGCTGAACCAATCAACTCTATATGGAAGATGATAATGATTTCTCAATGGGAAATTTGAGTATTAAAAAATAACAAGACGGAGCAGTCGACCGACATAAAGCATTATGCACATTGTGCCAGAAGGAATTTTCTTTTCACCGAAGCACTTTGAGCTTAAAATTTCACATTGACCCAAAGCATACATTAGTCTGGGATGGTGCTAGGACTTTGGCTAATGCGTCACCCAGCTTGCGACAAACCACTCACGGAGCAGGGGACTCAGTAAGTCTACCTCGGACATATTGACTGAAACAATGCCATGTGGATTGCAACAAACTGCAGACCTATTAATATCAATGAGAACACGCTCTTTACATAGCTTTGGTTCCTCATTTCAAGGACTTGAAGTGCCTCGCCAAGAGTGACAGAGAGAGAGAGAGGGGATAAATGTTTACAGAGTTTTTTGTTAACGTGAATGTTCAAGCTGTTCAATAAACATGTTAAGTGCGTATATTTTCCCTTTTTCTTGAGTCTGTTTGCTCATGCAAAATGAAATGTGATTAATATAGAATGAAAATGAAGGATATTTAATCGTGACTAATCAATATTAATCCACAGTAACCCAGTGATGAATCTGATTCAATATTTTAATTGTTTGCCAACAGTAATATATATTATATATTAGTGTACACTTACCTATTAATATATAGGTTTTTAAAAAAAGTTGTATTTCACAGGAGAGAACCTGTGTTAAAAGATATAAAAGTTAAAACTATTTAAATTCTCTCTGAAATGCTGTCATTGGACTAACATCACACAAAGTCTAAATATGATGTCTTAGCAGACAAACAATAGACAGACAAACAGATTATATAATATAAAGTTGGGTCTGAGAACAGCCTGTGTAGATCAACAGCATGGAAACATGAAGGAAACCTGAATCTCTTTCTCTTCTTTACAGCTGATGGGAAGATTAAGTTCACTTCTTTACGTCCCAGCACACTAGTTCTTGTTCCAGTTGTTTTATTGGTCTTATGCCTCTTGTGTATCAGTTAATGGCACACAATTTATCCAGACTGTACAAATATCGCCTAACAACCACTCATTTTTCACCTGCCTGTCCTCCCTGAGGTTTACACTGTTTTTAAGCACGTCAGCAGTTCCCCCGACTGCAAGTTTTGTTTTTGGCCTCAAACTCTGAGGCAGCAGTAAAGTTTACTTTCTTTGTTTTACTCATAGCCATCCCCAAAGTGACGGTAGAACCGCAGAGACCAAGAACTACAACTCCCATGACCTCCACCATCATCACTACCGCTACATCTCCTCCAACCACCACAACTGCCCCCATCCCAACAACCTCCCTGTCTACATCCACTGATGTTATGACCACCACTCCAACACCTATAACTGATACCACTGCTACACCAGTTACTGCCACTACTGTGACAACAACAACACTTGCTGCTACTACTACAACTGAAATGGATACGACAACTCCCACAACGCCTCCTCCGTCCACCACTTCTGCTATTACTACTCCTAGTACAACAACAAATGTTACTACCATCACTGCAAGTTCAACTACACCCACCACTCTGCTAACTACAACCCAGACGACACCTTCTTCTCCTCCTCCTCCAACAACAACAACACCAGCAATCACTACAGTGCTGCCGAGTACCTCGCTGCAAACCACCACGGTGAACAACAAGATCAACAAAGACGTGACACAAAAGCAGCGAGGAGACGTGCACAGTAAGGACACACAAACACAGCACACATCCACGGACCTGCCGAGTATGAGCTCGCCCAATCACACTGTTTATTAATTAATTGGGAAGAAGTCGCTCTTGTTGCTGTGTTTCATTATGGCCAGGTACAAAGTTAATGTTATAAAATGTTTGCTGTGAAATGTTAGCTTCATGTATCAAATACTTTTATTTTTAAAGCCAGTTCATCAACTCTCAGGACATTTTTTCAAACACTAAAATCATCAGTTTCTCAAAAACTATTAAGGACTAAAGTCTGAACTTTTCACGGACCCCAACGTAAAAGTGACTCAGTGTCTGTAATATGGGACAGATGCAGATGCAGATCTGAATGTTGACCAGTAAAAATAGAAAAAGAAAAAAGAAAGCCCACTCCGGGTCGGGGATGAGTTCCTGCCCCAAGTGGAGGAGTTCAAGTATCTCGGGGTCTTGTTCGCGAGTGATGGGAGAAGGGAGCTGGAGATCGACATACGGATTGGGGCTGCAGCTGCAGTAATGCGGATGCTGCACCGGTCCGTCGTGGTGAAGAGGGAGCTGAGTGTAAAAGCGAAGCTCTCAATTTACCGGTCGATCTACGTCCCTACCCTCACCTATGGCCACGAGCTGTGGGTAGTGACCGAAAGAACGAGATCGCGGATACAAGCGGCAGAAATGAGCTTCCTCCGAAGGGTGGCTGGCCTCTCCCTTAGAGACAGGGTGAGAAGTTCGGCCATCCGGGAGGGGCTCAGAGTAGAGCAGCTGCTGCTCCACATCGAAAGGAGCCAGAGTAGGTGATTCGGGCATCTGACAAGGATGCCCCCTGGGCGCCTCCTGGGTGAGGTGTTCTGGGCATGTCCCACCGGGAGGAGGCCCCGGGGCAGACCCAGGACACGCTGGAGAGATTATATCTCTCGGCTGGCCTGGGAACGCCTTGGTGTTCCCCCGGATAAGCTGGAGGAGGTGGCCGGGGAGAGGGAGGTCTGGGCCTCTTTGCTTAGGCTGCTGCCCCCGCAACCCGGCCCCGGATAAAGCGGAAGAAGATGGATGGATGGAAAAGAAAGTCCAACACTTGTGTAAATTCTAATTGGGGTGGCTATAGCTGAGGTGGCAGAGCAGGTCAGCCACTAATCAGAAGGTCGGTGGTTTGATCCCAGGCTGCATCCTGGCTGCATGCCAAATATCCTTGGGCAAGATACTAACCCCGTGTTTGCCTACTGGTGGTGGTCAGAGGGCCCGGTGGCGCCTGTGTCCTGTGCCTTGCCTCTGTCAGTGCACCCCAGGGCAGCTGTGGCTACAATGTAGCTTGCTATTGCCAGTGTGTGAATGTAGTGTAAAGCGCTTTGGGGTCCTTAAGGACTAAAAAAGCGCTATACAAATGCAGGCCATTTAATATTAACCTCCTAGGACCTGGCTTCCACATATGTGGACATCACATTATTATTGATTTAGTTATTTAGACTAAAATACTCAATTTTGGTGTACAGGGGCCTGATATCCACTTACGAGGACATTATACTGCTACTGTTCTATCAAAATTTTAAACGAATATCCTCATATGTGGCTCTCAATTTTCTTAAAAACAAAAATAAGGTTGAAAAAAAAATCTGGTAATTCTTTGTTTTCTACATTCATCGGGCCCCAATATGCCCAAATATCAAAGAAAAATTAAAAATACATGTCGTGGAAGAGTTCAGGTCTTAGGAGGTTAAAGCAGAAAGAAAAAGAAAACTAATTAAATTAGTTGGTGTGTTGTTGAATTTCACAGTAATGTCAAATGAAACACTTAGAGTACTTTTTTAACATGAAATACTTGATTACAAAAATAAAGAAATTTCTATTTTCGTTGGACTTCAATGCTCGATTAAGAAGATGCAACAAAGTAAAAAATATCAAAAACAGTCAAAAATGAAAGAAGGTCAAGCAGAAGATACAATAGCGTTAAAGCTAACCTTCATGTTTCAGTATGTTTGGTCTACTTAAAGTTTTATAAAGCTTCACACTGCCAGTTAGAGCTTCAGCAGCTCCACCAAGATCATGGTGGATGTGAAGCCTCCTCTCAAAACGCAAAAATTAGCTACTTAATATGAGAAACAAAAAATTAAGACGATCGAGACTATAATCAAGCGAAATAATCTGGCAGTAAGATGATTTCACTTGGTAAGATTTCTTAAAATAAGATTTTTTTTTAAACATGTGAGAAATATCTTAAAGGAAGTGCTGAAACACTCCTTCCAAAAAAGTTCAAAACAAGCCTGTCAATGCTTCTTTCTCATTTTGAGAGAAAATATCTTGAAAAAAGATGATTCTTCTAAGGCACACAGTGAAGTCACCCAGGATGGTGTTGCTGTGAGGCAGTAGTGCTAATCACTGCTCCAGTATTCTTACCTTTTGTAAATCGTTACTGGGAGGTCTTGAAGTAAGTTTTTGTCTGATTGCGTTGTTACTAAGCCAAAATAATTCAAAGAAGTGACTTAGATTGATGTCTTCCAGTTAAAGATTCATGAAAATAAACAAAGGTAGAAAAATGAAACCAGTTTTTGCATGCTAATCTAGACTTTAAATTTTTTTTAGGATATGTAAGAAAGTAAAAACTGCAAACTTTGGACTTCAGTCTGGTTTTCACATGTGTGTATACAAAGCCTGCGTGTTGGTTGAAGAGGATTAACATTGATTTTTCTCTTTTAAAATTTTCAGTAATTAGTTTATATATGTGCTGGTGTGTTTGCTTTTGTTGGTTTATAGACTGAATGTCTTTGATGGGCGGTTAGAAGCATTTTAAATACTGAATATCAGCATGAACCAAATAATACATTTAGGATAAACTGATCGTTTACTTATTTGTGTGTGTGCTCTGCAGTCCCTCGACATCCCGGTCACAACCACGTGTGGGAGTTTGACATCGAGCTGGGAAACATCGCGGAAGATGCCAGAGACGATCCTGGTAAGCACCGGTTACACTGCGTGATAAAGGAGGTTAATATTCATATTTTTAAAAAAGCAGACACATCTCATTCCCCTGTTTAAAAGAGGAGATTACAGGGTCATATCAAACTTCCCCCAGCTGGTGACTTTAGTAGCATCCTGTTTCCCTTCTTTGATCGTAGAGGTCGGGGAGCTCCGTTGCAGCTTCAGTCACAGACTCTGTGACTGGATGTCTGACAGTGAGGGAGATCTACACTGGGAGACGGTTCAAAGTCCTGCAGGTAACACACACACACACACACACACACACACACACACACACACACACACACACACACACACACACATTTTCATGTCATAGTAAGGATGTCTGATTGACATGATGTGTTCCCAGTGAAAAGTAGAATTAGTTTCAATTCAGTTTCTGCTCTGATGATCGTATGTGTCTCAGGTGGGTGGTACCTATCTGTCCCCGAGCTGAAGGCGGGACAGACAAGCATCCGTGGTGCTCGACTGGCCATCCAGGTAGTCCCTTCCTGGAGCCATGGCGACCTGTGTCTCTCCTTCTCCCATTGGTTGACGGGGCATCACGTGGGCGTGCTGCAGCTGTTCATCAGGAAAAAGGGACGAGACCAAAGGTACTCGAGTCAAAGTGCCACGACTGTTAACTCCTGCTGGAGTCGCCTCTGTAACACTTTTTGCTGCTGCAGGTATGGCCCCGCCCTCTGGAGTAGGACAGGTGGGCACGGTTGGAGACACACGCATGTTACCTTGACAACACACTCTCTGGACAGGGTGAGGCAGACGTACATGACCCAAATTTGTTGCTGAGCTGAGTTTGTGAAGCTGATGATGACGGATGTGTGTGCGTGCAGGTGCTGCTCAAGGCCGAGCGGAGGATTGGACAAAGAGGACAGATCGCTGTTGACGATGTCACTTTGAGACGGGGGCCGTGTCGATGACACCAAATATAGACCTTCAGGTCACATGATTTAAAGGACCAATGTTGCTGCAATCCCAGCATCAGGATTTCTGCCCCCTCAGAGGAAGAGGAAGTTATGTGGGTTTGTGGTGAAGCCACAGCAGCAGTGCTTCAGTTTAAATTTTGTGCTGCGTGACAGTAGAAGTTCCTGTTTATGAGCCGGACTGAAGATTTGGAAACACTCAGAATTCATTTTGGAAAGGTTTCAGATTTACTTTAACTGTTTACTTTATATGTTAATGAGTGCAAAGATTTATTATCATTAATTATCATTTATAATCAATGTAGTAAAAGTAACATATCGTTACAAAGATTTACAATTTCACACTGATTTCACTGATTTGTACAAGGATTTCGATTCATAGAAATACTGCAGTGAGAGTGTAATAAATATTTAGGTCCATATTTTTTGTTTCACTGTAACGTTGTAATAAACTTTATCGATCATATAAATCATGAGTAAGAAATCATTCTAAATCTTCTGTGTTGGGAGACAGATGCAACTTCACATGCAGGAAGAGAGGATGAGGAGGGCAGAGATTTGCCTGGTGAGCATCTGCTTCAGAGGGCGCACACAAAGAGATGGGTGGAGCAGCCAGAAAGCTGATTGCTACTTTCCTGTTAGATCAGCAGATTTATTGGTTTATAGACACGTGACTGTGGAGAGTGAAACCTGTCGTTAATCTTTAAGCCTGTATGTTTAAAGACGGTAACACCGCAATCACCAAAGTAAACCAACTCCACTCTACAGCCAAGCTACGTCATATTGTCTGTCAGAACAACAACACAAAAGTCATTACACTGAATCTATATATGCATTAAGTTAGTCTCTTTTCACAGATCCATGCATTTAACTCGGCATTTTTCACTGCAAAATGTCCTGTAATCCAGTTTATCAGTACATCTTCTTCACCGTTATCTAACATTGTTGTTTTATGTTGTTAATAAAAAAAAGTATTGTTTAAAATAGTAAATCAAGAAGGCTTAGAGTTAAATCTGATGCCCGATACAATCATTAACTGCAGTGGAGTCATGTGTAGGATGGATGCAATTAGGCAGTGGAGAAAGTTTTATGTGTCAAAATACTGAAATACAAGAAGAGAGATTGTTCTCACTTTGGTACAATCTATATTTAGATTTCATTGGACAAGCACTGTTTGAGTGCTTGCCCTCACAGAACATCACTGAGTTGAAGCTACATGTTTTATCTCATCTCTTTCTCTATTTCTAATATGGATTGTTGCTTATTGTCTTGTAATCTCTCTTCATATATGAAAGAGACTTATTGTGGTTTAATACTTCAACTCTGGTTTAGAGTTATGCTGAGTACAAAGTACACTGTTAACCTTTGCTGTATTTTTCACAGTAAAATACCACAAAATGCCCAGTAACTTACCTGAAAACATTTCTACAGTTAATTACTGTAATTTGCTTTGCATTATGGGTATATTAAGGTTATTTACATTTACTTACTGTATTTTTTAAAATTGCGGTAGTAGTTATACCTACCGTTAACACATTAGCAGTAGTGCTACTGTATTATGTGATTTGAATGGTTCATCATACTGTTTGTGTATTTTTACTCTTTCAGTGGTTGGTTGCAATAGTGCATTACATTTTAACTCTTTCACTGCCAACCATTTCCAGATTTTCCTCCAACCTATGCCATTTGTCAGTATGATACCAGTGAAAGTATTATGGTTTTGACTTTTTAGGGGACTTGCCTGTGTGTAAGGTTCAAGAATTCTGATCATCTAATCTGCTGCATGCAGTTGTATGCACATGCACAGCTGCTGCAAATGTGTGCTTGCCACTGCGTTGCCAAAGGCGAACTTCAGTCAGTGGAGAATATTGTAATAATTTGGCGGAGGCTTCTCAGTCGAGCAGTAACTGAATTGCTCATTTACTGAACGTGCAACATGTACAGAACTCTTCTGGGAACTAGTCAACCCAACTTAGTGAAACACACACTGAATGCATGCTGGCCCCGCCCACCCACCACCTCTACCAACCACCACTCCATATCCTGACTGACATGACCTGTGATCCAGTGATTGACAGGAGAGGAAAGACAGTCCAACTTTGTTAACTCTTCATTACGATATGCTCGAGAGGACAAAAGATTTTGCACCTCGTTATTGTTGGAGCTCTGTGTGGAAACTGCAAACGGGACGTCATAAGGTAATGCAAAGGACTCTCCTACCTAACATACTCGTTTATTAATTCTTAAGAGCATATATATTTTTTGTGTGTGGGGGGAGGGGGCTTAAAATCGGTGTTAGCTTGGTCGAAATAGCACATTAGCTGAATTATTCTGGAAAAAATAGGTTGTGTGTGTTTTTTTCTTTTCTTATTTAAATATATATTTAGATATATATTTTCCACGGGGAGGGGCGAAGAACACAGGCGCAACGACAGTCTTTGTCTTTTTCCCGCCGAGTGTGGTGCATTGTCCTCCTGCGCTTCTGTTCTATGACTATTGAGAAGCTGGCCATGCTAACAGTGGGACATTTAGCTTCAGCTAAAGCAGCAGGTAAAAATACACATTTAATGAGAATAAAGAAAGACAACTTTTTTTTGGAAATTTAGAGACTGCTAAAACAATCTTATCCAGTTTTGAGCTTGCTCATATAGGTTAGCCTGCTTTATTTAATTTTGTGTGAGCTGCAGTACACAACATTAAAAAGTTAATATAACATTAGGTTGGTGGCGTGAGGAACTCCAACCTAAGTTTAATATTTATTATTTTTTTAAGTGGGAAGGGGAGCATGTTTTTTTCCCTTTAATACAACGTCTTCCAGGGTCTTTTTCATAGGAAAACCGTGTAACGTCTGTGTTAGGTTGGTCAAAAGAGCAATTAGTTGAATTATTCTGGAAAAGATGGGTTGTGTGTTTTTTTTCTTTTATTTACTTATGTAAATATATTTTTCAAGGGTTAAATAAATGCAACATTAAATTAACAATTGTCTCTCTGTCTTTTCTCGCCCAGTGTGGTGCATTGCTGTTCTCCTGCCCTTGCTGGCTGCGCTGACAGTGTGATGTAGCCTCAGTGTTTGTGTTTTAAATGCTTTTTCCACCAAGATGTCTGTTGAGAGAGAGATGATCTTACCCATCACACCAAGGGTAATAGCGCTTGGTAAGTAAATACTTTCAATCCTCTTGTAATATTTTTGTAAAAAATCTATGTAATTATTGTGGTATTTGTACCCACAACAACTTACTTAACAGGGGTTTGTCTGTTTTATATTGTATAAAAATAGAATACACACAGTTTGCTGCTGTTTCTCTTATTATTTATTATACACAATGACCAACAGGAAAAAACAGCCTAACATTTCAGCACAGGCCAAAATGCCAAAACATTAGGCAGTTTTTTCCTGTAATTGATCATAATTTTCATTACATAATAAATAATAAGAGAAATAGCAGCAAACTGTGTGGATTCTATTTTTGTACAGTGTGAGGCCTGCTATCCAGCATTCTTGTGGAAACCTTATTTGTAACGGTGAGCACATTGTCTTATTGGACTCTTGTCTGTTTTTAGGGAATAATTTCATGTCTGCAAGCCGCTGGATGATCAGTTTGGAGGGCAAGGCATTTTATGAGCCTGAGCAGATGCATGACTTTGCCAGCACCCTTGCTGTCTTCTTTGCGTCATACTACGTTTTCAACCTTGAGTATCAGGAGTCAGCGTCCATCACACTGGAGATGATACAGAGGTAAATACTTTACACCATTAAAGCTTACACCATTTAAGAATGAAATATATGTGATAGCTTGACTACAGTTGCAGAAACATATAGGTGATTGCTGTAATGTATGTTTTAATTTTGAAATTAAAGCAGCCTTTTTTCCGTTAAAAGGTTCTTTGTGAGGATCAATCCAGACATGGGAACAAAATGCCCTGCAAAACTTGGTACAAGCTGCAAGACAGGTCGTGTCGTAAAGAGGAAGGTTACAAGCATCAGCCCTCGGATCACCACCTTCCTCCAGCGGCTCTCTGAGTTTGAATGGAGGACTTCCAACTAGGTAAGAATACAGAGATGATAATATCTTTTACATAGCTGATAATTATATACATACTGTACACTCATCCATACAACAGTATGAATGATCTCAGACAGATGTGAACAAGTGAATAACCTGAGCAAACATGAATATTGATGATGTGTCTTTGACAGGTGGTGATAAAGACTACACTGAACCCGACCATCCTGGTAACGGAAATCTAAATCCCATGTCACATTCTATTTCCTGGGACCCACTGATAATTATTACATTTTGTAAATGATTTTTGTTTTACAATTGTAATAGTTTATTTAATGTTCATGCTGGTGGGTTTGACCTGTTTTTAGTGGAATGAAAAACTGTTTTCCTTAAAAAAATCAGACACAGAAAGGTGAAGGACTGTGTAGTTTTCATGTACGCTTCTATTTATTTTGGTTATTGACATTGTTTTTATTCAGTTGAAAAATGTTTTTCTTGTTAAAAAAAATATCAACAATAAATGTTGGTTTAATTCACTATTCTGAGACTACTTTATTGAATTATATTGTTTTTTGTAAATGTTCTTATATTGAATATGAATGTTAACATTATTTTTATTTGCTGTAAAACACAATTACAGTCTAAACAAATTATACTGTACACAATTACAGTGTTATACCATAAACCACATTTGCAGTACAGTGATACTATAAAACTTAATCACGGTAAGTCTTTCTAACTGTAAACCACGTTTACAGTAAAGCTGTTATACTGTAATATATGTTTACAGTAAAGTGGTTGAACTGTAAAACATCACAACAGTAAAGATACTGTAGATCAGTAATTACAGTAACTTACTGGCAATAGTGTTGCCAGTAAGTTGCTGTAAAAATACAATAAAATGTCTAACAGTGTACTTATTGGTAGCCCACAAAATGTTACTCAACAGAAGAAAAAACAGGTCATTGCCTTCTTCTTTCTGATTTAACAGGTGTTAAATAGATGAAGCCTGCATAAACATGCACTGTTCTCAGTGTATATAGAGCCCCGTGTCATTCAGAAAACCACTGTAGTTAATGGAGTTCGGGCTAAACAGTTTCTTAGTGAGACAGTGGAAATAACAAAAAAATGCTTGAAGCTTCATTTTTACCCTGACCTTTTGTTTTATTTTTGGTCTTTCATGCAAACAGTAAGACAGAATAAGAAAAAAGAACACAGCAATAACTCTTGAATGATCACTTGAAGGCAAAATTCAAAAGTCAACCCATACATAATCAAATTAAAACAAAAGCAGCTAGAAAACAAGGAGTAAGGGAATAAATGATACTGCTCTCCTTTTAATGACTCACCCTGGTAAAGAATCAATTTCCATTTATCTATATGGGACTTTATGGCCCCAAAATATATGTTTCTCAAACTCTCCTCTTGTCATTTCATTTCATTTTCCTCTCAAATGGATACTTTCACATCTTTATGAGTACGGTAAAACATCTTCACCTAAAACAACTTGAGAAGAAGGAATGCTTCTTTATTGCTTGTGAGACCTGTTACCAAAGATGTGTTTATATTCAGAAGGGCACAAGTCCAACAAGTCGTTAGTCTCAATTCTAATCCAACATTTGACACCCTACTGGTCCCCAGAAGTTCTAGAGTGCAACCAGCTTTGCTTGGAGACATTTGAGGAATATATCAATTTGTTCAAATAAATAAAAAAAAACTGACACACTTCCCTTCACCATGTTAATAATAAAATGTAGTAAATGCTCCGATGGCTGCATCAGAGAGCAACTTCAGGTTAGTGTTTTGACTGGAGCAGCCAGGGTTCAAACAAACAACCTTCTGGTTAGTAGATGACCTCCTCTACCTCCTGAGCTACTTCCACCCATAAGGAACAGAATCATTATCTCTCTGTTTGGTCCTGTCCTTACAATACTTCCAATAAAACTGCTGCCTTTTCCAGCTGTGTAGTGATCACAACACCATAGCAGCCAGAAGACAGCTCAATCTTTCATACAACCAGCATCCGGATCATCATCAAAAGACAGGGATCATCATGGAGGTGGGCAGCCTGTCAATCAGTCCGAGTCACCATGGAAACCACCTGAGAAGATGAACGACACTGAATGCTGGAAAATCTTCCTGTTTCTGGTGTCATACCAAATTGTATCTATCGTTCTCCTCCCACTTCTTCCTCTTATCTGCTCATCATCAGTATTTGAGATGGACCTTCACCCTGATCCTGGACTGTCAGGCTACAGACAACCAACCAGGACATTTCACTGACTTAGAAGATCGAACTCATCAGATGTCAAGTTTATAGACTTTTAGTGGGAATAATAAAGACATTATATTTGCTTTAACTAAATTCAAGAACCTGAAATCATAGTTCAGCTGGAATCAGTATTATTTCTGTAGTTTTTCTTTCACCCTCCATCAGTGAGGTTTGAGATGTTTCTATTATATTGAGGCTTTTCATTGTGATAATGAATAGCACTAACTATCAGCACAGGTCTCAGAATGATATCATCTAAAACAGCAGACTGTGTCTTACCTAATGAGTCCAGGCCATGCTGATGAAGGCTTCACCTTCATATTTGGGCCTGGCATATCTGCGTCTGCGAGCAGCTCCAGGACAAGTCTAAAGACAAAGAGAGACAAAGTCCAGACTTAAGAACATCAACGCTGATCCTTTCATTCAGGACTGAATCTGCTGAGAGCAAACATTATAGCTTTTGTGTCAGAATCCCTTAATTGGACCAGTTTAATTCCCAGTGTCCAGTGTTTTGTATAAGTTTTACTTCCCTTGCAGTCTTTTTGCTCTGGCTTTTGGAGGAGGCGGATGCATCTTTCACCCTCTCCTTACCCTTATCTTCCCTGCTGCTGCTTCTATGTCCTTGTCTGGTCTTGTCTCACTCTAACCCTGAGAGAGCCTCTCATTCTTGCTCTTGTCCTCTAAAAAGTAAAGAAGAACTATGGCTTTGATTAACTGGTCCCTTAATGCACTTGACACCCTTTTCTCAACGAGAAGCCTAGGATTGGGAGAGCCTGCGTGCTCTGGAGGGACTTTCCTTCCAGATACACGATTTATGGGTGGCAGAAGTGGTGCATCGTGTGCCTAGCGGGACTGTCTATTGAAGACATTGAAGACATCTACCTATTCAGCACCATGATAAAGGGGCTCTTCCTGATCTGAGCTGGCTTGGCCCTGGTTTATTGGAAATTGAAGAAAACGGTGAATGCTGTTCAAAAGCCCACAAGGCTGGCTGCTTTGATCGAAAATGTGGGAAGAGTGGTGAGTGCTCAGATTGCAATCATTGTGTCTATGCATGTCTAGTAGTTCCAGTTTTAAATTGTGTGTTAACCTTTCCTTATTTCATTGTTACTGTGGATTCTGTTTATGTTTTCCTGGTTGATCACTTGAACAGCCGTTAATGAAGCGCTTTATGTTATGTATGTTGTCTGCCTACTGAACTGCATTTGGGTCATCATTCGTCACTATGTGATGCAAACATCAAAGCCGTGGAAGAATTTTAGAGATTTAATTTGCCTGTGGGTACAGGTATGCCAGATCAATACATCTTTAAAATTCAGTAATGTAGGAGTAGTTACATGCAAATACCGATAATAAAACTCTGAGATGCAAATTTGGTATGTTTTGATAGAGCTTAACACATGCTGCTAGTGTGTTAGCAGAATGCTGTACCTGGAGGCAGCTGTACTCCTGTTTGGGACACACGTGGAGTTTGCAGTGCAGGAAGACTTCACCAGAACCCCCGGTGAACTCAAACATGTTAAAGGAGAAGTAGTTGGAGGTTCCCAGTCCGTTGTCCTCCACCTGCACCGTCTGGTCAGCAGGGTTGGCACAGCTGCTCACAGACAGGAAAACACACTTTGTTCAGGAGTCCATGAGAGAGATCAAAACCACATGACTCTCTGAGTCTGTCTCACCCGTTTATGATCAGGTCGTATCTCGGAGTGCTGTCGGGTGATGGCTGGTCAGTTGCCCAGCAGGAGTCGGTCACCACGACGACCACGTCTCCGTCCAGCCCGTCAGTCTTCAGCTCCACCCAGATCTTCTGGTTCAGCTGCACTTCAATGCTGGACTCCACAGCTTGTGTGTGGCTGACGTTGGTGAAAGCCTTCATGGTCAGAGTGTAATCCCAAACTCCAGATGTGATGTGCTGGATCACAGAGCTGCAGAACACAAACACACTTCAGCTTTCTCTGACTCACAAACCTCATGAGAAGCTTCACATCTTAAAGTAATTCAACCACACACCTGTCTCTGATCCTGAAGGTGGCAGTCTTGATGTCCGGCTGAGTTTGGACGCAGGAGAAGTCGATGTAGACTTGGTCGTGACGAGTGATGATGTCAGAGGAGCTGTTCTGGTTCATGATGGTGTTTTTGTAGATGAGTTCACTGTTGTTGGTCTGTGGAGTCACACAATCAGATGACGCTAAACAAGTCGGTTCATTTTAAAATTATAGTATATGTATAATTTTTTAATGCTGGACATCAGGAATCAACAGAGATCTGTTATGTTTCTACAACTTACCAGGTACTATGATTACTTGGTCAACACAAAGAAATAGGAATGCATCAATCCAACTTTTATTTCTGACCTGATACTTATATCTCCTGATATCATTGTTAAATTAATTAGCTTTTTTCATAACTCTGAGGTGATGAAGAGATTGGGAATTGTTCTCCATGTTCAATGCAACATCTAACTCCAAATGCACAAGCTTCTTGTACATATAGGGTCCCCTTGTGTCTTTGTCCTCTGTGTCCCTCCCTGTGCGTCTGTGTTTATGTTCCTATTGGCTTGTTCCCTCCTTGTGCCATTGTGTTTCCTATTTTATTTTGACAGTCTTAAGTTCCATTTTCAGTGTGTTTAGTTTTGCTGCCTCTGTCTCATTACATTAATTTGTCTCAGCTGTGTTTCCAATGTATTTCCTGTTCACTCGTCATTGTGTTGTGTAGTTAAGCCCTCTGTTTCTCTCTGTCCATTGACACGTTCTGCTTCATGGTTGTATGTTTCTCTGTGTGCTTCAATGCGTGTTTAGATGTTTGCCCTCGGGCAATTGAGAGCTTCGCTTTTACACTCAGCTTTCTTTTCACCACGATGGACTGGTACAGCGTCATCACTGCAGCAGCATCAATTTGTCTGTTGATCTCCAGACCTTTTTCGAACTGTGCTCGGCCGGGCCCCATAGACTAAGGCGCGTTCACCAGACGTTCGACCTCGGGCACCCTCCACGGGCCTGACTCCAGGGCAGGGCCCTGATAACCCTAAGCGCGCAAGGTGAACTGTTCCCTTGATGCTCTATTTATAGGGATCTTTTGAATCGCTCTTTGTCTGGTCCCTCACTAAGGACTAGTTTACCACGGGTGACCCTCCCAGGGGGCAAAAGCCCCCCGACAACATAGCCCCTGGGATCCCTGGGACACACAAACCCTTCCACTACGGTAAGGTAGTGATACCCTTCTGAGAATTACTATCTTAAGATAATAAATGTTATTAATCTTGCACCAAATGTTAATTAATGATAATAAATCTTTTTCATGTGACAGTCATTAGGCTTCTGTAAACAGCTGTTATTTACAGTGTTGCTTTTTGATAAAGGACAACTGGAATCAAATAATATTTAACTGAGTTGCTGTTAAGATGTCACACTACCATAAATATAAAAAAAGCGTATGAAACCGGTTTGGCAAACCAACAGCCTAGCATATAATTCGTAAGCAGATGAGTATGCACAAGAGAAAAATATTACATTGCATCTTTTTAGTCATTTCAACTCACTTTAACCAGCTTCCTCTGTTTTGCTTTGTTTTTTTTAAATATAACAGAGCAGAGCAGCAGAAGCTCAGCAGATGCTGGAAGATGTTTGGCTGCTTGTAGTAGACTTGTAGTCAAGACCGCCTAATCCGAGACCAAGACAAGACCAAGACCAGAGGGTATCGAGACCAAGACAAGACCAAGACCAGAGGGTATCGAGACCAAGACAAGACCAAGACAAAAGTCCATCGACACCAAGACGAGACCAAGACCACGTAAAAGTGGTCTCGAGACCGGTCTCGAGACATCCAACTCTAGTCAGCAACCACATAAATATGCCCATTAAAGTCGACAACAAACCACACCATACCAGCCCTTAAAGTGCTCACTGAAATGGTTTCGATATATTTCTGCTCAATGAATTCACCAAAATACCTAACGTTAATGAAAATTGTTTAAGTAGCTGAACGCCACTGCTAGCGCTAGCTACCTGTACATAGCATGTAATGTAACGTTAAGTTAAAGTTAAGTCTGCAGGGACGGTTGCAAAAAAACTGTCCCTACATAATTTATAATGTTTGAAGAACACATTATAAATAACAATATTACATAAACATGACCAGGTCATCTGAGGTTGGAAAGGTAGTTAGAAGAGTTTGAAGGTGTTTGTTACCTTTGAGGGTGTTTGCGCTCCAGGTGCCTGGTGAAGGTTGAGGTAGTCCCGGCTGTCTTGGTCAAGGAGACTTTGCAAAAACTGCACTTTGCCGAATGCTTCTTTTTTGCATTTACCAAAAACTATTTGTGTTCTATGAACGCAAACTTTATGACAGACGAAATCGCTTACATTTCTGTAACTTACTGACCGGGCATACTGCTCAATCTAACGGGTTGCATTTAGTTGTGTTTGAAGGGCGCGAAAGGCGAAATAATAAAATGCCACAATGTGGAGGGATTTGAGCATGGCTGAGCCACTGTGTGTCGCTGTGTGACAGCTGAGCAGGGAAAGGAAATTAATTGAGGAGCCGGCTCTCGCTCAATGGGAGTCGACTATTCTGATTCACTACAAAGCACTCTCTAAGCACGGCTCTTAGAGCTAAAGCTTTTGCGCATGATACATTATCAAATGTTATGCTGTGTGTCATGGATACTGTTGACTCCAAATCTCCCGACCACTATGTTGATCTGAGACAGCAAGACCGAGACAGTGAGACCAAGACAAGACCGAGACCAAAGTCCGTCAAGATCAAGACAAGACCAAGACAAAAGTCCGTCGAGACCGGTCTCGAGACCAAGACCGGTTTTCGGGACATCCAATTCTAGCTTGTAGAAGGTAAAGAGGAGGAGATGAAACCCACCGTGACCACCGTCCCACAGCTGTTGCTGCTGTTGAAGCTGAAGGTCACCATGTGGGTGAGCTCGTCCACCTGACCCCTGCAGGTCGGGTCGTTGAGGTGTAAGGCAGAGTAGTCGATGCCTTTGTCCTCCAGGAGACAACCGACCAGAGTTAGTGAAGCAGAGTCCTGCATGCAGACCGTTGGATCACCTGAACATCACAATATCAGTCAGAAAAATCACAGTTAGAAGTTTTCCTCCATTATTCAGCCCTGTTGACATGGTGATGTCACAGCTGTCATACCCAAAGAGTTGTTTGCTTGGTACTTGGAGGCAAAAATGTCCCGACAGAAGCAGCGAGTGTCACCACCGACCGTCTTCTCACCACAGAACTCGTGATCGCTGCAGGTCCTGTCCTGACAGAAGGCCTCAGAGGCTACAGAGGAACACACTGATGTATTATCCTGAAAACATGGGAGCTCTAAAACTCCAGAGTTCAGGTGTTTAACAAAGGAGAGCTTATTAAGGTCTTATTAAGGTCTTACAGCAGCCGGTCTTTGATGTCCAGCCATCCAGAGTGTGGTTGTGTTGACTGCAGGCTCTTGCGTAGGCCTTCAGGAACTGACAGTTGAGTCCGTCCACTGCAGGATATTTGCACAAAGTGTCGGTGCAGGCGGTTATGTAGGGCTCTGGGTCAATGTCACTGTTACAGGAGGAGAAGGGCGCCTCCTTCAGGAGATCACAGCTGCTCACCACAGAGAAAACAAAATTAAAGACAAGAAAATGATCAACTGTAATCATTTGTCTAAATATAGCTTATCAAACACTACTTATCTTGCGTATGTGCTTCTCTAAATCTAATGGTTTTTTATGGTAGATCAAAATTAAATGAAGTCTCTGTTTTTGTAATTTTGCTTCTACACTGCCATAATGGTTGTTAAATAAAATCATGCAAATCAATCAAGATGTGACTGATCTGCAGTTTTTCACTTTTCATTTTCATTTCATCAGTTTCAAGGGACTTGACTGCTTGGTTTGTATCCCCTTGTCAAGTCTGCATCTGTGTTATGTTTCCTGTTTTACTTTGACAGTCCGTGTCCTATGTTAATGTTTACCGTTTTGCTTCCTCTTGGTCTTCTCAGGTTTGATTACTCCCAGCTGTGCTCCCTTTGTGTCTCTCGTTCCCTCCTTATCCCTCTGTGTATTTTAGCCCTGTGTTTTCCTTGGTCTGTGTTGCGATCTCCCTCATTCATGGCTGTGTTTCCCTGTGTGCCTCACTCTATGTTTAGTTATTACTTCCACAGTGTAGTTTTTATTGTTTTACCCTTGAGTCAGAAATAAAGCTGCTTTTTGAGTTCACTTTTTTGCTCTGTGAAGTCTGCATTTTAGGTGCTTCTCTGCCTGCACACAGCCTCTTCATGACATTTTTTCAGGGAACTCAAAATGGGTTAACAATTCAAAACTGTTCTGTAGGAGGTTGATCAAGGCTTGAAAGCTGGTGCTGCAAATTCCAACAGGTGATCCCAATTTTTTGGATTACTTACAACCCCCTTTGTCTGCGTCACTGCAGTATCATACCCTCTTGAGCATCAGTTGATCAGTATTATACTGCTGAAAGAAGTGTGTTGCTACAAAAATGGTGAGAAAAAAGCAATTAACAATGGAAGAGACACAGACCATCGTAACACTTAAAAATGTAGGTTTTTCCTACAGAGAAATTGCAAAGAGAGTCAGGGTGTCAGAGAGTACAGTTTCTTTCACTATCAAAAGTTACTCAGAAACTGCAGCAAAGTGACAGGAAGATGTCGGGCAGACCCAATACCACAACTGAATCAGAGGACAGCCTGCATGATAGGCGGCTCAAAGGACAACAGCTTCAAGCACAAGCTTAATAGTAGTCATGGCAACCAAGTCTCACCTTCAACTGTGAAGAGAAGACTTCGAGCTACAGGTTTGACAGGATGAGTTGCAGCAAGAAAGCCACTGCTAAGATGTAAGAATAAGAGGCTCGCCTGGGCCATGAAACAAAACCATTGGACTACTGAACACTGGAAGGGAGTATAATGGAATCAAAAATTGAAATCCTGGTTTCATTATGCTGGATTTTCGTATGCTGTTGAGTAGGTGAAAGATTCCATGGCATCAAGTTTCAAGGAGGAAGTGTGATGGTCTGGGGCTGTTTTGCTGGATCCAGGGTCAGTGACTTATACAGAATGAGGGGGACCCTGAATCACAACAGTTACCACAGCCTTGTCCTGCGCCATGCAACAGCCTCTGGCCTAGTTGATCAGGGGTTGGTCATCCTACAGAAGGATAATGACCCAAAAAACAAGTCCAAGCTATGCCAGAATCAGGAATAAAGAACAAGATGATACGCTTGAAAACATGGAGTGGCCGGGACAGACTCCAGACGTAAACCCCATTGAGCTGTTTTGGGATGAACTGGACAGAAACGTGAAAGCAAGGAAAGTGAGAACATAACTGCACTTAGACTGTGGACGGCCTTTTTTTCTTTTTGGTGAGGCGAGAGATGGAAAGAGGGAAAGCTGAGACCAGCGCTGCCCTGACTGTGGGTTTTTGTATGAATGTCCAATAAAATTGACAACTGTGAGCACAACTGTTGTCGGTGTGAAGTGTATTCCACAGTATCATTGCCAAAATTGGCAATGAAGAGATGCCTTCATGAATGTAAATACAGAGGATTCATAACAAACTAAGGGTTACAATTACAGACAAGAAGGCTGATTTTGACTTTAGTAGCGGAATGATGAAGTTTGGAGGAGAGAAATAGTTCATAGTCTGAAGCACCACATTATGAGTCACACATAATGGAGACAGTGTTATAGCATGGGCATGAATGCCTTCGAGTGGAACCAATTATTTCTGAGCCTGTGAAAACATCAAACTGTGTATATGTCTGTAATTCCTAAACAGTTAATGCAAGGCTTTTGCTGAACACCTTTGCTTAATGCTATAAATCTGGACTACATTCAAGGCTTAAGTGTGGCATTTAATGTGGTGGTCTGCAAAGGCAAACTTCTAAAGAAGTACACAAGGTAACTGCCACAAAAATTATATATCCAACAATATAACAGATGTTCCCTACTGTGTGGATCTGCTCACCGTTCAGTCACACTGGTGGAGTTGATCGTGCTGTCAGCAGTCTCACTGTACTGCATCTCACAGCTAGGGGGCGACAAACAACAAAGTTCAGGCTCCTTTATACAAACAGAATATCTGCAACATCAGCAGCAGCAGTCAGAGGGACTCTGAGCTTGTGATGAGGTCTTACCTGGTGGAGCTGTACTCAGAGAGCCTCAGGTCACTCAGAGACCTGCTGGATTTTCCACACAGACCTTCCACAGATGAACCAGCAGGTCCTGCACAGGATCAGGACAGAATGAGTCAGATCAGCATCAATATTCAAACTGGAGGAACACAGCAGCTCAATAAATAACAGCACAGTTTACAGTTTACGTTACAATAATTAAACTTTATCTTCTGCACCTTCTAAGAGGATCTGTGCGGTGTAGCCGTCAAAGAAGACAGAGATGATGAGGTTGGAGAGATCAGCAGTGACTCCAGTTTGGTCCTTAGAGAGCTGCACACCATGAACCAGCTGAGGTGAGCTGCTGAGGGTCAGTGTGGAGTCGTCCAGCTGCATCACAGCAGAGACAAAGTGGAGGAAACACTGAGTGAAACATGTCAAACACACAAACAGGCTGATTTCACAGCAACAACCACTGAGTTCAGCAGCTCTGAAAGAACTGCTTCTAACAGCCCTGAGAAGAAAGATGAAAGGAGACACAGCAGAGGATGAGGGAGGACTTTGGATCAGACTCCACTCTGACACACGAACTGTGGCTGTAGGTCGCTTACCTGAACTCTCCCACCTTGTTCCAGGTGAATGTCATGCCCGTCCACACGCAGCGTCACACTGTCCAAAAAGCTCACATCTTTACGACGTCTGTCCCTGAAGTTCCCCAGAACAAGGAAATCTGGGAGTAACGGAGTCGAGAACAGAGAGTACGCACAGCGATCCTGGATGGAGTTAATCTGGCCGTGGACGTCAATGATAGTGGGGCCGGTCACAGTGCAGGTTGAGGCCAACACACTGGGCATCTCAGGTAGAAATTCTTAAAAAACAGAGGGGAAAGGGTGTCTTAGTATCAGCTCTACAAGTCTTCTGGATTTTGGAAGTTCTAAGTTATTTAGAACTTCTTGAACAGTTTCACAAGATATCATGATAAGTTCAGGAGATGCATATGTGAATATCTAACCATGGTCACACTTTTAGTATGGATGATATAACCTCTGGAAATGACTGGTCTCTTGGATTATCTTTAAGATAACATTTCAAAATATCTCAGCACACAATCTACTTTGTCTTTTGCAGAAATGACCAGAAGTGAGTGACAGGTGGTATGAAGCAGACTTGTTTGGGCATTTTTTGTTGTGTCGTTTTCTGTTTACTGGGGTGGAAAGATTGTTCCTTACAGCCAGTGGATGGAACTGGGTACTGGAAAATTTTGAACAACTTCAGTATGATCGATTTTAATTCTCTTCATGCAGCTAATATTAAATTAAATCATTATCTCTTAAGATACAATTTATGTTCAAATATAATGCCTGTAAATGTCAAAAAGGCCTTAAAATTTTAATTAAAAATAAACATCTGTATTATTTTGTAAATAATTATCAAAAAACCAGAACAGATACAATGATTGAATTCATGTCCAAAAAAGAAAGAGCTTGTGGGTAAAACATGTAGCATAAATCAAAAAAATCATAGTTGTTGACTGCAAACCTGTCAGCTAATATCAAGAGCTGTGGAAACGCATTGCAGTTTGGTGTTTTATTTTGGTGTTGTCCCACTTTAATGAAAACTCAAAAGCCTCCCAATTTACCATCACAAAGAGCTGAAAGAAGAGTTGGTTCAAGTGCAAAGCCTGTAAAGAGTAAAAAATCATCCAAATTTGCATTTTAAATGGAAAATGATGGACTTTTTGTTGGGTTTACAGTAAGGCTCCAAGATATTGTCTGTAAATAAAATATTCAATGTGAAAGAGCTTGTGGGCAAAACAGTGTAACATAAGTCAAAGCTATCATAATCGTAGACTGCAAACCTGTCAGCTAAACATCCTGGACATATAATCAAGCAGTGGGACTTCAGTGTAAGCAGCTGCACAAATTTACCTTCACAGATGACACCAGCGTCCTCAGAGTGTCCACAGTTGTGAGATCCAAATCCTAAGTGCTGGCACTGAGTGAGATTTGATTCACTGCCTGAGCAACTGACATCATCCAACCAGATGGGTCCGGTGCCCTGACCAAACTGAGCATTTGCTGGTGCTGAGACGACCCTGCCGCAGCCCAGCTGTCTACACACCACCTGAGCATCCACTAGGTCCCATAAATCATCACACACCGTCCCCCACTGCCCACTGTGGAAGATCTCCACCCTGCCAGAACACGAGCTGTTTCCTCCAACCAGGCGGATGCGCCCCTCCACTGCTGCACTGTTGCTCACTGCTGTTGTAGAAGTGAGCCTGACCTGATTGGCTGTAGAGGTCTGCGGTATTGGAGCAGGTGTGGTTGAAGAAAGTGCAGATGTTGTTGTGTTCACCTCTGTTTACAGTCAATACATAAATGAATAAGTGAGAGTACTGCGGTAAAGCTGAGAGCATTTTCCTTCTGAACAGTTGAATTTAGCGGCAGGATGAAAAAGATGAATTTGTTACAGTGTGATCATGCTTAGAGGGCAACAATACCTGCACAGTACGCAAGGTGGCACGCAGATGGCCTCTCAAGTTTGTAGACGTAGTAGTTTCCATAGCATAGTTTGACTTGGATGGTGTGTGATGGAAACTGGCAGCAGCTTCCAGACCAGTTGTTGCACACAGTGCGATTTACAGTTTCACCTGGCTGTGAGGGATGAGGTTGTGTTATCCACAGAGGAGCATGGGTTCCACACCTGTTTGAGTCTATACACCTCTCGGGAATACGAGCATTGGAGCTCCCCAGAAACAGGCGGTACCAGCCTTGCCAGTTAATAGATTGATCACAGTGTAGGTCCTGAGTGTTTGTGTTGTTTGTTGAACGCCATTGATCATTCAGCACAGTGTAGTTGTAACAAGGATCGACACTTTGGGGATATCCTGAAGGATGAAAAGAAGTCATCTTTTTAAACAATCACACACACTGATAGATGCATTGGGGACAAATTGGGTTCAATGTCTTGGCCAAGAAAGCTTCGACATGCAGACTGAAGGAGCAGGGATGAAACAGCGTGTTTGTACCGGTCTTAAAGATTTCTGTTGTGCATATCTTTAACTAAATTGTCTCTTTAGTTTCCAAACTTTTTTTGTTCAATACAATCAGTTTTTGGTATGAACACTGCAAAGATTTGACATCTAAATATTTGGCATGAAAAAAGTATTTAATTTCAAAAAAATCCAGACTATAATCAAGTGACATAATATCTCGACCTTAGACATGTGAGAAATATCTTAAAAGAATAGTTGAAACATTCATTCCACCCACTTTATTGTGTCAAATAAACTCAAAACAAGCCTTTCGGTGCTTCTTTCCGCATCGCCTCTTCCTCAATTTAAGAGAAAAAAAATCTTAAAACAACAGCAAATGTAAAAGATGATTCTTCTGTTCACAAGTCAGTCACAGGGCTTACAACCACACGGACATTTTAGAATCACCAGTTCACCTATCTTCAGGAACAGCAAGTCATCGAACTGTGGGAGGGATCCGAATTACCCAGAGAAAACCCACAAGGAGAGGCCTTGAAACCAGGGTCCACAGCTAAAAATGGCTGTAAAATACAATGTAAATTCCAACAGTGTGGCCATATGAATTAGTCTAATATGCATGTAAAGTGCTCAATTTACGGATTTATAAACAAAATAAAAAATAAAAGGCATATATTCTCAAAAGAAGATTAATGATCTCGTTCATCGTGCTCTTGCTTACCCTGTTAGTCTCAAAACAAAATCAAAAAGACTTTTTGCTGGATATAAAATTGTTAGATTTGCTGAGACAGACAATTTATGTATTGCATACATGGTGTTGTTTCAGCAGGCATGAACACACATGAGCATGTAGGAACAGAGGATCACCGGAGAAAACTCCTTTTTTATTTTTCTCCTTCCCAAGTACCACAACAACAACGATATTCATTAGCGCCCTCCAGTGCTTCTAGTAAATGCATCTACAGAACAAAATGCAATAGTATGTGGACACAACACAGGGCCATAACATTTCAGTGCATGTCACATGTCCAGCAATCAGGGCATTTAATGCAGTCACATGGGTGTTTTAAGTCTTGGATATTATTTTGCTGCTCACAGTCAGAAAGAGGGACTTCCTGTGGACATAAGGTAAGGTTATAGAGGACCCACTAACTATGTTTCATGCAGCTGTGTATCAGTTGCAGAACCCACAGTGAAAATGTAGTCTAGAATGGATAAAGTTTAAGCATTTAATCCTGAAGTCCTGTTTCTACCAGGTGCAAGTATGATTGTGACCAAATATTGTTACTTAGACGTCTCCAGAATATGATTCTCACGGAGCCTGTAAAAGCAGGTACATGTTGGATAACATATATTTGAGTGGAGCAATATCAAGAGCTGTGGAAACGCATTGCATTTTGGTGTTTTATTTTGGTGTTGTCCCACTTTAACGAAAACTCAAAAGCCTCCCAATTTACCATCACAAAGAGCTGAAAGAAGAGGTGGTTCAAGTGCAAAGCCTGTAAAGAGTAAAAAATCATCCAAATTTGCATTTTAAATGGAAAATGATGGACTTTTTGTTGGGTTTACAGTAAGGCTCCAAGATATTGTCTGTAAATAAAATATTCAATGTGAAAGAGCTTGTGGGCAAAACAGTGTAACATAAGTCAAAGCTATCATAATCGTAGACTGCAAACCTGTCAGCTAAACATCCTGGACATATAATCAAGCAGTGGGACTTCAGTGTAAGCAGCTGCACAAATTTACCTTCACAAATGACACCAGCGTCCTCAGAGTGTCCACAGTTGTGAGATCCAAATCCTAAGTGCTGGCACTGAGTGAGATTTGATTCACTGCCTGAGCAACTGACATCATCCAACCAGATGGGTCCGGTGCCCTGACCAAACTGAGCATTTGCTGGTGCTGAGACGACCCTGCCGCAGCCCAGCTGTCTACACACCACCTGAGCATCCACTAGGTCCCATAAATCATCACACACCGTCCCCCACTGCCCACTGTGGAAGATCTCCACCCTGCCAGAACACGAGCTGTTTCCTCCAACCAGGCGGATGCGCCCCTCCACTGCTGCACTGTTGCTCACTGCTGTTGTAGAAGTGAGCCTGACCTGATTGGCTGTAGAGGTCTGCGGTATTGGAGCAGGTGTGGTTGAAGAAAGTGCAGATGTTGTTGTGTTCACCTCTGTTTACAGTCAATACATAAATGAATAAGTGAGAGTACTGCGGTAAAGCTGAGAGCATTTTCCTTCTGAACAGTTGAATTTAGCAGCAGGATGAAAAAGATGAATTTGTTACAGTGTGATCATGCTTAGAGGGCAACAATACCTGCACAGTACGCAAGGTGGCACACAGATGGCCTCTCAAGTTTGTAGACGTAGTAGTTTCCATAGCATAGTTTGACTTGGATGGTGTGTGATGGAAACTGGCAGCAGCTTCCAGACCAGTTGTTGCACACAGTGCGATTTACAGTTTCACCTGGCTGTGAGGGATGAGGTTGTGTTATCCACAGAGGAGCATGGGTTCCACACCTGTTTGAGTCTATACACCTCTCGGGAATACGAGCATTGGAGCTCCCCAGAAACAGGCGGTACCAGCCTTGCCAGTTAATAGATTGATCACAGTGTAGGTCCTGAGTGTTTGTGTTGTTTGTTGAACGCCATTGATCATTCAGCACAGTGTAGTTGTAACAAGGATCGACACTTTGGGAATATCCTGAAGGATGAAAAGAAGTCATCTTTACCTCAAGCAAATTTCACTGATATATGTGAAATTTACACAAGTCATACAACCCTTTTTCTTATGCTTTAAGGATAGACCATATTCAGACCGAATGTGATCAGACAGAGTTAATTCTGTCTGATCACAATACTTTTTTACCCTGGTAAAATATTATGAAATATATATTCCCTAGGTAGTGATGGCCAAATTAAGTTTTCTGATGCATTTAAGCTTGTATTGAAAAACATTTCATCACTAGAAGCTGTTCAGTACAGTCTTTGGTGACATCTGGTGGTCACAAATATGAAGAGCAGCGTGAATCTACAAATTCGAATGCACTGCTTTATTAGGACTGCCCACTCTATACAGCTGAATTGACAGTGACGTGCCGAATGAAGTTTCGGACATCATTGATCACTTTGTTCAGACAAACCAAGCTTCAACACAGTGTTTCTGAAACAATGAGTTGATTTTTTTGACACTTACACCAGAGCTTCAGCTTTAAATTGGCCATCACTACTCCTAGGCCCTAGGTATATAAATACAATATACCCTAGGACCTAGAGTATATTGTATTTATATATCTGTTTAAAGTCATTCAGGTGTCCAGCATTGTATTTACCAAGGACTTAAGTTGTTGTTTAAAATTTGCAGGATGGTTGGTGGGGTTAAAGGCTGAATGACCTCGCAGGTCTAAGGGTTGCTATTTATGGTTTTTGTAATGTACTTTGTTTGGTTGTTTCATGTAACCTTGACAGGATCCCACCTGCGATAGGGAGTGACTGCAACTCAGCCATGAAGTGGTTGACCACACAAAACAGAGCAGTGTCAGTGGATGGTAAATGGTACTGAAAGCAGCTGTACATAATTGTCACAAATACTTTTTCCTTGATTGGTTTTCTGTGTGAAGAAATTCATGAAGTCCTTGCTAGTTAATGTTAAAGGAATGGTTTGCTCAACATAAATGACTTTTTGTCAGCTTGGTTACCGTGCTGAAGACAAACCTAGGGCTGTTCTTATTTACTTCAATCAGTGATGAATAGTAAGACACTAAGATTTTTTTCAGGGTAAATGAAGATCTCCTAAATACATGAATAGGACATGACTTTCAGTATAAATTCAGATGGAGAATGATCAAAGGTAAATGATTGAGGTAACTTTTGATGAGGAGTGATTTTGGTGCTTGTGTGAGACCCAGATAATCATAACAGACACACATGCAAAATATCACACATTATTGTCAGGTCCTGATCAACCTATTTTATCACAAAGATCAAATATTCTTTTAAGGAAAAAAAATGCCGGTCACAAACTAAATGTCACCCCCAAATGGCTTTTAATTGACTGCCAGCTGTTTTAGCTTACCTGCTGTCAGCAAGCTGAGAAGAGGCAGGATGAGCAGGGGGTGGAGCATGTTGCAGAGAGCCAATCAGGCGACTGAGCTGTAAGACACACCACACACGTAGTTGGATATCTCTGATTGGATAGAAAGTCACAATCCCATTCTCCCATCATCAAAACTTGGTATTCATCCTAATATTGTACATCATCCCACAAGGTGGATGAAATGTCTGTAAATTTCCATTTGTTTATCTAAATGTTTGAAACCCTCACCATCCAAAGAAGAAAATATAATCATTTGTGACTTGATATATGGACTGATAAATACCATACATTATTTCCTTTTGATGTGTACAGTTTGCTATTTGCCTCGAGCGTAATAACTTGTGTGTGTCTTTGTGATACAGTGCGGTTGTGGGTGATAGGAGTCACTTTTTAATTCTGCTTAAAAAAGTATTACAGTTTTATTGAGTCATTTAATGGACATCTAAAGTTTGAACGAACCTGTTTATTTTTGAAGAATTTGGTACCAACAAAAATGGAAATGTGGAAGATTCCCAACAAGCAAAATTTGGTTAAGACAACAATGTAGTAAAAATATCTCTAAAAGTTAATTCTGTTCATCTGGACGTAGCGTTTTGTGGGAGAAACATTTTGTCACTCATCCAAGTGACTTCTTCAGTCTCAGCTGACTGCAGGTTTCCCCAAATCTTATAAACAGTACATTTGCATAATGACTGAAACCAGCTCAGTGAAGGAACAATGGGCTGGGAGGTCAGTTCCTTAACCTCCTACCTGCTGTCCACATACGTGGACATCACATTTTGGGTTATTTAGACCAAAATACTCAATTTTGCTCTACAAGGGCCTGATATCCACTTACGAGGACACTATACTGCTACTGTTCTATCAAAATTTTAAACAAATATCCTTATGTGGCTCTGATTTCTCTTAAAAACAAAAATAAGGTAAAAAAAAAAAAAATCTGGTAATTCTTTGTTTTTACATTCATCGGGCCCCAATATGCCCAAATATCAAAGAGAAATTAAAAATGCATGCCATGGAAGAGTTTGGATCAACAACCACTGACCAAAACCCACTGATCAATGGCCACTGATCAATGGCCACTGATCAATGGCCATGAGTACCATTCACAGAGAGTTGGGGAATGGCTGCAATCACAGCATTGTAAGATGGTGACAGATGTCCCCTTAGGCCCCCTCCTCGATTCAGAGATGGTCTTTCCCTTTTCACGTAAATGGCCTCCTTGACTCTGCGCTCAAACCAGCGTTCCTCCCTGTCCAGGATGTGTACACCCTCATCCTTGAAAGAGTGTCCACTGGCCTGTAGGTGTAAATAGACTGCAGAGTCTCGGCCTGACACGGTAGCTCTTCTGTGTTGTGCCATCCGCTTTGCCAGAGGTTGTTTGGTTTCCCCAATGTATAAATCCTGGCAATCCTCCTGGCACTTAACAGTGTACACTATGTTACTCTGTTTGTGTCGGGGACCCGATCCTTGGGGTGGACCAATTTTTGGCGCAGCGTGTTTTGGGGTTTAAAAGCCACAGAATGCATGTTTAGAAAAATGCGTCTCAACTGCTCTGATGCTCCTGACACATACGGGATCACCATCTCTGAATTGAGGAGGGGGCCTACGGGTACATCTTTCGCCATCTTACAATGTTACAATCAATGTTGTGATTGCGGCCATTCCCCAACTCTCTGTGAATGGTACTCATGGCCATTGATCAGTGGGTTTTGGTCAGTGGTTGTTGATCAATGGTCATGAGAATTTGCATAGTAAAGATTAAGGAACTGACCTCCCAGCCCATTGTTCCTTCAGTGGGCTGGTTTCAGTCATTATGCAAATGCACTGTTTATGCGATTGGGGAAACCTGCAGTCAGTTGAGAATGAAGAAGTCACTTGGATGAGTGACGAAACGTTTCTCCCACAAAACGCTACAGATGAACAGAACCAACTTTTGGAGATTTACTTACCTGGATGATTGAGCATGCATCAAGACGTAGTAAAAATATAAGGCAAGGCAAGGCAAGGCAAGTTTATTTGTATAGCACAATTCAACAACAAGGTGATTCAAAGTGCTTTACAGAGACATTAGAAACAAGAACAAATAAAAAGCATGATTTAAAATTGATTAAAACAAGCAAATAAACTAACTAACTAATTAACAAACAAACAAACAAACAAACAACAGTATATAAAATCAAAACAGATAAAATCAGAACAGTAGATAAAATCAGTAGTTAAATGTAAATGTTATAATATTTAAAATAGCAATGTTGATATTCACACAATAAATGTTCTATATGAATTCAGCACAAATTTAAGGTGTTCTATTCACAAGTAAAGCATTAAGTTAATACCGTTTGCCCTATGCTCTAGTAAGTGTTGAAAGATGCAGCTTAAGAGTTCTGAAGCATGTCTTTATTAATTAATAACATGGAACAAAACAAAGGAGACAGGGATTCCTGGTACTGAAAAACCTTGGTAACCAGACACTCGTGGAATAAGTTGATGTCTTTTGTAAAGAAAAATGTGGGTAATCTGAGACGCCATTGATATTCAAGGACTTGCAAACCTAGTTTTTGGGTAAAGAAGAAAGAAAAAGGTCTTAGCTTTTAAAGCCATACGAGAATAAGTATAAGGTGATTTAAAAGTGATCAGGACGTCATCACAATAACAGGTTTTGAGTATCTTACAGTCAATCCAATTAGGACAAAAGCACAAGAGGACTGATTACTATGAGCCAAAAACACTGAATTTCTTTTTGAAATGAAGATAAAAATAAATAGTTAAATGAAATGAAAAAAATCTAAAGTTTATGTTCGTGTTTCCTTAACTTTATCTGTTATACCTGTTGATAAGGCCTCAGAGCTGCATGTTGATCTCAAACTGTTTCTGTATGTGTATTGTCCAGCTTATGCAGCTTGTTAACAGGCATAAAATTGATGTGTGGTATCTATGCCAGCTGAGCAGTCCTGTTGGAGCAGGGGTCTCAAACTCCAGTCCTCGAGGGTCGGTGTATTGAATCTTTTCAATGTGTCCCTGTTGCAACTTACCTGAATACAATTAGTATGTCATTAGCAGGCTCGATAGAACTCTACTGCATGCTGAGGTGGAAATTCAGCCATTTGATTCATGTTACAGCAGCTCATGAGTGAATGAACATGGTGCAATAAAAGTACTTTTAGAAGTACAATTTTTCAAACACTTACATTTATTTAAATTTAATTGAGTAGCGTTAGGGGTTGCCACTTCAGCATGCAGTCAAGTTCTATACTTTTGCCAATGACCTACTAATTACATTCAGGTGTGTTGCAACAGGGACACATGGATATGTTTCAAGTCACCAGCCCTCGAGGACTTCAGTTTGAGACCCCTGTGTTAGAGGAAGAATAAGAGTACAAGTGCGCAGCTCATCTTACCTTCTGCAGCTCTGATGGAGGATGAAAGCTGATGTTCAGGAGGCTATCTGGTGGATCTGCAGTACTTGGACAGATCTGTCTGTTGGTGTCTCTGTGAGGACACCACTCTGTCTCTCTTTATGTACATCCGCTCCACTCTCCACACCCAGGAGGGGTGGATACAGAGGCGGCATCTACAGTTGAGCTACCTGATAGCTCCACTATCAGAGTTAATATAAAATGCAGCACAGATGGAAAAAACCCCCAGCTTCAGTATTACTCAACCCATAGCCAAGCTTGTACTTACATAGCCAAACCTGCTCCTAGGATCAGCCAAGTATGGAAACAACGTGATGATACCCTTTGACATTTCTCGAAGGACTTGTCCTACACAGACAAACACAAAGTGCAGCCACTGTTAAAAGTCTAAATGCCACCTTCAGCAAAATAAATGTGGGAGATGCATAAAAAGAATTTATGAGATATATATGTATGAAATAAGTATATCAGCATACCCATGTTCACGTGTCGTATGTGCCACTAATATCTTGACCATCTGCTATCCGTCAGGCTTTATATCCGAGCATACTGTATTAAGTTTGAACTGTCAGCTCGTTCAAACACACGTTAAAGTCCGTTTGGCTCGACACCACCGAACAGAGGCAGCAATATAACATAGCTAACATTAACAGTGCAGTGAATCCTGCTTGTGCCGTGATATTCAGGACTGCAGACCGAGCAGCATCACTGACTTTCAGCTTGTTGTGTTTGTGGATATATGACTGACTTTAACTATCCATAAAATCATCACATTCTCTGTAAGATTGAGGTCGACTATCTAACGGCGTATATTTTAAAGCAAAGGCTTTAAAAACCAAGCTGACGCTGAAAGTACAAACATCACTAATGTCACATAACTTTGCCGACATGTGGCCAACAGTAATGTTTTAATGTTCTTCATTATTAAACATCGTCGGGTCTGCCGTGATATGTTTCCAATGGGACTTCTGCTCATGAACCTCTACACACAGCGTCAGCAGACCGGGGCTGTACGAAGTCACTTTTATCTTTACACAGGACTGTAAGCTGTCGTCTGTGAGGCGTGAGCGGTTTTTGGTGGGGAATAGCTGCTCAAATACGTACAGTGAGGCAAAAAAGTATTTAGTCAGCCACCGATTGTGCAAGTTCCCCCACCTAAAATGATGACAGAGGTCAGTAATTTGCACCAGAGGTACACTTCAACTGTGAGAGACAGAATGTGAAAAAAAAATCCATGAATCCACATGGTAGGATTTGTAAAGAATTTATTCGTAAATTTTATAGAGTTGTCTTTGAGTGTTGTGAAGACAGTAGTGCTGGTCACAGTTGTGCTGATGAGCTGCTCTGTCTCCCTCATTGCTTTATTGTTTCTTCCAACAGACAGAAATAAATACATAAAGGATGAGATTAAAAACCAGTGTTTCATCACTTTTTGTTCAGAAACTGATGTTCTAGTGATGATCACGATGGGGCAAGCCTCCTGAACACAGTATGCAAACAAACATGAGCAGTCAAACGAGCTTGCAAAGAAAAGCGTCTGGACTTCTTTAAGTTACTTGAAGACGTTTCACCTCTCATCCGAGAAGCTTCTTCAGTTCTAAGGTCAAATGGTGGAGAGTCCCAGATTTAAACCTAGTGGGAGTGACCCCCCACAGAGGGACAAAAGGACCCCCTGATGATCCTCTAATCGCCTGAGCCAAGATGTGAAACTGGGCGTGGGTCCCAATCAGCCAGAGTTTCAGGTGAGTTCATTGTGAAACCTGGCCCCACCTTATCATGCGAATTCCTGAGATCAGATGGCCCAGGATGTGAGTGGGCGTTAAGGCGTCTGGGAAGGGATCTCAAAACTGGATTATAGATGGCAGAGAGTTGGTGTCGTAAACCCCCGCCTCTGTTCAAAGATGGTCTCTCACAGTGGACATAGATGGCTTCTTTCACTCCTCTTTCAAACCATCTGTCCTCTCTGTCCAAAATGTGAACATTGGCATCCTCGAAAGAGTGTCCTTTATCCTTAAGATGCAGATGGACTGCTGAGTCTTGTCCTGTGGAGGTGGCTCTTCTGTGTTGTGCCATGCGCTTGTGAAGTGGCTGTTTGGTCTCTCCAATGTAGAGGTCTGGGCATTCCTCGCTGCACTGTACAGCATACACCACATTGTTAAGTTTGTGTTTTGGCGTTTTGTCTTTCGGGTGAACCAGTTTTTGTCTGAGCGTGTTGCTGGGTCTGAAATACACTGGGATGTCGTGCTTGGAGAAAACTCTCCTGAGTTTTTCTGATACACCGGCTACATAGGGGATGACAATGTTGTTGCGTCTGTCCTTCTTATCCTCCCTCGCTGGTGTCTGGTCTTCTTTTCTGTGCCTCTTTGCTGACTTTAAGAACGCCCATTTAGGATAGCCGCACGTTTTGAGTGCTTCCTTTACATGTGTGTGTTCCTTCTTTTTTCCTTCAGGCTTAGAGGGAACATGTTCTGCCCGGTGGTGTAGGGTCCTAATTACTCCAAGTTTGTGTTCCAGAGGGTGATGGGAGTCGAACAGGAGGTACTGGTCCGTGTGTGTGGGCTTCCGGTAAACTTCGATAAAAGCCTCCAGCGGCCCCTCTTCGTTCTATCTGTGTTCAAGTCAATTTACAACTCTACTGTGGCATGATCACTAATAGCAATGGCACCAATCTCACAGTCTACGACTGAATCGACCAGAGACTTTGATATTAAGGCGAAATCTATCCTCGAATATGTTTTATGACAGTTGGAGTAAAACGTGTATTCCCTTGAACTGGGATTAACTAACCTCCAAATGTCCGTTAAGCAAAGATCCTCTGTCAGTAAATGAACAGCCTCTCTGTCCCTGGGTGTAGACGTACCCCTGGGATTACTCTTATCAATTATCCCATCCATCACCTGGTTGAAATCCCCAGCCAATATCACCTGCCCCACATGATCCCCTATTATCTTATTAATTTTGTGAAAAAAAAACTGGCTCTTCCTTATTAGGTGCATAAATATTGCACAAAACTGTTCGAACCCCATTAATTAAGGCCTCCAAGCATATAATGCGTCCTTCGTCATCATTATACTTCTTCAGCAACACGAAGCTTAATTTCTTATTAACAAGGATCAATACACCATTTCGTTTACTCGAATATGAACGATGAAAAACGGAGCCCACCCAGTCTCGTTTAAACTTTTTCGCCTCTTCTTCCCCCGCAATGTGGGATTCCTGAATAAACGCTATATCTGCATTTTTAGATTTTAAGTATGTTAGAACCTTCCTCCTCTTGATTGGGTCCCCACATCCGTTTATGTTCCACGATATTATTTTAGTATACCTGTTCATCGCTTTCTAACAGAAATGGGGTAAGGCACACCTTGTGCGCTTTACAACACAACACAAATATATGCATAGGCACTCAATATTACAAAACCCATCTGGTCTTATCAAACTAGCCGTCATTAAAAAAACAAAAACAAAAAAACAAACAAACCTGAACAAAACCAACACCCTTCTTTGCATAGCAACTCAGAACAACGTTGCTAAGCGCCCCCTCCCTCCCCTCCTACCCAAGCCTAACTAACTTTAGCTTGAAACCCCAAACTGCTTGTGGTCCGTGAGACACGCTAATCATCCGACAGCAGCACCACCGCCGCAGCCCCATTGTGCCCATTGTTTGTTTGTTACCTTATTTTAAATTCCACATACACTACTCCGATCTGTTACATCATGTCCCGCATTCCTCTAAGTCGACTCCTGCAGAAATTTCTCGGCCTCTTTTCCGTCTTTGAATGCTTTCTTTTGTCCGTTCCACGTGAAAACGAGCGTTGCAGGATACAGCAGCCTATGCTTCACTTGTAGCTCCCGAAGACGCCTCTTCACCGGGTTGAATGCCTTCCTCTTCTCCGCCAGCTCCTTTGTAATATCTTCAAAAAAGGAAAGCTTGGAGCCTTGCCAATCGACTCCACGCCTCTCTCTGGCCACCCGAAGCACTTTCTCCCTAGCAGATGAACGTAGAAAGCGGACATGTATCACCCTGGGAGGCTCGTTAGGTTCCGGCATTGGTACCGGGGAACAGTGGGCACGTTCAATTTCAAATTCACTTCCAGAAAGCTCAAATGCTTTGGCCAGTATCGCCATCACATATTTGTCCACGTTCCCGGGTGTCTCCACACCTTCTTTGAGTCCAATGATCCGTACATTATTCCTCCTGCTACGGTTTTCAAGGTCCTCCACTCGCGACCACAACGCGTCCATCCTCTTCTGGAATTTGTCCACTTTTGCCTCGGTAAGCATGCTGGCATCTTCCATGTCTGATATACGTTGTTCCGCCTCCCCTAACCTCACTTTTATATCTTCCACCGAATCTTTCAATTCTTTAGTGGCCTCTTTAATAGTGGTGACATCTTTTGCTACGACCTGAAGAGTAGCGTTCATCTTCTTAATTTCTTCAAAAATGTATTTTTTGCTCTCGCTCCCCATACCACCCTCAACTACTGGAGAGGCGGCCTCAGATGCAGATGCACTTTCGGGTGGTTCCGGAGCGAGGCTAATGCTAGCTTGCTTCTTCCTCGTGGTAGCTCCCTTAAAAAAGTTTGCTTTGTTGTTACCTGCCATTTTCCAAAGACGGTAATCCTTGAAAAGCTTCAAAGTCCACAAAGGGTGTCCAACTTCCGACTACAGCTGGAGTGTATGTTTCCAGATTCAGAACATTAATCAACAGGCTTTAGGAGCGCCTCTAGTGTGCGGCCATCTTCTTTGGCGGTCCCACGTGACTCTCAATTGTTTAAATTCTTAATCTTTAAGGACAATGTTGCTGGTATTAACTGAATTATACCAGTTAAATACATTTCATTTGATTAGAGTCCAGTAACTAAAACAGTTTGCAATTTACCTTTGTTGCCTGTGTTAAGACAGCATTTGGGGTAGAAAGTTTGTGTGTGCTACCAGGTTACTTGCAACAACATGAAAATGGCAAAGCAGTGTATGTACATTGCAAACATCTCATCATGGCTCCCGATTCATTTTTCCCACCAGAGTCATTCTGTCTCATGTACCTGGTTGCTCACACTCACCACAGCTGGATCGAGGGTATTTTTGGGTTAACAGCATATGAAGAATCTTTGCAACACTGGTCAAGAGTATCTGCAATGTACATGTTTTAAAAATCTTATATTGTGATAAAATGGCTACACATGATTTCTCAATGTTGTCAGTGTGTTGGTGGTGAGTTAAATAACACACGGATGAACACAGCAGCATATTTTTCACACCCTAAAATGTCTTAAAGTCACAAAATTTTACTTAAGTCAAACTCTTACCCACTTTATTCCCAGTGTGAGTGGAAATCAGCATTATGACTAATAAAATGAATTTCAGTTTATTCAATAAATATCAGAATCAGAATCAGAATACTTTATTGATCCCTGGGGGAAATTATTTATCCATCCAATATCCATCTTTAAACACTGACCTGTGTTTCATTGTGGAGCTGCTCAGCTTCAGACAAACTGAGCAGTGACAGGAAGCTGCCAGGAGGTAGCAGCAAACAAAAACAACTGTACCAGAGTCAAAAACAGGTGTCACACAGCTGGCAATGTGATGGCTGCTAATAATTAAACAGAAGACACAAAAAATAGAATTTCACTAAATTATAAAATGCTCTGGTGAAAGTCATGATGTTTGTGATGAGTATGAAATGGGGATCATATCTTTGCTGAAGATGAGGAAGAACCAGAACAGCAAAGCAATATGGATGAGCCTCTTCCTGAGGACCATACAGATCCACTAGTGGACAAAAATACATCTGATGAGTCTGAGGAGGTCAATCCCTGGACATAAGCCTTTCCTTTGGACTGAGAATGATCACATCCGTTGTGAAACAGATGTACCAGTTTGACTCTGACCTTCCTAAATGGGCCACACCTGACCTCACTCCCAGCTGACTGAGAGTCATCAACTGTAAATGATGTAATCTCTAGTAGTCACAGCTTAAACACTTCATAATCATGTTGCTGAAATAACATTACATGTCATTAAGTAAAAAGGATTGTTTCACCTGTAATCTTATGAGGCTGTTTGTGTTCTGGTTGTGTTGTCAGATAACTTATAAAGTCTTCTAAAGGAAACTGTCATGGTCCTGGGTCACTGATCCACTCCTTTGTGTTTGTGGACCTCTTGAATCTTGATTAATCATTAGTGTTATGTTTCTAGAGTGACTCATATTTCCTAGTTTAGTTTTCTTACATTTATTCGTTTTTCTGATTGTGTTAATCCCTCTTGCTTCCGGTTTAGTTCTCTTAGTGTTTTCCTTTCCCTCTATGTTGTCCGCAGTGTTTGTCAGTCTTGTTGTCATGTCCCGTTTATTATAGTTGTCGTCTCTTTAGCACACTCCTTACACACTCCCTCGCCCTCAGCGTCCCTCTCTCTCACTCTGTTAGTGGTGTCTCTGTGTTTCGTCTTCCATATCTGTTCCAGTGTGGCTCTCCATGTGTCTCATCTCATCTCCCCAGTCTATCATGTGTTTCATGTCTGCTTGTTACCTGTCCTCTTGTCAAGTTCGCATGTCTTTGTCTTTGTCTGGGTCTCAGTGTGAGTGTCACTTATTGTTTTATCATGAAGCTACCTCGTCTCATGTGTGTTAATTTCAGTTTTGCTTCCCTTGTTCCGTTTGTCAAATTTATTCCATCTGTGTTTGCCCCTGTTGCCCATCCTCTCATGATCCTGTGTATTTCTGAGTCCCCAGTTTTAGTTTTGGTTCTCAGGAATAAAGCTGTTTAAGTTCATGTGTCGTCTCTGGGGTCCTGCATTTGGATCCATTTGGCACTGTGTGTGGTCTTGCAGACTGGGTCTGGGCCACAGGCTCTATCCAGAGGAGACCTGTTGCATTTTACATCATAAACCTGAAATTTGAGTTTATCAGTCCAGTCGGATTCCTTTTGGACCACATTTCCCTTTTCCTAAGTTATCAGTTCTCCTTCACACATTTCCTTGACTTCATGACCAGGAAAAGTGGCTATTCCAATGTACCAAATCACTAAGGACATAAAAACTCATCTCCACAGCAAAACAACAAGTAGTGAAGAGAGGAATAACAAACACAGGGACATGACAATGAAAAGAAATGACAGAGAAAAGCGAACAAAGGCAGCATGGGAAGACAAAGCAGTCAAAAAATATTTGACTGCTTGATCTACATGTAAAATAAAGTAGCGATATAGATCAGACTCTCCACCATTTAGTCTTAGAACTGAAGAAGAAGCTTTTCGAAAAGTTCTTCAAGAAACTTAAGTAAGTCCAGTGGCTTCTTTGTAAGCTGCTTTGACTCTGTTACCCAACAGTATTTTAATGGGTTCTTATCTTACATCAAATCAGCTTCTGAACCAAAAAAACTGAAAGAAACTGAGATTGTTTTTTAATCATCCCTTTATTTGATTTTTTCCCCTATTCTAATGGAACAAACAATGAATGATATGGGAGATGGAGAGAAGCAGCTCAAATCAACAAAACAGACCAACTCCACTGTTTCAACAAAAACCAACCCCTCAAACATCTGCCATGGTCTCAGATTCAGCTGAATGCTGGTGTTGTTGGATACGACAGTATTCTGTCACGCAGTGATTCAGTCTTTACTGACAGGTGCCAATAAATCTGATCACCTTATCAGTTTGTCCACCTTAATAACCTTTAATTTCTATAACCATCAACAAAATCAGGTGCTGTCCTTCCTCCCTCAACTTTGACAGGTCTTGTTTCCAACATTATCTATGTGCAGCATATTTAATCAGCAAATCTGAGCTTTACAGACTCTGAAACCTAAAACATTTCTTGAGTTTACTTAATTGGTCTCCTAAGAAACTATAATTAGAAATCCACCCACATACCATCAACAAGAAAACCAAGAGTAGGAAAATAAATGATAAAACTCTCCTTCTAATGATTCACCATGGCAAAGAACTGATGGTAACATACGTCAGTACCTTTAAAGAACCATTTGTAATAGCTGAAGAACCATCCACAAAATAAAAAGGTTCTTTGACGTATGATGGTTCTTTAAAGAACCATGAAGACATCTGAAGAACCATAATTTTTCTGAGTGCACATGAAAATGAGGAAGTGAAACTAGATCTCAAACACAGGAGACGACAAATAAGGAAATGAGAAACAATAGCTAAACACAAACACAAAAGTAAACCACACAAAGAGAAAACTGAGATGGAGACTAAAGAATAAGGTGAAATGATTACTTGAAAATATAAATAGAACCTAATCTGCCACATGTGAAGACAAAAACCTAAGAAAAGCTGAAAAATTCCAACAACCATATGTCCCCCTATGAGCAAGCGCTTTGGCAACAATGGGAAGGAAAAACTCCCTTTTAACAGGAAGAAACCTCCAGCAGAACCAGGTTCAGGGAGGGGCGGCCATCTGACTCAATGGGTTGGGGATGAGTGGATATTACTGGAGCATTTTGCAGTGTTTTAGCACTCATATGTAAATAATGTGACTGTTTCTTCCTAGCTGAGAGTTCACAAGGTTGAACTCCAGAACTGAGGTTCTGCACGGACGCCCAGTACAAAATAAAGAAGGATTATTTTCAGTTCTGAGTCATACAAAGTTACTCCAGCAGAGCCAAGGAATTTTAAAAAAACATGGCAGTGGAAAATAGCTGCTTATTTTGTCGAGCACACTGGACAGTCACAGGCTCTACTTCGAAGAGTTTTTACAGAGGATGATTGTGCTTATTTAAAGTAACGTAGCTGCAGGACTCCCAGCCCAGCAGGGGGGCAGTTTTAAACCTGCAGCCAAGTTTAGAAAGCATTTTTCTGAAAAGCCTGCAGAGGAGCAAAAACCACAGAAACCACAGCAGATGTTCTGAGGAGGAGTCACAATGTCCGCACTTTGAAAGCCTGAAACTCTCCACAACCGTGAACGAGCATACACAGTCTTGGTTTTGCCATTTAGGAGGACAGAGGCATCATGTAAAGGAGATCTGAAGCGTAAACCCAGACTTCGGCTTCACGGGCTCAGTGTGTTGAGTCTGCAGTGTTCAGTAAAAGGAAGCAAAAGAACAAAAAAACAAACTCAAAGAGGATGTGAGAATGTGTCGCCCTGTCAACCACAGCCAGACCACAATAAGCACACGGACTTTCCATCTAACTGATGAGTAGAAAAACACTGTGAGTGCCTCTTTATTGAAAAAACAAAACTTTATTTATTAGATGAATATAAGCATAACTATAGCATATACATATATATGTACAGTGTTGGGAAGGTTACTTTTAAAATGTATTCCACTGCAGATTACAGAATTCATGCCCCCAAATGTATTTTGTAACGTATTCGGTTAAGTTACTCAATGAGAGTAACACATTCTGAAGACTTTGGATTACTTAATATACTGTCATGCTTTTTACAACGACATGAATGTACTACTGCTGCGTGATTTATTAGTATTACTGAAGGCTACTCGCGACCCCACTAACATTGTTAGCTGCCGTTTGCTGAGGTTAGTTCATAGACTGCTTTCAGAACTGCACATGATTATTTGCAGCTAACAGGTTGTTAATCCTATCCATCAAGTCTAACAGTCTGCAGTCTATGAACTAACCTCAGCAACACTGTCGCCAAATTGCTTGCTCATAGGAGGTTATCTGATTGTTGTGGTTTTCTCTCTTTTCTCTGTATTATTGTACAGAGAACATTCATTGTACTTACAATATAAAGCACCTAAAGGCAACCTTTGTTGTGATTTGGTGCTGCATTAATCAAACTGAATTGAAAACGTAATTGTTTTTATGCCAATAAAGAGCACTGAATATAAATCCTAAAAAAAAGAGAGGTTAAGTATTCATAATAATAATAACAATAATAGTAACAATAATACATTTTATTCAAAATGTGCCTTTCAAGACACCAAAGGACACTGCACAATAGGATAAAACACATAATAGAACAATGACACAATGAAGAACAATAAAATAAAAGCACAAGATAAAATGAACAAACAGTGGATTCACAGTGAATATGCAGATTTGAACAGACGGGTTCTGAGCTGAGATATAAGAACCAATGTTTCTTATATCTGGGGGTAAAGAGTTCCACAGCCTGGGAGCAGAGCAGCTGAAAGCTCTGCTTCCCATGGAGGTGAGGCGGAAAAAAGGCAGGTCAGGTGCTTAACAGGTCAGAAAGATAAGGAGGAGCAAGGTTATGAATGTCCTTGAAGATGAGCAGAAGAAGTTTGTACACCATCCGGAGTTTCACTGGGAGCCAGTGAAATTCCTGGAGAATGGGGGTGATGTGCTGGTAGAAGGGATTTTGAACCAGTTGAAGCTTCTGGAGGGATTTTTGGAGGAGACCAGGTAAGAGAGAATTACTATAGTAAATGAAGGAGGAAGGAAGAGAACGAGACTATGGATTAGAATGGACGTAGACTGGGTGGAAAGAGAAGGACGTAATCTGTTAATGTGGTGTAGATGGAAATAGGCAGAAAGGGTGAGATTACTGATGTGAGATTTATAGGAAAGTGAACTGTCTACGATGACACCAAGGCTCTTAACCTGAGGAGAAGGGAAAACTGTGGAGTTATCAATGGTGAGTGAGAAATGATTCGCCTTCGCCTTGGTGATTCACATATTGATCCTAAGAATGTATTTAAGAAATTTTACGAGTGAAAAGCAACAAAAACAACTGCTATTAATGTTTTTAAAAGGATTTATGGAAAAAGCCTGACGTTAAGACCTAACAGGGGAAGATCAGGAAGCAGACATATCTTTGTACAAAGAGTCTATGTTGACTTTTCTAAGCTGCATCTCACACTTGATGCTCAGTGGTCAGTCAAACAAGTCGTCAGGCAACTTCTGTCCAGTGCAGGTAGGTGGTGCTGTTACCAAAGAAACAAGGAGTGCCTGTTGAATAAGTTAATCCCAGATCGAGCTTTAAAAATATTCGAGGGGAATCAAAGTGTTACCTTTGGCTCTGCGTCGACATAAAGACACCATGAGGACAGTGGCAATGAAGTATGGACAGAACACCAGCAGGTGGAAAGGCAGTCTGAACTCAAGCTGGAGGGAGGGGGCATCAGGGTGTGAAGCTGATCCAGGGGTGAGGGATGTAAAAGTGGGTGGTGGGGGTGTAGATGTAGGCAGGACTGTGGTTATTGGATTACCTGTAGAGAGAATCCCACCTGTTCAGGTGAATATGTGGATGAAATCAGAGCTGAAATCGGAGTGAAGCTCCTCACCTGTGACAGTGATCCAGCTGGATGGAGACTCTCCATGACCGCTGATGTCACACTTGTAGAGGCCTTCATCAGACCTGGAAACATGCTGGATGGTCATGTGACCTGTAGTCTCACTCCCAATGAAGACACCATCTTTATAGAAAGCAGCTGGGAGGTTGGAGGGAGTGGTCTTCGTTTTACAGAGCAGAGTGACGTCATCTCCCTCCATCACAGGGAGGACAGGACTCTGCAGGATCACTGATCCACCTCAACACAGAGACAAACTACAGCATTTCATCCATTTACACACAGCTTCATCAACACTAACTCCACACACTCAGCTTACCAGTGACTGTCAGGTTAACCATGTTACTGATGGGACCCTCTCTGGACTCACACCAGTAAGCTCCACTGTCCCATGGGAGCGTCATGCTGATCTTACAGGAATAATTGGACCATCTTCCCCACCCATCTCCACAGTGACTCTGTCCTTCAAGTGTGCTTCTCCTCAGAGTCCATCCAGCAGAGTTTTCGGCCCCCTCACAGCTCAGAGACACAGACTTTTCTTTGAAGGACTGAGAGCTGTTTGGGTTCACAGTCAGACGAACTGAATGAAACAGGGAAAAAATACTTGGATATGAGAAACTGTCAACCTGAGCACTGATCACAAAGGTCAAGCAAGTTTCCACCGTAAATGTTGAATTTTTAACAGTATGTAAGTGATCCAGTTTTGGCAATCACACTGATCCAGGTACAGACTTTTAAGGTTTATCAAATCTGGATTAGCAGGACTCTTATTGGGATTACTGGCAGTGCCGAAATTCATTCAAAATAAACAATGTTTAATTACCAGTGTTAGGTTTAAAACTAAGAGGTATTTCATTAGCAAGGCAATATTTTTTTTTACACACAGCCATGTTTACCTTGCATACACAGTGACACAGAATCGCCTGTAGGACCACAAAAGCCACAAGTCGGAGAGAAAAAGTTGCCTGCTGCTGTTAGCTAGAAGAGCTAATAAATAACAAATGCTTCCAATTCGAAGCACCAACCTTTCCAGGCTTTTGTCTTCATGCCTTTACTCCACTGGCTGTAAACATTAAGACCATATGAACAGATTCTTATCTCAACTCTAATCTACTTGTGACTTAATTCATAACACATTTTTAAATGAATGTCTTGACTTTACCAAACAGTTAACAGTTTGTCTTTATAATTCTAATGAATAAAAACTTATTTATATAAAGAAAATATTGCATACAGTTAATCATAAAAACCTAAATGTGTACTACAAAATAAATGTACTACTTCTGCTATATTTATTTAATGGTACTGACAAGTGGAGGTGAAATTTTTAAATGTTCTAAAAGCACATATAAGATGTCTCTGCTCCAGTTTTAGTGATTGAAATTTTAGAATTTTCTTTGGATGTCACTTAGCACTAACTAGCTAGCATTAGCCAATAGCTTAGCATTGACCTCTCACCCAAGTACGGTCACTTCAAAGTACGATGTTCCCGATTGAAGCTAAAGCTTTAAACAGTTCACTAATCATTAACATACTGTTGTTCCATTTGACTTCAGCCATCTTTTATATACAGTTTATAGTCCCAGACTGCACAGATAAACAGGCTCTGGTCACCTGCTGATGAATTTTCTACTCTCATGCTCCGATCACTGCCTGTTTGTCTCTGTAACAGCGTCACTTCCTCCTTTTCTGCTTTCATTATCAGTGAGGCCACCAATGGGAGCTCTTGTTAAAACCATCTCCTCCCTTTGTAGCTGTTTGTTTCCTTTCCTTTTATTTTATTTTTTTCTCTTGGTACAACACGAGTTTGACCTTTTTCATGTTTTATACCATCATGTTGCCCTGTGAAGCATCGGGGTGAAGCAGATTGTATGAAATGAGAGTTTAAGCATGTAATCAATGAGTAATAATAATGAAAACTTTTCCTTAAACCAACACCTGAATGCTTAAATTAAGTTTTTACTAACAAAGACGAAGCTCACTGACCTTGGTTTGTCGTGTAGATCAGCAGTGAGGTCAGGACTGAAGACAAATGACACTTGGGTTAGTTTTTAATTTGAGAGGTTTAACGAAGTGATCAGAGGGCAAAGTGACAAAAAAACACTGAAGAAAAGCCAGCAAAGGAAGGAGAAAAAGTGCTGAAAACAAGGAATTGATTCAAACGTGAAGAGAATTTAAATACAATTTCAACGTTTGTATTTGTTACGGCCCTAGCAGGATGTAACAGTATTAAAATGTATTAAAATGAAAAACATGCAAACTTCCTGTAGGAGTATCATTACGACCTTTCTGAGTAAGTCTCACAAATTAATCGTAACAAAGCCAAACATCCCTAAAAGCATACTTCGGAGAAATGTTTTTGTTCCCTTTTGGAAGTATCTTTAACTAAACTTTGTAGAAACAGAGGGAACTTACAGAGCAGCCACAGCACAGAAACTTCCCCCATCTTCACACTTGGTAAGTTAAAAGTTTATAAGTGATCAGTTTCTATGCACACCCTCCTCTTCCTCCTCCTCTGTGACTGTGGTTTCCTCTTCACTCATCAGTACGAGGCTTTTCTATTAAATCAAAGCTCTAATATCTAATATGAAGTAAATATGAATGTGATTTTATTAACCATGAGCTCTTTGATTCCCTTTCATGGGGAGAATCAGAGAGCTTCAATGGACAATGATTGATGAAGTGATGACCTGTTATGTTAGAACATTAGGTTTTGTTTTCCTGATAGTGAGAGCAGTTCACATGAAAGGAAGTGAGATGGAGGTGGTGTTGTGCTTCTCTCTCTTTTAACCACAATCGGGTGGTTTGTAAATGTGTTATTGGCGACTGTCAAGCCTTTGAGTCGCCGAGCAGCTGAATAGGGGAATAATGTTGACGCGCCCACTGTTTAAAACGTAAGTCAAAGTACCAGGTTAAAACTCCTTTATTTGTTATCAAATCCTTAAAATCCGTAGAAAAACAATCAAAAACATTCTAAACTTGAACAGTCAGCAAAAGTCGACTTCCCCCATCACCCACTCATTCACAAAAATTCCCTCGGGACGTGAACAGGTGATATAGCAATCACTATTACTATTACAGACACCACGTGACCCAAAGCTACGCCTATCCACAACAGGTGTCATTAGACAAACTTCCTTATGCCCTTATGCAGTAGAGGTTTTTGATACAGGCGACATGGGCAAAAAAAAAAAAATAATAAATTGCTGTACTCATCCTGCCCCGATGCCATGCCAGCGCATATTGGGAATAGCATAGGCACCGATCGGTTTTCTGCCGCCCATTTGATGGGAGTAAGGGCGCCCTCCGTTTGCGAGGTTCGCCTGCTGCTTGCTGCACAGGGAGGAGAGGGCGGGGCGGCAGGGGATTCTCTGACCGGCTGGAGCAGCATCTAATAACTGTGTGTCTTTGTCCTGTCTCCCTCCCCTCACCCCCAACCAGTCACACGAAATAGCTGCCACTGAGTGTGATTCTGTCAGGTATTTCTTCCTGTTAAAAGCTAGTTTTTCCTTCCCACTGTTGCCAAGTGCTTGCTCACAGGGGGTTGGGCTGGGTTGTATTATTGTTCGGTCTTTACTTTACAACATAAAGCACCTTGAGGCAACTGTTGTAGTGATTTGGCTCTGCATTAATAAAATTGAAATGCATAGAAATTATTTATAAATCAATAAGTTATTACTACAGGTGAATACTACTAGGCTGAGCTATGGCAGAATAATGAATGAGAAATCCATAGAAGTTGAATAATAGTATAATAAATCTGTTTTCTTTTTATGGCTAAAAAAAAGACTTTTCTGCATCATTTCACATGGAAAGTGTTTTAGCCCTTCAAATTGAAAAAAGTATGAAAAGTTTGTTTTTTTTTATTGTGAAATACTTGCAGGAAGTCTGAAATATGAAAAAATGTTAAACTGTGAAACATCAGGAATATAAATAGTTTCATTCTTCACACCATAAAAATGAAGGTTTATTGACATCTAGTGGTTCAAAACAAGAATGTAGTGAACATGTGTGAGCACTGTTAATCAATTTAATCGAAAAAGTATTTTCTTAAATTAGTAATTATTATTATTAGAAATCATTTTCTGTGACAGGAAGCAGGTAGGATAGGCTGAGACTCTGCACGTGTTTCATATATCACAGTAAAGCCTGTGATATTGTAAAGTGAAGGTTCATTATGTTGATCTGAATCTCTCTGAACCAGGGGTAGGGAACTCCAGGCCTCGAGGGCCGGTGTCCTGCAGGTTTTAGATGTGTCCTTGATCCATCACAGCTGATTTAAATTTATTATTATTATTATTAGTTTATTATTAGATTTAAATGGCTAAATTAGCTCCTCAACATGTCTTGAAGTTCTCCAGAGGCCTGGTAATGAACTAATCATTTGATTCAGGGTGATATCTAAAACCTGCAGGACACTGCAGCAACATCCCCCAAAAACACGAAGAGGAGAGTCCTGGCCTAGAGGTCTGCATTCCCACGGCTGTCCCGCGGGAGCCGCGGGACCCGACCAGATTTCTTGCGGCGCGGGAATAAATTTCCAAATAAAATGCGGTAGCGGTCGGTAACTCTGGTGTAATTTGAACGGGAGCGGGCGGTCTGAAAATATAGCGTGCCCGACATTTTTTCGGAACAGCATATCTGTGATTTCCTCATTCTAATTGAGCACTGGTACAGCCAGTGCTCACGCCTGTTACACGCACTGAGCGCATGGATCAGTGCTTTTTGCACGTGCATTTTACTTGCACAGTCTGTGACTCTGTGCACGCATCACCTGCATCAGAGCGCGCTTTACCAACATGGCAGAGCAAACTGAAGATGCAATTTCCTTGAAGGACGTTCAGCTGGGATTAGACAACGGTCAGTTTACTTTAAGGAAACCCACATCAGGCAAGTCTGATGTATGGGAGTCTTTTTCATGCGTCATAGACGCAAATGGAAAAAAATTACCCTTTGTACAATGCGATAAATGCCTCAAAGTTTTACCCTTTTGCAGTCACAAGACTGGAACCTCAGGTTTAAGGCGGCACTCATGTCCCATCACAAAGGGGCAAACAAAACTGGCATTTACTAAATCTTTGCTGGTGCCAGAGAAGTTTAAAAAAGAAACCAGAGACAAATGTGTTCAGTTTGTTTGCCAAGACATTCGACCGTATGATACCATCTCTGGAAAAGGCTTCACACAGCTGGCCCAACATTTGGTCGACACAGCAGCAAGAATAGGAAAATTCGATGTCTGTGAGATACTACCACACCCCACAACGGTGTCAAGAAATGTTGAAATGAGGGCTCAGAGTCTACGTAAACATGTTGTGGAGGAAATCACTGCAACAATATCGAAGTTTGGATGCGCTGTTACAGCAGACATATGGACAGAAACATATCGAAAAACGTCCTTTTTGTCTGCAACCATCCATTACGTTAATGAGCAATCTGAGCTACATTCAAGAGTGCTTTTTGCTGCCCCTTTTGACCCAAGCACCTCAAAGACAGGTGAAAACATTCGAAGGCACCTGCTGCAGAATCTCAGAGTGTTTGGCATTGATGCGACAGACATGGGCAAAAAGATTATTTTTGTCACAGATCGTGGAGCCAACATGATCAGTGCCTTACGAGAATACACGAGGCTAAACTGCACAGCGCACATACTAAACGTGACTCTCTCCAGTGCGTTTGGTACTGCCATAATCGAAAAGTCTCCAGAGATCGCTAGCCTTCTGACTGATGTTAAAAAGTTGGTTACATATTTCAAACACTCAGGACAGCAGGGCAAGCTTAAAAAGTCACTGAAACAATCCATAGAGACACGATGGAACTCTAACTTTGACATGTTAAATTCTGTCTTGGAACAGTACGAAGACATTGCATCTGTGCTGACTGAGAGCAATAATTATGACAAGATCGGACGCATTAGCATCAGTACTCTTAAGTTACTAGTATCATTCCTAAAACCCTTCAAAGAGGCAACTGACAACTTGGAAACTGATAACACAGCTCCCAGTGCCTCACTTGTTCTTCCGTGGTCTGTGCGATTAATTGAGCACTGTACATCAGCCACAAAAGACCCTCTGCTCTCTGAAATTGCAACCGTCTGTGTAACACGGCTGAAAGAATTACTGTCAGCAGACAGCACTTCATCCCATTCTGTTCACATGCTTTATAAAATAGCAACCTTTCTGACACCAAATCTGCGAGGTCTGAGAATGTTAGATAAAAGAGGGCGACAGAATGTGATACAGGGAGTCAAGGAGATGATCGAAGATTTAAAGTTTGATCATGCACATGATGAGGATGTTGAACCAACACCTGCCAAAAGGCCTACTGTTCTTCATAAATTTTCAGATTGGGAGGAAGAGGAAGAATCATGTGGATCAAAATCACTAGATGTTCAGATTCAGGAGTACAGGACCATGAAACTTGAATTATCAAGTCAACAAAACATTTTGCAGTGGTGGAATTCCAACAGTTCCCAGTTCCCTGCCCTGAGCAACCTTGCAAGATTTGTCCTCTGCATCCCGGCAACGAGTGCACCTTCCGAGAGAGCATTCAGCCTTTGTGGTCGGATTTTGGAGGAGAGACGTTCAGTACTGAAACCCTCATCAGTCAGTGACATTCTTTTCCTGCATGGAAATTTAAAATAATTTGGATTTTTTAAGTTAGTTTCATTCATTTGATTAATAGTTTATAATTTTGAGATGTCGTTTATTGTTGTATTTATATATGCATATTTTCTTTTGTAGGAGAGACCTTGAATTCGACATTGGGACATTTTTTCGTTAAACTGATAGTTTAAACAACCATTTAATTTCGCAGTGGCCAACTATTTTGTTCTTTTGTTTACAATTTTAAGTGACTTTTTTTTTTTCGCGACACTTTCCCTACTGTGTTGACAGAAAAATGTTACGTTTGTATTTTACATAAAAATAACAAGTAGGCCACAATGCTGTATTCGTTTTTATTTATTTTATTTTTGCAACACGTTTTCCATGTTAAAAGATAAATGTTGCATGTTGACAGATAAATGCATCTTGTTTAAGAAAAATAAATACAATCATTGCACAACCTGCAGTTTTATCTGTTATCTCTATTTTTTGGTGGTACCCCATTTAAATGTGAGATTTTGGAAACCAGATCTAAATTTAGCGGGAACGGTCGGGTCGGGTAGAAAATTATTCTAAGCGGGCAGCGGGTGAACAAAGACTGAATATACAGCGGGAGCGGTCGGGTGCGGTACAAAACCTTGCGGGAGCGGGCGGGAGCGGGACTAAAAAAACATTCCCGCGCAGACCTCTATCCTGGCCCCTAGCCCTGCCAGTGTAGCTGAGTGGAACTGAGCATTAAGACCTGCAGTGTGAACGTAGCCTTAGAGTAGGGATGTCAAACTCCAGGCCTTGAGGGAAAGACTTTATAGAACTTGACTAAATACTGAGATGGCGACATCTAACCCTACTCAAGTAAATTTAAATAAATGTAAGTAAGTGTTTGGAAAAGTGTACTTATTTAATTACTCGTATTGCACAATGTTCATACACTCATAGTGCAAATAACATGAATCAAATGGCTGAATAGCCACTTCAGTACATTGCCACAGTCAAGTTCTAAAGTCTTGCTAATTCAGCTTATTTAGCTTTATTGCAACAGGGACACATTTAAAAGTTTCAGCCCTTGAGGACTGGAATTTGATCTGTTTCTGAGAAGTGATGGGAGAAAACTTTAAAAAGCTGATGTGAGATGGGTGGCTTCTAAAAACAAAGACAGAATGGCCTTCTTTTGTCCTACATTTCATTCTGTTCATTCATCCTTCGGTGGGTGAATAACTTCGAATTTGTCATTTTTGAACATTTGGTAAGGTGCCTGTTTAAATGAATTCACTCATCTCCCTTCATGGACTACACTTGAATAACGTTGCACTCTACCTTATCTAACCAGCATATTAAGAGGCTGTGTAATGGCCCTCCCATCCTCCTATTCTGGCTCATAGAGAGTGTGACTAAATTAACCACACCCTGTGTTCAAAGGGCAGGTTCTTCCTCTGCTTCTCGTGCTTCAGCTCTGCACACCTGGGTTCATTAACTCACATACTGGTAAAGCTCTGATCAGCTGCCCACAACTTAAGATGGAGGAGGGATTTCATCAGATGCTTGATTATTAGACTCAAACAGTTAGGAAAGTTGGCTCTTTCAGTCTGAACCTTTGGCTCATTGACCTTGTCTTACCTCTTCTTGTTCTCTGTGCAGGAAATTGGGAGAGAGAGAGAATTCCTGTGAAGAGAGATTCTGTGGACCTGCCTGAACTGAAGCTTTGGATTCACTAACTGGAATTTATCTCTACTTTTAAGATTAGGCTTAAAACTTTCCTTTTTGCTAAAGCATATAGTTAGGGCTGGACCAGGTGACCCTGAATCCTCCCTTAGTTATGCAGCAATAGACATAGGCTGCTGGGGGATTCCCATGATGCATTGAGTTTTTCCTTTCCAGTCACCTTTCTCACTCACTATGTGTTAATAGACCTCTCTGCATTGAATCATATCTGTTATTAACCTCTGTCTCTCTTCCACAGCATGTCTTTTATCCTGTCTTCCTTCTCTCACCCCAACCGGTTGCAGCAGATGGCCCCACCCCTCCCTGAGCCTGGTTCTGCCGGAGGTTTCTTCCTGTTAAAAGGGAGTTTTTCCTTCCCACTGTCGCCAAAGTGCTTGCTCATAGGGGGTCATATGATTGTTGGGTTTTTTCTCTGTATGTATTATTGTAGGGTCTACCTTACAATATAAAGTGCCTTGAGTCGACTGTTGTTGTGATTTGGCGCTATATAAATAAAATTGAATTGAACTGAAAAAAAAAATCCTTCTGTTGTCACATTCTGTTGTTACTTCACTGTAAATAAACGCACTGAACTTGGAGTTTGTGTTAGTCCAGTCAGTCTATTAGTTATGACCGAGAGGGGGAATTCCTCGCCTGATTTCAATGTCTTCTCCAAAAGTTGATTCTGTTCATCTGGACGTAGCGTTTTGTGGGAGAAACGTTTCGTCACTCATCCAAGTGACTTCTTCAGTCTCAGCTGACTGCAGGTTTCCCCAAATCTTATAAACAGTACATTTGCATAATGACTGAAACCAGCCCACTGAAGGAACAATGGGCTGGGAGGTCAGTTCCTTAATCTTTATTATGCAAATTCTCATGATCATTGATCAACAACCACTGATCAAAGACCACTGATCTATAGCCATGAGTACCATTCACAGAGAGTTGGGGAATGGCTGCAATCACAGCATTGTAAGATGGCGAAAGATGTACCCTTAGGCCCCCTCCTCAATTCAGAGATGGTCTTTCCCTTTTCACGTAAATGGCCTCCTTGACTCTGCGCTCAAACCAGCGTTCCTCCCTGTCCAGGATGTGTACACCCTCATCCTTGAAAGAGTGTCCACTGGCCTGTAGGTGTAAACAGACTGCAGAGTCCTGGCCTGTAGAGGTGGCTCTTCTGTGTTGTGCCATCCGCTTTGCCAGAGGTTGTTTGGTTTCCCCAATGTATAAATCCTGGCAATCCTCCTGGCACTTAACAGTGTACACTATGTTACTCTGTTTGTGTCGGGGGACCCGATCCTTGGGGTGGACCAATTTTGGGCATGAATCAAGACTTGTTTTTAATTATTTTCAAATCTCTTTCAGATACGAGGACATCTAGAACATGATATCATGAAGGTGAAGTTTTTATGTAGTTAAATCCTAGAACCTCACCAGGGCTATAGTAATGAAACAGGTTTCCTGAGCATGTGGGCTTCTTTGCATACAGTACCATGGCACCAGATGGTGCAGGTATGCCACCTTTAGCCACCCAGCAGCGTCTGAGGGCAAAATTTAGCAGGCAAGAGACAGGGTAAGACTTTATAATTGTATTACAGCATCCATACCTGTGTAAGGAGGGGTTACATCACATGTTTGTTTTTCTTCCAATAACAACAAGGCAGCATGTGCCTTTCATAGTTTTACATAAATGTAAATTTCTTATTAAATAGCCGTGTTCTCCTGCTCTTTCTGCAGACCAGCTGGTGCCACAGGAGTGAGGAGGCATCACCTTTGTGGTTCGAAGAATCAACAAGAGTCATCATTGCATCAAAGTTGAATGGTGCGTTGTTGTATATTTGAGCCACTAAATAAGCCACACACAGAGCACTAACTAGGCTAAATGTGTTGCAGCATACTATATTGCAATACCTGGATAGCTCAACCTGGGGTCCGTTCTTCGTACCTCGCTTACTACATCCAAGATCAAATCATCGCGCTAACTTTGAGCTCGCTATTCTGGTTCTCCGAACACACCTGTTGTTGACGATTAGTACAGCTGGATGAAGTAATGTGAGATCACTGGGTAGCTTAACAGGGGCTGCGCATCGATAGTAGAAACATTGATCGGCAACCCTCTGATTGGTCGGCGAAAATGTCGAAGGAGCGCGCTCAGTATTTTTCGGCAGCAGAGCAAGAACTCATGATTGAGGGATTTCAGGAGTTTCAGAGTTTAATTAAAACGCAAGGGAACACTGCAAAGGCTGCAAAAGCAAGGAGAGAGGGCTGGCAGAAAGTTGCTGACAAATTAAACTCGTAGGTAATTTATTATATTACATTATATCATATTATATTATATTACATTATATCCTCTTTCATATTAGAGCCACGACAGGACCCACTAGAACATGGGAACAAGTAAAAGTGAAATATAAGAATATTCTACAGAATGGTAATATTTATCACTTATATTGCTTTTAGTCTCTTGGAAAGAGACCCTGAAATAATCTGTTTGTTTGTTTATAACCGCAACCAAGAAAAGGGCAGAGCAAAAAAAAGACAGGTGGTGGTCCTGCACCCCCTCATCAACAAGTTGGTTAAGTGAATAATACCCTCACGGGAAAATCGATATCTCTCTATGAGCACACTGTCGCGCTGAGCTAAAGGATCCTGTCTGTCCCGCAATATACGCTGAATTCTGAAAACTCTCCTTATCAATCTTGCACCTTCCGCAATGGGTTGGTCGCGTATACGGACAGGACATGGCTGCGACAGACTTCCCTAATCCACCTTCGCTTTTATAGCCGTGGTCTCTCATCTTGATTACACGACGTAATTTACTATTACTGCTCTGAAATATGACTTACATCTGAAATAATCAAATACATGAAATAGAATGATTAATAGTACATTTCCCTTTTTTTAGGAAATGACCTGTATGTATCTGTATGGAATCAATAAAAGGATCAAATACTGCATTATCTTCAGTTACATTGATATTATTTATTTATGGAAAAACAGTGGTAAAATATTGTTGTTGCTTTCGTATAAATGAAGCGGACATACCGGAGTGGCCGCGATCTAATGTTGTTTACATGAAGTAAGCCTGCTCCCAAGCAGGTTTACGCTTACGGATCTGTTGCTATGACAGCAAGTCCCGGATGAGCTTCGGAGAACCGAACGATCCAGGATCACGCGAAATCGTCAACAATCTAATCCAGCTAACTTACTTAGCGAGGTACGAAGAATGGACCCCTGGCCAAAACAAATCCTGTTTATTTGTTTGCATCCATGCAAACGTAAGTCCTTACCTTTGCATGCTTCTGTTTATTGACGTAGTCTTACCTGTTCTTCTCTGTGCAGGAAACCACCACTGAGAGAGAATTCCTGTGGAGAGAGATTTTGTGGACCTGCCTGCACAGAGCTTTGGATTCACTAACTGGAATTTATCCCTCTTTTGTCACATTCTGATGTTACTTCACTGTAAATAAACACAATGAACTTGGAGTTTGTGTTAGTCCTCTCAGTCCATTAGTTATGACCGAGATGGGGAATTCCTCGTCTGATTTCAATGTCTCAGTGTTAAAGTATAAACACACCAACAACAAAGAGATCAGTAACATTCAGTTCAACTCATGGCCATTGATCAGTGGTCTTTCATCAATGGATAAACTCGACCCAGATTTGTAATATAGAATAGAATAATCCTTTAATTGTCCCACAAGGGGAAATTTGGTTGTAACAGCAGCCAGAAAGACACATATTGTATTGTATTGTATTGTATCTTTATTTGTTTCAGACATATCAAACAAAAAACAATATATACACACTACATATATTTTCATTTACAGATACGAATATATATGTAGATATACACACACACACGTATGTGTTCAGATAAACAAAAAATATATAATGAAATAAAACAAAATCGTCTGACATAATGTAACAATGTTTGGTCTGAAAAGGAGTAGGAAGAAGTATGAACATACTTATTAATTCCTACCCCTGCTCAACATCTTATTGATCCCACATAATTCACCTAATTCCCATCATCACATACTTCACACGATACACGAGGAGAACCTATATAAACTTGGCTACCGTGACTGATATAATTTGGATATAATTTGATATTTTTATACATACAATGGGTGATCATCTTTATCGGTATCATATTCTTCCAAAATCAGTTTTCGAAGTATTTTCATGAACTTACTAATTCCTGAGCATTGCTGTAGATCTATAGTAAAACTATTCCACAGTTTTACCCCATAAATAGTGACACAAAAGGTTTTAACCTTTGACCGTGCTTTAAGAATCCTTAGATTCAATTTCCCCCTCAATTCATAGTCTCCTTCTCTGTCATAGAACATCCTCTGTATATTTCCTGGTAACATATTGTATCTGGCCTTGTACATAATTTTTGCAGTTTTATATTTTATAAGATCCATAAACTTCAGTATTTTTAATTTCAAAAACATGATGTTAGTATGGTCTCTAAATCCTGCTTTATTAATCATCCTGATTGCTTTTTTTTGAATTTTACATATTGGTTGAAGTGCAGTTTTATATGTGTTTCCCCAAATTTCCACACAGTATTCCAAATATGGCAATATAAGTGAACAATAAAGTACCCGGAGTGATTTGGAAGGCAAAAAATATTTAACTTTACTTAGTACGGAGATGCTTCTTGACAGTTTGGCTTGTATATGCTTTATGTGAGGTTTCCAGCAGATTTTGTTATCTATTATCACACCCAGAAATTTTGTATCCGAAACTTGCTCTATTTCAACATTGTTTACTAATAATTTTGCTCCTGCATCTTTTTTACAATTTCCGAATAACATAAATGTAGTTTTTTCCAAATTTAATGATAGCTTATTTCTATCAAACCATGTTTTCAGTTTAATCATTTCTTGTGTGACAATTTCCAAAAGCTGATGTAAGTTCTCTCCAGCACAAAAAATATTTGTATCATCTGCAAATAGAATAAACTGTAGTATATCTGATGTTCTGCATATATCATTGATATAGAGGATAAACAGCTTTGGTCCCAATACTGACCCCTGCGGAACTCCACAAACAATGTCCATACACTCTGATTGATATTCCCCAATTTTCACAAATTGCTGCCTGTCTCTCAAATAACTCTTTACCCATTCTAACACCACTCCTCTAATGCCGTAGTACTCCAGTTTATCAACTAATATGTCATGATTAATTGTGTCAAAAGCTTTTTTTAGGTCAATGAATACACTAACTATACATTGTCTTTTATCTATATTGTTGGTGATATTTTCGATCAGTTCCATTAATGCCAATGATGTTGATCTATTTGATCTGAAACCATACTGACTATCCGTTATTATTTTGTGTTTATCTATAAATTTGTCAAGTCTATTACTAAAGACTTTTTCCAGTATTTTTGAAAATTGAGAAAGTAGAGAGACAGGCCTATAATTTGTGAATTGGTGTCTGTCACCATTTTTAAACAGTGGTGTTACTTTAGCTGTTTTCATTTGTTTTGGGAATGTACCAGTTTGTAAGGACAAATTGCAAATGTGTGTTAAGGGTTTGGAAATGCCCTCTATCACTCTCTTTACGATTTCCATATCAATGTCGTCAGAGTCTGTAGAGTTTTTTGTTTGTGATTTCCCAACAATATCAATGATTTCCATTTCTTCCACCACCGTTAAGAATATTGAATGAGGATTGCGGTCAATGAGTCTAGTTTCTTTCTCTACAGAATCTGTTATATCAGGAATTGTTTCAGCCAAGTCTGGCCCAACACTTACAAAGAATTTATTGAACTCATTTACCACATCTCTCATATTAGTAATATTTCTATCATTATTTGCGAAATACGAAGGATAGTCTGCCTGCCCCGAGCCCTTTTTGATGATGGTATTTAATGTTTTCCAGATCCCTTTAATATTATTTTTATTCATAATCAGTAATTTTTCATAGTATTCCTTTTTACATGACCTTAAAATACTCGTTAATTTATTTTTATATTTCTTGTATTTATTTTCAGCTTCTGTGCTTCTGTTCATTATAAATTCTCTGTATAAGGTATTTTTCTTCTTACATGCATTTTGCAATCCTTTTGTAATCCATGGGCACTCTGCATATTTTTGTTTTTTACTATATTTCTTTACTGGGCAATGACTATTATATAACAGTTTAAATTTTCCTAAAAAAATCTCATAAGCTTTATCAATATTTTTTTCCTTATACAGCATCTCCCATTCTTGCTTGAGTAAATCACTTTTGAATGCGTTTATTGACTCTTCTGTTCTCACTCGTTTGTATTTTATTGTGTTTTGCTGTTTAACCTTCCTGTAATTGCTGTTATACACTATAAAAACAGGTAGATGATCACTGATGTCATTAATTAGGAGACCACTTATGGTTCTATTTTCTATTTCATTAGTAAATATATTGTCTATTAGGGTTGCCGACTGTGCTGTAATCCTGCTGGGCTTAGTGATCACTGGAAAAAGTCCCAAGCTATACATTGTATTAATAAATTCCTCTGTCGCTCTCTGCTTGTTTGGATTTAGTAGATCTATGTTAAAATCCCCACAAATGAACATGACTTTTTGATTTGTCCTAATGAATGTTTTATCTACCCACTCCGTAAAAATTTCAATATTAGAACCTGGTGTTCTATATATACAGCTTACAATGACATTTTTCTCTTTTCCCATACTAATTTCTATTGTTACACACTCTAATATATTATCTACCGCCACCGTCATTTTTTCTACCATCTTGTATTTTAAATTTTTATCCACAAACAAGGCCACACCACCGCCATTCTTATTCTTTCTATTTGTAAGATTTAATTCATATCCATCTATTACAAAGTCCTCTCCTTTCTGTTTATTAATCCATGTTTCAGATACTGCAATCACACTGAATGGATGTGTAAATTTGCTTAAATATTCCCTTATTTTGTGAAAATTTGCATATAAACTTCTACTATTAAAGTGGATTATAGATATTTTGCCGTCGACCTTGACAGTTTTGTTGAATTGTTCTTCAGTATGATAGTAGCAGGTATTTTTGATGTTAAAAAAGTTCAGTTCTGGATCAATGTCCTGCTCTGTGAAGTGTGTTTTGTATTCCGTGTTTACTGGTGAATTTATCTCCTGATTAGCAATCCTTTGTGGTAGCAATGTATAATTCCCAGATAATGAATTAATTGATTGTTTCATCCTTGAATACGTTACGCTTTAGCTTCCGTTGTTGTCTTCTATTACCTGCTTTGATGACTGTAGATTGTTTGTCCCGCTCCTTGCCTTTGTAGTCAAGTGACCTGTTAATATTTTTCCAGATCCTGGATGCATTTGATGACCAGCACCTTGGCTTCCTCCGGTGTACCGTTGAGCTTTATAAATATTTTACAGTTTGCAGTCCAGGTGTTCTGAATTTTACCCAGTTTCTTTAGGTATCGTGCTTTCTTCGCTATGTCAGCATTGGATTTGGTTAGATGGTCATTCATGTAGACGTTCGATCCTTTTAGTTTCCTCCCCTGCTTCAGCAGTGCATTCTTGTGTTTCCTGTTTACAAATCTTATGATGATAGCTGGTTTATCACTAGCATTTCTCCTGGGCAAGGGGTGGCATGCCTCGATGTTATTACAGTCCAGGTCGATCCCTTTCGACTGCAAGAAACCAGCTACTTGTTGCTCCGCAGAGCTCCCATCCAGATCTCCTTGCTCCTCTTTACTGCCAGCAGTCACAGCCCGAGCATATGACCGGGGTTTTATGTACAGCCCTGTGATGATCACGTCGTTCATTCTGGTATATTGCTCCAGGTCCGCGACCCTGCTCTCCAGATAGACGATCCGTTTCTCCTTCTCTGCATTCTGGTTACGTAGCGACCTTATTTCCTCGACTAAGTCTAGGATATATTTCTGTTGTAGCTTGATAGCCGATGTTTCCTCGGTTAGAAAGTCCAATGACTTTTTGATGTCCTCAATTTCATCGGCGTTCGGTGTTCTCTTAGGCCCCATTGCTTGTTGTCTTGCTCGCTCCGTTCACCGTCTTGTCACTGTTGATTTACTTGGTGGTGCCTTGCTAGAGGATCCTGGGCCCAGTGGCTGCTGGAGGATCCTGGGCCTGGTGGAGCAGTAGGATCCTGGGCCTAGTGGCTGCTGGAAGAGCCTGGGCCTGGTGGCTGCTGGAGGATCCTGGGCCTGGTGGCTGCTGGAAGAGCCTGGGCCTGGTGGAGCAGGAGGATCCTGGGCCTGGTGGCTGCTGGAAGAGCCTGGGCCTGGTGGAGCAGTAGGATCCTGGGCCTAGTGGCTGCTGGAAGAGCCTGGGCCTGGTGGCTGCTGGAAGAGCCTGGGCCTGGTGGCTGCTGGAGGATCCTGGGCCCAGTGGCTGCTGGAGGATCTTGGGCCTGGTGGAGCAGTAGGATCCTGGGCCTAGTGGCTGCTGGAGGATCCTGGGCCTGGTGGCTGCTGGAGGATCCTGGGCTGCTCTTGTTCCCTCTCTGCTCCTCTCTCTCCCTCTTTGTGCTGACAATCATATACAAACAAACAGTACACAGGACACAGAACAGAAACATACACAATTTTTTTCTTACATATTTACATCAAGGATAATGGTTACTATAAACAGAGTACTGTGCAGTTATTAAATAAAATAAAATAAACTACAGATAAGAGGCAAACCCAGGTTGTAGTGCAAATCGGTTCGACTCCAGCTTTTGGTATTCTATCCTGTGGTGTTTTGTGACGTGCATGTTTATTTGAATTGTTTTTTCTGTAACACGTCTGAGCCTGTTTGTTTTTGTTTTATATTTTGAAAATCTAAAATAATTTTTTTTTAAAATATGCTGCTGTTGATTAATGGTCATGAGAATTGATATTAATTATTAAGGAACGGACCTCCCAGCCCATTGTTCCTTCAGTGGGCTGGTTTCAGTCATTATGCAAATGTACTGTTTATAAGATCGGGGAAACCTGCAGTCAGCAGAGACTGAAGAAGTCACTTGGATGAGTGACGAAACGTTTCTCCCACTGAAATCACTGAACAGAATCCACTTTTAGGACAGGTCCCATAGTCTCCTGGAAGAGTGAATGAAAACACAGTGCTGCTGTAATACATCAGTATTGTCAGTAGATGGAAGCAGAGTTTACATGAGAAACAAGGTCATTTACAACATCACTGACTTTTCAGAGTCTGTTTGTGCTGATTCAGGATGAGAAGATGGAAAAAATGATTCCGAGGTCCAGTCTTACTTACATGATCAGAAATTTACAGATATTAGAAAATGAAAAAAGATGTAAAAAAAAAAAAAGTCAAAAAAATAGAAAAATCAGCCGTATTTTATGAAGAGTTCAGACAAAGAGAGGTGTTAATCATCAGCATATTTATGGACCAGTAAATGAGTCAAAGTGTTACCTTTGTCTCTGCGTCGATATATAGACACCAAGAGCAGAGTGGAGATGAAGAACTGGCAGAAAATCAGGAGGTAGAGGACAGCTCTAAATGCAAGTTGAAGGGGGGCTGTAGTTTTGGGTTTACCTACAGAGAGAATCCCACCTGTTCAGGTGAACATGAGGATAAAATTAAAGGTGAGTGAAGCTCCTCATCTGTGACAGTGATCCAGCTGGATGGAGACTCTCCATGACCGCTGATGTCACACTTGTAGAGGCCTTCATCAGACCTGGAAACATGCTGGATGGTCATGTGACCTGTAGGCTGCTTCCTGATGAGGGAGCCATCTTTATAGAAAGCAGCTGGGAGGTTGGAGGGAGTGGTCTTTGTTTTACAGAGCAGAGTGACGTCATCTCCCTCCATCACAGGGAGGACAGGACTCTGCAGGATCACTGATCCACCTCAACACAGAGACAAATGTTATGGAAATTTTAACAATAACCTGCCACACACCCAGTGAGCTTGATTTGAAGTGGGTTTAATAAACACATTGCAATGTGGAGAGAGCATCCCAGTGAAACACCAGGACCATCTCTGAATTGTGGCCACCGCCCTTACATCTTATATACAGACACACAGACAAAGAACATTTCTCAAACTCTTACATGTTGGCCCCTCTCACAGGGGGGCTATACCTCCTCCCTCACAGAGAGAATTATGACCTTGTTTTCTGCTCAGCCTTCACCTAAGGATTTACATCCCTGATAAGCAGAAGGAGCCTCACTGTGTTAACTTTCCACATGCATGTAAAGTAGTGGCAGGAGTGCTCTTACTATAGTAAAGTGAGAAAGTAATATTACTATAACTAATGTGATATGATTAAATATGTGATTAATACATGAGAAAAGAAATCTGCCACCACACAAACTACAGCATTTCATCCATTTACACACAGCTTCATCAACACTAACTCCACACACTCAGCTTACCAGTGACTGTCAGGTTAACCATGTTACTGATGGGACCCTCTCTGGACTCACACCAGTAAACTCCGCTGTCCAATGGGTCGATGTAACTGATGTTACAAGAAGAACCAGCTGATTTCCCCCAGTCAGCCCCACACTGAGTCCTCTGTTGTTTGCTTGTGTTTCTCCTCAGAGTCCATCCAGCAGAGCTGTCGTCCTCCTCACAGCTCAGAGACACAAAGTCATATTCAAAGAACTGAGAGCTGCTGGGACTCACAGTCAGACGAGCTGTGAGGAAGAAGAGGAGACACATACATTACATTGTTATCAGACATATTTTACACTGACTGAATTCACATTGTGAGTTGTTTTATGCTGACTTTCAGTGATGGGAAATTATCACTTTCGTTCTTGCACCTCACATTTATATGACATCTAATCATTTAGACTGATATAATAACATGATTAGATACACCGACAATGACTGAGGAGGAGTCTGTCTGCAGTTAGCTGCACCATGTTCTTAATAAATGTGTCCCACAGTCTCCTGAGAGAGTGAGTCAGGTTTACAGTGTGACAGAAGAAGGTTACTGACCTTGGTTTGTGGTGCAGCTCAGCAGTGAGATCAGAACTAAAGAGAAATTAAACTCAGGTTAGTTCAGAGTTTCACATTCAACAAGACAGCAGACGCATGAAAAACACAGAGTGAGCTTACAGAGCAGACACAGCAGAGACGTTTCCTCCATCCTGCTGCTCAATGACATCACACCAGCTCTGAGATCAGCTAACGCAAAAACCTTCCTCCTTCTCCTCTTCTTCCTCCTTGTGTTTGACTTGGTGTCAGCATTCCCTTTCCCCCCAAAACTCTACAAATACAAAAAGCAGAACCTCAGTGGTTGCTCAGAGGGGTGTGTTTTGCAGTTTTTTCGTCATAAATAAAAAGAATCTGAGCTACATTATTGAAAGGATTGATTTTAATAATAGGTTAGCAGATCGATAGAAACGAATTGTGTCTCCCTGTGAGAAACGAGCCAGATTTTACTCCTGCTGTCAAAACGTGAATAAACTGTGACATCAAACTGGCAATCACACTTTAGATGAGCTGCTATAAAGTCACTTCTTATTGTATCTGAAACATAAATGGTTATAAATCAGGGATGTGATCACCACTAACTGATAACCTGGTGGGATTTTCATGTGTTTTTGTGTGTCCGTGACACTTTCTGATCAGTAGTTATGTGCAATACCACTGATTTCCTTTCCAATCGGATACCAAGTAAAATTCAGGGTGGTATTGGCGATACTGATCCGATACCTCATAATGATTACAGGACGTCAGGTTACTTGTTCTTATCATTTAATAATGCAGAATTATCACATAGAAATAAAAAAGCTTTTTTGAACGCCTTGCCTGCACTTAAGGACTCCGCGAGAGACGTCTGTCTCACCCTAGCAGCACCTGACCCTGTCCACCCCTCCTCTTCAGTTCATCTCAACATAAACATAAACAATGTGATTTACTCTGAGGTGTTTGACGACTTTAGTGGTGTTACCACAACACCTCACTATCTTGCCACATTTACCACAAACCGCGTCTTGGCTGTTAGTGGAGGTAAAGTACATCGGCCAATGACTCCATTTACACACAGCCATTGTTGTGAGTGTGTGCACCAAGGGGCAGCGACACATTTATAAAGCCATATTTCACACATGACTATTAAAGACGGAAGAGGAAGTAGTTCCTTCCAGTGTAGACAATCCGAATTATATCATTTCTTTCCACTCTGTATCTGTTAACGATAAACTACAAATAGGGGAGGGGGCGTGTTTTATAAGTAAGGTTTGAAGAGAGAAAAAAAACAGCGGTTTGTTTACTTCCTATATGAACGGGAACCGCCCACAGATTGGCTGAATGATTTCCGTGTGATTAGTTTTTTTATTGAAAAAAAGAGCGCCATCAATCAGCTATTTAAACGAACCATGTTTACTTTAATGTAAAATCGCAACATAAAAATCTAAACGAATAAACAAATGTCGGTTAATGTATCCTCCGCTGGTCTGGAAAACTCCAGAAAGTTCTGGAGCCGGTAAAGAAGCTTCACCGGAACCGGCGCGCTCATTCAGAGTAGTTTCCACCGTGGTCGTGTTGGCGGTACCTGGCTGAGAGCTCGTGAGTAACTGACAGAAAACCTTTAAAAGATAAACGTTTACCGGCTCCTCTGTTTTTACTGACACATTGAACGTAACCGTCGCTGTTTACTTACCGTTAATAATCTGTAAAGCGCTAACGTTTTAACTGGTTCACGGTACGAGCTGGTACAGCAACGTCACATCATTTTCTGCCGTAGTTTAAAACGACGGTAAACAAACGGATATTTGCGTAAATCTCTACTGTGCAATGTAAACTAACTGGACTCCGTGACTTTAATCCTGCGTCTATTCCCTCCTCAATCTTTGCTGTTTTAGGTTAAGCGCAAATGGCTGTTGTAACGTTTTCGTGGCCCTGCTGGATTCTGATGCTCGTTGTCGTCGCCACCGCGTCCACTTTCGCCGGTGAGATTTCGCCTCGGCGCCGAACCGAACAAAACAAATCACTCTGCTGACTGTGCAAACCTCTATGTGTGATTGAGTATTCGGTGCCTTTTATTGGTTGGAAAAATGTTCCAAAATCTCAAAGTTGTGGTCACGTCATCGTAGATGGCGCGTTGGTCGTAAGTTTGGAAGCCTTTGAATGGAAGAGTCGCGAGTTTAAACAGGGAGACTTCAGATCGTTCCCTGCGGTGCTTACTTGTCAAACATATTGAGCCACAAACAACGTTCCTGTCAAAAGGGAGAAGCTGCTATCAATTTTCTGCTAAAAACTTTAATAGACACAAAAATACCTTTCAAGTGGGCCAATATATAACCTCTCTTTAATTTTGTAAAGATGTTTTAATTGGCTGAAAAAAGGCAGGCACAAATATGTTTGCAAGCAGGGGCGCCTCCAGAAATTTTCTTAGGGGTGGCCATATAGGGACCCCTAAAAACACTGGGCTTACACACCAACAACAGAATTTCCAGTCTTATTATGCTTTTGTAAAATATAGGTTACTTTAAAAATATGGCAAAAAAAGAGAGAAAGAAAATAAATATGTACTTAGTTAATTTCCTGCTGTTAAAGTTGATATGACTAAAAATAGGTACATAAGAAAAATTTTGAACTCAATAATAAAACCCTCTCTCTTGTGCTCAGTCTGCCATTGCTATAACAACAAAAGACTGATCCATTGGCGTGAATGGAGATAATGCGACTCTTCCATTTAACGACTGTAGTATCAGCTGAGTTGTGTATTAGATATGATGCGTTATACTGTATCAAATCCCTCACGCCCGACAAGTTGGAAGGACGCCTCTTCTACGTCACACTGGATGCTCTTATTCACAGAGTTACGGTAAACTAGGCGCCACGTGAGTTCCACTGATATGTCCAAATATCAAACTGCAATATTTACTTAGGGAGTTTACACTCCACTGATTAAAAAGGCACTTTTGAAAAGTTTTTTGAAAATATGTCACTTCATTCTGTGCAACTGTGCAAAAATTAGCTTTTCAGCCAGTTTCTGAGGAAAAGGAGTATCAAGGACACACTAAGAAGAAGAAAAATATTTTCATTTTGAAGGTTTTTTTAAAAAAAATCTATGGATTTATCAAGCAAAAAAAAGTGGTGCTCCAGAGTGGAAGGAGAGTGAACAGGAGGATGACTGCAACGCTAGGACTTGGGATTTGGCTATTGAGGCCCATGGTGGGTGTGAAACATGAAGGAGGGTGAGTAGTTTGGGATTTTTGTAAAACAATGAGATATTGTTAGCACTTATGCACTTGTACTGTAACTTGTGTGATATCTGCTGGCTCACTGAAAATGAGGAGTCAAATAGACGAGTGGCGAGGCTGAATCTATTTCGTGTGTGTGTGTGTGTGTGTGGTAACCCAGATGACAATGACAGTGAGAGTTTATACCCTTAAATAAATGCGTCCAGACAGAGAGAGCCAACAATGTCTTGCTGCATTATTAACCAAAAATGTACTTACAGATTTTAGAAGTGTACCAGATAAACATACCTTTTGTAAATTCTCTAACCTCTGTGTTGTTTCGTCTTTCAGAGCGCAAAATCATCACCGCTGGACCCGTCGTCACTCTGCCGTGTCAACCTCCAAATGACCGCTCCATCCTAGCTGTAGAGTGGACAAGAGCTGACCTGGGCTATAAATACGTGGTTTTGTACCGGGCTGGACACTTTGACTCTGTCATCGGGTTTAAGAACCGGGTGGATCTGCAGCAGGGGAACATCATCAACCTGAGTGTTGTTGATCCTCCAGGTGAGTGAGTAGAGTTGAGTGTGTGTGTGATCAGAGGTGAAGCTGCTTCCTGGTTGTTGATGTTTGTTTCTAAAGATGTTGTTGATGAGACTTTGTAGAAAGCAGCTGGTCTGAGTGATGTGATCAGAGTGCAGTAGATAATGTCTGACAGCAGTTTGAAGAGGAAATGGATTCTGTTCTGTTCTTCACTCATCACCTACCTGACAGCTGACACCTCACACCTGTTTCTCACCTGCAGGTCAGCCAGGAGGACACACAGAGGATGGATCTGTTGGAATGAAGTTTTTGTTTAGGGAGTTCATGGCGGTGGTGTGTGTGGTGGGGGTGTTGGTGATGTTTTCAGAGCTGCCTTTGAAAATGTCTTTGGTTGTTTTGTTGGTGGTGGTGATGGTGTTGTTGTTGTTTTTTTGAGGTACAGAAAACTTAAAACAACAGATGCAGGGTTCATATCAGGCTGCAGTTGAACTTGAGTCTGTTTGAAATGTTTCAGTTTTTTCCAGCTGATCTGAGGTGACCGCAAAGATTTTCAGGTTTCATATTTAAACATCCATTAATTAATTAATTAATTTATTTATTTATTTATTTTAAGTGGAAAAAAATGTCCAGAGTCAAAGTTGTGCTTTTAGTTACTCACTGTCTGTTCACAAAAATCATGCTTAACTGGAAGTCTTCATATTCATTTGAAAAGAGAAAGTTGTTACTTTTACTTGTTGCATCAAACTACCTGCTGCTTCACTTTAAACAGATAAAACACTCATGTTTATATCAGAGAGCTTTCTAAGCATTAAGCACTGTGCACACTTCTTAACTTTGTTATTGCACACAGTTTTTAATATATTTATTTCTATTGCAGACTTCATTAGTAATAGTGAAATGTAGGATTTATTTTTATTCTATTTTAAAAATGAAATGTATTTCATCAGAAATCTGGGAGTTTGTGATTCTAATGTTTCTACTATAAAGTTAAAGTGCCCTGTTGATATCACCTGAATAAAACTGAAGCTGGAATCAAAGTGTCATGCCTGTACTGGTTCTTTTCATTTTAAAATGTTACTTATTTGATGGTTTCAATCATTTTTAATATAGAGAGGAGTTAAATCAACTCAACCCTCTCTACCGAAAAGTCACTTTGGACTCAATCTGCTTCAAACTTCTGCTAGTCGTGAATCAAACACCAAAATGTGGTTATACAAAGTGGAAAAATTACAATCAAATCAAAATCTGCAAACTTTGACCCCCACAGAGTCGAGCTTTTCAGTTCAATCAGCTGCATTTTGATGTCATTGGCATTACCTCAGCCAATTAATGCCAGTAATTCCTTTAAAGAACTGCAAACTGTTGGGACTCACAGTCAGATGAGCTGGGAGGAAGTGGAGAGGATACATAGAAATGTTTAATTAATTTAGTTTGTGGTGCAGCTCAGCAGTGAGATCAGAACTAAAGAGAAATTAAACTTAGGGCTCTACTTTGAACTAACCTATGTGTGAGTATTTCTAATCCAGCTCCTGCAATATTTGTGTTTAATCCTGTCCACACCCACAGACTCACTGATATTTATCATTTTTACGTGATGTTAGAGCTTCTGGGATACGCCCACCTCGAGGGCAAAAGCTATACTGGGTCCTTTGCCCTGCAGTCATTCGAGTTTAATTAAAGTGCCAGATGTTTGCTGTGCTCTCCAATGCACTAATCAGTGTTTATTTACAGCTGAAGAATGTAGAGCAGCGGTCCCCAACCCCCGGGCCTCGGACCGGTACCGGTTCGTGAGTCGTTTGTACCGGGCCGCGAGAGTTGAGGCTCAGGTGTGAAATGTATGGTTTTCAGGGTTTTTATCGGTTTTCAGCGTTATTTTGTTATCGTTTTTATCGTTTACTCGGTTTTCCTGGGTCTTTTCACGTGTGTTATGAATAAATTTTCTTTTTTTCGGTACCAGTACTAGTTTTATTTTGTTGTATTTATCCGCAACACCTTAAAGGCCGGTCCATGAAAATATTGTCGGGCATAAACCGGTGCGTGCCGCAAAAAAGGTTGGGGACCGCTGATGTAGAGTATGGCACCAACATGTGAGCACACCTCTCCTAACCCTGCCTTACAGACCAAATCACACCAATGCCTGCTTCTCCATCAAAGTAAAACATGAACCCACAGCAGAGGCACGGACTACAAACTGAACAAAGGGAACATGGAGTACAAGGACAGGAGTGACATGAGAAGCAGAGGAACCAAAACCTAAGAACTAGAATTCCAAAATAGAAACCAAAACACTAACAGACTAAACACTGAGGAAAATAAAGATGAATAATGATACAAACGTCAAAACATTGGGTCACCGAGCCAGGACCGTGACACTGGCTGTGCAGAGCAGCTGGGAAGTGGACCTGAGCAGAGAGTCCAGAGTGTGGAGAACTGATCTGAGCAAATAAAGAATGAAATCCAGGTTCAGGTCTGAGCAGGAGAGCTGAGGAGGTGAAGCTGACCACTGAGGCGGAGCACAGTGGAGGGTGGATGAAAGGCAGCAGGTTTGGTGATCAGATGTGGACGAGATGATAAACTTTCACTGTTCTACTTTTACAGTAATATTGTTTTTAAATGTGTTTTAGCTGTGAAGTCAGTTTTAAAACAAAGACAATCAGCTGTTCAGTCTGTTTCACAGTGAGACTCTTTCTAGACTCCTACTTTGAAAAACAAAAGTTACTAGAAATAAATCATCTCTAACACTCAGATGACAGAAGACCTCTTTGTAGAAATGACAATAAATGCACAGCTTTATTTATTACTGATATAAAGTTTGCAGAGATCACCGAGACACAATAGAGGCGATTCAGAGGTGATGCTCTGTGGTGACATCAGTGATGACATCATTATTCTCATCATTATGAGAAGCGCAAAGGAAATTTCCTGTAAATATGTAGAAAGACTAGTTTACACAGGGAGACTAGTTCATCATTAGCACACTGAGTGATGAGTCAGTGATTCAGTGTTACCTTTGGTTCTGCATCGATACAAAGACACCACGAGGAGAGTGAAGTATGGACAAAACACCAGCAGGTGGAGGACCACTCTGAATGCAAGCTGGATGGAGCTGCAATCAGGGAGTGGAGCTGAGGAAGGGGGCACTGTTTCCATGGTGGCTCGCACTGTAGCTGTGGTTGTAAGTGTACCTGCAGAGAGAATCCCACCTGTTTAATCTAAATTGTATTTAATCAATTCACTGTTTCTTCAAATAAAAAAATTACTCTTCCTCTTCACCTTCTTCCTCCTTCTATTTGACTTGGTGTCAGCATTCTTGTTTCCCCAAAACTTTAGAAAAGCAGAACCTCTCTGCAATGAAAAGAGAACATGTTGGATTTACTTAATTCAGTAGTAGACATTGGTTGCACACAGAGGTTTTTCACCTTAAACAACTGAGTTAAATCACACAGGTCATTTGGGCCTATCCCAAATGTGATAGAGCGAGAGCCGGGGCACACCCTGGACATGCCACCAGTCTATTGCAGGGCTAACGCTGGAGAATATTTCCCAACTAACCTAACCCCAATAACTGCATGACTTTTAACTGTTGGAACCAGAGTACCCAGAGAGAACCCACTGCTAACTAGCTGGATTGCAGACTTGAACCCAGGACCTTCTTACTGTGAAGTAACCACCGCGCCACCAAGCTGTCAAGCCTGACTTCCCAAAAGTAGGAAATCTGTGGTTACAAGGCTTGATGCAGAATTTTCTTTACGTTTTTGTCCTTGACAGGTTAAACCACAATAAATAGCAACAGCATACACATAGTTGTCTTCCTCTAATAACCCCAGTGATTTTCCTGTGGTTTGAAATCTCGTGTGATCTTGTGAATTTCATAAGTCCAGGCAATAAACTATTCTTACTAGATTGTATCATGTCATCGACACAAGATCAAATTAAGTTGTTGAATTTCATGCAGATCCCACATGATTTAATTATGTTGAGCATAGAAACATTAAATTTTTTTGTTCAAATTCTAAGTTAGTAAACTGTAAATGTAACAACCACCCAATTTCCTTTTCTTGAATGTGGTGCCTTTGCTTACACTTCAAATAAATCAGAGGGATGTTTTTCAGCTTTTTTTTTCACAGATACACTAAAATTACTGACTGAGTTACTGAAAATATTCATGATTATCGATCATATTTCATGTTGACAGGCACACGATTCGTCTTCTTGCAAACTGGAAAAACTGTGTTTCCAACCTTTTTGTCGTGACCTCACAGAACAGCAAATTAAAATGATGAAAATGAAAAACAAAATAAATTTATTTGTTGCTGTTGCTACGTTATAAGGTCAGCTCCTTGTCGGTTTTGCTTTGGTCAAGAGTTGCTCACAAACTAATAATCCACCACCAAAGAGAATCTGGAGTACATAAAACCACAAACAATGGCAAAAACCCTCCCCTTCGTCATCATTGTCACCTGCCACATTTTTTCACCACTCAAAGCTAAAGAACAACATGTCTCCGTTATTTAAACCACTTTTGTTTGGACTGAACTGAGCTGCAGAGAAGTCATTTAGCTATTTTTTCTCCAGAATTGCATCTCTACAGCTTTCTGTAGTGCCAGTTCAAGTTGGCCCTTAGCCTGAGACACCTCATTACCATCAAACACATCCAGCACTGTTTCACGCAATAAGACATGAAATAAACATAATGTTTTAAGAACAGATCAAAGTGAGTGAGATTAAAGCAACAAGGCAAGGATGAAATGGTTTTATGTAACTTAAGCCAGGTACTGTACTTGTTTCCACCAGCCTTGGACAGCTGAGGGAAAATAGGTTGAGGGTTGAATAAAAGTATAGTTTTTGGTGTAGAAGGTTCTACATCAAAAGAGTTCACAGGATATAGAAGTGCTGGGCAATTTATTAAGGATTGCTTCAGCTTCACTGAACAGGATTTGGAGACCTTTGTCACCTACTGTTTGCCATGTAAAAGAGGAATCAGTGACCCTTAGCTTACTCCCCTCAAACATGGTATTTTACTGATCTCAACTCTTCCCCCCTAGCCTCTTTCTTAGTACCAACAAGATTAGTTCCATTATCAGACCAGACAGGCCAGATACATTTTAAAGTATTTGCTCGGATATGAACTTAAGTGGCATCTCATTCTTAATCCATATGGTTTAATATAATGTTGTCCCACTATTTTCAGCAATAACAGCTTCTGCACGTCTGTGTAGGATTTCCACAAGGTTTAGGAGTACTAATGGGAATATTCGATCATGTTTCAGAAGTGTCATATCAGACACTGATGTTGGATGACAAGGCCTGACTTACAGTCTGCACTCAAATGGATCCCAAAGATGTTCTGTTGGGTTGAGGTCAGGTCTCTGTGCGGGCCAGTCAAGTTCTTTCACTCCAAACTCATTAATCCACCATCATCCGTGTCTTTATGGAACTTGCTTTTGTGCACTGTTAGAACAGGAAGAGGCCATCCCCAAGCTGTTGCAGAAAAGTTGAGAGTTTGAAATATTAAATTATACCTCAAAGTGGCAACATTGCTTGAAAGAAGAGTCTGAGTCCACATTACCTCTTCTTCTTTTTTATATTTCCACAAACAATTTGGTCCACAAAGAGACTTCACCCTGTTTAAATCCTTACTAACTCTTTCATCTGTCGCCCACCTTTGACACCAGAGGGAGGAAACATTAGCACATCTCTGACATTTACAAAGAATTTTCTAAGTGTGGTGCAAATGGTTCTGTGTGTAAAGACAGCAGGGACTTTTGAATTACATGACTTCTGTAAAAGACTTCAGTTGAAGTCATGTGACTTAAGAGAAACTGGTGATCTTTACACTTTATCTGTAGACCTGCCTCATTCGCTCTGCTGCTGCTCTCTGAATAAACACCTGACCACACAATCATAGCAAATGTTATAAACAAGTTACAGTGAAGTTATCAAGAAACCATTTAATATGATCATTTCAGAATCAGAATCAGAGAAACTTTATGAACTGTCAGCAGCAGAATACACACATACAGCAGACAGCAGAGCAATCGTATAAAAAGAATTGTAGAAACAGAGATAAAAATATAAAAGGAAAGTCATATTAACAGTAATGTTAGTGGGATATTAACAGGTATTATAGCTGCACAGGTATGCAAATGTACGTTGTGGTGTACAAAAAGTGACGGTTTGCAGTGAGGTGTGTTTACTGTGGTTCAGTATTTGTGGATCTGACCACGTGGTTGAATTAAAGAGTCTGACAGCAGCAGGAAGGAACGGCCTCCTGTTGAAACTGCTCCAAGGAGGTTGGAGTCATCGCCAGGTTTCTGTCACCAAAAATAAATGAAATAAAGTTCATGTGAGGTTAAAAGTTTAATTGAGACTAAAAGTTTTGATTGCAGCATTCTGAGGGTCCTGTATGGATGTTACTGAGGTTGTGGGAATGTTCCTTCCGGGTAACAGTTAAAATATCTGAAACAAAAGTTTTTTCACATGTTTCTGCTACACTGATATTTTACCTTTTTCTTAACGTGACCGAGTTGGTTAAATTTAGTGGTGGGATGAGAACTGAACAGTAAGTATGAAAGTTTCCTGAAAGAACAAAACTTTTACTTATTCTGATGCACAAAATCAACTGATTTTAGTGAGAGGCAGCAGTTCTGACAGCTTTTTGCACTGTGGCTGCTGAAAGTCGGGGTTTTGTTAGCAGTCGACTGTCCTCAGTTTGTTTTCTCGCTCCTTTGTTTATTTTGGTTCTTTCAGTTTACTTTCTTGTTTAAAGACATGACTCACTGTGTGCACTAGCATTCATATAGATAGGCTGCTGCTGCAAGCCCCACAGCAGGGTGGACTAAACCATTTTTTTTTATCTGTAAGGGGTGAAATGGCATCACACCTAGTATTATCACGGCTAGTTAGGAATCAAAGTTTAGTCACCTGACTGATTTATTCATGAAATTTAAATATGACACTAATTACTAAAAAAAAAAAAAAAATGCAAACTAAAAAAAAAAATGTTTCAGGTTTGGATAGACTCCTCCCACCTCAGGGGCCCTGGGTAGTCCTACTCTTCCTCCACCGCTTCCACGCCCCTGCTTGCGTTGACACGATCACGGAAGACGCGGAAGACACACGGATATTTAAACAACATTAAATGTTAATGTTTTTAATAAAGTCCAACTCAGATAATCTCACGCCCAGGATCTATCGATAAGGAAGTTTAAAGTTTTTTTTTTTAAAGCTGAAGAAGGAAAAGTCCGAACACGGAAATGAGAGCTGGCAGGTCTGCGTGTCTCTGCTGGAGTTTACTGTCTGTCTGCGTCCTGCTGGTCTCTGCAGGTGAGACTCAAGCTGTTTTAAAGCAACATGAAGTATGAGAGTTCACTTTATATTACTCTGAAAAGTCCGTAATACTGAGCCTATAATATCTGTGTCATTAGTGTCTGTTTAACCTGTGCTGTGGAAACTCAGCACGCAACCCGATTTATTTGCAGTTATTCTGAAATACGCACGGCGGGGTGCTGCGCTCAGTTCCCAACAATTTCTTTTCACTAACACGACAAGGTCCGGAGAAATGATGTTGCTTTGCGCTGTCACTGAGGGAGGAGTTTAAGGTGTGCAGGAGGAGGTGGAGACTATATGGACTGCATGTTTCCAAGTGATTCATGTATTTAAAAAAAACAGCTTTTACTATAACCTATAATTTCCTATAACCTGCATAAAACTAGACCCGTTTTGGATAATTAATTGCAAAAGTTATGCATTTTTACTACCACCAAAAGTTTACTTTGTTCCCCTTTTTTGGAACATTGTGTTATAGCCTACAACAGGATTTTTACCAAAGAGTAATGCTGTGCAATACTACATATTCTTGTATTCATCCAATATCAAGTAAATAGCAGTATAGCTTTTAAGTCATAAAGGCAGATTATGTTGGGGTGAGCAGTGTGTTGTGATTTATGGGCTCAGTCATCCTCAAATTGAAAATTCTGAACACATTTTCAATCTGATACCAATATCATCACTGTACTGATATTTGCATGGATCTGCCCACCTCTATAGGAAGGGTTCAGAGGCCGATGTGCTCCTAATACCTGTCCCAAGACCAGATAGCTCAGTGCAGGTGAGCTGAGTTCTATCAGGGAGGGTACAGGGACATTTCCCGGTGGCCTTGGGATCATTTTTGCCAGCCATGGACTTCAGCTGTGCAGGAAAGCATTGACAGGGCTCTGACAATCCACACATGTGGTGTGGCTGTGTTAGGCTCACTTAAAGACTGCTTGCTGTTACCAATGCATTTGTAGTTGTAGGGGACTGTAACACTGTCATGAGAACTCCCTCTGTTCCATTTGTCCACAGTGTTCCCACAGAGACGGAGACCTGCTAATCTTTGAAGGATTATGAAGAATCTCCAAACAGTTTAATAGTAAAACGGCACCGAAAACAAGAAAATAAACAATTTAGATTAAAAGATAGATCATAAAAGGACTTAAGGGGCTCATAAGATTATAAAGTTACCTGAGCTGCCGTGTGAAACACATGAAAATCCCACACTGAGTGGTCTCTTAGCTCCTTACTCTGATTGGCTGCTATACTTTGATCCCATTAAACTCTCTGCTCTGAATTATTTCTTCTTTCAGACCGCAAAATCATCACAGCGGATAGTGGACAGACTGCCACTCTGCCGTGTCGAGGTCCAAACAGCGACATCATAGGTGTGGAGTGGAGCAGAGCTGACCTGAAGACACAATATGTCCTTTTGTACCGGGACGAGCAGCTCGATCCAACAAACCAGCATCCGAATTTTAAGGACCGGGTGGATCTGCAGGACAGACAGATGACGGATGGAGACGTGTCTTTGATTCTGAAGGATGTGAAGACTGAGGACACAGGAACATATGAGTGTCGTTTGTTAGATGGGAAGTCCATCAGCAGCATCTACCTGAGAGTTGTTGCTCCAGGTGAGTGAGTAGAGTTGAGTGTGTGTGTGATCAGAGGTGAAGCTGCTTCCTGGTTGTTGATGTTTGTTTCTAAAGATGTTGTTGATGAGACTTTGTAGAAAGCAGCTGGTCTGAGTGATGTGATCAGAGTGCAGTAGATAATGTCTGACAGCAGTTTGAAGAGGAAATGGATTCTGTTCTGTTCTTCACTCATCACCTACCTGACACCTCACACCTGTTTCTCACCTGCAGCTCAGTCAGGAGGACAGAGTGGAGATGGAGTGAACGAGGATGGATTTGTTGGACTGAGAGCTGGTCTGCCTCTTCCTGTGATGTTCATCATTGCTGGTGTATTTTTAATTTACCGAAAACATAAAAAACGCAGGCGTCACGGTTTGTACTATCATGTGTGAACTGAAACTCTTTGTTGCACTACATGAAGTAGGAAAACGGTGGAGCGGTTTACAGTGGAGATGTGGCCATTACTTTTATTTATTTTTTGCACAGAAGGACAACAGAGCAATGCTAAACAGTATCCTGCTAACAGAACCTTGGCTCTTTGCAACCATTTGCACAGACAGCATGCTAACGCTAAGTAAGCCAATAACACAGAGTGTTGCTGAAAGTGGGTGTATGCTGACCCCAGCCCAGCAGCCAGAGTCTGAACTTGAACAGGTAACAAAGGCAGAGATGATGAAATTGGTGTTTCTACCTGTCCGTGTTTCTATAGTAGAGCAGCTGTGGTGATCACTTTGAAGTCATCTTTGCTTTGTGTTGAAACCTGAATAATAAAAGAAAGATCATATATGTGTGTCCTCATTAGGACAGGGATTTTTGTTGATGTGTGGGACTCGGTGTAATGACACCAAAGCTGGTTATAAGACACAAACACAAGAATCAAACTGAGCTGTTAAGAGTTCATGACAGAAACTGAGTAATTTGTCATCACATGAAGTCAGATTATATCAAGTAATTAATAGACATGGAACTATTTTTTTTCTTCTGTCCATTAAGTGTTTTCTCTTAAAGGTGAAGCTCTCTATGAATTATAATGTAAAATGTCCTGTTTTTACAGTTTTGTAAACAAATCTTTATATTTTATAAGCTAATGCTAATAAAAACTGTTTCATTTGTGAATGTGAAGATATCCTGTAAATTGTCAGATTAATGTAGCTATTACAGTAAAATGACTCTTTGCACAGATAAAGCTTTACCTCCATGTGTGAGTGATTGCAGCAGATGCTGTATAGACATATTTTTATTCACTGAAAGTCACAAGAACGTCTTGTGTGATGTGCACATTTAAAATCAGGGTCTAAACGGTAACGATGATTTGGTAGACAGAGGTGGAGGGATTGATGGATATTTTTTTTATACATCCAAATAAGAAAAAATGATTATAATTAAGGATTAAACTGTATCACTGTACATTCGTGCTACTGGAAGGATTCATTAAATAGGATAACATCAAGTGAACATGAAACGCTACCTTACACCACAAAGCCTCGCTCTAAAAAGCGTTCACAGATTTAACACTGTCTGTGAAGCTGGAAATAAAGTTTCTATTTTTAGAGTATGTTTGGCACCATGTTGTGCAAGTACCGCATGTGATGTTACTGGGTTGGTTGGCTAATAGACTTCTATTCATTTATGTTAGCTAACTAGTGACAGATCAGATTACTTAGTGTAAAGCGAGAAGCAGTAAAAGGGTGTCACTTTTGTGAACCACCAGTGTACCTGACTCAAACTGGCTCTCCTCCTCACTCTTAAAACAGGTGGATTTTCATGTTTCAGTTCAGCTAGCCGATGTTGAAGAATCACTTGCTGCTAAAGAGACAGAGAGTGAAAGTGGGCAGTATATCCTTGGTTTCTTAGTATTAAATAACTCACTGTTGCAGACAGGGACAGTACAAAATCGTCCCCTTAGACTGATTTTTAGTTTTAGTTTCCATGTTTTCTGCTGAGTTATTGGTTCTGTCATTATTTAGCTAACATAAACTCAGGTATGTCTTATTAGTTGCAAGCAATCAGCCAACCTAGTGATGTCACGCTCTGCTGACACAAGATGTTTTAAATCCAGCTCCACAGACAGTGTTACATCTCTGACAGTCCTTGAGCGCGGGGCTCCATGGTGTAAATTAACCTTTACACTCGTAATGTTTCATGTCCACTTTAAATACAATGCAGGGATTTAGTGTAACACATGGGATACGTCCAAGTGAACACATTTACGTTAATTACTTACATAAAAGTCTTCTTAGCTTACAAAGTTTTTCTATCAGGCTGTAAAGATGTCGTTATGTAAACTTTAACAGATTGACAGGTGACAGGATATGATGTATGCTGCTGTAGTGAAACTGGAATGGGGTTTAAAACTTGTGATTTTAACACAGATAATTTATGCACTTTTTAATTTTATGATGTTTAAGACTTTGAAAAAGTATTTTCATGAAGTCAGAGCTCCTATCTTGAGAGCACAGGGTTAGCTTAATGTGACATCAGAGGCTGAGGAGGAGGAGAAGCTTCCACTTTATCTTTGTGGTAAAATGTTTCACTGTGTTTAAAGACATGAATAAAAACTGTGTTAAATCAATGTTTCTGTGCTGACTGTGTTGTTTTCTGGTAGAAGGAAGTTTCAGGAGGAAAAGGTTTTAAAACTCAGAGAAGCTGTGCTGAGCTTTCTGTTCCTTCCAGGCAGACGCAGATCAGGGTGTGATCAGTTAAGTAAAGACGGCTAATGCCCAGGAGTGCAGGGTGCTGTCCTCAGACATGCAGTTTTACTAACGCACAGACATGAAAAACGGAGAGAGTATAGAGCGCTCTTCCAACAAAAGGTCAAAGGTCAGTAAATGCAACATAAAATCCAAAGCAAAGAATTACTCGGACATAGAAATGGTGATTAGTGATCAGACGTCTGAATCTGGGACTTTTACTGTGAAAGGGTTTTAAAAAACTGCTAATTAATAACCAGACAATACAGACCAAAGAGAATTGAGGGAAACATTTACAGGCTGGATTATAAAAAAATCAAACAATAATCAAACATCTTATTTGGTCTCTTATGACAGAAAAACGCTGAGCTCAGGCATTTAAAGAAGACATTAAGATTAGAGACATGTTGCCTCACACACTGACCACACATTGGTCTTTTTGTAGAAAGTATTTGTTATTAGTATCATGTAGTCCATCCCAAGCTTCTCATTGACTCTTGAAACAAAAGGCAGTAAACTGTGTCCTCTATACTAGACTACAGGTGGACACAGATGTAGTCTAAAGGGGAAAAGTCTTTCAGGTCACATCAGGAAAAGAGGCTATCCTAGATCATAGAATATTAAACAGATTCAAAGTCTAATCAGAATTCCTGATGGGTGTAAAGGAGTAGCTTCTTGAAGCAGCCAGCAGGTGGCAGCAGATCACCTCTTCAGTATCCTTAGAGAGCAATTTAGGATGTAAAATTGGATTCAGAATCCAGCATTTCTCCATGAGTCATTGAAATAGAGACAAAGATGGTTAAAAACTACAACACAGAGCAGAGAAGTGAGTGCAGAAACAAAGAAAATAGAAGATTGTTTAACACAGACAGGCGACTAAGACAGAAACAGATGTGTAACTGCCCATATGGAAAAGAAATAGATAAAAAAAAATTATAAAAGACTTGCATAAGATGTGGCCTACTTCATACAGTGAATCATATAAGGCTTATATGATTTACTCATGAAAGTGGCCACTTTCTCATTACTTTCATATATTGTTTTAATAAGTATCCAAGTATACAAGTTTCATTTATATAATTTTTCAAGGGATCTTATATCTGTTTTCACTCTTGTATGCTTTTCATACAAGTTTCACACAAGACAGATACAAACAGATATCTCCAAGCTCTTAACCATGCTGCACTCAGTGAGCCCATTCTGAGAAGTCGGGAGTGTGTGTCATCTGTCCATAACTCTGGTTTTCAGAGCTAGCCTAAAGCTGCTCTCAGAAACACGGAAAACACACAGTGACAAAGGCTTAACTCAGTGTGAACACACCCAGAAATGATTAACAGCATGATCAAGGAACAAAAAGTCGGAGCTTAAATTAGACTCACAGTTTTTTAAACATGCTTTATCTGTGTCTGTAGCTCAGACTGACATTTGAACCAGAAGAATGACACATTAGAACATTTACTCAGCTCGCCATCAGTCTTTGTTCATACAGCAGGGACCAAACTAGGTGCAGAAACGCATTAATGAGGTGTGTCTGTAGGAAATGTACAGATATTTATTTTACCTCTCCAAAAGCTGATTCTGTTCATCTGTACGTAGCGTTTTGTGGGAGAAACGTTTCGTCACTCATCCAAGTGGCTTCTTCAGTCTCAGCTGACTGCAGGTTTCCCCGATCTTATAAACAGTACATTTGCATAATGACTGAAACCAGCCCACTGAAGGAACAATGGGCTGGGAGGTCAGTTCCTTAATCTTAATTATGCAAATTCTCTCTCTGAACACAGGCAGAAGAACATCACATCAAGAAGGCCCTGAGTAAATGTGGTTATCCCAGCTGGACTTTTGTCAAAGCTGGAAAGGCACCTAAAGAAAGCTCCAGCTGATCCAGGAGAGAAGGACAACTGCTGCCCAAGCGAAAACCTGTAGTGATCCCGTTTCTGTCAGGAGTATCGGAGCAGTTGAGATGCATTTTTTCAAAACACCGGGTCTCTGTAGCTTTTAAACCCCAAAATACGCTTCGCCAAAAATTGGTCTACCCCAAGGATCGGGTCCCCCGACACAAACAGAGTAACATAGTGTACGCTGTTAAGTGCCAGGAGGATTGTCAGGATTTATACATCAACCTCTGGCGAAGCGGATGGCACAACACAGAAGAGCTACCTCTACAGGCCAGGACTCTGCAGTCTGTTTACACCTACAGGCCAGTAGACACTCTTTAACACTTAAACCTCTGAATAGAGGAGGGGGCCTAAGGGTACATCTTTCTCCATCTTACAGCCATTCCCCAACTCTCTGTGAATGGTACTCATGGCCATTAATCAGTGGGTTTTGGTCAGTGGTTGTTAATCAATGGTCATGAGAATTTGCATAATTAAGATTAAGGAACTGACCTCCCAGCCCATTGTTCCTTCAGTGGGCTGGTTTCAGTCATTATGCAAATGTACTGTTTATATGATCGGGGAAACCTTCAGCTGAGACTGAAGAAGCCACTTGGATGAGTGATGAAACGTTTCTCCCACAAAACGCTACGTCCAGATGAACAGAATCAACTTTTGGAGATTTACTTACCTGAATGATTGAGCATGCATCAAGTTATTTATTTTACATTTATCATTTAATTATTCATATAAATAAATATGGAAACCAGCAAAACTGATTATTGACATGGTTCCCTATTTACTTAATTCTCTGGAGTACAGGTGTGCAGAACATTTTTTATGCATCTTCTTTGGATGTCATCACAGGAGAATTCAGCTCAGGCCTGTGCATGGAGGCAGCAGTATATTTCTGCCTGCCGGTGGTCTTTATGCTTTACATACTTTCTGTCCCACTGGATTAACACCTGGCTCACTGTTTGCTGAGAAAGGCCGGATAGTAAATAATCAGGAGATGCAATGGTGGGTCAACTTTGAATAAAGATAATTATCTGAGTCTGCTAGAAAATGTTTTCTCTACAACTTTATTAGAACTACTTTAGCTTTTAGCAACTTTTCTTACTGCAGGTTTTTATGTTATTCCCAGAAAAACAGGATGAGCTCTGGAAAGATTTCCGTGAAATCTTTTTCAGGTTTCAGGTTTCCATAGTGTGGTTTAAGGTGGTTTGAGAATGAGCAGAATAACCTGACATGCATGTGTCTGGGCTGTCGGAGTACCTGACAGAATCCATGATCCACACTGATCATCCAACAATCCTGCTTCCAGGGAACATTTCCACAACAAGTTCTAGTGATGCTCTCAAAGAAGGAAGTTTGAAGTAATGTTTCTGTAAAATTATTTCATAAAACGTCCCCACAGTGGACACGACAACAGTGAAAAGAAATCTCCATTATGGGACATTATATCAATTAGTGAATCAATCAGACAGGCCTTTATTTGTCACATGCAATGTTACACATACCTGCGTTGAAAATTTGACCGACCATACATATATTGTACAAACATCACATTGGGAAGACAGGTCGGAAACAGAAATAAATGTAATGGTTTGTACAATAATTAGTGACAGAGCTGCAGTGGTGCACACAGTACATGACGGATCTTTTCCTCTGAGCAGGAATATTTACTGGTTATCTACAGAAAAAAATTTGAGAGATGAACATCTGAGTCCATTTATTCAAATAATCTCCACATCAGAGATGGAGAGGACAAAGTTAGTGAGACTCACAGAGACACAACAGAGCTCTGATTCAGAAGTGATACTCTGTGGTGACATCAGTGATGACATCATGATGATCATCCAGTCCCTGATCAGGCTGAGCTGGCAGGATTGAGACACGAATGTTATTTCCTGCAAAAATGTAAGAAGTGTTTCAGCTGTTAATTTATAGAGAATTCTGCATATTGATTAATCAGAGAACGATTCAAAGTGTTACCTTTAGTTCTCTGTCGACATAAAGACACGACAAGGAGAGTGGAGATAAAGTATGGACAGAACACCACCAGGTGGATAACTACAAGCTCGGGTGAAAATAAGTCAGGACGCGGAGTTGATGGAGTGGGAGGTGGTGTAGAGGTGGGTGGTGGTGTGGTTGTATGTTTTCCTGCAGAGAGAATCCCACCTGTTCAGGTGAATATGTGGATGAAATAAGAGGTGAAATCAGAGTGAAGCTCCTCACCTGTGACAGTGATCCAGCTGGATGGAGACTCTCCATGACCGCTGATGTCACACTTGTAGAGGCCTTCATCAGACCTGGAAACATGCTGGATGGTCATGTGACCTGTAGGCTGCTTCCTGATGAGGGAGCCATCTTTATAGAAAGCAGCTGGGAGGTTGGAGGGAGTGGTCTTTGTTTTACAGAGCAGAGTGACGTCATCTCCCTCCATCACAGGGAGGACAGGACTCTGCAGGATCACTGATCCACCTCAACACAGAGACAAACTACAGCATTTCATCCATTTACACACAGCTTCATCAACACTAACTCCACACACTCAGCTTACCAGCGACTGTCAGGTTAACCATGTTACTGATGGGACCCTCTCTGGACTCACACCAGTAAACTCCACTGTCTGATAGGAAAACATTGTTGTTACAGGAAGAACCAGCTGGTTTTCCCCACCCATCTCCACACTGAGTCCTCTGTTGTTTGCTTGTGTTTCTCCTCAGAGTCCATCCAGCAGAGCTGTCGTCCTCCTCACAGCTCAGAGACACAAAGTCTCCTTTAAAGAACTGAGAGCTGCTGGGACTCACAGTCAGACGAGCTGAAAACATATAGAACTACAGTGTCAGTGCAGTCTTATACAACCACTTAAGTCCTCATACCAGATGTCATTGTATGGTCAATAAATCAGTTGTTTCTTGCATTAGACTAATTGCCAACAAGCAATTTTTGGTGTGTTTGATCTAAATAAGACATGACAACATTTAGACTGAACAAGAGTAACTCTGACATGTTCTTAATAAATGTGTCCCACAGTCTCCTGAGAGAGTGAGTCAGGTTTACAGTGTGACAGAAGAAGGTTACTGACCTTGGTTTGTGGTGCAGCTCAGCAGTGAGATCAGAACTAAAGAGAAATTAAACTCAGGTTAGTTCAGAGTTTCACATTCAACAAGACAGCAGAGGCATGAAAAACACAGAGTGAGCTTACAGAGCAGACACAGCAGAGACGTTTCCTCCATCCTGCTGCTCAATGATATCAAACCAGCTCTGAGATCAGTTCATGGTTACACTGAGTAAAACCCTCCTCTTCCTCTTTCTCTGTCTCTGGGTCTTAGACTTGTGGTTAGAAAAAACCTTGTGTGAAAAAGCTTTGTGTGTTTATTTCTCACTCTGCTTCCTTGAAACCAAAGTTTTACACGTTTCAACTGAATATTGAATAAGAATTAAAAGCAACAATATCTACGACTGACATTTGACCCTGAATGCAAAATCAGTACCTGTATGATGTCTTCACTGACTGTCCGACCTCTTTTAATGGATGTTTTCTCAGCTCTTTGAAATAATTATATTGACTGCATTAAAGTAATTATTGATTTAATTAATAATATCGCAGATTGAGCCAAACAAACTTCCTGTAGTTGACTGCACGTTAACTGTGCAAACTTTAGTTGCTTTTGTGCTTCTCTCTGTCCCAACCACTGACTTGTGGTCCGAAAGACTAAATAACTTGAATGGCTGCACAACATCAGACTACACGTCACGCCCTGGTTAATGTTTGTGAAGGTCTGAAGGAGACATGTGCTGCATACAGCGAGCTGTGTTCATGTACCTGCAGTGACAACACAAGATCACAAATCTTGTGTTTCTCCTCAGAATCTATCTGTCAGTTAAGTTAATACATTATTATTCCTACATTATTCATGAAAACATTTATGTTACTTGGGATACAATATAGTTTTTCAGTTATCAGCACAAAGGTCAGATAAACATTAAGTGTGCTTTGCTGCAGCGCTCACGTGATCTCAGCTCATCTAGAAGGAAACACAAAATCACAGAACAGAGCATCAGGATTATGATTCTAGTTTGTGTTCATATGAAGGATTTTTCAGTGTGTTATTTGATGACAGTTACAACACAACACATCTCTGTGTGTAATTAGTTCTACAGTAAATAAGTAAAGTAATCCATTATACTAACACTGCTACTCATACAGTCTTTGTTGAAGGTTCATCATAAAGTTAGTGATCTGTCAAGCTTTGGTTGGTCTTTTAAAGCTGTACAAACAAACAAATATGTGCAGAATTAACTGAAAGAAGATGATCCTTATCATACTGATATTTCATAACTGTCAGATTAGAGATGCATGAAGTATCTGAGCAATAAATTTGAACACATTCTGGTCCTGCTTCCTCATTGGCTGCAGTAGTAATGACTTCAGACTGTCACATGATGACGTTACTGACTTTGGTTTGTGTTGCAGCTCAGCAGTGAGATCAGAACTAAAGAGAAATGAGTGTCAGATTAGTTTAGAGTTTGTGGTGTTTAATGAAGTGGTCAGAGAGCAGAGCCAGGAACATCTCCGTGAGCTGATTGTAAGAAAATAATGAAGCAAAGCCAAAGCAGGAAGTAGGGACATTGTTGAATTCAAAGATATGAAGAAGATTCATGTTACAGACAAACATCAATGAAATCAAACTACAGACATGACTGGGGCATAAAATCAGCCCTGGCTTATTTTAGCCAGGGCTGATTTTATGTCTAGTCTCCGCTGGGCTGCCCAGGTTGCCTAGCAACCATAATACTAACAGCTGGAAACGTTTCATACAGCTTTGTTTGACAGACAAGAAGGAGAGAATCTTTTGTTCATTTGTTTGTTTGTTTGTTTCTACATGAGCGTTGGTCATTCTCTGTAAGATTAAACTCAGCTATTGAACGGCGTATATTTTAAAGTAAAGGCTTTAAAACCAAATAAGTACAAACGTCTCTAATGTCACATAACTTTGCCGATATGTGGCCAACAGTAATGTTTTAATGTTCTTCGTTATTAAACATTTGCACACAAATAAGTGACATAATATTCAGTACTTACTTTTAAATGTGTACTCTTCGGGCGCCCCTCATCTGCCATTTTTTTCCGGCAAAATTATCCACACCCACCGCCGCGCTATGCATTCTGGGATATGTTGGGCAATGAAGTCTACACCGCCACATCCTTAAAATTCAGGGAAATGAAGGACGCATTTGAGGGCCGCATTTCGAGCAGCCTTCGAAGTGGCACAGCCTTCGTCGCGTCGCTGTGACGTAATCGGGCTTAAAATGCGGCCTTTAAGGCTGCAGACCCTGAATTGGGATACAGCCTATTGCTGTACAATGCCATCTTAGTTGAATTGGTCACATGACTGCATCATATGACTAAAATGTGTCATCATTTTCGAAAGCCTCGGTTTTTCCAGTCCGCACTGCGACGTGAAAACGCTATTTTCAAATTTATCTGCGTTTTCAAAAAGCTCACATTTCCTTGACCAAAAACGTCGTCTCAGTGTGGACGGACGAAGGCCAAAATGGAGAGAAAAAGATGCATTTTCAAACAAAGTCGGATTAGAGTGGACGTAGCCTTATTGTGACTGCTTTCCCTCCTCCTCCACTTCTTCTCAGAGTCACAGCCTCCTGTGACTGTGATGAGTCGTTACTCGTTGTTGCTGGTATGACTGTTGACAGTGCAGCAGCAGCCCTGAAAGCTAACATGTGATAAGAGTCTTTCTTCCTCTTTCTGCACTGTTACATATGAGTGCATCAGTGTGCTTTTCTCTGTGTTAAACCCACAAACATGTGACCCAACTAAACACTGGGTGAAAAGCTGACACAAACGCTGAAAAAATAACACTTTAATGTGTGAAGTCCTTCACCTGAATCTCAAAACATTAGAAATGGCTTTGTAACCATAATAAATGTGTCTCAGTCTCCTAGAACTAAAGATCACGTTTCCTCCGACCTGCTGCTTCCTGATAATCAGACCAACACTGAGATAAGTTCACAGTCACATCTAGTAAAACCTTCCTCCTCCAGCCTGTGACTGTGGCTTTCTCTCCCTCAAGCATTATGAGAAACTTTTATTCTTTGACTGAAAAAAATTGGAAAAATAAAGTGTTAAAGATTCAAACTGAAACAGTAACGATTAACAACAACTGATATCAGGACCTGAAGGCAACATGAGCATCTGTGTGATGCTTTCATTGACCCTCCGACCTCCTGTAAGGAGTGTTTGAAGCTCTTTTCACACAAAGAAAATAAAATTCAACTATTTAATATATTATTGATAGTCAGTGTTGGGACTAACGCGTTATTAAGTAACGCGTTACAGTAACTACGTTATTATTGTGGTAACGAGCACGGTAACTAGTTATTATGCCAAAATCAGGAACGCGTTAGTCGTTACTGGGATTTAGATAGGGTCGTTACTCGTTACTTCGTGTGGTGGCTATCGCGGAGCTTCCACAGATTCAGTAACATTAGCAAGTGGTGGAGGCAGCAGGTGGATGAAGGAAAAGGGACGCAGAAGGAAAAGAGACCCGAGGCGGCCGCCGGTCCAAGTGTGAACTGAACTTCAGGTAAGAAGTTATGACCTGCAGTCTCTCTGGGTCAGATATGAACCAAGTTTAGGTGGAGTTTATTTTCGTTATTCTGACTTTTTCCGTACTGCGTGCTAGCTAGCATGACGGAGTTTCTATACAGCTGGGTGGTGCTATGAAGTTAATGATGTTGAACTTTATTTTGTTCATAAGTTATTAGAGTTGCCAACCGTCCCGTCTGGTATTCAGAGAAAATATTACGCGTTTCTTATTGAGGTGAAAAGGAACAGTTTGTCCCGTAATTCAGCTACAATGAAAAAGGCACAAAGCTGGAGTTATTCTGTGTCTTTGCTGCACAGCTGCCTCTTCTTCTCTCATTCTCCCCCCTCCCTCTCCCGTTTCTACTTCAATCATGAAAACTGATCAATGATCAGCTGATCGGCTCTCTTGTTTGTTTATCGCTCACTTTGCGCCGAAAGAGGAAACCAGGGGATGTCGCGCTAAACAACAGCAGCACGTTTAAGCTTGATCAGCTGTTGTTAGAATTTATTTAATATTAATTTCTACTATCAGCTGATGTTTGCTGGAGCCACAGCTGCAAAAAAGCTGCTGGTCATGATATGGTTTGGTTATCTGGTGAGAGGGAAACATGAAGATGAAACCAGGAGATGTCCTTACTGGATCATCAGAGCTGAACAGGTGATGGAGAAACAGGTTTACCTTTTAGGTGACATGAATGAGTTGAAGGGAAGTTATGAACTGTTTCTGAGAGACAAATAACACCAGGATCCTTTTTTAGGTAGCTGACAGCTGGTAACTGTGCAGGGGCGGGTCTAGCAAAGTGTTGCCAGGGGGCCAGGTAGGGCATTAACAGGGAAAGGGGGCACAAAGAAATACTTTTCTTTCTTATTCTCATTTAAAATGTCTCGCTTTTAAAAAATAATTATCTGAATCTTACAACAAACGATTGATAGATTGATGCATATATACCATCAAAACAGTGTACATCACTGTCACAACAGTGTTTGTTTTCATTCAAAGGCTTTATGATTTTTCCTATAATGGTGGGCCAGTCTCTAGTCAAAATGCCCGGGCCAATTTTCCCAGTCCCAGTCCAGCCCTGTATGCAGCTCATCTGCAGTCTGGTGTTACCTACATCTTCCTATTCAGAAGGCAGAATTTCTGAGTTCTGAGTACAATCGAAAGCACCACGACTGCAGTTTTTGTGTTGGATGTAAAAGGCGCACATGACTCTGTGACGTAGGCTAGAATCATGGCAGCAGTCAATGACGGTCCAGGCGTGGGATTTCTCTCGTGGAAATATGCATTATACATTATACATTATATTTTCCCTTCTATTGGTAGGTGGCACAGTGCACTTGTGGCAAGTAAGCAAGCTAGAAGACTGGCAAAGTTATGGAAGAAACACATTAACAAGAGAACTCTGAGTAAAACCAAAGTTACTTTCCCTAGTAACTAGTTACTTTGAAAGTAACGAGTAACTTGAAGTAACTGAGTTACTTTTGAGAGAAGTAACTAGTAATGTAACTAAGTTACTATTTTAAAGTAACTTACCCAACACTGTTGATAGTACATTCAATGATTTTTTTCAGAACATTTGCAGATTGTTAGAAACCAGCTGTGTCTTCCTGTAGCTGAATGTAGGTCAACTGTGAGGTCTGAGTTGGAGGTGGGCTTTAGCTTCTCTCTGTTTCAACCACTGACTTGTGGTCAGAAAGATAGTAAATAAATGTTTGGCTGCACAACATCAGACTGAAAGAAACACTAAAGATGTGAATCAGAATACTTTATTGATCCTTGTAGGGGAAATGTTGTGGGTTACAGAGCTTCAGTACAAACAGTAACAAAAACAGACAATAAAGAAGTAAAAAATAGCACAATATATACAATATATATATATATATATATATATATATATATATATATATATATATATATATATATAGAGAGAGAGAGAGAGAGAGAGAGAGAGAGAGAGAGAGAGCATGTGCAAAAAGGGTGTAACTATTGCAGTGTTTACAGTGTGTTAGATGGATGCGTTGTACAGGGAGATGGCCACAGGCAGGAATGATTTCCTGTGTCGTTCAGTGGTGCTTTTCGGTAATCTCAGTCTCTCACTGAACGAGCTCCTGTGACTGACCAGCATGTCATGGAGTGGGTGGGAGGTGTTATCCAACATTGTCTTTATCTTGGACAGCATCCGCCTCTCCGACACCACCTTGAGGGAGTCCAGCTCCATCCCCACAACATTACTGGCCTTACAGATCAGTTTATTAAGTCTGTTGGCATCTGCGACCCTCAGCCTGCTCCCCCAGCATGCAACAGCATAGAGGATCGCACTGGCCACAACAGACTCATAGAAAATCCTGAGCATTTTCTGGCAGATGTTGAAGGACCTCAAAAAATAGAGACGACTCTGGCCCTTCCTGTAAAGTGCTGTGGTGTTTTTAGCCCAGTCCAGTTTATTGTCAATGTGTACTCCAAGGTATTTATAGTCCTCCACAATGTCAACACTGACCCCCTGGATTGAAACAGGGGTCAAGTGTTTCCTGGTCTTCCTGAAGTCCACGATCAGTTCCTTGGTCTTTGCCACGTTGAGCTGCAGATGATTCTGCTCACACCACGTGACAAAGGAGTCGACCACAGCCCGGTACTCTGTCTCATCATCCCTGCTGATGCATCCAACCACCGCAGAGTCATCAGAAAACTTCTGAAGATGGCAGGTCTCTGTGCAGTGGCTGAAGTCTGTGGTGTAGAGGGTGAAGAGGAAGGGGGAGAGGACAGTCCCCTGTGGTGCCCCTGTGTTGCTAATCACCTTGTCAGACACACACTGTGGGAGACGCACATATTCAGAATCAGAATCAGAATCAGAAGACTTTATTTATCCCCAAGGGGCAATTAACAAACAACAGAGCAGTATAATGTTGAAGGACAAATAATAAATATACAGTATATACACTTTTAAAATGACACAGCTTTAAAAGTAAAGTGACTGAAAGGTGAATAAATAACTGTAAGTGACTAAAAGTGAATAAAGTGTCGGTAGTATAAGAAGACTGTAGTTTATATTGTGGTCTTCCTGTCAGGTAATCAACAATCCAGGACACCAGAGAAGCATCCACCTGCATCACTGTTAGCTTATCACCCAGGAGGGTCGGCCTGATGGTGTTGAAAGCACTGGAAGTCAAAAAAAATATGACCCTCACAGTGCTCGTGGCTGGTCCAGGTGGGTGTAGACACGATTGAGCAGATAGATGATGGCGTCCTCTGTTCTGAGACGCAGAGAAGCTGAGCTGAGCTGCTATCAGATCACTTCTGCTCTCACACTAACAGAGTTTTTGTGTTTACTCTCCATGTCGTCAGAACTCTAATCTCACTGAAATCCAACTGAATGTGTTGCACAGAAACCACATCAACACAAGCTGAGCTGTGTTGATGTAACTGCAGTGAAAACACAGAGTCAGTATTTATCTCCACATAATGTTTAATAGAAACAGTGTTAAATGGGTCTCTAAATATCTGAAATAAAATGTTCATTAATCAGTGATTTGATAACAAATTATTTGTTATCAAATCAAATGTGATTTACATGTGGTGGTCCTGAAACATTGGCCCTGACCTACTTAGAAATGTCTGACAGCCATGAACAGTAAAAATTAGGATTTCAGTCCTGCTTCGATTTGATTTGTACTTTCACTCATATTTCTATGGATGTAGCATGTTGCAGCTGATGCGTGCTCCACCCTGTTGCACACATTTGATCACTTATGACAACAACAACAAGAAACACTGCTGTGAAATAATTGAAGCTACAAACTAAATGATCCAAAATCAGTCGATCTTTCATACTGTCTGTGGGTCTTATGAGCCAGGCTGTGACAATGTGCGGGCTCACCTGATTCAGACCCAGGACCTCTCATTTCATATGAGGCTATGACAAAAAGAGTTGGGACAAAGAGAGCAGGGGGCCATCACAGCACAAACCACATGAGCTGTACATACAGATACTAAAGAGTGACACGGACAACTGGAGCAGTTTGAAATGTTTCACAGGATGTGGCTTTAATAACAAAAAAGCACCAACAAGAAAGAGTCAATTTCAAGGCTCACTGAAAAATTCACAGTTTGTGTTGATCCAGGAAGAGGTGAAAAGACAAAAACTGCATTAGTCCAGTCTGAGTCATGTGATCATGTGTTTACAGTCAGGCACCAAAACGCTATGACAGCATCTGTGTGTGACGGGTAGATTTTATTCCGGTCAGAACCATCAGGACACCAGCTACTCCAGTGAGGTGATCAGGTAGGATGTGGAAACATGAAATACCAAAATAAAACAGGAAGTAGCGTGACTTTGTCTTTTTCTCTGATATTTGACCTGAAAATGTCTTTCATGTAAAAATAAGCTGAAAACATCTTTCAGTGACAGAGAGCTGCAGTGATGCACACACACAGTACATGATGATCTCCTCCTGTGAGCAGGAATATTTACTGTTTATCTACATAAAAATATCCAGAGATGAACATCAGAGTCCATTTATCCAAATAATCTCAACATCAGAGATGGAGAGGACAAAGTTAGTGAGACTCACAGAGACACAACAGAGCTCTGATTCAGAAGTGATACTCTGTGGTGACATCAGTGATTACATCATCATGCTCATTATCCAATCCCTGCTCAGGAAGAGTGGGCTTGGTTGAATCACTGATGCCAATTCCTGAAAAAAACAAAACAAATGTAGAATATCTATCGGCTGTTTATTCATGAAGAGACAGGATTTAATCATCAGCACATTCATTTATCAGTGAATGATTCAGTGTTACCTCTGGCTCTGCATTGATATAAAGACATCATGATGAGAGTGGAGATGATATATGGAGAGAAAACCACCAGGTGGAGGACTATTCTGAATACAAGCTGTAGAGAGGAGTCAGCGGTCAGATCTGGAGTGGTGGGAATAGTTGTAGTGGTGGGTGGAGGTGTGGTTGTAGGTTTGTCTGCAGAGAGAATCCCACCTGTTCAGTGAATATGTGGATGAAATAAGAGGTGAAATCAGAGTGAAGCTCCTCACCTGTGACAGTGATCCAGCTGGATGGAGACTCTCCATGACCGCTGATGTCACACTTGTAGAGGCCTTCATCAGACCTGGAAACATGCTGGATGGTCATGTGACCTGTAGGCTGCTTCCTGATGAGGGAGCCATCTTTATAGAAAGCAGCTGGGAGGTTGGAGGGAGTGGTCTTTGTTTTACAGAGCAGAGTGACGTCATCTCCCTCCATCACAGGGAGGACAGGACTCTGCAGGATCACTGATCCACCTCAACACAGAGACAAACTACAGCATTTCATCCATTTACACACAGCTTCATCAACACTAACTCCACACACTCAGCTTACCAGTGACTGTCAGCTTAACCATGTTACTGATGGGACCCTCTCTGGACTCACACCAGTAAACCCCACTGTCCTGGGGTAAAATTGTACTAATGTTACATGAAGAACCAGCTGGTGTTCCCCACCCATCTCCACACTGAGTCCTCTGTCGTCTGCTTGTGTTTCTCCTCAGAGTCCATCCAGCAGAGCTGTCGTCCTCCTCACAGCTCAGAGACACAAAGTCATATTCAAAGAACTGAGAGCTGCTGGGACTCACAGTCAGACGAGCTGTGAGGAACAAGAGGAGACACATACATTACATTGTTATCAGACATATTTTACACTGACTGAATTCACATTGTGAGTTGTTTTCTGCTGACTTTCAGTGATGGGAAATTATCACTTTCGTTCTTGCACCTCACATTTATATGACATCTAATCATTTAGACTGATATAATAACATGATTAGATACACCGACAATGACTGAGGAGGAGTCTGTCTGCAGTTAGCTGCACCATGTTCTTAATAAATGTGTCCCACAGTCTCCTGAGAGAGTGAGTCAGGTTTACAGAGTGACAGAAGAAGGTTACTGACCTTGGTTTGTGGTGCAGCTCAGCAGTGAGATCAGAACTAAAGAGAAATTAAACTCAGGTTAGTTCAGAGTTTCACATTCAACAAGACAGCAGAGGCATGAAAAACACAGAGTGAGCTTACAGAGCAGACACAGCAGAGACGTTTCCTCCATCCTGCTGCTCAATGACATCAGACCAGCTCTGAGATCAGTTCATGGTTACACTGAGTAAAACCCTCCTCTTCCTCTTTCTCTGTCTCTGGGTCTTAGACTTGTGGTTAGAAAAAAACCTTGTGTGAAAAAGCTTTGTGTGTTTATTTCTCTGCTTCCTTGAAACCAAAGTTTTACACGTTTCAACTGAATATTGAATAAGAATTAAAAGCAACAAAATCTACGACTGACATTTGACCCTGAATGCAACACCAGTACCTGTGTGAGGTCTTCACTGAGTATCTCACCTCCTTGGAGGGAAAGTTACGCAGCTCTTTCTTGACAATTACATTTTAAATATATCGACTATGCTAATGTAATGTGTCTTCCTGTAGCTGACTGCACACTGACTCTGAGGTAGAAAGCTTTAGTTGGTTTTGTGCATCTCTCTGTTCAAACCACTGACTTGTGGTCAAAAAGAGTAAACACATTGAGTGGCTGCAAAACCTCAGACTACACATCATGCTCTAGTTAACATTTAGAAAGGTGTAAAGCAGACATGTGTTGGATACAGATAGTTGTGTTCATGTACCTGCAGTGAAACATTATCTACCAATAATGTTTATAGGAGACGCTGTGACATGAACGAAAAGGGCTAAAAATTCACTGATTTGTTGACATTCAAAGGACAATGCCTAAAAATCACAGAGGTAACAGAAAACATGGACACTACCTGACGTAAACTTACACATTTGTGGATTCCTCTACAGATATCAGATGTAAAGCACAGATGGAGAAGATCATCATCAGCATACTGTCAGTGTCTATATCTGAAAATAAAGATTTTTAACAACTCAGTGATTTGTTGACTTTCTGCCTAAAAACAAAAAACAGAGACAGTAAAAAACACGGACATTTACTTACTTTGACTCACACGTTTGTGAAATCCTCTACACATTTAGCAATCCAAGTACAGACATGGATTTAGGTGCACACACAAAATGACATTTACAGACACGCATGCATTTGCTGCAACAATATCCACATAGAATCCTCTATCACATGAGTTGGACAATGTAAGGAAAGCTCCATGTGCGAATTACGGAGAAAGCTGTAAGATGTCAGCATTAGCAAATCGTACATTTTAACATTAGCTTTTTAAAATTGTATTTTAATCCTCAATGTTCTCAGAGGTTTGTGCTCAGTCAGGAAGATAAGAAGCGATTAATGAATCCACTCCCAGTCACATGATGTTATTTTTACCATCTACTGGACACTATTTAAAGTAACATGTCAGTATCTGTGAGGGAAAGTGCATGATGCATATCCTCATCTGAGCAACCAGGTTGTCCATTGATTTCAATAACAAAACAGGAAAAACTATAATAAAACAGTCCTTATCAATAACTCTTTTATGTGTTCCTCAAACATCACTGCAGGTTTCATTTAGAGATAAACTGGATGCTACTGTCAATAATTAGTTACAGAGTTGCTGTCGTACACATAATGATGATAGAAATCTTCCTCTATGAAAGAATATTTGGTTTTTAATTTAGATAAAATGATCCAAAGATGAACATCAGACTCAATTTATTCTAATAATCTCCACAACAGAGATGGAGAGGACAAAGTTAGTGAGACGCCAACATCATCATGCGTATCATTCAATCCCTGCTCAGAGTGAGCAGATAGGATCAAGGTATAAAGATTGTTTAGTAACGAGTCCATTAGCTGAGCTATGCCAGAAAGCAGTTAGTGAACACCAGAGTGGTGTAAATCATGTCCTCTCTGTCATCCTCTACACGAGTCCTCAGGGTCCATTTCTTGTTCAAAACACTGTGCTGTACATTATGATTCAAATAAAGACTCCAAGGTAGAGTGAATTAACAAATAGTGAATGTTTACTAAGGGTTACGTTGCAAAGATCCAACTAACTCCAAAGGTTAAATAAAAAAAAGAATCAGCAAACCAAAGTCCAGGTAGTTTCAGGAAACACCAGGAGTCTAATCAGCTCATCAGAAAAGAGGACAAAACAGGAAATACCAAAATAAAACAAAATGTACCAAAACATGTTCCTTTAACACCTGATCTAAAAACATCTGCAGGTTTCATTTAGAAATAAGTTGGATTATTTGTACAAAACAGTAGTTACAGAGCTGCAGTGGTAAACACACAAACAAACCAGGAGATTTAAGCTAGAATACAAAACAAAATATGACAAGAATTAAAGCATGACTTAAATTTCAAGTTAAAAAGTACTGGAGCAAAGACCCAGGCCTGTGAACAGTCCATGGACCTGAGAAGGAAGGAGAGGGACTGAGGAAATATCCAGAGGAAACATTATCTATATAGCAGATGTTTGGTGTTTTTTCTCCAACATCAGATCTGAAAGCATCTGCAGGTTTGAATTTTTAGAAATAATCTGAATGCTTTGAAGAATCCCTTAGTTACAGAGCTCCAGTAAGACACACAGTATATGATGAAAATCCGCCTCTTAGGATCAATTTATTTGATCTTCCCCTGCAGACGCCCTCAGACATGGCTGCGTTGGTGGTTCTTTGTGTCCGGGGGTGAGCGTCCAGGTACACACCGGCTCACTCCTGGTGGCTGCTTGTCGGGGCCTGGAGCCTGGGGCTCGCTCGGGCCTCTTCGGGGGTCGGGTGTCCTCGGCCTCTCAGCCTGGGGCTCGGTCACTCTGGCACAGCTGACTGCAACCCAGCTTTGCCAGACGGGCACGTCACTGCAACCCCCCCTGGCTTCTGCTCCGCGGCTGCTGAGTGAGCCCTCATCTGGGACTCTCCTCAGCTCTTTCCGGGACAGTGGCGCAGCTGCCCCTCTGTTGGTCTTCCTTGGTCTCTTGTGTTCTGGGGGCCTCTGGATGTCTGGAGTTTTGATCTCCTCCATACCTGCTTCATGCCCTGGAGGACGGGGCTGTGGCCCCCCCACACTCCCTAGCAGATCATTACATGAAGGAACCTTTTAAATACAAGCGCGTCCATGCTCACAGGTGTACACACTGGTGATCACACCCACAAACTACACCCTTTTTGGCTCCTACCTCAAAGCACACTGTGTTCTGTTGATCTTATGTGCTGCACAATAATGTTTAATATTTTGTATTTACTGTCATATTCACATAGATCATCACGATGATGTTGTTTATTATATTGTTCTCTTTTTTGCTTGTTTTCTCTTTTTTCTCTCTCAACAGGTGATCCAGGTGATTGATATATGTATTTTTTGTCTGTTTTGTTGGTTTATGTTTTTTGCCTTCTATGACAGTTCCTCTTTCCTGCTGTTTTCCTTTCTCCCTTTTCCTTTCCCAGTCAAGTCTGTCCTGTATTTAGCAAGTGAAAATAGAATAAAATAAACAATAAAAGGTGAGCTCAATAGACCATTACGGCAAGGCTGGGATGGTCCATTTGGTAAAGTAAATCCGTTGGGCATCTTTCTTTGCCTTTAGACAATAATTCTGAGGGCAAAAGAGCCAAACGGGACAGGCAAAAAAAAAAAAGAAAAAAAAATGATCAATTTATTTGTTTAGCTAGATGAAAATATCCCGAGATGAACATCAGAGCCCATTTATTCAGATGACACAACAGAAGTTTGTTTCAGAAACTATGCTCTGTGGTGACATCAGTAATTACGTCCTCATGTTCATCATCGAATCCCTGCTCAGGATGAGTGGGCAGGTTCAAGATGCAAAGTTTGTTCCCTGCACAAACAAAATATGAAAATGTATCAGATGTGAACCAATGAAGAGTTCAGATGAAAAGAATATAATCATCAGCATATTAAGGGATTGATTCAGTGTTACCTTTGGTTCTGTGTCGATATAAAGACATCATGAGGAGAGTGGAGATAAAGTATGGACAAAACACCAGCAGGTGGAGGACCACTCTGAATGCAAGCTGGAGGGAGCTGCAGTCAGTGGGTAGTGCTGAGGTGGTGGATGATGGTGTGGTTGTATGTTTGCCTGCAGAGAGAATCCCACCTGTTCAGGTGAATATGTCGATGAAATCAGAGCTGAAATCAGAGTGAAGCTCCTCACCTGTGACAGTGATCCAGCTGGATGGAGACTCTCCATGACCGCTGATGTCACACTTGTAGAGGCCTTCATCAGACCTGGAAACATGCTGGATGGTCATGTGACCTGTAGGCTGCTTCCTGATGAGGGAGCCATCTTTATAGAAAGCAGCTGGGAGGTTGGAGGGAGTGGTCTCTGTTTTACAGAGCAGAGTGACGTCATCTCCCTCCATCACAGGGAGGACAGGACTCTGCAGGATCACTGATCCACCTCAACACAGAGACAAACTACAGCATTTCATCCATTTACACACAGCTTCATCAACACTAACTCCACACACTCAGCTTACCAGTGACTGTCAGGTTAACCATGTTACTGATGGGACCCTCTCTGGACTCACACCAGTAAACTCCACTGTCCAATGTGAAGATGTAGCTGATGTTACAGGAAGAACCAGCTGGTTTTCCCCACACATCTCCACACTGAGTCCTCTGTTGTTTGCTTGTGTTTCTCCTCAGAGTCCATCCAGCAGAGCTGTCGTCCTCCTCACAGCTCAGAGACACAAAGTCATATTCAAAGAACTGAGAGCTGCTGGGACTCACAGTCAGACGAGCTGTGAGGAATTTAGTGTATTTTAACTAAAATTAATTGACCTGCTGACTTTTCCAGTTCATTAATGGGATGACAGGAAGACTTTACCATAAGCATACATTAAGGTATTTACGTTGCATTTGTATCTAATTAGTAATTTAATGAATTATTATTCTTAAGAACACTACTGCAAACAACCAACACCATCTAGATAACAATCACAGGAATATTTCAGGGTTTTTTAAGCATCACATTTATTTAACTTCACCTCAGCTTATCAAAAGTCACAACAAAAATCACAGTGTGATCTCCAAGTCTGCATAAGTCTGCACTAACATGTCATCATCTATGTTTTTTCATCATGATTTTATGCTGACAGTTGCAACACAACATATCTCTGTGTGTAATTAGTTACTTTTTAAAGGCAGTAAATAGGCTTTTTAAATAATGAACTGTTAGTCTCACAGCCTTCGTGAAATGTTCATAAAATTAATGATCTGTCAGGTTAGTTCGTCTTTTTTATCTGTAAAAATGGATGAATAAATACAGAAATGAGAAAAAAATGTGACCCTCATTGTATTAATATTTCATAACTGTCAGATTACAGATGCATGAAGTAGTCGAGGACTAAATTCAAACACATTGTGATCCTGATTCATCATTGGCTGCAGTAACAACTAACAATGTTAATGACTTTAAACTGCGTGACAGCGCCATATAATGAACTCACTGACCTTGGTTTGTGGTCCAGCTCAGCAGTGAGATCACAACTAAAGAGAAATTAAACTCAGGTTAGTTCAGAGTTTGTGGTGTTTCATGAAGTGATCAGAGAGCAGCGCAGACACAGCATCTCTGTGAGCTGATTGTAAGGAAAGACTGAAACAGAATCAGAGCAGGAAGGAGGAAGATTGTTGGATTCAAACACGTGAAGAAGATTCATATTACAGACAAACGTCACTGAAAACAAACTACAGAGTGTTTTATGAGCTTTTTAAAGATTTCATCATCTGAATCTTCCAGAAATACACAGCGTGAACTTACAGAGCAGCCATAACAGAGATTTTTCCTCCATTTAAATCCTCAAACTTTCTGTTAGATGAAGTTGATCCTTTTCTTCAGGACGATGGAGGAGTTTTCTTTGAAGCTGTCAGAGACGAGGACGATGTTAAACACAAAGTTTGATCTTCTTGTTAGTGACAGCAGGTCAGCTGAGACTTGTTGCTGCTTTTCTGTTCTGATGTCAGAGAGACATAAACTGTGTGGCTGCGACTGCACCCTGCATCACCAACAACACACTGACTTTAGTTCAGCTCAAGCGTCATAAACTGGTTTCAGTGCAACTAAAACCTGCACGAGCCTAAAACAAGAAGCAATGAACCGATCATCACATCTACTTTAACATGTCTGAGTCCTAACGTAACAATAATGTTCACATGATCTCAGATCTATAAATGGTGTCTGCTCCCTGACATCAATCCTAAGAAGTAACTGAGATCAGCAGCAGTTTGACAGCCAGTAAACGTGTCTCTCTGCTTCTTCTTCTTCATTATGTCACAGGGTCAGTGTGCGTTTCTCCACCAGGAAGCAATTTTATATGAGAGTTAACCCCACAAACACAAACATGTGGTCCTAATAAACACTGACAGAAAATCAGCTTTATTCTTATTGACTGCTCCAGCTGGCTCAAACACTGAAGAACGACACAGTAGAACATGAGCTGATGTTTATACCTGAAGTGTAAATGACACATTTCTTTTCTATAAATTCAGTTTTAACTGCAATTGGGTGTTGAATAAAAATATTCTATTGCACAGATATATTTCCTTATGTGTGGATGTTTAATTTAGAAAAACAGGTGACATCATCTAGACTGTCAGAAAATCAGGTTTGGTGATACAACAGGAAAAGGATTTTTTCTTTTTTAAATAAATGTGTCCCACAGTCTCCTGGAAGAGTGAGTCAGGTTTACAGTGTGACAGAAGAAGGTTACTGACCTTGGTTTGTGGTGCAGCTCAGCAGTGAGATCAGAACTAAAGAGAAATTAAACTCAGGTTAGTTCAGAGTTCTGAACGTGCTGTTCGATGATATCAGACAAAGACTGAGTTCAGTTCACTCTCATACAGAGTAAAACCCTCCTCTTCCTCCTCAGCTGTGACTCGGTGCCAGTGTTGTGGTTTCCTCTCTGAACTTGACGCAAAAGTTAAATTATTTGGTGGAAATAAAGCAGAAATACAAAATTTTAAATGAAAAAATTGAACCAGAACATGAAGTAAAGATCAACAGCAACAAAATCTACAACTGCACCTGAAGGCAACTTTAGCAGTTGTGTGATGCCTTCACTGACTCTCTGACCTTTACTTGTGAAATAAATGCATCAAGCACTGTTTGAAATACATTTTCACAATTAAATTAAAATAAATTCTTAAGTGTTTTATTGACAATAATGATTTTATCAGTCATGTTGCAGATTGTTACAAACCTGCTGTGTCTTCCTGTGGCTGACTGTAGTTTAGCTGCGAGGTTTTTGAGTTGGAGGTGAGCTTTAGCTTCTCTCTGTTTCAACCTCTGACTTGTGGTCAGAAAGGCAGTGAGTTCACTGTTTGGCTGCTCAACATCAGACTGCACGTCACAAACTGATGGCTTTTAAAGAACATCCTACCTATCAGCACTAAAGCACAGTGCTGATAGAAAACATGGACCTACTTTAACTCTGTTACTGAGTCTTAGAAATGTCTGACAGTCATGAATGATAAATATGATTTCAATTCTGCTGTTTTCTAGACTCCAATTAATTTTTTATTGAATGTATTTCAGTTTGATTAATTTCTCATTTTTGTTATTATCATGACCATATAATGCCCAAGTAGCATCCTCTGTAGATGAAGAAGCTAGCATAATACTTTTCACTATTTTGCAGGTATCTCTATCTGTATCTAGCGACAAATTGCATGATCCAACACCAACTAATCTTTCATACTGACTGTGGGTCTTATGAGCCAGGCTGTGACAATGTAAGGCTTGTGTGGGATTCAGACCTGGGACCTCTCACAACCTGTCATACGAGGCTATGACAAAAACAGATGGAGAAAAAGTGCAGGGGGTATCACAGCTAAAACCAAATGAGCTGTAGGTACACGAACGAGAGGAACAGTTTAAAGAGTTTCACAAGATATCATTTTAATAGCAAAAGCACCAATAAGAAAGAGTCAATTTCAACACTTTTACACTCTGTCAGTATCTGTGAGTGAGCAGCAGCAACAACCTGGCCGTTGGAATTCAGTCAGAAACGTCAACAATAGGACGCCAGGTAGTTCAAACTGATGATCGCGAAGGAGGCAGAGCAAGCAGAGTTGGCAAAAGTTCAGACATTAAGTACAAATACAAACACTACTGTAAAAAAATACTCCAGTAAAAGTTGAAGTACTGATTCAAGTTCCTTACTCAAGTATAAGTAGAAAAGTGCAGGCTCTGAAATGTACTCATTAGCTCTATTTTCAGTCACCTACATTGTAGAGGGTGACTTTGCCTGTAAACAGTAAAATGTGCACAGTCAGAGGTTAAAGTGGGTTCAGTAGGTGGAGAAACTCTAACATTGATTGTAGTGACTGAGTGTAGGGCATACAATCATAAGTCAATATAATTTCTATTGAGAGCTCCAGTAGATTTTCTTGGGAACATTTGCTGCTTATCTACATAAAAATATCCAGAGATGAACATCAGAGTCCTTTTATTCATATAAGATTCACAACAGAGGTGGAGAGGACAACATTAGTGAGACCTAAAGAGAAGCACCAAAGCTCTGATTCAGAAGTGATACTCTGTGGTGACATCAGAGATGACATCATAATGCTCATCGTCCAGTCGCTGCTCAGGCTGAGTGGGCAGGATCGGGACACGGAAGATTTTTCCTGTAAAAATGTATGAAGTGTTTCAGCCATTAATTTATAGAGATTTCAGCATATTGATTAATTAATGAATGATTCAGTGTTACCTTTAGCTCTCTTTCGATACAAAGACACCATGAGGAGAGTGGAGATGACGTATGGACAGAACACCACCAGGTGGAAGAGCAGTCTAATCACAAAGTGGAGTAAGGACGAGTCAAGGGGCAGAGGTGTGGTTATATGTTTTTCTGCAGAGAGAATATATGGTTATTTCAACCACATGTGAATATATAATGAAAAAAGAGGTAACATAAAAGTGAAGCTCCTCACCTGTGACAGTGATCCAGCTGGATGGAGACTCTTCATGACCGCTGATGTCACACTTGTAGAGGCCTTCATCAGACCTGGAAACATGCTGGATGGTCATGTGACCTGTAGTCTCATTCCCAATGAAGACACCATCTTTATAGAAAGCAGCTGGGAGGTTGGAGGGAGTGGTCTCTGTTTTACAGAGCAGAGTGACGTCATCTCCCTCCATCACAGGGAGGACAGGACTCTGCAGGATCACTGATCCACCTCAACACAGAGACAAACTACAGCATTTCATCCATTTACACACAGCTTCATCAATACTTTAATGCCTGGCTTCTGATGGCCTTGTCTCGTCTCGTGTAACTTTAACCCTCAGAGAGTCTTTCAGTCTTGTTCTCTAAAACCTAAAGAAGATGGATTTGATCATCTGGTAACTGGCTTCATTAGTGCCCGATCCCAAAACGTAACATATTACGCTATGTGACAACACATCTCTATGCTACACGTTCAGAAACAGGAGGAAACATGAGAACTGTTCGGACTGAATCAACACATGTATATTTATTTTACTTTCTCTTCATGAATAGTTTTGGAAAACTCTATCAAACACGATTAAGGTTGTTGTTAAAGTTAGGGATAAGTTTATGGTTGGAATAATAATAATAATGTATACTTCATTGAGCGATGGGAAGGGTGCAGCATCATGCCGCAGGACCGTATGCTGCTGTCTACACCGGCGAACTCTCACCCCATTTACCCACCCCTTTAGCTTCCTGATGATGTGATGTGTTTTCGTGTCATGTTGTGAAGATTCATGTGCTTTTTGTGCTGAGGGGTTTTTGTTTTCTGTTCTCATACTGATCTTCTACCAGGAGCTCAGTCTGAGTAGAGTTCTCTTTTTCTCTCCTCCACTGCCCTCCTGTGTCCTACATTTCATTTGTTTTCTTTCCACTACCTGTTCTGACCTGTCTCGCCAATGTGATTTTTGTGTAATATATGTATGGTTGGAAGAGGTCCAATCTTGCTACAGGCAACTGCAAGTGACAAATAAAAGCTTTGTCATCATCATAATCATCATCAACACTAACTCCACACACTCAGCTTACCAGTGACTGTGAGGTTAATCATGTTGCTGACGGCACCCTCTCTGGACTCACACCAGTAAACTCCAGTGTCCCATTCAGGAATAACTTTCATGCTACAGAAATATCCTGGTCCTTCTCCCCACACAGCTCCGCACTCAGCTCTTTTGTCTGTGCTTGTGTTTCTCCTCAGAGTCCATCCAGCAGAGCTGTCGTCCTCCTCACAGCTCAGAGACACAAAGTCTGCTTCAAAAAGCTGAGAGCTGCTGGGACTCACAGTCAGACGAGCTGTGAGGAACAGGAGATGATATATAATATATTATAGCCATTTTTCAATAATTCTGACACTATGGTGAACAGCTCCTTCGAATCGATGGTTTCTGTGGAAGCATATACACTTGGACAAATAAAGAGGATAATATCTGATTCATTGTTATTTTTGCTGTGAAGAGCAATATACGCTTCTCATTTACTTAAACACTGAGATCAAAAGTGTTCATAAAAGTTGCTTTAATCAAACATTTACTGACATATAGAGGGAAAGAAAGAGACTCTTGGATGAGCTCCAAAGAGTTACAGGAGAGAGAGATCGGCTCTGTGCTGTGATTGTATTAAATTATATCAGAAAATCAGACAGAGCAATTTCCAGCTCTAACTTTCATCTGTTTTCGTCTTTCCTTTTCTTACTGACAGAAAATATCTCAAAAACCGAGAAAGTCATGCAGATTTATTTAACCAAAACGTCAAACTCAGACTAAATGAAAAATAATGCATATGTCATCTATCCATAGCAGCATGCATATCAAATAAAGTTTTAGGAAAGTTTCTTCATTCTTTGCTGAAAAAGTTCTGTTTCTTCCGATTTAAAGAAAATAGGTATTTATCAGTTTGAAATGGACTTACAGTTATTACAGTTTCCCAGAATTAGCCAGTGATAGCTTTTGTAAAATATGTCCTTTCTTGTCGAAGGAAAACTATTTTTATTTTTAAAAAAAATATTATTTTCAAAATTAAACATGAGAAAGTTGATCGGCCCATTGCTTAAGTGTTTGGATTCTGGCGCCTAGGTCCATGCACAAAGCTACAGGAGCTTCTAGCTTTGTTTGACAGTGTGTACAACAAACCCGATGACATTAACTACCAGAAAGTTGAAAGGCCAAACAAAAACACACTTTGACACCAAAGACTGGGCAGGCAAATGATTCAGCACCAAAACAGCTAAAAACGTTTGTGGTTATTAAAATAAAAATGCTCATCTTTTCTAAGGACCTTGCAAAGAAAAGCATCTGGACTTCTTTAAGTTGCTTGAAGACACTTCACCTCTTATCTGAGAAGCTTCTTCAGTTCTAAGGTCAAAGGGTGGACAGTCCCAGATTTAAGCTCTGTGGGTGTGTCCCACAAGAGGGTCATGGACCCCCTCATCATCCTCTACCTATTCACACGAGCCAAGGTGTGAAAACAGTTGTAGGCCACAATCTGAATCTGTCATGATGTAAAAAAGCTTCTTGGATGAGAGGTGAAACATACAGACGCTTTTCGTTCCAAGCTCCTCAGACTACGATGACCTGGATGACTGAGAACCAGTCATCCAGACATGCCCATCTTTTCTCACTATATTCATACATTTGTTTATTGTGCATTGTACTGGATTACTAAGCAACTGAAACAGCCTCACATATGTTAACACAGGGGAAAATAGTATTTGCTGAAGTACACTGTTTTTGTCAGCTTGTTTACTTTAACAGTCTCAATGTTTCTTTCCTTGTTGTACAGGGATTTCTCCGTTTGTACAGTTTGGGTTTCAGGTTGTTTCGAAAGATCAGTATAATTTTAGCTAGTTGGTTTCAGTATTTCTCAAAGCCTCGCTATCTTTTACAACCCTTAACCTCGTACAAATGGAAGATAATTTCTGCTGACCTTTGGTTTGTTTCATCTGCAACATTTTTAGTATTCCTAGTCTAATTCTGATAATTTTGATAAATTCAAAAATTGTAGGAAAAAAAGTAGCCAGAAAAGCACAGGACAAATCGACTGTGCTAAACTGGCCAATTACAATAGTCGTGAGCTGCATTGACCCGACTTGAAGTCACAGTTCTCTGGAGGTGTCCATCGGGCTAGTTGGAAAGTTAGGACACTGAGGTTAAAATAGACTTTCCGGTTACTTCATAGGTTGCAACACAGATTTCCCACAGGAGTCTAAACAAGACCTTAGGAAAAAAACTAACAAATGGACAACTGTACCCTCAAACACACAATAACATGGACTAAACCACCACTCAAAACCACTAGCACTTTATATAGCCTCTGTAGGAATTATCTACATATTTCACTGATCTAAACTGCACTACTGTAAATGCTGTAGACACAATCATTATGTACAATAGGATAATTATAATTCTACAACTGTTTACAACTGTTTATAACTTGCATAGCTCATATTTCTGTATAGTTTTCATATTTATATCCTGTTTATACCCTGTACATAGCTTGTACACTCACTACAGCCTGTACATACTTATAGTACAGCAGATCTGTACGCTCTACTGTACAATATAAAGCGCCTTGAGGCGACTGTTGTTGTGATTTGGCGCTATATAAATAGAATAGAATTGAACCGTGACACTCCACATTGTTCTCCTCCATAAAAACGACATCTGCATCTGCTGGGTCCAAAGTGGTCAGTTACTGTCATGGAGTTGAGTGTGAGGAGTGAGGACCCAAATGCAGAGGCCTCGAGGCAGGCTAAGTTTAACTGAAAGCAAGCCGTTTATTTCGGCTGATGGTAGGAAGTACAAAAGGTAAAATATAAAGTTCAAACTTGTGAAGCAAAAAATATTAACTTATTGAAACCGAAAGCATTACAATTAAAAACTGGAACCTGTGCTAAGGCTGGACATATTATAACTGGGAGAACAGACACTTTGACAAAGAGTATACGTAAAGAAAAGGAAACTTGAGAGAATGAGACAACTAAACAATTGAAGTAAATCAAAGCATACAAGACAAAGGAAGGAACTGAAAGAGGAACAAAACTAATGCAACTATGAACTCAAATAACAACTTACACACTAACAGGAAAAATGCACGTGTGTGTAACTAGTAAGTCCAAAGAAAGTCCAAAAAGCTCAAATGCCAGGTAAATTGACCCAGTGTTTGACTTTTAACTGCTGGAAGGAGTGATTGAGGTTTAGGAAAATAATACAAACAACAAAATTCAACAAAAAAGAGGTCTGTCTGCAGTTAGCCGCACTATGTTCTTAATTAATGTGTCCCAAGAGAGTGAGTCAGGTTTACAATGTGACAGAAGAAGGTTACTGACCTTGGTTTGTGGTGCAGCTCAGCAGTGAGATCAGAACTAAAGAGAAATTAAACTCAGGTTAGTTCAAAGTTTCACATTCAACAAGACAGCAGAGGCATGAAAAACACAGAGTGAGCTTACAGAGCAGACACAGCAGAGACGTTTCCTCCATCCTGCTGCTCAATGGTATCAGACCAACACTGACATCAGCTCATAGTTCACTTCAACTACAACCCTCTTCCTCTTTCTTTGTCTGTCAGTTTTGTAACTTCATCCCCACTGTATATCATGAGAGGAGTTTCTTTGTTTGACCAAAATAAACCAGGACATAAAATAAAGACAACAAACTAACAGCAGAAACTGAAGGCAACATAACTACACATCTATCTCACTCATCTACAATAAGTGAGATAGATGTGGTTTGGACAAGGTAACGTCTCCCTGCTTCAACCACTGATTTTTGGTCAGAAAGAGAGGAAATAAACTGTGTGCCTACTTCTTTCTGCCTTCACATTTTGAAAATCCTTGTTCCTTTAGTCTTGATTCTACATGTTTTTACACGTCTGAAAAGCACATCAGACACAAGGAGCTGTGTTAATATAACTGCAGTGAAAACACAGGCAGAATCGGCCTTCATCTCCTTATGATATTCAGAGGAAAAAAGTGTGTAGGTCTCTTTATATATGAAATGCAAATGATCATAAATCAGTGATTTGAAGACTTATAAAGGACATCCTGCCTAAGGATCATACAGAGCTGATAGAAAACATGGATGTTGATCTCCTTTAACTCTGTTAATGAGTTGTAGAAATGTCAGTGGGACAAGTGCTGTAGGGAGCAGTTCAGAAGGGGAATGGTCTGAAGGTGAAAACAGTTCAGAAGGTCGACCAGCAGATGACCTTGTTGGAGTCGTCTGCTGGTTTGTTAGATCACTGTGGAGGTCTAGTGACCATTGTCCTCAAAGGGAGGATGCGTTTAGGTCTGGAATCACCCTGGTAGAGGAATTTTCAGGCAGCTGCAGTGTCCAGTTTCCTTTTGAAAGAGAAGGTGAGCACAAGGAAGTAGCTGGTAAGAAACATAGCAAAGGAGGTGAAGGGACATGAAGTGTAACAACAACAAAATCCTTTAGCCAAGTCAGGAGTCCATTAGTCCTGGGTTCATTTCTTGGGCAAGTGCTCTGACATACAATGTAAATCAAGAATCAAATACAGACTCGAAGGCAGACTAAATTAACAAAAGTTAATCTTTATTGAGGATGAAGTTGGAATGATTCAACTAACTCCAAAAGTTACATTTTCAAAAAGCAGCGAACCAAAGTCCAGGTAGTTTCAGGGGAAAAGGTTCAGATGGAGTCACCGCCTGGTAGTTATAATTCCAGTCACACATCAGGAGTGTAATATCCTCATCAGAAAGGAGATGAAAACAAGAATTACCAAAATAAAACAGGATGTAGAATAGCATCTTCCTCTAAAACCTAATCTGAAAACAGTTGTAGGTTTCATTTAGAAATGAGTTGAATGCTTCCTACAATAGAGTAGTTACAGAGTTGCAGTGGTAAACAAACAAGCAAGGAGAGTTAAGGTAGAATACAAAACAGAACATGAGAAGAATTAAAAAAAAGAAGATACCAAGCACAAGACAGAATAATATAAATAAATTAAATTTCAAGTTAAAACATGCTGGGGAAAAGACCCCGGCCCATGAACAGTCCAGCTATTTAATCATGCAGGACAGGGACATAAAACATGAACATTATCTATGTAACAGTTTTTAGGTTTTCCTCCAATATCAGATCTGAAAACATCTGCAGGTTTGATTCAGAAATAACCTGAATACTTGGTGAAAAATACCTTAGGTACAGAGCTGCAGTAACATACACAGTACATCATGGAAATCCTCCTCTTAGGATGAATATTTGTTGTTTATCTGCATGAAAATATCCAGAGATGAACATCAGAGTCCATTTACTGCAATGACGTCAGAGGTGAAGAGGACAAAGTTAGTGAGACCCACAGAGACACAACAGAAGTTTGTTTCAGAAGCGATGCTCTGTGGTGACATCAATAATTACATCCTCATGTTTATCCTCTAATCCCTGCTCAGGATGAGTGGGAGGGATTGAGACGGAAAGTTTGTTCCCTGCACAAACAAAAAATATGAAAAAGTATCAGATGTGAGACAATGAAGATTTCAGAACAAAAGGAGTTCATCATCAGCACACTAAGTGAGGAAATGATTCAGTTTTACCTTTAGCTCTGTGTCGATATAAAGACACCATGAAGAGAGTGGAAATGAAATATGGACAGAACACCACCAGGTGGAGGACCACTCTGATAGCAAGGTGGAGGGTGGAGGAGTGAGAGGCCAGTGTTGTGGAAGAGGGAAGAGCAGAGGTGATGGGCTTCACTGTGGCTGTAGGTTTTTCTGCAGAGAGAATCCCACCTGTTCAGGTGAATATGTGGATGAAATAAAAGGTAACATAAGAGTGAAGCTCCTCACCTGTGACAGTGATCCAGCTGGATGGAGACTCTCCATGACCGCTGATGTCACACTTGTAGAGGCCTTCATCAGACCTGGAAACATGCTGGATGGTCATGTGACCTGTAGGCTGCTTCCTGATGAGGGAGCCATCTTTATAGAAAGCAGCTGGGAGGTTGGAGGGAGTGGTCTTTGTTTTACAGAGCAGAGTGACGTCATCTCCCTCCATCACAGGGAGGACAGGACTCTGCAGGATCACTGATCCACCTCAACACAGAGACAAACTACAGCATTTCATCCATTTACACACAGCTTCATCAACACTAACTCCACACACTCAGCTTACCAGTGACTGTCAGGTTAACCATGTTACTGATGGTACTCTGATTAGACTCACACCAGTAAACTCCACTCTCCCATTTGTACATGTAGCTGATGTTACAGAAAGAACCAGCTGATTTCCCCCAGTCAGCCCCACACTGAGTCCTCTGTTGTTTGCTTGTGTTTCTCCTCAGAGTCCATCCAGCAGAGCTGTCGTCCTCCTCACAGCTCAGAGACAAAAAGTCTCCTTCAAAGAACTGAGAGCTGCTGGGACTCACAGTCAGACGAGCTGTGAGTAATAGAGTAGTAGAGGATATTTAGACCAGGCCCATATTACATTTCATATCTTAACTTCTAGTCCCATATTCCTTGTTTTCATTCACTATCAATTGTTACTGGATGATAATAAATCAGATATTATTTCTTACATAAGAGTCGTTGTTAAGGTGCAGATGTATTTGAGTGTAAGACATCTGTTTAATTGTAATTCAACATGAAATTATGTAGACTGACAGGAGTAAGATAACATTGATTTGACTGAAGTTTGGCACCATGTTCTTAATTAATGTGTCCCAAGAGAGTGAGTCAGGTTTACAGTGTGACAGAAGAAGGTTACTGACCTTGGTTTGTGGTGCAGCTCAGCAGTGAGATCAGAACTAAAGAGAAATTAAACTCAGGTTAGTTCAAAGTTTCACATTCAACAAGACAGCAGAGGCATGAAAAACACAGAGTGAGCTTACAGAGCAGACACAGCAGAGACGTTTCCTCCATCCTGCTGCTCAATTATATCAGACCAACACCGACATCAGCTCACAGTCACTTCAAGCAAAACCCTCCTCTTTCTCGTTGACTGGCTGTTAGCGTTGTGGTTTCCTCCAGAAATGCACTAAAGTGAACATCAGCACCTGTGTAATGCCTTCACTGCCAGTCCGAACAAACCACAGGGATGTGTTATAGCTCTAGCTGACACAGAGTAAAATTACTGACTATGTTACTGAAAGGATTGATTTTATCAATTGTGTTACAGATTGAAAGAAACAAGTTTTGTCTTCCTGTAGCTGACAGCAGGAAGTGACCCGGAGGTGGTTTTGTTCCTGTTGACTTCTCTCTGTTCCAACCACTAACATGTGGTCAGAAACTGTGTGGATGCACGACATCAAACTGCATCAGGCTGTGGTTAAAGTTTTTAAAGGTATTTGGCAGAGGTGAGCTGACGTTTGATCACTTCTATCAGCTAACAGACTTTTTGTAAACCCTTTAACCATACATGTCGTTACACCTCTTATCTCACTGAAATCCAGCTGAACACGTTCCAGTTCACATTTCTCTTGGTTGTGTGTTTGGGATCATTGTCTTGTTTAAATGTTGGCCCTCATTTCATCTTCGTCAGGCTGGTAGCAACACTATACCAACTTCACTGCTGATTTGGTGTTTTCTGGATGATATGCAGTGCCTTTTGACCAAACGTGGTGTGTATTATGGCATCCAAAGAGTTCAGTTTTGGTTTTATCTTGCCAGACTATGTAATTCCAGTATTTCAAAGGTTTCTCTAAATGTTGTCCAGTGAACTTGAAACGTGCTTCAACAGGCTTTTGTTTCAGCAATGGAGTGTTGCATGGTGAGCGTGCATATGGGCCATGGCGGATGAGTGCATTGCTTATTGTTTTCTTTGAAACAATCATCATGAGATGTGTGTTGTGTGAAAACTTGCTAAAAAGTTACCTTTTTATAGACGATCAGTTGGGAAAGAATCAGCTGATATCAATTTCCACCAAGTGGCAAATTACTAATTACTGATAGATTTCAACTGGTGTCATAACTTTCCACGCCTTTTTCCACCTGCTTTTCTTCACGTGCTCAAAAAGTTTTCCCTGTGTTATTTCTAATTATTACACTTCATTTATGGACAATGGACATCTATGGTTTTCTTTGCACGTGTGGATTGGTTTGGAAATGCGTATATATAATATATATATATATAGCTCGAGACGTTGTGGAGGGTGAAGGTAAAGGTGGTCCCAGTGGTAGTTGGAGCAGTTTTCCTTTAACACAAGAGGACTTAAAGACTCAATTAAGCGCAAAGCTGTTTTTCTGTTGTGCAAGGGGCAACAGGCAAATTGTTTTTTTCTTGATATCATCTCTTATTTTCAACAAAGTTGGGGGGGGGGGATCCAATTCCTATTAGTATGTGATTTTGAAATTTTTAAACTGGCCATAAAACTCTCCAAATTTCATCAACAAGTTTTGTTAAATTGGAAATTAATGTTTAAACATAACTTTAGTCCCCACAACATTCCATTGTGGAATAATAGGGTGATATTAAATCAGGGGAAATCTATGTTTGTGGAAGAATGGATGACAAAACAAATTTGGTCTGTGACACATATAATGGATGAAAATGGAAATATACTTGAATTAAACAGGTTTATTGAGAAATATGGCATGAGTTGCTTGCTTGAGCTCTCTAAAAAGGTTTCACAGAATATCCCAGTAGTCCTTATCAATATGATAAAGAACAGTTTTTCAAATATATCGACTCCAAATTTACATAAAATTAAATTAGATGGTCTTGACTTGGTTAATGAAAAATGCAATAATCAGTTTTTGAGGAGGTATTTGGTTAACACCTTTCTCCAGGAAAAAACACTCACTCATCTTTAAAGATTATAACAAATCTGAGATCTCGTTGATCAGAACCAAATATTTAAAATGTCCATTCCCCCCCAAATTTAAAGAAGTCCATTTTATAACTACCACAAATATTTACCCCTCCAATGAATTTATGAGAGAAAGATTTAAATTAAGGAACCTTTTAAAAAAACAAGCGCGTCCATGCTCACAGGTGTACACACGGGTGATCACACCCACAAACTACACCCTTTTTGGCTCCTACCTCAAAGCACACTGTGTTCTGTTGATCTTATGTGCTGCACAATAATGTTTAATATTTAGTATTTACTGTCATATTCCCATATATCATTGTGATGTTGTTTATTCTATTACTCTTGTTTTCTTCTGCTTGTTCTCTTTTTTCTTTCTCAGCAGGTGATCCAGGTGATCGATATATGCATTTTTTTTCTGCCCATTCTGTTGGTTTTTGTCTTTTGCCCTTCTCCCCCGTCCCTCTTCTCAGCTGTTTCTCTTTCCCTCTTTCTTTCTCCCCTTCTTTCCCCCAGTCAAGTCTGTCCCGTATTCAGCAAGTGAAAATAAAATAAACAATAAAAGGTGAATCAAATGGACCATTACGGCAAGGCTGGGATGGTCAATTTGGTAAAGTAAATCCGTTGGGCATCTTTCTTTGCCTTTAGACAACAATTCTGATGGCAAAAGAGCCAAACGGTAGTGATGTGTCCTGTGTGTCGAAGCGTCGAATCGTGTGTCGGGTAATCTCGGGGGCGTTTTTGTGAAGCGCGTATCGAGGCTTGCTTTGATTACGTATGCAGTGACGTTCGAGGCCTCGCGGGCAGTCCGTACCACGTGACTGATTCAGGGACTGGTTCACCGGTTCGCGCCAGATTCGAAATTAAATGGGCAGCAAAATACAGCTGATTTCCCATCACACTGTGTTGTGGAATTGGATTACGTACGTGTTACATAGTTACTTGAGCATTTCTTCTTCGATGGAACCAGCAAGGAAGAGATGTTTTTTTTTTAATTTTGTCTCTCCTAATAAAGTATGCACATAAAGTATCCTAATATTAATATTAAGTATCCTAATAAAGTATCCGTCGACGGGTCCGGGCTTCGTGTTTACGCCTTTTTTGCGCTGATTCTGAAGCTGCAGGTTTTATTTCTCTTCAAACAATATTGACCGAACCAGCAGCAAAAGAAGATCCAAACTACCTTCACATAAACATCGTCATGAATTTCCTCTGACTTTTGCTGTTTTGCTTTCACCAGGATAAAATCACACTTCATGCACAGCTTTCTCTCTCTCACACACACACACACACACACACACACACACACACACACACACACACACACACACACACACACACACACACACACACACACTATATTTCAAGAACAGTTTCCCGTCTAAAAATCTGTTTTCTGCATTATTCGCTTGTTTGTTACGCATAAGACCGCCGTTGTTTACAGCGCTGTCAGCCGCTGTTTTTTCCCATTTAAATACTTCCGAAAAGAAAACCTAATTTCTGCCGTTCAATAGGCTACTAAAATAATTTAAACTTTTTAACATTATGCAAAATTGCAAAACGCTAAGGTGTGTCTCTAATAAAACCTCTATTTGCTCTGCTTCAGTTCAGCAGCATCAGGTAATGTTCATTTGTTGATTGATGGTTTTCTTTTGGTTTTGATCTACTGCAGAATATTTTTATAGAATCGTTTTTCTGTTTTAGCCTCAGCTATGTTGACACAAAGGCATCTGCTGTGATGCTTACACATTAGATAAAGTCTCGAAAGTGTCAGCTTTCTTTTTATAGTTATACAAATATGCAAATGTACTGATCTATGATCTGAATTATACTATTGACAGACTGTCTGAGGCTAACAGTTTCATACCAAAACGCTGTCCTGATAGTTTCCACTTTCTCTTTTGTATCACACATACTGAGACAATATTCGGGATAAATAACCAAGAAAACAATTTATTTATTCAGTTTAGAGGTTTACACATCATTATAATCACAGAGCCCGCTTCACTTGAATTGTCCACTTGATGGCGCAGTAGAGCAAATGAATCATCACAATGCTTCGAACCATGAGTCGACCAATTGGGTGGAAAGCTTCAGTTCATCATGAGGCTTCATCTCACCATCACTACCAAACGGGACAGGCAAAAAAAAAAGAAAAAAAAAAAAAGAGAAAGATTTAAATTTGTGTCAGACAACTGCTATATTTGTAAAACAACGTTGGAAACAACAGAGCACATGTTTTATGGGTGTGTGACAGTCCGGAATTTATGGAAATCTCTCATTTAGCTCCATACAAGTTCATATAAAAGAGGAGAAAAAATCCAAACAAATGAACTTGTTTTGCCTGCCAGGGTGACCTAGAGCCAGGGTTGGCAAATTTGCTATCAAGAGTAATTTCTAAGCAGTGTTTGACCAAATCTGTTTAAGATCATAACTCATATTTGTAACATAGTTTTCACAGCCTGTTGAGCCTGTTCATATTCTGAAATGGTTAATCATAATCGCATCATGTGACTTTGCAGCAGGTTTTTGTGATTAGTTGATACTTTAAATTTGCCTTTTTATTGTGATTTTTCCTTTTTGTCATTTATGAAATTAGAGAATTTTCTTTTGAAGCCAACAAAACAGTGATTGAATTAAATAGAAAAAAATATTACTGTGGATATTTATTTAAGCTTACTTTGATAGACCATTTTGATTACTACCTGTGTTTGTGCAAAAGAGTCAAAAGTAGCTGCATTGTATTAAAAAAGGGGTGGGAGGGGTGGTGGTGAGGAGCTCAGGCAAATGTAAGGTACTCTACGAAAGCAATGTTTTGGACATGTCCCATTGGGTTGAGGCCCCCAGCAGCCCAGGATACACTGGAGAAGATCGCATCTTTTGGCTGCTTTGGGGATACCTCAGTGTCCCCCCTGAAGAGATTGAGGAGGTGGCTCTGCAGAGAGAGGTCTGGGCTAATCTGCGTAGACTGCTGCTGTGATCCGAATTAGAATTAGTAGCCAAAGATGGATGGGTGGGCAGTCTAAACATATTTGCTTAAAAAAGGGCCAATTCATTCAGTCATTTTGACTGAATTGCAGAAGCAGATGAAGCATGCAGTAATCAGTGTTGGTGGTGAAAGCAAATAAATCTGAGTAGATATTGTTACACTCTTCTTATATGGATCTGGACTCCATAGAAACACGAAAAACTAGACATTTGTGTTTACATTCATGTTAACCACAAGTACTGAGGTTCAGCGACATTCACCACCAGGTAATTAAAATTCAGGTGTTAGACTCCTTACAGGTAGAGGGTGTAACTAAAATGTTGGAAAAAAAAATACACACACACACAAAAGAAATCAGTAGGCACTGCAGAAGCACAAGTGGGAAATTGCAATGTTCACTAAATATGAAAATATGTAATTAATTACCTTTTTTTTTAAAACTAAATTTCCAAAAAAGCAACTCTTTTCATGTTATACTACTGTTTTTGGGATGCAGGAGTGATTTAGACTTACCAGGCTGTGAAAACGTGAGACTGAAATGTTTTATGGCTCCATTAAGATAAATTTTGGCCAAAACTTGCTCAAAACATTTCTTGACATTAAATGTTGCATACCCGTGGTCTGAATGCTAACTGCATTATTTAAAACACCTGCTACTTTATTGATAACCAAAGGCACGACTGGAATACACAAAACGCTACATGTATAAAGGTAATTAGCTAATTTACATCATGGAGCCCTGCTCACAAAAACTGGCATGGATTAAATTCAGTTTTATTTATATAGCACCAAATCATAACAGTAGTCGCCTCAAGGTGCTTTATATTGTAAGGTAGACCCTACACCAATACATACAGAGAAAAATCCAACAATCATAAGACCGCCAATGAGCAAGCACTATGCTTTGGAAAAAAGGAAAGTTCTAAGTCTAATCTTGAAAGTAGAGATAGTGTCTGTCTCCCGAATCCAAACTGGAAGCTGGTTCCACAGAAGAGGGGCCTGAAAACTGAAGGCTCTCCCTCCCATTCTACTTTTAAATACTCTAGGAACAACAAGTAGGCCTGCAGAGCGAGAGCGAAGTGGGCCTGATTATTTAAGACCTTTATATGTGAGGAGCAGGATTTTGAATTCAATTCTGGATTTGAAGGGAAGCCAAAACAGGAGAAATATGCTCTCTCTTTCTAGTCCCTGTCAGTACTCTTGCTGCAGCATTTTGGATCAGTTGAAGGCTTTTCAGAGAGTCCTGATAATAATGAATTACCGTCGTCCAGCCTGGAAGTAATAAATGCATGAACTAGTTTTTCAGCATCACTCTGAGACAGGATATTTCTAATTTTAGAGATGTTGCGCAAATGGAAGAAAGCAGTCTTACATATTTGTTTAATATGTGCATTGAAGGACATGTCCTGGTCAAAAATGACTCCAAGGTTCCTCACAGCGTTACTGGAGGCCAAGGTAATGCCATCCAGAGTAAGAATCTGGTTAGATACCATATGTCTAAGATTTTCAGGGCCGAGTACAATAACCTCAGTTTTATCTGAATTAAGAAGCAGAATGTTAGCGGCCATCCAGGTCTTTATGTCTTTAAGACATTCCTGCAGTTTAACTAATTGGTGTGTTCAGTGATGGGAATAACGGCGTTACTAATGGCGTTACTTTTTTCAGTAACGAGTAATCTAACTAATTACTATTCCTATCGTTACAACGCCATTATAGTTACTAACAAGAAAATGCAGTCTGTTACTATTTTTCAACAAACAGACGGTTGAAGCTGTGTTCAGTTTACCACATCTTATATCAGCTGCAGGAATTAGCTGTAAGTAATCTGGACGCTACAGCTTTAAGCAGCTGCGGGCTCCCGCGGACGGTAATCACATCACTGTCTAGCACAACACCTGGAGCTCATGGGCAAAACAATCGCATGAGAGCCGCTGTTTGACTGAGGAAGAATAAAATAGTCGTGGTAAGTCAGTCACATGACCACTTAAAGACAAAGCAACAAGGTGAGATATACCAGTTTTTAAATTGATAGGCCAATTAAAACCAGAGTCATGATAAACAATATTTTTCCTCAATAGTTTCACCACATTAGCGCTAGCAAGCACTCTCTGCTTATGAGCTAAAAACCAAACAAAACTAGGGGAAGTTTTAGGAGTGACAGCGAGAGAGAGAGTGAGTTTTGAGATGTGAGAGATTTGTGACGTTTAGCGTGTTTGGAGTGTGTAGTTAATGTGTCGTCTTGTGTAGTTCACGTGTAGTGTTGTGGATAGTTTTGTGTTGTGTATCAGAACAATGAGGCGACTGCTGTCTCCAGGTAGAAACAGGCGTGATACACCTGCTGCTCAGACCTGCAGGTATCAGGCTGTGATGTTCTCCTTCATAGTGGACAGAAATTATATTTTTGGAGTGGCACAAATAATTTGTGAGGCATCTTATTGAAGGCAGAACAGCTGATTGTTCTGTAAATAGTTTGAAACGGTTGTTTTAAAAAATGGTAAAAGGTAAATGGATTCAAATAACTTTGTTGTTTGCAAAACTTTTTAAAATTTTAAAATTGACAATTAATATTTGCATCTAAAGTTTTGAAATATGATTCAATAAAATGTTTGTGGTTGTTACAGTAAAAAAATATAACTTTTTCTACTCTGATTTTATGGTTTTTGTCTGATTTTGGATCAATTGTGTTAATACAGTATGTCAAAATGAAAACATAACTGTAAATTCAGACACGTCAGGTTGTGCTGAAAATGATGATACCAAAGAAGGCAAAGTAAATAATTTTTAAAGGTGAAATGTGGAGGGAAAATCAAAAGTAGTGAAAAATGGCCAATTATACCCTGGACCCCAGAGGGTTAAACAGTTTTTTTTAAGTAACGCAATAGTTACTTTTCAAGTAATTTCTTGATGCATTCTCAATCATCCAGGAAAGTAAATCACGAAATCATGAAAATGAATGCTATATCTTCTGATGAAAACTTAATTAACTTTAGTGTGTGAAGAGGACTCTCCATTTACATGAACAAATTAGACTCTCTTAGATATACAAACCACTGCAGCGCAGTACCTGTAATATACATGGATGAAACCCTGTCTGTGAAGCTGTGTTTTACATCCAAATGCCTCGAGGCCTTATGACATCCTCCACACTATGTACTTGAATATATTAAAGTGATGAGCACCTCTTTCATTGAATTTTGTGTGTTTTAATCAACTTTGTTACATCTGTGGTCTTTCCAGTCAAAAGTGACCACCATAGGAAATGAATTGGAATCTACCTTGACTTGTTTTTCCTACAGATGTGCTGATGGGGTGATATGTGTGTAGTGGTTAGTGGGCTGTTATGTTGTAAATTGTTTAATTGCATAAAACAGTGCCGATTATGGCTGGGTATCGTCACTGATTTCTAGAATCGATTCGATTCCGACTCAATTTGAATTGGGGAAATTTTGCCTCAGACAGACAGAAATATTATAATTTTGATCATGCATCAGTACATTTCCATATTTCTATATCTCTAAAAAGAAAGCTGACACTTACGAGACTTTATAAAACGTGTAAGCATCACAGCAGCTTTGTAGGATAGTAGGATAGGACACAGAAAAACATAAAGGTGATTTTCCTGGCCTGGGATTTTATAAAAAAAATGTTATGCAGTAGATCAAAAACGAAAGAAAACCATTAATCAACATTAATGAACACTAGAAAGTGCATTTTTTGCCGACGGATCAGACTCTCCTCCACACAATTCACATTCATAAAGTGCTCTACAAACCCAACATTACAACTAACAGCTGGATTTTCTTGTGTCAGTGCAGCTTGTCAAACTAGAAAGCACCACTTACTGTTAAGAGAGAGAAAGTATATCCTCGGTTTCTTAACTTAGACTTAAACTTACAGCCAGGAGCAGCACAAAAGTGACCCTCTGTTGACTGATTTTTTGTTTTAGTGTCCTTATTTTCCTCTGTGTTATTGGTTCTGTTACTAGTTAGCTAACATGAACTAATGTAAGTCTATTGAACACAACCAATCAACCAACTCAGTGATGTAACTTCAGTCAGATTAAATTCTGTACATTTGATTAAAAACTAATAGTATTAAAATATCATCAAGCAGCTTCCTAATTGTTGGACGTTTTTCTCAGTTTCTTTTTAGATTTTTTTGTTTTTTATTTCCCTGAAAATGAAAAACACATGTAAAATGATGGAAACTGCATTTTACAGGAACAGGTCGGGTGTTTAAATGCCTTCAGCAATATGGCGGCAGCAAATACGCGTCTTACTACCATGATGCTTTGTTTCTGTGCTTCAATCTGTTGTCGTCTACTCGGCATCCTCTTTCAAGAAGTCTGCATCTGGGAATTGTTTTAGATTTGATCAACAAACAATAGATTCAGTCTTTCTGGGAGAAGCTGTAGCACATCAGCCCAGTTTAATAGTTAAAGCTCAGTCAGAGGAGCTTTAACTTCTCTGACTGAGGAGTTAAAGCTCCTTAAATTTACCAGCATTTACCAGGGAAATGTTGGTAAATTAATAAACCATCAGCAGAGCTCGAAGTTCACACAGCTAGCCTCCTCCACACATAAATAACTGAGCTCAAATTCTTCCAGAGTGGATGGATGTCAGCTGAACATGCCAAATTGTTTGAAGGGTTGACTTCTGTCTGGTTCTTTATTGCCCTCTGTATATTTTTCGTGTGAAACACATGGGCCCTGCAGGGCTGTGGGGTTTTATGTACTGGCAAAAACACTGAAATGTGTAGGAAAAAAGTTCACGTTAGAAACCACAGAACTGAATTTATTTACAAATTTTATTTTTAAATAATTTATTTAAAACCACTTTTGTCCTGGTTGAACAGCACACACAGAGTCTCATATAATATTCTCTCCCTTTTTCAGCTCAACAGAGCTAACTGGTTTCTGATCCTTAGTGTAGTTTTACATTAACCTCTCTGCTCTGTGTTATTTCCTCTTTCAGGCCAGAAAAGCATCACAGCTCATTCTGGACAGGACGTCACTTTCCCGTGCCGAGCTCCAAACAACAAAGCCATCCATGTAAAGTGGAGCAGAACTGACCTGGGGGAAGAATATGTCCTTTTGTACCGGGATGATGTGTTTGTTCCAGGAAACCAGCATCAATCTTTTCAGAACCGGGTGGATCTGCAGGACAGACAGATGAAGGATGGAGACGTGTCTTTGATTCTAAAGAATGTTACGACTGCCGATGCTGGAACATACGAGTGTAAGGTGTTAGTCGGAAAAGAAATGAGGCTCAGCAACACCATCACACTGACTGTTGATCCTCCAGGTGAGTGAGTAGAGTTGAGTGTGTGTGTGATCAGAGGTGAAGCTGCTTCCTGGTTGTTGATGTTTGTTTCTAAAGATGTTGTTGATGAGACTTTGTAGAAAGCAGCTGGTCTGAGTGATGTGATCAGAGTGCAGTAGATAATGTCTGACAGCAGTTTGAAGAGGAAATGGATTCTGTTCTGTTCTTCACTCATCACCTACCTGACAGCTGACACCTCACACCTGTTTCTCACCTGCAGGTCAGACAGGAGGAGGGACAAAGGATGGAGGGAAGGAAGTTGAAGCGAAGAAGGCAGGAGGGAAGGAGGAAAAATTGTATTTACTAATAGCTGGACTGTCTGTGCTGGTTGCTGTTGGCTTTTTTCTTATCTACAGAAAATGTAAAGCACAGCAGAAGCAGGGTTCATACGAGCCTCCAATTGAACTTCAGCCAGTTTGAAAGACCTCAGAACTTTTCCCGTTTTAACTCACATGCTGATGATGCAGCTGACCAACAGATAATCTCAAACAACCAAACCAGAGTTTCCTGCAGCAGCATCCTCTTCTGTGAACACTATAAAACAACAGCAGCAGTACAGACGTCTGTCTGTGTGAGTCAGCTTTATGAATCACATAAGGAAAAAACTGGTCAAAAACTGTTGAATCTGCTCAGAGTTCATGTAGAGTCTGGTCCACATGTCTGTACTAATCATTCAGCTCCCTCCTTGAAGTCTTTTTTTGTGAGTGCAAAGGATCCTGAGAGCTGACTTGTCTGCAGCTTTCGACTTCTGATAAGCTCAAGAAATAGTAATAATTTTGAATTTGTTTTCCCGACTGCAACATTTACATCGGATGCCCTGATTTGGAGCAGGGACACAGAAAATCATGTTCAGGAGAGTTCAACCATGTTCAAGGGACGTTACCTTTCAGATGCATGATGGTTGGGTGGCAGCATTGGCGCATCGTGTGCCTGGAGGGACTGTCTATTGAGGACCTAGAAGATTTATACCTATTTGGAAGAATGATAACAGGGTTTTTGCCGATCGGAGCTGGCTTGGCCCTGGCATATCGAATATTAAAGAAAGTGGTTACAGCTGTTCAAAACCCCACAAGGCAAGCCGCTATAGAGGGAAGGGCTCATGGGTCGACTGGACCAGCGCAGAGTCATGCTGCAGGACCGGATGCTGCTGTCTACATCACTAAACTCTCACCCCATTTACCCACCCCTGTTGCTGTTATCATTTCATGTTATGGTGTGAAGTCATGTGCTTTTTGTGGCGAGGAGTTTTTTTTGTTTCATGTTCTCATACTGATCTCCTACCAGGAGCTCAGTCTGAGTAGAGTTCTCTTTTTTTCTCCTCCACCCCCCTATTGTGTTAAACATTTCATTGTTTTTCTCTACGTTACCTGTTCTGACCGGTTTCCCCAATGTGATGTTTGTGTAATATATGTATGATTGGAGGTCTAATTTTTCGCTGCAGGCAACTGCAAGTGACAAAAAATAAGGCTTCATCATTGCACATTGTAAAAACTGTGTAATTTATTCATCTAAATGATATGGAAAGTATTCTAAATTTAAGTATGTCTTTGTAAAGTTATTTTAATTTGTCTTAATAAATTAAATGGAAAATTAGTGATGGTGAGATGAAGCCTCGTGATGAACTAAAGCTTTCTATCCAACTGGTTGACTCATGGTTCGAAGCATTGTGATGGTCATTTGCTCTACTGCGCCATCAAGTGGACGATTCAAGTGAAACAGGCTAAATGATTATAATACCATTATGTGTAAACTGAATAAATAAATTGTTTTCATGGTTATTTATCCCGAATATTGTCTCAGTATGTCTGATACAAAAGAGAAAGTGGAAACTATCAGGACAGTTTTGGTATGATTGTGTAACTGTTACCGTTGCCAGGGCTGGGTATCGTCACTGATTTCTAGAATCGATTCGATTCCAATTCAATTCGATCCGGGGAAATTTTGCCTCACACAGTCAGAAATATTATAATTCAGATCATGGATCAGTACATTTTCATATTTTTATATCTATAAAAAGAAAGCTGACACTTGCGAGACTTTATAAAAGGTGTAAGCATCACTGCAGATGCCTTTGTGTCAAAGTAAAATAAAACAGAAAAATGTTTTTATAAAAATATTCTGCAGTAGATCAAAAAAACGAAAGAACGAACCATTAATCAACAAATGAACATTACCTGATGCTGCTGAATTGAAGCAGAGCAAATTACAGAGGTTTTATTAGAGACACACCTTAGCGTTTTGCAATTTTGCATAATGTTAAAAAGTTTAAATTATTTTAGTAGCCTATTGAACGGCAGAAATTAGGTTTTCTTTTCGGAAGTATTTAAAAAGGAAAAAACAGCGGCTGACAGCGCTGTAAACAACGGAGGTCTTATGCATAACTGTCACGGTTCGCTTGAGGACTCACACGCAGGACTCAGAGGCACAGTCAGTATTTATTACAGTTCCACAAGGTGTATATACAAACAGTGCAGGGGATAGTGCTATATACAAAGCGGTGACAGGGAAAGAGCTCCGGGGAAATCCAGGCAGGGAAAAGACACTTGCTCCTCTTCTGGCTCTCTCACCAAACACTCACACAAAAGGGAATCCACTCGGGGAATGCAGGGTCGGGTCCAGGGGATCTATGTACAGAAGGAAACAAACGTTAGACGTTTTGCACAGAGAAGCAAAAGAGAACTTGCTCAGAGTCGGGCTGCACTGACGCGAGTCACACACAACGATCCAGCGATGAGTAGAAGCCACTCCCTGGCTTAAATGCTGGCTGCGCTGATGAGGCCCAGGTGTTTCCTCTTCAGAGGGGCGTGGGCCAAGGGCGTGAACCCACCATGAGTTCCGCCCTGGCGAGAGAAATGCTCAAGTAACTATGTAACACGTACGTAATCCAATTCCACAACACAGTGTGATGGGAAATCAGCTGTGTTTTTCTGCCCATTTTATTTAGAATCTGGCGCGAACCAGTGAACCAGTCCCTGAATCAGTCACGTGGTACGGACTGCCCGCGAGATCTCGAACGTCACTGCATACGTAATCAAAGCGAGCCTCGATACGCGCTTCACAAAAACGCCCCCGAGATTACCCGACACACGATTCGACGCTTCGACACACAGGACACATCACTATTTGTAACGTTCACTAAAGCTGTTTCTGTCCTGTGATGAGCTCTGAAACCTGACTGAAACTCTCCAATATGTTCATTTACTTATTTCAATGTCTCCCTACAAATGTTCCCAAAAGTTTCTTCAAACAGCTTAATAAACATATAACTTCTTTTATATCGCAAAAGAAAAATCCAAGAGTTATACTCACCTCTCTGCAGGCCCCATATTCAAGGAGAGAACTTAATTTACCAAACTTTAGGAACTTATCTTGCCTCCCAGTACCGATCAGTTTGGATCTGGCTACGTGCAGAGAGGAGTGAGGTTAGATGGGTTCCAATAGAACAACATGAGGTGAACCCCATACTATTAAAATATGTTCCATTTTAGGTACAAAAAAATGTCTATCCAAGTTTACAAACAATTTGATAATATTTAACACCTTCAGCACCTGGCAGGAATCTCACTCGCTTCTGAAATTAAATATCTCTTTTCTTAGAAGGACACCCTTATGGGGCAACCCTGATCTCTCTCATCACATTGCCGACCCAATATTGGGGAGATGGAAGGAGTCTGTTAAGGACATTCTGTGACACTGTGGTAGCATCTGCCTTTTTCTATCCAGTGACTTGCTGTGGGAGTGGATGCGTGGACAGGGACAGGAGCGATACTGATAAACTGGTGCAGAGGTCTAGCTCCATGCTAAGCTGTCCTCTGTCTGTGGAGGCTGTTGGTGAGAGGAGGAAGTTAGTAAAGCTGACATCCATCATGAATAACCCACATCCCCCTCTGCATGAATCTGTGAGTGTGAGTGTGCTGAGCAGCTCCTTTAGTCAGAGACTGAAACACCCTCGCTGCAGGACGGAGCGCTTTTGCAGATCATTCATCTCGACAGCAGTTAGACTCTTTAACTCCTCAATCACGATGTTATGAGTCACTGGACTTTGTGGACATCCACGGTCATCTCTCCATGCATAATGCACCTATTATATGTATGGACGTGTTGCCTGAGCAGGTATATGTATATGTATACATATGTATATTAGTGTGTGCATGTACATGTATATACTTATAGATACTTATAGATATCTATTACTTACATAATAATAGTAGTTGAAGAAGAAAGGTTAAATTTATTTCTTGCATTTCCACAAACTTCTGTCCATAATCATATTTATGCTATCGTTTCATATACTGTATTATCTTAATATTTTGTATTTGTTTGTATTTTATTTCTATTTTCTTCTGATATCTGTACCTGAGCTGAGGTAATGCACAAATTTCCCTGCTGTGGGGTCAGTAAAGTCTTATCTTATAAAAACACAGAACTTGTTCAAAGCACTTGGTTCCCAGTATTTAGATACCTAAAGTTTCAATGAATATGTCCATCATCAGGCAAATTTGACCAAACTAGGAAATACTTATGCAAAAGTTCATGCTGGGGATCAATAAAATACTCTGATTATCTGTTCCTGTTTTACTTTGGTAGTCATTTATTGAGCTTTGTTTACTTTCTGTTTGTCTTACAGTTTTCATTTATACATTTTTAAGTAGTAATTGATTATAGGCTGCTATAGTGGAAACATGTTTAGTTCATAGTACAATTATTAAACAAAAGATAAAAGTCAGTTTGTCTGCCTAGTTGCGGCTGCTGGTTCACCGTTCACCTGGAAGATTCCAGAACATTCAGGTAAGGACGCTACGGGATCGCTACCTGAGGACAGCGGTAGATCCTGCCTACAAGAAAATCACGAGCACGCCCAAGTGTGAGCGAATAGAAACTAAGGAAGACTTCGTTCAGACATTGTGGCATTTATGGATTCGATGAAAGGTTTGTTCTTGGTTTACTGACAGTTTTAATTTGACTTGACGCATGGTGAAAACCTCTGTGTCACTTGTGGCGTTTTTTACACCTCATGTCGACGTGACACCTGTTGTGTGACGTTTTTCTAGATGATTCTTTTAAAAAGACAGTAAAGTGACTGGAAACACACGAAAACAGATCGTTTTATGTTTTAGGTTTGATCGCTTCTTTTTTTTTCTGTTCAGTTTTTAGAACAGCTGAGATGTCTGGTGCGACGTCTTCCGTCTGGCTCTGGTTGATTTTGGTGTTCGCCATCTTCATCAAGTCTTCCTCGGCTGGTGAGTTCAGCTGTTTCCTGATATATGAAATGATTGTGGACCCACTTGAGTGAAATATTTTTAGGTTAGTTCGGTAAATGTCAGTGTACGTGTGTTAAAGTAGTTCTTATTTAATAAGCGCAGTTGAGAACCACTTCCTTATTCCCTATCGCGTCGACGTCACCTCACTGTTATGTAATGCCTCAGCCTGAGCGCTTCAGTTTGAAGTGAGAGTTTGAAATATTTAATTTTATATTTATGAGCCAATTTTACTATAATTTAACACTGTCACTAAGCCTATGTTTGACTCTAATGATGAAATAACTTATTATATGTAGGACGGAGGTTTTTTCCTACTTAAAATAAGCCATTAGGGTGTGAGTACATAGCTAAAGCAAAGACAGTGACTCAGTGCTGTCTGTTCGTCTTATATAAGTAAAGCATGTTTAGACTTCAGCAAGTTCAATCTCACTGACAAAAACATGTTTAAAAAAAAGAAAGCTCAAACTAGGCAGCAATCGGTGGTTTACAGTATATACATATTATTTTATGGATGGATATTAGCTCAACATGTTGAAATGTATTAAGTGACATTTGCTTAGGTCTTTATTTCCATTCCTAAAAGGTTTTCATGATTTTTGTTTTTAAAAATGTCACCAATAGACACTTACTAATGATTACAGGAGGTTTTAGGGGCCTGCAGGATGCTGGGCTTAATGTACATCACCTGAAACACTGAAGTTTGTAGTGAAAATGTGTTATATACCTCAATTACACCTGAAATTTACTTGTATTATGTATTTTATTTAATATAAACTGGGGTTATTATAAGTGTATCAAATGGACACTCTGGTCCCGTTCAGCTGAGCTCAGGGGTTTCTGACTGTTGATCTTTGCGCTGTTTGGCTGGGGTAAATATCAACATTTCATTTGCTCCGTTTTTGTCTCCCTTTCAGGACAGATAAATATTACTGCTGTGCTCGGTGAAAATGCCATTTTGCCATGTCGAGTTTTGGATGGTAACAAAACCATCAATGGCCTAGAGTGGAGCAAACCTGAGCTGGAGACAGAATATGTCCTGTTGTACCGGGATGGACACTTGGACTTATTCAAGCAGCATCCATCCTTTAAGGACCGGGTGGATCTGCAGAACAGACAGATGAAGGATGGAAACGTGTCTTTGATTCTGAAGAATGTGATGACTGCTGATGCTGGAATATACGCAGTCCGTAAGATTCCAGAAACAAAGCGCAGGAAGAGAGCATATCTGGGCGGTGATCCCATCTGCATCATCACACTGAGTGTTGTTGATCCTCCAGGTGAGTGAGTAGAGTTGAGTGTGTGTGTGATCAGAGGTGAAGCTGCTTCCTGGTTGTTGATGTTTGTTTCTAAAGATGTTGTTGATGAGACTTTGTAGAAAGCAGCTGGTCTGAGTGATGTGATCAGAGTGCAGTAGATAATGTCTGACAGCAGTTTGAAGAGGAAATGGATTCTGTTCTGTTCTTCACTCATCACCTACCTGACAGCTGACACCTCACACCTGTTTCTCACCTGCAGGTCAGCGTATTGGACTCGAGATTGTTCTGCCAATAGCCACCGCTGTGCTGCTTGTTGTTGCGATCATATTAATCTACAGAAGATGCAAAAAACAGGATCCAAACGAACCAGACGACTGTGACTCACCTGACAAGAGTTTGTTGTCCTGATTCACTGTTTTTTGTTTTCAGTAATTTCTTCCCAAGCTGGGAATTTTATTTTACATGTCTTTTTCTGACACATGCCACACTCATTAAGCTAGCCCACGTGTGATTAGCTGAGCTGTGTTTGGCATGTTGGATTCAAGGCATGTCCCCCTCCTTGAATTGCCACCTTATCGTGGTGGAGGGGTTTGTGAGCTCAGACGATCCTGGGAGCTGAGTTGTCTGGAGCGTTCAGCTCTTGGTAGGGTCTCCCATGACAAACAGGTCCCAGGTGATGAGCCAGACTAAGAGCAATTCAGTAACATTTAACCATGATCAAATTAGGCTTTCTGTAACGTTGTTTTTGTACATTTTGGTTGTATAGACAGGTTAAAATACAGCCATTTCTCTCAGTCGGTTACCTTTTATCTTTAATGTGATTGTATTATGTCTGAGTAAGGGTCTGTGTCCACAGGAAGCTGTTTTTCCTTTTAATAGCTCCTCTCTCAAACACTTATTGATGCCAGCTGCCTGTTAGCATAAGCTTATACTCCTTCACAGTTGACAGAGTCTGGAAACCAGGATAAAAATGGCTGATTTTTTTCATAGTTTGTCCAAAAACAGCTTCCTGTTGATAAAAACCTTTAATCTGCAACTCCACATGTTTGTAGTCCAGCAGTTTTCAAACATCGAGTCTCTGCTTGTGCAAAACAAACAAGTATCTGCTGATGCTGTGACCTGGGAATAAAATTTAATCTCCATCATTATTTTTTTTTTAAGATTAATTGACAATGATTCAGTTCCTGAAATGAGACACAGGAGAAAATATTTGAGAACTGCTGATTTAGTGGATTGAGAAGCACAAAACTTAGAAGTTATTATACTGTATATGTTTACAACGTGGAAATTTTCTGTGTACAAGGCCTGAAATGTTTGCGAATGTATTAACGTGGTGTTTTGTATTGAAGTGATTCTGTTTGAGTTCAGATATCTGACATTAAAGTACTGTCATGGTTTGTTTGTTTTTGTCTTTTTTTGTTTGTGTATTTTTTCAACCACTTGGAAGCAGAAAAGCAGCTGAAAATTAAAGATTAGACTCAACTTCACTGAAGCACAAGGAGCTTCCTTCTACAAACAGATGCTGTAAACACTGGCACTGTGTCTATGATGTGGTTTACAGCTCCATTACAAAGTGACATTGTAACCTGTACAAATTTATAAAGACACAGGAATACTGTAATGTGTTACATGTTTTAAATGTGAACTTGCTCCAGCTTCATTTAAGAGCTGAGCTAAACAGACATAGATTCAATCTTTCCACACACAGTTTGGTCCACAGAGATGTTAGTCATGTCTTCTGATCAGATCTCGTCTTTCTCTGTGGTTTTACTTCCTGCTGTGTTTTCAGGGCTCTGAATGTGTGCTTAAACAATTTAGAAAGGTTCACTTATTGTTAGTGATGCAGCATTTTAAAGGCTGTTACTCAGAGGTCATAAGTAAATCTGCCAAACTGTCATGTCTGTATAAACCAATCAGATCTCATTCTGCACTCAGATCTGTGTTTGTAGCTCAGGCTGACATTTGAGTGAGGAAACATTCACCTGTGTTTCTAACATGTATTCAAGGCTCCATTAATATATTTTAGAGCAGCAGGAACTGAACTTGGTGCAGAAATGTCTGAATGACGTGTTGAGACGTCAAAGAAAAACATTCCTGAGTGCTGACGCACCCAGTGATGTGGATCCCAACACAAGGTAGACAGGTTTTCAAAAATGATGATGTTCTTTAACTGATGTCATCTAACACTGTGTAACACTTATTTTTCTTTTTTAATAATAGAACCTCTTTTAACCTTGAATGTTCCCAAACACATTTAAGAATGTTGTGGGAACGTTTCTTGTTAGTTGGGACACTTTACAGCTGCTGACGTCCAAGAAGATTAATAACGTTCATGAAGATAACTGTGCTTTTATGGAGGCTGTTAAGTCAAATATTTAGTACACTCATGCATCTACAGGCTGAACAACAGCTGAATTCCACATCTGCACATTTCTTCTGTGTAAGAGCAGCTCTGTGTCAGACGGTCTCCAAACCCTCAGAAGAAACACTTTAGTATTTGTCTGCGTCAAAATGTAGATTACAGATCTTAATTAATGCTGTTACAGGTACAGTAAAAACAATATGAGAACAATCACAGTTATTATTTACTGAAGCGAAAAATTAATATTAACATGTCCCACCCTCTGAATATAAATATAACAGCCTCTTCAGAGGAAAATCACGCTCAGGGACAAACTGTTGAACAACACAGGTCGGGACGCTGACTCCATCCCAAACCATCAGGAATTGTAATGTGTTTGTGGTTTTCACTATATTGTGTTTTCTCTATGTGACTGAAATAATTAATTTTCCTGATAATACTTGCTGATGAGGACAGATGTTCAAATTTTAGTAGATAATCATTTAATTTGTTATTGTTATTTCCACTGAGAACAAATTCAGTTATAAGTATAAAAACTACGGTGCATTTTACATTATTGGATAGTAGAGAAGAGCCATTCTATGAATGCTGTTAAGTATGAATGCTGTGACAGCACTGAGCAGCTCCTTCAGTGGGAGACTGCGGCACCCACGGTGTGGGACGGAGAGATTTCGCAGGTCTTTCCTCCCCACTGCTGTCAGACTCCACAACAAAGACTTTAACTGAACAAACACACACATCCACACATGTGCAATAACACTAAGTGCAATAATCTTTTCTGGCATCGTTGTATTTTTACTCAGTTGTATATAGCATTCGTATTCTATTTTTATCTTATTGTATATTTTTATTCTATTTTATTCTACTGTATATAGTATATTATTTTATTCTATTCTGTACAGCTGTGTACTGTATTTATTCTTATTGTATTCTAATTTTTGCGTCATAACTTTTGCACTGTCCACTTCCTGCTGTGACAAAACAAATTTCCCACGTGTGGGACTAATAAAGGTTATCTTATCTTATCTTATCTTATCTTATCTTATCTTATCTTAAGTATTTGTATAAGTATATCACACCTGTGAGGAGTGTTTCAATATTTATATCTTTTATTAGATGTACATGTGGTTTTGTTATTTGCCTTTTGGTTGGAAGTACACTGAGAGAGGACTTTTTTTTATTAGTGATCTTAATAATATTTTTTTTCATATTAATGTAATTTTTAATTTAATTTAATGTTATTTCATTTTTTAAATAAATCTACTGGGCACTGTAATGATGTTAACAACATATAATTAGTGCATAAACATACATACCTAAAGGCTTTGACTTTGGCATCCTAAGTTCCAATAGTGACTATAATAAAATGTGATGTATTGCTGCTCTATGATATATTTTTAAACTATTTGTTTGTTTGTCAAAGCTGCTGGAAAGATATGTTAAGTCTTTGTATTTACATTTAAAATTCATTATATGTGAAAATGTACTTTTCTTTATTTCTGTTCAAAGAATGATCTTTCTAACTGTAGTAGTGAATACAGCTTTAAAGAAAACCCTATTTCAGTAAGGCACCTGCACTCATCTGCTTCTCAGAGTTACACCATTACAACAGCTTCCTTCCTCAAAAAAATGTGCTCCCAAATCCCCCCCTCTTGTCTCATACAGTAAAAGGCCGTGAATTATGAGGCCCCATCATATCCCTGAATCTGAGGTTTCATCATGTGCTCAGACTGGTGCACCATCAAAAACTCAAAAACTTTATTGAACAACAAGAAAATGCAGTGAAGTAAATTACAATACCCTCAAACTGTGCATAAGCTACATCCACACTCAGTGTGTGATTGGTGAGTTTAAGTCACCCAGTCTGTAGATGGCAGCATTAGTTCTATCTTCTCCAGCTTTCTTTACAACCATTGCTTTAGGTGACTTACATAACAGCAGCAGCCACATCCTAACACACACATTAACCCTGCAGTATGCATCAACAGATGCTCAAACAACAAGTGGCATAAACTTATGATATAACTGTGGCTAATACTTGACCTAAACATATAGGTTAAATGCTTAAAAATTTGCACTCACATTTACATCTGTGGGCAATTTAGAATCACCAACAAACCTAAACCCACCAACTGTATCCGGGAGAAAACGTGAAATGGACACACATGCAGAACTTGCAATGCAGATAGGAGAAGAATATATTTACAATAAAAAAGTAGTCAGAAGTGAGCAAATAATGCACGATTACATTTTAGGGACCTTACTTGCCAGAAACAATTAAGCTAGGCTGCTAATATGTGTTTATATTTAATGTTTTGATAATGTCTGTTTAAAGATTTGCCATTGACTATTTTCATGTTGGCTTGAAATAAAATATCTCCCTCTGCTGGTACTGCGGCTTACTGCAACTTCTGCATGCACACAGCCATAGTCTCAATACTGACATCATTACTCTAGTCCAGGGGTGCCCAATCCCGGTCCTCGAGAGCTACTATCCTGCAGCTGTTAGATGCATCCCTACTCCAACAGAGCTGAATCAAATGGTTTGATCTCTTCAGCATGCCATCATGTTTGGCAAAGGCCTGATAACAAGCCATTCATTTGATTCAGGTGTGTGGGAACAAGGATGCATCTAAAAGCTGCAGGACGGTAGCTCTCGAGGACCGGGATTGGGCACCCCTGCTCTAGTCCAATCATCTTCTTTTTAACCTTTTTTTGAGCCAATCAGCTGCCACTCTGCACGGTTTAAATCTCAGTGCTCTTCTGTCATTTTCCTTTTTAGACTCTAATTCACTTAATCCACCTCCTCCACATCTCCACTTTGAGAGATACCTCAGTCAGAGCTCCATCTAAACCACAGTCTTCATCAGCCCTCTGTCATACACAAATTTAACATGAGGAATTGAGGACTAACAAAGATAATTAGTTTATTGATTTTAAACAAAATATGGTTACCGTGTGAGTAAACATCAGTCACATGTGGTTGATACACCAAAAACGTCAGAAAGCAAAAACGTCCTCCTTCACTTTTGGTGTCTGTGCTGGCAGATGTTCTCACACACTGTAAAAAACGTAATCATTACAAAAACACGGAGTAAAAGTAACCAATTGATTTACAACTCGAAACATCAGAACACATTTAATTTTTTAAGTTAAGGTAGAGGTTCAGATGTGGTGCTCTTTGTTGATGCCAGTGATGTTGTAATTACGGTCATCATCCAGTCCCTGCTCAGCCTGGTGGGGTGGGCCAAGAGAAGACAGAGTTTAAACAAAGAGAGGAATTTATCATCAGCATATTGATTGATCAGTGAATGATTCACAGAGTTACCTTTGAGTCTGTGTTGATATAAAGACACCAAGAGGAGAGTGGAGATCAAATATGGACAGATCACCAGCAGGTGGAGGACTAGTCTGAAATTAGGATGGCAGAGGGAGCAGCCAGGGTTTGGAGCTGTTGTGGTGGACAGGGATGTGGATGTGAGCAAAGTTGTTGTAGTGGGTGAAGCTGTCGGTGTAGGTTTATCTGAAGAGAAAATCGTAGTTGTTAGTGTGAATATGTGCATTAAATTAGAGGTGAAATCAGAGTGAAGCTCCTCACCTGTGACAGTGATCCAGCTGGATGGAGACTCTCCATGACCGCTGATGTCACACTTGTAGAGGCCTTCATCGGACCTGGAAACATGCTGGATGGTCATGTGACCTGTAGGCTGCTTCCTGATGAGGGAGCCATCTTTATAGAAAGCAGCTGGGAGGTTGGAGGGAGTGGTCTTTGTTTTACAGAGCAGAGTGACGTCATCTCCCTCCATCACAGGGAGGACAGGACTCTGCAGGATCACTGATCCACCTCAACACAGAGACAAACTACAGCATTTCATCCATTTACACACAGCTTCATCAACACTAACTCCACACACTCAGCTTACCAGTGACTGTCAGGTTAACCATGTTACTGATGGGACCCTCTCTGGACTCACACCAGTAAACTCCACTGTCCCATGGGTAGATGTAGCTGATGTTACAGGACGAACCAGCTGGTTTCCCCCACCCATCTCCACACTGAGTCCTCTGTCGTTTGCTTGTGTTTCTCCTCAGAGTCCATCCAGCAGAGCTGTCGTCCTCCTCACAGCTCAGAGACACAAAGTCTCCGTTAAAGAACTGAGAGCTGCTGGGACTCACAGTCACACGAGCTGTGAGGAAAGGGGGAGAATATATAATATTTGCATGTGATTGGCTTGGTTGAATCAATACACAAGAATCCGATCCTGTGGCCCATGATGGCGAAGCTGAAACACATTACAGAGCAGAGCCAAGTTCACAAATTTATTGAGATTTTAAATATCTCCTGTTCATCTCAGTAAATGAATGAGTGTCTAAACGTTCCTTTTTTAGGGAGATTCGAAATTTGGGCAAAATAAGGCAATGTGGTGCAGACAAGGCGGGAAAAGTCATGTTTCTCAGGAAAACTGAATATTGAAACAAACTGGAATGTTTATTAATTGTTTTTTTGTTTTTTTTTTGTTTTTTTTATGTTTGTTTTTTAAGAGTTAGCTGCTGTGACATTTTCATATCAAATACAAGATAAGTCCGTCTGTACATCCAATTCATGCTGCTTATCTGGGTTGGTGGGGAAGCACTCTGAGCTGAAATTTCCCAGGGACATCAACATGCTCCTGAGGCAGCCTAGAGGTGCCCTGCAACATCCAGAGCCTTCAGGAACTCAGGGTGAATCTCATCAATCCCAGTCAAGGTTAGCAGCTTGCCACCAAACAATGAACAATGTTTGTAGAATACCGCTTCCCTCTCCTGCATCATCTGACAATTGCCAAAATCGCTTTGACGCTGACCAAAAGTCACGTTTCATTGTCCCACTGAACTCCCAAACCTAAGTTTTTACAAAGCCGCACTCCGCTCGTCCTGCCAGCACCTGTTATCTCCTTCTGGAGTCCCACGGACTAATAAAGCCCAGTAAGACTCCTCCTGCATGACGGCTCCCTTCAGCTCCAGTGTCCATCATCTGGTTCTGGGATTACTGCAGAGACAGGTGCCATCAACCTTGCAGGATTCTCTGCAATAGAGGTGCAGAACATTGTCCAATCTGGCTCACTGCCCCCAGCCTCCATTACAAAGCAATCAAACCAATGCTGGAGGTGGGAGTTGAAATTTCGTGGAGTGAGGGCTCTGACAGATGTTCCCAGTGCACCCTCAGAACAAAAGAGTATCTGGATGATGAATTCTCCAACACCCCATCAAGGATACAAGTTAAGCCGCTTATTTAAATAAAATGTAAATAATGGAGACAGTCAGCAGGAGTGAGATAAGACTGATCTGTTTTTATACATTTTCTTTCACCATGTTTTAATAGCCTCTTGCAGCCTCCTGAGAGAGTGAGTCAGGTTTACAGTGTGACAGAAGAAGGTTACTGACCTTGGTTTGTGGTGCAGCTCAGCAGTGAGATCAGAACTAAAGAGAAATTAAACTCAGGTTAGTTCAGAGTTTCACATTCAACAAGACAGCAGAGGCATGAAAAACACAGAGTGAGCTTACAGAGCAGACACAGCAGAGACGTTTCCTCCATCCTGCTGCTCAATGACATCACACCAGCTCTGAGATCAGTTCATGGTTACACTGAGTAAAACCCTCCTCTTCCTCTTTCTCTGTCTCTGGGTCTTAGACTTGTGGTTAGAAAAAACCTTGTGTGAAAAAGCTTTGTGTGTTTATTTCTCTGCTTCCTTGAAACCAAAGTTTTACACGTTTCAACTGAATATTGAATAAGAATTAAAAGCAACAATATCTACGACTGACAGTTGACCTTGAATGCAAAATCAGTACCTGTGTGATGCCTTCGCTGACTCTCCGACCTCTTTTAATGGATGCTTTCTCAGCTCTTTGAAATAATTATATTGACTGCATTAAAGTAATTATTGATTTAATTAATAATATCACAGATTGAGCCAAACAAACTTCCTGTAGTTGAGTGCACATTAACTGTGCAAACTGTAGTTGTTTTGTGCTTCTCTCTGTTCCAACCACTGACTTGTGGTCCGAAAGACTAAATAACTTGAATGGCTGCACAACATCAGAATACACGTCACGCCCTGGTTAATGTTTGTGAAGGTCTGAGGAGACGTGCTGCATACAGTGAACTGTGTTCATGTACCTGCAGTGACAACACAAGATTACAAATCTTGTGTTTCTCCTCAGAATCTATCTGTCAGTTAAGTTAATACATTATTATTCCTACATTCAGTCATCACTCTATATTTAATCATCAAAACATTTATGTTACGTACAATATAGTTTTTCAGTTATAGTTTTAACAGTTAATAGTTTTAATAGTTATTAGTTACAAGACAGCAGAGGCATGAAAAACACAAAGTGAACTTACAGAGCAGACACAGCAGAGACGTTTCCTCCATCCTGCTGCTCAATGACATCACACCAACACTGAGATCAGTTCAGAGTCACATCAAGTAAAACCCTCATCTTCCTGCTTCTCCTTTTCATCTTCCTCTTTCTCGTTGACTGTCTCAGAGTCGTGGCTTCTTCTCCACTGAACACCATGAGAAAGTTTCAGTTTTTGGTTAAAACAAACCAGAAAGAAAATTTAAATGCTGAAACAGAAAGACTTGGATTGAAGCAAAATCTACAACTGACAGTAGTTTTGTTGACAACGTCTTATTAATAATAAATTAATGTTTTTAGGTTGATAGAGGCAAGTATTTCATTTTTTTCTGTATCGGTTAACTGACCTAGTCTTAGTACCAAGAAGTTCCAGCTTCTCTGTGTTTTAATCTCTGAAACGTGGACAGACACTGTGTGAGTACGCGAGATCAGACCACATGTCATGCTCTGGCTGATGTGCTGCTATGAGATCTCTTCTTTCTGCTCTCAAACTACCAGATATTTTTTTGCAAATCCTCAAAACATTAACTCTGCATGCTGTTACGGTTGATATGACAGAAATCCAGCTGAACGTGTCTGAGAGAAACCACATCACACACACAGAGCATGTGTAACTGTAGAAAACACCCAGAGTCAGTGAGTATCTCCCCATAATGTTCAGATAAGACGGTGTGACATGGGTCTCTTTATAGCTGAAACAAAAATGGTTATAAATCAGTTTTTTGATGACTGTTAAAGCATGTTTCCTGCTTAACGGTCACACAGAGTTGACAGAAAACATTTTCTGTATTACTGAATCTCAGCAATAACTTAAAGTCCTTTGTGTTGTCTTATTTTGATTGTTGTTGATTTCATTTCATTTGAAACATTTAAGGTCTTCACTTCCAAAGCAGTGAAATAAAAAAAAACTAAACTACACGAAATAACTAAAAATAGCTGTGATGTCAGTAAGTACACTCCCGTTCCCGTAGAAGGGTTGCTCTGCGTTCTTGGGAAGTCGGGACTTACAAAGTCTGGAATAGTGAAAAGGTGAGTACGGACTCTTGTACATGAGTATTGAGAAACGGCCTAACAGTCTGCAGTCTATGAACTAACAAACCCAGCTAACAATGTTAGCTCGGTGACGAGCATTCATCATTAATAGTAATAAAAATCACACAACAATAATACATCGAAGATACTGAAGTTTCGCCCATCCCATTCTTCTTATGAAATGGTGTCGGAAATGGATTCCTGCCTGTGCACTGTCCATTGTGTAACTGATGCCACCAACATTAACAGGACACTTACATTACAGCCTTTATTGCTCGTTTTGTTTGGATTTACAGTAATCAGAATCAGAGAAACTGTATTAATCCCAAACTGAAATTGAGTTTAAAAATAATTTCTTTTTAAAAAAAGAAAGAGTCCTGGGTTGTACTTGAACATGGGCTGGCCGCTCTCAGCCCTGCGATATATGACTACATACACTCAACAAAAATATAAACGCAACACCTTTGTTTCTGCTCCAATTTGACATGGGATGGACATAAAGACCTAAAATTCATTCCAGATACACAATATAACCATCCCTCCCAAACAGTGGTCACAAATCAGTCCAAATGTGTGGTAGTGGGCACATCTGCCATATTGAGATAATCCATCCCACCTCACAGGTGTGCCACATCAGGATGCTGATCTGACATCATGAGTAGTGCACAGGTGTACCTCAGACTGCCCACAACAAAAGGCCACCCTGGAATGTGCAGTTTTTTGCTTTATTGGGGGTCTGATACACAACAATATTGTGTATCTGGAGTGACTTTTAGGTCTTTATGTCCATCCCATGTCAAATTGGAGCAGAAACAAAGGTGTTGCGTTTATATTTTTGTTGAGTGTAGATATATATTCACTTGTCAGAATAAAAATGAACAAAAATGAGAAACGGTGAAGAACTGCAAGCAAGTGCTCGAGGGGAAAAGTCCTTAGTGACCTTTCATTACATTTTGTCAATCCGAAACTCGTTGGTGTATTTCCAGGCACTAGGTGTACCGAGTGTCTCCCCGACTGTTATACAGTTCACACTAATTCTAACATTGCATAACTTATTTTTTCCATCATCACTCCTTCCACATACATTCCACGTAGATGTTAGTCAGCTTTTAAAGGCAATCATGACCTTTGATCAGAGCTTTCCTTTGCGGTTTTATTTCCTGCTGTTGTTTGAGGGGTTTGGCTGTGTGCCAAGCTAAACTGAGCATAAACAAATCAAAAAGGTTTACTTATTATTAGTACTTTGGCAATTTTAAAGGATGAAACTCTGAGAAACTTTATTTGTCTTTATTTATAAATCAGTCTGATCGAATGTACTTGGATGAGTGTCTAAAGCTCAGGCTGACTTTTGAGAGAGGAAACATTCACATCTGTTTCTTACATGTATTCAGGGCTCCATCACTGTTTTCTAGAGCAGCAGGAGCCGAGTGAAATACAGAGTCAGCTTTGATATTTTCTTGATTCCAGTCATAACCAATCATAGAGCAAATGTATTAAATAACTTTTTGTACAGAAGCTACAACAACACAAACTGAATCAGTGTTTGATTGCTGGTTTTTATTTGAACTGGTCTGTAGGTGGCAGCATTGTTTATTCTCTATCCTCCACTTTTCCTTTAACCCACTCAAACCCACTTCTTAAAACGACTTATCTAACAGTCACACTCTACAGGGAGAAAATCACCTGTTTTCTCTAAAACAGGTGATTTCTGTTTCCAAGAATTATTTCACTTTGGATCTTGATCTGTGCTCAGCCCAGCTTCTTGCAAACTAGAATCAAAGGACTTTGTAACAATCAAAGTTTGTGATTAGCAGACTTGGAGGAAGAGAGATAACTGCTGTCTGTACCTGTGCTGCTCTGCTGGACTTTGCTGATTTTTACCTGTTTGTTCAGTAAGTGAAATGCACATAATAACAGCACCGCAATAATGATGCTTTTCACGCTGATTTTGCATGCATGTGTTTAAGGTTAAGGAGAAATCAGGCAGGTACAGCTCATTCAATAAACACACGCCAATATACTTTTTGTGGAGCCTGATTAGCAGATTTGCATTCTGGGTTGAGTTCATATTCAACATATCGACATGTTCGACCTCTTTTATTTCTTCACATATTCTGACACTGTACCAGCTTCAGAAAGAGGGCAAAGTGCAAAAGACTAAATTCCCTGATTTGTGCTTCAATATGTGGACGCAATTCTTGGTGCCTTTAGGTTCACTTCATAAATTTAGCAGTCTATACTCCAAACACAAAAGTTTGTTTTATTTTGTTTTATAAACACATATGACACATATGCAGTGCTATATTTATATACTTCTAAGACTATTGTAATCAAGTTGTTACCACTTTGCTCACAATATCTTTGTCTTTGTTTTCTATTATTAAATACATTATAACAACTGTGATACCTACATGGTTACCATGTGCTTTGAAGAGAGAGTAAATCCTATGAACAGGATTGAGATTTAAATGCAACACACGATAACAAATGAATGAATGAATACAAGATGATATATATCATATGATACAGCTCAGTGGTCTTTGTTTGCTCCTTAATCTGAAGTAGGAGAAGGAGGTTTGCCTTGTTTCCTTTTCTCACCTTTGACCGGGTGTGGTGCTTGTCCTTAATTGCACTCACCTGTCACATGTTATAAAAGGACTGCACCCACCTAGAGCTCACTGCTTCTTCACTCCCACATGGGGCGGCAACTGAGGTGAGTTTTTGTTTGGGTCTCCTCAGTTCACGCATTATTTTAAGTTAATGAGTGACTTAAATCACATTTTGTTTCTTTTCAGAGTTGGCAGTCCATGTGTGTCCTTTAATACTGTTTATTCGAATAAAACGAGAAGCCTGTAAGTAATTGATAACTCTTCATTCACATTCTGACCAGATGAGCCCATAATGGTAACAAGCTCCAACTTCCTCTGAGCCTCCTCCTCCTTAACAGTTGCTATGGCAATTTCATCACTGAAATTGAAATACAGCTCTGCTTATTACACAACGCTTTCTGTTTAAACTTTCCTCATAATGTGGTTGCAAATTTGTTTTGAATGTTTACTCTCTTCCCTCTCCGTTTGTTGTTGTTGGCAGTTTTAACTGGCTTTAATCTAAAATCTAAAATCCATGTTAATCTATGCGAAATTTAAGACAATATTAATAAACAAACAAATGAATGTGCCCACTGAATTTCTTTAAACATTTATTTGGTACAGAAATGTAGAAAATCAAATATGGACCATTAGTAAAAAAAACTGTAATCATCATGGATAATCCTGATTGGCCTCAGTACCACTTACTGTACAGTTTCACCTCTGCTGTCATAAGGACAGACACAGGAGATTTTTCATACTGCATGCTACTACCCTCTATACACAATCTATACAGAGATTATTCAGATGCATTATCAGTCACTGAAGATCACATATTTCAGATTTTTCTTACTACAAATGATTATATTTATACTTTTTAATTGTAAAAAACAAATGATTATAGAGCCTGAATAATGTATTTATGGTGTTATTTGTGCTGAAACAAACTATGAAGTCTGTATTTAGTTGTATTATCTTCAAACAAACGAACTGTAGAAAATATGCATGTGTTTGATATGTGTCTGATATTTGTGTAGCAGAGGAGCAACAGTGATTCATAAAATGCTTCTTTTTTTGCTTTGGCTACAGCTCTCCTCACTGACCTGTAAAACATCCACATAAAGACAGAAAGTTTAAAGTTGTCATGATGAGCCAAATCCTCCAAAATCTGATATCCTTCAATCAAAAAGCTTTCACATCTTGTATTGCTCTTTAATATTCGAAAAAATATACAGTACCTTCTCCAGTTTCTTCCATTTGTGTTACTGATTCATAGACAGCATCATTACCTACATAAAAGAAACATCCAGCAACAATTAATTTAATGTTATTGGACTCAATAAATATCACATTGTCATACACTGCAAAGACCAAGTATTTGGAAACTATATAACTAAAACCAGAATTATGCAATATTTTTGTACTGTGAGTCTGCATGCTGTTGATATGAAGTGAAACACTAACATTTGGATTATTTAAAGTCTTTACAATTTTGTTTAACTTTGATCTATTTGTCAGTTGGCTGTTTGACACAGTTACTATGTCTTGCTTCTAGTGACATTCACTCCTTTTCTCTCCAAACCATACCTCTACCTCTCCTCTATTCCAACTGCTCCCAACTCTCACTGCAGATCACGGTGTCACAGGGGGAGTAGGTTCAGCCAGATGGCTCTCCAGCCCAATCGGGCGAAGGGGGTATATGGTAGGGCGTGGTCTGGGGTGCCGTGCAGGGAGGGCCCACGCACCTGCGCGGCAATTACGCCCACCGACCTACACAAGGGGTTGTTGTGTGTTGTGGTGTGATGTGCGGCTGGCAGTTTGGGATTGTCAGCCAATGCAAATAAATGGCTCATAATTACAATCAGTGGTGCCGTGGTGCCTTATTCACTCCACACATAGTTTACAGAGAGTCCAGCCTGACCTCATCAGTCAGCCTGTCCATCACCACTTCAAACAATAGAACTGATCCCTGATGTAATTCCACCTCATTGTTAAACCCATTTGTTACTACTGCTCACCTTGCTCATTGTCTTCATACAAGTCCTCCACCACTCTCACATACCACTCTATCAGTCTTGATCTCCTCATGCAAAGAAAATGCAGTACCGCAGTTCCTCTTTTGGCACCCTCTCAAATGCTTTATTTAGATCCACAAGGACTCCTGACATTCTCTGTACTTTTACTTTTGGCTTTTAACTCCATCTCAGTTCACATTAAAATGGTAATAATAACTGGTTTCAGTACTGACCAGGATGAAGGCGACTGCATTCATGACTTTCATTCTGACAGGAAATGAAGAGCTTTCAGGTCCGACAGCAGCTAGTGTGATAACAAACAGAATTGAAAGATGTTATATGAGACATTTTTACAAAATATAATTTAATAAACTATAAAACAGAGTAAGTTTACTTTACTTAAACAGGCACACATTTCTATCTGCTATACATATTTGCTAACGCAATACATGAGGACTGAGTTCCTTCTCAAACATTAAGATGGTTTTTAAAAAAGTCATGTTTAAATAACGTTGCAATGCTACTCACACTTAACCGACATGTAACGTGATGGCGACTCTTTTCCTGAGTACTGACACTTGTAGGAACCTTCATCAGATTTTGACACTGCCAAGAAGTTCAGCTCCTCTCGGGAATCATTTTGGATAAGTTTGTTATTGTGGTAAAAAGCCACACTGGGGAAGTTTTTTTTTATTCTCAAGTTGCAGCTAAGACTAACGAAAGTTCCCTTTTTCACAGGATCATCAGGGATCACCATGAGAGGACCTGAATAAAAATCTGAAAAACAGTCAGAATATATTGTTTCAACTGGATCAGCTGGTGCCGGCTTTCAGAAAAAAAACAAAAACAAAAAACGCTTATTTGCAATAATAATAATAGATTTCATAAATGTCTTGTAGCATGAAGATGTGATATGTGACCTGGCTTATTTAATAACTATTCTATAAAAATAATAATTTCCAAATAAACAGCAGGTTTATGAACTATATAGAGCTTTTAAATAATAATAATAATGAAATAATAATGGATTGCATTTATATAGCGCTTTTCGGGACCCCTCAAAGCGCTTTACAATACCACTATTAATTCACTCTCACATTCACACACTGGTGAAGGCAGCTACAGTTGTAGCCACAGCTGCCCTGGGGCAGACTGACAGAAGCGAGGCTGCCATATTGTGCCATCGGCCCCTCTGCCCAATTGTGTCTAATGATATAAAAACCTAACCTCTAAGCTCCAGGGAATTTTTTTTTACATTTCGCCTGATTCAGCCTGTAACCAGCTGCCTTTTTGGAAACAACACTGTTTTAAATTCCAAAACATTCTTTTCCTAATTACAAGCCCAGAGTAAAATATGAAAAACATAAAAAAATATATTAGTAGCCATACTCAGTACTAAAACGTCAAGAGAAAATAATGATACAGATGTTATTGAATATGTCTAATAAAATAACACCAGCATTGCTCTAAATTGGACAAAACCGTAAGTGAGGCATAACTAATCATCCTTTCTTTTAGCTCACAGAGCCCTTTGAACTGTCGAGGTCAAGGACATTCACAGAGTTTTCCTGAATCCAACTCTGTGTGCTTAGGATCGTCGGCCTGTTGGAAGATGTGGCACTGTGGAGGAGATTATCATCAAGGGTGTCTCTGTACGTGGCTGCATTCATTTTTCCCTCAACACTGACTAGTCTCTCAGTTTTTGGTGGTGAAAACATCCTCACCGCAGATGCTGCCACCACCATGCTTCACTGTAAGGATGGTAATAGTCAGGTGATGAGTGGTGCCTGGTTTCTTCCAGACACAATGCTCGACATCGGGCCTGACATTTTTGCTTGGTTGTTCTTTTGGAAAGTTTATAAGAGTAACATAACGAAATGTGGAGCAAGTGCTGTGAATACTTTTACTGCAGATGGTCCTTTTTGCAGCTTTTACATGATAATCTTCAGGAATATTACTTTGGTGTCACAGATAACATAACCTTTACATTTTTGCCTGTTTTTTCACAAAAAAATGTTTAAAATACAGAATATTGAGAGAAATATTTATGAAACATTATAAGATACAAAAAATATTCTACATACCCTGTAAAGTGATGTTGACTGCATTGCTGAACTGTTTTGACATAGACTCGCACCAGTAAACTCCATCATCTGAATATGAAGCTTTTGTGTAGAGTGTGCATACGGATTCTCCTAGATTCCAAACGTTACTGCAATACGGCACGCTATTCTCAGGGAACTTCCTCACTCTCCACCAAGTAGAGTTTCCCTTGCAGGTCAGTCTGACAAAGTCAAAGCCTAATCTTTGCTCTACAGGGCCGACTGTGAGAGATGCTGCTGAATAAAGATCTGAAAAACAACACGGATAGATGAGTGAAAGCACAGGCACAACACATAAAAACTAAGTATCAAGCATTGACATGAGCTTAAATGCAAGTAAAAGCACATGGATCTGTTAAAAGAACCAAAGAAGGAAATTCTTACTTGATCATAGAGAGAAGGGAAAATGTTACATTTAGTCCTTGTATGCAGGGAGCACAAATGCAAATTGATCTTATGGTTATATAAATAATTAATGACATTAAATACAGCTTATCAAAAAGAGACAGAAACAAACTGACCTGCAGACCAGACAAACTTTGGTTTACTGTAATAGGTGTAGTAGTAGTTCCTTCCTCTTTGCGCTCTGCACACATATGCTGCTGTGTGTGTTTGTCCAGTAATGATGTACAAAGTCTGAGCAGTCTCGCTGCCATCTGGTAGCAGCTCGTACTTGTAGGCCTCTTCTTTTATGTCCAAATCAGGAAAAGCTTTATACCAGTAAAAGCTCCATCCCTCCGAAGGATATTCCATCTCACAGCTCAGAGTTACTGAGGCTCCGGGACTCAGCCATGAAGGGGACACGGTGAGGACAGGTTGCAGTTTAACTGTTGAAAGAGTTTTTTTAAATCAGGTTTTTAAAATTTGTTTTATTTTTTCTAATAACATTGCTAAGTGATGGGTTCACAAATGAGGTGAACAGCCAGCTTATCATCACTCTGGTTTGGCCTGTGTTCACTTTTGAACATAAATGGTAAATGGCCTGTATTTGTATAGCACTTTTACTAGTCCCTAAGGACCCCAAAGCGCTTTACACATCCAGTCATCCACACACTGGTGATGGCAGCTACATTGTAGCCACAGCTGCCCTGGGGCGCACTGACAGAGGCGAGGCTGCCAGACACTGGCGCCACCGGGCCCTCTGACCACCACCAGTAGGCAACGGGTGAAGTGTCTTGCCCAAGGACACAACGACTGAAACTGTCCAAGCCGGGGCTCGAACCGGCAACCTTCCGATTACAAGGTGAACTCCCAACTTTTGAGCCACGATCGCCCTTATAAGTAAATTAAGTAAATAAGTAAATTGCTACAAAATTAGAAACTGCCATTGTTATACATAAGACTAAATTTATTGATGTTATTTGAACCACAGCATGTCACAGTACGCTGTGTGTGGCACACATGAGCTAAGCAGGGAAAATGAACACACTGGGGAACACAAGTGAACAAGATCAGACTAATGAGCCGAGTGAAGAAGAACTCAACATGCTCACAGGACAAGAGACTGTAAAAACAGGACAGGATCATTTGGATGAAACAGTTTATATGGGTAAGACATGTCTGTCCAACTTACATGATATAGTGACTGGAATGACATTACTCCATTCTGTCAAGGAAAGCCCCATGTTGCCCCTGCATTGATAATTTCCTTTGTCTTCCCAACCAACATTGTAGAATGTTCTTTCATTGGTTGTGTAATATGTGGTGAACCTTTCTGGTCTCCAGTCATAGCTCCAGTAAGTCCCTTCTCCTCCTGGGATCTCACATCTGACAGTGAATGCTTCACTCGTGTATATCCTGGTCCAGTTGGGCTGTATAGTCAAAATGGCCGTAATAGGAACTGTTCACAGAAAATATTAAATTAAGAGACAGAAGCATCATTCAATTCAGTCCTATTAAATTTAATTTACTTGATGCCAAATCATGACAGCAATTTCCTCAACGCGCTTTATATTATGAGGTGATATATGAAACCCAAATCTCTTCACTTCAAAAAAAGTCCTAGACTCACTAATACATCCAAAAGTGAACATCCTCTCCTGTGGGGATAAATAACCAGCCTGATCTTTGAGTTTCAGGTGAAGTGTCATGCTAGTCTAAATGCGTGTCAGCATCTTAACTCCACTGAAGGAGGCAATAAAGGAGGCACTAAAGAATCGCCAAAGTGCCAAATCACAACAAAAGTCGCCTCAAGGCGCTTTATATTATAAGGTAGACCAACAATAATAGATACAGAGAAAAACCCAACAATCATATGACCCCCTATGAGCAGCACTTTGGCGACAGTGGGAAGGAAAAACTCCCTTTTAACAGGAAGAAACCTTCAGCTGAACCAGGCTCAGGGAGGGGCGGCCATCTGCTGCGACCGGTTGGGGTGAGAGAAGGAAGACAGGATAAAGACATGCTGTGGAAGAGAGACAGAGATTAATAACAGATATGATTCAATGCAGAGAGGTCTATTAATACATAGTGAGTGAGAAAGTTGACTTGAAAGGAAAAACTCAATGCATCTATTAGATAGATATGATACAAACCACTTCAGCGCAATACCTGTAATACCTACAGCATATTCTAATCGCTCTATTAGGATATTATGTCTGACAGTATCAAACTCTGCACTAAGGTCTAGCAGGACAAGCACAGAGATGAGTCCACTGTCAGAGGCCATAAGAAGATAATTTGTAACCTTCACTAAAGCTGTTTCTGTGCTGAGCTCTGAAACCTGACTGAAACTCTTCAAATAAGCCATTCTTCTGCAGATGATCTGTTAGCTGTGGTTTAATTTCTTCTGCTTGAAAGCCCGATGTATCAGGAACATACAGTACAGTACTTAAATTTCTATCTTTCAATTTACAAAAGAACTCTGTGAAACAAGTGAAAGATTTAAATAGCAAAGTCAAGCACAAGTCATCATTGTTATTTCCATGTCATACTTCACTAATGTAATATTACTGACAGAAAGACAAAAAGAAGGACAGAGAATTTAACTTTCATAACAACGATATAAATAGCTAAACTCACGAGTGTCTTTAATGATGGCCTTATCACTGTTGTATGTGTGGCGACCTGAATCACTTCTTCCTCTGCAGGAGTAGAGACCTCTTTGTGATACAAGAATAGCTTTCTTCCCTTCATATTCTGTCATAGGCTCTTCTTTAGAACCAAATGAAGCAGCTCTGTACCACAAAATCGTCCAGTTGCCAGAGCCCTCCACAGAGCAGCTCAGTGTCACGCTGCCCCCTATTGGTAACTGATACCTTGTTGGTCTCAGTATGGCAGTGGGTGTTTCAAAAAGGTACTTCACTTTTCCAGTAGTATTTAGGGAAAAGGGCAAGAGAGAGAGAGAGAGAGAGAGAGAGAGAGAGAGAGAGAGAGAACATAAACGTGTTACTTATTTCACAAGAAAAAGTACTACATAGAGAGTATATACAATAAATGTCACTAATAATGCTGTCATGTTAGTGAATGTTTTTTGTTTCTGAGTGAGTTTTATTTACTGATGAAAACAATTTCACAAATCTGAAACCTCTTTTTAAACACTCTGTAAAAAATATAATAAAATATAAATAATATATAAAATATAATATAAATACTAAGACAATTAAACTACAGAAAATGCATTGCCACACTAATTAACCATGCACATGTGCTCATAGATTAGGAGAAAAAAAATACATGACAAACGTGTATCATAATGTTTCTTACAATAATACTACACATGTACAGCATGCCGCATTTTGAGTTTAATACTAATAGGAAGTTAATCTGATATGTTTGGGATGTGTTATTGTACTTTAAAAGCTGTTTCAGATATTTTGTTTTTGAACAAAAATAGCTAGTAACACTGAGCAGCACAAAACACAATGTTCAACTCATTGAGCTGAAACTAATAACTTGAATAAACATTTTAAAAATTATGCAATCCAACCAATGCAACATCAGATGAACACTGAATATCCTGTGTTCATTGGACGTTTCACCTCATCGTTTCTGAGCCTAGCCAGGCTCAAAGACAACAATAAACTCAATATGAACTGTTCACATTAAAACATCCATTTAGGAGATAAAAAAAAATCTGATCTTTATAACGTATGAATAAAGTAAATGTAAGAAGGCTAGTTGGGTCAAGGACAAACTGTAACACAACAACACATTCACAAACTATTATGAAAGCAACTTAAATTTATAGTCTTTATTTTGTGATAGTTCTTATTTTCTTTTTATTTCATGTCATATTTACTTTGCCCAAGTATTAGCCTTTACCTGTCAGGAAGAAATCTTTCCTGAGGCTTACTGTATGGTCTCATTGTCATAATAGCACACTTTAGCCAGTGTTAGAAGTATTTCTTATTCAAAAATGAACCCTGTAGAAATACCAGTAGGCCTAATCTAAATTTGTGAGATAATCACTACAATTAGGAATATAGTATGTGTCTGTGGTTGCACTTGTTTCTCCACCAGTGGTTTCTGCTGGATAACCTAAAACCTCTGCACCAAACCTCATGGCTGAGTGCAATATTTTCTCATGTGACCAACAACATGTGAACTTAAAATATAGTACAGAAACATAGAATTAATAGTTTTATGTGTAAAATATAAATACAAAGAAAATGTTAATTTGAGTGTTACTCAGACTGAAATAAAAGAAAGCAGTTTCTTACCTTGAGCATTGCCAGAGAAGAGTGATGCGAGCACTAGAGCAATTGAGACATTATGAAACTGAAAATCATAATCCGCATTCTCTCTCTCTCTCTCTCTCTCTCTCTCTCTCTCTCACACACACACACACACACACACACACACACACACACACACACACACACACACACACACAGCACTTAAACAGCACTTCTGCACTTCATCTCTCGCAGTAGAAAAACATTTCTTTTAATTATTGCCATTCGTAGAAAATACTTACAAAATAACCCCAGCAAAGTGTGTCTCATGCTCATGTCCATCACTGCTGCTTTCTGATACAAAGCTTATCTCGAGGTTTCCTACTTTGCATAAATAATGCAGAAGAAAGAGAAGTTATACGCTGATGAAAGCTATTTTGGAGAAAGGTATACATAATCTATGCAAATCATACAGAATTTACTCTATTAATGCACTCAGCCAAAGAATTATAAAGTAATGGGATAATTATACCCTGTTAAGAATAACAACATTACATCAAAAATACCCCAAACCAAATATACATAATATACATATGTATATATATATATATATATATATATATATATATATATATATATATATATATATATATATATATATATATATATATATATATATATATTAGGGGTGCAACGATACTCGTATCGGTATTGAACCGTTCGATACAGTGCTTTCGGTTCGGTACGCATATGTATCGAACAATACAAAATGTTTTATTTATTTTATCAACTTTTCTTCTGATGATGCTGTCTGTGTTGAGAGCTCAGTGGATCTGCATTCGACTACTCCGCCTAGGCTGCACTGTTGAGCGCAGATCCACTGAACGCAGCACAAGCTAGCAAGACAGAAGCTAAGCTCGTTGCAACATGGCAACTGCCTCAACGCTACCTGAAATTGAACCTCCCCCACCCTAATTCAGATCTGGCGTTTGGAACTATCTTGGTTTTCATGTGGAGTATGACCCTGATGGTAAGCACGTCATGGACAAAAGTAAAACAGTATGTCGGATGTGCCACGCAATGCTCAATTTGTGGGAACTAGTGCGTTAGCGCAGTTAGCTTGTTAACGTGTTGACGCCGTCCAGCCCCACGCACGGGGCGATCCGCGGTAACTCGTTAACAGAGATTTGCCGCGTTATGGCGTTAATGTCATTTTAACGAGTTTAAAGCTGACAGCACTAGTGGGAACACAACGAATATGACTGCACATTTACGCCGACATCATCCTAGTGCAAAGACAAGTGGAAGCAGACAAAAACAACAAGCATGCATGCTACAAACTTTACCCGAGTCATTTAAACAGCCGATAGCACATGATTCTCCTTATGGGGACCACCACCAGTAGGTAACGGGTGAAGTGTCTTGCCCAAGGACACAACGACCAAGACTGTCCAAGCAGGGGCTTGAACCGGCAACCTTCCGATTTCAAGGCGAACTCCCAACTCTTGAGCCACGATTGCCCATGTTATATTTATCTGGAACTACTCCTGCTCATGATTTTCTTTATTTTCATAATGTGCCATTTCATTACACGTCTGTCTAAAGTTTGCTAGTATTTTACTAACAATTGGGAGATGAATGTGTGGTTGAAGGAGCAAACTTTCCCTGTTGTGTTGTCACCACTGTTACATCCTGTCCACGCTGTTGTTTGTATTGATTCATTTTTTTCAAAATTAAAATTGAAGAAATGGAGACTTGGACAATTTGTAATAGTATAATATCCTGAGCTGGACCAAGATATTGTTCCTAATACTTTAATAAGCCCACTTGTGAAATAAATAAAAATTGTAGAAAACTTAACATTTCTACGTTGAAGTGAGTGAAATAGGAATAACCCTGTCATAATCTTGGATCACATGTTAGCTAGTAGAATTGGGGATCTTGTGAAAATTGTTAGAGTAGTGAATAGCGACACATAGAAACACGTACACACTACAGACAATAAGTGTCATAAAGTGAGATGTTGCAGACTTAGCTTTAGAAATCTATGGGTCAAATCATCACAGTTTAAAACTGTGACTGTAAAAGTGTTTCTTCCTTTGCATTTCAGGTTTTGTCTTTTATTGTCAGTTTTTGAATTCACTTTAAGGAAATACAGGATTCTCAGCCCACACTTTAGACGCGCCTCTGCTTGAATGGGTGTAGCACAAAAGTCCAAGGCAGGTACAAACCTGGAATTTTGTTTTCACCAAATATGACAAACTCAGTGAAGCACAGTCAGAGGCAGCCTACCTAAAAAATAAAGCAATGCTTTATCACAACTGCAGCTTGAAGCAGGGCACATGTGCTGTCTGATATGAGCTGAAAACAGCCAATCAAACCACCCACAAAAGTACCAACAAATGTAATAAAGTCATCACTGTGTATGAGCAGAACAAGACAAGCAGCTTACCTTTTAGTTTTTTTGAAATCTCGATTGAAAACCAGCTTAAAATGCTCTGAAAGCTTGTTGCTTCAGACAAAGGAGTGAATGAAAAAGAAAGACAAAACCATCTGTTATATAGCAGAGAAGCACCGCCCAGACGTTAACACACAGGTGAGCTACCTGCTAACATGTGAATGTGTGTTCAAGTCACACAATTCACATTATAGTTCTCTTTTTCTTTTTTTTTTAGAAACTTTAGTGATTTTTCACGGTGTCCTGTTGATTGAAGCCATACTAGAATTTCCCTCTTAACCCCACCTACTCAAAACTGGAAGTTACTGGCAGTCGTCAGTATTTATTTTGGTATACTACAGTGCGCTTGTTGTATTCAGGCAGCTAGTTATAAACTCGCTGCCACCTCCTAGATTCAATATCCGGAGGAGTTAATACCAAATATGCTGGAACCTACTGAAGCTAAGCAAATCTCTCTTGATTACAGTATTCATATGGCTTCTTTTCAAGTTCTTTATCAAACCTTTGTCTTGCTGTTACATGCCAAAGTACAAGAACAGTCCATGCGGGTTTCATATTTTCGTTTTGTTGTAGCTGTCTGAGAAACTCAGATTGTTATTGATAACACGTCTGAAATAGTTTCCATCATCATCATCTTTCAGTGCTGAGCTGAATTAAGATTATTGAATTATCCTTGGCATCATTTTAAAACAATTTTAGACCAAAATCTAATTTACAGCCCTTTGACAAAGTGTTATGTATATCTGTAGTGTTTTGGTTGCTTCTCCTGAAACCAACTTTTTAATAATGAATTTGATTCAAAACAAATACAGTTTTTTTATAGACTTTCTTGACAAACATTACAAAGAAATAACCAACTGGGACCTTGAATGACACAATTTACTAAAACCAATTTTATAGACTAATATTCTTCATGTTTCAACACAGTTGTTTGTGTTGTTTCCCACATTCTTTCAAAGTAAAACAGCTGTGGTGTTGTGCAAGTTTGCAAGTCTGCTCTGAATAGAGTTCGCAAATTTTAAAAAAGCATTCTTCATCTTCATAGTCCAAAACAATAACAAGTCTCTTTTTTCAATTAAATATATGAGATTAGTTACTCAAATCTTGTGTTCAACAACCGAATCCTGTATTTCATTAGATTTTAAATACATCTTGCCACTGTATCCCTGCTTTTAAATGTTTTCAGGAAAAGTTTTTCAGCTGGATCACCTTCAACAAATTCGAGCTCATATTTTAATTAGAACAGTCTTAGAACAACAGGACTATTGCATTGGGTAATCTGAACACATATTTTTTATATAAGTAACAATTATATTTTTTCCATGAGGCCCAAAGGCAGAACTAGATGCTTTCTATTTGTTAGCTATCCACATCATAGTAAGGCTGCTTCCTAAGACGGAGACACAAAATATTTGTTTTATATTTTCATCTTGTCTCACTCCACCTGTCTCATACAAGTAAAGATGGTAATGAATAACTGAATGATTAAATGCATAAATAGCCTATTTAGAGTGAATATGTTTTCTTTGTACCTGTAGGTGGACAGACAGACAACAGCAAATAAGTTATCCTAACTGGGTGTTTATAAAGTCAGCAATAAGGCACAGAAAAAAAGATCCGACACCAGGATAGGACAGACAGACGCAACAACACTGTCATCCCCTATGTATCTGTTGTATCAGAAAAACTCAGGAGAGTTTTCTCCAAGCATGACATCCCGGTGCATTTCAGACCCAGCAACACACTCAGACAAAAACTGGTTCAGCCGAAAGACAAAACGCCAAAACACAGACTTAACAATGTGGTGTATGCTGTACAGTGCAGCGAGGAATGCCCAGACCTCTACATTGGAGAGACCAAACAGCCACTTCACAAGCGCATGGCACAACACAGAAGAGCCACCTCCACAGGACAAGACTCAGCAGTCCATCTGCATTTTAAGGATAAAGGACACTCTTTCGAGGATGCCAATGTTCACATTTTGGACAGAGAGGACAGATGGTTTGAAAGAGGAGTGAAAGAAGCCATCTATGTCCACTGTGAGAGACCATCTTTGAACAGAGGCGGGGGTTTACGACACCAACTCTCTGCCATCTATAATCCAGTTTTGAGATCCCTTCCCAGACGCCTTAACGCCCACTCACATCCTGGGCCATCTGATCTCAGGAATTTGCATGATAAGGTGGGGCCAGGTTTCACAATGAACCCACCCGAAACTCTGGCTGATTGGGACCCACGCCCAGTTTCACACCTTGGCTCAGGTGATTAGAGGATCATCAGGGGGTCCATTTGTCCCTGTCTGAGTGGTGTCCCAGAAACGATGTGGGCTTCATAGATAATTGGCAAACCTTCTGGAGGAAACCTGGTCTTGTTAGGAGAGATGGCATCCGTCCCACTTTGGATGGAGCAGCTCTCATTTGAGAGCTGCATTCATCTCACCTGAAACCCTGGCTGATTGTGACCCACACCTGTTTTCACACCTTGGCTCATGTGATTAGGTAGAGGATTGTTACGGCCAGAGGCCTTGGAGGCCTTACTCCTTCCCTTACGCCTAGCAGAGGGGGTCGTAACAAGGATCATCAGGGGGTCTTTTGTCCCTCTTTGGGGGGAAACTCCCACTGGGTTTAAATCTGGGACTCTCCGCTGTTTGACTCCAGAACTGAAGAAGCTTCTCAGATGAGAGGTGAAACGTCTTCAAGCAACTTAGAGAAGTCCAGACGCTTTTCTTTCCAAGTCTTAACAAAGAGATGAATAGTTATAGACAATTCCACAGTGTCGCAAATGTCACGTGAAACATGACCTCTGACCTCAAGCTTACTGTCATTCAACCTTATCTGACATTTTTAAGAGACTTTCAGGTGATGCACCTATGCTATCAGTTTGAAAATCCTGGGCCTGCTAGCTGCCTGCCAGGCTTAACCTCAGCTTTTGTCTGTGTTCAAGCATCTTATCAGCTGATCACTGAGTTCAAAAGACAGTTGCACAAAAGACAGTGACTGATGTCAGACTGATGTCAATGATTTTCATTTCACACACAGTCAGTGATATCCTGAGCTGAACTGACAGCAGCATTTACCGTTTAAACCTTTGAGGAAATGCTTTTTATTCTTCTGTGAGATATTTTTCATTTTTAGGTATTCTCTTATCACGTTTAGACACAGGGATCACATTTTAGACATGAACACAACTACTAATGTTGATATGATAATTTAAGAAAAAACATGTTTTATCATCTTAGAGTAAGATTTTTTAATTATTTTGATCACCATAACTGTGAAAATCCCACATATTATCATGAATCACTCTCACATCAACTCATCGTTGCATAGTAAAATCCCCTATCTATCAATACCAGTGGGAATTACAGTGATAGGACAGATGATATTTCCTCAGAAACCCTAAAAAACTCCCCATCTTATTAGGCCTGTTTAGCTTGTCCAGCTGAAAAATCACAGTTATGGTTAAAAAACACAGTTTACCATGTTAAACACACTTTAAAAGGCAAACTCCTCATATTTGGTAGAATCTTTTCTGACATCTCCTGGGTTACCACAAGCAACATTTAGTCTGTATCTCTGGTGTTGATTTCAGACACTGACGGGCTGCTATTGATCTCTGTTAGAGTGTCGTACATGGTGAAAAATAGCACTAAACGAGTACCAGTCATGTCAGATGCGGTAACAACGCATCTTATCTAAGCAAGAGCTTGCATGAAAATAGGTCAGCTGATAGATTTAGCACATGCTGCTTGATCAAAGCGAGACATAACTGAGATAAACTGCAAGCTGCATTTAGGTGCTTTCAACCTCGTCGTGTTCTGTTTTAAGAATAAATGAAGAGAATAGTAACTGCTGTCTTCAAAGATAAGATAAGATAAGATAACTCTTTATTGTTATTGCACAGTCATACATAGTACAGTAGTACAATGAAATTGGAAAAACTGTCCTACGTCGGCACTACAAATAACACGACACGATATGACACATCACAACGCAACAAACAACACAACACAGTATATTAACTTAGTATAAAAAAGAAGAATAAGTGTATGTGTATTGCACACTGTTATTATTGCACATTAATTGTTATTGCACCTTGTTATAAATATAAATATTATTATTGTTATTGTTTTAAACATTGTTACCTCCCCCCTAAAAAAGTCCAGGGAGGTATCCAGTCAGGTCAGCTATTTACATTGATCAGGGCTATTGCCCTGTTGTAAAAGCTGTCCTTGAGTCTATTTGTTCGGGACCTCAGCAGCCTGAACCTCCTGCCAGACGGCAGCAGCTTAACCACCCGGTGTCCTGGGTGTGTACAGTCCCGTAGGATGCTGCGTGCCCTCTTGAGACAGCGAGTGCTGTACAGGTCCTTCAGGGAGGGAAGAGGATGTCCAATGATTTTTTGGGCCATGTTGATGACCCTCTGGAGTGCCTTTCTGTGTGCTGTGGTGCAGCTGGAGAACCACACACCGATGCAATATGTCAGCACACTTTCAATGGAGCAGCGGTAGAAGACGGTCAGCAGCTCCTTCTTCAGGTCCATTTTTCTGAGGATTCTCAGAAAGTGGAGACGCTGTTGGGCCTTCTTTAAGACCGCAGAGGTGTTAGAGCTCCATTGGAGGTCTGTGTCTATGTGCACACCCAGAAACTTGAAACTGGAGACCCTTTCCACGCACTCCCCGTTGATGCTGACAGGCTGCAGCTCGGACTTCCTCCTTCTGAAGTCAACTACCAGTTCTTTTGTTTTGGTGGTATTGAGGTCCAGGTTGTTATCTGCACACCAATCTGACAGCCTCTGAACTTCAGCTCTGTACACTGTCTCATCTCCCCCTGAGATGAGCCCCACCACGGTGGTATCATCTGCAAACTTGATGACTGTGTTGTCTGGGTGGGAACTAACACAGTCATGTGTGTACAGAGTGTACAGTAGGGGACTCAGTACACAGCCTTGTGGAGAGCCAGCACTTCATAATACAGCAGCAAGAAACTCAGACAGAAACTAAGTTTTTATAGCTTACAATGTATTTTTGCATAAGTTCTCTGAAGACTCTGCAGTAGTTGGCCTCATCACTGATATCACCACGATAAAATAACACTTCATGCACATCTCTCTCTCTGTATGTACTTCACGAACAGTTTCTCAAATCTAAGGCTGGGCAAAACGATTATTTTCCTAATCGATGAATGTAGAGATTAATTTTTCGATGCATCGATTAATCTAACGATTCATTTTTCGATCCGATTCAATTTCGATTTGATTCGATTAACGATTTTTTTCCCCATTATTTGACTTGTATAGCAATTTCACATTTACTAATTCATGTATATAAATGAAAAACACAAATTTATTCATTTGAAGACCTTTTAATAAAAAAAAAATTGCAAAATAAAGTTGTAGAGGTCGTACAATCAATACAATAGAGATAGCATTTAACAAGAAATGAAATGTGCAAACATATATAAAATTAAGGAAAAGTTAACAAAACATTTCAAATAAATAGCAACAATGGTGTCTTTAAACAAACAAAATGTAACATTCACTTTGCTTTCTGCCAAAAAGTGCTCTTCATTCACAAAACAAAATCCACAATAACATTGTACTACAATCTTCTGTTTTTAAAAAAAAATTAAATGTTTTGCAAAACAAATATAACAAAGGAAATCATAGCAAAAAATTAATAATATACAAACAGCAGCAATGGCGTCTTTGAACAAATAATGAAATGACAAGTTACCCCTAAGTAGGACTCTGTGACCAGACTTGTCCAAGCATCAGTGGTAAGGGAGATTTTGGATGTGGCCTTTTTTAGTTCTTTCCTTAGTTTCTCCACTGAAGTTTCATACTTTCTCTCCATCATGCTTGTAAAATGACGCTTAGATGGCAGAGTGTAACCTGGTTGGAAAGTGGTCAGCATTTCTTTGAATCCCTCACCCACAGCAAGTGGTCTCTTGTCTTTTAAAATCATAGATAAGACGCTCTCAGTAAGTACAGCCACCTCCTGGGGGGTGCATGGTGTACTTCTTCTCTGACAGTAGTCCTCCAGACTTTTCTGTTTATTCCTGAAATCATAAATCACACACAGCACACAGATGAATTCGAATAATTACAAAATAATTATATGGAAAGCATAATATCAAAATAATTTGATAAGGATCTGGTTGAGATAGATAGATAGATAGATAGATAGATAGATAGATAGATAGATAGATAGATAGATAGATAGATAGATAGATAGATAGATAGATAGATAGATAGATAGATAGATAGATAGATAGATAGATAGATAGATAGATAGATAGATACACACATACTGTTATGCCATGTGCTTTCATAGCATAACAGTAAGAGGTTAATAATAATCCCCAATGTTGAACATATGATATGCAGTAATCATGATGGCTGGAAAAGATAACGTTTAAACAGCCATAGCTGATGGCACCTTTACTGGTGCACTGCTTTCTAGTCATTAGATGGCATAACTTTGACCTATAAGATCAAGCTGGAGAAGCATTATGTATAAAAACAGCGTTCAAATAGGATGAAACACATTAAATTTGACAAATCAAGAGTTCATTGTCATTTTGCTTTTGCAAGCACTTTAACAATGTTGTAATAGTGTCCACGACGGCTACGTTTAGCAGGTGGTGCATTATCCTTGTTAACATTTCTCCTGCGGCCAATTCGCTGTCTCACATTTTTGTCTTTCGCCGATTCTGATAATCAGCCTGCGCGCATTCCGACTCATTTTGCCAGCATGGGCCACAAACCAAAAAACAATAACAACTAAACAGCAGCTGCTATATGTTACTGCTAAGCAGCTTAAATGAGTTTTGCATTTACGGAGGTTGGGTGTTTATCTGTGTCTATGAGTGAGTGTACGTCTACGTGGGGGGGTCTGGATGAATTAACAGGTAAAAACTAGCGTTAGTAAAAAAGTTGAAAACTTACGGTGGTTTGTCCTTTGCAGAAGCTGCTCCTGGATGCCGTCGTTTGAGGTGCTGGTGCATAGGTCGTGCTTTTATGATAGGCCATTTCCACCTCACAAAGCTGGCAAACGACTGAATCACTTCCTTTTCTGTTAAAATATCCCCATACTGTAGAACTGCGTGTCCGGGTGGAGTGATTTAAGTTCACTGCAACTGCCTCACTCATGATTCCGCTACTCGCTGCCGCCATGTCTTTTTTTTGAAAGTGATGACGCATCGACGCAGATTTTTTTTACGTCGACGCGTTGTCCCAGCCCTACTCAAATCTCTGTTTGCCACCAACATGTAGCCACACATCTGAACGCTTATTGATTTTCTCTCCTGATATTTAGACTGTAGTGTTGATATTTTAACCGCTGTTTACCAGTCTGCCTTTGTGTTCAGCGCCGGCGGCCACTGTTTTTTTTTTTTTTTTGTATTCAAATGGCTTCTGAAAAGAAACTCTCACGTCTGCTGTTAAATACTGAAGAAGTTAAAACTTTTTAAATTATGTTTTGTGAATTACCAAACACTTAGCTGTGTCTCTAATTAAACCTCTGTAACATTACTCTTCTTTACTTCAGCAGCATCAGGTAATGCTCATATGTTGATTCATTGTTTTCTTCCATTTTTGTTCTATTGCAGAATATGTTTAAGGTTATCTCCTATAAAAAGCCAGGCCAGAAAAATCTCCTTCAAATTTTTCTGTATTTTATCTAATTTGCTACAAAGGCAACTGATGTGATATTTACACCTTTGATAAAGTCTCACAAGTGTCAGCTTTCTTTTTATGGATATATAAATATGGATATGTACTGATAAGTGATCAGAATTATAATATTTTTATTCAAATTGAATCGAATTGAATCATGGATTGAATTAAATCGGGATCCTGTGAATTGATTATAGAAATCAGTGACGATACCCAGCCCTACTTCCCCCCCCCCCCCCCCCCCCCCATCTGCCTGACAGTGTGGAAAAAATACCCAATCAGCCTTTTTAGATGAGGGTAAAAACCTAAAACTAAAAGCAGGAGACCATTTAAAAAAATCACAACTAAGAATATTTTGAATTAAAATCTTTTTGTTGAAAGTTTACACCTTAAATGATGATAAATGCATTTTATTTTTGAACTCATCTATATCCCGTGAAGACACATTGATCAAGGGGATGAAAGTTGGCACTGTGATGGTAAAAGAAGAAGATATCATTGATCTGTTTGTTGTCCTTGAGGAGGCAGTAATCCTGTCTGATCTGAAGGGTGTCCCTATTCAAAGTATAAATAACAGAACATCTATAGAAATGAAAATGTAAATATAAGATCTGAGATCAAACAGGTAAATGGATGTTGGTTGGCTCATAGAATTACTTACTTAAGAAGTTTATACACAAAAAAATGTAGAAGAAGAGAGTCTATTTCTTAAAAACTGCAAGGCAGCGCTTTACATTGGATATATATGTTGAAAGAAAATGTTATAATTTTAAACACGATTTCACTTTAGTTTTTAATTTTTAGAGGAATTAAAACATAACTAGGTTCAGCTTCACTAGCCTGTAGATGAAGCAATTACAGAGAAACACCAGAAGATGACTAAAGAAATCATCAATGACAGCTGAATAGAGACAATGGGGCAACGGTGAAACGGGAAAGGAGAGAGGTTTCAAAGAAATGACCACAGGTGTGATTGTGAAGCCTTACAATCTCTTTCGATTAGATCTCCATTTAATCAAGAAAGCGAAGAAAAGCCACAGAAGTGGCGACTCATAGAACTTTATAGTCAAAGTCAAATAAACTTTATTGTCATCTCTGCTATACCCAGTGCAGCAGAGAGACAAGACGACAAGGCTCTGGTTACATCAGTGCAAGAAAACCAAATAAATATATATAAGAGGAGTAAGAAAATAAATATAGGGAGACCGGGGATAGTTGTAACGTGGGTCAGTTGTAACACTTCCAATTTCTCCAATCAGGGCTAAGTTTCAAATGATGTGACTCATCCTGTGCATGCCCAATTCAGTTCTGCTATCACATGTGAAAAATCAGCACATTTTGTCAAACACAGACAATTTAACATGAAAAAAAGTAATTTGTATGCCAAAAAGTAAGTTTTTCTACTTTATTTCAATTTCTAATAGCATTATCTGCTTTGCAGTTAAACTCCTCAAACTTAAATTATGTTATTTGTATGTCTATGGGGATATATTCTGTGTAGGTCTTTAGTGCTAATGTTTTAGCCGTTGGCTGTAATGCTAGCTAGTTCATGGCTATAGGAGTCTGGGTTAGTTGTAACAATAATGCAGATGTTACAACTTACCACACTATTACTTTAACTTATATTAAACAAGTTGGGGCAACGACATCAGCAGAGAGAGGTTCACTGGTCGCTTTTGTATATGCGGTTAATGCCATTGGCAACACAATTCCTCCACTGTTTGTGTTCCCACACATACATTATGCAGCCCACTGTGTCAGAGATGGACCAGTAGGAAGTACTGGTAGTGGAAATAAGTCAGGATGGGTGCAAGAAACAGATTTCCTCATCTTTCTGAAGCACTTTGCAAACCACACCAAGGTAAGCCATGATAAAAAGTAATGGAATTGCGATGCTGGTGAACAACTACATTTTTTCAGCTTCATTGTTATGTTCAAAATTGGTGCAAGAGTTGTAGGTTATAATGCCCACTGAGCCAATGAGGCCAAACTCAAGGAAGACCAACCAAAATTAATGAAATATTCAGTTGCAGAAAATTCCATAATTTGTCTTTTTGGGGGGTTGGAATATGTTCAAAAGCTAGATTTCTGCATTCTGTCACACACACACATAGTTGCATAAATGGATGTAAGTGCATTCATGTGTTGAATAAACAAAGATTACATGTTAATGTTTTGTTAGTACCCTTATTTCATTGTGTTACATTTCACCCCAGGATATGTTACAACTAACCCAGACTATGGGGTTAATTGTAACATTTCACTCTTCGTGTTTGAGACCATACCATGCAATGGGTAATTGTGCTGCAGAGAAAATAGCTGCACTATTTAATAGCAGAGACATGTAAATACTTTGGATTACATTTTGAATCCACTACCTTAAAAGAGCTTCATTTACAGACAGAAATGTCAAAAATGTTACAACTATCCCCGGTCTCCCCTACGCTTAAGTCTAAATGATCAAGAGAAACTACAATTTACAGTTTAGAGTGGTTTAAAGTGACCAGTCTAGCAGCTTGTAAGCATGAGATTTCTTGAAGGTAAAAATTGTCCAAGCGCTGAGACAGTCCCACTCGGCCAGACTCTGATAGTTTTTTGGCAGACCTTGTGCGTTTCAGCAGTTATGTATTCGCGGGCAGCAGCATCACAGTGGCGTGATCAGATGAGCCGATTAGCAGGCGTACAGCTGCTGTAAACTTAATTCAGGCGGATTTGGAATTTGGAGTGACTGTCGTGAGAATTGCTTGGTTGAAGTCGCCGGGCCACAATAACGAATCCTTCCGGGTGCGCAGTCTGGAGCTTGTTGACAGCTTGAGAAAGCTTGACTTTTATTCATCTCAGCAGCTGAACATAAGTGCCCTTTTGATCTTCCATCTGTTCGATGAGTGCAATCCGTCATATATCGCTCTGCAGCTTAAAGCCTGCTGCGCCGTGTCTTACTCACACGCTACAGTTCAAAGTGACGGACATCGCTTTCTCGCTTCCAGTGTGTGCGCAGTTAGAATAAATAGCCTTATTAGGCTGCTCGTTAATGCCCAGCACTGCTCACACATCTTATTTGCACCACCAGTGCAACAGTTTCCTCGTATATTTAAAGGCTTTACTTTGTAGCTCTCTGTGATCCTGTCTCTCAGTGACGTGTGCGGCGGTCAAACGGTCGTTCACGCGCACAACACAAAAACAAAACGCCTGCTTTTATGTGAGCGCGCACAGAGAGAACCACAAAGTCTGCGCGGAAGGTTTTTAACGTCCGCTCCTCACACCGTCTCTGACTGAATGTTTTGGTTTCTGGAGCCAGCAAATAAAAATAAAATGTTTTGTTAACGCGCTCCAGAATCTGAGCAGAAATGATGGTTTCCTAAACTGTTAATCTACAGAGAGCGCGGACAGGTCACGTGGTTTACTTACACGCAAGTTTACAAATCTAACAAGTTTACAAATCTAACAAATACGAACAAACCTCTTATGTTAGTTCAAACTCACCTGCAGACACAGACGGTGAGTCCAGCTGAGACGCTCCAGCAGCTATTTCCGCCTGATGATCCGACTCTTCAAAGTTTGCTATATATCCAGAGGATACTGAGATTTACCGAGAACAGAACATCCAAATTTAATCCTGACGGCGAGTTTAAAGAGGAGTTTTTCATTAAAGCTGAACGTTATTTAGGGTGAAAACAGATGCGTTTGTGTTCAGTGACAGGGCTGCTTGTCTTTTGAGGAAGAAAACAGACTGAGGGTGGGGACATAACACGTCATAAACACAAAGGGGCTCATTTCACTGAATTAAAGGTTTGGATTCAGAGCTGATCAACAACAAAACTGATTACTAATCTACCATCAGTCACATTAAGATCACCATAGAAGCTGTTTAATAGAATAAACAGGAGTCAAGCTCAGATTTAGGTGGCTCTCCTCTGACTATGACCTTGATGTAGGAGAAACCTTCCATCATACTGACAGTGGCCCACATTTGATTGGCTCTATCCTGAGAAAATGAACATGTCTGCGAAGAAATGTGTGGCTGAAAACCCAAACAACATCTGCAATTACAGTGTAAACCAGTGGTGTGAAATATGAGGCTCACAGACCTGAACCAGCCCACCAACAGTGAAGTGAAAAATCATGTATGATTTTTGTTCCAAATCAGAGTAAGTGGAGTGCTGCTGCTGAGACATGCTTTCCATTCATAAAGAGAAATTAAACTCAGGTTAGTTCAGAGTTTCACATTCAACAAGACAGCAGAGGCATGAAAAACACAGAGTGAGCTTACAGAGCAGACACAGCAGAGACGTTTCCTCCATCCTGCTGCTCAATGACATCACACCAACACTGACATCAGCTCATGGTTACACTGAGTAAAACCCTCCTCTTCCTCTTTCTCTGTCTCTGGGTCTTAGACTTGTGGTTAGAAAAAACCTTGTGTGAAAAAGCTTTGTGTGTTTATTTCTCTGCTTCCTTGAAACCAAAGTTTTACACGTTTCAACTGAATATTGAATAAGAATTAAAGGCAACAATATCTACGACTGACAGTTGACCTTGAATGCAACACCAGTACCTGTATGATGTCTTCACTGACTCTCCGACCTCTTTTAATGGATGTTTTCTCAGCTCTTTGAAATAATTATATTGACTGCATTGATGTAATTATTGATTTAATTAATAATGTCACAGATTGAGCCAAACAAACTTCCTGTAGTTGACTGCACATTAACTGTGCAAACTTTAGTTGTTTTGTGCTTCTCTCTGTTCCAACCACTGACTTGTGGTCCAAAAGACTAAATAACTTGAATGGCTGCACAACATTAGACTACACGTCACGCCCTGGTTAATGTTTGTGAAGGTCTGAAGGAGACATGTGCTGCATACAGCGAGCTGTGTTCATGTACCTGCAGTGACAACACAGATCACAAATCTTGTGTTTCTCCTCAGAATCTGCCAGTTAAGTTAATACATTATTATTCCTACATTCAATCATTACTCTATATTTAATCATCAAAACATTTATGTTACTTGGGATCAGAGATGGGCAGTAACGCGTTACTTGTAACGCGTTACTGTAATCTGATTACTTTTTTCAAGTAACGAGTAAAGTAAGGGATTACTATTGCAAAATCGGTAATTAGATTACCGTTACTTTCCCGTAGGAACGCTGCGTTACTGCGTTACTAAAACCGTGATTTTTTTTGCGAGAATGTCTCATGACAGTGACGTAAGCAAGTGCGACGTTGGTGACAGCAGCTGTGTGCAGATCAACAATGGATCATATATCTAGTGCGGGAGAGAGTATGAGCGTGCAGCGTTTAAAGTGTGGAAGTACTGACCTTACTTTGAGTTTGATTCCATAAAAAGTGACAAAAACATTAGCGTCCATCGTGCGTGGGAAGAAAACTTCTTTTTACAGCGAAAAAAACCCCATAACTTCCGAGCAAGCACCGAGTAGCTACGACGTGATGGGAAACTCACAGAGACACTCGCGCGGATTCTTCAACTGACCGCAGCACACCTACACCAGGGTAACCCTCCGCCTACCCTGCTCCTGCTTTACAGGTGAAAATAGAGCAAAAGGACCGCTGAGTCTTTGACTTTATTTATTTTCTGCTGTGTTTTACTTGCATCTGTTTGAAAGAGTGAGTGAAAACACAAAAAATATTTTATTTTATGTGCTGGAATGTGTAGAAAATAGGTTTAAATGTTAAACTAATTTATTCAAGTCAGAGAATGGTGCATATAATTAAATGTTTTGCTTGATGCATAAAGTTAAAAGATTAAAACTGATAAAACAAGTTAAAAAAAGAGACTTTTCCATTTGATTACATTTTGTATGATGGATTATGCAGAAAAAGTAGAATTGGGCTGAAAGATCTATCACTTTATCACCAATTCAGGTTGTAAATCGTGTTTTTAAAGAGTAACTAAGTAACTAAGTAACTAAGTAATTAATTACTTTTGAAAATAAGTAATCAGTAAAGTAACGGGATTACTTTTTGGGGGGAGTAATCAGTAATTAGTTACTGATTACTTTTTTCAAGTAACTTGACCAACACTGCTTGGGATACAATATAGTTTTTCAGTTATCAGCACAAAGGTCAGACAACATTAAATGTGCTTTGCTGCAGCGCTCACGTGATCTCAGCTCATCTAGAAGGAAACACAAAATCACAGAACAGAGCATCAGGATTATGATTCTAGTTTGTGTTCATATGAAGGATTTTTCAGTGTGTTATTTAAAATATGACAGTTACAACACAACACATCTCTGTGTGTAATTAGTTCTACAGTAAATAAGTAAAGTAATCCTTTATACTAACACTGCTACTCATACAGTCTTTGTTGAAGGTTCATCAGAAAGTTAGTGATCTGTCAAGCTTTGGTTGGTCTTTTAAAGCTGTACAAACAAACAAATAAGTGCAGAATTAACTGAAAGAAGATGATCCTTATCATACTGATATTTCATAACTGTCAGATTAGAGATGCATGAAGTATCTGAGCAATAAATTTGAACACATTCTGGTCCTGCTTCCTCATTGTCTGCAGTAGTAATGACTTCAGACTGTCACATGATGACGTTACTGACTTTGGTTTGTGTTGCAGCTCAGCAGTGAGATCAGAACTAAAGAGAAACGAGTCTCAGGTTAGTTTAGAGTTTGTGGTGTTTTTAATGAAGTGGTCAGAGAGCAGAGCCAGGAACATCTCCGTGAGCTGATTGTAAGGAAATAATGAAGCAAAGCCAGAGCAGGAAGTAGGGACATTGTTGAATTCAAAGATATGAAGAAGATTCATGTTACAGACAAACATCAATGAAATCGAACTACAGACATGACTGGGGCAGAAAATCAGCCCTGGCATTAAGAGCGGCTCATTTTCAAAGTAGTTGTTCATTTTACTTGAATCTCTCCCTTTCTAGTTATGTCTCTCTATTATCTCACTGTTACTTTCACATCTTTGTCACTTCCTTACACTCTTAGGCTACGGCTACACTAATCCAGATAAATTTGAAAACGGCGTTTTCGTCTAAAAACGCTCTGCATCGATGCTATCGTTTTCAGTCATTTCCATCCACACTTAAAACCCTATGTTCCAGTACTGCGCATGCGTGAAACGTAAGAGGAGTTGACCTGCCTCATTTCCGTCTGCCATTTATTTACTTTTCGGCTCTTTGAAACGTTGCAGCAAAATGTTGGGGAAAAGCACCGAGTTTTATCTGGAGCATGTACAAACTGATATTATTCATTAATAGGGCTGGCAAAATTGAAAGCAAACAAAACAACTGCTGTACAATGCCATCCGCCATCTTAGTTGAATTGGTCACATGACTGCATCATATGACTAAGATGTGTCATCATTTTCGAAAGCCTCTGTTTTTCCAGTCCACACTGCAACGGGAAAACGCTGTTTTCAAATGTATCTGCGTTTTCAAAAAGCTCACATTTTCTTGAACAAAAACGCCGTCTCAGTGTGGACGGACGAAGGCCAAAATGGAGAGAAAAAGATGCATTTTCAAACAAAGTCGGATTAGTGTGGACGTAGACTTATTGGGACTGTTTTCCCTCCTCCTCCACTTCTTCTCAGAGTCACAGCCTCCTGTGACTGTGATGAGTCGTTACTGGTTGTTGCTGGTATGACTGTTGACAGTGCAGCAGCAGCCCTGAAAGCTAACATGTGATAAGAGTCTTTCTTCCTCTTTCTGCACTGTTACATGTCAGAGCATCAGTGTGCTTTTCTCTGAGGATACAAGTGTTAAACCCACAAACATGTGACCCAACTAAACACTGGGTGAAAAGCTGACACAAACACTGAAAAAATAACACTTTAATGTGTGAAGTCCTTCACCTGAATCTCAAAACATTAGAAATGGCTTTGTAACCATAATAAATGTGTCTCAGTCTCCTAGTACTAAAGATCATGTTTCCTCCGACCTGCTGCTTCCTGATAATCAGACCAACACTGAGATAAGTTCACAGTCACATCTAGTAAAACCTTCCTCCTCCAGCCTGTGTTGTGGCTTTCTCTCCCTCAAGCATTACGAGCAACTTTCATTAATTGACTGAAAAAAGTGGAAAAATAAAGTGTTAAAGATTCAAACTGAAACAGTAACGATTAACAACAACTGATATCAGGACCTGAAGGCAACATGAGCATCTGTGTGATGCTTTCATTGACCCTCCGACCTCCTGTAAGGAGTGTTTGAAGCTCTTTTTACACAAAGAAAATAAAATTCAACTATTTAATATATTATTGATAGTACATTCAATGATTTTTTCAGACCTTTTGCAGATTGTTAGAAACCAGCTGTGTCTTCCTGTAGCTGAATGTAGGTCAACTGTGAGGTCTGAGTTGGAGGTGAGCTTTAGCTTCTCTCTGTTTCAACCACTGACTTGTGGTCAGAAAGATAGTAAATAAATGTTTGGCTGCACAACATCAGACTGAAAGAAACACTAAAGATGTGAATCAGAATACTTTATTGATCCCTGTAGGGGAAATGTAGGTTACAGTGCTCCAGTACAAACAGTAACAAAAACAGACAATAAAGAAGTAAAAAATAGCACAATATATATAATATATATATGCATATAAGTCACTTACTAATAAATATCTGAATAAGAAAGAAGAGCATGTGCAAAAAGGGTGTAGCTATCGCAGTGTTTACAGTGTGTTAGATGGAGGAGTTGTACTGGAAGATGGCCACAGGCAGGAAAGATTTCCTGTGTCGTTCAGTGGTGCTTTTCCGTAATCTCAGTCTCTCACTGAACGAGCTCCTGTGACTAGTTAGTACATCATGGAGTGGGTGGGAGGTGTTATCCAACATTGTCTTTATCTTGGACAGCATCCGCCTCTCCGACACCACCTTAAGAGAGTCCAGCTCCATCCCCACAACATTGCTGGCCTTACGGATCAGTTTATTAAGTCTGTTGGCATCTGCTACCCTCAGCCTGCTCCCTCAGCATGCAACAGCACAGAGGATCGCACTGGCCACAACAGACTCGTAGAAAATCCTGAGCATTTTCTGGCAGATGTTGAAGGACCTCAGTCGCCTCAAAAAATAGAGACGACTCTGGCCCTTCCTGTAAAGTGCTGTGGTGTTTTTAGCCCAGTCCAGTTTATTGTCAGTGTGTACTCCAAGGTATTTATAGTCCTCCACAATGTCAACACTGACCCCCTGGATTGAAACAGGGGTCAAGTGTTTCCTGGTCTTCCTGAAGTCCACGATCAGTTCCTTGGTCTTTGCCACGTTGAGCTGCAGATGATTCTGCTCACACCACGTGACAAAGGAGTCGACCACAGCCCGGTACTCTGTCTCATCATCCCTGCTGATGCATCCAACCACCGCAGAGTCATCAGAAAACTTCTGAAGATGGCAGGTCTCCGTGCAGTGGCTGAAGTCTGTGGAGGGTGAAGAGGAAGGGGGACAGTTCTTTGTGGTGCTCCTGTGTTGCTGATTAACTTGTCAGACACACACTGTGGGAGACGCACATATTCAGAATCAGAATCAGAATCAGAAGACTTTATTTATCCCCAAGGGGCAATTAACAAACAACAGAGCAGTATAATGTTGAAGGACAAATAATAAATACACAGAATATACAGTATATACACTTTTAAAATGACACAGCTTTAAAAGTAAAGTGACTGAAAGGTGAATAAATAACTGTAAGTGACTAAAAGTGAACAAAGTGTCGGTAGTATAAGAAGAGTGTAGTTTGTATTGTGGTCTTCCTGTTAGATAATCAACAATCCAGAACACCAGAGAAGCATCCACCTGCATCGCTGTTAGCTTATCACCCAGGAGGGTCCGCCTGATGGTGTTGAAAGCACTGGAAGTCAAAAAAAATATGACCCTCACAGTGCTCGCCAGCTGGTCCAGGTGGGTGTAGACACGATTGAGCAGGTAGATGATGGCGTCCTCAGTTCTGAGACGCAGAGAAGCTGAGCTGAGCTGCTATCAGATCACTTCTGCTCTCACACTAACAGAGTTTTTGTGTTTACTCTCCATGTCGTCAGAACTCTAATCTCACTAAAATCCAACTGAATGTGTTGCACAGAAACCACATCAACACAAGCTGAGCTGTGTTGATGTAACTGCAGTGAAAACACAGACAGAGTCAGTATTTATCTCCACATAATGTTTAAAAGAAACAGTGTTAAATGGGTCTCTACATATCTGAAATAAAATGTTCATTAATCAGTGATTTGATAACAAATTATTTGTTATCAAATCAAATGTGATTTACATGTGGTGGTCCTGAAACATTGGCCCTGACCTACTTAGAAATGTCTGACAGTCATGAACAGTAAAAATTAGGATTTCAGTCCTGCTTTGATTTGATTTGTACTTTCACTCATATTTCTATGGATGTAGCATGTTGCAGCTGATGCGTGCTCCACCCTGTTGCACACATTTGGTCACTTATGACAACAACAACAACAACAACAACAAGAAACACTGTTGTGAAATAATTGAAGCTACAAACTAAATGATCCAAAATCAGTCGATCTTTCATACTGTCTGTGGGTCTTATGAGCCAGGCTGTGACAATGTGGGGGCTCACCTGGGATTCAGACCCAGGACCTCTCATTTCATATGAGGCTATGACAAAAAGAGTTGGGACAAAGAAGGCAGGGGGCCATCACAGCAAAAACCACATGAGCTGTAGGTACAGATACTAAAGAGTGACACGAACAACTGGAGCAGTTTGAAATGTTGCACAGGATGTGGCTTTAATAACAAAAAAGCACCAACAAGAAAGAGTCAATTTCAAGGCTCACTGAAAAATTCACAGTTTGTGTTGATCCAGGAAGAGGTGAAAAGACAAAAACTGCATTAGTCCAGTCTGAGTCATGTGATCATGTGTTTACAGTCAGGCACCAAAACGCTATGACAGCATCTGTGTGTGACGGGTAGATTTTATTCCGGTCAGAACCATCAGGACACCAGCTACTCCAGTGAGGTGATCAGGTAGGATGTGGAAACATGAAATACAAAAATTAAACAGGAAGTAGCGTGACTTTGTCTTTTTCTCTGATATTTGACCTGAAAATGTCTTTCAGTGACAGAGCTGCAGTGATGCACACACACAGTACATGATGACCTCCTCCTGTGAGCAGGAATATTTACTGTTTATCTACATAAAAATATCCAGAGATGATCATCAGAGTCCATTTATCCAAATAATCTCAACATCAGAGATGGAGAGGACAAAGTTAGTGAGACTCACAGAGACACAACAGAGCTCTGATTCAGAAGTGATACTCTGTGGTGACATCAGTGATTACATCATCATGCTCATTATCCAATCCCTGGTCAGGAAGAGTGGGCTTGGTTGAATCACTGATGCCATTTCCTGAAAAAACAAAAACAAATGTAGAATATCTATCGGCTGTTTATTCATGAAGAGACAGGATTTAATCATCAGCACATTCATTGATCAGTGAATGATTCAGTGTTACCTCTGGCTCTGTGTCGATATAAAGACATCACGATGAGAGTGGAGATGATATATGGAGAGAAAACCACCAGGTGGAGGACTATTCTGAATGCAAGCTGTAGAGAGGAGTCAGCGGTCAGATCTGGAGCGGTGGTTGTAGGTTTGTCTGCAGAGAGAATCCCACCTGTTCAGGTGAATATGTCGATGAAATCAGAGCTGAAATCAGAGTGAAGCTCCTCACCTGTGACAGTGATCCAGCTGGATGGAGACTCTCCATGGCCGCTGATGTCACACTTGTAGAGGCCTTCATCAGACCTGGAAACATGCTGGATGGTCATGTGACCTGTAGGCTGCTTCCTGATGAGGGAGCCATCTTTATAGAAAGCAGCTGGGAGGTTGGAGGGAGTGGTCTCTGTTTTACAGAGCAGAGTGACGTCATCTCCCTCCATCACAGGGAGGACAGGACTCTGCAGGATCACTGATCCACCTCAACACAGAGACAAACTACAGCATTTCATCCATTTACACACAGCTTCATCAACACTAACTCCACACACTCAGCTTACCAGCGACTGTCAGGTTAACCATGTTACTGATGGGACCCTCTCTGGACTCACACCAGTAAACCCCACTCTCCCATGTGTAGATGTGACCAATGTTACAGGAAGAACCAGCTGGTTTTCCCCACTTGTCACACTGAGTCCTGGTGTCTCTGCTTATGTTTCTCCTCAGAGTCCATCCAGCAGAGCTGTCGTCCTCCTCACAGCTCAGAGACACAAAGTCTCCTTCAAAGAACTGAGAGCTGCTGGGACTCACAGTCAGACGAGCTGTGAGGAATTTAGTGTATTTTAACTAAAATTAATTGACCTGCTGACTTTTCCAGTTCATTAATGGATGACAGGAAGACATTACCATAAGCATACATTAAGGTATTTACGTTGCATTTGTATCTAATTAGTAATTTAATGAATTATTATTCTTAAGAACACTACTGCAAACAACCAACACCATCTAGATAACAATCACAGGAATATTTCAGGGTTTTTTTAAGCATCACATTTATTTAACTTCACCTCAGCTTATTAAAAGTCACAACAAAAATCACAGCGTGATCTCCAAGTCTGCATAAGTCTGCACTAACATGTCATCATCTATGTTTTTTCATCATGATTTTATGCTGACAGTTGCAACACAACATATCTCTGTGTGTAATTAGTTACTTTTTAAAGGCAGTAAATAGGCTTTTTAAATAATGAACTGTTAGTCTCACAGCCTTCGTGAAATGTTCATAAAATTAATGATCTGTCAGGTTAGTTCGTCTTTTTTATCTGTAAAAATGGACGAATAAATACAGAAATGAGAGAAAAATGTGACCTCATTGTATTAAATATTTCATAACTGTCAGATTACAGATGCGTGAAGTAGTCGAGGACTAAATTCAAACACATTGTGATCCTGATTCATCATTGGCTGCAGTAACAACTAACAATGTTAATGACTTTAAACTGCATGACAGCGCCATATGATGAACTTACTGACCTTGGTTTGTGGTCCAGCTCAGCAGTGAGATCACAACTAAAGAGAAATTAAACTCAGGTTAGTTCAGAGTTTGTGGTGTTTAATGAAGTGATCAGAGAGCAGCGCAGACACAGCATCTCTGTGAGCTGATTGTAAGGAAAGACTGAAGCAGAATCAGAGCAGGAAGGTGGAAGATTGTTGGATTCAAACACGTGAAGAAGATTCATATTACAGACAAACATCACTGAAAACAAACTACAGAGTGTTTTATGAGCTTTTTAAAGATTTCATCATCTGAATCTTCCAGAAATACACAGCGTGAACTTACAGAGCAGCCATAACAGAGATTTTTCCTCCATTTAAATCCTCAAACTTTCTGTTAGATGAAGTTGATCCTTTTCTTCAGGGCGATGGAGGAGTTTTCTTTGAAGCTGTCAGAGACGAGGACGATGTTAAACACAAAGTTTGATCTTCTTGTTAGTGACAGCAGGTCAGCTGAGACTTGTTGCTGCTTTTCTGTTCTGATGTCAGAGAGACATAAACTGTGTGGCTGCGACTGCACCCTGCATCACCAACAACACACTGACTTTAGTTCAGCTCAAGCATCATAAACTGGTTTCAGTGCAACTAAAACCTGCACGAGCCTAAAACAAGAAGCAATGAACCAATTATCACATCTACTTTAACATGTCTGAGTCCTAACGTAACAATAATGTTCACATGATCTCAGATCTATAAATGGTGTCTGCTCCCTGACATCAATCCTAAGAAGTAACTGAGATCAGCAGCAGTTTGACAGCCAGTAAACGCGTCTCTCTGCTTCTTCTTCTTCATTATGTCACAGGGTCAGTGTGCGTTTCTCCACCAGGAAGCAATTTTATATGAGAGTTAACCCCACAAACACAAACATGTGGTCCTAATAAACACTGACAGAAAATCAGCTTTATTCTTATCGACTGCTCCAGCTGGCTCAAACACTGAAGAACGACACAGTAGAACATGAGCTGATGTTTATACCTGAAGTGTAAATGACACATTTCTTTTCTATAAATTCAGTTTTAACTGCAATTGGGTGTTGAATAAAAATATTCTATTGCACAGATATATTTCCTTTTGTGTGGATGTTTAATTTAGAAAAACAGGTGACATCATCTAGACTGTCAGAAAATCAGGTTTGGTGATGCAACAGGGAGAGGATTTTTTCTTTTTTAAATAAATGTGTCCCACAGTCTCCTGGAAGAGTGAGTCAGGTTTACAGTGTGACAGAAGAAGGTTACTGACCTTGGTTTGTGGTGCAGCTCAGCAGTGAGATCAGAACTAAAGAGAAATTAAACTCAGGTTAGTTCAGAGTTCTGAAACGTTTCCTCGTGCTGCTCGCTGATATCAGACAAAGACTGAGTTCAGGTCACTCTCATATAGAGTAAAACCCTCCTCTTCCTCCTCAGCTGTGACTCGGTGCCAGTGTTGTGGTTTCCTCTCTGAACTTCACGCAAAAGTTAAATTATTTGGTGGAAATAAAGCAGAAATACAAAATTTTAAATGAAAAAATTGAACCAGAACATGAAGTAAAGATCAACAGCAACAAAATCTACAACTGCACCTGAAGGCAACATTAGCAGTTGTGTGATGCCTTCACTGACTCTCTGACCTTTACTTGTGAAATAAATGCATCAAGCACTGTTTAAAATACATTTTCACAATTAAATTAAAATTAATTCTTAAGTGTTTTATTGACAATAATGATTTTATCAGTCATGTTGCAGATTGTTACAAACCTGCTGTGTCTTCCTGTGGCTGACTGTAGTTTAGCTGCGAGGTTTTTGAGTTGGAGGTGAGCTTTAGCTTCTCTCTGTTTCAACCTCTGACTTGTGGTCAGAAATTAAACTCAGGTTAGTTCAAAGTTTCACATTCAACAAGACAGCAGAGGCATGAAAAACACAGAGTGAGCTTACAGAGCAGACACAGCAGAGACGTTTCCTCCATCCTGCTGCTCAATTATATCAGACCAACACAGACATCAGCTCACAGTCACTTCAAGCAAAACCCTCCTCTTTCTCGTTGACTGGCTGTTAGCGTTGTGGTTTCCTCCAGAAATGCACTAAAGTGAACATCAGCACCTGTGTAATGCCTTCACTGCCAGTCCGAACAAACCACAGGGATGTGTTATAGCTCTAGCTGACACAGAGTAAAATTACTGACTATGTTACTGAAAGGATTGATTTTATCAATTGTGTTACAGATTGAAAGAAACAAGTTTTGTCTTCCTGTAGCTGACAGCAGGAAGTGACCCGGAGGTGGTTTTGTTCCTGTTGACTTCTCTCTGTTCCAACCACTAACATGTGGTCAGAAACTGTGTGGATGCACGACATCAAACTGCATCAGGCTGTGGTTAAAGATTTTAAAGGTATTTGGCAGAGGTGAGCTGACGTTTGATCACTTCTATCAGCTAACAGACTTTTTGTAAACCCTTTAACCATACATGTCGTTACACCTCTTATCTCACTGAAATCCAGCTGAACACGTTCCAGTTCACATTTCTCTTGGTTGTGTGTTTGGGATCATTGTCTTGTTTAAATGTTGGCCCTCATTTCATCTTCGTCAGGCTGGTAGCACTATACCAACTTCACTGCTGATTTGGTGTTTTCTGGATGATATGCAGTGCCTTTTGACCAAACATGGTGTGTATTATGGCATCCAAAGAGTTCAGTTTTGGTTTTATCTTGCCAGACTATGTAATTCCAGTATTTCAAAGGTTTCTCTGAATGTTGTTCAGTGAGCTTGGAACGTGCTTCAACAGGCTTTTGTTTCAGCAATGGAGTGTTGCATGGTGAGCATGCATATGGGCCATGGCGGATGAGTGCATTGCTTATTGTTTTCTTTGAAAAAATCATCATGAGATGTGTGTTGCGTGAAAACTTGCTAAAAAGTTACCTTTTTATAGACGATCAGTTGGGAAAGAATCAGCTGATATCAATTTCCACCAAGTGGCAAATTACTAATTACTGATAGATTTCAACTGGTGTCATAACTTTCCACGCCTTTTTCCACCTGCTTTTCTTCACGTGCTCAAAAAGTTTTCCCTGTGTTATTTCTAATTATTACACTTCATTTATGGACAATGGACATCTATGGTTTTCTTTGCACGTGTGGATTGGTTTGGAAATGCGTATATATATATATAGCTTGAGACGTTGTGGAGGGTGAAGGTAACGGTGGTCCCAGTGGTAGTTGGAGCACTAGGTGCGGTGACTCCCAAGCTAAGCGAGTAGCTTCAGCATATCCCAGGAACAACATCGGAGAGCTCTGTCCAGAAGAGCGCAGTCCTAGGAACAGCTAAGATACTGCGCAGGACCCTCAAGCTCCCAGGCCTGTGGTAGAGGACCTGAGCTTGAAGGGATTTTTGCACCTTAGAACACACATGCATCAACACTACAATGAGCGGGTGGAGGGAGGTTTGGAGTCTTCTCCCACCCCCATTCTCTGCGGCCTGCTGGAGCGGGAGGGCTAGTAGGAGGAGTTGGCCGTCCGACTGCGGTCTGGGGTGTGGGGCCTCCCTGCTGCTGCGGAGTCGGGGTGGTCTGCCTCTCCCCACCGCAGGGAAAAGGGTAACACCACCTGGGTCTGGGTGCAATTCCCCCCTCCAGGGGCAAGGGTACCTAGACCCGGTTTGTAGAGTACGCTTGGGGAGTGTGATTGTGTGTACAGCGTCTCTTTATGTCTGTCTCCACGTTGGTTGAGTGTAGAGTGAGTGCATATGAGAGCATGAGGGTGGGAATGGATGTTTGTGTCTGTGTGTGCCTGTATGTCTGTGTCTATATGTCAGGTTGGGTATCAGACGCCACCTCTCTGGGGACACCTCAGGCCCTCCAAGGTTTGGAGGCCTATCTCCACCCACCACCACTTCCCCTGCCGGTGGCGGACTCCCTCAGGTGTCGGTGTGTTGGTGGTTCTTTGTGTCTGGGGGTGGGCGTCCGGGTACACACCGGCTCACTCCTTGGCGGCCGCTTGTCGGGGCCTGGGGCCTGGGGCTCGCTCGGGCCCCTTTGGAGGTGGGGTGCCCCCGGCCTCTCGGCCTGGGGCTCGGTCACTCAGGCACAGCTGGGGGCCGGCGGAGCTCACGGGCGCGTCACTGCAACTCCCCCTGACTTCTGCTCCGCGGCTGCTGGGCGAGCCCTCATCTGGGACTCTCCTCAGCTCTTACTGGGACAGTGGCGCGGCTGCCCCTCTGTTGGTCTTCCATGGTCTCTTGTGTTCTGGGGGCCTCTGGATGTCTGGAGTTTTGATCTCCTCCATACCTGCTTCATACCCTGGTGGACAGGGCTGTGGCCCCCCCACACTCCCTAGCAGATCATTACATGGAGAAACCTTTGGAATGCAAGCATGCTGATCCACACAGGTATGCACACATGGGTATTCACAGACACGGACTAAAGCTTTCTTGGCTGCTACCTCAAAGCACACTGTGCGCTGTCTATCTTGCGTGCTGCACAATATCGTTTATTATTTAGTAAATATTGATATCTATGACTAGCTAGTTTATTGTGATGGTGCTTTGTTTTCTCTATTATTATGTTGCTCTTTGTTGTTTGCTGTCTCCTCTGTTTGTTTTTTTTGTTTGTTTTTTTTTTTCTCCATACAGGTGACCCAGGAGTTCTTTTTTTTTTTCTCTCTCTTCCCCCCCCTTCTCACCGTCTCTTCTCCCCTTTGGTTTTCTTTCTTTCTCTCCCCCTCTTTCTCTCATTCATTCCCCCTGTCCTATTTATTTAAAAAAAAAAAAAAAAAAAAAAATGACAAAGGATGAACTGAAGCTCTGCCATCACGTAATGTCGCATACTGCTGTTTCTGATGTCATTTAAAAAAAAAAAAAAAAAAAAAAAAAAAAAGAAGGGATTTTTTAAATATATATTTATATATATATATTTTAATATATTTTAAACATATATATATATATATATATGTGTGTGTGTGTGTGTGTGTGTGTGTGTGTGTGTGTGTGTGTGTGTGTGTGTGTCGCTTGTCTGTTTGAGATTGTCATTGTTCTAAATAAAGCTTATAGAGAATAAAAAAATTCTTGAGCCTTGTTTACTTCCTGTTTGAACAGGTATTTCCTGTATGTTTTAATGTTTTTATTTATTTTTATTTTGTTAAGTAGTTATTGTAGGCTGCTAACAAGTGGAAACATGTTTAGTTTATAGTACAATAATTAAATAAAATATAAAAGTCAGTTAGTCTACCTAGTTGCAGCCGCTGGTTCACCGTTCACCTGGAAGATTCCAGAACATTCTGGAAAAGTAAGGAAGCTACGTAAGCTCCCGTCACGGATCACTGTGTTCATTTATGAGTAGCGTTCACACTGTGCACGTCGGCGCCCGCCAGCTCGTGAGTAACGGAAACGATTAAACTGTCCTTAATCGAGCGACAACTCATCTCCGCTACATACCGGATGATTTCCCGTCTAAATAAGCTGGATGTTGTAAACGCCTAAGTATAAAATTGATCTACGTTACGATCTACGACGTATCGGTTCAGGTTCCTGTCGCGGTGTAAAAACAGTAAGTAAACGGAAACTTTTACTCCAAGTTTAAGTTGACTGTGTTCGATTAATGTTATTCTGACGATCGGTTTTCCCCTACTGTCTGCAGTTTTCAGTTAAGCAACAATGGCTGCGTGCTCGCTGACTACCTGGATTTCGCTATTCGTTGTCGTTGTCGTCGTCGTTCCCTCGGCTGTCGTGCCCGGTGAGATTTCGCTGTGAGGTTAAAATAAGCTTCATTAATCGAAATGAATGAATCCCGTAAAAAATCTTTCCATTAGTGATGTGTCCTGTGTGTCGAAGCTTCGAATCGTGCGTCGGGTAATCGCGGGGGCGTTTTTCTGAAGCGCGTATCGAGGCTTGCTTTGATTACGTAGGCAGTGACGTTCGAGGCCTCGCGGGCAGTCCGTACCACGTGACTGATTCAGGGACTGGTTCACCGGTTCGCGCCAGATTCGAAATAACATGGGCAGGAAAACAGCTGATTCCCCATCACACCGTGCTGTGGAATTGGATTACGTACGTGCTACATAGTTACTTGTGCATTTCTTCTTCGATGGAACCAGCAAGGAAGAGATGTTTTTTTTTTTTTTAATTTTGTCTCTCCTAATAAAGTATGCACACAGTAATAAATATCACAAATGATAAACACCAAAATATAAATAAACAACACTACACATCCTATAATCTGATTTCTGTCTTTTAGTTTATTAAAAAGTGAAGCACCAAACACTAGTTTGTGTCATTATCCAGATGTACATAAGGTTTACACATCATTATAATCAAAGAGCCCGCTTCACTTGAATTGTCCACTTGATGGCGCAGTAGAGCAAATGAATCATCACAATGCTTCGAACCATGAGTCGACCAATTGGATGGAAAGCTTCAGTTCATCATGAGGCTTCATCTCACCATCACTACTTTCCATTTCTGCTCTGAAAACATCGGTGTCTTGTGTTGGTTAAAAGTAGCCCACAAATCAAATTTGTGCCGGTACGTCAATACGGCGCTCTGGTAGCAGCGATTTATTAAATGATGCGTCATTGCGGCCGCCATATTGTATACAGGCAAAGGTAGTTAATGAGGTTAGGACGATTTTTATTCATGTACTAACTTGGTGAATGATAACCCAACTTGTTACAAATGGTGGTAGTGTATGATACAGAACATGGTTGCACCGGTCTCTGCCTGAAGCCCATTTATAAAATAGATTTTGCTCATTTCAACAAACAGTTCTTTCTCCTTTCTTTTAAAGTTAATTTCTATTCTCCGGTTAAGTGATTACGTGTGAACCCTGCTTTGGGGAATACTCTGAGTTTATTAAGGCTGTTGTGTTTGTAACATGTTTTAATGCTGTGGTATCTTGTTCTGTTTAATCTCAACAACCTACTATTTAAAAGAGAAAGTTAGTGATCGAGTGATCACTGTTGACATCTCTCGGTTTTTATTACCACTTCATCGGCAGCACGTTGTAAAGCTCAGTTTTTAAAACCTTACCATGTATCTACGGCCCAGCCCACGTAGCAGTAAATTAATGACTATTCTTGTATGTGGATGGATTATCGTTTGAAGCTTCTGAATGTCCTCTGACAAAGTCGTGTCACCCCCCCCCCCAGCCATCCCAAACAGAGCAAGGACCTGATTTACCTGCACACTAAAGTACACAAAGCACAACATGTGGCCATTTATATTGTTTAAAACAGATGCTATACGTAGGTATTTTGTAGTACATTTTAAATTAATTTTAAGCTGTTCATTCTACTTTATTTTTTTGTATTGAGTGTTTTTCTTTTTTTTTCTTTTTTGAACAGTGATGTGGAGGGTATTTTAAAGTTCAGACTGGTACAGTTACAATAGAAAGGCATCACTTATTGGCAGCGGTCGCATAGCTGTCCTAACTGTCAAATACATTTGATTCCTCATCAAGTAGGTAGTGATTGGTGATTAATTAGTTTATGAGCTGTGTTCTACATATCCAATGGCCTGGGGTGAGTAGAAGAAGTTTGTGTTAGTAACTTGTTTACAGGTGACTCATTCATCTGTGAAGAAATTGACTCTCACTTGTGGGCCTTTTCACATTAAATTCCTAACAAAGAGTCTTCATTAACTCCCCTTGTGGATACTTTTAAAAGCAAAGAAAGATGGAAGGCAGAGCTCACCATGACCACAAAGGACAGGATTAGAAATGAGTACATCATAGTGAAGAGGGACATATAGAGCACATATTTTTGAAACCTGGCAGTGAGGGAAATGGCTACACAAAAAACACATCTATGGTCCCCGAGTCTGACAAAAAGCCACTGATAGAGGAGCAGGTATACCATCGCCTCAACATCCTCCTTGTGACATTCTTGTTGCATACAAATGATGTCATGGGACTTTCAGCCGCATGGCTATAGTGATCCCATGCACATTAGGTGGTATTTGAATGTAATAGAAAACAACTCAAGTTGCACTGATCTGAGTAGGTACTACTAATGGAAAAGAGCTGTCAGGGGTGAGCCACATTTACTACCACTCTGTTAAGAGTTTGTATGCTCTACATGTATGGAAATCTCACAGCAGAGGGCAGCAAATGATCTGTTTCACGCTGCACCTTAGTCATCCATCTGCTCAAATACTTCCATAAAGATTTGGGAACACTTGGTTCCAAAATAATGTTGTTAAAGTTACTTTTGCAACAGGTTGTTTACTGTGAATAAAGCATATACTTGTTTAAACAAAGCAAATAGATAGTCAGATGGTGTTATGATGAAAAGTGTCAATGTGATTGTTTCTTTCCCCCCCCCCCTTATCTCAGAACTATCAGCCGCTCTTGACTGGTCTGCATGGTTATGCTCTAAATCGCAGGTGTCGAACCAGGCCTCAAGGGCCGCTGTCCTGTTTGTTTTCCAACTAACCTGCCATTGTAGCTTCTTATTGGCAAAGCACACCAGATCCAGGTAATCAACAGCAGGTAGGGCAGGGGTATCTCAAAAACAAGCAGGATGCTGGCTTTCAAGGACTGGAGATAGACACCCCTGCTCTAAGATGATATTAAAGAAAAAATATATTTAAAAAAAATTCAGACAGCTTTCAAAAGTTCTTTATCGGTTTCAATTGTGCCTCTTTTAACCTTGATTTTTAAGTTGCATTACCTGTTTGTGCATGTACTAATTTGACAGCAGTGACCTACTGTGGAAATTTCTACATTTCTCTGTGTAAAATGGTTATAAATGTCCTTAAGCAGAGTGACCTGGGCAATAGGTCAGGAGAAGTTGTAACGAGTAAACAAACTGATACTTAAATTGGGCCAATTTCATCTGAATGAACACAATATCAAGGTGTCTGTGTGTAGAGATATAGATTATGGTTGCAATGGGTACAATTCCAACTGATATGAGGGACTTTGGAAAATTGTACGTATGATACAAGTAGAATACCATCTTTGAGCAGTGTGCAGTGACTGACCATCTCAAACTTCCTGGCATTTCAGCCAACAGCAGCAGCTAATTCTTGGAGCAAAAAAAGGCACTTCACACCACAATAAACTGTAGTATGCCTGCTTTTTATTTATTTTTTCCCCTTTACTTTTTTAAAATATTTAATTAAAAAGGACAAGAAAAAGATAAACTGCCCACATGCTGTGCATTAGTCAGTCTAAATAAACTTACAAAAGTAATGTTAACATTCTGGATGTTAATGCACACAAAGACATGTTCTGTCTTTTTCTGCAAACTCGTCACTTTCTAGCCAGCTGTAGGAGCTTTTCTTCTCATATTTGTGATCTGATAGAAAAGGTAAATCTAACAGATTTAAATAAAGTAATTCAGTTGGTTTTCTTGTGGGCCCACAGAGCAGACATTCAAGTGACAGTGGTTTCTGTTTGTTATTTTCATACCCTTTTTTACCCTGAAGTCTTTTTTTTTTAAATATCTGAATTTTATTTTTAGTTCACTATAGTAACCCTGCACTTTACATAAAGAAGACTTCATCCATCCATAAAGCTACTATGGCTACATGACAGGTGTCTGATCTAAGTCAACTTCAACAGTAGAAGTGAGCCTATGGAGCAAAATTGAAGCTAAAGGTTTTCTTAATTTAATAGGAAACTGAAATTCTAAGTTTTGATATCTTGGTGCATGCTCAATAATCCAGGTATTTTGATGAGTTTCAGACTTCAGATCAGATGTTCAGATCCCGATTTTGTATTTTGGGAATGAATCGTGGGGCAGAGTGCGGACTAATGATTGACAGTTGACAATTTGTTACAAATTAAAAATAAACATTTTAGTTAAAGGTGGCCACCGCTCCGTCACAGTTTACTGCAGACACCAGCCAACAGGTAGGAAACACTGTTTCTGATTGTCCTGAAGGACTATATCGCTGGGTGAATGTTTGTAACATTAGCTTAATGATTAACTTAGTACTCAGTCATTAGTCAAAGCCCCACTGCTCTTCATTGATACAGGCCCACAAGGCAATACTAAAAATAAAAAGGGTGTAAAGCTGGAAAAAAATGTAAAAAAAAAAAAAATCCAAGAAAGATTTGTATGGAAAAACATTTTTTTATAAATTTATTCAAAACAAAATAATTCATTTGAGTTTTTTAAAAATATATCAAAACTAAGAATTTCAGTTTCAAATCACGTAAAACTTTTAAACCCTCATTTAGCTCCATACAAGTTCATATAAAAGAGGAGAAAAAATCCAAACAAATGAACTTGTTTTGCCTGCCAGGGTGACCTAGAGCTAGGGTTGGCAAATTTGCTATCAAGAGTAATTTCTAAGCAGTGTTTGACCAAATCTGTTTAAGATCATAACTCATATTTGTAACATAGTTTTCACAGCCTGTTGAGCCTGTTCATATTCTGAAATGGTTAATCATAATCGCATCATGTGACTTTGCAGCAGGTTTTTGTGATTAGTTGATACTTTAAATTTGCCTTTTTATTGTGATTTTTCCTTTTTGTCATTTATGAAATTAGAGAATTTTCTTTTGAAGCCAACAAAACAGTGATTGAATTAAATAGAAAAAAATATTACTGTGGATATTTATTTAAGCTTACTTTGATAGACCATTTTGATTACTACCTGTGTTTGTGCAAAAGAGTCAAAAGTAGCTGCATTGTATTAAAAAAGGGGTGGGATGGGTGGTGGTGAGGAGCTCAGGCAAATGTAAGGTACTCTACGAAAGCAATGTTTTGGACATGTCCCATTGGGTTGAGGCCCCCAGCAGCCCAGGATACACTGGAGAAGATCGCATCTTTTGGCTGCTTTGGGGATACCTCAGTGTCCCCCCTGAAGAGATTGAGGAGGTGGCTCTGCAGAGAGAGGTCTGGGCTAATCTGCGTAGACTGCTGCTGTGATCTGAATTAGAATTAGTAGCCAAAGATGGATGGGTGGGCAGTCTAAACATATTTGCTTAAAAAAGGGCCAATTCATTCAGTCATTTTGACTGAATTGCAGAAGCAGATGAAGCATACAGTAATCAGTGTTGGTGGTGAAAGCAAATAAATCTGAATAGATATTGTTACACTCTTCTTATATGGATCTGGACTCCATAGAAACACGAAAAACTAGACATTTGTGTTTACATTCATGTTAACCACAAGTACTGAGGTTCAGCGACATTCACCACCAGGTGATTAAAATTCAGGTGTTAGACTCCTTACAGGTAGAGGGTGTAACTAAAATGTTGGAAAAAAAAATACACACACACACAAAAGAAATCAGTAGGCACTGCAGAAGCACAAGTGGGAAATTGCAATGTTCACTAAATATGAAAATATGTAATTAATTACCTTTCTTTTTTAAAACTAAATTTCCAAAAAAGCAACTCTTATACTACTGTTTTTGGGATGCAGGAGTGATTTAGACTTACCAGGCTGTGAAAACGTGAGACTGAAATGTTTTATGGCTCCATTAAGATAAATTTTGGCCAAAACTTGCTCAAAACATTTCTTGACATTAAATGTTGCATACCCGTGGTCTGAATGCTAACTGCATTATTTAAAACACCTGCTACTTTATTGATAACCAAAGGCACGACTGGAATACACAAAACGCTACATGTATAAAGGTAATTAGCTAATTTACATCATGGAGCCCTGCTCACAAAAACTGGCATGGATTAAATTCAGTTTTATTTATATAGCACCAAATCATAACAGTAGTTGCCTCAAGGTGCTTTATATTGTAAGGTAGACCCTACACCAATACATACAGAGAAAAATCCAACAATCATAAGACCGCCAATGAGCAAGCACTATGCTTTGGAAAAAAGGAAAGTTCTAAGTCTAATCTTGAAAGTAGAGATAGTGTCTGTCTCCCAAATCCAAACTGGAAGCTGGTTCCACAGAAGAGGGGCCTGAAAACTGAAGGCTCTGCCTCCCATTCTACTTTTAAATACTCTAGGAACAAGAAGTAGGCCTGCAGAGCGAGAGCGAAGTGGGCCTGATTATTTAAGACCTTTATATGTGAGGAGCAGGATTTTGAATTCAATTCTGGATTTGAAGGGAAGCCAAAACAGGAGAAATATGCTCTCTCTTTCTAGTCCCTGTCAGTACTCTTGCTGCAGCATTTTGGATCAGTTGAAGGCTTTTCAGAGAGTCCTGATAATAATGAATTACCGTCGTCCAGCCTGGAAGTAATAAATGCATGAACTAGTTTTTCAGCATCACTCTGAGACAGGATATTTCTAATTTTAGAGATGTTGTGCAAATGGAAGAAAGCAGTCTTACATATTTGTTTAATATGTGCATTGAAGGACATGTCCTGGTCAAAAATGACTCCAAGGTTCCTCACAGCGTTACTGGAGGCCAAGGTAATGCCATCCAGAGTAAGAACCTGGTTAGATACCATATTTCTAAGATTTTCAGGGCCGAGTACAATAACTTCAGTTTTATCTGAATTAAGAAGCAGAAAGTTAGCGGCCATCCAGGTCTTTATGTCTTTAAGACATTCCTGCAGTTTAACTAATTGGTGTGTTCAGTGATGGGAATAACGGCGTTACTAATGGCGTTACTTTTTTCAGTAACGAGTAATCTAACTAATTACTATTCCTATCGTTACAACGCCATTATAGTTACTAACGAGAAAATGCAGTCTGTTACTATTTTTCAACAAACAGACGGTTGAAGCTGTGTTCAGTTTACCACATCTTATATCAGCTGCAGGAAGTAGCTGTAAGTAATCTGGACGCTACAGCTTTAAGCAGCTGCGCGCTCCCGCGGACGGTAATCACATCACTGTCTAGCACAACACCTGGAGCTCATGGGCAAAACAATCGCATGAGAGCTGCTGTTTGACTGAGGAAGAATAAAGTAGTCGTGGTAAGTCAGTCACATGACCACTTAAAGACAAAGCAACAAGGTGAGATATACCAGTTTTTAAATTGATAGGCCAATTAAAACCAGAGTCATGATAAACAATATTTTTCCTCAATAGTTTCACCACATTAGCGCTAGCAAGCACTCTCTGCTTATGAGCTAAAAACCAAACAAAACTAGGGGAAGTTTTAGGAGTGACAGCGAGAGAGAGAGTGAGTTTTGAGATGTGAGAGATTTGTGACGTTTAGCGTGTTTGGAGTGTGTAGTTAATGTGTCGTCTTGTGTAGTTCACGTGTAGTGTTGTGGATAGTTTTGTGTTGTGTATCAGAACAATGAGGCGACTGCTGTCTCCAGGTAGAAACAGGCGTGATACACCTGCTGCTCAGACCTGCAGGTATCAGGCTGTGATGTTCTCCTTCATAGTGGACAGAAATTATATTTTTGGAGTGGCACAAATAATTTGTGAGGCATCTTATTGAAGGCAGAACAGCTGATTGTTCTGTAAATAGTTTGAAACGGTTATTTTAAAAAAATGGTAAAAGGTAAATGGATTCAAATAACTTTGTTGTTTGCAAAACTTTTTAAAATTTTAAAATTGACAATTAATATTTGCATCTAAAGTTATGAAATATGATTCAATAAAATGTTTGTGGTTGTTACAGTAAAAAAATATAACTTTTTCTACTCTGATTTTATGGTTTTTGTCTGATTTTGGATCAATTGTGTTAATACAGTATGTCAAAATGAAAACATAACTGTAAATTCAGACATGTGAGGTTGTGCTGAAAATGATGATACCAAAGAAGGCAAAGTAAATAATTTTTAAAGGTGAAATGTGGAGGGAAAATCAAAAGTAGTGAAAAATGGCCAATTATACCCTGGACCCCAGAGGGTTAAACAGTTTTTTTTTAAGTAACGCAATAGTTACTTTTCAAGTAATTTCTTGATGCATTCTCAATCATCCAGGAAAGTAAATCACGAAATCATGAAAATGAATGCTATATCTTCTGATGAAAACTTAATTAACTTTAGTGTGTGAAGAGGACTCTCCATTTACATGAACAAATTAGACTCTCTTAGATATACAAACCACTGCAGCGCAGTACCTGTAATATACATGGATGAAACCCTGTCTGTGAAGCTGTGTTTTACATCCAAATGCCTCGAGGCCTTATGACATCCTCCACACTATGTACTTGAATATATTAAAGTGATGAGCACCTCTTTCATTAAATTTTGTGTGTTTTAATCAACTTTGTTACATCTGTGGTCTTTCCAGTCAAAAGTGACCACCATAGGAAATGAATTGGAATCTACCTTGACTTGTTTTTCCTACAGATGTGCTGATGGGGTGATATGTGTGTAGTGGTTAGTGGGCTGTTATGTTGTAAACTGTTTAATTGCATAAAACAGTGCCGATTATGGCTGGGTATCGTCACTGATTTCTAGAATCGATTCGATTCCGACTCAATTTGAATTGGGGGAATTTTGCCTCAGACAGACAGAAATATTATAATTTTGATCATGCATCAGTACATTTCCATATTTCTATATCTCTAAAAAGAAAGCTGACACTTACGAGATTTTATAAAACGTGTAAGCATCACAGCAGCTTTGTAGGATAGTAGGATAGGACACAGAAAAACATAAAGGTGATTTTCCTGGCCTGGGATTTTATAAAAAAAATGTTATGCAGTAGATCAAAAACAAAAGAAAACCATTAATCAACATTAATGAACACTAGAAAGTGCATTTTTTGCCGACGGATCAGACTCTCCTCCACACAATTCACATTCATAAAGTGCTCTACAAACCCAACATTACAACTAACAGCTGGATTTTCTTGTGTCAGTGCAGCTTGTCAAACTAGAAAGCACCACTTACTGTTAAGAGAGAGAAAGTATATCCTCGGTTTCTTAACTTAGACTTAAACTTACAGCCAGGAGCAGCACAAAAGTGACCCCCTGTTGACTGATTTTTTGTTTTAGTGTCTGTTACTAGTTAGCTAACATGAACTAATGTAAGTCTATTGAACACAACCAATCAACCAACTCAGTGATGTAACTTCAGTCAGATTAAATTCTGTACATTTGATTAAAAACTAATAGTATTAAAATATCATCAAGCAGCTTCCTAATTGTTGGACGTTTTTCTCAGTTTCTTTTTAGATTTTTTTGTTTTTTTATTTCCCTGAAAATGAAAAACACATGTAAAATGATGGAAACTGCATTTTACAGGAACAGGTCGGGTGTTTAAATGCCTTCAGCAATATGGCGGCAGCAAATACGCGTCTTACTACCATGATGCTTTGTTTCTGTGCTTCAATCTGTTGTCGTCTACTCGGCATCCTCTTTCAAGAAGTCTGCATCTGGGAATTGTTTTAGATTTGATCAACAAACAATAGATTCAGTCTTTCTGGGAGAAGCTGTAGCACATCAGCCCAGTTTAATAGTTAAAGCTCAGTCAGAGGAGCTTTAACTTCTCTGACTGAGGAGTTAAAGCTCCTTAAATTTACCAGCATTTACCAGGGAAATGTTGGTAAATTAATAAACCATCAGCAGAGCTCGAAGTTCACACAGCTAGCCTCCTCCACACATAAATAACTGAGCTCATCTTCATCCCGAGTGGATGGATGTCAGCTGAACATGCCAAATTGTTTGAAGGGTTGACTTCTGTCTGGTTCTTTATTGCCCTCTGTATATTTTTCGTGTGAAACACATGGGCCCTGCAGGGCTCTGGGGTTTTATGTACTGGCAAAAACACTGAAATGTGTAGGAAAAAGGTTCACGTTAGAAACCACAGAACTGAATTTATTTACAAATTTTATTTTTAAATAATTTATTTAGAACCACTTTTTGTCCTGGTTGAACAGCACACACAGAGTCTCATATAATATTTTCTCCCTTTTTCAGCTCAACAGAGCTAACTGGTTTCTGATCCTTAGTGTAGTTTTACATTAACCTCTCTGCTCTGTGTTATTTCCTCTTTCAGGCCAGAAAAGCATCACAGCTCATTCTGGACAGGACGTCACTTTCCTGTGCCGAGCTCCAAACAACAAAACCATCCATGTAAAGTGGAGCAGAACTGACCTGGGGGAAGAATATGTCCTTTTGTACCGGGATGATGTGTTTGTTTCAGGAAACCAGCATCAATCTTTTCAGAACCGGGTGGATCTGCAGGACAGACAGATGAAGAATGGAGACGTGTCTCTGATTCTGAAGAATGTTACGACTGCCGATGCTGGAACATACGAGTGTAAGGTGTTAGTCGGAGAAGAAATGAGGCTCAGCAACACCATCACACTGACTGTTGATCCTCCAGGTGAGTGAGTAGAGTTGAGTGTGTGTGTGATCAGAGGTGAAGCTGCTTCCTGGTTGTTGATGTTTGTTTCTAAAGATGTTGTTGATGAGACTTTGTAGAAAGCAGCTGGTCTGAGTGATGTGATCAGAGTGCAGTAGATAATGTCTGACAGCAGTTTGAAGAGGAAATGGATTCTGTTCTGTTCTTCACTCATCACCTACCTGACAGCTGACACCTCACACCTGTTTCTCACCTGCAGCTCAGACAGGAGGAGGGACAAAGGATGGAGGGAAGGAAGTTGAAGAGAAGGAGGCAGGAGGGAAGGAGGAAAAATTGTATTTCCTAATAGCTGGACCGTCAGTTGCTGCTGTGCTTGTTGCTGTTGGCTTTTTTCTTATCTACAGAAAATGTAAAGCACAGCAGAAGCTGGGTTCATACGAGCCTCCAATTGAACTTCAGCCAGTTTGAAAGACCTCAGAACTTTTCCCGTTTTAACTCACATGCTGATGATGCAGCTGACCAACAGATAATCTCAAACAACCAAACCAGAGTTTCCTGCAGCAGCATCCTCTTCTGTGAACACTATAAAACAACAGCAGCAGTACAGACGTCTGTCTGTGTGAGTCAGCTTTATGAATCACATAAGGAAAAAACTGGTCAAAAACTGTTGAATCTGCTCAGAGTTCATAGAGTCTGGTCCACATGTCTGTACTAATCATTCAGCTCCCTCCTTGAAGTCTTTTTTTGTGAGTGCAAAGGATCCTGAGAGCTGACTTGTCTGCAGCTTTCGACTTCTGATAAGCTCAAGAAATAGTAATAATATTGAATTTGTTTTCCTGACTGCAACATTTACATCGGATGCCCTGATTTGGAGCAGGGACACAGAAAATCATGTTCAGGAGAGTTCAACCATGTTCAAGGGACGTTAGCTTTCAGATGCACGATGGTTGGGTGGCAGCATTGGCGCATCGTGTGCCTGGAGGGACTGTCTATTGAGGACCTAGAAGATTTATACCTATTTGGAAGAATGATAACAGGGTTTTTGCCGATCGGAGCTGGCTTGGCCCTGGCATATCGAAGATTAAAGAAAGCGGTTACAGCTGTTCAAAACCCCACAAGGCAAGCCGCTATAGAGGGAAGGGCTCATGGGTCGACTGGACCAGCGCAGAGTCATGCTGCAGGACCGGATGCTGCTGTCTACATCACTAAACTCTCACCCCATTTACCCACCCCTGTTGCTGTTATCATTTCATGTTATGGTGTGAAGTCATGTGCTTTTTGTGGCGAGGAGTTTTTTTTGTTTCATGTTCTCATACTGATCTCCTACCAGGAGCTCAGTCTGAGTAGAGTTCTCTTTTTTTCTCCTCCACCCCCTATTGTGCTATACATTTCATTGTTTTTCTCTACGTTACCTGTTCTGACCGGTTTCCCCAATGTGATGTTTGTGTAATATATGTATGATTGGAGGTCTAATTTTTCGCTGCAGGCAACTGCAAGTGACAAAAAATAAGGCTTCATCATTGCACATTGTAAAAACTGTGTAATTTATTCATCTAAATGATATGGAAAGTATTCTAAATTTAAGTATGTCTTTGTACAGTTATGTTAATTTGTCTTAATAAATTAAATGGAAAATTAGTGATGGTGAGATGAAGCCTCGTGATGAACTAAAGCTTTCTATCCAACTGGTTGACTCATGGTTCGAAGCATTGTGATGGTCATTTGCTCTACTGCGCCATCAAGTGGACGATTCAAGTGAAACAGGCTAAATGATTATAATAACATTATGTGTAAACTGAATAAATAAATTGTTTTCATGGTTATTTATCCCGAATATTGTCTCAGTATGTCTGATACAAAAGAGAAAGTGGAAACTATCAGGACAGTTTTGGTATGATTGTGTAACTGTTACCGTTGCCAGGGCTGGGTATCGTCACTGATTTCTAGAATCGATTCGATTCCAATTCAATTCGATCCGGGGAAATTTTGCCTCACACAGTCAGAAATATTATAATTCAGATCATGGATCAGTACATTTTCATATTTTTATATCTATAAAAAGAAAGCTGACACTTGCGAGACTTTATAAAAGGTGTAAGCATCACTGCAGATGCCTTTGTGTCAAAGTAAAATAAAACAAAAATGGTTTTATAAAAATATTCTGCAGTAGATCAAAAAAACGAAAGAACGAACCATTAATCAACAAATGAACATTACCTGATGCTGCTGAATTGAAGCAGAGCAAATTACAGAGGTTTTATTAGAGACACACCTTAGCGTTTTGCAATTTTGCATAATGTTAAAAAGTTTAAATTATTTTAGTAGCCTATTGAACGGCAGAAATTAGGTTTTCTTTTCGGAAGTATTTAAAAAGGAAAAAACAGCGGCTGACAGCGCTGTAAACAACGGAGGTCTTATGCATAACTGTCACGGTTCGCTTGAGGACTCACACGCAGGACTCAGAGGCACAGTCAGTATTTATTACAGTTCCACAAGGTGTATATACAAACAGTGCAGGGGATAGTGCTATATACAAAGCGGTGACAGGGAAAGAGCTCCGGGGAAATCCAGGCAGGGAAAAGACACTTGCTCCTCTTCTGGCTCTCTCACCAAACACTCACACAAAAGGGAATCCACTCGGGGAATGCAGGGTCGGGTCCAGGGGATCTATGTACAGAAGGAAACAAACGTTAGACGTTTTGCACAGGGAAGCAAAAGAGAACTTGCTCAGAGTCGGGCTGCACTGACGCGAGTCACACACAACGATCCAGCGATGAGTAGAAGCCACTCCCTGGCTTAAATGCTGGCTGCGCTGATGAGGCCCAGGTGTTTCCTCTTCAGAGGGGCGTGGGCCAAGGGCGTGAACCCACCATGAGTTCCGCCCTGGCGAGAGAAATGCTCAAGTAACTATGTAACACGTACGTAATCCAATTCCACAACACAGTGTGATGGGAAATCAGCTGTGTTTTTCTGCCCATTTTATTTAGAATCTGGCGCGAACCAGTGAACCAGTCCCTGAATCAGTCACGTGGTACGGACTGCCCGCGAGATCTCGAACGTCACTGCATACGTAATCAAAGCAAGCCTCGATACGCGCTTCACAAAAACGCCCCCGAGATTACCCGACACACGATTCGACGCTTCGACACACAGGACACATCACTATTTGTAACGTTCACTAAAGCTGTTTCTGTCCTGTGATGAGCTCTGAAACCTGACTGAAACTCTCCAATATGTTCGTTTCCCTACAAATGTTCCCAAAAGTTTCTTCAAACAGCTTAATAAACATATAACTTCTTTTATATCGCAAAAGAAAAATCCAAGAGTTATACTCACCTCTCTGCAGGCCCCATATTCAAGGAGAGAACTTAATTTACCAAACTTTAGGAACTTATCTTGCCTCCCAGTACCGATCAGTTTGGATCTGGCTACGTGCAGAGAGGAGTGAGGTTAGATGGGTTCCAATAGAACAACATGAGGTGAACCCCATACTATTAAAATATGTTCCATTTTAGGTACAAAAAAATGTCTATCCAAGTTTACAAACAATTTGATAATATTTAACACCTTCAGCACCTGGCAGGAATCTCACTCGCTTCTGAAATTAAATATCTCTTTTCTTAGAAGGACACCCTTATGGGGCAACCCTGATCTCTCTCATCACATTGCCGACCCAATATTGGGGAGATGGAAGGACAGAAATATTCGAACTGCTGCTGATTAATACAATAATGACACATTTATTGACTTTCAACAACTAAAGGAAAAATTCAAACTTCCCGGACAAAGTTCCTTCAAATTTCTACAAATAAGACAGTGGGTCAAAGAGAAATCCAAAGGGGCTTTTTTCCCCCCCGAGATACCAAAAGAAACTCCTCTTGAAACTTGTCGGGTCATCGTGGCTCAAGAGTTCTTATACAGACGTCCTGTATAAGAAGGGGCAGAGTCGACACTACCCACTGAGGAGACTGAGATCCTTTGGAGTCTGCAGGAGTCTGTTAAGGACATTCTGTGACACTGTGGTAGCATCTGCCTTTTTCTATCCAGTGACTTGCTGTGGGAGTGGATGCGTGGACAGGGACAGGAGCGATACTGATAAACTGGTGCAGAGGTCTAGCTCCATGCTAAGCTGTCCTCTGTCTGTGGAGGCTGTTGGTGAGAGGAGGAAGTTAGTAAAGCTGACATCCATCATGAATAACCCACATCCCCCTCTGCATGAATCTGTGAGTGTGAGTGTGCTGAGCAGCTCCTTTAGTCAGAGACTGAAACACCCTCGCTGCAGGACGGAGCGCTTTTGCAGATCATTCATCTCGACAGCAGTTAGACTCTTTAACTCCTCAATCACGATGTTATGAGTCACTGGACTTTGTGGACATCCACGGTCATCTCTCCATGCATAATGCACCTATTATATGTATGGACGTGTTGCCTGAGCAGGTATATGTATATGTATACATATGTATATTAGTGTGTGCATGTACATGTATATACTTATAGATACTTATAGATATCTATTACTTACATAATAATAGTAGTTGAAGAAGAGAGGAAGAAGAAAGGTTAAATTTATTTCTTGCATTTCCACAAACTTCTGTCCATAATCATATTTATGCTATCGTTGTATATACTGTATTATCTTAATATTTTGTATTTGTTTGTATTTTATTTCTATTTTCTTCTGATATATGTACCTGAGCTGAGGTAATGCACAAATTTTCCTGCTGTGGGGTCAATAAAGTCTTATCTTATCTTATAAAAACACAGAACTTGTTCAAAGCACTTGGTTCCCAGTATTTAGATACCTAAAGTTTCAATGAATATGTCCATCATCAGGCAAATTTGACCAAACTAGGAAATACTTATGCAAAAGTTCATGCTGGGGATCAATAAAATACTCTGATTATCTGTTCCTGTTTTACTTTGGTAGTCATTTATTGAGCTTTGTTTACTTTCTGTTTGTCTTACAGTTTTCATTTATACATTTTTAAGTAGTAATTGATTATAGGCTGCTATAGTGGAAACATGTTTAGTTTATAGTACAATTATTAAACAAAAGATAAAAGTCAGTTTGTCTGCCTAGTTGCGGCTGCTGGTTCACCGTTCACCTGGAAGATTCCAGAACATTCAGGTAAGGACGCTACGGGATCGCTACCTGAGGACAGCGGTAGGTCCTGCCTACAAGAAAATCACGAGCACGCCCAAGTGTGAGCGAATAGAAACTAAGGAACACTTCGTTCAGTCATTGTGGCATTTATGGATTCGATGAAAGGTTTGTTCTTGGTTTACTGACAGTTTTAATTTGACTTGACGCATGGTGAAAACCTCTGTGTCACTTGTGGCGTTTTTACACCTTATGTCAACGTGACACCTGTTGTGTGACGTTTTTCTAGATGATTCTTTTAAAAAGACAGTAAAGTGACTGGAAACACACGAAAACAGATCGTTTTATGTTTTAGGTTTGATCTCTTCTTTTTTTTTCTGTTCAGTTTTTAGAACAGCTGAGATGTCTGGTGCGACGTCTTCCGTCTGGCTCTGGTTGATTTTGGTGTTCGCCATCTTCATCAAGTCTTCCTCGGCTGGTGAGTTCAGCTGTTTCCTGATATATGAAATGATTGTGGACCCACTTGAGTGAAATATTTTTAGGTTAGTTCGGTAAATGTCAGTGTACGTGTGTTAAAGTAGTTCTTATTTAATAAGCGCAGTTGAGAACCACTTCCTTATTCCCTATTGCGTCGACGTCACCTCACTGTTATGTAATGCCTCGGCCTGAGCGCTTCAGTTTGAAGTGAGAGTTTGAAATATTTAATTTTATATTTATGAGCCAATTTTACTATAATTTAACACTGTCACTAAGCCTATGTTTGACTCTAATGATGAAATAACTTATTATATGTAGGACGGAGGTTTTTTCCTACTTAAAATAAGCCATTAGGGTGTGAGTACATAGCTAAAGCAAAGACAGTGACTCAGTGCTGTCTGTTCGTCTTATATAAGTAAAGCATGTTTAGACTTCAGCAAGTTCAATCTCACTGACAAAAACATGTTTAAAAAAAAGAAAGCTCAAACTAGGCAGCAATCGGTGGTTTACAGTATATACATATTATTTTATGGATGGATATTAGCTCAACATGTTGAAATGTATTAAGTGACATTTGCTTAGGTCTTTATTTCCATTCCTAAAAGGTTTTCATGATTTTTGTTTTTAAAAATGTCACCAATAGACACTTACTAATGATTACAGGAGGTTTTAGGGGCCTGCAGGATGCTGGGCTTAATGTACATCACCTGAAACACTGAAGTTTGTAGTGAAAATGTGTTATATACCTCAATTACACCTGAAATTTACTTGTATTATGTATTTTATTTAATATAAACTGGGGTTATTATAAGTGTATCAAATGGACACTCTGGTCCCGTTCAGCTGAGCTCAGGGGTTTCTGACTGTTGATCTTTGCGCTGTTTGGCTGGGGTAAATATCAACATTTCATTTGCTCCGTTTTTGTCTCCCTTTCAGGACAGATAAATATTACTGCTGTGCTCGGTGAAAATGCCATTTTGCCATGTCGAGTTTTGGATGGTAACAAAACCATCAATGGCCTAGAGTGGAGCAAACCTGAGCTGGAGACAGAATATGTCCTGTTGTACCGGGATGGACACTTGGACTTATTCAAGCAGCATCCATCCTTTAAGGACCGGGTGGATCTGCAGAACAGACAGATGAAGGATGGAAACGTGTCTTTGATTCTGAAGAATGTGATGACTGCTGATGCTGGAATATACGCAGTCCGTAAGATTCCAGAAACAAAGCGCAGGAAGAGAGCATATCTGGGCGGTGATCCCATCTGCATCATCACACTGAGTGTTGTTGATCCTCCAGGTGAGTGAGTAGAGTTGAGTGTGTGTGTGATCAGAGGTGAAGCTGCTTCCTGCTTGTTGATGTTTGTTTCTAAAGATGTTGTTGATGAGACTTTGTAGAAAGCAGCTGGTCTGAGTGATGTGATCAGAGTGCAGTAGATAATGTCTGACAGCAGTTTGAAGAGGAAATGGATTCTGTTCTGTTCTTCACTCATCACCTACCTGACAGCTGACACCTCACACCTGTTTCTCACCTGCAGGTCAGCGTATTGGACTCGAGATTGTTCTGCCAATAGCCACCGCTGTGCTGCTTGTTGTTGCGATCATATTAATCTACAGAAGATGCAAAAAACAGGATCCAAACGAACCAGACGACTGTGACTCACCTGACAAGAGTTTGTTGTCCTGATTCACTGTTTTTTGTTTTCAGTAATTTCTTCCCAAGCTGGGAATTTTATTTTACATGTCTTTTTCTGACACATGCCACACTCATTAAGCTAGCCCACGTGTGATTAGCTGAGCTGTGTTTGGCATGTTGGATTCAAGGCATGTCCCCCTCCTTGAATTGCCACCTTATCGTGGTGGAGGGGTTTGTGAGCTCAGACGATCCTGGGAGCTGAGTTGTCTGGAGCGTTCAGCTCTTGGTAGGGTCTCCCATGACAAACAGGTCCCAGGTGATGAGCCAGACTAAGAGCAATTCAGTAACATTTAACCATGATCAAATTAGGCTTTCTGTAACGTTGTTTTTGTACATTTTGGTTGTATAGACAGGTTAAAATACAGCCATTTCTCTCAGTCGGTTACCTTTTATCTTTAATGTGATTGTATTATGTCTGAGTAAGGGTCTGTGTCCACAGGAAGCTGTTTTTCCTTTTAATAGCTCCTCTCTCAAACACTTATTGATGCCAGCTGCCTGTTAGCATAAGCTTATACTCCTTCACAGTTGACAGAGTCTGGAAACCAGGATAAAAATGGCTGATTTTTTTCATAGTTTGTCCAAAAACAGCTTCCTGTTGATAAAAACCTTTAATCTGCAACTCCACATGTTTGTAGTCCAGCAGTTTTCAAACATCGAGTCTCTGCTTGTGCAAAACAAACAAGTATCTGCTGATGCTGTGACCTGGGAATAAAATTTAATCTCCATCATTATTTTTTTTTTAAGATTAATTGACAATGATTCAGTTCCTGAAATGAGACACAGGAGAAAATATTTGAGAACTGCTGATTTAGTGGATTGAGAAGCACAAAACTTAGAAGTTATTATACTGTATATGTTTACAACGTGGAAATTTTCTGTGTACAAGGCCTGAAATGTTTGCGAATGTATTAACGTGGTGTTTTGTATTGAAGTGATTCTGTTTGAGTTCAGATATCTGACATTAAAGTACTGTCATGGTTTGTTTGTTTTTGTCTTTTTTTGTTTGTGTATTTTTTCAACCACTTGGAAGCAGAAAAGCAGCTGAAAATTAAAGATTAGACTCAACTTCACTGAAGCACAAGGAGCTTCCTTCTACAAACAGATGCTGTAAACACTGGCACTGTGTCTATGATGTGGTTTACAGCTCCATTACAAAGTGACATTGTAACCTGTACAAATTTATAAAGACACAGGAATACTGTAATGTGTTACATGTTTTAAATGTGAACTTGCTCCAGCTTCATTTAAGAGCTGAGCTAAACAGACATAGATTCAATCTTTCCACACACAGTTTGGTCCACAGAGATGTTAGTCATGTCTTCTGATCAGATCTCTTCTTTCTCTGTGGTTTTACTTCCTGCTGTGTTTTCAGGGCTCTGAATGTGTGCTTAAACAATTTAGAAAGGTTCACTTATTGTTAGTGATGCAGCATTTTAAAGGCTGTTACTCAGAGGTCATAAGTAAATCTGCCAAACTGTCATGTCTGTATAAACCAATCAGATCTCATTCTGCACTCAGATCTGTGTTTGTAGCTCAGGCTGACATTTGAGTGAGGAAACATTCACCTGTGTTTCTAACATGTATTCAAGGCTCCATTAATATATTTTAGAGCAGCAGGAACTGAACTTGGTGCAGAAATGTCTGAATGACGTGTTGAGACGTCAAAGAAAAACATTCCTGAGTGCTGACGCACCCAGTGAGCCAGAGGCTCCTTAACGTGGATCCCAACACAAGGTAGACAGGTTTTCAAAAATGATGATGTTCTTTAACTGATGTAATCTAACACTGTGTAACACTTATTTTTCTTTTTTAATAATAGAACCTCTTTTAACCTTGAATGTTCCCAAACACATTTAAGAATGTTGTGGGAACGTTTCTTGTTACTTGGGACACTTTACAGCTGCTGACGTCCAAGAAGATTAATAACGTTCGTAAGATAACTGTGCTTTTATGGAGGCTGTTAAGTCAAATATTTAGTACATGACGTAAATCCACACTCGTGCATCTACAGGCTGAACGACAGCCGAATTCCACATCTGCACATTTCTTCTGTGTAAGAGCAGCTCTGTGTCAGACGGTCTCCAAACCCTCAGAAGAAACACTTTAGTATTTGTCTGCGTCAAAATGTAGATTACAGATCTTAATTAATGCTGTTACAGGTACAGTAAAAACAATATGAGAACAATCACAGTCATTATTTACTGAAGCGAAAAATTAATATTAACATGTCCCACCCTCTGAATATAAATATAACAGCCTCTTCAGAGGAAAATCACGCTCAGGGACAAACTGGAGAACAACACAGGTCGGGACGCTGACTCCATCCCAAACCATCAGGAATTGTAATGTGTCTGTGGTTTTCACTATATTATGTTTTCTTTATGTGACTGAAATAATTAATTTTCCTGATAATACTTGCTGATGAGGACAGATGTTCAAATTTTAGTAGATAATCATTTAATTTGTTATTGTTATTTCCACTGAGAACAAATTCAGTTATAAGTATAAAAACTACGGTGCATTTTACATTATTGGATAGTAGAGAAGAGCCATTCTATGAATGCTGTTAAGTATGAATGCTGTTAAGTATTTGTATAAGTATCAGAATCAGAATCAGAATACTTTATTGATCCCTGGGGGAAATTATTTTTTGTTACAGTGCTCCATTTTAAACCAACATTAAGACAAGACAGACAATACACTAACTAAGAATAGTACAATATATACATATATATACATACATACATACATAAGTCACTTATAAATAAATAGTTGGAAAAGAAACGTGTAGTTGTAGCAGCAAACAGTGTGTTAAGTGGATGCGTTGTACAGGGAGATGGCCACAGGCAGGAATGATTTCCTGTGTCGTTCAGTGGTGCTTTTCGGTAATCTCAGTCTCTCACTGAACGAGCTCCTGTGACTGACCAACATGTCATGGAGTGGGTGGGAGGTGTTATCCAACATTGTCTTTATCTTGGACAGCATCCGCCTCTCCGACACCACCTTGAGGGAGTCCAGCTCCATCCCCACAACATTGCTGGCCTTACGGATCAGTTTATTAAGTCTGTTGGCATCTGCGACCCTCAGCCTGCTCCCCCAGCATGCAACAGCATAGAGGATCGCACTGGCCACCACAGACTCATAGAAAATCCTCAGCATTTTCTGGCAGATGTTGAAGGACCTCAGTCGCCTCAAAAAATAGAGACGACTCTGGCCCTTCCTGTAAAGTGCTGTGGTGTTTTTAGCCCAGTCCAGTTTATTGTCAATGTGTACTCCAAGGTATTTATAGTCCTCTACAATGTCAACACTGACCCCCTGGATTGAAACAGGGGTCAAGTGTTTCCTGGTCTTCCTGAAGTCCACGATCAGTTCCTTGGTCTTTGCCACGTTGAGCTGCAGATGATTCTGCTCACACCACGTGACAAAGGAGTCGACCACAGCCCGGTACTCTGTCTCATCATCCCTGCTGATGCATCCAACCAGTATATCACACCTATGAGGAGTGTTTCAATATTTATATCTTTTATTAGATGTACATGTGGTTTTGTTATTTGCCTTTTGGTTGGAAGTACACTGAGAGAGGACTTTTTTTTATTAGTGATCTTAATAATATTTTTTTTCATATTAATGTAATTTTTAATTTAATTTAATGTTATTTCATTTTTTTTAAATAAATCTACTGGGCACTGTAATGATGTTAACAACATATAATTAGTGCATAAACATACATACCTAAAGGCGTAACTTTGGCATCCTAAGTTCCAATAGTGACTATAATAAAATGTGATGTATTGCTGCTCTATGATATATTTTTAAACTATTTGTTTGTTTGTCAAAGCTGCTGGAAAGATATGTTAAGTCTTTGTATTTACATTTAAAATTCATTATATGTGAAAATGTACTTTTCTTTATTTCTGTTCAAAGAATGATCTTTCTAACTGTAGTAGTGAAGACAGCTTTAAAGAAAACCCTATTTCAGTAAGGCAGCTGCACTCATCTGCTTCTCAGAGTTACACCATTACAACAGCTTACTTCCTCAAAAAAATGTGCTCCCAAATTCCTCCCCTCACCAATAAACCTAAACCCACCAACTGCATCCGGGAGAAAACGTGAAATGGACACACATGCAGAACTTGCAATGCAGATAGGAGAAGAATATATTTACAATAAAAAAGTAGTCAGAAGTGAGCAATTAATGCACGATTACATTTTAGGGACCTTACTTGCCAGAAACAATTAAGCTAGGCTGCTAATATGTGTTTATATTTAATGTTTTGATAATGTCTGTTTAAAGATTTGCCATTGACTATTTTCATGTTGGCTTGAAATAAAATATCTCCCTCTGCTGGTACTGCGGCTTACTGCAACTTCTGCATGCACACAGCCATAGCCTCAATACTGACATCATTACTCTAGTCCAGGGGTGCCCAATCCCGGTCCTCCAGAGCTACTATCCTGCAGCTTTTAGATGCATCCCTACTCCAACACAGCTGAATCAAATGGTTTGATCTCTTCAGCATGCCATCATGTTTGGCAAAGGCCTGATAACAAGCCATTCATTTGATTCAGGTGTGTGGGAACAAGGATGCATCTAAAAGCTGCAGGACGGTAGCTCTCGAGGACCAGGATTGGGCACCCCTGCTCTAGTCCAATCATCTTCTTTTTAACCTTTTTTTGAGCCAATCAGCTGCCACTCTGCACGGTTTAAATCTCAGTGCTCTTCTGTCATTTTCCTTTTTAGACTCTAATTCACTTAATCCACCTCCTCCACATCTCCACTTTGAGAGATACCTCAGTCAGAGCTCCATCTAAACCACAGTCTTCATCAGCCCTCTGTCATACACAAATTTAACATGAGGAATTGAGGACTAACAAAGATAATTAGTTTATTGATTTTAAACAAAATATGGTTACCGTGTGAGTAAACATCAGTCACATGTGGTTGATACACCAAAAACGTCAGAAAGCAAAAACGTCCTCCTTCACTTTTGGTGTCTGTGCTGGCAGATGTTCTCACACACTGTAAAAAACGTAATCATTACAAAAACACGGAGTAAAAGTAACCAATTGATTTACAACTCGAAACATCAGAACACATTTAATTTTTTAAGTTAAGGTAGAGGTTCAGATGTGGTGCTCTTTGTTGATGCAGTGATGTTGTAATTACAGTCATCATCCAGTCCCTGCTCAGCCTGGTGGGGTGGGCCAAGAGAAGACAGAGTTTAAACAAAGAGAGGAATTTATCATCAGCATATTGATTGATCAGTGAATGATTCACAGAGTTACCTTTGGTTCTGTGTTGATATAAAGATACCAAGAGGAGAGTGGAGATCAAATATGGACAGATCACCAGCAGGTGGAGGACTAGTCTGAAATTAGGATGGCAGAGGGAGCAGCCAGGGTTTGGAGCTGTTGTGGTGGACAGTGATGTGGATGTGAGAAAAGTTGTTGTGGTGGGTGAAGGTGTCGGTGTAGGTTTATCTGAAGAGAAAATCGTAGTTGTTAGTGTGAATATGTGCATTAAATTAGAGGTGAAATCAGAGTGAAGCTCCTCACCTGTGACAGTGATCCAGCTGGATGGAGACTCTCCATGACCGCTGATGTCACACTTGTAGAGGCCTTCATCAGACCTGGAAACATGCTGGATGGTCATGTGACCTGTAGGCTGCTTCCTGATGAGGGAGCCATCTTTATAGAAAGCAGCTGGGAGGTTGGAGGGAGTGGTCTTTGTTTTACAGAGCAGAGTGACGTCATCTCCCTCCATCACAGGGAGGACAGGACTCTGCAGGATCACTGATCCACCTCAACACAGAGACAAACTACAGCATTTCATCCATTTACACACAGCTTCATCAACACTAACTCCACACACTCAGCTTACCAGTGACTGTCAGGTTAACCATGTTACTGATGGGACCCTCTCTGGACTCACACCAGTAAACTCCACTGTCCCATGGGTAGATGTAGTTTATGTCACAGGACGAACCAGCTGATGTTCCCCACCCATCTCCACACTGAGTCCTCTGTTGTTTGCTTGTGTTTCTCCTCAGAGTCCATCCAGCAGAGCTGTCGTCCTCCTCACAGCTCAGAGACACAAAGTCTCCGTTAAAGAACTGAGAGCTGCTGGGACTCACAGTCACACGAGCTGTGAGGAAAGGGGGAGAATATATAATATTTGCATGTGATTGGCTTGGTTGAATCAATACACGAGAACCCGATCCTGTGGCCCATGATGGCGAAGCTGAAACACATTACAGAGCAGAGCCAAGTTCACAAATTTATTGAGATTTTAAATATCTCCTGTTCATCTCAGTAAATGAATCAGCGTCTAAACTTTCCTTTTTTAGGGAGATTCGAAATTTGGGCAAAAGAAGGCAATGTGGTGCAGACAAGGCGGGAAAAGTCATGTTTCTCAGGAAAACTGAATCTTGAAACAAACTGAATAACTGGAATGTTTATTCATTGTTTTTTTTTATATATTTGTTTTTTAAGAGTTAGTATTTACTGGTGTTACATTTTCATATCAAATACAAGTTAAGTCCATCTGTACATCCAATTTATGCTGCTTATCTGGGCTTGGGTGGCTGGGGAAACACTCTGAGCTGAAATTTCCCAGGGACATCAACATGCTCCTGAGGCAGCCTAGAGGTGCCCTGCAACATCCAGAGCCTTCAGGAACTCAGGATGAATCTCATCAATCCCAGTCAAGGTTAGCAGCTTGCCACCAAACAATGAACAATGTTTGTAGAATACCGCTTCCCTCTCCTGCATCATCTGACAATTGCCAGAGTCGCTTTGATGCTGACCAAAAGTCACGTTTCATTGTCCCACTGAACTCCCAAACCTAAGTTTTTACAAAACCGTACTCCGCTCGTCCTGCCAGCACCTGTTATCTCCTTCTGGAGTCCCACGGACTAATAAAGCCCAGTAAGACTCCTCCTGCATGACGGCTCCCTTCAGCTCCAGTGTCCATCATCTGGTTCTGGGATTACTGCAGAGACAGGTGCCATCAACCTTGCAGGATTCTCTGCAATAGAGGTGCAGAACATTGTCCAATCTGGCTCACTGCCCCCAGCCTCCATTACAAAGCAATCAAACCAATGCTGGAGGTGGGAGTTGAAATTTCGTGGAGTGAGGGCTCTGACAGATGTTCCCAGTGCACCCTCAGAACAAAAGAGTATCTGGATGATGAATTCTCCAACACCCCATCAAGGATACAAGTTAAGCCGCTTATTTAAATAAAATATAAATAATGGAGACAGTCAGCAGGAGTGAGATAAGACTGATCTGTTTTTATACATTTTCTTTCACCATGTTTTAATAGCCTCTTGCAGCCTCCTGAGAGAGTGAGTCAGGTTTACAGTGTGACAGAAGAAGGTTACTGACCTTGGTTTGTGGTGCAGCTCAGCAGTGAGATCAGAACTAAAGAGAAATTAAACTCAGGTTAGTTCAGAGTTTCACATTCAACAAGACAGCAGAGGCATGAAAAACACAGAGTGAGCTTACAGAGCAGACACAGCAGAGACGTTTCCTCCATCCTGCTGCTCAATGATATCACACCAGCTCTGAGATCAGTTCATGGTTACACTGAGTAAAACCCTCCTCTTCCTCTTTCTCTGTCTCTGGGTCTTAGACTTGTGGTTAGAAAAAACCTTGTGTGAAAAAGCTTTGTGTGTTTATTTCTCTGCTTCCTTGAAACCAAAGTTTTACACGTTTCAACTGAATATTGAATAAGAATTAAAGGCAACAATATCTACGACTGACAGTTGACCTTGAATGCAACACCAGTACCTGTATGATGCCTTCACTGACTCTCCGACCTCTTTTAATGGATGTTTTCTCAGCTCTTTGAAATAATTATATTGACTGCATTGATGTAATTATTGATTTAATTAATAATATCGCAGATTGAGCCAAACAAACTGTGTCTTCCTGTAGTTGACTGCACATTAACTGTGCAAACTTTAGTTGCTTTTGTGCTTCTCTCTGTTCCAACCACTGACTTGTGGTCCAAAAGACTAAATAACTTGAATGGCTGCACAACATTAGACTACACGTCACGCCCTGGTTAATGTTTGTGAAGGTCTGAGGAGACGTGCTGCATACAGTGAGCTTTGTTCATGTACCTGCAGTGACAACACAGATCACAAATCTTGTGTTTCTCCTCAGAATCTATCTGTCAGTTAAGTTAATACATTATTATTCCTACATTATTCATGAAAACATTTATGTTACTTGGGATACAATATAGTTTTTCAGTTATCGTTTTAATAGTTATTAGTTACAAGACAGCAGAGGCATGAAAAACACAAAGTGAACTTACAGAGCAGACACAGCAGAGACGTTTCCTCCATCCTGCTGCTCAATGACATCAGACCAACACTGAGATCAGTTCAGAGTCACATCAAGTAAAACCCTCATCTTCCTCCTTCTCCTTTTCATCTTCCTCTTTCTCGTTGACTGTCTCAGAGTCGTGGCTTCTTCTCCACTAAACACCATGAGAAAGTTTCAGTTTTTGGTTAAAACAAACCAGAAAGAAAATGTAAATGCTGAAACAGAAAGACTTGGATTGAAGCAAAATCTACAACTGACAGTAGTTTTGTTGACAACGTCTTATCAATAATAAATTAATGTTTTTAGGTTGATAGAGGCAAGTATTTCATTTTTTTCTGTATCGGTTAACTGACCTAGTCTTAGTACCAAGAAGTTCCAGCTTCTCTGTGTTTTAATCTCTGAAACGTGGACAGACACTGTGTGAATACGCGAGATCAGACCACATGTCATGCTCTGGCTGATGTGCTGCTATGAGATCTCTTCTTTCTGCTCTCAAACTACCAGATATTTTTTTGCAAATCCTCAAAACATTAACTCTGCATGCTGTTACGGTTGATATGACAGAAATCCAGCTGAACGTGTCTGAGAGAAACCACATCACACACACAGAGCATGTGTAACTGTAGAAAACACCCAGAGTCAGTGAGTATCTCCCCATAATGTTCAGATAAGACGGTGTGACATGGGTCTCTTTATAGCTGAAACAAAAATGGTTATAAATCAGTTTTTTGATGACTGTTAAAGCAAGTTTCCTGCTTAACGGTCACACAGAGTTGACAGAAAACATTTTCTGTATTACTGAATCTCAGCAATAACTTTGTGTTGTCTTATTTTGATTGTTGTTGATTTCATTTCATTTGAAACATTTAAGGTCTTCACTTCCAAAGCAGTGAAATAAAAAAAACTAAACTAAACTAAATAACTAAAAATAGCTGTGATGTCAGTAAGTACACTCCCGTTCCAATTGTAGAAGGGTTGCGCTGCGTTCTCGGGAAGTCGGGACTCCTGTGTCAACTTACGAAGTCTGGAATAGTGAAAAGGTGAGTACGGACTCTTGTACATGAGTATTGAGAAACGGCCTAACAGTCTGCAGTCTATGAACTAACCTCACCAAACCCAGCTAACAATGTTAGCTTGGTGACGAGCATTCATCATTAATAGTAATAAAAATCACACAACAATAATACATCGAAGATACTGAAGTTTCGCCCATCTCATTCTTCTTATGAAATGATGTCGGAAATGGATTCCTGCCTGTGCACTGCTGCCTCTGGGTCCATTGTGTGACTGATGCCACCAACATTAACAGGACACTTACATTACAGCCTTTATTGCTCGTTTTGTTTGGATTTACAGTAATCAGAATCAGAGAAACTGTATTAATCCCAAACTGAAATTGAGTTTAAAAATAATTTCTTTTTAAAAAAAGAAAGAGTCCTAGGTTGTACTTGAACATGGGCTGGCCGCTCTCAGCCCTGCGATATATGACTACATACATGCTCAGCCAACTGAGCTAAACCTGTGCCTGCATTAAACTGCATTTAATCGCCAAAATTGGAGAAGAGAGAACTGACTCCCTCTTCCCGCGCCACCACACCCACTCACACATGCAGGGCCTTGGGGTGCAGGTGTGTCACCAGGGTGCAGGGGAGGCATCCTCCCTCTGTCCCCTTCTGGCCGCCTGTGCCTCAATTTTATTCCACAACTTAGACATCCACATTACTCACACTCTCATAACACATACATATAGGGCCTTTTGGATGGGCACATTACATGGCGTCCAGAGGACAGTCTGTGTATTGAAAATCACCTCTGGCGCTGGTGCCCATTTCTCAATTTTAAATCCATGTAGACATTGAGGGTTTCCAGGAGGGGCTGTGCTGACACCTGCTGCTCTCCCGTGTTTTAAATTTAGAACAGCACGCAGCAACACTACATACGAGCAGGTGGAGGGAGGTTTGGGGTCTTCACACCCCCCCGTTCTCTGTTAGCCATCAGGGCTGGGCGGAGGTGTTGGCCGTCCGGTTGGGTTCTGGGATGCGAGCCTCTCTGCTACTACTGAGCCGGGGGCGATCTGCTTGTCTCCACCTCAGGGGAAAGGGTAACATCTCCTGGGTTAAAGTAAAGTAAATCCGTTGGGCATCTTTCCAAACGGGAAGGGAAAAAAAACAAAAAAACCCCCAAAAAAACAAAATTGGAAGGCATAGAGAGGGGATAGCCTAACATATGGAACAGGAAGTGACCACCGTGTATTCTATTTAGTTCAACAAAGTAACTGTATTCTGAATATCACCTATTTAAATGGTAATGGAACGGAATACAGTTACTCATATTTTGTGTTTTAAATACATAACGCTGGTACATGTATTCCTTTAATCCCCAACACTGCCTATTAAAACAGGTTAATATTGGAGAGGAGTTAAAGGGATCTGCTGTATTGATAGTGGCCTCCTTGCTGTTCGTCAAACAAAAATAAAAAAATAAAAAAACAACAGATTTAGGATTCACAGCAGCCTCCAGCTCAGTCTCCTGCTGCTGTTCCAGTTATTTTAGTTTTCATTCCCAGATTTCAAACATTCCTAGAACGGGGAATAAAAGAAAGAATGTCCAACCCACCTACATGTATACTTACCCCCAGCAGGCAGTAGGATGTCATCCAGAAACTTATCTTAAAGCAAAATGTGGAACAACATTTGATAACAGTTCAGTTCCTTTTGTTTATTTTGCCCCAACAAAGAGTCACATTTAAACAAAGAATGTTCAGATTCATCCAGTAACACAGCGGTCCCCAACCCCCGGGCCTCGGACTGGTACCGGGCCGCGAGAGTAGAGTCTCAGGTGTGAAATGTATGGTTTTCAAGGTTTTTATCAGTTTTCAGCATTATTTTGTTACTGTTTTGATCGTTAACTCTGTTTTCCTGGGTCTTTTCACGTGTGTTATGAATAAATCTTCTTTTTTTCGGTACCGGTACTAGTTTTATTTTGTTGTATTTATCCGCGACACATTAAAGGCCGGTCCGTGAAAATATTGTCGGGCATAAACCTGTCCGTGGCGCAAAAAAGGTTGGGGACCGCTGCAGTAACAGGTATTCATCACATGTGGGAGAGATACAGAAAAGTGTGTTTATATGATGTATTTTCAGTCTGATAATCCTTCATCAACAATAAAAACATTTTCACTCTGAATAACTAACTATAAACATATCACAACATATAGACATTAAGTAGTTTTTCATTTGCTAATACCCAGTATTAGCAGTAGATGGCAGCAGACTCTGAAGGCCTTTATAAACCACAAAACTAACGTCATGTCTATGTTCTTCTTTGTGTTCGTTGTCTCTATGTTTCACATTTAAAATACATGCTATCTGATGGAAGCATGATTAACTGTGGTTCTATAATTTTTTGGACTGGATCAGGGGAGCTGTCCAGTTTGAGCACCTTGGGGCGACTGTTGCTGTGATCTTTTTATTTGCCATACAAATGGAACTGAATTGACTGAGTTGAATTATTTCAATCAAACAATTAATTCAATTAAACTGACTAAACATGATGAAATGTTTTCTTTTTCATCAAACCAAATTTCACGATTTTGAGTTTGAAAGCACAGAATGCTTTTAATTTAATAATGAAACAGTTCATTGGGTTTCTGAAAACTGTCATATGAATTGCTGCTTGTAACTCACACAATGCAGCGATGCTCATGCTGTTTATAGTCTGTGGTTGCAGTTAATTTGTTTGTTTCCTATCTGAACTGAAGACAGATGTTTTATCAGTCCATTCAAATTTTCCATCAGTCATCTTCATGAAACCCACAGGACAACATGAGAAGAGCAGCTGGACTCCACTGGCTGGACTGGTCGACTACTTTGGAGATTGGAGTAAATGACCTCTGGCTCCAGAAAATCTGAGCACACAAACATGCACAGCTCAACCCACAGCTCTGTACAAAACCAAACCTATATGCAGTTAAATCGCAACAAAACAACAAAAGAACTGTTGAGTGTCATCAAAATGAAACATTATTGATCAGAGCTCAGACAGTTTAAATAATATAAATGTTATTTTTAGGGCAGGGTGTTCATCTTTCTAAAACTCATTGTCCTTATCAATGTCAAAACACCATGAATGAAGCTCAGTACTTCCTCCAGCATTTTCACATTAAAAGTTTTTCAGCCTTTCTGTCATAAATTAGCTTTTAATTTGAAAGAAAGCCAGCAGGAAATGCTTAGGTTTAGTAGTTCATGGAAAAGAAACAATGAGCCTCAGCAGAGTGCTGACTGTGTTTCTGTCACCCAAACTTTATCTTATAGTTACTCACCCAGAAACCGCAGATCAGGACCTGCTCTGTGTTTATGCTACAGATACACTTCCTGGTCACTTTAAAGGATCATTTCAAACTTTTAGAAAAAAAAATCCTAATCATCTTATAGTGAAGAATAACTGTACCTGCAGGTCTGTTTGCTCTGAAGCCAATTTGTTCATAACTAGTTCACACTTCTGAGTAGATTATAGCTGGATGACTCTCTCCACAATGAAGCAATTTTTAAAAAAGGCTGCAGGTTTTTACAGGTCATACTGGCAGCCTTTTTGTTCAATTCTTACAATGAAATGTAACATAACAGAGAACAAAACTGATAACCGAATGGAAACTAAAGCTTTTTCCTAATTCATCTGACCCTAACCTTTGACCTAAGATCTTGAAGAATTATATACGAAAACTGTGTATTTTATTATCTTTACCCATATGATTGGAGCACAACTAGCAGAAATCTATAAGCTGTATAAACTTGAGGATTTTAACATGTGTTCATGCAGACTGGGATTTTAGGAAACTTTACTGCTTCATTGTGACGTTGTATTGAAATCATGACTCATGTGACCCAGGGCCCAGTATAATGTTGTGAAGTTTGAAGAAGATCAATAAAAATGTTGGGTAATATACCATTTTTATGATATTTCTCATTTGGTGTGGCCTTAACCCGATAGTAATCGGTCTAATTCCATCCAAAAACAAAGACTTGTCAAAGAAGAGAAGAGTATCAGCAGTGTGGTGATTCTATATCGGCAACTTTGTATAGCTCTGATGCTGTTAGAGAAGAAATGTGCAGATCAGGTCATTTTGGTCATGTGGTGAACATGACTCTAGCTGCCCTGATACCATTTAAAATACAGCAGCAGAATTTCAATGTAGAACAGCAAGTTAGAAACTTAAAGAGATTCAGCTTAAAATAAACAATCTTTAGCTTAAGACCAAGAGCGTCTAAGGCTGGATTCACGATAAAGCCTCACTGTGAGCTGTGGGGGTCTGCAGAGTGGTTGTACCTCACCTCTCCTCTTTGACTGTTTTTTCTTGTCTTTGATGATGATTCGTCCATAAGTGACGTCGTCCCTCCTCACTGTGGAGTAGACTGCAGCTGGATCGCTCTCTGCACAATAAATACACACAGTGGACATCACTGCAGCTAGAACAGGCGAGAGCTGAAATGAGCTTTCAAACATTGCAGGAAGACACACAAGAATGTAGAAAATATATGATCTGAAATAATGAACTGGCTGTTTGATGGGGTTTGGTTATAATGTTCAGAGAGTTTTGGTGAGAATCTGAGTTTCTCTGGAGTTCTGGGGAGAATTTTTTAAATGTTTAAATCAAGTTTTCCCTTTCCTCTTTTCTTTAACTTTCCCTGTAACTTATTTAAAGTGACACTGGACTCCATAAAGATAGCAACATGGACCCTCAGCATATAAAACACTACCTGGGCTCTGTCTGGCTGGCTGCTGTTGATAATTTGAGGTTATGATTTCACTGTATATGACGCCATCTGTGATGTCATTTTCTCTAACTTCTTCTGCATCCTCTGAAATGAAGAAAATGAACAGCAATGTATTTTACTGCTTGGACATAAAAGTGTTGGACATGTTTGTTATTACAAGTTTCAAAATAAATCTATAAAATGTTTGAAAATTATTATTTTAAAAAATGTAATAATCTTACCTTTGGGTTTTCCACATACACATCGTTTCACCACCAGAACCACTAACATAAGCAAAACCACAGCACACACTGATCCCATAGATGACAACACAGCAATGAGTGATGGAGTGACGGAGGCAGATGTAGGTGGAGGTGTGGTGGTGTGATTGTGATTGTCTAAAATAAAGCAAACACAGTCATTAAAGGACTGGATTCAAATCCAAATGAGATGCTGTGGCACGACCTCAAACAGGCTCTTCATGCTCAAACCCACTCCAATGTGTCTGAATTCAAGCAATTCTGCAAACACGAGTGGACCAAAATTCCTCCACAAGCATTTTGTATTTACCCATTTTATCTTTGATTAAAATTAAAATTGTTTGATAAAGTGAAACATTCAAGTGTGACAAATATGCAAATAACTAAGAAAAATGAGGAAAGGGGAAAAGAACTGAGGTGACAGTGCATATACCTACTTGAAAAGTAGACTAGATCGATTACATATGACACTTCTATCAAAGTCATGCGACTTTCACAAAATGCTACAGCATCTCGTGTTCCTGGAGAAATTACAGGGTCTGAGAAAATCGCTCATGTGCATCCATCCACCAAACCAGAAACAGACATCCTGTGAGATAAACCTGACACAGTTTCCTCCTCATGTTTACTTACAAGTAATAAAGAAAGAAAATGTAAAATAAAGGCATAGATAACAAAGAAAGCTATAACCAGAAACCACTGTGGCTTCTACAGAAAGCACTGAATATGAGTCACATCCACAAAGCAGTCCACATGTTAAAGTAGTGAAGCATGAAGCCAGGGTGTCTTTTCTTTCATTGTTATCGACCTTTACAGAATTATATGTGGTTTTCAATTGGTCTCAGTCTTCAATTAATATTTTTTTCTGTTTGAAGCAGAAAATCTTCTTTTTTTGAGTGTTTTCAGCATTTTAAACTACTTTCACCATGACAACAAATGCTGCAGACCTAATCTTCGTGTCAGTGATGAATAGGTCCAAACCCTCACTGATCAATCAGTACTTCAGAAACAAGATCTGTAAGATTCCACAGACCACATGGAGCAGACACAAATGGTCTTCATTGTACATTGATGGGCAAGGAAGCAAGAAATCGAGCAAGAAACAACTTTATTCCAGCATTTTTAAAATCTTATGGCTTAAATCCTAAACCTGGTTAGAAAACAATGCAAAGGCTGGCTTCCTAACCTGTTTTTATTGGAGACTCTGTCTCCTGAATTTGTTCTTTACTTAATATTATTAAAGATATTTATTGATAAAAATAATTGCTGAGTGTCCTGAACAATGACCCGGCCCTTCAGAAAAATAACTCCTTAACTCTTAGTTAAGTTTTTGTTATTTTTTTGAGACTTCTACACCATTTTTAAGGAAATAGAGTTTAAAAAAATACCAGACGCTAGCAAATATAATAAAAATTCAAATATGCAAATTAATATAGATTTGTTTTATTTTAAATTCTGTCAGTAGGTTAAATAAACACTCCATTTTCAAAAAAAAAAAAAAAAATCATGTTTCAAGTTTTAAAATGATGAAGCGGGCAGTATGAACACACATGGAACTCACCTGGCAAAGAAAAGGCCAGAGAGCCAATGAGGACGCAGGAGACGATCCACATTTCAGTGCTGAGCTGCTGCTGAGGTTGTGATCAGTGTCTGCACGATAGAGGAGGACTGAGTAAATCGGGCTTAGACTCTGTATTTACAAAACACCCAGAGCTCACTTTTAGTCTGCAAACAGCTGTGAGGGAGGAGCCAGTTTATTAGGAACACCTCTTTCACTCATTGCACTCAGACGCAGGCCTGGGGTCAGCTGTTGCCTGCTGTGAGTGAAGAAATGATGCTAAACTTTTTTACTCTGTTTTGTTTTTGACACTTTCAATAATTCTGCAGCGCTCTGAAAGAACACTTAGATCAAAGAACTGATAATATTTGGGTATATAAATGTGCATATAATATTCTGTGCTTCAAGACATCACTTAAACAAATATTAAAGAAAAGTGATAGTCCCTGTTTAGATTTCATTATATTATATTTTTTAAGGAATGATCCACCCTGCATGACTGCCAATGTTTTGCATGCAGGGCCGACACAAATGATGGTTACTCATGTGCAGGCAACATATGCAGGACATTAAACTCTTAATCACAGATTCCACTGAAAAATTCATCCGGATCAGGAGAAGTGTGTTCTAGATCCAGCAGCAACATGAAGAAGAGCTGCAGTGTGTGTGCCCAGAATGTGCAGGAAGACACAGCATGCATATAACAAGTGCAAGAAGTACAGATGCAACACACATAGAAGAAATGTGTTATACAGTCAGCATGAATAGATTGAATAGATTATTCTTCTATTTATGTTTGCCAAGGATAAACATAAACATAAACAAAGTCAGAGTGCTGCCCCCTGCTGGCTGTATTTATCCAACCTTTTCATCCACAGTCAGTTCAGTCAGCCTCTGATTCTGATTCGTTACAGCACTGCAATCCAGCTGAACCTGTCCCAAAGAAAGCAAAACACACACTGCGCCATGTTAAAGTAACTGCAGATGAAAACACCGGCACAGTCTACCTTTAACTCCCAGAGGAAACAGCATGACCTGAATCCCCTTATATTTGAAGTACAAATGGTCATAAAACATGTATTTAATCAGTATTAGAGAAGTAGAAGAAGGATTAGAAAACATAGACTCTGTTATGGGGTTGCTTAAATGTGTGAGAGTCTATTTGAATTCTGTTTGATTCATTTAATTTTATCAGCTAATGAAATGTTCAGCGTGAGAGTGAAGACCTTCAAATTCCTCGGCACCAACATCCTCATTGAGCATCTCACATGGACCCATAACACACAGCAGATCATCAACGACTCTTCTTCCCAAAAAGCTGAGAAAATTTTGGATTTAACAAGTGCTACAAAGCACTTGTTTTATTATTTTCTATGCTCAGAGTTAAGTTTACTTTGGGTTTAGTTGTTATTTATTATTTATTTAGTTTTGTGAAGGGAACTGGCAAAGCAAGATTTTCATTGCTCTGCGTAACCACTTGTGTTTTTGGTGTATATGACAATAAAGCTTGTGAATCTTGAAGAAATCACAATAAAAATGTAATGATGTCAGCTATGGATCTTTCTTTTGATTAATTTCATGATGCGATGACCTCTGCCCTTTACTCAGCCTTCCTTCTGCACGTGTTCTGGGTTGCTGGTGGGTGGAGCGAGACCCATCAGTCCCAGATTGAAACAGCCTTGCTGGGTGCCGGGAGTAGCAGACAGAGCCACAAACTGCCAGTCTCATTATGTCTGTGACTCAGTATTTTCTAGTTCTGGACATTGTGGTGTTCGTTTTAAAAAAATATTATAATTCTTAGGTTCCTGGTTATTCATTTGCCAAGTTTAAAGTGTGTTTCTGTTAGCCTTCTGTTATTAGTGGCCTTAGTTGTCTAATCTTCTATATTTAGTCAGTCTTGTCCCCGTGTTTACTCTTGTCTCCCCGGTTTCTTTGTCCAGCTTGCGTGTCAGAGTCTCTGTCAGTGTGTTTCCAGTCTTATTTTGATTTGTCTCTTGTCCTGTATGCACTTTGTTCAGGTTCGCTTCCCCTTTGTCGTTATGTCTGATTTGTGTCTCCTGTGTTTCTACTTTTCCCATCCTGTCGTTATCATGTGTATATTTAAGTCCTCAGTCTCCCTCTGCTTGTTACTGCATTTTTCATGTTCTATTGTTTATGCCAAGTTCCTTGCTTACAAGAGTCCTTGTTTCTAGTTTATCTTTTGTTTGCTTCTTTTAGTGTTTCTTTGTACTTTATTTTTTAGTTCCGTTTCACAGCAAATAGAGCTGTTGCTTAAGTTATTTACTTCCTCCTATGTGTTCGGGTCCTACCCTTGCCTGCCACACTGACAAACTTGACACCAGTGAGCTTTGATCTGTTGAAAGGCGCATCTAGTGGTCATACTGGTACACATCATAAGTGATGTTTCCTGGGTTCTATGGGTGTTTCGGGCCTCTCAACATTACACGTCCTTACCTAGATGATCCAGCCCTGTCCCAGCAGCTTTACCCAATCACCACCACTTGTAACCCACAGCCAACTGGCAGCTGTCTCTTCTGCTCCTGTTGGAGTCCTGGTGGCTATACTTTTGTATGGTCCCCTCAGAACACCAGACTGAGCTTTACTGCTGGGCTTTGGGGATCAACTAGCCAACAGGATGGAGCCAACCGTGCTTCCACTGGTCCTTTATGAGCCTGGGCTAGCTTCCTTTTAAAGTGACTTTGTGTGAAAAGTCACTTTAAAACCATAGTGGAAAAATGCAGCTCAAGTTCAGACACGACTTCATCTCAAGGAGCAGAACAATGAGTCCACTGATAACATGTACACATTCCACTTTTTATTTCTACAGAAGTCTGGTGACACCGCAGTGTTACACTACACTGCAAATATGTTTTTACATGTTACCTGCAGGCCTGCACTTCACTCTACTGCTGCACATCAAACCTGAATGCAGGTTCCTCTGCACCAGCTGCAGTGTTTGCTAAGAAAGTGCAAACAGCCCAAATGAATAAAACAGGACAACAAAACTATTTTTTGTAATAATCAGAAATGACAAAGCTATTTTTTAAATAGTGTTTTCATGCTGATTTCAGGTTGTTGTTTTTTTTCATGGTTTTACTGAAACGCAAGCACCAATCAAGAAAATCTTGCATTATCATCAGTACTTAGACAATTAAGCAAACATCATGGCATCTGTTTTAAGCAGCTGCAAAAAAAAATGTGTTTTGGCGACAGCGTGCTAGTGAAGGGTCAGTCTTAAGTGGCTTAACAAGCAACAACAGCTGAAAATGGTGAGGAAGAATGATTGAAGAACTATTCCTCAAGGCCACTTTAAAACATCACAATAAAGTCTGGCTGCTTGGAGGCAAAATATATAGAGATGACATATGGCTCAAGACAGCAACATAGAGGGTGACAGATATCAGAGGTTTTTAATCACGCAGAGAAACAGTGAAGGGCACATAGTTTGAACATCTTAAAGACATTAAACAACCGATCAATGTAAAACATCTGTTCCTCCTCATGCACTGTTTCTAGATTCTATCAGTGGACACGCCCCCTCGAAGGTTAAATCGTCTGTCATCAAGGAAGTTAAAAGTTTTTCAAGGCTGAAGGAGGAGAGATGTCTGCTGGTACATCTGCGTCACTCTGCTGCGGTTTGCTGTCTGCCTGCGTCTTGCTGGTCTCTGCAGGTGAGTCTGAGCAAGGTCTGGAACAGGAAACCAGTTCATTCCGCAAGTGTGTTTGCAACTGTTAGGCTTTAAGCTGCAGGAGTGAATATGCGATAACACTGCTGTTTTATATTTTCCGGTCTTTTGAAAATGCCTGTCAGTCTGTGTTCATGGATACTTTAAAACTTGTGCTAAAAAAAACTATAATGCGAGAGGAAGATCAGGTTTACAGAGTGAGGCATCTACACAAAAAATAAATAAATAAACATTTTAAAAAGTTGTAAATTATGTTTTGAATTAATAATTTATAGCTTATGTATTATTTATTTATAACAAAGTATTTTTGTAATATTTAGGAGAATTTAAACGGCAACATAATCTTTGTAAAGGTCAGTTTTTGTTTCTTGATATAAGCCTGCATAGCTATGGGTAGTGTCCAGCAGAGGGACCTGTCACGTAGTTAGCCACAAGCTGCACTTCCAGCTCAGACCCAATTTTGTGGCTCACATGTGCCACAATGCAGCTCTCAATGAAGCGTGAAGCAGCGTGATACAAGACAAAATTAAGGTACATGTTTTAAACTGTACTTGACTGCTTAGTTGATATTTTGTTGTATTGCTACTTTATTTGATTTATATTTGAGTTTATATCAATAAGAACCACCTAAGAAGATGTATTTCTGTGTTTCTGTCTAGTTTTAAGGTGTATTGGCGCACCTCAGCACTGTTAGATTCTGAATGAATCTTGAAGTAAAAACTCTGCACCTGTCGAAGCTCTCTCTATAAATTAAATTATATGGGTTATTCTTCTTTAAAATAACGTTGTGGTATCAGCAGTATTTACAGTTACATTTTGTCAAATATGTGAGTGCTAATCTGTTTATTTGCATGGTGTAAACATCTGATGTGAGCATTGTTTCCAAAAGTTAAAGTAACACTCACTTAAATTTAAGTCCAGATGTTATTGCATAGAGCAACATACTCATTACAGTAACGAAATGTTGAACCCTGCTGAAGAAGCCGACGACTCAGAGCAACAAGGAGTGAGATCCAGCAATCGTGAAATGCATTTAACTGAAAAGGGTAAAAGCATGCAGGAATATGAGGCAAAGAAAAATGAGAAGGCATTATTATGACTTATGACACTTGGAAGAAGGCAGCTAAAGAAATCAGAACAAAGTTAAAAATTTTGGCTCACCTGAAGAGCTAAATAATGGCAGTCATGACATAAGACATAAGCACGCTGTAGTACAACGGCATTATGAACCCATTCTAGCAGCCAATCCATGATTCCAGACATTGTTAAACGAACAGATGCTTGTGCAGTGCTTACAACTAACATTTGTGAAGTCATTGCTAAACGACAGGGAAATATTGAAAGGGAAAGAGTACAAGTGATGTTAAACAAAGGGGAATATGGTTCTGTGTTTGGTAATACCGAAACTGAAACATCATTCCCAGATGGTTCGGTTGCATACTCAAAGGCAGATTCTACTGGCAGTCATGAGGTGGAAGCAGAAGCTGAACTTGCAGCCAAAAGCCACAGAAGAAATACTGGCACAAGAAACCAAGATCAGACAAATGGAAATTGAGTGGAAATTAAAGGAATTGGAAACAAAAGCAAGGTTGGAGGAGGAGAAAACTAAACACTATCAGTTAAAGGCAGACAGTGAAGTGAAAGTAGCAGCTGCCCTAGGAAGAGCCTTAATGCTCAAAACAACATTGAAAGCCATGATCTAGCATCCTGCCACAACTTAGAAAATTCCGCAAATCTCCCCAACAGCGCGACACAACTTTTTTTTTTTTGTTATCATCTATTGTCCACCTGGGCCTTACACAGAGTTTCTGCCTGATTTCTCAGACTTTTTATCTGATTTAGTTCTCAGCTCAGATAAAATAATTATTGTGGGTGATTTTAACATCCATGTAGATGCTAAAAGTGACAGCCTCAACATGGCATTTAATCTGTTATTAGACTCAATTGGTTTCTCTCGAAATGTAAAAGAACCCACCCACCACTTTAATCACACTCTAGATCTTGTTTTAACATATGGCATAGAAACTGAACATCTAACAGTGTTTCCTGAAAACCCTCTCCTGTCTGATCATTTCCTGATAACATTTACAATAATTGATTACACAGCAGTGGAGAGTAGACTTTATCACAGTAGATGTCTTTCTGAAAGTGCTGTAACTAAGTTTAAGAATATAATCCACCCACTGTTATTATTTCCAATGCCCTGTACCAACATAGAGCAGAGCAGCTATCTGAACGCTACCCCAACAGAGGTCGATTATCTTGTTAATAATTTTACCTCCTCACTGGCGATCGTGGCTCAAGAGTTGGGCGTTCGCCTTGTAATCGGAAGGTATCCGAGCCCCGGCTTGGATAGTCTCAGTTGTTGTGTCCTTGGGCAAGACACTTCACCCGTTGCCTACTGGTGGTGGTCAGAGGGCCCGGTGGCGCCAGTGTCCAGCAGCCTCGCCTCTGTCAGTGCGCCCCAGGGTGGCTGTGGCTACAATGTAGCTTGCCATCACCAGTGTGTGAATGGGTGGATGACTGGATATGTAAAGCGCTTTGGGGTCCTTAGGGACTAGTAAAGCGCTATATAAATACAGGCCATTTACCACTACGTACGACTCTGGATACTGTAGCTCCTGTGAAAACTAAGGTCTCTAATCAGAAGTACCTGACTCCGTGGTATAATTCTCAAACTCATAGCCTAAAGCAGATGACTCGTAAGCTGGAGAGGAAATGGCGTGTCACAAATCTAGAGGATCATCATTTAGCCTGGAGAAATAGTTTGCTGCTTTATAAGAAAGCCCTCCGCAAAGCCAGAACATCTTACTATTCGTCACTGATTGAAAAAAAAAAAAAGAACAACCCCAGGTTTCTCTTCAGCACTGTAGCCAGGCTGACAAAAAGTCAGAGCTCTTTTGAGCCAACAATCCCTTTAACGTTAACTAGTAATGACTTCATGAACTTTTTCACAACTAAAATTTTTATTATTAGAGAAAAAAAATACCAACAATCATCCCACAGATGTAATATTGTCTACAGCTACTGTCATGGTCTGGCTGGTGGACCGTGGGGATGTGGGGAAAGGAGGACCCAAAACGCAGACTCTGCGATGCAAACAGTGCTCTTTATTTACAGTGAAAAGCTGTAAACACAATAACTCCCCGTTGCTCCCTTGAACCCCGTGTGCGTGCTTCCCCTCGACGTCTGTGCTCGTGCTCCCCGCTGTTGTGTTTCTGCACACCCCGTGCGTGCTGCCTTTCTGGACCACTCTTCCTCCTGCAGGGAAACCATAGAAGCAGCCGTCAACACTAACCTTCGGCGGGCATATATGAACAGCACTGACATATGCTGAGACACACACTAACTTAGTACGATAACTCAATGATCCCGCACCGGTGGGAGCTCCAACACTCTCCTAAGTAGCTCCCCCGACGAGCCCTGATCACCAACAGGTGTGGCAGAAACTTAAGGTGTGGCCAGTCCTCCCGCAGGGCCACACCCATCAGGCCTGCAGGTGGCTGTGCTCCATCCTCCAGCCACACCCACAGACATACACACCTACACACCCACACCCTGCCTATACATACGAGTGGAACACAGACTAACACAGCATTGTGCAGAAAAACACACACATCACCAAATAATAATAATACTACTACTACTAATAATTAGAGATGGCACGATACCACTTTTTTATGTCCGATACCGATATCATAAATTTGGATATCTGCCTATACCGATATGAATCCGATATAGTGTTTTTTAATCAACAAAACTGTTTTTTAAAATATCTTGCTGCATTTTGCAAGTCTGCAAGTTCATACTCAAGTTTAAAACAACAACTACACTAAAGCTATTCTGTTATACCTGTATACAAAAAAAATATTTCATAGTTCAGCAATACTGATCAATCTAATAAACTTAGACCTACACCATCCTCCCTATTCTGGTATTTTAAAGAGTACTTAGCGTAAATATTAAGCAACCTAACTAATAGGGTTCCAACTCCCAGCAACAACAAAAATAAATAAATAAAAAATAGGGAACCACCCCTCACACGCCACCTCATGATGCTTAATCGACGTAATCAACCTTAATTTGATGCAGTGTGAAAGAAAATGCACAGAAATCAATTATTTTTCAAGAAATATTAAATAGATTCAACATCTTTCTTCAACAAAATTGCAGACTGCACAGATGGTACCTTCCCAAAGTAAAAAGTACTATAGCTTACTAGGGTATATATATTAGACTTAATCACTATATACAGTAATTGATTTCTATTCATTTTACATCAAATTAAAACTTTGGGTGTCAGATAATTATTTATTAAAAGCTAGACATTTTAAATGAGAATAAGAAAGAAAAGTATGTCTTTGTGCCCCCCTTTCCCAGTTAATGCCCTATCGGCCCCCCTGGCTAAACTTTGCTAGATCCGCCCCTGCACAGTTACCAGCCGTCAGCTATGTAGAAAAAGATCCTGGTGTAGAAATTAATATTTAAATAAATTGTAACAACAGCTTATCAAGCTTAAACGTGCTGCTGTTGTTCAGCCGCTGGTTTGCTCTTTCTGGCGCAAAGTGGACCAAAAACAAATGAGAGACGGACTCGCGACAGAAAAGCCGATCAGCTGATCATTTAAGCAGTTTCACGATTGAAGTAGCAGCCGGAGAGCGAGAGGCAGTCGCTCGTTAAGCTTAACGTGGGAATGCTTTACAAACATTCAGAGATGGACTTACACACTTGCTTTACTTCTCTCGGGGATAACTTTGTCGTAGATGAAATGCCAGGTTGCTAGCGAAGCTCCAAATGCTATCCAGACCACCGACAGGTCCCGCATGCCACAGCCGCTCTATCACGTGATGCATACTGCTCCGACTGCTAACGTTCTGAGGTGAGTTACGGCGTGTTGCAAGTTTTGTGAGGTGCTTTCGTGATATTTAATGGATCGGATTACATTTTTTATTTTTCTCCGATATCCGATCCAGTAATTTAGGTCAGTATCGGACCGATACCGATACGTAATATCGGATCGGTCCATCTCTACTAATAATAATAATAATAACAACAACATTCAAAACTGCTCAAGGACCCCCGAGTCCTCCAGAGCCGGGTCCGTGACAGCTACTCTTAGTACCATTGATGTTAAGTTAGACTCTTTTTCTCCAATTTATCTTTCTGAGTTAACTTCAATAATTACTTCCTCCAAGCCATCAACGTGTCTTTTAGACCCCATTCCTACAAAACTGCTAAAAGAAGTCCTGCCATTAATTAATTCTTCGATCTTAAATATGATCAACCTATCTCTAATAATCGGCTATGTACCACAGGCCTTCAAGGTGGCTGTAGTTAAACCTTTACTCAAAAAGCCATCTCTAGACCCAGCAGTCTTAGCTAATTATAGGCCAATCTCCAACCTTCCTGCAGTGAAATAGGACACACACCCCCCCGGACCTTACACACACAACACAGACATCACATGGGGATACAGGTCGGAGATCGGTAGCGTTACAGAAAACAAACGCTGAAATATACACTACAATGGGAAAGTACAGGAGGAAAAAAAGAGACCTCTACTCTTGTTGGGCTCCTGGGAGGATAGCATGAGAACAGGAAACAAAAAAACTCCTCTGCACAAAAAAGCACATAAATGTCCAGAGCACAACAGTATGGAACACGTGACAAGCCACAGGGTCGGGTGGGGGGTGAAGAGTAATCCGACCCAAACACAGCAGCCATCCTGCCCAGCGCTACCATTCCACCGCGGGCTCAGACCCGCCGTGTTCCCAGGAAGGAACAAGCATCGAAGGCGCTTGGAAAGGGAGGGGGGATGAGTGTGTGCATATCAGTGTATATGTATGTGTGCGCGTGTCCAGAGTTCAGCTGAGACAGTGTCCTTCGCCCTGCTAGGCTAAGTAAACAGTCTGCCAGCCAACCCAGGTGGCCTTGCATGGAATGGGAAGGAACAGTCTAAACACAGTCGTTATCAGGGTGTTTTTTGTTCGGCTCCAGCCTTGCAACCGCAGCTGGCACCGAAAGGGTATCCGCATGAAGTGATGGTGGTTTTTACTTTAGTGCGAACAACTCATATGAATTTTAAAGCAGTTCTACAGTCCAACACTGGTCTCTCAATCTCCCGTTGGAGAGCCGTGAGCTTCGCCATACTTGCGTTCTGTGATGTTGTCATTCTTGTGCTCAAAGAGCCGATTCTGAGAACTCACGACCACAGTGAGCCTCCCCAAGGTGTAATCCAGTCTGCACTCAGAGATCTTATTATGAATATTCGTAGCTTTTCCAAGATCTTATCCATGCTGCACTCAATGAGCCCATTTTGAGAAACTCACGCCTCTCCCATCGTTTCAATCCCAGCGGGCAGCCTTGTGGGGGTTTCTTAAATCTTCGATAAGTCAGGGCCAAGCCAGCTCTGATCAGCCAGAACGCCTGTTACCATGGTTCCGAATAGGTAGATATCTTCAGCACTTAGGCTCACCCAAGCCCAAACTTCTCGTTGAGAAAGGGGTGTCAATTGCATTTAGGGACCAGTTGATCAAATCCATAATTCCTCTTTTAGGTTTTAGAGAACAGACTGTGAGAGAATGTTCCAGGGTAAAGTAATACAAAAAACACAAGACTAGACAAGGACATAAAAGGCTAAGCAGGGAAGCTAAGGGAGAGGAGGAGAGGAGAAAAGTGGGACCGCCTTCGTCAAGAGCAATGGCTTATTTGAAGAGTTTCAGTCAGGTTTCAGAGCTCATCACAGCACAGAAACAGCTTTAGTGAAGGTTACAAATGATCTTCTAATGGCCTCTGACAGTGGACTCATCTCTGTGCTTGTCCTGCTAGACCTTAGTGCAGCGTTCGATACTGTCGACTATAATATCCTATTAGAGCGATTAGAACATGCTGTAGGTATTACAGGTACTGCACTGCAGTGGTTTGTATCATATCTATCTAATAGACTCCAGTTTGTACATGTAAATGGAGAGTCCTTTTCACACACTAAGGTCAATTATGGAGTTCCACAGGGTTCAGTGCTAGGACCAATTCTGTTTACATTATACATGCTTCCCTTAGGCAGCATCATTAGAAGACATAGCATACAGTTTCACTGCTATGCTGATGACACCCAGCTCTATCTGTCCATGAAGCCAGATAACACACACCAATTAGTTAAACTGCAGGAATGTCTTAAAGACATAAAGACTTGGATGGCCGCTAACTTTCTGCTTCTTAATTCACCTGGTCCAGTCACCAGTCACCTTTCTCACTCACTATGTGTTAATAGACCTCTCTGCATTGAATCATATCTGTTATTAACCTCTGTCTCTCTTCCACAGCATGTCTTTATCCTGTCTTCCTTCTCTCACCCCAACCTTTTTAACAGCCTACAAGTTTTTTTGTTTCTTTGTAAATATGGCCCTAAATATCAATGAGACCCTTTAAATGTTACATAATGTTATATAATTATAAAATGTTTCCTTCAGTGACAACTTTTATTCAAGATTTAGCACATGCATGTTTCCAAATTTCAGCAACATTTTGAATGCAGGGGTATTTTTACAGAGTGGCTTTGTTTTCAAATGTGAAATATAAATATATCCACACTGCACATCAAACACACAACTCGCTCCCGAGAGAGTATATTTATTAACAGTGTCAGGATCTTACACTTTGAGTTTTCTTGTGTCCTTGTGATTTTCTATTATGATTTGTTCTAAGTTCACTTAGTTGCCCTAGTTTAGTGTCTTAGTTTGAGTTTCTTGTATTCTCTCTAAATTTCCTGTGTTACGTTTAAGGTCCGCATCTTGGTGTCAGTGTTTTCAGTTTCGTGTCCTCTCCATCCTGTCATGTGTAAATTCCTCAGCTGTGTTCCCTGTTTGATTCCACTTCCCTCATTATCTTCTGTGTATTTATGTCAAAGTCTCCCTCTGTTCCATGTCGCGTCGTCCCTCAGTGTTGTGTGCGTTTCCCAGTGATTTCCCTGTGCCTCCTTGTGAGTTAGTTTTAGTTCATCCCAGTGTAGTTTTGTATCGCCCTTTTCCTTTCTGTTAATAAAGCCGTGCTTTGAGTTCATGCACGTGTGGAGGAAAACCTTTTTCTCTTAGATTCTTCCTCTGATTGGCTGCTGGATAGGTAAACAGTCGTACTTTGATCCCCTTAACCTCTCTGCTCTGTGTTGTTTCCTCTTTCAGTCCATAGAAACATCACGGTTGAGCCCGGACAGAATGTCACTCTGCCATGTCGAGCTCCAAACAACACCTCGTCCATCTGCGTAGCAGAGTGGAGCAGGGCTGACCTCGGGACAGATTATGTCCTTTTTTACAGAGAGAAGCGAATTGATCCAGACAACCAGCATCCATCCTTTGTGAACCGGGTAGATCTGCAGGATGGGGAGATCAAAGATGGAGACGTGTCTTTGATTCTGAAGCATGTGAGGGCGAACGACACTGGAACGTACCATTGTCGTGTCGTTAAATGCCGTCAACGGCAGAGTCTTAATATTCCAACTCCCCCCATCAGCAGCATCCAGCTGACTGTTGTTGATCCTTCAGGTGAGTGAGTAGAGTTCAGTATGTGTGTGTGATCAGAGGTGAAGCTGCTTCCTGGTTGTTGATCAGACTTTGTAGAAAGCTGCTGGGTCTACTGTACTATGAAGAAAGTTGAACTTACCCAGTATACTGTCTGTTGAAACATCTACCCAGGTTTTATCAGTTCAGCTGAGAGCGTGTTCAGAGGGGGTGTACGGGATGGGGTTGGCACTGATCACAAACTGGGATTTTTATCTTTCCTTGTAAAGAAAATATTGAAAATCATGCAGTGTCAGTAAACCCACTCAACAACAGAGTGATGTTGTTTTATATGGTATTTTTTGGATGTCCAGTTTTGGTCCACTGAAGGGGCTGTTGTGGATGTCTTTTCAATGTCAAACTTTATATTCATTATAGGCTCTGCTGTAGGATGTTTTCTGTGTGAAGGAATGCAGAGTTATCAGCAGACAGCTGCAAGATGGCGTGTGAATGTCATAGTACAGGCCTCAGGTCTGTGATCACATACCTGACAGCTGACACCTGTTTCTTACCTCCAGGTCTACAAGGAGGCGTCAGCAATGGAGGAAGCATGATTGCATGTGTTGGACTTATAGCTGGTCTGTTTGTTCTTGTTGGTGAGTTTTGATCCATAGAAAACCTGCCTGGAGCTGAAATGTCTTGGAATTTTAAAAAAAATGTTTATCTTTAATTTTCCAGCTGAACTCTGAGTCAACACTGTTGTCATTCAGGATTTGAAAGATTCCCACAACTGGAAAGATTCCAATGAATGTCAAACCCACTCGTCGTCACGCTCATCAACCAACAGGAGGTGATGTTATAATAGAAAATTCAGTGATAGCAAATTGTGTTTTAATTCAGAGAAGCAACACGTTTTGATAATATTTAGGTTAGGAGCACTGATCCTGCGTTCAAACCTGAGCAGGACCCTCCCACCAGTGCAAACAAATGTTAATTTACTGTAACTTTTAACCCTTGACCTTTATTTGTTGAACTACAAAAGTCCAGCTTGTTCATTATTCTCTGCAATGTCACGAGCCATTAAAAATCAGATGAAAAGTTTTGCAGTAACATGTGTCCTACATTTATTTTGTATTTTTTAAATGTAACATTTCATTTTTACTGTGTACTGAAAACAACAGCTGAATATAATGCATAATGCTGTGAGAAGTCTTTTTTTGTCTGAATGTTTAATCTGATTTAGACTTTGATCTAAACCCTGGATTCATAAAAAAAAATGAGTACTAAGGGAAAAACACAATTACAGCTTATCACTGTCTGACAGAAAAAGGTTTATAAATCTGGCTTCTTATCATGTTTGTGTAGTGTGCTTGGCTCTAAGTCACCATTCTGACATCCATCTGTGATTAAAGACAATCCCAGGAAGCTCTTATTACAGAGTGAAGAGTACCACTGCCTAACTGGAGGGTTGTCACAGTTGGTGCATGGCTGTTATTGCACAGTGATTACCAACAGCATACACGTAAATGTAAATTTATAATACATGAGCTTATAAAGACAGACACAGGCCTGCAGTAATGAGTTATAACACATTTTTATTTATTTAAATAATACCTTCTGCTCAGAGTTCTCCTCTCTGTGTGGTTTTATTTCCTGTGATTTCAGTTTCAGTCTGTTTCAGTTAAACAGACTGAGCCCTGGTACTAACATGACTTTAAAGTTGTTACTCTGAAGATACTCTGAACTTCTTTCTGTACACAGATCTGTGTCTGTAACTGAGGTTGACCTTTGCCACCAGAGGGAGAATACAGTAAAAATACAGTAACTGACTTCAGCTCAAGCCCAGACAGGACTGTGCCTGTAGGCACCAGTGAAATATGCACTTTTATTTCTAATTAAGTCATTTCACTTATGCATGAATACCCCAGTCTTTCATTCCCCTGCAGACATTTGGATCAGGCAGTGTCTGAGTTTTTCATAAACAGTAGGTCACATGAAGCCTGCTCATTTTGCTGCAATGTTTAAAATGTTTCACTTAGTTTAAGAATGATCAGTTAACCTGATGTGGGTGAATAACCCCACTAAACCATCTTAGCATAGGTTGTATTGTAAAGCTCTACTCCCAAAAAATACAAAAAGAGCTTAGTGTACTTGTTCTGCTATGAAACTGGGCAACCAAAAAGAGCTGTGGGCTCCTCATTCAGTTTGTATGTGTGGAAAACCTGCGAGTGTGGACAAAGAGATTTTTCTGGATTTTCTTATTCCAGTGATAAGATAAGATGACCTTTATTAGTCCCGCAGGTGGGAAATTTGCTTCATTACAGCAAAAGTGCAAAGCTTTGTAGCAGAAATTAGAAAACACTGGAATGCAATAAAATAAAATATATGATATGATATGAAGGGATATGTTTTTGGCATTATTTCTGTAAGCAGTTGCAAATCTAAATCTTCTGTCAGTTACCCCAACCTTCATCAGCAATGACACCTGTACCACATTCAGACGAAACACCGCTTCCCAGCTTTACCGGTTTAGTTAATGAGAGAAATGTGTCTGATGAGGTTTTGTCTCCAGATTGTTGAAATGCCATCTTTTTGCCATAAAAAACTGACTTGTAGTGAAAAAAGAGAAAGAAAATCACATTTCTTTGGCCAGAACTGTACACAGTTGAATATTTTATTGGTGCTTCTGAACATCATTGAATTGGCTTTGATTCATTATATTCTGGAAAACAGCAGGATTGTTATTTTTTGATGCAGGGTGGTGGGATAAAACCTTCTGTAAGCTTATATTCCTGCAACATCCTCAGATGATCCATTTGCTTACACTTGTCCAAGTTAGGGTCACGGGCTGGGTGCTGGAGTCTACTCCAGCTGTCACAGGACATCACAGACAACCATTCACACTCACACCTTTAGAATAACCAGTTTACCTAACATGAAAATTCCACACAGAAAGACAGTGCTACCTACCATGCTGCCCATCCTCTGACCGTGAGAAGAGTCTGGATGCAGCCAAAATCTTGTTCTTTTTGTCACTACCCACAGCTCGTGACGATAGGTGAGGGTAGGAACGTATATTGACATGTAAATTGAGAGTTTCACTTTTACACTCAGCTCTCTCTTCACCACAACAGGTATAGGGTCCACATCACTGCGTCCGCAGCACCAATCCATCTGTCGATCTCCAGCTCCCTCCTCCCGTCACTCGTGAACAAGACCCCGAGATACTTAAACTCTTCCAATTGGGGCAAAAACTCGTCCCTGACCCGGAGTGGGAACTCCACCCTTTTTCCGGCTCAGGACCATGGCCTCAGATTTGGAGGTGCTGATCCTCATTCCCACCGCTTCACACTCGGCTGTGAACCGTTCCAAGGCGAGCTTGAGGCCATCACCCGATGAAGCCAACAGAACCACATCATCTGCGAAAAGCAGAGATGAGATTCTGAGACCACCCAAGTGAAAGCCTTCCGCCACTTGGCTACGCCTATAAATTCTGTCCATAAAAATTGCAAACAAAATCAGTGACAAAGGGCAGCCCTGGCAGTGCCCATCACCCATCAGGAACAAATCCAACAAATGGATTCTGTTCTGTTCTTGTCTGTGAAGTGGAGCAACACAGTTTGAAAGTATTCAGTTTGTGAAACTGTGAAAGAGGTATTTCCACAAGAGGCTATATTGATGGAAATGGTGATCCTGAAATTCTTTGGAGAGGCCAAGGCTGCGACATGGAAAAGGAGACAGAAAGTTGCCCAGATGGCACATGCTCCACTTTGTGTGAGGGTAGATTTTGGTGCATCCTCTTCACAGACATGTTTCTCTGTACTTAAGCCTGAAATACAGTTTGGAAAGATATTTGTGACTTACAATGCGCAGAGGAAGACCTGGCATTGTTCAAAGCCACAAATATCATGTCCTCATAAAACACATTGCTAAATAGCATCTCTTTCAGACACAGACAGACCTCTTCCAGTCAAATGTGCTACAATCATCAGGCCCCCCATCACCGATGACCCAGGAGGGTTCTTCCTGTGAGGACAATGCTGCTGTGGAAAGGAGTATATGCTATATATTTAAAGAGAAGAAAAATCCTCAATCTCTTGCAGAAGATGTCATGTCACAGCAACCTGAACATCAGAAACAGCTCTTTCCTTTGTGCTAGGTGTGCCCAGACCACCTTAAACTTGACGAGGCTGTTCAAATTACAGGATTGTCCACATTATTGTCAGCATGATGGGAATGATTGGGAGTAAGTTGTAATGAATCAGATTAAATCTCAGTGTGGAATTATGACTTTTAATTGCGTTTTACGATAGTTACGGGTCAGAGTATCTGTTAAGAATAACAAGTATCTCTTAAAATGTTTCCAATAATGAAACATTTCAATATAATGTAGACAAAAACGAAAAATAAAAAGATAGATCAGGACTCCCCGATCCGTACCACGCATGTGCAGGGGTTTTCTTCTTCTTCTGTTCGTTTAATGGCAGTTTACTCCCCAGTGTAAGAGGATACTGCCACCTGCTGACCGAGCGAATGAACCCTTTTGTAAACTGAATTAGCGTCATTACAACCCCTGTGTGGCCCTGGGACCATAAATGGTCCCTTTAGGTTTTCAGGTACAAGCCATTTGCACTGTGTTGAATGGAATATAGCCAAATCCTCTAAAAAAAAACTTGGCATAATTTCATTTCAAAATTCAAGTCTGACTTCCTTAAATTAGCTTCAGTGGCTAAGCTAACAATACACATCCTCTCCGAGCCCTGGGGACCATTTTTGGCCCATTGACTTCCATTATAAACGCTATTTTTCACTGCAGAATTATTACCATTAATGTCTTGGTGATTACTTATGTTTCCGTTTCGTTTTGGTCTATGGGCCTTAGAGTTGTAATTTTTTTATTTGTCCACCGGGTGGCGCCCTTGCTCCACATTTGATCCCGGCTGGAAAACAGCGGGCTGCTTAGACAGACCTGCGGGAAACGAAGCCTCATTTCCGGCGTGCAGCAGCGGCTTCGCCCGCTGATCGGGCGGGACCATTTTCGGCCCCTAGGACGTGAGAGGGTGCATTTTTTTTTAGTCAACAGGAAATGACGTATTTGTTGTCACGTGGTATCGGACGTGTGTGCTTAGAATTGTAATTTTTTTATTTGTCCATCATGTGGCGCTCTTGTTTCACATTTGACGCCTGCTGGAAAATACAAGTTTTACAGAGGAAAATCCCACATTCAAAGCAGTGTCTTTCTGCTCAAATGATGAGTTTGGATCATCATCAATGTGTGTGTGTGTGTCTTAAAAAAAATAAAGGAGTGTGTGTCTAACCTCAGAATCAAAGAGTGTGTGCCTAATTTCAAACGTTTTCTCCTTTTGAAGTCTGCAGTTCAGTGCACCCTGCAATGTAAACAAATCAAATATGAAACGAATACCAAAGCCAAATTAGACTTGTTTTGTCTGCAAGCTCGGGTTGTTTGTGCAGCTGCACTAAAACCGTGGTTATAAGAATGAGCAGTAGCTGGGAGTAATCTTTTTCACAATGGCAAGACGGTACAACGCGGAGGAAGCCCTGCGACTCATCATGGACCCCGACAGCGAGGAAAGTGCCCCATCCTCGGGGGATGAATCGGATACTTCTTCAGAGGAGGAAACGGAGGAGCAGGAGTCCGGTTCCGACTCATATGGATCGGAGTCCGAAAGTGAGAGCGGAGAGGAAGAATCAGCGGGGTGGATCTCAAAAAATGGAACACGGTGGTCACCTACGAACGCTGAGACGTTCCGCTACGTTCCAGCGGCCACGGGACGCACCGGACCCACTTTATACGCCCTGGCCCGGATCAGTGACCCACTATCCAGCTTTTCCCTTTTCCTCACGGATGACATTATCCAGCACATCGTGTCAATGACCAATCTCCAGGGGAGACGTGCTATGGCTGACTGGAGGGACGTGGACAGCGATGAGCTGCGTGCCTATGTCGGACTAATAATTCTGGCCGGTGTTTATCGCTCCCGAAACGAAGCCACGATCAGCCTCTGGAGCGAGAAATCCGGCCGGGTGATTTTTCGTGCAACCATGTCGGAGAAAAGGTTTCGCCACATCACCAGAGCTGTGCGATTCGATGACAGACTTGCGAGACCAACACACTCTGACGACAAACTGGGTCCATTTCGCAAGATCTGGGACATGTGGACCCATCGTCTCGAAATGATGTTCCTCCCAAACAAAGACATTTGCGTGGACGAAGAGCTTGTCCGATTCAAAGGGAGGTGCAGCTTCAGGCAGTATATGCCCAAAAAGCCGGGGAGGTATGGACTGAAGGTATGGGCGGTGTGCGACGTGGAGACGTCTTATGCCTGGAGGCTGCAGCTGTACACGGGCAAAGCAGCCACTGGGCGCGCTGAGACCAACCAGGGTATGCGAGTGGTTCTGGAGCTGACGGAGGGGCTACAGGGACACAGCGTCACCTGTGACAATTTTTTTACTTCCTACCCTCTGTCAGTGGAGCTGCTGAGGAGAACAAATACCCTGGTTGGCACCATTCGGAAGAACAAGCCCGAGCTTCTGCCAGAACTGCTGCAGACAAGGGGGAGAGGAGTTTTTTCCTCCGTGTTTGCTTTCACCTCCACGCATACGGCCGTCTCATACGTCCCTCGCCGCGGCAAAAATGTGCTCCTGTTGAGCTCCAAACACCGGACTCCAGGAATCTGCGACGGACCCAAGAGAAAGCTGCACATAATAAGGGATTACAACAGATGCAAGGGAGGTGTGGACAAACTCGATCAGGTAGGTGTCAGCATCAGTTGCGCACAAATTTATTCATTCTTGCTCATATATTCTTGTGTAAAATATACGTAGGTTTAATGTTTTTGTGTGTGTGTGTGTTTTGTGTTTTTATTAGGCTGTTAACGACTACAGCTGTAGGAGGCGGACGAGACGGTGGCTGTTAGCCCTTTTCCACCATCTGCTTGACATTTCTCTTTATAATGGCTATGTCCTGTGGACCGCGGTGGACCCAGCTTGGCAGCGAAATAAAGGTTACAGGAGGAGGGTCTACATAGAGCAGGTTGGAGAAGCCTTAGTGCAACCATGCATTGCTAGGAGAGAGCGACTTCCCCGCTCTGTCCTCACAGCAGAGTTTGTAAGACAGGCGCAGGCCGCTGCTTCTCCCGATGCTGCAGATCCTTCTCCCGATGCTGCAGATCCTTCTCCCGGTCCCTCTGCAGCCATCAAACCAAAGCTCAGGAGGCAATGTCAGCTGTGCCGAGGAAAAAGAAAGAGGGTCTACAGCGTCTGCCACAAATGTGGGAACGTGACATGCAGGGACCACAGCCTGACCACCTGCAGGAACTGCTCCACCTGAGCAGGACTGCCCCCCAGCCGATCCCCCCCCCCCCCAGCCGATTCCCCCTCACTCCCCTCCAGCCCCCACTCTCACTCATACCTTTCCCCATTCCAAATATTCCAGTATATGTTCATTGTTATATAGTTCTAAAAATAAATGTTTTCTTGTTCAAAGTGATCTTGTATTTTTATTTTCATATTTTTTTTATTTTAGAACACAACAAGGTAATAGTATATAGTGGTAATAAGCAATAAGTAAATAATAAGTGCTAATAAGCAAAAAGTGAAAACATGATCACCATTTATTACATTTACTGTGCTCCTAGAAAAAAAAATAGTAATAGCGGCGACCCAACCACTTTGCCCCGGGGCTGCTCGACACATACCCGCGAGAGAGGCACTCCTCCCGGGGTGCAGCAGCAGCTTGGCCCGCTGATCGGGCGGGACCATTGTCGGTCCCTAGGGCCGTGAGAGGGTGCATTTTTTTTTTTAGTCAACAGGGAATGACGTATTTGTTATCACGTGGTATCGGACGTGTGTGCTGGAAAAAGGGGTCCCCGGTGATCGTGCCCCGGTAATCGTCGCGACTTACCCCGGCAAGATGCACTGTTTTCGGCCTAGAGGAGGAGCATTTGCCGCCTGGAGACCATTTTCTGGTCTTAAAAAAAAAAAAAAAAAAAAAAAGGCGATCGAAATGAATGTTGGTGCCAATCTTTAGTCCATCTAAAGGCCTAATTATAATAACAATTGAATATTACTTCAAATGTTTTTTTTGGAAAATATTTAGTTTTTTGTAAAAAAAAACAGGGCGCTCATGTAATAAAACTGGGATTTAAAGGGTTAAAACAACGAAAATATAATTAAAACTTTATATGAATATTTCAGGGAGAAGTAGTTTTAAAAGACTGACCAATTTAAAGTGGAAAAAAATATGAATATATAATCTTTTTATTGCACTTTTTGGGGCGGGACCATTTTTGGTCCCCAGGGCTCGGAAGGGATGCATTAGTGATAGTCGAGTGTGTTTATGCTTGTCTGTGTGGAGAGGATTGTTGGAATACTGATGATGATGTCTGCTATCACTGTCAATTGTCAGTAAACACTTCATCTGGTTGAGGAATCTTCACGTGACATATTACAAAGTCTGTATTATTAACTCTGTAATTAGGCGCCATTCTTCTTATTTTACGGCGCTGTTGTTCAATCGGGGAACGCTCTCTGTTGAGAAGAAAAGCATGAATTTGTTTGTATACGGATTATCCATTGTTTAAATGTCCCGGTAGTCGAAAAGGAGGCAGAGCTGCTGAGAAATGCCAGGAGCTAACTGGGCGCTAACCGTATCATTCAAATATATTGAATGTCGCAATGCTGGCAAAGAGAGGAAGTGATGTAAGATTTGCGCATGCGGGGTACCGATCGGGTTTCCGGTACGGATCGGGTAGCGACAAGCGCGAACGATCGCATGTCCGCCATTACCTGCCTGAAACCGGAAGTGACGTCATTTTCGCCGAAAATGTGTTTTACTTGTAGGCCTTAAAAGCCTATACTGGTGTTTTTATAAGTCATGTTTGACTTTATGCTTTTCTGAATAGTTTCTGTGATGCTAAGAACTCAAATTGCACTGCTTTAAATAGTTTATTTTGATGCACATGCTGTTTTCTTTGCAAATTTGCATCATAAGATTGTTTTAAGTTTTTTCTGCATTATATAAAAATTGGTGTATCTCAAAAATAAAACTATGAAGACACTCAAAATAAATTTCCTGTGGTTGTAAACTACTTTTTTTTGCAACTTTTTTGTATTTAAAGTTTTGAGGGATAAACCTCTTAAATTTCTCCAAGTAGAAATATATGTAAAAAACAAAACAAAAACGATTTTAAATTTTTTTGTAGTTTATTGCACTTTTTTGCAATTTATGTAGTTACTATGGACTTAATGCATACATATTATTAAAATGTGGGCTATAACAGTTGTATTGATGTATAGCAACTTTAAATGCTCCCTAAATGGCACTACAGCCTGTAAAAATATAAAGTAAGCTCTGGCGGCCTTGGTTCTATGGTAGGTCTTAAAGGGTTAAAGAAAACTTGTGGAGGATATATGTAAAACATTTGAGCTGAGAATTGAGGCTCTGTCAAGCTCACTTACTCAAATTTTAATTACTTCATTATTTTGCTGTTATTTCTCTTTCATGCTCAGACATGTGTCTCCCGCCTCTCAGCTTCACTCTTCCCACTATCTGGTTTCTTTACACCGCACACACACCCTCAACCTCAAGTCAAAGCAAGACTGTTTATATCAGTTACCTGACATTTACAGTGTTAGATTGTCTTCCTGACAATATCAGCATTCTTGGATTTTTAACAGCTGAACTTTGAAGTGGATGAAGAGAAAATGAGTGCAGTGACTGAGTCGCTCTGCTGCATTCTGCTGCTTTTTTTCTGCATGTTTTCCCGTAAGTACAAAATAACAGCAGCTCACTAATAACACTAAGAACAATTGATTGATTGGAGGAAGTAAGAAGCTGTGTGGAAATGGAGTAGACTATATCTTGTAGCTAAGTAACACATTTGGCAGTCCTGATATTTATTGCGACTGAAGCGAACCCTAATATAGAAAAAAGTCCACGACAGCTTATCTTTACATTTTTACATGTTGTTACACATTTTATTAATTTGTATGTATTACGTCGACAGCAACAACATAAACTGCTAAAAACTGCAATAAACTCAAAGAAATTACAATCATTTTTGTTTTTGTACACATTTTCTTTACTTACAACAATGTCAAAGGCGTTGAAGAAGAGGCTTGGGGCCACTTCATCCAGAGAACTGCTGCTTACTGGATATTTCCTCTTGTTCAGACTATTCTCTGTAGCGATGACTGTGAGCAGATCAGATCTGTCTGCAGTACTCAGCCCAGCCCATGTGGCACCAACAACCATCCTACATTCAAAGTCACTTATATAACCATTCTTCATCATTCTGATGTTCAGTTTGAACTTCAGCAGGTTGTCTTGATCATGTCTAAATGCCTAAATGCATTTGGTTGCTTCCATTTTATTGGCTAATTAGGCATTTGCATTAACAAACAGATGAATACAAAACGACAGGGATTGACCCAAAGTACTTTTTCGTAAAGGCAGTGAGATTAATAAGGAAAGTATATAAAAACTGATTTGAGAAGGGAATAAAACCTAAGATTTAAATGTAAAATATGATTAAAAATACATGAAATACAGCTCAGGAATCTCTGTTTGGTCCTCACTGTGAAGTGAACAGTTGTATTTTCACCTTTAACCTCTCTGCTCTGTATTGTTTCCTCCTTCAGACCAGGAAACCATCACAGCTGATTCTAAGCAGAATGTCAATCTCACATGTCAGGTACCAAATAAAACGGACCCCATCATTGTTGTAGAGTGGAGCAGAGCTGACCTGGTACCAGAATATGTTTTTGTGTATCGGAATGAGAAGCTTGATCTGGAAAACCAGCATCCATCCTTTAAGAACCGTGTGGATCTGCGAGACAGACAGATGAAGGACAGAGACGTGTCTTTGATTCTAAAGAATGTGACGATTAATGACACTGGAATATACGAGTGTCATGTCTTCATGAGTGCAACAAAAGTTCGTCTGAAGACCAAACCCATCTGCAACATCACCCTGAGAGTTGTTCCTCCAGGTGAGTGAGTAGAGTTGAGTGTGTGATCAGAGGTGAAGCTGCTTCCTGGTTGTTGATGTTTGTTTCTAAAGATGTTGTTGATGAGACTTTGTAGAAAGCAGCTGGTCTGAGTGATGTGATCAGAGTGCAGTAGATAATGTCTGACAGCAGTTTGAAGAGGAAATGGATTCTGTTCTGTTCTTCACTCATCACCTACCTGACAGCTGACACCTCACACCTGTTTCTCACCTGCAGGTCAGCCAGGAGGAGACACAGAGGATGGAGGGAAGGAGGATGGATCTGTTGGACTGAAAGTTGGCCTGCCACTTTTAGGTGTGCTACTTATTGCTGCTGCTGTTGTTGTTTTTTGATAAAGAACAAGGTCAAGATTTATACCAATCTGGGCACGCAGTAGAGAATGAGCTGTAGACTTCAATCATGTAAAATGTGTTTCATCTCTGTCAAACCTTTTTGTATTATTGTGTTTATCAGTGGCTCTGTGAGCTTCAGTGTGTTCGTGTGTATTTTGTTTCAAGGTGCTGCTTAGTCTTTAACAATGCTCTGTAGTCAAAATGTTTAAAATGAGTCGAAGGTTTTCTTTTTTAAATATGTTCAGAAAGTGTGTGGGAAAGTAATTATTGGATATTAAGTAGCGGAATTTCAAGAGCAGGACCACGTCTCCAACACGCTCCTTCCGGTTCTCATCTAGATAGGTTCCCCCAGTTCTGCAAGCTGTTGATTCTCATTTACGTGCCTCACCCTCCCTTCCTCCCTTTTTCAATTCTGTAACTTCTTCACTTCTATTAGGTACATGGGGATCAGGGGCCATGGAACCCCTGATAACCATAACCAGGCCCAGGAACCGACGCCAATCCCTTTCAAGGCCTTCCCCAAACCACAGGTCAATTCATGTCCAAGAATTAACCTTTACCTACTTATGGATGGCGGTGTTCCAGTTTGACCACTTGGTGGCAGCTTTGTGTCTCTCTTATAATGCTGCTGTATGGTAGGCTTCAAAAGCCGAATGTTTTTGAGCTTTAAATCAGCCGAGATCCTTTGAATCTACCATTGTCTGTGCTTTGCTCCATTTTCCATGAATATTTCTTGAATTTCCCCTCACCCCAACCAGTCGCAGCAGATGATTGCGCCTCTCTGGTTTTGTTGGAGGTTTCATTCCTTATGAAGGAAGGTTTTCCCTACCCACTGTCACCCAACGCTTGGTCACAGTGTGTCATCTGTTTTTTGGGGTCTTCTCTGTACTATTGTAGGGTCTTTATCCTTAAATACAAAATCCCCTGGAGGTGATTGCTGTTGTGATTTGGTCCTCTATAAATAAAATTGAATTTAACTGACCAGACTGTAAACTGTTTCTTTTCTCGTGTTCAGCCACTGCTGGCAGAGAGAAAGAAAGTAAAACCTAAAAGGGAGTATCCTTCATCAAAGCTCCACCCTCTCGTAGAATATGGTCACACGTACACGGGTTTTTTGAAAAGATTTTTCTATGCATCTTTCGTCCAAAACGTAAACTGCATTTTCAATCACTGAAAACCGAGATTTTTATCAACTCCTGCCGGGGTGGAGATTTTTGAAAACTCAGTTTTTACATGTGGACGAGGAAAACGGAGATTTAATCTGATTATCTACAGTTTTTACACGCTTATATATACACACAAAGTTACTGTACCTCCATTTAGAAAGACAGAGGCGTCAGGGTGAACTTCTACATTCACACACTGATGTCGTCGTCAGTTTTTAACAAACTTGATTTTTTTTAAAAGTTAAATTTAGGCCTGCTGTATGGATTTTGTTCATTCCTAAGTTGTGAGTCTACACCAGCCAAAATACTGTCTTTTGTTATTAAAGAAAAACTTTTCAGAAGTACTGCATAAAACCCTCTTTACTGTTTCCCTCCCAGGCTTCTAGACTTCTTATTGGACAACATTTCCACAGGGCTAGGATCTGGCATGTTCTTGACAACATTTGACTGTGTTTTTTGCATTTAAATTGGACAGAGATATTTTTCAAAACTGCACCTGTGGACGGGATACTTAAAAAAAAAACGTACACATAAAATCTCTGTTTTTAAAAGTACCCGTGTACGTGTGGACGCAGTCCTAGATTCATCACAATTGGACTGTTATTTTTTTTTAAGTAAGGGGTGTCCAACTCCAGTTCTCGAGAGCTACTGTCCTGCAGCTTTTAGATGCATCTCTACTCCAACACAGCTGAATCAAATGGTTGGATTACCTCTTCAGCAGGCTATCAAGTTTGGCAATGGCCTGATAACAAGCCATTCATTTGATTCAGCTGTGTTGGAACAAAACCCCCCTTAAAGAACTACCGGACCAAACCGGTTTCATTAAAGGTAGGCACTCATCAACAAATACACACAGAATACTTAATTTTATAGACTATTCATGTAGTAAAAACACTGAAACCACGATATTGTCTCTAGATGCAGAAAAATACATTTATTTATATTTGCAACTTTACACAATTTTGGTTTTGGAGACTCTTTCATAAACTGGTTGAAAATATTACATAATTGCCCAACAGCCTGTGACAGCACAAATGCCCAAACATCCCCCAGCTTCTGTCTCCCCTTCACTGTTTGCAAATTTTATTTAAACACAAACAGCAGCAATCAGACAGGCTACAGTAATTAAGTGCAAAAAATGCACAAATGTAAAACATAAGATCAGTCTTTATGCGGATGTGTTACTTTTTCTCCAACACTCACAAACCACTCTCTGAGGTAATTACATTAATAAACTTATTCTCAAGTGTTTCATATTATTTGATAAACAGTTCTTCCTATTAATTGCTCCTTCAAAAATTCTTCTACCCCGCTGCAATTTGGAAATATTAAATATTTAGGTATTAATGTTATTAATGAAACCACATCCCACTTAATAAAGAAAGTAGAAGATGATCTGTCTAGGTGGAAATCTCTACCCATATCACTCATGGGAAGGGTTGTGTCAGTAAAAACTATGGTCTTGCCAAGACTCAATTATTTATTCTTAGTTATTCTGAATAAACAATCAGTAGACACGTTTAGATCTGTTCCGACGACCATTTATAAATTCCTTTAGAAAGATACACCAACGTGTATCAGTCTAAAAATGCTTTAAAGGACCAAGAACAAAGGAGGACTAGATCTGCCTAACTTTCAACACTACTTCCTAGCCAACAGGCTACAATCATTTTAGCATAGTTTAAAAATACCATCTAAGATGAGCCCTGGCTAGATGTAGAACAAGCACTTTGCAACAATATAGATTGCAGACCTACCATTTATCAGGTCAAACATTAAATGACATGAATGCTTTAAAAGTATCAACATCGGCTCCTCTCTGACAGCATGATGGGAGTTTCTAAAAATGACCTAGTTTTCATGAATCCCATGCAAATGTACACCCATCTGAACAATAGTGATGGGATTTTCGGCTCTTTTTAGAGAACCGGCTCTTTCGGCTCGGCTCACTAAAAAGAGCTGGCTCTTTCGGTTCCAAGCCGGCTCTTCAGGTTGATTTGTTGCTTTAATTAATTTATTATTAACAACAATATAAAATTATGCACAAAAAGAATTACTAATGTAAAAAAAATTTGGTTTTATTTATATATGTTTATATATAAATATATACAGTGGCCCCTAGAGACAAAGCACCTACAAACTCCAAAGCCACATTTCTAGCGTTAACTGAACTTCCAAAACAGAGCTACCTAGATCACTTAAATGACACAAAGCATATGTGTATTGTTTATGTATTTATACACAAGCACTCATATATATATTCAAATAATATAAAAAAAAAAAAAAAGTTCATTTACCTGTTACTACCACACACCAAATCCGGTCGTTGGTACTTGCTGGCTTGTGTAGCCACTAGGTAACAAAAGCTCAACACTGCACCAAGCATCCTGGAGAACTTCTGTTGTGTTTTGCACGTGTTTTGGAGTTTTTACGTGCTTTGGAGTTTTTACGTGCCGTGTCTCTAGGGGCCACCGTAAATATACTTTTATTTATTCACTCCACATAAAATGTAATAAATAAATCATATAATACAAAAACCAACTATTTACATTTTAACTTTTAACTATTTAAATTTTCAGCTTTTTCCTTTTAAACAAAGTTAAAGTGAAACAACACAAAACACTGCAAACCACAACACAATTACATATAAATTAAAATATGAAAACAAAAAGAAGATGCATATTCTCTGTCATATGGGCCTGCATGAACAAACTTTCTGAATCCTTTATCATCCGCAAATGAAATTAGTTGTGGATGATTACTATACCTTTCTAATGTGACGTTGTTGTCCCTGGTAGTGATGGGATTTCCGGCTCTTTTTAGAGAACCGGCTCTTTCGGCTCCGAACCGGCTCTTCAGGTTGTTTTGTTGCTTTAATTAATTTATTATTAACAATAATATAAAGTTATGCACAAAAGGAATTACTAATGTAAAAAAAAAAAAAAAGTGGTTTTATTTATTTATATATGTTTATATATAAATATATGTGGTGGCCCCTAGAGACAAACACGTACAAACTCCAAAGCACATTTCTAGCATGAACTGAACTTCCAAAACAGAGCTACCTAGATCACTGAAATTACACAATTGAAATATGTGTATTGTTTGTGTATTTATACACAAGCACTAATATATATTCAAATAATATATCCTCCTGACTACCAGCAATGCAAATTTGTCCTCTGTAGTGCACCTTTCTAAACCTGAATATCTCCCATGCACTGCATACTACAGAATTGCCTCCTTTTGGTATCTACAGAGAACATTTAGGGCTTTCCAATGATACCAAATGTGAAGGGGTGGAGCTTTGGGAACTTTAGTTTTTTCATTAAGGAACATGGCGGCCATCGCTGCAAGCACATTTTATGGGAAGAAGAAAAGTAAGTGCATAAAACTTCTTATTGAGCAATTTTTAGCTATAAATGTTGTTAGCATATTTTAAATAAGTCTCTTAATAACACATTAAAACATAGTATGCTTAATTCTAACTTAATTTTAGTATAGTATTGAAGTGTTTAAAAAATGTCCTCCATAGTGGACATTTGTAGTCATTTCCTCCATTTTGTTCTGTTTTTTTAAATGACCAGAAAAGGAGTCATTTTTAGAAGCAGAAAGAAATTTATTGCAGTTTGATGAGGGAAACCCAGATCTTGAGTTGTCTGATGAAGAAGATCATAGGGAATAAGCCCTTGAAGAAGAAAGAAGTAGGAGCATCAGGGATGGTACTCAGACCTGAACTTGCTGTCATTAAGTGGTTGGACAGTTGTCATGGCATCCTCTGCCTATGGCAATCAACCTCAGGACAGACGCACAAGATGGTCTAAGAAAAACAAAAGGTTTGTCCATGTAGCAAGTCCACTGGCAATTGCTGAGTACACTACCAATATAGGTGACGTGGACCTTGTTGCCGAATGTTGAGTTTCTACAGGATGGTCCCTCACACTCAGAAATTGACAGTATGTGCAGTTTTCTACTTTTTGATCTGGCAATCACCAACTCGTGGCTTCAGTATAGCAGTGACTTGCAGTTTTGGGGGAAGAAACCACTACAGTTCCTTGAGTTCAAACTTCTCCTTGGTGAAGAGTTGAAGAAAATGTTTGCCATCAAAGTTCATTTTTACACGTTTGGCCTTCCAATGTCCTCTGCAGTGGACATGTGATATCTAAAAAATGTGAACTTTTTTTTCCAAAAAAATTATTTCAGTCTTCTAATTACCTTACAAACATTGGGGGATTTAAAATTTTTTTTGATTGGACATTTTTTTTCCTGGTAGTCAGGAGGATATAAAAAAATGTTCATTTACCTGTTACTACCACACACCAAATCCGGTCGTTGGTACTTCCTGGCTTGTGTAGCCACTAGGTAAGAAAAGCTCAACACTGCCCCTAGCATCCTGGAGCACTTCTGTTGTGTTTTGCACGTGTTTTGGAGTTTTTACGTGCTTCAGAGTTTGTACGTGTTTTGGAGTTTTTACGTGTTCTGCAAACCACAACAATTAAATATAAATTAAAATATGAAAACAAAAAGAACATGCATATTCTCTGTCATATGGGCCTGCATGACTAAACTTTCTGAATCCTTTATCATCTGCAACCGAAAATAGTTGTGGATGATTACTATACCTTTCTAATGTGACGTTGTTGTCCCTGGCTCTCTTTCTCTCTCTCTCCCTCTGGCTCTGTTCCTGTGCTACTGAGTGTAACTACCGCCCCTCCCCCCTCTGCCCAGCATAAAGCACAAGGCTCACGTGCGAAGTGAAGCAGAAAAAAAGTGCGAGAGAGGGAGAGAGAGAGAGAAAAAAACAAAAAACAAAACACAAAACCCACGTGACGGCTCGCGATAAGGAGCCGGCTCGCGTCGTTCACGTCAAAGAGCCGGCTCTAAGAGCCATTTCGTTCGCGAACGACCCATCACTACCTCCTGCTCTGTTCCTGTGCTACTGAGTGTAACTACCGCCCCTCCCCCTCTTCCCAGCGCAAAGCACAAGGCTTGCATGTGGAGTGAAGCGGAAATAAAAGTGTGTGAGAGAGGGTGAGAGAAAGAAAAAACAAACAAACACGCGTCTCGCGTCATTCACTTCAAAGAGTCGGCTCTAAGAGCCGTTTCGTTCGCGACCGACACATCACTACTGAACAACCATGACTTTTAGTACAGATTAATAATATGACAAACTTCCCAAATTGGAGTTTTAAAGAAATTGAATGCTTGGAACATGTATTCAAAGGAACAGACTTTATTCCATTTGACACAGTTAAGTTAGAATAAATTTTTAGAATATCAAAAAATTAAACCAATATCAAAAAGACATTTGGCCTACTCAAGTCAAATTACAAACACCACCAAGTATGCATACATGCCAGCCAGCCCTCCCGATTAAATTTTATTTATATAGCGCCAAATCACAAGAGTCACCTCAAGGCACTTTATATTGTAAGGTAGACCCTACAAGCAAGCACTTCAGGGACAGTAGAACGGAAAAACTCACTTTCAACAGGAAGAAACGTTCAGCAGAAATAGGCTCAGGGACGTGCTGCCATGTGGCATGACCAGTTGGGGTGAGAGGAGGAAGAGAGGACAATATACTTGCTCGGGATGAGAGCTAGAGATTAGTAAAAAGCCTACACCTACTGCAGCATAACTATTGGAGGATTCAGGGTCACCTGGTCCAGCTCTAAATATATGCTTTACCAAAAAGGAAAGTTTTAAGCCTAATATTAAAAGTAGAGATAGTGTCTGTCTCCTGAATCCAAACTGGAAGCTGGTTCCACAGAAGAGGGGTCTGAAAACTGAAGGCTCTCCCTCCCATTCTACTTTTAAATACTCTAGGAACAACAAGTAGGCCTGCAGAGCGAGAGCGAAGTGCTCTAATAGGGTGATAGGATACTACAAGACATTAAGATAAGCGAGAAAACCATTAGAAAACCCCTAATAGGAAGTACGTTGGCAACAGTGGGAAAGAAGTAATGTCCAACAGAACTGGTTAGGGCGGGGCAGCCATTTGCTGTGACAGGTTGGGGGTTAGAGGAGGGAGAAAGGTAAAAAGACATGTTTTGGAAGAGAGCCAGAGATGAATCATGACTCACAATTAAATGCAGAGTGGTGCATAAACGCCTGGTGACATTGTCACTCCCACCACATGGACTGTGTGACTGTTAGTGATCTTATCTCAGTGATCTGAAAAATCAAGCTATGGTGGTCTATATCAGAGATTGACAGCCTAAACAATTCACCTGTCTTCCTCCTCAACATGTGATGGGGGCTTTTTTGTGAAGAAAAAAGACAAAGCATTAAGACCCTTTATTGATTTTTAAGGTCAGAACCAAGTAACAGCTAAAAATAAGTATTCTCTGCCTTTGTGTAGGTCCTCAGTTTCAAAAGCAGGACCCAAAAACATGAATTCCTATGTCGCATACAGTGTATTTATTTTAAAGTAAAAGAATGAAAAAATGCTGAAAATAATCTTCCATGTGTGGAGGTAAACACAGACATGTTTTATTGCATGTTTTATTCGTGTACTTAGTCCTCGGTTCTGTGGTGTTACTTTCCCGGTGTCTGTAATAATTATTTCCACAACAACAGGCTGCCCTTAGTACAGACGATCAGTAAACAAAGAAACTTGCAAAACACTAGCTGGGAGCTGACTGAGTTTCTCACCACTATTCGATTGAAGCTCAGCTACTCTGTTAAGTAGCTCTCCTGATGAGGCTGATCAGCAACAGGTGAGTATGATTATTCCTCAGGTGTGACTGGCTCCACTGCCAGATGTGGCGTGGTGTTTCAGGAAAAACTGGACACTGCCGCACACACACACACACACACACACACACACACACACACACAGCATACTGGACTGGGAAGGCTTGAAAAACATTATGAATCCTCATGTTTTGACATGAGTTAAATCAGGCAGTCACCAGATTATTTATTGCCATAATTTTAGATCCCATAAAGCAAGGAGCAAATCTTTTGGACTTGGTGCATGATGGAGCATTGGCCATTGACAACCATACTTTCTGATCTGAAACATAGGGAGGTGAGCCGATCTTGTAACGGTCAGCCAGCCATTTATTTTGCTCTCTAGTCCTGAGGAGAGCAGCTCGGGTCAGTTTCCACAGATGCCACAGCTCAATTGCTTTGAACTTTTATTTTCCCTAAGTTGGACCTTTAGAAAAACAAATCATATTGTTGATGTGTTCCTGTGTGAAAGGCCACGCTTAACAATCCTCTGGGACATTTAGCACTTTGTTGTTTTTGTGATTGTAGTGAGCTGAGATGAATTCATACTCAAATATCTGAGGACATTAAAGCAGCTGTCAGTGTATCAGCCTGCTCATCTGCACTGTAACATCTATCAACATCAGTGTGGTGGAAATACTGTAAAGATTTTTGAAGTTTGGAAGATGCAGCAACACACGCCTTTTTGTTTCATTTACAAATAACAGAAGCTCTTGATCTAGTGTGCATTTGTAGTGAAAGCAGATGGATTACATATACATGAATGCTTTGCAGATAGAGTGCAGGACTTACACTGAATCACAAAGGATGAAAGGAAAACCATCTGCAGACAGTGCTCTCACTCTGATTGGCTGCTGTAGAAGAGAACAATTGTACTTTGATCCTTAAATCTCTCTGCTCTGTGTCATTTCCTCTTTCAGACAAGAAAGTCATCAGCTAAGTCTGGAGAAAATGTAACTCTGCCATGTCAAGCTCCAAGAAACAACATCATCGGTGTAGAGTGGAGCAGACCTGATCTAATTCAAACATATGCTCTTTTGTACCAGGATTGGCACTTTGATCAAGCCAACCAGCATCCATCATTTAAGAACCCCCAAAGTTACATCAGAGTGACGTTTTTTTTATATGGCATTCTTTTGGATGTCCACTTTTGGTCCGTTGAAAGGGTTGTTTTGTAACCCACAGGTTACGTTTGTTTTTCAACATCTACTGAACATCTAGTGTTGTTGTCAATACGACCTCTGTGTACGGGTTGTGGTTGTTGTGGATGTCATTCAATGTCAAACTTTGTCTCGTTAAGCTTATTAGCCAGTTCTCTGAATGAGAAGATTTTTTGCAACGAGAGGATGAAGGCGTGTCGGTGCTTCTGGAGCTAAATGATGTGCTGGTTTTGCTGGTGGAGGCGCGGTCTTTTCATGTGTGTTATGAATAAATCTTCTTTTTTTCGGTACAGGTACTAGTTTTATTTTGTTGTATTTATCTGCGACACCTTAACGGCCGGTCCGTGAAAATATTGTCGGGCATAAACCGGTCCGTGGCGCAAAAAAGGTTGGGGACCGCTGGCTTAGAGCACCAGATGGAAAGCGGCTTAAAAACGGGCTACTCTGAAGCTGAGATCGTGGAGGCTGTCATACGTGCCATCAGTCCTGGGTTAAAACGCTATTTGGAAGGGAAAAAGATCTCACATTGACCAGACTGAGACAAGTTCTAAAAACCCATTATGCAAAAACGGATGCAACAGTACTGTATCAGCAGTTAACCAAAGTTACACAGGGGGCAAATGAAACACCACTTGAGTTCCTGATTAGAGTGCTGGATTTGCGTCAAAAAATTATTTTTGCATCTGAGCGTGCCCATTCCAGCCTAAAGTACAAGAAATAACATGTTCAAAGTCAATGTTTTCAGTCCATTAGAACGGGTCTTCTAAATGACAATGTCAGAGCAGAAATGAGAGTATATCTACAGGATGAAAACTGTAGCGATAATAATAATGGATTGGATTTATATAGCGCTTTTCAAGGCACCCAAAGCGCTTTGCAATGCCACTATTCATTCACACACTGGTGGAGGCAAGCTACGGTTGTAGCCACAGCTGCCCTGGGGCAGACTGACAGAAGCGAGGCTGCCATATCGCACCATTGGCTCCTCTGGCCAACACCAGTAGGCGGTAGGGTAAAGTGTCTTGCCCAAGGACACAACGACCAGGACAGAGAGCCCGGGATCGACCTTCCGGTTACAGATGCGCTTCCCAACCCCCTGAGCCACGGTCGCCCAAATAAACTCAACCCAAATAAAGATAAACTCTTATTAATGAAAATGCAAACAGCCCAGTACAATAGTGATGGGATTTCCGGCTCTTTTTAGAGATCCGGCTCTTTCGGCTTGGCTCACTAAAAAGAGCCGGCTCTTCGGGTTGTTTTTTTGCTTTAATTTATTTATTATTAACAATAATATAAAATTATGCACAAAAGGAATTACTAACGTAAAAAAAAAAAGTGGTTTTATTTATATATGTTTATATATAAATATATGCGGTGGCCCCTAGAGACAAAACACGTACAAACTCCAAAACACATTTCTAGCATGAACTGAACTTCCAAAGTACTAGATCACTTAAATTACACAATTAAAAGCATGTGTGTATTGTTTGTGTATACACAGGCACTCATATAATATTCAAATAATTTAAAAAAAAAAGTTAATTTACCTGTTACTACCACACACCAAATCCTGTCGTTGGTACTTGCTGGCTTGTGTAGCCACAAGATAACAAAAGCTCAACACTGCGCCCAGCATCCTGGAGCACTTCTGTTGTCTTTTGTATGTGCTTCTGAGTTTTTACGTGCTTCAGAGTTTTTACGTGCTTCAGAGTTTTTACGTGCTTCAGAGTTTTTACGTGATTTGAAGTTTGTATGTGCTTTGTCTCTAGGAGCCACCGTAAATATACTTTTATTTATTCACTCCACATAAAATGTAATAAATAAATCATATAATACAAAAATCAACTATTCACATTTCAACATTTAACTATTTAAATTTTCAGCTTTTTCCTTTTACAAATTTAAAGTGAAAACAACACAAAACACTGCAAACCACAACACAATTAAATATAAATTATAATATGAAAACAAAAAGAAGATGCATATTCTCTGTCATATGGGCCTGCATGAATAAACTTTCTGAATCCTTTATCATCTGCAACCGAAAATAGTTGTGGATGATTACTATACCTTTCTAATGTGACGTTGTTGTCCCTGGCTCTCTTTCTCTCTCTCTCCCTCTGGCTCTGTTCCTGTGCTACTGAGTGTAACTACCGCCCCTCCCCCCTCTGCCCAGCGTAAAGTACAAGGCTCACGTGCAGAGTGAAGCGGGGAAAAAAAGGGCGAGAGAGAGAGAGGGTGAGAGAAAGGAAAAAAAAAAACCCACGTGACGGCTCGCGATAAGGGGCCGGCTCGCGTCGTTCACATCAAAGACCCGGCTCTAAGAGCCATTTCGTTCGCGAACGACCCATCACTAGTGTGGAGTTACTTAGCCTAGCATGACATAAATAAGCAGTTCCAGGCTGATATGGACTTTGGAATGTTAAACTCTCCTGGTTTTGGTCTGTATTGATTGACTTACAGTTTGATCCTCACACTGTAATATAGTTGTCATTTCAACGGTGTCTTTGTTCTTATAAAAAAAGGGTTGGTTTAAAAAAATTGGCTAGATGTCTGTTGGGTCAAGGCCTTTGTTTTAGTTACTATGCTAAAGTAAATGTCAGGGATTTTAAATGATTACTTTTAGTATCCTTAGCTTGAGAAAGAATTCCCTTTACTACTATTCAGCATTTAGAGTAGATATATTCATAGCTATTGTACATTTTACACAGTTTGTATGTCAGTGCAAAGTGTATTTCACCTCTTTGTTAAGGTTAGCAATAAATCTGACCTGGTTACAATGTTTTTACTCCTTTTTTTTTTATATAAACCTGTATTAATAAAGCTAATAATACAACCACGTGTCTAGCATTTAAGGTGGAGGTTAAGAGAGTCTTCACAATATCTGTTAGCAGAAATAATTTATTTGATCTCACAGTCACAACTGATATTCTTATTTGGAAAAACAAAGGGTATTTATTTATTTATTTTTTTTACTATAAATGTGTTCTACTTGAAGCAAAAAACATATTTTTTTAGCCTTAACCAAAGTGCAGGTGTTGCCTTCTGATAACAACAAAGTGGACTCCACAGTTCTGGGATGTATGGGAAACCCAGCAAGTGTTTTTAGTCTCAACCCTGTCACAACCTGGCTCAAAGGAAGTGACAAGCAAATGGGAGTCCACACACAGGCTTTTAAAGGCTGTAAGATATATTTAATGAAAATAAGGGGAAGAAACTTAAACACAATTGAAACGATATAAAAGCCATAACTGAAGCCTCAAATAAACATGATGGATGCCAGGCGAAGAGAGAGAGCCCACCATGGTTTAGTCATGATGTCTTTATATACTGGGACTGCCTTCTCAGGTGTGCTGCATCTATAATTGGGTCAGCTCCACCTACCTACAAGAAACAGGTAACAGAAAAAACAAAACAAGGCCAGCCCACTGGCTGTCACACTTGGACTAGAACAGCACCTACACCAATGTGGCTTGCGTCCACATACAGCTTGAAGGGCTGATCCAGACGAGGTGCTAAGAGCACGGGTTCAGAGCACAGTAAAACTTTTACATCCCGAAAAGCTTGCTGGCATGCTGCAGACCAAATAAATTTTACTTTGGTCTTCAACAAATCAGTCAGAGGAGCAACCACTGTTGAGAAGTTTTGACAAAAACAGCGATAATAACCGACCAGACCAAAAAATCTCATGAGTTCTTTTTTGGTTACTGGAACAGGGAACTCTTTGATGGCCAACACCTTTGCATCAACCGGCCTCACATAACCTTGGCCCACAACCTTACAAAGATAGGTCACAGTTGCTTTTGCAAATTCACATTTTGCCAGGATGATAGTCAGATTTCCCCAAACTAGTCGTTCAAACAGAGTGCGAATACGATCCAGATGATCCTCCCAGGTGCTACTATATACCACCACGTCATCTAGGTAAACAGCACAGCCTTTCAGCCAATTAACAACCATATTCATGAGTCGCTGAAATGTAGCTGGAGCATTGCATAAACCAAAACCCATGACTGTATATGAATAAAGACCAGATGGCGTGATGAAAGCATATTTCCTGATCTCTGGGAGTCAGTGGCACCTGCCAATATCCCTTCAACAGGTCAAACTTGCTCACATATTCTGCTGCACCAACTCTGTCAATACAGTCGTCAATATGAGGCAAAGGATAAGAATCGGGTTTGGTCACTGCATTTACTTTATGAAAGTCTGTGCAACAACGTGGTGATTTATCAGCTTTTTCAACCAACAAACATGGGGAAGCCCAGCTTGATGACGACGGCACTGCAATGTTGTTTTCCAACATGTACTGAACTTCCTGCTCATTTATTTTCCTCAGAGACTCTGTAGAACCTCTGCCGGATTGGTTTGGCATCACCCACATCAATATCGTGCTCTATCAAAGTTGTTTTAGAAGGTGTGTCTCTAAACAAAGTTGGATACTTTTTAATTAATGCAGATAGTTCTGCACGTTTGTCAGCAGGGAAATGGCCCAACAGCACATCCAAGTTCTGAAGAGTTTTTGAATTCTTCAGACGACCAAACAATAAAGGATCATCAGGTGCTGCCACATCCTCCCCCCCACAAGCAGTCAACGTCAACCTAAAAGTACAAGAAAAAATTTTACTATGAAAATACCAGGAAAATGCTACAACATCCTTGTCTCTGTAGGGGAACAAAAACTATGCTTAAAGTGAACATATGCATTTTCTTAAAACCATTGAATAGAATTTAATAGAATAGAAAGTGGTCAGAGTTCCTGTAACTAGCTGCCTCTCGTGGTGCCATCTTGAACAATTGAGTTGCTGAAAACATTGGCCCATTTTTGTCATGCATTTAAGGAGATAATATCAAACAGCTTTTTATAAATTGTAGCACTGGAATCAACATGTGAAAAAAGTAGAGCTATTTAGTCCAAATTTTTGGTGGTGCAAACACTGTGGTGTCTGCTTTGACCATACAGTATGAGCAGACCAAGATCAAGTGCATAGATTAAAAGGTGGTATAAACTGTCATTTTTGTGATAACTACTTAAATTACAGAATTTTGATTTTTCACATTTTTAATTGACAAGAGTGATACAAACATGAGGCAGGTAATACATCACATCCGGTTTACCAGATGGACAACCTAACTGGGGGAATCAGGTTCGTGTTCCACTTCCTTTTGCATTCATTCAGATCCCTTTGAAACAAAGCCATGAAAATGAAGCGCAGCAAGCACGTGTGTTCATGACTACCATTAAAGAGGTGCATTTCCCTAATGTCACTCAAAAGGTCCATCCAGAACTGGGTTATAAAAGAGACATAAAAACATAGTGTCAGTTCACAAAGCACCAGGCTTCAAAGCCTTACTATTTCTTACGTTTATGAAATTGTTTCTTGAGTTGATGTAAAGTGCGTGCATTTTGGATACTTTAGTTAGGTTATATTTTCTTATACCACAAATGACCATCTAACATGCACTTTCTCCAAGTGTTTCTTTTTTCCATGAGATTTCTATTCATCTTACTTTCTTTATTGACTATTTCAGTTTATATTTTCTATCTAATGCTTCTATGTAACATAATGGCTACACATTGAAGCTATAAAGGAAAGGCGGTGTGATACACAGCAAGGCTTCTGAATCACTGATTATATATTACAGCCACACTTTTATCTGGTTAATATAGTGGTTCCTGGCAACAATTTAAAACCTACTGCTGTTTTCTGAAGTACGAACACCAGCTTTCATTTCTTTGGTTTGTTGTTGAAGATCCATACGTATGACTGGCAGCTCCTGCAAAAAAATCCTGATGAGATGATCGTAAGGCACAATGCATTGCTGCCATCGTCCCATTTTCAGTGCTGTAGTCTGTGCGAAGTCACACTGGTATGACTCCAAACTCTGAAGCACACTGAACGTAGTGTTGAGTGACTTCTGGGTTGCTGTTAGTTGCTTTGCAAACCACCACAATACCTTCCGTGAATAGCTATCAATACAACCACTGATAGCCAAACCATATGGCTTTAATTTGTCATATGTCCAGGTGAATCGTAAACTCTTCATACAAACTTTTTCCTTGAGCGTTTTGGACTCCAGATGGGTCGAGCTCTGCCATCATTACCATGACATCATGCCTTTTCACAGAAAGATGGTGTTTCTGACGCAGTGTCTGCCATACTAAACAGTATCCATAATGTTGACCAGGTCCCTTCAGCTCTTCTAATATTGCACCGAGGTGAGTAATGTTTTTTTTTTCGGGACAGTGATAAACTTTTTAATCTACATTTCAGTGTGGTCAGACTGATCTTCTGTTTATGTTTTGAGGCCAAAATGTCCAAAGTTTCATTATAGGAGTAACCGTCTCTGAAATATTTCTGAATGAGGTCTTCGATGGAAATGTTTTCTTGAATTGGTCCTGATAAACAAAAAAGAAATAAGATGGGAAATGGTAAACTAGATCTTCAGACAAGAAATGTACAGTTTTAAATAACAATGGCATTTTAAAGCCAATGTATTGTCTCATTATTAAACTAAATTAATATGCTGCTTCTTTGGGCCTCAGTAAATTCAAGACAATTAAGGTATACAACTATAACTCTAACCTAGACGACTAGGAATCTTCACAGATATATACCTTACTGGTTTAAATGATTGCAAAATAACGCCTATGCAATTTATATAACATAAAAAATAATATAGTAAATAAGGATTGCTTTCAACTGTAAATAAACTGTAAACATCCAAATGGCAGCTTTGAAAACTGGTTGAGACAACCTTTTTTTAATGTCTTATTTGTGAAATACTTACTGTTCTCGACAAACACCAAAAACTCAATATCTTTGCCACATGAACGTGAAAATGTTTTCTCTGAAACAAAAAGCATTTTTCTTTTACAATGGAGTATTAAAATGGCAAAGGGCAGCCCTAAGCTAAGGTGTATATACACAGACGCATTTCCAACACCTGTACTAAACAGCTACGTTGCTAGCGTTAAACTGAATTTCCACAACAGAGCTACCTAGATCACTTAAATTACACAATTGAAAGCATGAAAGCATATGTGTATTGTTTGTGTATAAATACACAAACAATACACATATGTTCAAATAATTTAAAAAAAAGTTCAGTCCCCGAGAGCTACTGTCCTGCAGCTTTTAGACTCAGCCCTACTCCAACACAGCTGAATCAAATGGTTGAATTACCTCGTCAGCAGGCTATCAAGTGTGGCAATTTCCTGCTTACAAGCCATTCATTTGATTCAGGTGTGTCGAAACAAGGATGCGACTATTCATGTAGTAAAAGCGTTGAAACCACAATATTGTCTCTAGATGCAGAAAAAGGCATTTTATAGAGTTTTTATTTTTATTTGCAACTTTACACAAATTTGGTTTGGAAACTTGGTTGAACATATTATATAATTGCCCAACAGCCTGTGTAAGAACAAATGACCAAACATCCCCCAGCTTCTGTCTCTTCTGTCACATTACAAACACCACCAAATATGCATACATGCCAACCCTCCCGATTTTTCCGGGAGAGTCCCAAATTTCAGTGCCCCTCCCGAAAATCTCCTGGAGCCACCATTCTCCCGAATTTCTCTAGATTTTCCAGCATAAAAATAGACGATGTCCTCTGCAACTCTGCACAAAGCTTCCTGTTCTGCACAGTTTCAGACTTGCTAAGCAAGCTAATGACCTATGACACAGTTTATAACTAAAAGGTGGCATCTAATATACTGGCCTGTTATTAAATGCATAAAACAAAATACACAGCAAATAAGCACTAGAAAATATATTTTCCTAATAGGCAGTAAAGGGGACAAAGTGTTCGTCACATCAGATGGAAAAAGATGAAAAAATAATTATTTTTATGTAAAGAACATGGTTATTTCTTGTACAGCAGCTATTATAAATGCAAAACAAGATTGGGATCTACTGAAGGATCCAGTGACTACAGCCTGTGGACACAGCTACTGCATGAACTGTATTAAAAGTTTCTGGGATGAAGAGGACAGGAAGGGAATCCACAGCTGCCCTCAGTGCAGGAAGACTTTCACACCGAGGCCTGTCCTGGAGAAAAACATCATGTTTGCAACTTTAGTGGAGCAGCTGAAGCATACTGGACTCCAAGCTGCTGCAGGTGAGCAATGCTATGCTGGACCTGAAGATGTGGCCTGTGATGTCTGCACTGGGAGGAAGCTGAAAGCCATCAAGTCCTGTCTGGTGTGTCTGATCTCCTACTGTGAGAAACATATTCTGCTTCATTTTGAGTCTCCTGCCTTTAAAAAACACAAGCTGGTGGCCCCCTCCAAGAAGCTCCAGGAGAACATCTGCTCTTGTGATGATGAGGTGATGAAGATTTTCTGTCGTACTGATCAGCAGAGTATCTGTTATCTCTGCACAATGGATGCACATAAAGGCCATGAAACAGTCCCAGCTGCAGCAGAAAGGACTGAGAAGCAGAAGGAGCTCAAGGTGAGACGACTAAACATCCAGCAGAGAATCCAGGAGCGAGAGAAAGATGTGAAGCTGCTTCAACAGGAGGTGGAGGCCATCATTGGCTCTGCTGATAAAGCAGTGGAGGACAGTGAGAAGATGTTCACTGAGCTGATCCGTCTCATCCAGAAAAGAAGCTCTGATGTGAAGCAGCAGGTCAGATCCCAGTAGGAAACTGAAGTGAGACGAGTCAAAGAGCTTCAGGAGAAGCTGGAGCAGGAGATTGCTGAGCTGAAGAGGACAGACGGCGAGCTGGAGCAGCTCTCACACACAGAGGATCACAACCAGTTTCTACACAACTACACCTCACTGTCAGCACTCAGTGAGTCTACACACTCATCCAGCATCAATATTCGTCCTCTGAGGTACTTTGAGGATGTGACAGCAGCTGTGTCAGAGACCAGAGATAAACTACAGGACACTCTGAGAGAGGAATGGACGAACATCTCACTGACAGTCACTGAAGTGGATGTTTTACTGTCACCACCAGAGCCAAAGACCAGAGCTGGATTCTTAAAACATTCACATGAAATCACACTGGATCCAAACACAGCAAGCACACATCTGTTATTATCTGACGGGAACAGAAAAGTAACATTAATGAAACAACAACAGTCTTATTCTGATCATCCAGACAGATTCACTTCATGCCATCAGATCCTGAGTACAGAGAGCCTGACTGGACGTTGTTACTGGGAGGTGGAGTGGAGAGGGGAAATGGTTTTTATAGCAGTCACATACAAGAATATCAGCAGAGCAGGGGGCCTCAATAAATGTGGTTTTGGATGGAATGAGAAATCTTGGGTATTAAATTGTTACAAAAACATTTTTCAATTTTGGCACAACGATGTCCGAACTCTCCTCTCAGGTCCTCAGAGTAGGAGTGTACCTGGATCACAGAGCAGGTATTCTGTCTTTCTACAGCGTCTCTGAAACCATGACTCTCCTGCACAGAGTCCAGACCACATTCACTCAGCCGCTCCATGCTGGACTTTATCTTTCTGAAGTTGGAGACAGTGCAGAGTTGATTAAAGTCAAATAGACAGAGAAGATATGTTCATGTTGATCCCTGATCACTATATTTGTGTAGTTTCTAAATGAGGCTTTACATTTTAGAAGCTGAGAAGTTCAGTGGCCCATTGATTCAAATTGTACTTACATTTATATACCTTACATCATTATAAATCTTAATTTGTTCTTATGGCTGATAATGTGAGTTAAATTATACTACTCTTCATATTCAGCATGTTTGAAATCTTTAATCAATCTGGTTAGTGGTTTTATTCTGTAGTTGCTGTAGTGGGTTGTCAAATGCAACAATATATTGAAGCTGCATCAGTTGATTCATCAGTTAGTCAATGATTAGAGAATTGATTGTTTTATCATTATTTTAGTAACATTTAAAGCTGGTTCCAGTTTCTGAAATGTGAAGATTGTTGATTTTATATGTAAAGAATTTTTCTTTTTTCATTGAACCTTTTAAGGGTTTTCTCATAGTAGTTTTGGGGAGTTTTTAATTAGATTTACAGCTTCAGAATAACTTTGATGTCAGATTAGAAAGTTTGCGTCCAACTGCAGGGTTGGATTTTTTTTATATGATAGTTGAATTTGTTGTATTGGAATTGAGTAACATTTTTACTGATGGATGATTCGTTGTAAAACGTTGATCTACCAACAGTTTATTTCTTTATTATGATTAAATGTAAAACAAATATATTTTCCACTTTTGTTTGACAGAGGCAGGAATGTCTCTGTCTTGCATGTAACTTGCATGTAACTTTGTCCAGTAAATTGTTGAAACTGAAACTAAACAGCTACGTTGCTAGCGTTAAACTGAATTTCCACAACAGAGCTACCTAGATCACTTAAATTACACAATTGAAAGCATGAAAGCATATGTGTATTGTTTGTGTATAAATACACAAACAATACACATATGTTCAAATAATTTAAAAAAAAGTTCAGTCCCCGAGAGCTACTGTCCTGCAGCTTTTAGACTCAGCCCTACTCCAACACAGCTGAATCAAATGGTTGAATTACCTCGTCAGCAGGCTATCAAGTGTGGCAATTTCCTGCTTACAAGCCATTCATTTGATTCAGGTGTGTCGAAACAAGGATGCGACTATTCATGTAGTAAAAGCGTTGAAACCACAATATTGTCTCTAGATGCAGAAAAAGGCATTTTATAGAGTTTTTATTTTTATTTGCAACTTTACACAAATTTGGTTTGGAAACTTGGTTGAACATATTATATAATTGCCCAACAGCTTGTGTAAGAACAAATGACCAAACATCCCCCAGCTTCTGTCTCTTCTGTCACATTACAAACACCACCAAATATGCATACATGCCAACCCTCCCGATTTTTCCGGGAGAGTCCCAAATTTCAGTGCCCCTCCCGAAAATCTCCTGGAGCCACCATTCTCCCGAATTTCTCTAGATTTTCCAGCATAAAAATAGACGATGTCCTCTGCAACTCTGCACAAAGCTTCCTGTTCTGCACAGTTTCAGACTTGCTAAGCAATCTAATGACCTATGACACAGTTTATAACTAAAAGGTGGCATCTAATATACTGGCCTGTTATTAAATGCATAAAACAAAATACACAGCAAATAAGCACTAGAAAATATATTTTCCTAATAGGCAGTAAAGGGGACAAAGTGTTCGTCACATCAGATGGAAAAAGATGAAAAAATAATTATTTTTATGTAAAGAACATGGTTATTTCTTGTACAGCAGCTATTATAAATGCAAAACAAGATTGGGATCTACTGAAGGATCCAGTGACTACAGCCTGTGGACACAGCTACTGCATGAACTGTATTAAAAGTTTCTGGGATGAAGAGGACAGGAAGGGAATCCACAGCTGCCCTCAGTGCAGGACGACTTTCAAACCGAGGCCTGTCCTGGAGAAAAACGTCATGTTTGCAACTTTAGTGGAGCAGCTGAAGCATACTGGACTCCAAGCTGCTGCAGGTGAGCAATGCTATGCTGGACCTGAAGATGTGGCCTGTGATGTCTGCACTGGGAGGAAGCTGAAAGCCATCAAGTCCTGTCTGGTGTGTCTGATCTCCTACTGTGAGAAACATATTCTGCTTCATTTTGAGTCTTCTGCCTTTAAAAAACACAAGCTGGTGGCCCCCTCCAAGAAGCTCCAGGAGAACATCTGCTCTTGTGATGATGAGGTGATGAAGATTTTCTGTCGTACTGATCAGCAGAGTATCTGTTATCTCTGCACAATGGATGCACATAAAGGCCATGAAACAGTCCCAGCTGCAGCAGAAAGGACTGAGAAGCAGAAGGAGCTCGAGGTGAGACGACTAAACATCCAGCAGAGAATCCAGGAGCGAGAGAAAGATGTGAAGCTGCTTCAACAGGAGGTGGAGGCCATCATTGGCTCTGCTGATAAAGCAGTGGAGGACAGTGAGAAGATGTTCACTGAGCTGATCCGTCTCATCCAGAAAAGAAGCTCTGATGTGAAGCAGCAGGTCAGATCCCAGTAGGAAACTGAAGTGAGACGAGTCAAAGAGCTTCAGGAGAAGCTGGAGCAGGAGATTGCTGAGCTGAAGAGGACAGACGGCGAGCTGGAGCAGCTCTCACACACAGAGGATCACAACCAGTTTCTACACAACTACCCCTCACTGTCAGCACTCAGTGAGTCTACACACTCATCCAGCATCAATATTCGTCCTCTGAGGTACTTTGAGGATGTGACAGCAGCTGTGTCAGAGACCAGAGATAAACTACAGGACATTCTGAGAGAGGAATGGACGAACATCTCACTGACAGTCACTGAAGTGGATGTTTTACTGTCACCACCAGAGCCAAAGACCAGAGCTGGATTCTTAAAACATTCACATGAAATCACACTGGATCCAAACACAGCAAGCACACATCTGTTATTATCTGACGGGAACAGAAAAGTAACATTAATGAAACAACAACAGTCTTATTCTGATCATCCAGACAGATTCACTTCATGCCATCAGATCCTGAGTACAGAGAGCCTGACTGGACGTTGTTACTGGGAGGTGGAGTGGAGAGGGGAAATGGTTTTTATAGCAGTCACATACAAGAATATCAGCAGAGCAGGGGGCCTCAATAAATGTGGTTTTGGATGGAATGAGAAATCTTGGGTATTAAATTGTTACAAAAACATTTTTCAATTTTGGCACAACGATGTCCGAACTCTCCTCTCAGGTCCTCAGAGTAGGAGTGTACCTGGATCACAGAGCAGGTATTCTGTCTTTCTACAGCGTCTCTGAAACCATGACTCTCCTGCACAGAGTCCAGACCGCATTCACTCAGCCGCTCCATGCTGGACTTTATCTTTCTGAAGTTGGAGACAGTGCAGAGTTGATTAAAGTCAAATAGACAGACAAGATATGTTCATGTTGATCCCTGATCACTATATTTGTGTAGTTTCTAAATGAGGCTTTACATTTTAGAAGCTGAGAAGTTCAGTGGCCCATTGATTCAAATTGTACTTACATTTATATACCTTACATCATTAGAAATCTTAATTTGTTCTTATGGCTGATAATGTGAGTTAAATTATACTACTCTTCATATTCAGCATGTTTGAAATCTTTAATCAATCTGGTTAGTGGTTTTATTCTGTAGTTGCTGTAGTGGGTTGTCAAATGCAACAATATATTGAAGCTGCATCAGTTGATTCATCAGTTAGTCAATGATTAGAGAATTGATTGTTTTATCATTATTTTAGTAACATTTAAAGCTGGTTCCAGTTTCTGAAATGTGAAGATTGTTGATTTTATATGTAAAGAATTTTTCTTTTTTCATTGAACCTTTTAAGGGTTTTCTCATAGTAGTTTTGGGGAGTTTTTAATTAGATTTACAGCTTCAGAATAACTTTGTGATGTCAGATTAGAAAGTTTGCGTCCAACTGCAGGGTTGGATTTTTTTTATATGATAGTTGAATTTGTTGTATTGGAATTGAGTAACATTTTTACTGATGGATGATTCGTTGTAAAACGTTGATCTACCAACAGTTTATTTCTTTATTATGATTAAATGTAAAACAAATATATTTTCCACTTTTGTTTGACAGAGGCAGGAATGTCTCTGTCTTGCATGTAACTTGCATGTAACTTTGTCCAGTAAATTGTTGAAACTGAAACTAAACAGCTACGTTGCTAGCGTTAAACTGAATTTCCACAACAGAGCTACCTAGATCACTTAAATTACACAATTGAAAGCATGAAAGCATATGTGTATTGTTTGTGTATAAATACACAAACAATACACATATGTTCAAATAATTTAAAAAAAAGTTCAGTCCCCGAGAGCTACTGTCCTGCAGCTTTTAGACTCAGCCCTACTCCAACACAGCTGAATCAAATGGTTGAATTACCTCGTCAGCAGGCTATCAAGTGTGGCAATTTCCTGCTTACAAGCCATTCATTTGATTCAGGTGTGTCGAAACAAGGATGCGACTATTCATGTAGTAAAAGCGTTGAAACCACAATATTGTCTCTAGATGCAGAAAAAGGCATTTTATAGAGTTTTTATTTTTATTTGCAACTTTACACAAATTTGGTTTGGAAACTTGGTTGAACATATTATATAATTGCCCAACAGCCTGTGTAAGAACAAATGACCAAACATCCCCCAGCTTCTGTCTCTTCTGTCACATTACAAACACCACCAAATATGCATACATGCCAACCCTCCCGATTTTTCCGGGAGAGTCCCAAATTTCAGTGGCCCTCCCGAAAATCTCCTGGAGCCACCATTCTCCCGAATTTCTCTAGATTTTCCAGCATAAAAATAGACGATGTCCTCTGCAACTCTGCACAAAGCTTCCTGTTCTGCACAGTTTCAGACTTGCTAAGCAATCTAATGCCCTATGACACAGTTTATAACTAAAAGGTGGCATCTAATATACTGGCCTGTTATTAAATGCATAAAACAAAATACACAGCAAATAAGCACTAGAAAATATATTTTCCTAATAGGCAGTAAAGGGGACAAAGTGTTCGTCACATCAGATGGAAAAAGATGAAAAAATAATTATTTTTATGTAAAGAACATGGTTATTTCTTGTACAGCAGCTATTATAAATGCAAAACAAGATTGGGATCTACTGAAGGATCCAGTGACTACAGCCTGTGGACACAGCTACTGCATGAACTGTATTAAAAGTTTCTGGGATGAAGAGGACAGGAAGGGAATCCACAGCTGCCCTCAGTGCAGGACGACTTTCAAACCGAGGCCTGTCCTGGAGAAAAACGTCATGTTTGCAACTTTAGTGGAGCAGCTGAAGCACACTGGACTCCAAGCTGCTGCAGGTGAGCAATGCTATGCTGGACCTGAAGATGTGGCCTGTGATGTCTGCACTGGGAGGAAGCTGAAAGCCATCAAGTCCTGTCTGGTGTGTCTGATCTCCTACTGTGAGAAACATATTCTGCTTCATTTTGAGTCTCCTGCCTTTAAAAAACACAAGCTGGTGGCCCCCTCCAAGAAGCTCCAGGAGAACATCTGCTCTTGTGATGATGAGGTGATGAAGATTTTCTGTCGTACTGATCAGCAGAGTATCTGTTATCTCTGCACAATGGATGCACATAAAGGCCATGAAACAGTCCCAGCTGCAGCAGAAAGGACTGAGAAGCAGAAGGAGCTCGAGGTGAGACGACTAAACATCCAGCAGAGAATCCAGGAGCGAGAGAAAGATGTGAAGCTGCTTCAACAGGAGGTGGAGGCCATCAATGGCTCTGCTGATAAAGCAGTGGAGGACAGTGAGAAGATGTTCACTGAGCTGATCCGTCTCATCCAGAAAAGAAGCTCTGATGTGAAGCAGCAGGTCAGATCCCAGTAGGAAACTGAAGTGAGACGAGTCAAAGAGCTTCAGGAGAAGCTGGAGCAGGAGATCGCTGAGCTGAAGAGGAAAGACGGCGAGCTGGAGCAGCTCTCACACACAGAGGATCACAACCAGTTTCTACACAACTACCCCTCACTGTCAGCACTCAGTGAGTCTACACACTCATCCAGCATCAATATTCGTCCTCTGAGGTACTTTGAGGATGTGACAGCAGCTGTGTCAGAGACCAGAGATAAACTACAGGACACTCTGAGAGAGGAATGGACGAACATCTCACTGACAGTCACTGAAGTGGATGTTTTACTGTCACCACCAGAGCCAAAGACCAGAGCTGGATTCTTAAAATATTCACATGAAATCACACTGGATCCAAACACAGCAAGCACACATCTGTTATTATCTGACGGGAACAGAAAAGTAACATTAATGAAACAACAACAGTCTTATTCTGATCATCCAGACAGATTCACTTCATGCCATCAGATCCTGAGTACAGAGAGCCTGACTGGACGTTGTTACTGGGAGGTGGAGTGGAGAGGGGAAATGGTTTTTATAGCAGTCACATACAAGAATATCAGCAGAGCAGGGGGCCTCAATAAATGTGGTTTTGGATGGAATGAGAAATCTTGGGTATTAAATTGTTACAAAAACATTTTTCAATTTTGGCACAACGATGTCCGAACTCTCCTCTCTGTCACGGTCCTGGGTCTTATGACCCAGTGTTTTGAGTTTCAGTTCTTTTGATGTTCATAGTGTATGTTTAAGCTTATCAGGTTTCCTAAGTTTATTTGTTATCATGCCTAAGTGTTTCTAGTTCTTATTATTTCCCCCTCGTGTTCCAACTATGTTAAATCTCCCTTGCCCTTCGTGTGTTTCATGTCTGTTGTCTTATGTTGTTATGTCTGCCTCTCATGTTCCTGTTTCATTTTGGAGAGATCTCGTGTTTTTATATTATGGATTATGTTTTGAGTCCTTTGTGGTACTGTTTCGTGTTTCCCTAGATCTCAGTTATGGTTATCTTAGGTTTTGCTCTTTGGCTTCGTCATATGGCTTCCCTGTGTTCCATGTTATGTCCACTGTGATGGTTTTGTACCATATTTCAGGTTCCTATATTCTGTCTCCCCAGTTGCTGTTAAGTTTGCATGTTTAGAATTCAGTCAGTGTGTTTCCTGTTTTACTTTGAAGGTCCATGTCTCATGTGAGTGTTTCTAGTTTTGCTTCCCTTGCCTCGTCCTGCTTTATTACCCTCAGCTGTTCCTCCATGTGTTCCCACTTCCCCTAATCACCTCCTGTGTATTTAAGTCCTCTGTTTTCAGTGTGTGACTGTCAGGTCGTCTGTTGTCCACGCCATGTTTCCCATGCCATGCTTCCAAGTTTCTTGCCTAGGTTTTTCTTATTGCTTGTTTAGATTCCCCAGTTTAGGTTTGTGTTAATTTTGCTTCAGTTTGCCTTGCCCTTTGTTTGTACCTCTTCTACTAGCCTTATTAAACGGCTCGCCTTTTGTTAACATTTCAAGTTCTGTTCCCTGTTCCTTGGTGTCTGCGTTTTGGGTCCTTTTTCAATTCATACAGTCTGCCCTCGCCAGACTGTGACACTCTCAGGTCCTCAGAGTAGGAGTGTACCTGGATCATAGAGCAGGTATTCTGTCTTTCTACAGCGTCTCTGAAACCATGACTCTCCTGCACAGAGTCCAGACCACATTCACTCAGCCGCTCCATGCTGGACTTTATCTTTCTGAAGTTGGAGACAGTGCAGAGTTGATTAAAGTCAAATAGACAGACAAGATATGTTCATGTTGATCCCTGATCACTATATTTGTGTAGTTTCTAAATGAGGCTTTACATTTTAGAAGCTGAGAAGTTCAGTGGCCCATTGATTCAAATTGTACTCACATTTATATACCTTACATCATTATAAATCTTAATTTGTTCTTATGGCTGATAATGTGAGTTAAATTATACTACTCTTCATATTCAGCATGTTTGAAATCTTTAATCAATCTGGTTAGTGGTTTTATTCTGTAGTTGCTGTAGTGGGTTGTCAAATGCAACAATATATTGAAGCTGCATCAGTTGATTTATCAGTTAGTCAATGATTAGAGAATTGATTGTTTTATCATTATTTTAGTAACATTTAAAGCTGGTTCCAGTTTCTGAAATGTGAAGATTGTTGATTTTATATGTAAAGAATTTTTTTTTTTTTTTTTTTTTTTTTTAAATTGTATTCAGATATTTTATTTTTATGGAAGGCGTTTCTATGGTAAAACTCATTCTTTCCTTTTTTTTTTTTTTTTTTTTTTTTGGCCTGTCCCGTTTGGCTCTTTTGCCATCAGAATTGTTGTCTAAAGGCAAAGAAAGATGCCCAACGGATTTACTTTACCAAACTGACCATCCCAGCCTTGCCGTAATGGTCCATTTGATTCACCTTTTATTGTTTATTTTATTTTCACTTACTGAATACGGGACAGACTTGACTGGGGGAATGAAGGGGAGAAAGAAAGAGGGAAAGAGAAACAGCTGAGAAGAGGGACGGGGGAGAAGGGCAAAAGACAAAAACCAACAGAACGGGCAAAGAAAAAAAAATGCATATATCAATCACCTGGATCACCTGCTGAGAAAGAAAAAAGAAAGCAAGCAGAAGAGAACAAGAGTAATAGAATAAACAACATCACAATGATATATGGGAATATGACAGTAAATACTAAATGTTAAACATTATTGTGCAGCACATAAGATCAACAGAACACAGTGTGCTTTGAGGTAGGAGCCAAAAAGGGTGTAGTTTGTGGGTGTGATCACCCGTGTGTACACCTGTGAGCATGGACGCGCTTGTTTTTAAAAGGTTCCTTCATGTAATGATCTGCTAGAGGGTGTGGGGGGGCCACAGCCCCGTCCTCCAGGGCGTGAAGCAGGTGTGGATGAGATCAAAACTCCAGACATCCAGAGGCCCCCAGAACACAAGAGACCAAGGAAGACCAACAGAGGGGCAGCTGTGCCACTGTCCCGGAAAGAGCTGAGGAGAGTCCCAGATGAGGGCTCACTCAGCAGCTGCGGAGAAGAATTTTTCTTTTTTCATTGAACCTTTTAAGGGTTTTCTCATAGTAGTTTTGGGGAGTTTTTAATTAGATTTACAGCTTCAGAATAACTTTGTGATGTCAGATTAGAAAGTTTGCGTCCAACTGCAGGGTTGGATTTTTTTTTTATATGATAGTTGAATTTGTTGTATTGGAATTGAGTAACATTTTTACTGATGGATGATTCGTTGTAAAACGTTGATCTACCAACAGTTTATTTCTTTATTATGATTAAATGCAAAACAAATATATTTTCCACTTTTGTTTGACAGAGGCAGGAATGTCTCTGTCTTGCATGTAACTTTGTCCAGTAAATTGTTGAAACTGTCAAAAAAAACAAACCTTGTTTGTGTTTTGTGATAATAAAGCACAACCCAGTGTTCCCAGGTAATGTAGAGAGGTCTGTGTTCACAATGCTCATGCGTGGAAATGTATCAATAGTGTGTTTTGGGAACTGATAACAAGCGAAGACAGCCAGGAAATGTGTGTCCTTGAGAATTGTTCTTTTAAAAATGCTGATTAATTCTGTCGTGTTCATGTTGATTATTAGTAGGAGTCTGTGGTGGACTGTGGTTTGTGGCTCGGCTGCATGAGGAGGGGGGAAGCAGTGGGTTCAGGGTGTGGTGTCAGGGGAGGCTGGTTGTCACAGCCAGCAAGCATCATCTAATCATACCTTCACTATTTCAGTAGCTGCTGGGGCCAGAGGAGGAGAGAAGTGAGCTGAGGGTGAAGCAACTGCACATGCAGTGTGAAAATACAACTGTGGCTGTGCCAGCAGAGCGCTGGGCAAAATATAAAGAAAGACGATTGTCAGCATCCCACACCTGAGTCGTGCCAGGTCATTTACACAGTCCAAGAGATCTTTGGGTGTTTTGATGCCTGGACCTGGGTGTATAGAGTACATAGGGGGAGCGTGAGTGTCTGTACGGCATCCATTGTGTCTCAGGTAACCCAGGTGTGAGAGCGTATTTCCCCCTGCAATACTCCCTGCCAGTGATTGGTGCCCCTATCTGCCGGTGCGGCTCCCCCAGCTGCCCTGATAGCCGCTGGGGGAGGAATATCCGCCGCCTATGAGTGCTTTGGCACGGGCGACGTGCCCACGACACCACCGCTGCTTGTTGAGAAGAGCTATTTCACGTCAAAAAGCCGTCATAAATAAGTCTCCAATAACACCAGAAAAAGTCGCCAGATTTGTCTGTAGTTGGTTTTTAGAAAAAAAAGTCACTAAGGGGGTCTGAACACTCGCTAAATATAGCGACAAATCCGCTAAGTTGGCAACACTGCAGTGTCGGCCAAGGTTACCCACCAGACTGAGACAATTCATCTCATCTCTGAGCAGCTGGATCATGTAGTGGAAAAACTACACACTTTTGGAGTGTGAATCGCAAGTTCAATTCCCCCCTGGTGCGCAGTAAGTGTCCTGCCACTAAAACATCTACCAAAATCAGCATGTTGGAGATACTGTGAAGATTTCTGTAGTTTGGAAGCTGCAGTAACACATGCCTTTTTGGTTCATTTACAAGTAACAGAAGCTGTTGACCCAGGGTGCTTTTTAGTGAAAGCAGGTGGATTAAACATATACATGAATGCTTTGCAGACAGAGTGCAGGACTGACACTGAATCACAAAGAATGAAAGAAAAAAAAAACTGTAAGCCAATGATCTCTCTCATATTCTCACTCTGATTGGCTGCTGTAGAAAGAAGTGTTCAACCTCTGTTATGTGTAGAGTGGAGCAGACCTGATATAAATCAAACATATGTCCTTTTGTACCAGGATGGGCACTTTGATCCAGCCAGCCAGCATCCATCATTCAAGAACCGGGTGGATCTGTAGGACAGACAGATGAAGGATGGAGACGTGTCTTTGATTCTGAAGGATGTGACGATTAATGACACTGGAACATATGAGTGTCGTGTCAGAGGACAAAACAAGTCAAAGAACAGAGCTCATCTAAGTGGTAACTCCATCAGCATCATCTACCTGAGTGTTGATCCTCCAGGTGAGTGAGTAGAGTTGAGTGTGTGTGTGATCAGAGGTGAAGCTGCTTCCTGGTTGTTGATGTTTGTTTCTAAAGATGTTGTTCAGTTAAACAGATTGAGCCCTGGTACTCAATCGATTTTAAAGCTGTTGCTCTGACGATACTCTGAATATCTATCTGTACTGAGATCTGTGGCTGTACCTGAGTTTGACCTTTGACACCAAAGATGTCAAAGAGGAAGAAACGTTCTTTTAATCTTGTTATTAGAGTTTCCAGCATTTGTAACTTTTATTCAGCTCTCTTTTAATGTTTGTTAAACCAGCAGAGACTGAAACTAACTACAGCTCAAGCCCAGACATGACTGTGCCTGTAGGCACCAGTGAAATGTGCACTTTTATTTCTAATGAAGTCATATCACTTTAATTTCCCTGTAGGCATTTGGATCAGTTAGTCTCCCTTCTTTTTATGTACAGTAGGCCATGTAAACCCTGTTCATTTTGCTAGGTAACCAGTTAACCTGATATGGGCAAATAATCCCCTAAACCATCTCAGCATGGGTTATATTGTGAAGATCTACTCAAAGAATCAGACGTGCTGATGATGTTTTGTCTCCAGATTATTAAACTGTCACTGTTTAGGATTTGAGAAAGCACAAAAAACTGATTTTGAATGTTTTCTTTTTTTAAATCACATTTTGGGGGCAAAACTGTACATGATAGAATATTTTATTAGTACTTTCTGGACATCACTGAATGGGCTTAGGTTAGTTATGTTTTGGAAAGCAGCTGAATTGTTATTTCTCAATGCAGGGTATGTAATAAAACCTAACATATGCTCATTGATGTTCCTGCCATGGTCCTGGGTCATTGTGACCCAACAGTTTAAGTGTCCTGCGTTTTCTGTCATATTTTGCATTATGTTGAGGTTTCCTAGGATATTCTGTTCAGTATTGTTTATTAGATTTCTCCTCTGTGTCTCCCTCTGTGCGACTGTGTACATGGTGATTGTGCTTTGCTGCTCTTTCAATCGTGTTCTCGCTCTCTCTGCTGTCTCTGTGTACTGTCTGTGTTATGTTTAAGATCCGTGTCTTGGTGTCAGCATTTTCAGTTTCGTGTCCTCCCCACTCTGTCATGTGTAATTGTCCTCAGCTGTGTTCCCCGTGTGCTTCCACTTCCCTCGTTACTTTCTGTGTATTTATGATATATGTAAAACAGGAGCAGAACTGGGTCCTCGGTCAAGCCCACATTCCTAGTTACTGCTGTTATTTCACTGTTATTTAACTTTCATGTTCAGACATGCATCTCTCCTGCCTTCCCACTAACTGATTTTCCACTGCACACACACCCTCAACCTCAAATCAAACAAAGACTGTTAAAAGCAGTTACCTGATATCTACAGTTTCAGATTTTGTTCCTGAAAAAATCAGCATCCTTGGATTTTTAACAGCTGGAGTTTGAACTGGAAAAAGGAGAAAATGACTGCAGCGAGTGAGTCGCTCTGCTGTACTCTGCTGCTTTTTGTCTGTGTGTTTGCAGGTAAGTACAAAATAACAGCAGTTCACTTATAACACTTTTAAAAAACTACCACTAATAACTATTGATTGACTGATTGATTGTGTTTAAGTAGGAAGTAAGAGGCTTGGTGGAAATGGAGTAGACTATATTTTAAAACAAGTAACAGATTCTGTGAACCTGATGTTTACTGAGCATTGAGTGAACATATGGTTACATTGTAACCTTTGTTCTCTGAGTGAGAGACTCTATGTCCATGCTGTTACATTCTATATGTACGGGGTATGACCTTGGTCGTGGCATGTGGATATTTCTTTAAGACACTCTTACACTCCACAGCTTACGTATAAAAAACAGCTGTGCAAACACTGGTGATAGTTTGATCAGGATGCTTCTCCAAGCAGCCTGAAGAGAGAGAGAGTCTCTCACTCAGAGAGCCAAGGTTACAATGTAACTGTACGTTCTCTATCATATCGAGACTCTCTCTCCACTCCGTCACATATTCTATATGTACAGGGTAACTATGTAAGACACCCTGCGAGGAGACAGTGCACCCGAATCACAGAGTGAAAGTACCAATGAACTATTTACAAATATACATATATACACGCCACCCCGGTCAGGGCTTTGCCAGACACAAAGGCTGAGCCGGGGGGCGGAGGCATCAGTCTGCCAGACGCAAGACTAGCCTAAGCAAGTCCCGTAGGATGCAAGGACTGTAATTGAGTGACCACTTCAGGTCAGCCCGCCACTGCTGCGGAGTGGATGGCCAAGTAAGGAATGCGGGATGGCCGAGGTAGAGACGCAGCCCCAGTTCTGTCCCCAGAGTCAATCAGCCGACTCATGACATCCGAAGACTGGGGATGGGCTGGTGGCTTAGTCCACTAAGAGTGAAGGATCCAAGCGGGGCTGTGATCCAAAGGTCCATCAGCAGGGCGTAGCAGCCACTTTGTGCCGTCTACAGACAGGGGAGCAGCAAGAGTGAACTCGAACGAGACACTCGTGGACAGTCAGGAAGTTTCAGCTCACTGAGTGGGCCCCCGCTGGCCGTGTAAACCAGCGACACACGGGCAATACACCAGACAGGGAGCCAGCGCCTCAGGCTGGAGAGCTCACCTGCCTTCTGATGTACCAGACACAGCGAGGTCTGACTGGCACGTAAACTGGCAAACCGCAAGCAATACTCCAGGGGAACACAGCCTGCAGCAGCAGCGCAGCCGCTGAAGTAGAGGGCCGAGCTAGGGATGTGAACCCAAGGTCCGTCCGCAGCACCCAGCAGCTGCTCCATGCTGTTTGCAGCAGCAGGAGTAAACCGAATAAGACACTGGTGCAGCCAGGAAGCTCAGCTCACTGAGGGGGTCAGCAAACCAGCGACCCACTGGCAATACACTGGAGAAGGAGCTAGCGCTGCAGGCTGGAGAACTCACGCTTGCCGGCTGATGTATCAGACTGCTTTGACACCCGACACCCTCCCCAGGAGGGAGCACGTTAGAGGCAAATCACCAAGGGCTTCTGCAGTCCGTGCTGGCAAGATAAGCAATTCATGCAGGATTCATGGGTTTCTCAGGATTCAAGGGCCACATGCTAACCCAGAAACAATTACTATCAGGTAAGCTGGCACGAGCCAACAGCTAAATCTCCCCTTCACTGTTTATTCCCACAGTGTGTTTGGTATAGCTTCTCTGCTTTCATGTATTTGCTTATCAGCTTTAATGTTGTGTAGCACTTGAACATTAAGCAATGTAGCCCTGGAACCACTAGCCTCTGGGTCTGTCTGACAATATGTCAGACAGTAGTGATGGGATTTCCGGCTCTTTTTAGAGAATTGACTCTTTTGGCTTGGCTCACTAAAAAGAGCCGGCTCTTTCGGCTCCCAACCAGCTCTTCAGGTTGTCTTGTTGCTAATTAACTTATTATTAACAACAATATAAAATTATGCACAAAAGGAATTACTAATGTAAAAGAAAAAAAACTTGTGGTTTTATTTATGTATTTATATATAAAAATATATACGGTGGCCCCTTGAGACAAAGTATGTACAAGTTCCAAATTCTGGTGGACTAAACATATACATGTCAACTGTGAAGATCTCCAAGTTCCTGGGTACCACCATCTCCCAAGACCTGAAGTGGGAGACCAACATCAACTCCATCCTCAAAAAGACCCAGCAGAGGATGCACTTCCTGAGACAACTGGGGAAGTACAGTCTTCCACAGGAGCTGCTGATCCAGTTCTACACTGCGGTCATGGAGTCTGTCCTGTGCTCCTCCATCACAGTCTGGTATGGAGCAGCCACTAAACAGGACAGGAGCAGACTGCAGCGGACTGTACGGGCAGCAGAAAGGATCATGGGCGCCCCCCTGCCCTCCATCCAGGACCTGTACCTCTCAATAACCAGGAAACGGGCAGGGAAAATCATCACAGACCCCTCACACCCTCTGACACAGACTTTTTGACCTGCTGCCCTCTGGCAGACGGTACAGAAGCCTGCAGACCAGGACCACCCGACACAGGAACAGTTTCTTTCCGCTCGCCATCTCCCTTCTTAACAGTTGACCTGTCACACTGCTCCCACTGCCAGACTGCAGCTGCACCTTATGTACATTCTGTAGTATTTATTCCACCTCATTCATGTATTTTATGTTTATAAGTTTAGATTGGTTATTTATAGCTGGTTTACACAGCTTTGTGTATGCATGTGTAATGTGTATATATAGACGTGTGTGTGTGTGTGTGTGTGTGTGTGTGTGTGTGTGTGTGTGTGTTTGTTTTACATTGCTGTGCTTGAGAGCCTCTACCAGAACCAAATTCCTTGTATGTGTCTGCACATATACTTGGCCAATAAACACAATTCTGATGAATGCTTTACAGACAAAGTGCAGGACTGAAACTGAATCAGAAAGAAAAGAAAAAAAAACTGTAGGCCAATTATCTCTTTCTGATCTTACTCTGATTGGCTGCATTAGAAGAGAAAATTTCAGTCTCTCTGCTCTGTGTTGTTTCCTCTTTCAGATGATAAAATCATCACAGCTGAGTCTGGACAGAACGTCATTCTGCCATGTCGAGCTTTAAACACCATCATAGTTGTAGAGTGGAGCAGACCTGATCTAAATGAAGAATATGTCCTTTTGCACCGGGATGGGCACTTTGATCCAGCCAGCCAGCATCCATCATTCAAGAACCGGGTGGATCTGCAGGACAGACAGATGAAGGATGGAGACGTGTCTCTGATTCTGAAAGATGTGACGACTAATGACACTGGAACATATGAGTGTCGCATCAGGGAGTCAAAGAACAGAGGTATTCTTGAAGGTGGCCCCAGCAACACCATCTACCTGAGTGTTGATCCTCCAGGTGAGTGAGTAGAGTTGAGTGTGTGTGTGATCAGAGGTGAAGCTGCTTCCTGGTTGTTGATGTTTGTTTCTAAAGATGTTGTTGATGAGACTTTGTAGAAAGCAGCTGGTCTGAGTGATGTGATCAGAGTGCAGTAGATAATGTCTGACAGCAGTTTGAAGAGGAAATGGATTCTGTTCTGTTCTTCACTCATCACCTACCTGACAGCTGACACCTCACACCTGTTTCTCACCTGCAGGTCAGACAAGAGGAGACACAGAGGATGAGTCTGTTGGATTGATAGTCGGACTGTCATTTATAGGTGTGCTTCTTGCTGCTGCTGTTGTTGGTTTTTTGATCTACAGAAAACAAACAGAAGTAGCCTCCACTGGAAGAGCATCCGGATTAAACTGAGCTTTTCTAGCTGATCTCTGTGTCTCCTGCTGATGTCACAACTTCTCAGTTTTATATAATCGGAAGGGTCAGCGTGGGAGAGAAGATAAATGCTCCATTTGGACTCATAGTCGCTCATTCAATTTCTGCTGTGCTTCTTGTTGGTGGGTTTTGACCTACAGAAAACATGAAGACAAGTAGCATTTTATTTTTATTGCGTACTAAAAACAACAGTTAAATATATCGAATAATGCTGTGAGAAGCCTTGGATTTTTTTCTTCGTAGTTCATCTGACATTAGTTTTGTTTTGAAGGCCTGGGCTTGGTTTCATCCTGATAAAAAAGTTCTCCTTATTCTTTTTTTTTTGTTTGTTTGTTTGTTTTGTTTTTTCCCCCTTCCATTAATCATGTAATCAAGCTCACTTCTCTCTTGGTTGTACAAAAAAGAAACTGGATAAGACCACTCTGAACTAAGAACAGACTTTAAAGCATGTCATATCATAAGGCCCACAGGCCTGAATCACCCGAGTAATGACTCCAATCCGGCCATCCTGAACGTCTTTGACAAATGTGAATGACAGGACAGATTTTTAGACTTACCTGTTTTTGGTTTTTTTTAAATAAGATTTACCGTTTCTGTGTTGATAAAAAGCTTCTGCATTGCCATTCATACTACACCAAAGAGAAGTCCCTGTTTTTCCCACCAACCCAAGTGGATCAGATGAGTGAAACTCCACTTTTTGTTAGCGTAAATAAGTTTCACTATACATTTAATCCCTGATAGATCTTAAAATAAAAAAGAGGTTTCCAACACAAATCTGTAAAAAAAACAACTCCCAAAAGTTGATTCTGTTCATCTGGACATAACGTTTTCAGTAGACTTCTTCAGTCTCAGCTGACTGCAGATTTCCCCAGTCTTATAAACAGTACATTTGCACAATGACTGAAACCAGCCCACTGATCCTTCAGTGGAAGGTCAGTTCCTTCATCATAATTATGCAAATTCTAATGACCATTGATCAATAACCAATTCTATTTTATTTATATAGCGCCAAATCGCCAAAAAAAGCCGACTGTTGACCAAAGCCCACTGATCAATAACCATGAGTACCATTCACAGACAGTTGGGGAATGGCTGCAATCACAGCATTGTAAGATGGTGACAGATGAAGCCTTAGTCCCCCTCCTTGATTCAGAGATGGTCTTTCCCTTTTCACGTAAATGGCCTCCTTGACTCCGCGCTCAAACCAGTCACTCACTACCTGTCCAGGATGTGTACATAATCATCCTTGAAAGAGTGGTTGTTGATCAATGATCACGAGAATTTGCCTAATTATGATGAAGAAACTGACCTCCCAGCCCATTGTTCCTTCAGTGGGCTGGTTTCAGTCATTATGCAAATGTACTGTTTATAAGATTTGGGGAAACCTGCAGTCAGCTGAGACTGAAGAAGTCACTTGGATGAGTGATGAAACGCTTTTCGCACAAAACGCTACGTCCAGATGAACAGAATCAACTTTTGGGGATTTACTTGCCAGGATGATTGAGCATGTATCAAGAAATAAAAGGATAACATTTCTTTTTTTTTTTTTTGTTTGATGCAGATGATTTACTATAGCCTTTAACAAATAAGGGTTAAAGGGTAAACTGAAGTGTGAAGTCTGCTTAGCTTTAATTCACCATTCGGATAAGGAACTGTGATTAAAAACACCCACAGAAAGCTCTTATTACTGCATAAAGAGTGACACTATAAAACTGGAGGATTGTTAAAGTTGGTGTGTGTCCAGTTGACAGTAAAAACAAAGGTTCACAAAAGAGATATAGTAAATATGAACTCATATTAGTTGACATATGCCTAAATATAATGTAATGTGTACTTTTGTTGAAAAATTAAATTAAATTATTATTTTTCATGTTGCATTAATGTTTGTGTCATTTTATTTAGGGAATCACAATCTGTACGTTACTAATAAGCTAGTTAGCCTTGGGGTCTATTGGTATTGGCTCCATCCTCCACTAGGGGGCATCTTCATGCTCTCTCCTCATTCCATTAAACTCCTGCAAGAGAGAAGAAACTGAAAATCACTCTGGTGTCCCCCCTTTTTCTTTTTTCAGGTAATGGTGGTAATAAGTTCACGGACATTTGTGATGAGTCTGCTTCTGGGTCCTGTATATGTGAGAACTTTGGTTCATGACAACTACTTCTGTTATTTCACCTTCATGCTCAGACATGTGTCTCTCCCTCCTCTCAGTTTCCCACTATCTGGTCTCATTGCACTGCACACACTCTCAACCTCAAATCAAAGGAAGACTGTTAAATAAATAAAGTAAATAATCCTGTGAGACGTCGTCTTTTTTTGCTGAATCTTTATCAGACATTGATTCTGTTTTGAAGCTCCAGGCCTGGCTTTATTCTGATAAAAATAGATAATCTTATTTATTTTTTTGTTTCGATTTTTTTCTTCCATTAATCATGTATTGTAGCTTCTGTCGTGGTTGTTCAAAAAAAGGTACTGCATAGGATCACAGCTTTGAAAAAATATAAATTATTAGAGGATCCAATGGAAACAGTTTGATGTGTGATTGTAATCCAACTTGTTATCACCCTGCATGGGGGGACATTTGACACTCAGGACTCGACATGATTTTAAACACTGTCTACTAACATTTGTAGGTCTTTGTCCCGTCTTCCTCCCTCAACCACATCCAGCTGCAGCAGATGGCCGCCCCTCCCTGAGCCTGGTTCTCTACCATAGACAGACAAACAAGCTTTTGCACTAACATTCACAGCTGTGTGCCAATTATATTCACCGATTAAACTAATCCCACGAACTGCACGTCTCTGGAAAGTGGCAGGTTGTCATTTATCACCAGTTGATGGCAGGAAGTTTCAACTGTTATCATTAACTGAATTTTTTTTAACAAAAGTGCATGAAGGATGAGAGACAACATGGGATTGTTCAGACATTGTTCAGCTCTCACCCCAAATGCCTCCCTGTGTCATGATCCTGGGTCTTTTGACCCAGCGTTTTAAGTTTGAGTTTATTTTGTTCATTAGGTTATCTAAGTTCATTTGTTATTAGATTCCCCTTGTGTATCCAACCCCGTTAAGTCTCCCTTGTCCTTCATGTGCTTCGTGTCTGTGTTTCTTATGTTGTCATGTTTGCGTTTCATTATGTTTCCCATTTTATTTTGAAAGAGGTCCTGTGTCCCTGCATTTTGTTTTACTCTTCCCCTGTGGCGTTGTTATGTTCCTGTTGTGTCTACTGTGCCTTTCTGTTCCATGTTTCAGGTCCCTATGTTCGGTCTCCCCAGTCTGTTAAGTTTACATGTCTTGAGTTCCGTCAGTGTGTTTCCTGTTTTACTTTCACAGTCTGTCCTATGTTAATGTTTCTAGTTTTGCTTCCCTTGTCTCGTCCTGCTTAATTACTCTCAGCTGTGCTCTCCTCCTGTGGCTCATTCCCTCTCATTATCCCTCACTGTATTTAAGCCCCATGTTTCTTTTTGTCAGTGTTGCGTCCTCCCTCATAGCTGTGGGATTTTTCCCTGTGCTTTAGTTTTCGCCACGCCATGCCAGCAATAAAGCTGTGTGTTTTGAGTTTAGTTTTTGTCTCTGTGAGTTTCCGTCTGGGTCCTACTCTTGCCTGCACACAGCCGTATTGTGACACCCTGGAATATATGAAATTTCAAATGTATACTAATGGAAGTTGGCTTATGTGTAATTTTGCTTCTCAGCTTTTATAGTATTTATAGTATTTTATATATTGCATTGTTTTAATGTGAAAGTTGCCCCTAACCTCCTCCCACATACCCTACCCCCCTAACCCTCTATACATTTCTGAAGTTTCCACACTGGTTGATGTTCCTACTGTGTATAGTCTGCAGCTGCAGATACTATTTGTTTTTGTTCTTCATCTGTTCCAAAGGCAGATGCATGTTGATTAGCCACAGCAACTCACATTTTCCATCAGACATCTTCATGAAAAAACCGCAAAAGGAAGAAGTGAAAGCAAAGTTTGCTGAGACAAAGCTGACTGAAAGCTCAAGATTATAAAGTTTTATTTGATTTTTTTTTACTACCTTTTACAAAATGTATTGTCGTGAAAAATTTGTCTTGTATTATGAGTGTTATGAACCGGCTTATGAAGGTAAGTGAATTAAAAACGAACACACACAGAAAATTAAGAAGAAAATGCTCTCTGGTTTGATTGGCAGAGCCGGCGAAGACCACATGGACCCCAGTGGTTGGACTGCTGGATTACTTCACTGTGGAGTAGATGACATTTGGCTCTGGCTGAAACTCTGAACACAAACAAAAAACAGAAAGAGGTCAACAACTGGAGAAAAATAACCAACTCTGCAGAAAAGCACTCTTAAAATTATAGTTATGTCCAGTTATTTTACCAAAACATAACAAAAATTTTAATTGTCATCATAACGAAAAGTTACCAGACCAACCAGAGTTCAAATAATATAGTGGTCCTCTTTATGTGGCCAGGTTTGCATTAAACCAGCACTTTAAATTCTAAACTCGGTGCACCCTGAACAGTTTCAAAGTCATACAAGTGAAACTCAGTGCTTCCTTTTTCCAGATGCATGTATGTATGTATGGGTTTAACTGTTTAATTAAGTTTCTTTACTGACAGAAAGTTGAGTTTCACTGCTCCACGATAATCACATGACTATTTTTGGCCCACAATGTAAAATGAGTTTGATACCAGTGACCGGCAGAGAACGGCTGCTCTGACCTCCACCCTGTGTCTGACCCTAGCTGACCACTGCACACAACAGGAGCCACAGACAGAGGAGACAAAGCGGAGTGACCATACCTCTCTTTGACCTGTTTCCTGTGTCTTTTATGATGATTTCCGCATAACTGACATCTTCTGTTCTCACCGTTGAATGACCTGCAGCTGAATCAGTCTCTGCACAATAAAAAAAACACAAAAGGACATCAGTGCAGTGATAGCAGCGCCGCTGGTATAAAAACTGCAGGAAACATTAAGAAGACAACGGTCAGATCATTCATACTCTGTTTTAGTGTGTTGGTAGAAAAAAGGACACTGAATTAAACAAAAAACATGCAAACACAGGGATTCCTTTGAATCAGGGAATGGCTATATGAGCTGGTCAGGATGTTACACGAAGTACAAAATGAAACCTACAAATAAAATACGTGGTGAACAAAAGGCTGATTAAAGCATGGGCAGATCCGTGGAGGAGGAACTTAAAGGGTATAAAGTGATAGATCCAAGTTTGATTAATGTGATTATTATTCACATGAAAGAAAAAACACTGTTGAATGAAACGGTGATTGTTTGTTCCATTGTGAACAGGACAGGATGAAAAACATGTCACTGTTTCAAAGCTGCTGTTTGTGGGAAAAGTTGGGAAATAAAAGGAAATGATGATGAAGATGATGCAGTTTGACCTTCGAACTCTGCTCAGCACCATTTGTTGAGTTTTTAACAAAACAGGGATGTAACCAATGCAGGATTGGAAATATTTAAGGAAGTGGATTCTGTAAAGTGTTGTTTGATGAAACGTTTTTAACAGGTTGGTTAAAACTGAAGAAGTCCACAAAGACACCATTGGTGCATGAAAAAGTACCTGTGCTCCATCTGATTGGCTGCTCTTGACAGTCTGACCTTATGATGTCACAGTAGTAGGTTATCTGATGTCGAGTATCTTTCTTACAAGCTGAAATGCAGCAAACTGTAAACAATAATAACGGACATTAAAAAACAAACTTTTAAACACTTCTAAAATGTTTTTGAAATTTGAAATGAATTATTCTGTTTCTCACCTGGTTTATCATAAACATACTTTCTCACCAGCAGAACCATTAAGAACAGCATAAGCGCAAGGCAGACTGACCCAGCGGACAACAACACGCACATCAGAAGATAAAAAGAGGTGGATGCGGCTGTGGGCGGAGGCGTCGCAGTTGGTGTCTTTGTCACAGTCTCATTCAAACCTGCAGAAACACAGACAGGTGAGTGTGTCACCTGTGACAGTGATCCAGCTGGATGGAGACTCTCCATGACCGCTGATGTCACACTTGTAGAGGCCTTCATCAGACCTGGAAACATGCTGGATGGTCATGTGACCTGTAGGCTGCTTCCTGATGAGGGAGCCATCTTTATAGAAAGCAGCTGGGAGGTTGGAGGGAGTGGTCTTTGTTTTACAGAGCAGAGTGACGTCATCTCCCTCCATCACAGGGAGGACAGGACTCTGCAGGATCACTGATCCACCTCGACAGAAGTAAAGCTTGGGAGGGTTTCACCATTCTGTGAAAGACTGTGGGGGCAGATGCGGATTGGAATCTTTGTTTGACAATGTTGCTTAGATGTTATCATCTCTGACTTTCAAGTCATGGTCACCTGTTGCTGGAAAATGTGCACCTGGCTTAAAGAGGAACTGTGTAATTTTTTAAAATCCCTCACAGTCTTGGGATTAGTTTTAACCATTTTTTTAAAGGTGTTACAGCTGTTCACACCCCTGTCAGCCTCTCTTTAGCTTCCTGTCACAGCATGATGGTTTCAATGCCTCACTTTGTACCTATGACACATCTCTTTACAAAAATACAACTTCCATCATATCTTAGTGGAAATCAGTGATTTTCCTTTAAATTATGAGTCCTTCTTTACAGAGCTTTGCAATTTTACATGCAAGGTTGGGTAGGGAAGTGCAACATTTGGACCCGATTACACGATTGTTTGTGTATCCCTTCTTGGTGAAAGCAATGCCCTTTGTTACAACCATCCCTGTTCTCCACTAATAGGATTTTTTTAGAATTTACATCATCTCAATAAAAACATTGAGAACTTGTTGAGACATTTCTGCATAGAAGAGTCAAGACTGAAAACTAAGATTGGATGCTGTTGGGGTTGAGGCTTTCAGTCAGCACTGCATCGTGGGAAACATGGCACAGCCTCGGCTACTCAAAGCCATCAGCAGTGAGTGCAGCTCATCGCTGCAGCCATCTGAAATTTAGACACCAGCTGCTGCATCATGGTAATCTGGCTTAGCGGAAATAGTAGAAATTCAATTCCTTGGTAGAATTACAGCATCTGGCTAAATTGCTCATTTGTGTCGACCCATCCAACCACGAAGTTACATCCTGCGACACCTCACACCTGTTTCCTCCTCGTGCTTATTGGAAAGTGCAACAGAACTTTATTATAACGAAAATGTGGAGGACAAGTCGCTGTTACCGAAGCTATGGCTTTAAGAAGCTACAAAAAAATCTAATATTATTTACAACCTCCATGCTGCGGTCCACATGTCAGTGTAGTGAAATCATTCAGCCCATTAAATCCCTGATCCTGTGCTGCAAAGTATGTTCAGCAAACCCAGGATGTCTTTGTGTTCCACTGGTTATAGGCTTTTACTCACTGCATTTTTTCTGCCCTTTATTTTCAAGCAGGATTTATTCTGGGGGCTGTTTTCAGTATTTTAAACATTTTCTGATCAGAATGCTTTATTGATCTGGGAAAATTATTTGGTTACAGTGCTCCAGTACAAACAGGAGCCATGGTAACCGAATCTGCTCTGAAACAAGTTATGTTTGAGGTGAGAGATCAACAAGACCTTCCCTCACAGAAAAAAGGGTTTTCAAAGAGAGCATTAGCAAGAGATACAGACCCACAGGAACAACGTTATTCCTGCATATTTGATCTTTTGGCTGAATTTTCGGCTTCATCTTAAACCTTGATCATTGTGTGAAAACACAAGAAAAAAATAAGAATTCTTGCACAAACATGTGCAGAACTCTCTGATTTTTTTTCTGATTCTGACTGAAATCAAGCACAGATTGCCTTCAGATTATTGAAATACAATGAAAAGCAGCTCCTAGCTTCCTAGTGTCTCAACTTTTCTCTCCTGAGAATAAGTGCTGATTCTCCTGATTCTCCGACTGATAAGGAGCATCAGTGAAACAAAGCAAACAGCATGAACGCACACGGAGCTCACCTTGCAAAGAAGAGGCCATGGAGCCGATGAGGAAGCAGGAGAAGATCCACATTTCTGCAAGAGACACTGCTGAGGCTGCGATCTGTCTCTGCATGATGGAGGATGAGCTCATGGTCTGCTTTCACAAACTCCCAGGACTCACATTTGATGTCAGTTAGAGGAAGTGGTTGTGTGCAAGGAGCCAACACCTCTTTCATTCAGTAGACTCACACACAGACCTAAGATCAGCTGTTTTCTACCCCGAGTGAACAATCAGGAGCTTTTATCTTGGTTCCTTCAGCACCTTCAGTGACTCTGCAGTGCTCTGTCTGCTCCTTTACAGGATACACTACTCCTTACACCTCTTACACCCCAACTCTTTGGGGTGGCTGTAACTCAGGGCGGGTCACCTACTCACTGGAAGGTTGGTGGTTTGATTCTAGTCTGCATGCAAATATCATTAGGTAAGATATTAACCCCATGTTGCCCTCCGATTCATCCATCAGAGCGTGAATGTTAGATAGAAGCACTAAAGACCTTAAATAAAGTGCTTGTGTGATTGGGTGAATGCACGAGTTGTATAAAGTGCTCTGAGTGCTCAGTGAGAGTAGAAAAGTGCTATATAAGAACCAGCCCATTTACACCTTTACGTTTCCTGTACCGGCACTTACAGACTTATTTTAATGACGCTGACATGTTTAATATCGCATTACATTCAAAGACTAACATCACTTCTGGTCAGCATGCGACCTGAGTAGTCACAGGAACTAACTGCTATGGTGAATTTAACTCTGCTTTGACCAGTTTCCCCCCTCCAATTGCCACCTTTAAGTCGCTTACACTCACAAACACTCTTCTAGTGTTTTGAACACTTTTTGACACTTTCCAATGGCTTCTAAGAGTGCAAAAGCAAACAAAAAGGAGGATGCTAGCTTAACAGTTGAGGCTATCACCACGCTGCTCCAGCAGCACCAAGATGAGTTAACATCTGAATTTAAACCCTCATTTAACGCCCTCGAATCAAAACTGGACCAACTGCAACAAGCCCTATAGGAACAGGCCGAGAGAGTTTTGTCCTTGGAGCTTGTAACTGAAGACCTGAGCCAACGAGTCACTGAAAGCATGTGTGCCACTCTTCGCGAAGATAACAGCCAGCTAAAGAACAAAGTCACCATCCTGGAGAGCCGTAGTAGGCGTCAGAACATCCGCGTCCTCCCTGAAGACACTGGAAGTGGGCGCACCACTCACTTTTCTAACATTCTCTCTGAGTTATTTGGCAAGAAATTGCCTAGAAATACTTAAATCTCCACCGGAGCTCGATAAAGCATACCGCTACTTCAGGGTGCAGGGAACTAACCCTCTCATCCACTGGAAAGAACCCCAACGTACATGCAGCAAGCCAAGGGGGATGTTAATGCACCTCTGTAAGCCATTTTCTGCTAGTGCAAGAACACAGTACAGATATGTAAAGAGTTTTGATTGTGAAAGGCATGGACGAGAAGAACCCCTTTTGTCAGAAGCGTAGGTTTTCTCTGCAGGTCGGAGGGTAAAAAACTCACCTGGTTCTTCACTGAAGGCAGGTAGGCGGGCAGTAAGACCGGGGGGAGTGAGGGAGGACAGAGGTTCATTCAGGAAACAAAACTGGATTATAGATGGAAGGTAGTTGGTGTCTTGAACCCCCGCCTCTGTTCAAAGATGGTCGCTCACAGTGGACATAGAGGGCTTCTTTGACTCGTCTTTCAAACCATCTGTCTTCTCTGTCCAAGATATGTACATTGGCTTCCTCGAAAAACGCATGGCACAACATAGAAGAGCCACCTCCACAGGGCAAGACTCAGCTGTCCATCTGCATCTAAAGGACAAAGGTCACTCTTTCGAGGACTGAAGTTTCTCAGATGACAGGTGAAACGTCTTCAAGCAACTTAAAGAAGTCCAGATGCTTTTCTTTCCAAGCTCCTTAGACTGAGAGGATTTACGGTTTGTCACTTCTTGTTTCTAAGCAACAGAGAGCCTGTTCACTTCCTGTCAATCCCAGCGCACTGAAACTGGTGCTTCTTTCTTGAAGCTCAGTATTTGACACAGAGTTCAAGTTCACTGCTGCAATTATGATTAATATTATAATAACTTTAATGTTGGCCACATTATCTTTACATTACCAAAGTGAAATGACTTTAGCCTCATGAACAACATAAGCTAATTGTTATTTACTAGCTAAGTTTGAAATGACTGTTAAGTAGTGATGTGACGTTCTGTATCGAGGCTTCGAAGCTTGTGTCGAGTAATGGAGGGGGCGTTTCCGCGATGCGCGTATCGAGGCTTGCTTCATTTATGGGAGGAGCTGAAAATGATGACGTCCGAAGCCTCGGTGCCCGGCTGTACCACGTGACTGGTTCATCAGAATCAGAATCAGAATCAGAAAGGGTTTTATTGCCAAATGTTGAGCAGGTTTACAACATTAGGAAATTGCTGCGGTGCTTCAGTGCAAACATACTGTTATAAATACTGTCATAAATTACGCTTAAATAGACATGAAAATAAAAATGAGAATAAGAATTAAAAGTGCTAAGTAGATAGATAGATAGATATATACATGATATATACATGAGTGCAGGTGGTGATCAGTGCCAAACATGGAATGATGCAGTGAACACAGCGTAGGGTCATGTGTTAGTGGTGGGAACAGTCATACGGTTATTGTTCATGTGTCCGACCGCAGAGGGGAAGAAACTGTTGTTATGGCGAGAGGTTCTGGTGCGAATGGACCGGAGCCTCCTGCCTGAGGGGAGCAGGTCAAACAGACTGTGTCCAGGGTGAGAAGGGTCAGCTGAGATCCGAGCTGCACGCCCCAGTGTCCTGGAGGTGTACAGGTCCTGCAGAGATGGGAGTCTGCAGCCAATCACCTTCTCAGCAGAGCGCACAACACGCTGCAGTCTCTGTTTGTCCCTGATAGTGGCTCCAGCGTACCACACAGTGATGGAGGAGGTGAGGATGGACTCGATGATTGCGGTGTAGAATTGCATCATCGTCCGTGTTGGCAGGTTGAATTTCTTCAGCTGCCTCAGGAAGTACATCCTCTGCTGGGCTTTCTTGATGACGGAGGTGATGGTGGGCTCCCACTTCAGGTCCTGGGTGATGGTGGTACCCAGGAAGCGGAATGAGTCCACAGAGGTGATGGGGGTGTCAGTCAGGATGATGGGGGGGAGTGGGGCTGTGTGCTTCCTGAAGTCCACAATAATCTCCACTGTCTTCTGGGCATTCAGCACCAGGTTGTTGTGGCTGCACCAGGACACCAGATGTTCAACCCCCCTCCTGTAGGCAGACTCATCCCCGTCCGGGATGAGTCCAATAACGGTGGTGTCATCTGCAAACTTGATTAGCTTGACAGACTGGTGGGTGGAGGTGCAGCAGTTAGTATACAGGGAGAAGAGCAGGGGAGAAAGAACACAGCCCTGAGGGGTCATGAAGTGGTTCGAACTTTGCCGCGAGCTATGACAGCGATATAAACCCCTCAGACTTCATTCAAAATGTTGTTGTTTGATGGAGAGTTGCGGTTAGTGAGAGTTTGGAGACAGTTTGGAGGTTTATGAGAGTGAGGAGAGAAAGTCAGGAGAGAATGGAGCCAGCTAAGAAGAGGAGGATGTCCTCCCCTGTGTGAGAACATTTTGATCTTATTCCTCCCAACAAGGTATGTAAATTTCTACAGAAGATGTATTTTCATAATACTGATGGTGCAATACAATTTATGTTAAGCGGCTTTACTTTTGTACAAGGTGAAGTGTTTGCTATGTGCCAGGGAGCTGGGATATAACAACAACACCTCATCCATGCTTAGGCACTACAGAGCTTTGCATGAGAATAAGGGGAACACCAATTGTGGAGCAAGACCAGGTGAGCCATCAAATGTCCTGATAATATAGCATGCTGTAATGTTACTAAATGATATAACAATATTATACAATGCAATAAGTGACGTGTGTGATATTTATATTTGTGCTTTGTCTTTATTGTCTTTCCTCAGGAGAACAATCTCAAATAGATGAAGACATGGTTAGCATGGTGATTGAGGACTCCCAGCCATTTAGCATTGTGGAGGACAAAGGATTCAAAAGATTTGTTAAATCATTAAATCCTAGCTATGTTCTCCCCACTAAAAAGGTCATAAAAGCAGTGAAAATTTAGTTTTTACAGAATAAAATGTGAACAGGCAGGACTGAGGCTCAAAGCCTCAGTGTGTAGCTGTCCATACCTCAACGTTACAAAAGCACAACCACTGTCCACACCCCAACCACACCTCACCTCACAGTAAATGATCATTTCCATTTTAAGCATTTCCAAATGATCATTTTCCATACTGCCAGTATAAATATACAAAGTATACTGCATCACTACAATATACATGTTTTACACACTCCTTTTGTTGTTGACATTTACAGGCTGTGTGCAAAAGACCACACTCTTCAAATTCATGCCAACATATATTTTTACGTCCAGTAGGTGTCCTGCTAGAGCAAATGAAGCTTCAAGAAGCTTTGCGCTGGGGTGAACCAATTGGATGAAAAGCTTCAGTGCTTCATGAAGCTTCATCTGCCCATCACTACTGTTAAGTACAGAAATGAAGCCCAACAATCATGTTTTTACAGTCCCGTGGTCTCAGCCTCAGATACTTATCAAATCAAACAAAGCTCATATAAAAACAAAAAGATGAACAAAATCATATTTCTCTTTTTTTTTTTTTTCCTTTTTTTTTGTCCCGTTTGGATCTTTAGCCATCAGAATTGTTGTCTTAAGGCCAAGAAAGATGACAAGCGGATTTATTTCACCAAGTGGATCATCGTGGCCTTGCCATATTGGTCCATTTGATTGACCTTTATTATAATTATGAATTTATTTTATTTTCAGTTGTTACAAACGGGACAGACATGACTGGGGGATAGGACAGGGAGAAAGAATGAAAGAAAGAGAGGGAGAGAAAGAAAACCAAAGGGGAGAAGAGACGGTGAGAAGGGGGGGAAGAAAGAAAAAAACAAACAAAACACCTGGGTCACCTGTATGGAGAAAAAAAACAGAAGAGAAAGCAAACAACAAAGAGCAACATAATAAAAAAAACCCGGCACCAACACAATAAACTAGCTAGCAGTAGATATCAGTAGATACTAAATACTAAACGATATTGTGCAGCACGCAAGATAGACAGCGCACAATGTGCTTTGAGGCAGCAGCCAAGAAAGCTGTAGTCCGCATCTGTGAATACCCGTGTGTGCACCTGTGTGCATACCTGTGTGGATCAGCATGCTTGTATTCCAAAGGTTTCTCCATGTAACGATCTGCTAGGGAGTGTGGGGGGGCCACAGCCCTGTCCACCAGGGTATGAAGCAGGTATGGAGGAGATCAAGACTCCAGACATCCAGAGGCCCCCAGAACACAAGAGACCAAGGAAGACCAACAGAGGGGCAGCTGCGCCACTGTCCCAGAAAGAGCTGAGGAGAGTCCCAGATGAGGGCTCACTCAGCAGCCGCGGAGCAGAAGCCAGGGGGAGTTGCAGTGACGCGCCCGTGAGCTCCGCCGGCAGCCAGCCGTGCCTGAGTGACCGAGCCCCAGGCCGAGAGGCCGGGGGCACCCCACCTCCGAAGTGGCCCGAGCGAGCCCCAGGCTCGAGGCCCCGATAAGCGACTGCCAAGGAGTGAGCCGGTGTGTACCCGGACGCCCACCCCCAGACACAAAGAACCACCAATGCACCGACACCTGAGGGAGTCCGCCACTGGCAGGGGAAGTGGTGGTGGGTGGAGATAGGCCTCCAAACCTTGGAGGGCCTGAGATGTCCCCAGAGAGGTGGCGTCTGATACCCAACCTGACATATAGACATAGACATACAGGCACACACAGACACAAACATCCATTCCCACCCTCATGCTCTCATATGCACTTACTCCACACTTAACCAACGTGGAGACAGACATAAAGAGACGCTGTATACACGATCACACTCCCCAAGCGTACTCTACCAACCGGGTCTAGGTACCCTTGCCCCTGGAGGGGGGAACTGCACCCAGACCCAGGTGGTGTTACCCTTTTCCCTGTGGTGGGGGGAGGCAGACCGCCCCGACTCCGCAGCAGCAGGGAGGCCCCACACTCCAGACCACAGTCGGACGGCCAACTCCTCCTAGCCCCCCCGCTCCAGCAGGCCGCAGAGAACGGGGGTGAGAGAAGACTCCAAACCTCCCTCCACCCGCTCATTGTAGTGTTGATGCATGTGTGTTCTAAGGTGCATTTAAAACCCAGGAGGGCATGGAGCTACCTGCCAGAGAGCAGCAGGTAAGCGCATGGTCCCTCCTGCTAGCCCTCAATGTCTACGTGTATCATATTTCTCCATCATTTCTGTCAAACAATGCTGTGTGAAACGTTTCTAGTGGTAGACCGAGAAGGCTGCGACCTCCAAGGATGCAGACCGTGAATTTGGACACCCCTCATGTCTTGAAGTTCTCCAGAGGCCTGGTAATGAACTAATCATTTCATTCAGGTGTGTTTACCTAAAACCTGCAGGACACCGGCCATTGAGGCCTGGAGTTGCTCAACCCTGCAGTAACTGCTGGTTGTTCAGTGAGAGGAGCCAGAAACACAATTTTATGATCCATTTCACTTTTATAGCTCTGCAACAAAGTGAATCCACCTTAACACCACCTGTGTTTGTGTAACTGTGTTACACTCCCACTGCTGGAAACCTGACAAATAACAAAATCCAAAACAAAAGCTGACAAACAGGGGTCCGTTCTTCGTACCTCGCTAAGTAAGTTAGCTGGATTAGATTGTTGACGATTTCGCGTGATCTTGGATCGTTCGGTTCTCCGAAGCTCATCCGGGACTTGCTGTCATAGCAACAGATCCGTAAGCGTAAACCTGCTCGGGAGCAGGTTTACTTTATGTAAACAGGATTAGATCGCGGCCACTCAGGTATGTCCGCTTCATGTATACGAAAGCAACAACAATATTTTACCACTGTTTTTCCATAAATAAATATTATCAAAGATAATGCAGCACTTGATCCTTGTATTGATGTCACACAGATACATACAGGTCATTTCCTAAAAAAAGGGAAATGTACTATTAACATTCTATTACATGTATGTGATTATTACAGATGTTATCCATATTTCAGAGTAGTAATTGTAAATTACGTCGTGTAATCAAGATGAGAGACCACGGCTATAAAAGCCAAGGTGGATTTGGGAAGTCTGTCGCAGCCATGTCCTGTCCGTATACGCGAGCAACCCATTGCGGAAGGTGCAAGATTGATAAGGAGAGTCCTCAGAATTCAGCGTATATTGCGGGACAGACAGGATCCTTTAGCTCAGCGCGACAGTGTGCTCATTGAGAGATATCGATTTTCCCGTGAGGGTATTATTTACTTAACCAACTTGTTGACGAGGGGGTGCAGGACCACCACCTGTCTTTTTTTGCTCTGCCCTTTTCTTGGTTGCTGTTATAAACAAACAAACAGATTATTTCAGGGTCTCTTTCCAAGAGACTAAAAGCAATATAAGTGATAAATATTACCATTCTGTAGAATATTCTTATATTTCACTTTTACTTGTTCCCATGTTCTAGTGGGTCCTGTTGTGGCTCTAATGTGAAAGGGGCTATAATGTAATATAATATAATATAATATAACATAATATAATATAATATAATGTAATATAATAAATTTACCCTACAGCCTACTGGTGTTGGCCAGAGGGGCCGATGGCGCAATATGGCAGCCTGGCTTCTGTCAGTCTGCCCCAGGGCAGCTGTGGCTACAACCGTAGCTGCCTCCACCAGTGTGTGAATGTGAGAGTGACTGAATAGTGGCATTGTAAAGCGCTTTGGGTGCCTTGAACAGCGCTATACAAATCCAATCCATTATTGTTATTATTATTAAATTACTTACGAGTTTAATTTGTCAGCAACTTTCTGCCAGCCCTCTCTCCTTGCTTTTGCAGCCTTTGCAGTGTTCCCTTGCGTTTTAATTAAACTCTGAAACTCCTGAAATCCCTCACTCAAGAGTTCTTGCTCTGCTGCCGAAAAATACTGAGCGCGCTCCTTCGACATTTTCGCCGACCAATCAAAGGGTTGCCGATCAATGTTTCTACTATCGATGCGTAGCCCCTGTTAAGCCACTCAGTGATCTCACATTACTTCATCCAGCTATACTAATCGTCAACAAGAGATGTGTTCGGAGAACCGGAATAGCGAGCTCAAAGTTGGCGTGATGATTTGATCTTGGATGTAGTAAGCGAGGTACAAAGAACGGACCCCAGGTGAAAGACTGAGTCACACTACATGTTGTGAGATGTTTCACAGCTGCTGGCAGGTAAACGATTAAACCCTGGAATGAATCACACCCTTGTTTATGGGGGAAGCAACAGCCTCCATAAAAGGAAATGAATGAAGCTCCGCCCTTCACCTCACTCACCTGAGACAAATCAGGAAACAGGGTGATCTTCTTCCTCAGTAAAGAGAGACACACAGACGATCAGACTGAGTTCAGACCAAACTAGCAGCTTCCTCCGAGTGAGTCCAGTTACAGGAGAGACAAGTGGAGAACTCCAACACTGCTGCTTCAAGCTGCTGACACTCCACACACTGAATGTGAGTTTGAGCAAAAACACAACTCAAAGGAAGTTTCAGTGAAGGTAGTAGAGGAGGGAGGAGAGCCAGGACTGACTGTACTTCCTGTCTGCTGTTTTCAGATTCACTCACAGACTCAATGGCTTCCATATTAGAGGAGGATCTCTGCTGTCCGGTCTGTCTGGAGGTCTTCAGAGATCCTGTTCTTCTGTCATGTCGCCACAACTTCTGTAAAGAATGTCTGAAGCGATGGTGGGGAGAGAGAACAATACACGACTGTCCACTTTGTAAGAGAAGATCTTCAGAGGATAATCCACCTTTAAACAGATTTTTAAGGACCGTTTGTCAATTTTTCTTACGGAACAAGTATCAGGAAAAGGTAAAGGTTTGTAAAGAAGTTCAAATGAAGTTTGCTCAAACAGCAGAACACATTGAGGTCCAGGCCCGACACACAGAGAGGCAGATTAAGGAGCAGTTTAAGAAGCTTCACCAGTTTCTAGCAGAGGAAGAGGAGGCCAGGCTGGCTGCACTGAAAGAAGAAGAGGAGCAGAAGAGTGAAATGATGAAGGAGAAGATGGAGGCTTTGAGCAGAGAGATAGCAGCTCTTTTAGACATAGTCAGAGGCACAGAGGAGGAGCTGAGAGCTGCAGAGGAAAGAGTCCAGCGCTGCCCCCTGCTGGATGATCCAAAGCTGCCCTCAGGAGCTCTGATAGACCAGGCTAAACACCTGGGCAACCTGACCGTCAACATCTGGAACAACATGAAGGACATGGTCTCGTACACTCCTCTCATTCTGGACCCAAACTCTGCTCATCCAGACCTCATCCTGCCTGAAGATCTGACCAGCGTAAGACGAGGAAAAGAGAGGCAGCAGCTTCCTGATATTCCAGAGAGGTTTGATTGTTCCTGCTCTGTCCTGGGCTCTGAGGGCTTTAACTCAGGAAATCACAGCTGGGATGTTGAGGTTAGAGACAGTACATGGTGGGACCTGGGTGTGTTATCAGAGTCTGTACAGAGGAAGAGAGACACAGAGTCTGGATTATGGAGAATACGGTTCTTTTTAGGTAAATACTCAACACACTCACCATCAGCTCAATCCACTCCTCTCTCATTCCAGAAGAAGCTCCAGAGGATCAGAGTGAATCTGGACTGGAACAGAGGAAAGCTGTCGTTCTCCGATCCTGATACTAACACACACATACACACCTTCACACACACTTTTACTCACAGGATGTTTCCATATTTTGAAACTTGGAATAATCTAAATGTGCTGCCATTGAAGGTGTCAGTGTCACTGGAGCAGATGAGCTGAGGATGGTTATATTTCTTTCTTTCTTTCTGTCCGTCCGTCCTGTCTGGCCAACAAAAATGTGCCTAACATTTACTTTCCCAAGTGCACCTTTTGCTATATACTGGTCCACTTGATTGTCATAGTTTATTTGATCTGTATTAGTTATTTTTATTCTAAATTATTGTAATCAGACTGGACTGGACTCGGGAACTGGAAAGAAAAACGATAAGAAAAGTTAGTAAGAAAGTTAAGAGAAGGAGAGGGAAAGAAAAATGGGAGAAAGGGGATAGAGAGAAAGGATGGTGAAAATCTGCTTCACCACCTGCTCAAGGAAAGAAAAACAAAAAAAACAAGCAAAAAGAAAACAATGCTGTAGCGAAATTACAGCAACATCCAACATATGCGTAGGTAACAGTAAATAATAAATGCTGAATCTTATTAAGCTGTACACAAGATAAATAATGTATGATATGTTTAGAGGCAGCAGCCACCCAAGATCGTGTGTCTGTGAGTACCCGTGTGTGCTCGAGCTGAAAGCAGCAGATGTCAGCATGGCCCCTCCCAGGAGGGCTCAATGTCTACATCTTTGTAGGGACTAACGCGTTATTAAGTAACGCGTTACTTTAACTATGTTATTATTGTGGTAATGAGCACGGTAACTAGTTATTATGCCAAAATCGGGAACTGTTACTGGGATTTAGATAGGGTCGTCATTCATTACTTCATGTGTTTATTATTACTAATAAAACAGTGATACCAAATGCAGGTACAAACATTGCATACATGTATAGAGGCACAGTCTGCATCTACGTAAGACGCTGCTTTTCCCCTCCGAGTGCAGCTATATAGTCTGAATGTTCTAGTACTGAAATGCTGATTAATACTCTTCCTTTAACTCCATAATTTTCTTTTTTTCTTTGATAAGGAGGTAACCTCATTAACCTCATTAACCTCTACTCTTTGGATAATGACGTAATACCTTTTGCATGAAGATGGGGAGCTTTGTTATCTCTCCGTAGCCTTCTGTCTGTTCTCATTCAATGATTCAGTTGTGCCAGCAGTACTTATTGAACTATATCTGCCTTTTTGTGTTTGTTTGTTTACATACTTGGACTACATTGAAACACTCCAACAATTACATTTGGACTTGGTGGCTGATACACAGTTTCAAAACTTAACAGTTAGATTAGGGGTTTCTGTCATGTTGGCCAGGAGGGCAAATTTCAAAGCATGTGGGGTCCCTTCCTTGATGCATTTCAAAATCTGTGAGAATTTTCCAGCAAACTCTCTTATGTCAGGTGTGGAAATACAGTGTACAGGTCTAGGGCAGTGACCTGGGTGGGAATGAACAGGTTTATTTGGCAGGGATTATGTTCCATCCATTCGCTTCCGCTTATCCTTTTCAGGGTCGCGGGGGGCGCTGGAGCCTATCCCAGCTGTCATAGGGCGAAAGGCGGGGTACACCCTGGACAGGTCGCCAGTCTGTCGCAGGGCCAACATACAGGGACAGACAACCATTCACACTCACATTCATTCACACATTCACACCTAGTGACAATTTGGCTTAATCAATTAACCTTAATCAATTAACCTATCGGCACGGTGGTTAGCACTGTTGCCGCACAGCAAGAAGGTCCTGAGTTCAATTCCACCATCAGGCCGGGGTCTTTCTGTGTGGAGTTTGCATGTTCTCCCCGTGTTTGCGTGGGTTCTCTCCGGGTACTCCGGCTTCCTCCCACCGTCCAAAGACATGCAGGGATTATGTTACTTTGGGAAATATCATACATATGTTTTTATTTCTCCTTTTTTCTTCTTCTCTGTATTTCCGTTTTTTCATTTCCTTTCCCCCCCCTTTATTTCACAGCCTAAATGTACGAGCTACTTAACCCGAATGTACAGATCATCTGTATCCTTTTCTTTTTTCTGTTTATATGTATAAAAGGAAAAACTCTTAATAAAAAGACATTGTTAAAAAAAAAAAAAAAGACTAACATCGGTAGTGATCAATTTGCTTCATATATATTTATTTTCATATGCTGGTTAAGATTCACTTTTATGTTATTTAATGAATGTTTATGAAGAAACACTGAGTGGCTCTGTTCATAAATACCTGATGTTAACGTGTGTGAAGTGTTTTTACATATATTTTCATGTCTGCGTTGACTGGATAAAAATGCAGTGGCTTCAACAGACCTGCAAACACTGGCTGAGTAAGAAAAATATGAATCCCACACTAAGGTCAAAGGTCAGAGTGGAAACCACCATATGTTGTTGAACAAACTGAAGCCGTGCTGCCGCCTGCTGGTTGCATTTATACAACACTTTGATCCAAAGTGAACAGTTTCCCTCTGATTCACACTCACAGCAGTGACTGTGAGCGAGTCACGCTTTGGAGACAAGAAACTTTGTAGTTGTTTTGCTTCACACTCATTAAAAAGTAAATTAAACATCTGAGTGATTTCTGAAGTTGACAACAGTAAAAAAAAGTGTTAATTATTTGTAGCCAATTTTAATATGGATCATTAATATATTAATTGCTAACAACTAATGTCCTGATGTTTTATGATGATTTACAATAATTTAGATGTTTTTTTTAAATTAATGTCCAAGTGTCTTCATTTGGCATAAAGTTGCAGCTGTGTTGTAATACACCAGGTTTACCAATAGATGTCAGCAGAATTAGAGTTGATGAGATCCAGACCTCCAGTCTGAGTCACTTGTTCAGGGGTTTGATATTTGTCAGAGACCGAAACACCTCAGCTCTCTGTTTTCATGTCAGACTGCAGAGTGAACCACTGTAAACGTCTCCCTGGAGGACGAACATTTAAAACACAGCAAATATGATTTCCTACTGTCAGCCACAGCTGTAATCTGCTCTGTGTTGGTCTGAATATTTGGATTAAGACAATTATTATTTTGTCAAAATCGCACTTCAATTTGCAAAGATGAAAAAGGAAAAAAATCATCATATATTCCCTTTTTTTTTTGTTAAACGTTACACACAAATTGAAATATGAAATAGTCGACGCATCATTTCCTCTATGTTGGTTTCAGGGTTAAGCAGACGCAGGCACACAAACACTGAACTGAAACTTTCTGGTGTTAGATTTACAGCCACTCACTGATGTTCGCGCTGATTATAATCCACAGTTGTGGTTTTGTTTATCTTTAATCTTTGCTACAATCACTCAAGATAATTATCAGCCGACCACAACAAAACAGGAGCAGCTCAGATTCATCACATCAGATGACCTGATGAAACCCAGAGAAGCACACAAGAAAATCAACAAGTGAGAAGAAGACTTTATTGATCCTGCAGAGAAACCAGATCTCTGCTGCAGGAACAACTGCACAACCAAACAAACACAAACTACAATTAAAATATATAAATTAGAGTGAAGTTACAGCTAAGGGTAACTCGAGGTGTATTAAATGCACTCCGGTCTGATGGCCTGGTCATCAGTGGTTGGACGGGTGAGCTTCTTCACTGAAGAGTAGATGACCTCTGGCTTTGATGGCGTCTCTGATCACAAAGACACACAATTCAAACAACATGAAACACAGTTGTAGAAAAATGAATTCAACCTTTGCAACACAAATCTGTATTGATTAAGGGCAGAAGAGCTCCTGATACTCCCACATGAAAATCTAAGGTGCAGATTAAGGAATTATAGTGACCTCTGACCTCTGTGGCCTCACATGAATAAATGCTGGTTTCCTTGTTTCACTTCATCACGTTTCCCTCCACACATAACTAAGAAACTTTTTTTTTAAAGATTCAGAATACCTTCAATCATTATTATAGCATTAGCATTATTATTTTCTTTTTAAAGATGTTGTTATGTTTCCTTGATAGTTCTGGTATTTTAAAATATGTAGACATTCCCTATGATTAATGTTTTATATGTAGAATACTGCAGATGAAATGGGCATCTGTGCAGCACCTATGCTGGCATAATGCATTAGTTTGCTTAACTTATCCAAAAATCTCACACTGAGTACCAAACATTTAGGATCTGTTTTTACTGTGTTACTAACCTGACCCTCAGGACAGATGTGCACAATGACCACATCTGATTTGTGCAAGATTTATTCAAACTAGCATTGCTCCTCACAGAGATATAAAAATATAAACAATACTACCTCTGGCCTCTCTCGCTGTCTGCTGAGGCTCTTGTGCTATTTTGATTTCGCTGTACGTGGTGTCATCTGTGATGGCATCTTCTCCAGCTTCTTGATCAGCTGAACCAAAATAAAGTAAAACATGATTTAAAAACACTCAGAGTGGGCCTTTCTTTATAGATGTAATTAAAAGATTGAAATGATGATATTAGCACTTTATAATAGAGCCTTCAATTTAGATGCACCCTAATCTACCATGTAGCACAGGTGTTTTCTACATTTAGGGTTTAGTTTTCAGTAAACATATTTAACTGTTTGAAACAATCAATAATCCTAAAGTAAGAAAGGGAGGTTAGGAGAGTCTATGAAAACAGCCTGAACTGCAAATGACAACAAAGTGAAAATGGACATTAGGATAAGCTGTAATATAATAAGTTGTAATAATGTAACATTCAGAGCAAGTATTTGTACCTAACCATACCTCGAGGTCACAGAGTAATATTTCATGATGATAAAAGTAACACTTCATAACACAACCACTGATTTATTTTGTAAGTTGCTAACAGTGACCATGTGTTTCTTCTAAATGAGGGATATGTTGTTAAAAAGGCATTTACTATAATTCACACCTACATATGAAACCTGATGAGGAAGCAGTGAATGTTTTCAGGTAGTGAAAATAACACTTTAGATTCCAAACATTATAAATTTTGGGAATTCACACCATAGAGTTTGAGCTGTAATGTGACGACATGTACTTACAATGTAGACACAACATATATATATAGGAAATTGTTTAAATGTACAAACCATTTAGCAAAATTAAGCCACACATACAAAATCCAGACATTTGAGTCTCACCTTCAAGTTTTCTGCAGACACATTCCCTCATCACTAGAACCAGTAACAACAGCAGAACCAAAACACAGACTGATCCAAAGGCCAACACAGCAAGTAGAGGAGGTAACGCAGGTGGAGGGGTGGATGCAGGTGGAGCTGCAGTGATGGGTTTTTCTAAATGAACCGAAGAAAAAGTTATTTTCATGCACTGAATGTTTGAATACTGAATACACAAACACAGTCTAAGTGTGTCACCTGTGACAGTGATCCAGCTGGATGGAGACTCTCCATGACCGCTGATGTCACACTTGTAGAGGCCTTCATCAGACCTGGAAACATGCTGGATGGTCATGTGACCTGTAGTCTCATTCCCAATGAAGACGCCATCTTTATAGAAAGCAGCTGTGAGGTTGGAGGGAGTGGTCTTTGTTTCACAGAGCAGAGTGACGTCATCTCCCTCCATCACAGGGAGGACAGGACTCTGCAGGATCACTGATCCACCTCAACACAGAGACAAACTACAGCATTTCATCCATTTACACACAGCTTCATCAACACTAACTCCACACACTCAGCTTACCAGTGACTGTCAGGTTAACCATGTTACTGATGGGACCCTCTCTGGACTCACACCAGTAAACTCCACTGTCCAGTGTTAAGATGTAGCTGATGTTACAGCAAGAACCAGGTGGCTCTCCCCATTCTTGATTGTGATCTCCACACTCAGCTCTGGTGTCTCTGCTTGTGTTTCTCCTCAGAGTCCATCCAGCAGAGCTGTCGTCCTCCTCACAGCTCAGAGACACAAAGTCTCCTTCGAAAAACTGAGAGCTGCTGGGACTCACAGTCAGATGGGCTGTGAGGGAAACATCAGAAGAAGACATCCAAACATTGGTCATCTCAGCTGATCTCAGTTAAAGCACACATAAAGTGAAATTGTTACCCTTCTATGAAGGGTTGACAAATGTTTTAAAAGACACATTATTTACAGGCTGCTCTACCCTAAATACTGTTGCTTTTTTTCTGCAAGCAGCTTTTTCAGCCACCTCAACCTCAGCTGAGGAGGTCCTACAACTGCTTTTTCTTGTTTCAGAATGACAGGGCTTAGTTACAGGAAACAAAAAAAATAAAACAGAAACAGAACAATAAATGAAACAAAACACAGGGAGACTAAACAACAATACAGAGACACAGAATTATAAAACAAAACTAAACAAAATGACAAGGGACAACTACAAAAAGCAATCCTCCTCATGAGACTCACATTACAACCATGTGACCTATGTGTCATGCAATTATATTTGTGGTCTCTTTATTTCTTGTAAAAGTGGAAATGGCAATTAATTTTGCACAGCTTACAATTCATGGTGTGTGATCCTGGGCTTTGGTGCATATAGTGCATGTATGAAACAAGAAGCCATCTGTCTTCTCACTGGTTGCTCCTCACAAACACAAGGCTGGACCAGAAGCTTTTTAGTGCAGTCTGAAGCCTGAGATGTTGGCTCACAGGAATTACTTATACGTATCTCGTTATTAGAAACTTTAGCCATGTTGACTGTTTAGTATGAACAGGCAGCGGGGAAAGTTAAATAGGTCACCTGTAGTAAGCATGTAAATGTACCAATGAACAGATGTGCACTGATGGCAAGACACAGAACTGAAGTAAAGTTGAGTAAAATAAAAAATTGCAATAAAAATAATACTTATTTTTATAAATGATTGTTTTTAACAGCTTAAAGTCTCAGGTGGTCGTATAGAGTGCAACGGGCAGAGTAACTGCAGCAAATACTGCAAACAGAGAGCAAACAGACCACTGACGGCTGGAGCCACACTGAAAAAAATGTTACAGAGAAAAGTGCTGTGTGGTTTATTAATGCGTTTGAAAAATGTACCAACCTTGGGAGGGTCTGCAGTCCAGCAGTGAAGTCAGCACTGAGGAGAAATGACACACAGGTTGGTGTTAAATTCAAAAAGGAAACGAGTGTAATGCCATTAACTGCTTTGTTCTTTTTTTGTTTGTTTTATGTTTTGGGTTTTTTTTTGTTTTGTTTTGTTTTGTTTTGTTTTTCTTTGTTTTACAAACTTACAAAAAGCAGTTTTTAATTGATGATTTCATTTATTAAGGAAAACATAGTCCAATCCTAGTTGGTTCTGTGAGAAAAAGTAATTGGAAAGCTGGGTTCAGTTTGACCAGCCACACCCAGGACAGGTTACTGTCAGACATGTTTGCTAAAGCATATAGTTAGGACTGGATCAGGTGACCCTGAATCCTCCCTTAGTTATGCTGCAAGGTGTAGGCTGCTGGAGGATTCCCATGATGCATTGGGTTTTTTACTTTTCAGTATCTCTGCATTGAATCATATCTGTTATTAACCTCTGTCTCTCTTCCACAGCATGTCTTTATCCTGTTTTCCTTCTCTCACCCCAACTGGTCGCTGTTTTTTAATAAATGCTGGCTCGCACATATGGTAAATGGCCTTTATTTATATAGCACTTTTCTAGTCTCTAAGGACCCCAAAGCGCTTTACATATCCAGTCATCCACCCATTCACACACACATTCACACACTGGTGATGGCAGCTACATTGTAGCCACAGCCACCCTGGGGAGCACTGACAGAGGCGAGGCTGCCGGACACTGGCGCCACCGGGCCCTCTGACCACCACCAGTAGGCAACGGGTGAAGTGTCACAACGACACAACGACGCAGACTGTCCGAGCTGGGGCTCGAACCGGCAACCTTCCGATTACAAGGCGAACTCCCAACTCTTGAGCCACAATCGCCATATCAGCTGTGTGCGGATGTGTCACACCAATCAATCAGGCCCATCTAAAGTTTGCCAGTAAACGTGTGAATGATTGAGAGAAGATTCCTGAGCATCCTGTGGTCAGATGAAAGTAAAGTCATGCTGTTTGCTATCAGCTGTTTGAAGAAGAGAAATGCCCTAACGATTCTTTGAGGCTCTTTTTCTGCAGAACGACTTCTTTCCACTGAGGAGCCAATGAATCGAGCCACTGAAGCTCCTTCCATCAGCCAGAAAAATGAAGATGGGTTATGGCTGCATGACAATGACTAAGAACATACTGCAAAGGCAACAAAGGAGCCGCTAAAGCAGAAGCATATTAAGGTCATAGAGCAGTTTCAAGACCTCGGTCCTGAAGAAAATCTGTGGAGGGAGCTTAAGAAGAAGCAACTGAAGCAAACCTTCGTACAAACCCATTGACCACCAACGAGAAACGTTTCACCCTATGGTTGATATTCTCTCTCTCCGCGTTCACTTTATATTTCTCAAATTTTGCGAGCTGAGTGTACAGTCTTGCAATTTTTATAATCTGTCTCCAGCAAATATTTCCTTACATTATAACAAAAATAAGAAAAATCGAAAACTTGTATTTAAAAACGGCTATTTTTCAGCATCTAACAGGATTTCACTCATTTGTCTGATCATTCAATCTGCCCACATAACACTTGTTCCTGTGACCTTTCGTGTTTCCATTAATGCTCCCGTTTCTATTATTTCATATTTGGAAAAGCTGTACTTACAGAGCGACAGCAGGAGCGATGTTCTCGGCATTGTTTCACATCTTTATTTGCGCATTTCTTTCAGTTACACACACCCCAAAAACAGTGTCCTACTTCTGTGTAAGTGTCTGTGGTTTTCTGTCAGCTGTAAAGGAAAAAGGAAAAACATCTGACGTGGCTCCGTTTCTCAGCACAGAGACCACCCGAACGCGTGACGAACTGAGAGTGAAACCAAACTACAAAATGTTTATGGTTCTGGTTTTGAATGAAACTTTGCCCTCATAAAGAACTCTTACTCTACTCTTACTTACATGTTAACTTTACTTTCAGAGCATCTTTCAACAGCTGAAAACAAATATGAATACAACACTGAATAAAATAATCGTGTGACATAATCACACTCTGTCAGCACTTCCTGTGCATTTCCTCTGAAGCTTTGAGTCTCTGCTGGTAAGCCAGACGTTAGGAGCCATTCACACCACAGACTGCGGCATGTGTGCTGTATGAATGTGTTAAACTGCCAGCCCGGGCCTCTCAAGTACATTTTTTCCTCCATCTGCGCATCTTCTCTTCAGAAATCTGTAAAACATCTCAAGTTGAGAACCTGTAAGTCTGTTGCTTGCTTCAGATCAGTCTTAGAGGATTTAGATACCGGCTGGAAACAAAACTGGAGATGGATTATAAATCTAAGATGAAGCTAACGTATATGTGCAAAGTGAGAATCAATGTGACATTGCCAAGTCAGAAAGTATGTGCGCCTTCTTGTCAGCTCAAACAAAAAGTCTCGTCGGTGGCTTGACGTCATATAAAGATCATGACACACCGACTGCGAATCAAACCAAGATGCAGAGCTGAATGTGAGACCTTCTCAAAGCAGAATGTAAAATCACGCGTGAAGTACAAAAAGTCTGACAACATGAAGGTGTTTTGTCTCAGCACACTGCACATCCTCTCATGACCACTAGTGTGTGACTTTACACACCTACATATTGTATTATTCATGCCCCGCTAATACTGGGCTGGCCCCAGTTCAACAGGGTACTGTAAACATTCCTCTGAGATTTTGGTCCATATTGACATGATGACATCACACATTTGCTGCAGATTTATTGGCTGCACATCCCCTGTGTTCCACCACATCCCAATTAGATTAAAATCGGAGGTGATTTGAATACACTGAACTCATTGACATATTCTGAGCTTTGACAGCTTTGATGTTCTGAGGTGCTGGAAGCAGCCATCACTATGGTGGTCTGATGGACAGGGTCAGCAGTGAAACATTTGCAGTGTTTGTTGTTGTTTTTTTAAGTAAAATCATTCACGGTTTTCATTCAAGTTGTAGTGAAATGAATAAAAATCAGCATGTTGAGGATCATCTAGCATGTGTGTAATATTTTGGCATGCTGTGGTGTTCCTGCTGCCTTCTGCATGCTGATTGTGAGGCTGCAGTTAACTGTAGTTGTGTTTGTGAGTTGACACGTCGACTTTAATCTCTCAGATTTCCACATGTCAAACGTGCACATAGACTAGGAGGAACTTTACATCTTAGACATTTTACATCTTTAAAGTGCTCTCAGAAATTTCTCTTCCTCTTGCTCTGCAGAACTGAAAATCTTTGTTTGAAATACAAAAGTCATTCTCTCAGTTCTTTAAAGCGTTAAGTCTAACTTTATTGTCCTTCATGTCACGGTGGACCATCTTTGCTCCTGTCCTTCATGGATTCTCTGATATTCATCCTGATTTTGACTCTGATTTCTGGGTATTCAGGTGAGTGAAGCGGTTAGCCTTTTCATGCATAGCGGTCACTACAGTGGACAGCTATTCAAAGGCTGTTTTCTTGTATTTGTGCCAGTGTTGATAGTATACTTGCACATAAACCACTGCAGTGGACACTGATGTGTTTTTCCATACACATCAGTTGTGCACCTTTTTTATGCCTAAAGATGAATAAAAATACTTATGAAAAAAATCCTGATTGAGGTTGTCATAATTCATGCATGCCAGGATTAAAGACAAAAGTCAATATGTGGGCAGTCTTTTAATGCTCTGTTTGTCTGAGTAAAGGGTGAATGTTTACTATAGCAGGTACAGTATCTGTTACTGTTAAAGTAACTGTAATAGCAGTGCTTTGAAGAAAGACGGCCTTAGGATGTTAAAGAGGTGTTGGTGGTGGCATAAGTTACAGAATACCCAGACCTTTATTAGCCTGTTTGGCTTTTTCTGCTGATTTATTGATTTAGATGAACTAAAGGGCCAGATGAATTGCTGAGGTCCTGTATCAGATCTTTTCTGCATCTTTTCTTTACTGCTCACATTTACTAACTATATGATATTCAGACACTGTTCATCTCCTGCAAACAGTTTTTTTAGGCTGCTTCTTTTTTTGTCCTCCGTTGGTCCAGTTTCGCTCTGCGTCATTGCAAAATCCTATTTTATGTCTATGAAACTGTTACATTTGGAATTTTTAGTAGAATAAAATATTGTCTAAGAATATTAATATAATATTAATTCATCCCTTCAGTCAGGTGGCTCGTTATGCTTGAATGATTCATAGATCAGTGTTAAGTGGTTAAAAAAAAAAGAAAAGAAAAAGAAAAAGAGCATCTGACTGAAAATGGTCAGGTAAAAGGACTGGACTGAAAATAAATGGAAAATCAGCAGGTGTCCAAAGAAACACTTTGAAAGCCATTTTTCAGAAGACCACTTTAACAAATTCTAAGAAAGTAAATTGGAAGTAAAATATAAAGAAATGAGGGATGACTCAAGAGTTTTGCATAGTATCCATCTTTTATATACAGTTGGTAGATGTAGGCAGGAGTGGGCTCAGACCAGCCAAATGGTGGCTTGTTTCCATTCATCCGGTGGAATAAAAATAACAGAGGAAACATGAAACACTGACTGACTGATTGGATCAGCGGATTGCAGCACGCCTCCAGAGTTTCTCAGTGCCCACCTTCAGAAATGCAAACAGAGAGGGGAGGAAACAGAACTGTGTATGTGTGTGGACAAACACACACGTTCTGACGTGTAGATGAGTCATTATGTTGCTTGTGTTGTTTTTGTTCTTTGCCATAAAGAGTTCATTTCTTTCTTTACCTCTTACCTCTGTAGCTAACACCTTTACCGTCAGATAAATCATTACTAATTGAATGTTGTGTTAAATCTCTGCTGGGAGAGAAGTTGTTGCTGAGTGTGGATTAAAGTTTACATTAAATGTGCTTAGTGATTATTTTCAGTTTGTTTTACTGCAGGTTAAGATTTTTTGAGCAGATGTTCATTCCTACAATGCGTGCTCTTCTACAGCCTGTTGAAACGACTTCTGCCCACATGTTCTGTGGTTTCATTTCAGCTGCCACAGCTCGTCTGACTGTGAGTCCCAGCAGCTCTCAGCTGTTTAAAGATGATTTTGTGTCTCTGAGCTGTGAGGAGGACGACAGCTCTGCTGGATGGACTCTGAGGAGGAACACAAGCAGAGAAACAAGGAGTCAGTGTGGAGATGAGTTTGGAAGATTAGATGGTTCTTCCTGCGTCATCAGCCACATCGTTCTACTGGACAGTGGAGTTTACTGGTGTGAGTCCAGAGAGGGTGCCATCAGTAACATGGTTAACCTGACAGTCGCTGGTAAGCTGAGTGTGTGGAGTTAGTGTTGATGAAGCTGTGTGTAAATGGATGAAATGCTGTAGTTTGTCTCTGTGTTGAGGTGGATCAGTGATCCTGCAGAGTCCTGTCCTCCCTGTGATGGAGGGAGATGACGTCACTCTGCTCTGTAAAACAAAGACCACTCCCTCCAACCTCCCAGCTGCTTTCTATAAAGATGGCTCCCTCATCAGGGAGGAGCCTACAGGTCACATGACCATCCAGCATGTTTCCAGGTCTGATGAAGGCCTCTACAAGTGTGACATCAGCGGTCATGGAGAGTCTCCATCCAGCTGGATCACTGTCACAGGTGACACACTCACCTGTCTGTGTTTCTGCAGCTTTCAACATTCACAATGTGACGACAACTTAATGACTGTGTTTGCTTTATTTTAGGGGAACACACCACCACACCTCCACCTACATCCACACCTCCCCCTACATCCACACCTCCCCCTACATACACACTTCCACCTACATCTGGACTTTCACTTACATCGTCCTCTGCATCATTCGTCCCTGGTCTTCTTCCTGTCTTGCTGACTGTTGCATCAGCCTGTGCTGCGATGCTGAGATGACACGATTACAGGAAACTCAAAGGTGAGATTCAGACTTCCGGATTTTACGTCGTTTTAAACTTTATATTTACCACAGTTCAAAATTTTCTTCAATATTTAATTTCTTAAAATTTTTTTAAAAAATTGTGGTTTGTTTCAGATAAACAAGAAGGAGCTGGATGAGACAACATCACCAGTGTCATCATGCATTTTCACCGTCTATGAGGACATTTTTATCAATGACATTATTATTACTGTTTCTCTCGATTGCAGAGACTCGTTTCTTAAAATGATGTCTCCTAAAACTTTCTACACAAATTCACAACTACACAGCCACTTCCAACAAAACCTCCATTTACCAGGTTAAAAGCAAATTTTGCCTAAATATATCACATAAAGCCCTCAAAACACACTGGAGTTCCCCACCCCTGCTCTTTGACTGTTTTCTGCAGGGGTGGGGAACTCCAGGGCTCGAGGACCAGTGTCCTGCACGTTTTAGATGTGTTCTTGATCCAACACAGTCTTTAAGTTCTCCACAGGCCTAGTAATGAACTAATCCTTTGAATCAGGTGTGTTAACCCAGGGTGAGATCTAAAACCTGCAAGACATCAGCCCTCGACTCCTGGAGTTCGACGCCTGTGCTTTTCTGTGTGCAAAACCAACACCATGGGGATCCCCCACCCTCAGCTCTCAGGTTTATTCCAGTGTTTCATTTTTTCCAGGGCAAATCTGTTTCACCAAGATCAAAGTTAATCTTCATAAACTGAAAATTCAGATGAATTAAATCTCACATAAACATATTTTAATCCATCCATCCATTCTCTTCCACTCATCCTTGTCAGGATTGTAAGGATGGCTGCAGCCTATCCCAGCCACCAGGGTGGGAGGCGGGGTACACCCTTGCCAGTCTGTCACAGTGCCAACACAGAGACAGACAACTATTTACACCTATGGGTAATTTAGATTCACCAGTTGACCTAACTCCACTAACTGCATGTCTTTAGACCAGGGGAGGGAGCCAGAGTGCCCAGAGAGAACCCACACAGACACATGCAAACTCCACACAGAGAGGCCGTGGCATGATGGTGAAGTTAAATGCACGACCTTCCTTCTGTGAGGCAACAGTGCTAACCACCACATATTTAACCTGCGAGGAAAGTGAGAGCATTTTCACATCACAGCAGAAACATCTGGACCTGCATCCTGATGCTGTTCGTGGATATCCTGAAGACCGATAACGAGGCTCCTCCAGAAAAGTTCAAATAATTTGCTTCAATATCGAGTCATCTGTATATTAAACACCAGCTGTTTGTGTCACATGTTTGGAAGTATACTAGAATAAAAAAGAACATTTAAACATTTGATAAGTGTGTTTTTGTTCAATAAGCAGTGACAGCTGTGTATACTGCACCCTTGATGATGCATGTGAGAGACACCTGCTCCTCAGACTTGTGTCTGATTAATCAGTATCATTATTTTCAATAATAATATGTTAATAGTGATTACTGAGAAAATTTTGGACGGCACACACAGCTGTTTGAACTCTAATATAGTGAAGGTAGCATGGTCACTCATGTTGGGTAAACATTTATTTATTTCACAATTTCAAATCATGTCTCGGTGTCATTGTGTTGGTTTTAAGTGTGATTTTGTTGCTTGCAGATGTCTTATAGGAAGAGGGTTTAACTTCCATAACAACTGCTCCCAGTGATCTAATCCAGTGTTCACACAGGTGAAGAAGTGCTTCCTCTCGCTTTGTAAAATCTCTCTTTAAGTAACAGGAGTCACTCCCTCCCTTCATTAAGGAGACAGCTGAGTGAAAACTTGCTTTAAGACAGACTGCAGCCACTCCTGTCTGCCGCTGTCATTCATCGATTCCCTCACATGCATTTTGGCTCTGATTTCTGGCTCTGCAGGTGATTGAAGCAGTGAATCCATGCATCTGTGTTTATCCATTTTTTCCCATGACCTAGGATGCAAGGGCAGCATCCTAAGCAGAGAAGCCCAGACCTCCCTCTGCCCGGCCACCTCCTCCAGCTTGTCGGGGGGAACATCAAGGTGTTTCCAGGCCAGCCAAGAGATATAATCTCTCCAACGTGTCCTGGGTCTGTCCAGGGACCTTCTCCCAGCACGTTTAATATATTATATTATATATCAGAGATCAAGCGTGTTTCAGACTACAAGCCAGATGTAGCCATTCTTGTATTTTGCTTGTTTACATTATTGTATTTTGCACGACTCTGTTGCTTGTGAAGCTCGCACACAAGAATTTCACTCACATGTGCTGTACCAATGTACCTGCACATGTGATGTGACAATAAAAGTGATTTGATTTGATTTGATTTGATTTGAAGCCCTGTAAGAAGTAGGTTTTTAACTGCGTTCAGGTTCAGTTCCAGGCAGGAAATGTTTGAGGATATTCAAGTTGAAGTGTTTTACTCCACCTCCAAAGTTTCTCACTGGACGTTCATATTAAATATTTTCAGTGTTTCAGATGCTGAGGTTAGTGTATATATGATTAATCCCTGTGAAACTAACCCTGCGAACACTCAGTGGGCTCTCCTCTTTCATCTGAATGATGTCAGGAAATTCATCTCAGGTCTGCTGTCTCTGCACTTCTTCCCCTTTTATGCGTTTTAACCTACATTGTTCTGTATAATGTATTCACACGCAGAGACTAGCATTACTGCACTCTTGACTGTTTAAGATTCATGCTGAACTTAATGTATGCACTCAAACATCCCCTCTCTGCCCCCTGCTGGTAACATCTCCAACCTTTTACTGCAATTGATCATATTGACTATAGCAGCATTTTTTATACTTATATTTGTAATATTTTGACACCAACAGCAGCTGACCAGCTTTTTTGTGCAAATGTTTATTGTTACACTGACTGCTCTTCAACACCTCGTAATAATCATCTATACTAATCGTTGTTTTACATCTGCCTACATGTTCTAATGTTTGATTTCAGCCCTTACAGCTCGTCTGAATGTCAACTGAATGTCAGCTCTCGGGTTGACAGTCAATGAATATATATATTCATCTGTATTCGAAACAAGAGCCATTTGTACAGGTTTTGGAAAACTATTTAAAAAACATTTGATATGTGTGTTTTTGTTCAGTGAGAGAGTTGTCTAAACATTTAAAAGTGATCTACTGAAAAGACCTGACTCTGACTAATCTGTTGTCTTTATTTCTGTATGTTGGTGTGTTGGTGTTTACTATGGAGTGAAATTAGTCTCCATTTTGCACATTTGAACATCTTACTTTATGTTTAAGGATCATATGATACACATTTCTAACGTTTTTGAGACTAATGTTTGAGGCTATCCAAGGTTAAGTGGTTTACTCTCCAGTATATTTGTGGTTCTCTGTGTGTTTGTGCCTCGATTCACCAGCTGTGCCAGTGGTGATACATAAACACTGCATTAGGGTAAAAAAGAGGAGGTGGTGGTGGCACAAACTGCAGGTTAGTCAGACCCCGGGGTGTCTCTTTGTTCTTTATTTTCTCCTCTTTCTTCGGTTTTTCTTTTTCTTTTAACAGTTAAGTTTAGAAAATAGGTTTTTGCTATTTTTTCTTTTAAATGCTTCCCAGCAGTGAATCTGCTCAGTGATACAACACAATTTGGGACAGAGCCATCTCACGGGTGTTATAACCTACAGGGCAGGGCTTAGATAACAAAGCGCACCGTGTGCATGAATGAGCACCAATAGCTGCTTTGAAAAAATGCAACCCTTTGAGATCTACTAGTCTGTAGCAGCGACTGCTGTTTGCTCTGCTGTCTGCTGGGGGGGGGGGAGTATCAGAGCCAGAGAAGCCAGCTGGATCAGCAAAGGGATCAAAAGGTTCAAAGCGACATTGGTCACAATTTAGAGGCGTTTGACTCATTGAGGGTCAGAGGTCACTAAACTGAAGTGGACAACCGATCCCACCCGCTCCACTCCACACTGCGGAGGCAGCAGAGCTTCTTCTCCCTCAGACTGATTTAACCTCGCTACCATAAAGAACACCTCAGGAAATCATTCCTACCATTCTCTATGAAGCTGCATAACAACTCTTCATTCTGTGACAAGTGACACCTGCCAGCCATAATGTCCCAATCTCATCTGTGTTTTACTATTATATCAAACTATTTACCTTAAATATTGTATTACATTATTGTATCCTTTCAGCTGTTTTTCTTAGATTTAATGTATACATGTTATTCTAATTTTACACAATGTTAAAGTTGCTTTTACTTAATGTTTTATTATATCCCTGCATAGTAAAGTATAAGACCCTCAGCAGGCACCTGTGGCACCTACCTAGCTATTGATCTATCTTGACAGCTCACAGATAAAAAGTTATTTCAGACGGTGATGCTCAGGCCACTCAAAGGTGAACTGTTTCTTAGACAATGTTTTTAGTTTATGCTCAGCCAATTGAGAAATCCCTCCATTTGCAGTCAGACGTCAGGCTTGTCTGACTGGATAAACAGCTCAAAGCCCGTCTCCCGTTTCTCACTGTGAGAGATGTAAACACACGGAGGAGGAAACAGACGGCTGCGTGGACATCTTCAGCTCATAGCAAAACAAACAAAATGCACACACAGTAAAAAAACACTCACACTGACGTACAGATGAGACCATATGTTGCTGATGTTTTTGGTCTCTTCCATGAACTACATTTTTTGTAGGTCTGGTTTAGCTTTTCCATTAAAAGTCTTATTTTGTTGAATTTATATTACTGGTGTGTACTTTTATGGTACAACGGCAACAGAAAAAAGCAAATATGCTTTTTAAATGAGCACTTTGAGCGCCAAACTTTCTAAAATAGAAGCAAATGAGTTCATCAAGCAGAAGTACAACGATGTGCAGCAGTTGAAGTAAAGAAATGTGAGTTTCTGTGGGTGAAGGAGGAAAACAGTGCCAAATCACAACAACAATCGCCTCAAGGTGCTTTATATTGTAAGGTAGACCCTGCAATAATACAATAACCCAACAATCATATGATCCCCTCTGAGAAAGCACTTTGGTGAAAGTGAGAAGGAAAAACTCCCTTTTAACAGGAAGAAACCTCCGGTAGAACCAGGCTCAGAGAGGGGCGGGGCCATCTGCTGCGACGGTGCAGAGAGGTCTATTAACACATAGTGAGTGAGAAAGGTGACTGGAAAGGAAAAACACAATGCATCATGGGAAATTCCCTGGCAACCTACGTCTATTGCAGCATAACTAAGGGAGGATTCAGGGTCACCTGGTCCAGCCCTAACTATATGCTTTAGCAAAAAGGAAAGTTTTAAGCCTAATCTTAAAAGTAGAGATAGTGTCTGTCTCCTGAATCCAAACTGGAAGCTGGTTCCATATAAGAGGGGCCTGAAAACTGAAGGCTCTGCCTCCCAGCAGGTAAGCCTGCAGTTTGGGATGGAGTGACATGGTAGTATGAGGTGATTAAGATTTTTGATGTTAGATATTTTAGAGATTAATTTTACAGTATTTGCTCAAATGGAATAAAGCAGTCCTACATATTTGTTTTAATATGTGCTTTGACTCTACAAGCACAGTGTAAATATCAGTACAACAGCCTTGATTATATGGACACATGGCTCGTTTGAATGAAATAAACTTTACTGATATACAGAGCTTGTTCTCATTTTTTTTCTATTCTTTTTTTAAAAATATCATATTTCTGATGTTTTATATCTGTTCTCAGTGTTTACAATATAATACAATATAAGTCCTAATGATTTTGTAGTATTATCAGATGTTTGTGCTATGCTACTATATTATATCTCATGTTCCTTATATCTTATTTCACATTCCTTACATTTTATATGACACATTTCAAATGTCTTATGTCAATAAAAGATAAGGGAACTGTTGGAACATCGAGCAGCTTTATTTTGACATCCTGTGATATTCCTGCTTTATGCTCTGTGTCGTGCTGTGGCGGTGCATGTGTGCTCTGTTTTGAGGCCAGAGATGTTAATCTAGTTAAATAATCACACTGGTCACAAGGATCTTTACATTTATTTACTTTTGAATAAGCGTGTGATCCCTTTGTCTGCTTCTGGTCTCGATTCTGAGAACCACAAACCCTTCCTTTAAATGACGCTGCCTCCTTGTATAAACACTTGTCAGTGTCGAATGTAAAGCTGGTTTCCTTCTGCAGTCACTCTGCACTCGTCATTCATGGATTCTTTCAGATTCCTCCTGATTTTGATTCTGATTTGTGGTGAGTAAAGCACTAAAAAGACAAAAGTTTATAAGGAAGTGATGGAAGTTTTTTTTTAAATATGTAATATAATTGGTTTGTGGCACATATCAGAGATCCTGCATGTTTTTGTTTCTGTAATTCCTATGATTGGTTAGTTTTTAGCTGCATGTATTATTGTAGGGTCTACCTTACAATATAAAGCACCTTGAGGCGACTCAAGGAGTTAATTAAGCGACTTAATTCAGGAGATGATGGTGATCTCTGTGAAGTCCGTGGCCTGACTGATGGTGTTGAGGATACAGAGATAATGGTCTATCATAAAGGAAGTTAATTAATGGATTGGTGTAGGTGACCTAAATAAGTTTCAGTGTTTGACTTTTATCTCTCACAGGTTAGTAAAGGATGGTGCTAACAGTGTAAAGACGAGTTGGGAGAGACAGACCCGTCTCGCTGATGTTTGTCTGGGAACAGACAACAAATCCATGTGCATACATGAGCCTCACCAGCTGCTTCCACAAACACGAAATGAGGATGAGAACAGGTTGTTCACAAGCTTAGTCTAAACCTATGAGCTCTCGACAGCAGCGGGCTTTTTGTTGTTGTTGTTCATTCAGTGGAAAAAATATAGCACAGAAACCATTAGCTATGTTTCTGATGTGTAACAACAACAAACTCTCTCCCTGCCCACCGTGTTAGCCCCGCCCCACCACGGGTGAAAACACTCACAGCATGCGGTCAATTTCTTCCACTATGAGCTTAGAGCAAGACAAATAAAACATACACGCACACGGTTGTGTTGCATACAACCTGCTACTACATGTAGAGGAGTCCATATGTTTCCATTCGTATTGATAGATCAGTACATCTGCATTTTACTTTTATTTTCTTTATTTTGCATCTTTTCTAACTGGTCGCACTGAAAAATATAAGGTTGAGGTGTTTTGTGCATATGCAGAGGAGGGATAATGGATATACAGGACAAAGAATCATAAATATGGAGCTGCCAGGCAGGAGGAAAAGAGGAAGACCACAGAAAAGACTGATGGGTGGAGGGAAGGAGGACAAGCAGAGGGTTTCAGAGGGAGGATGTTAGGGATAGCTGTATAGACAAGTACAGGGTACAGAGAGCAGCAGTTGGTTTTTTTAGTGCTGTGCTTTTACCACACTGACAGCAGTACAACAAATTACAACAAATCTATTTCTAAGATTTGTAATTGTAGTCCTGTGGTTTGATACAGACTCATGTTGGTGTATGAACTGAGATAAATCATCTTTTGTATTAATATGGCGCCAAATCACAACAGCAGTTGCCTCAAGAGGCTTCGTGTTGTAGGATACAGACCGTACAGTGTTAGAAAAAAAACACCCAACAGTCAGACGATCCCCTCTGAACAAGCACTTGGCGATAGTGGGAAGGAAAAACTCCCCTTTAACAGGAAAAAGCTTCAGACTGGGTGGAGCAGCCATCTGCTGCCACAGGTTAGGGGTGAAGGAATGGAAATAAATGGACAGAGGTGTATAAACAGATAGTGATTACACATCACATGGGTTACAGATTCAGATTTAGATTTGAATATTTTCGTCATGAATCCTCTTCAAACCATCATGTGAGAAACTTGCATGTTAGTCTGCTCTTTTATTCTCCGGGCTTCATCTCACCTAAGTTGCACAAGTATCTCACTTATGTGAGAAGACTGATTTAAAAAAAAAAAGACCAGATGGTTTTTGGTATCAAAATGATTCCTTGTTTTTCACTTTAGCCCTCACAGCTCGTCTGACTGTGAGTCCCAGCAGCCTCCAGCTGTTTGAAGGAGACTTTCTGTCTCTGCGCTGCGTGGAGGACCACAGCTCTGCTGGATGGACTCTGAGGAGAAACACTAGTAAAAAGCGAATGACTCCGTGTGGAGATGGGTGGGGGCAAGCAACTGCTTCTGCCTGCAAGATCACCTATATCTTAACACAGGACAGTGGAGATTACTGGTGCGAGTTCAGAGAGGGAGAAACCAGCAGCACCCTCACCCTGAGAGTCACTGGTAAGTTGAGTGTGTGGAGTTAAGCTTCTTTTATGGTCAAGCATGTTCACTGTCCGCTCCAATTCAGGGATGGCCTGTCTCTCCCTGCAATGAGCTCTGTTGCCAGATGGAGGCAGTATACCAAAGTATAGTCTGTGGGCCAGTCTTGCTTGTAGTAGTGATGGTCTGTCAGCCCACGGGGAAGATCGACGTTCAAACACAGAAAGAGCTGAAGTGAAAAAAGGGTTAAAATAATGAAAAGTGTTGACTGTGTTTTTCATACTATTTTTTTTTTCACTTTTTCCCCATCCTCCTGTTCTGATTCGATCCTCGCTCTATTCCGGCCCACATTCAACTGCTCACATAATCTGCTTCCAGTGATTTCCAGTCAGGATCTTGGAGTACTGCACTGGAACACACCTGGGATGGGAAAAAACCCAACCACAATTGTGCATGTGTGGGACCGTAAAACCAACATTACTGTTCATGAAGCTATGTGTAAATGGATGAAATGTTGTAGTTCTTTGCCTGAAGGGAGGAAGCATGTAATTGATTCTGTTTGATTGTCTGTATGTTTGTTAGCAGTCTAGTGTCCAAAGTTTTCAGGATGCCTTTTTCAAATGGTAGATAAAAATGGTAGATACCAATAACAGCTCGAGCTGATTTAATTTTGGGGAAATCAGGTCAAGGTCACACCACGTGGGGAAATCATCAAAAAATGCATATTACCCACAACTGTTTATAGATCTTCTTCAAACTTGTGAACAACATACTAGGCTTTACTTAGCCTGACTAAGCACTTGAACTTGACCCTTCATTTCTAAGACCCAGGGTCAAAGCTGACCTTCACAAAAAAATAAATAACCCATATAGAGTAATAGATCATGTGAAAGGGCACAAGAGCATTTTTTAACCTCTTTTTCAATTGAAAACTCAACTTTTTAGAGCTTATAGAAACCAAACGCTTCAGACAATTCTGCTCCAATCATATATATATATATATATATATATATATATATATATATATATATATATATATATATAAAACATGGTTAAGCTGACAGTCACTGGTAAGCTGAGTGTGTGGAGTTAGTGTTGATGAAGCTGTGTGTAAATGGATGAAATGCTGTAGTTTGTCTCTGTGTTGAGGTGGATCAGTGATCCTGCAGAGTCCTGTCCTCCCTGTGATGGAGGGAGATGACGTCACTCTGCTCTGTGAAACAGAGACCACTCCCTCCAACCTCCCAGCTGCTTTCTATAAAGATGGCTCCCTCATCAGGAAGCAGCCTACAGGTCACATGACCATCCAGCATGTTTCCAGGTCTGATGAAGGCCTCTACAAGTGTGACATCAGCGGTCATGGAGAGTCTCCATCCAGCTGGATCACTGTCACAGGTGACGCACTCACCTGTCTGTGTTTCTGCAGGTTTCAACATTCACAATGTGACGACAACTTAATGACTGTGTTTGCTTTATTTTAGAGAAACACACCACCAAACCTTCTGGAGACTCTATTCTTCTCACCGTGTTGTTGACTGTTGCATCAGTCTGTGTTGTGGTTTTATCATTGCTTGTATGGAACCAGCTTACCAGAAGAAGCTGGAGAAGATGACATCACCAGTTTCCTCATGTATGACTTCAGTAAATGAGGACATTTTTGAAAAACACAATATAGTTTTTAAATGTTGACACTATAACTGCATATTTAAACAGTAAAAATATGGAGACTTTTACAAAAGGACAAAAAGGAGACGGAGAAAAGTGCAAACATGACACTGAGGACAACAAGCTCATCTTCTTTGTGATTTAGTGTTTGTTTTGTCATTTACGGGTTGAAATGTGATAAGAGAAGAGCATTAGCTTATTGTTTGCTGGATTTTAAAGTTTCTATCTTTATGTCTGTACGCACAGCTGCATGTTTGTTTTTTTCTTAACCACATTTAGAGTGTGTAATCTTTTCAAGTTGCTAAGGGTCAACCTCCTCTGTGTTTTTGCTCAGATACAACAGATATTTTCAGTATTCATTTCTTTAGTTGAACAGCACCACTTCCCTTCAGTTATCCAGTTTTTTGTACTGTTTAAAAATTGTTGTTAACTTTTTCATCTCTTCATCAGTGGTAAGTTCGTCTTTCTTCACAGATACTGGTGTGAGTGCACAAAGCTCCTGCAGTGCAGAAGCCCCGCCTACCTGCTTTTTAACTCTTTCAGCCAATCAGAAGAAAGTTATGCTGAAGAGGGAGGAGTTAAACAGCTCATTTCAGATACAGTTGTGGTCAAAAGTTTACATACACTTGTAAACAATATAACATAATGGCTCTACCGAGTGTCCCATTATTTCTAAAACTCTGATTTTCCTCTGATAGAGTGATTGGAACAGATACTTCTTTGTCACAAAAAACATTCATGAAGTTTGGTTCTTTAATGACTCTATTATGGGTTAACAGAAAAAAGTGATCACATCTGCTGGGTCAAAAATATACATACAGCAACATGAATTAGCAATTTTGGTGACTTAGAAAGTTGTCAGTGAACTGAGCTTCGTAGCATGGCCTCTTAACTTCTTGTGAGTGATTATGAGTGACGACAGCTGGTGACTTCTCTTAGACCAGTTAAATAGGGCTCATTGGATACAAACGCCCACAAATGCTACAATGGGAAAGTCAAAGGAGCTCAGCATGGATCTGAAAAAGTGAATTATTGACTTGAACAAGTCAGGAAAGTCACTTGGGGCCATTTCAAAGCAGCTGCATGTCCCAAGAGCAACAGTGCAAACAATTGTTTGTAAGTATAAAGTGCATGGCACTGTTTCGTCACTGCCAAGATCAGGAAGAGAACGCAAGCTATCACCTGCTGCTGAGAGAAAATTGGTCAGGAGGGTAAAGAGTCAACCAAGAATCACCAAAAGGCAGATCTGCCAAGAATTAGAAGCTGCTGGAACACAGGTGTCATTGTCCACAGTTAAACGTGTTTTGCGTCTCCATGGACTGAGAGGCTCCCGTGCAAGAAGGAAGCCCTTGCTCCAAAAGCGGCACCTTAAGGCTCGACTGAAGTTTGCTGCTGATCACATGGACAAAGATAAGACCTTCTGGAGGAAAGTTCTGTGGTCAGACTAAACAAAAATCGAGCTTTTTGGCCACAATGCCCAGCGATATGTTTGGAGGAGAAAAGGTGAGGCCTTTGACCCCAAGAACACCATGCCTACAATAAAGCATGGTGGTGGGAGTATTATGCTGTGGGGCTGTTTTGCTGCCAATGGAACTGGTGATTTACAGAGAGTAAATGGGACAATGAAGAAGGAGGATTACCTTCACATTCTTCAACATAGCCTAAAATCATCAGCATGAAGGTTGGGTCTTGGGCGCAGTTGGGTGTTCCAACAGGACAATGACCCCAAACACACATCAAAAGTGGTAAAGAAATGGCTAAATCAGGCTAGAATAAGGGTTTTAGAATGGCCTTCCCAAAGTCCTGACTTAAACCCCATTGAAAACACGTGGACAATGCTGAAGAAACAAGTCCATGTCAGAAAGCCATCAAATTTAACTGAACTGCACCAATTCTGTCAAGAGGAGTGGTCAAAGATTCAACCAGAAGCTTGTGGATGGCTACCAAAAGCGCCTAATTGAAGTGAAAATGGCTAAGGGACATGTAACCAAATATTAGCACTGCTGTATGTATATTTTTGAACCAGCAGATGTGATCACTTTTTTCTGTTAACCCATAATAAAGTCATTAAAGAACCAAACTTCATGAATGTTTTTTGTGACAAAGAAGTATCTGTTCCAATCACTCTATCAGAGAAAAATCAGAGTTTTAGAAATAACGGGACACTCGGTAGAGCCATTATATTATATTCTTTACAAGTGTATGTAAACTTTTGACCACAACTGTAGATTCTATCTGATAAGGGATACACCAAGGGGCTTCTCATTTTGAACTGCATGCAAAGCTACTCTGGTATAAGTAGCTCTGGCACAATATGAGTACTCGGGTGAAATGACCAAAACATTTCCACTTTAAAAGAAGCGCAAATGTTAGTGTAGCAAAGCACAACCACTCGCATACTTGTCAGATGACCTTTCTGTTGATTTACTCTCATGTTCTTGTGTTACAGTGTTCATCACTGTTTGTTGAGATTAAGATTGTGTAGCTATTTTGCAGGCTGGAGCAGATAGTGTATTTTTCCATGCTAACACAGTTTATGGCTGTTTTTAATTCAGTTTGCCCTTTGACATTTACACTGTTCAGTTTATGGTGTACAGTACAAAGCTGCACTACTTCCTTCTGATAAACTGTAAAATTAAAAAAAACCTGTTTCATTTTTTTATTGATGTGCTGATACTAGTGTTTTATTAATAATAAATAATACTAACTGTGAATGGAAAGCACGTGTCGGTGTCAGTACGCCACTGACTGAACACTTGAGTTTTTGTTTTTTGTTTTTTTAACTAGTAGAGTGCACCCTGCCATAGTTTCCTTTTTTAATTTAAGGAATTACATTCTGAAAATAGTAATAAATAATGAGACACTGGAAAAAAAAGCTAAAACATGAATCCTTTACCCAACTTAAACAATTTGATTAATACATTTGCTTTTTATGATGAGTCACATTTTCTATCTATTTTTTATTTCCAATTTTTTATGATGGTTTTCTTTTTTATATCTACATCTGGAAATATTTTAGTTTTGTATAATTTTTCACTCCTTCAACTCCAGTCGGCCTAAATTCTTCTTGTTGGTGGGCTGGTTCTGCTCCCCAGGCCTTGTGTTTGACACCACTGCTTTAAACTGTAACTGCAGATCTTGTTTGAGCTTCATGATTGACTCCACGTCACTTTCTTAGCCACACATTTCTTGGCAGACATGTTCATTTTCTTAGCTTAGAGCCAATCAAGTGTGGGCCACTGTCAGTATGATGGAAGGTCACAGTCAGAGATCTACTTCAAGCTGAGCATGAATCCTTTAGATTCGACTAAACAGCTTCTATGATGGTTTTAATGTGACTTATGATAGATTGGTTTTGTTGTTGAGCAGCTCTGAATCCAGACGTTTAGCTCATTGACTTGAGCCCCTTTGTTATTAGCACGTGTTTATAACCCCACCCTCAGTCTGTTCTCCTTCCTCAAAAGACAAGCAGCCACTGAACACAAACGCACCTGTTTTCACGCTCAGAAACTTTTAGCTGTATTGAAAAACTTCTCTTTAAACTCCTCGGCAGGGTTTAAACTGGGATATTCTGTTTTGGGGAAATCTCACCATCCTATGGATATTTCTCAAACTCGGAACATTGAAGCGGAAATGGCTGCTCGGACATCTGAGCGTCTCTGCTGGACTCACTGTGTCTGCAGGTGAGCGTTAACTAACATAAGCGATTTCTTCATATTTATTAGATTTCCAAACTTGCTCATAAGTAAACCATGTGAGACCTGCCTGCAGATAAACAGTTAAGGAAACCATAATTTCCACTCAGAATGTGGAGTAACTCCGGAGCGGGTCAAATATATATTTTCTTTTTTGTTTGCTGACTCCAAAAACAGAAACGTTCAGTCAGAGACGATGTGAGGAAATTAAAAAAACTTCCTGCTTCTCGCTGTGCGCGCTCAGATCAAAACAGGCCGTTTTGTTTTTGTCTTGTGCGCGTAACCGACCGCTTGAGCGTTTCCCACTTCACTCAGAGAAATGATCAGAAAACAGCTGACAGAGAGCTACAAAGTAAAGCCTTTAAATATACGAGGAAACATGATGCATTAGTGGTGCAAATGAGATGCGAGAGCATTGCTGGGCATTAACGAGAAGCTTTTGTGCGCGAGAAACGTAAGACACGGTTCAGCAGCGTTATAAACCGTGTTCGTACAGCACAGAATCTACAAACAGCCTAAAACACACTGAGAAGGGAAACTGAAGATTACAGCTGATTTTAACCTGGAAGTCAGAAGAGTTACTATGGTTACCCACTGAAGACTGAATTTGTCCATCTCGCTGTTTGCGACATCTGCTGCTGTCAGAACATTTAAAACACAAAATCTGAGGATTTCTTGTTTCTGTTGTTGTCGCTCCACAGGACACAGCATGTATCCGGGCCTGAAGCGAACACGTTCATCCATCGAAGCTCAACATACAACTCTAATTTCAAACTTGTATTTAAACAGATCGGACTGAAATATGACGGGCGCAGTCACATTGAGCTGCTGAGGTTAATACAATTAGGTTTTCCCAGTGATTTTTTCAGTAGCTTGTGTTTTCTTTTGCCCCCCCCTTTTTTTTTTTTTTTTACAGGGGAAATGCGCTTTACTAAGCGCTAGATCAGCCGCTGCGTTGCAAGCTAATCGGTATCGTTTCCGTGAAGCAGCCTCGTAAATAGAGGTGTGACAGCTGTGTCGCTTTGAATAACTTCTTTGAAACCCTGTGACTTCTTCGCTTTCATTTGCTTTAGAGTCTTCCTCCTGTTCTGCTCAGTGTGCAGCTGCTCCGCCGTGTTCGTCCACCTATCAGACTTTAGATGACTTCTTTAATAATCTTCCTGTATTTATCCCTAATTGTTTCATCTATAGGTGAGTGAAATGGTAAATGGCCTGCATTTGTATAGCGCTTTACTCAGTCCCTAAGGACCCCAAAGCGCTTTACACTACATTCAGTCATTCACCCATTCACACACAGGCAATGGAGTGAAACTGAGCATGTTTATATTTTAATTCGTGTCAAACTTCAAAGCTAAACTAAAAAGAGTAACTAAATTAATTTTTTTCCATGTAGAGAAAAAAATTAACTTGAATTGTTCAAAACATGACTAAATGTATTTTCCCTGTCACTTTTCATAGATCTTGATTAAGGCAATGAGTTCAGTTCACTCAAGTCTTTAACAATGAAACTCAAAAAAATAACTCTTCGAATAACAATCATGGAAAGAATTTCCACGTATTTTAAATTGCTTTATTTTTTTTTTAGCATTATGCAATTCTGTTAATCCAATTTGATGAAATGTGGAAATCCTTTCCATGATTATTTTAAGTTCATTTTTTAGAGTTTTCATCAAAGTCTAGCGTCTGGTTAACATACATTTTTAATGGGTTTATTACAACTTCCACTTCATCCATCCTGGGATAGTGTTTACTCAGATGTTCAGATATTTAAGATGTTGAAAGCAGTTTTACGAGTCCATGCCCCCCTCAAAATATGGCCCTGGTAAAAATGCGTTAGCAAGCTATAACAGCCCATTTGTCTTTATCCATTTTCACACTAATGCTTAGGCAAGATGTGTTGTTATCAAGTCTGACACTTCTGACACTTGTTAAGTGATAATTTTTACCATGCACGACGCTGTGACAGAGTTCAGTAGCAGCCCGTCAGTCATTGAAATCAACACCAAGAAGGCAGGCTTATTGTTGCTTCTAGAGCCCCCCGAGATGTCAAAGGGGATTGTATCAAATATGAGAAGTTTGCTCTTTAAAGTGTGTTTAACATGGTAAACTGTGTATTTCAACCATAACTGTGATAAGATGGGGAGTTTTTTAGAGGTTCTGAGGAAATCTCATCTGTCCCATGACTCTAATAGCCATTATTATTGGGGGATTTTACTATGCAACGATGAGTTGATGTGAGAGTGATTCATGATAACGCGTGGGATTTTCACAGTTGTGGTGATCTAAATAATTAAAAATCTTACTCTAATATGAGAAAACATGTTTTTCCTAAACTATCATTTTAACATTATTAGTTGTGTTCATGTTTAAAATGTGATCCCTGTGTCTAAACGTGTTAAAAGACTACCTGGAAATGAAAAATATCTCACAGAAGAAGCATTTCCTCAAAGGTTTAAACTGTTAATGCTGCTCTCAGTTCAGCTCAGGATGTCGCTGAATGTGTGTGAAATGAAAATCATTAACATCAGTCTGACATCAGTCACTATCTTTTGTGCAGGAGGTAGTTTAAAGCAAAGAGGGACCACCGACTGGACATCAAACACATCATCACAGATGCGTGCTCAGGTGAAAACCATCTGACAGCCTTACAAGGCATTTGTGATCACATGCTTGGTATCAGAGGACAAAATAATATCAAAGAGGAGTGTTTTATTGATGATAATGTTTCATTATCTGGGCTAATATCGTTCACGAGTGCTTTAAATCCAATTGGAAAAAACTGGTGAAGGACTTTTACAGACTCACACTGAGCTGGAACCTGTGGTCAGAGGAGTTATCTTATTGTGAACACAATATCTCCTGAACAACTTCAAATAATAGGATCATGTTTAACACAGATGTTCAAATGGACTCCGTGACCACAGACAAAAGCTGAGGTGAAGCCTTGCGGGCAGGTACAACCACCTCTGTTAGGTCCACGTTAATCAAGTGTTTTCCTCATTTCTAGCCTCGGCATCATCCATATGGAGTTATTAGAAAGGGGGGAATTAGGTACAAAGACCCAAACAGTTTAAAGTCTGTAGACAGCTTATTTTGCTGTTCTAAGATAATAGTTAATACGAACAGTCTCTTTTGAAGCTGTAAGTGAACATTAGAGGTCCTGCATTTTTTACTGCTTCTGGATTGACTTGTTTTTACAGCCACAGAGGTTGAAAATGTACTTTTAGTTTACACAAATGCTAAATGTGAATTAATAAATACAATAAATAAATAAATAAAACACAATGATCATGTTCAAGATATCTCGGTGTACTTTTAGACATTTAAAAAGAAAAACCTGCCTGCACTGGATGAAAAGAAAAAGGTTTCCATGACATTTTCACACTTGTGATGTGTGGAACCACAAACGCCCTTTTTTCCTCTGACATCATTTCAGGCTTTTTTTTGGATCAACTGTGGTGTGTTCAGTTTTAAATATCCTGTTCTAACAGTGGGGAAAAAAAGATTGATTCTTTTCTTTTCTGCAGCAGGATGTGCAGGCGAAGCTTGAAGAGGACGTCACTCTTCAGTGTCAGATTTCCACAGATGAAAGAATCTCGGTGTTGAAGTGGAGCAGAGCTGACCTGAACACAGACGGCTACGTCTACTTCTACAGGAACAAACGCTTCTATGAAAACTACCAACATCCATCTTTTCATGGCCGAGTGAAGCTGAAGCACCCAGAGATGAAGGATGGAGACGTTTCTGTGATCCTGAAGAACGTCACGTTTAATGACACTGGGATGTATGAGTGTCATGTAGCTGTGAGGAACCCTGTGAGAAGTAAAAGAGTTCACACTGAGATCAGTCACTTCATCAACCTCACAGTCACAGGTGAGTTTGTCTACACGCCCTGAAAACTGCATCGCACCCCAGTTTTTTGGGCCAGTTATAATTTTGTGCAGTTTTGACATAGTGGGTGGATGACCATGTGATGGGTGAAGTCATAGCATGCTGCTAACTCTGTGGATGATCAACAGCAAAACTCTGACAGCTGATGTTTTCTCTGCAGGTGAAACAGATAAAACCTTGTTGGAACAGCAGCTGAAGAAAAAAGGAGCTACAGACATGTATGATGGAAAAGCAGAAACTCTGAGTATTCAGATTGTTGTTGTTATTGTTCTCATCACTGCTGTCATTGGGTTTATGGTATTTCTGAGATTTAAAAGAAGTAAGGAGCAGTTTCCAGCCAAGCCTAGTGATAAGAGGGAGGAAATGGCCTGAAATGTTACTTTCTTTACGATGCAATAAAGAGCACCTCAAGATGATTTCATGTTATTTCTGAATGTACATCAAGTATTTACATGCTGTGTATGATCCTATTGGATTATCTCAAAGTTCCCACCTGAACCCATTTGAGAATCTTTTAGATGCGCTGACAGCTGTAAGTCAAGCTAAATGTTGTCCTTGCATATGCAAAGTGAAGCAACGAACTGTTAACAGCAGCTAACAGCTTGGTTGTTAAGGAGATAAACATGGTCCCTACAAGAATTGGCACCCTGATGTAGTGCATTCTGGGTAGCATTCAGAGGGTCATATGGATAAGTTGGGATAAGTTGCTGCTCAAAACAAAGGTCTTGTATTAATACCAGAATCAACTGTTAAATATAGAAACAGCACTGGTGTTCACATTCAGTTCCCTTTTATTTATATAGTCACATTTCACAGTAGGTTTGACTTCGAGGTGCTTTATGCTGTCAGGTTAATACCCTACAATAGCAAAAAGCTCCAACAATCAAGCTGTGAACAAGCACTTGGGTAGACAGGGTAGACACTTTATATTCAACCATCAAACAAAAGAAGCTTCAGTGACACTGAAATTACACGTAACTTAAACTTAAACTCTGCTGATAATAACTTCTGTTCAGTGGTAAATGGACTGAACAGAAAATGGGGAGCTTTAAAATCATACTGTGATTATTTTCAGAGTTTCAGAGAGTTTCAGAGCTCAGAGTACACATGACACTTGGTGCCTTTTAATTCGCCTTATCTCTGACGCATTTTTTAGCCCTCATAACTTGATTAGTAAAATACATATGAAAACATGAAATTTTCAGGGCTTTAAAACACAATTAAGCTTTGTCTCATTCAATCTAAATGTCAGAATCTGAAGGCAGTGAAGTGTTTAATAAAGACATCACAGATGTTATCCTCCACATCTTCTCAGCTCTTGATATTTCTCCAGTTCTCGTGTTCCTTGTTCCTGATGTTGCCGTCACTCAGTATAGTCACATCTGTTCCTCTGCTTGTTCACCACTGCTAGATCTGGTTAGTTAGCCATAACCAGTTTTTTCTCGTCTGTATCTGAGCTTAGCTCCAATATGAGCTAAGCTCTGAGTGCCCTCTTGTGGCACATTTATTAATTGTTTAGAATATATTTATTGCATTCATGTTCAGCTAAATTGCAGTGATGTAACTACTTAATAGCACAGTAGTGTGGGTGTTTGAAGCCTGTGAAATTCCTTATTTTTTGTAATTTCCTTTTGGCTCCTGTTTGCAGAAACCACACAATACTCAACCCTCATGTACCACTACACTGAATATAAAATAAACTGCATCTGTTGGAACTCTACATCTGGATATCAACCTCTCCTTCTGATCCAGGATAACCACAGTAGCACAATCCAGCATTAAAAAGATTTTACACCATCCTCCACATCAGTACTTTTTATTAATAATCAAAGTCCTCCTGATTGTGACTGGAAAGCATTCATTCCTGAACCTCTAAACTGTTAGTGTCAGTGCTCTGGTCTCTAAAGGTTTAGATTAAGATGTTGTTCATATGTCCAGAGTGTAATGGACCACAAATGTTGCTCTATATAGTCTAAGAATAAAAATATGGGACTGTTAAGAAGTTTCAGGTGACCACTGAAATAATAGCTGATAATCAAGAAAATGCTGAAACAACAAACCTTAAAAGAATCCCTGTAGAAAAAAAAAAACTACCCTTTTCTTAGTTTTTCAGGAAGAAAAGAAGAAGCCTGATTTTGCTAAATTGAGAGAATTTTTAACAATATGCCTGCGTTGCAATTTACAACAACCTTCCCATGTAGAATTTCTATGAGTAAACAGGAGTATTTTACATATGTAGAAATGAAAGATAACAATAATTCATTTTCTCTTCCTCACTTCAAGTGGACTGAAATGGATCATTTGGTGGGCTGGCTCTGGTCCATGAGCCTCATGTTTGATACCGCTGGTGTAAACACCTTTTACAGATGTTTGAGTTTCAGGGCAAAACTTTTGTTGTCAGAAAAATGTACTTTCTTAGCTTAGAGCCAGTTAAATGTGAGACAGTGAGATGCACAGGAGGATAAGAGATGACACATCTCACATCAAAGTCACAGTCAGAGAAGATCCACTTAAATCTGAGCGTGAATCCTGTTTATTCTATTAATCAGCTTCTATAATGGTTTTAATGTGACTGATGACTGATTAGTGATCGATTTTGTTGTTGATCAGGTCTGAATCCAGTGGCTTGCCGCTTTGTTATTACGCACATGTTTATGACCCCGCCCTCAGTTTGTTCTTCTTCCTTTAAAAGACACTTGAGGGCGCACTTGAAAACAAACGCACCTGTTTTCAGGCTCGGAAACTTTCAGCTTTATTGAAAAACTGGGATCTCCTATTCTCGTGAAATCTCACCATCCTTTGGATATTTAGCAAACTTTGAAAAGTAGGATCTTCCGAACAATAAGACGGAAATGGCTGCTCGGACATCTGAGGTTCCCAGCTGCACTCACCCTCTTTGTCTGCAGGTGAGTTTGAACTAACACTAAGAGTTTGGATCATATTTATTAGATTTGTTAACTTGCGCGTAAGTGAACCATGAGACTTGCCAGCTCTCACTGCAGTTAAACAGTTAAGGATCATTTCCGCTCAGACTCTGGAGTAACTCTGGAGTGGGTTAAATACATATTTTCTTTTGTGTTTGCTGGCTCCAAAAACCAAAAAATTCAGTCAGAGACGGGGTGAGGAGGTTAAAAACCTTCTGTGCAGACTTTGTGCTTCTCACTGCGCGCGCTCAGATCAAAACAGGCCGTTTTGTTTTGTCTTGTGCGCGTAACCGACCGTTTGAGCGTCTCCCACTTCACTTCATAGAGTAAAGCTACAAGGATAAATGCTGCGTTAGTGGTGCAAATGAGACTTAACATAATATTTGTCTTCTATTATTTACACAATTTCTCATTTTTTTTCCAAACTGCAGTCCGTTTTATTTGAACAATAATATAAAATGTGACGGATTAAACTGATCAAGCAGAAGAAAAGTTACTGCAGCCACAGTCCCTGTGCTGCACTCTGCATTCGTCTGCAAACATCATACAAGTCACTACTACAACTTTCATTACTTTATTCTTATTGTAATAAATGTTTCTCATATTTTGACTTGTGCTGCCATCTGCTGGTTAAAATAAGCATAAACTGTAACACTTCTCAGAAGTGCTCGGATTTCTTGTAAATGGTCATCTTGTTGCTAATGCTCAGTGCGCCCCCAGGGTGGCTACAATGTAGCTTTCCATCAAGTGTGTGAATGGGTGGACTAGAAAAGCGCTATACAAATAAATACAGGCCTTTTTTTTTTTTTTTTTACCATTTAGCATCTGTGTAATATTTTGCCATCATGTGTTGATATAATCCAATAAAGAATGAGTTATCTATATTCATCTATGCTCTCTCCCTCCCCCTCTTACAAAGTGAAAGTGAAACCAACTCTGTTTTCAGTGCAGGTCAGGCTGCGGACTCTTCACTTCCCAGCCTCCAGTCACAGCAGTCACAGATGGAGTCCCTCATAGTCTTCCTGTTCGTGATTTCTTGCTCTGTAGGTGAGTGAAAGAGAGTTTTTTTTAAAAAAAAAAAAATTTTTTAGGTAAGTATAAATATGTGTAATGTGTTTAAATGTTGATTCCCATGTTGTGTTTGCAGGTTGAGCTCCTGTGTCTCTTTGTAGTCATTTTTTTCAGCATTTTTACAGCAGCATGTTTAATGATGTAACAGCTGATGTCAGATCCAGGGGTTGGGTGGAGGGATTTTAAAGTCCCAGAGTTCACCTGAATCTGGCTGCTGTAAGCTGCTTGTGTTTTGAGTCAGCAGCCACTTTGTGGTTTGTGTGTTCTTTGAATTGCTGCACGATGAGAACAGCAGCAGTCACTCTGGGTCTGAAATGGACACCATGAGATGTTACTTACACGAGATGTTGGACAACCTTTCCCTTTTAAAGTGTGTTTAACGGTGTAACTTTGCATTTTTATCTTAACTATCTTCATCCCACTACGACTGAGTTCTAACAGTGAAAAAACAAAAAGGGAAATGCGAAGTGAAAGCAAAACTTCAATCCAAGACTTTCTCTTTTGGTTGGAAGTCTTTCAGTTCTCCTTTCACTTCTGCTTTGGATTTTAAGGAAATCCTTTATGTCACATAGCTCCAATGTGAGACCTCCCAGCATTAAAATATGACAAGGACAGCTCTGGACTTTGCTTATGTGATGAGTGGCGCTGAGTGTTTTGTGCTAACATATAAGATTTTCAAATTTATTGTAAAGAAGCTCATTCCAAATATGCCTCTAATAATTCCACAACATAAAAATATTATATTAACTTGTGACTTTATTCATTGTGTATTTGAGTCTCTTTTTTTTTCTTTTTTGTAAATTCATGAAACTCAGAGCTCCCATGCAGGGAGGTGGAGGGAGTCTGAAGTGATGTAAAGCTTGGATTAGCTGTCAAACACCTGGGGATCAGACAGATGTTTGACTAAAGATCATCTTTATTGAACTTGAACACATAAGCTTCATTTATATGAAAGTTTAAGTGTTAAGTGTAAATTAAGTGCAGTACACTCAAAAAAGAAAGAAAATCTGCTTTTATTTGACTTTAACTACTTTAATTTCATATATCAGAATCAGAATCAGAATACTTTATTCATCCCGAGGGAAATTAGGGGTTACAGCAGGCAGCACGCTAATGGCGCATGCGCACTTACAAAGGAACCTTCTGACCAACTTTACACAAACATCACATTGGGCAGACATGTCAGAAGGTAGGCTGATAGGAAAAAAACAACGAAAATACACTACATGAGGTAAGAGGAGGAGAAAAAAAAACTCCACTCAGACTGAGCTCCTAGTGGGAGAACAGTTTGATAACAGAAAAAACACCTCAGCACAAAAGCACATGACTATCAATACACCATAGAAACACAAGACAAGCTACAGGGGCGGGTAAAGGGTAAGAGAGAGCCGGTGTAGACAGCGCATCCGGTCCTGCAGCATCTGTGCTGGTCCAGTTGACTGCTATCTTCCCCGGTAGGGCACAAGCATCGAAGGCGTTTGGAAGGGAGGGGGATGAGTGAGTGCTTATCAGTGTAAGTGTGTGTGTGTGTGCGTGTCCAGAGTTCAGCGGAGACAGTGTCCTTCGCTCTATCAGGCTAAGTAAACAGTCTGCCAGCCAACCCAGGTGGCCTTCATGGGGCGGGAAGAATAGTCATCACACAGTCGTTATCAGGGAGTTGTTTTGGTGGGCTCCAGCCTTGGGCCTGCAGCTGGCGCCGTGGTGTCCAAATGTTGAATATTGTTGATTTCAACTTTGTGAGCAGCTCGAATTTAGCACTCTGAGACTGGTCTCTCGATCTCCCGTTGAAGAGCTGCGAGCCTCCCCATGATGGTATCAAACTTCTGTTCCATGGTGTTGTCAGTCTTTTGATTCTGAGACCTCACAACTGCAGTGATCCGTTCCGCGATGTTTTCCAACTGTCGCTCAAGGGTCTCATTTTGAGCAGGCCTCTCTATATAGGCCTGCTCATATATATATGAAACATAAAACAATATAACATCACACACACACACACACAGGTAATTTTGTTACATAGGTTCAATTTAAATGTTCGATTTAATGGAATTTAGTCAAATGAAATTAACTTGATTCATTTTATACCAAGCACTCATAAATCCCACTGTCATTAAATGTGACACTGGCCATATTCTTAATGAGCAATTATTCGAATACATAAAAAAAGTATTTTACATGTTTCAGTTGCATTTTAATTAAATCATTGCTTTATGTTTAATAAGGGTGTATAATATTTATTTTTAGTGTGATAGACAATAAAATTGCACAATAATCAGGTACCTTTGAAATAAATAGACAACAAAATACAAAGTAAAGTAGCCAAAAGTTACACTCAAAGTTATTTTCTTTCTTACCTGTAAAATTTTAACTTGTTAGTCTGTTATTTTAGTGCCCTGCAGGGTACATAATAATAACATAATTCAGCTAAAATACTCTGAAATTACATTTAAATTAATGGAATTACACCTTGAGACTGGTTTTTACAGAGTCAAGCAAACATAGTTGGAGTTTATTTGATGCCAAAGAAACTAGCAGCCTAGCAGACAGCCAGCAGCTACAGCCCTGTGTTAGGGATCGTATTATCGTAATCAAGTATGTCTCCGATTGTAAGCCTCTACCCACACAAAGCTGTTACAGAACGGGAAATTAGTACAGAGACCAAAACTGCTTTTTGTAGGCCATAAACATTTTAACATGGTGCTCTGTGAGGACTGACGAGCAAAGAGCCTCAAACTGCTGTTTGAGGCTCTTTGTGTTGTCTTGATTTTTCAGCCACAAATTCTTATCAAGTGCTGTTAACAGTTAAAAATGTTTTAAAATTTTAAAAAGGAGTTACATTTTAAAAAGATTATTTTCTTTCCTTCAGCTCTTCAGCAGGATGTGCAGGCGAAGTTTGGAGAGGACGTCACTCTCCAGTGTCAGATTACTACAGATGAAAGAATCTCAGTGGTAAAGTGGAGCAGACCTGACCTGAACACAGACGGCTACGTCTACTTCTACAGGAACAAACGATTCTATGAAAACTACCAACATCCATCTTTTCATGGCCGAGTGAAGCTGAGGGACCCGGAGATGAAGGATGGAGACGTTTCTGTGATCCTGAAGAATGTCACGTTTAATGACACTGGGATGTATGAGTGTCACATAGCAGTGAGGAACCCTGTGAGAAGTAAAAGAGCTCACACTGAGATCAGTCACTTCATTGACCTCACAGTCACAGGTGAGTTTGTAGAGCTCACGCTCAGCTCCCATATCATAAAACCCCCAAAACATAAAAGCGTGAAATTACAAACAAAAATCTAAAACTGCCTGCTGCTAGTATTTCTCTACTCTACGGAAACTGCATGATTATTTGTGACTTGGCAAATAAACAAACAAAAGCCAGTGAGCTACAATTTATCCACAGCTTCTTCTGCTCAATTATTTTAGTGTTAAGCGTGAAGGGGAAACGGCATGCTGCTAACTCAGATGCTAAACATTAAACCACTGTTTGAAATATTCTCTGACAGCTGATGTTCTCTCTGCAGGTGAAACAGATGAAAAGTTGTTGCAGCACCAAATCGTGGAAAGTGAAGCTGGAAACATCCAGGATGTTGGAGACGTAGTAACTCCAACTCTTATAATGGGTGTTTGTTATGTTGTGGTTGCTTTTATTGTTGTTGGTTTTCTGACATTATTCATATTTAAAAGAATTCAGTTAAAAGGACTAGAGGTTACAGTCCCTGATAATGCATTGCTTTAGATGGAGAGACTCTTGAGGGACAGCTGTTATGAGGAAAGGCAGCCCAGAAACTTTGCAAGCAGCACACGTCGTTGTTGCCTCAACTTTCAGTCTTTTACCCAGGCTAATCTGCCATTTTCCTTCCTTGGTTAGGTTTAGGGATTAGAGATCGATCTAGATTATCATATTAAGATTTGGGACACATCGTCAGTAGTGGACCTTGGATTCATCGGGTTTTTCAGACATTATCACTAGACACCCTCATCAAGGAGGCCCTGCCAGGGTTGATCAGGCCCTGCAGTGTGTCACTGGTTAATGTTAAATTGTTATTTCTTTTCTTCTGTTTAGTTTCCTACAGTTTATTTTCTATCTACTGCAACTGAGAAATAATACTTACCTCTTTAGCATTTATGAAGCCATACTTCTTCAAAGGGATAGAAAAGGTGATGTAAGACAAAAGGGACAAGATAGGAGAGAGCAGAGAGGAGAGCCGGAAGAGAGGCGCCCGATCTGGCTTCCCACACCTCCCCGCCGGATCAGGCTGTACACTCTACCTCCCCACTGCCTCCCAGAAAAGGGAAGAAGAGCAGAATATTTCTTTTCTCTCATGGTTAGCTGATTGCCTTGTTGCCCAAGTGATGTCGGCCCTTTTTAGCCATAGCCAGTGACTGGTCCTCTCAACAGTGTTAGCTAGTTTTCTTTTAGCCTGCCGTTGCGCCTGTCCTCTGATCCCATTCTCTCTAAGCAGTTTTGCTGTTGTACTGGCAACAAAGCCCCTGCACCCCACTTCCACCGGGCACACCTTGATCTTCCAGCCTCTGTCCTCTGGAAGTCGATTTAACATGTCCAGAAATATGATTTTATAGAAAGAAAATTTACAGATTTGATGAACTAACACTGATAGCGACTTTGCCAGGCAGCTAAGCAACATGGCCTTTTGGTTTAAAAGTGAAAAATAAGAAATAAAAAGACTGTTCTGTGGTTATCAAAAACATAACAGCTCTGCAAACTCCTCAAATAAACAGCAAATTCAGCCTGGAGCTTCTCACTGAAAATAAACATAATAAAATAAATAGAAAATTCTGAAGAAAATCACAAAAAATGTTTCCGATTGGTGCTAAAAAAGGATTCAGATTGTAAGAGTTACTGAATTGTCCAATAACTTGTTTGCTTTTTGTTTATTGTCATCAGTCTGTGTTTGATGTTGATCCAGGATAATGTGAAACAACGATCCTTGTATCCTCACGAGAGTTTGCAAGTCGTATGGTGCTGTTTAATAACAAATGTGTGTTTAGCTCAGTGTCAGTGTCCCTTGCACGAGTGGTCACCTGCTGCTTTTAACTCTTGACCTTTTTTTGTAAACGCGGTATACTGATTTGTTCTGGTTTCTTTCGGTCTGTTGTGTAGGACTGTTCACCTGCACATCTGCCCTAATTACCAGTATGATGTTCAGAAATGTCTTGGCCATCAAATTATTTATTAATAAAAAAAGAATAAAAACTGAAAAAGGAAACACAGAATGTGTCACAACTTTCTTTCAGATGCAAATTTAGCTCACTCAAGCTTTTAATTAACTCTTTAAATTCAATCAAGTAAAAAAAAAACTTCACACATTCACTGAAATAGAACATATGACATGATGTACAAACAGGGTGTGTGATTTTTGCAGACCTGCGGACTGTCAGGGACATTTGATGCTGTGAAGAGAAACAGGTATGTGTGGCTTTCAGAGCGAGAGGATGATGATGTTAGGTGAACACCCACAACATCTGTGCATGAGGGTGACTAAATCTGATCCTCTGATCCTTATTTCTGCTGCAGGAGCCACAACGCATTGATTGTTCGTTTGTTTTTTTAATTCACAGAGGGCTACACAGGAACCTATAGAGAAAATGCCCCAGTTGCCTATACTCACTAACCTCCAAAACTAAATTGAAAGAAATTTCTGTTTCTGTCACATTTAACAGGAACTATTTCTTTTATGAAATAGTGTCAGTGCTGAAATCCCTTAAACTAGCCGTCCCCAACCTTTTTTGTGCCACAGACCGGTTTATGCCCGACAATATTTTCATGGATCGGGCTTTAAGGTGTCACGGATAAATACAACAACATAAAACTAGTACCGGTACCGAAAAAAAGAAAATTTATTCATAACACACGTGAAAAGCCAAAGGAAAACCGAGTAAATGATAAAAACGATAACAAAATAACACTGAAAACCGATAAAAACCTGAAAACTATACATTTCACACCTGAGCCTCAACTCTCGCGCCCCGGTACCAAACGACTCACGGTCCGAGGCCCAGGGGTTGGGGACCGCTGCCTTAAACTGTCCTGAAATATCAGCTGACAGACCAGCTCATACTGAGGAGACACACAACATGATAGAACATATTTTACATACACTTGGAAACCACGCTGAACTCTGAGTCATGAGTTAAAACAATTCAAAATCTGCTTCTCTAACATAATCAGATTTTGAATTGTTTTAATGCAGCTGAAGCTGTAAAAGGGAGAAACAACACTCGTGTTTACAGAGTGAAACACTTTCAGACGCTCAGGTGAGATGATCAAGTAAAGCAGAAAAAAATATAACGTACAGCTTACAAAGGGCAGTTTGTTACTCTCCATGAATAAATATAAAAAAGAACATTTTACTTCTGGGAAAATGTTAACAGATCATTTTATTTTATTTATTTTTGAGGGAGTCTGGTATAAGCAGTGACTGCAGTGCTTCTAAAATAGAGACTATTTGCAGTATAGAGTTACACTTGTGTTTGGTGTCAATGATCCGGAATGAATGGGGAAGTTTGTATGACTCATTACTGTTGATATTGATGTGACATTTTTATGCTTCAGTGGTTCGCCTCTGTCAGTGCGCCCCAGGGTGGCTGTGGCTACAATGTAGCTTGCCATCACCAGTGTGTGAATGTGTGCGTGAATGGGTGGATGACTGGATATGTAAAGCGCTTTGGGGTCCTTAGGGACTAGTAAAGCGCTATATAAATACAGGCCATTTACCATTTAATGAAGGAGAGTTTGTGAGCTGTGACAGATGTAACGTTCTCTCTCTTTATCTTTTTCTTCCCTGCAGTCAGCGTGGGTGAAGCCTCTGCACTGTCTCTAAGATGTTGTCACAGATGAGTTGTCTCAAGGTCCTCTTGATTACATTTCTAATTCCTGCATCCTGATTTATACTGAATTGTTTATTTATTTAGTATAATTCAGAGTAATCTTGTAAACTTGTTTACTTTTGTGTATTCTTTTGCACACATAGTCAGACAAAAATAAGCAGTATGCATGCACACGGTTAACTGTCTGCAGTTCTTTGTAACAATGTGTTGTTGCAGTGAAATGAACAAACAAATCTATCATATCTACCTATAGCTCATCAATCCATTTTTGCACCAGAGGTTGTGTAGTTAGGCATGCTATTACTTGTCAAGCCCATGAAAAATGTACTAAATCTTGTCTGCCAAAGAATTTGTTCTGCTCTTGTTTGGTGTCATTTAATTGGCCCAGTTTCAGGGAAATAAACAGGCTTTCCAACATTAAAAGATTTACTGCCAAGAATTTACAACAAAGAAATAATCAACCAAACACAAATTTCCTTCTGTGCTAACTTTATGTGGTGTGGATATTACTAGGGTGACCTACTGTGACATCACACATGTGGCAAAAAAGTGCTCCAAGAGTGAGGTGTTGTGGCCATACATGCCAACCTTGAGACCTCAGAATTAGGGAGACATTCAAAAGAGCTGTTGGGGGGGGTGATAAATACATTTTACAGGGTTTATTTATAGGATAAAATACGTTAAATGTCACCGTTATTATTGGCCGGCCCGGAAACAGCGGGGGTGTCCAAAGAGGCTGCTTCACATCACTAGTGATTTCTCCCTTTCCTGTTCCAGTTTATCTTCCCGGCTGTGTGAGTTTCATCTCCCCACACCTGAGCTGTTTTCAGGGGATTTAGGGAAGTGTGCGGGTTTTCTTATGCAGTGCTCACTCCAGTTTCGCCAGCGGCCTCATGCCTTCTCTAATGACAGAAGTAAGATCTCATATTTTGTTCAGTTGCTACGAGATCGTGCGCTGACCTGGGCACAAGCTGTGCTAAGCGCTAGTCCCGAAATTACTTATGATGATTTTTATGTCTCTGTTTCGGAGTGTTTTTGATAAGGGCTCCACTGCTGCGGCGGCTGGGCTCCGCCTCATGAATCTGAAGCAAGGTAAGCAGAGCCTGGCAGATTTTTCTGTTGACTTTTGGACACTAGCGACTCAAGCGGGGTGGGGGCAGGAAGCTTTAAAGACGGCACTGCTAAATAATGTGAGTAAGGATATTAAAGATGAACTGATGGTGCGTGAGTTACCCTCTTTAGGTGCGATCATGTCCCTATGCATCCGAATAGACGATCGCCTGCGTGCACGGCAAAGCACGCAACGTCGCTTCGCTCAGCCTCGGCCACCGAGGGACGCCTCACCGGGGCCTGGAGCGGCACGCGAGCACGGCGAGGTTGAGGAGGAGGAGCAGCCCATGCAACTTGGACGTTCGCAGCTCTCGCCCGCAGAACGTCAACAGCGTATGGCCGCCGGTGAGTGTTTATATTGCAGCCGTAAGGGCCATTTTGCCTCTTCACGGGCAAAAGGGCGCTCGCCAGTAGTTGAGAGAATACTGGTGGGCGATATAACGACTAAATGTTCTCTCCCCCGGCTTATGTTACCTGCAAAAATGGTAAATGGCCTGCATTTGTATAGCGCTTTTCTAGTCCATAGGACCCCAAAGCGCTTTACACTACATTCAGTCATTCACACACACATTGGCGATAGCAAGCTACATTGTAGCCACAGCTGCCCTGGGGCACACTGACAGAGCGAGGCTGCCGGACACAGGCGCCACCGGGCCCTCTGACCACCACCAGTAGGCAAACATGGGGTTAGTATCTTGCCCAAGGATATTTGGCATGCAGCCAGGATGCAGGCTGGGATCGAACCACCGACCTTCTGATTAGTGGCTGACCTGCTCTGCCACCTGAGCTACAGCCACCACCTGCAAAACTCACCATTAAGAACGTTACCCACTCTCTTCAAGCTCTAGTGGATTCATGTGCTGAGCAGTTTCATTGACGCAGCTCTGGCGAAAAAGCTAAACATCACACTACACGCCCTACCCGATCCACTTGCTGTCACAGCCCTATCTGGGCAACGCTTGTCAGACATAACCCAAATCACAGAACCCCTGTCTCTTACTCTCTCGGGTAACCACTCAGAGCGCATCAAGCTTTTTGTGTTTCAAGCACCGCGCACCCCCTTTGTATTGGGTTATCCATGGCTGCTCCAACACAATCCGCACATCGATTGGAAGAAAGAGTAACCGGGTGGAGCATTGACTGCTACATGAACTGTCTCCAAGCTGCACCTGCTCCAACCACATCTCAAGGGTCTGACCAGCCAGTCCCGCGTGTTTATCATGATTTGGCTGAAGTGTTTAGTAAAGACGGGGCACGTTCACTTCCCCCTCATAGACCGTATGAGCCTCTCCTCTGGCTTCCACCCGCAAAGCAACGGCCAAACGGAGCGCATGAACCAAGAGTTGGAGGCCGCCCTCCGCTGTGTCGCCTCTCATAACCAGGCCATCTGGAGCGAACACCTGCCATGGATAGAGTATGCTCACAACAGTCACACATCCTCTGCTACCGGCGTGTCACCCTTCGAGGCGTCTCTGGGATACCAACCACCTCTGTTTCCCATGGTTGAAGGTGAGCATACTGTTCCGTCTGTCCAACATCACCTCCGCAGGTGTCGCAGGGCCTGGCGGGCCACTCGGGCGGCTTTACTCCGGACGAAGGAACGGAATAAGGCACTCGCGGATCGCCACCGGACGGCCGCCCCTGAGTATGTGGTGGGGCAGAAGGTATGGCTCTCCACTCAATTCGTGCCCTTACGTGCGGAATCTAAGAAACTCACCCCCAACTTCATCGGCCCGTTTGAAATCGGTGCTGTGATCAACCCTGCATCCGTCCGCTTGGTACTGCCACGCAATATGCGTATTCATGATGTATTCCATGTCTCTCAGGTCAAACCAGTGGTCTCCAGCCCGTTGTGCCCTCCTTCCAGGCCCCTGCCGCCCCCCCGGCTCGTGGGTGGCCAGCTGGTTTACGCAGTCTCGCGCATCTTGGACTCCTGACGCCGGGGTCGGGGATTTCAGTACCTGGTTGACTGGGAGGGCTACGGGCTACAGCAACATTCCTGGGTGCCCCGGTCGGCTATCGTGGGTAGGGGTCTGCTCCGGGACTTCCACCGCCTGCACCCAGGTAGGCCTGGTGGGTCGCCGGGAGGCTCCCGTTGGGGGGGGGGGGGGGGGTACTGTCATGGTCCCTGTGCCTCCCCGGCCAGCCCAGTGTGGCCACAAGTGTTTGTTGTTTTTCTCTCGCTCTCTCTCTCCTACCTGTCTGCCTGGGCGGAGCTCTGATTGGGCTCCTGCCCTTGGCCCACGCACCTGCAGCTGATCTCGAGCGAATTGCAGTTCTCTGGCTCTTCTTAAGGCTGGGGCTCTGAGCTATTCGTCGCTGGAATATTGAGTAACTCTCGTTAGTATTGCCTGGCTTCTTTGCTATCCACTCCCACACACTCTGACTGTATGAAAGTCATTTGGAGACATTTCACTTTTTTTTTTAACTGCAAAGTAAACTCTTTGATTTGGATTTAATATATGATCATGTTTGAATATTTATGAGTGTTTAACTAAACCCTACCCTTGTGTACATAACACTCATTTAACTTTACTTATTATTTTCTATGCTTAGAGTTAGGTTTATTCTTATATTATAATAATCTTTTTTTAGTTGTTTATTTAGTCGTGTGAAGGGATCTCTCAAAGTATGAATTTCATTGCTCAGCATAACCATTTGTGTTTTGCAGTGTATATGACAATACATATCATGAATCTTGAATATTTGTGTCTTCTATGATGATCTGTTGTCACTCAAGCGGCTCTTCTGCCACCTGGAGGCTTGAAAGTGTTAAAGCATCAATCTGCAGCTCAGTGAATGTGACATCAGAATAACCAGCACAGCCAAAGAATCCCGAACAAACTGAAGTGTTTGCTGACGGGTCACACTTCACTTCCCTTTAAAGTGAGAGACCAGATTCAGCTGTTGCAGTTTGAGCATCACGTTCACACAAAACATAAAGTTAAAGCTGTCGTGTTGATATTTAAAGTACTTTGATTCGTTTGGATAACAAGAGACCATTTAGAGCAGCTAAGAAGGAAAAAAGTCCACAACATGAGACTGATGACTAACTTAAAATAATTTTTCTTTTTAACTCTCTTTATTAGAGAGGAGCTGGAAGCAGCTATTAGCTATATGCTCTTTTGTCTAAAAGTAGCGCTTTTGCTACTAATTAAAAGCATTTCTGCAAACAGTTGCATTGTATTGCTTACTGAGGCTTTTATTATGGGGCATTTACAGGAACTTTCTGTAGTAAAAAGAATTACCTTCATGTGATCAACCTGCACCATTGCGTTTTGCTCCGTGTGTGCATGTCCACCAGTGTCACACAGTGTGACGCGGACTGTGGGGGCACTCCGGAGTGGCTCTTTCTGTTTCACTTCTGTGTATAAAAGGTTTCTGTTCCCTGTCAACATCTTTCGGTGTAGGTGAAGCGTCTGCAGTATCTCACAGCTGTGGTCACAGATGGATTCTCTCAATTTCCTCCTGATTTCATCCCTCGTTTCTGCATCTACATGTGAGTGAAACTGAAGTTGTATTTTTATTCCTACAGAACCAAGAAGAAACCTATGAGTAATAAGGGTTAAGTAATGGTTAATAAGTATCATTCAGAGTGATCTGTTTAACATGTGAAATGTTCATTTTTGAGTATTATTTGGAGGTTGTGGTCAATATGACTTCCTCTTTTCCTGAATCACTTTTTATTGACCTTGGATGAAGAGTCTCGAGTTAATACACTGCAGTTTTTGATAGTGAGATAGTGGATGGTGTAGACTCTACAATGTCTGCACAGGGCTTCACGATGTTTTGAAAGCTGTTGAAAAAAACTTTTTAGACTTTACGTAAGTAAAAAGTACCAGAGTTTTATGACACCCTCTGGGTACACGCCTAGTTAAACCACGATGTAAACATCCTGAGTCTGTGGCTCTTGTACAGTGTTTTCGCTTTGATGCTGACTTTATGAAATTGCAGGATGCTGACAACAAAGACAAAAGACTGCAAACTTCAAAACAGAAAATCAGTGAGGGATAAACACCTACATACTCGTAATCTCCTGTTAAAATACAAAACTGCATAAATAACCTCAAGAAAGGTCAAAGTCATGAAAACACAATACATGTGAAATCTAAACTAAGGCAGAAAAAATAACTTTTACTTTTTTAAAACTTTTTTAGTTTTAATGGCCCATCAAGAATTCTATTGGCTTGTGAAAAAAATCTTTTTTGATATTTTTAAATGTTACCACTGTTTAATTAACATGATTTTTTTAAATATTATTTCACTTAAAATGTGTAAAATTTTATGAAAGCTTTAAAATTAATCTGGTGTAGTGGAAGCATCACTTTCACACAAACTGATGCTTAGTCCAACATGCATATTTCAAAGCATCACTCAAATACCCAAATACAGGGGCGTCTAACTCCAGGCCTCCAGGGCCGGTGTCCTGCAGGTTTTAGATGTGTCCTTGATCCAACACAGCTGATTTAAATGGCTAAATTACCTCCTCAACATGTCTTAAAGTTCTCCAGAGGCCTGGTAATGACCTAATCATTTGATTCAGGTGTGCTGACCCAGGGAGAGATCTAAAACCTGCAGGACACCGGCCCTTAAGGCCTGGAGTTCCCAACCTCTGCTCTAATAGAACTAAACAAAGTAAAAAAAAAACAAAAACAATCGTATTAATTTTTAAACTTAATTTGTTGCATTTTTTGTCTTTTTTTTGACAAATTAATGAAACTCAAACCTGACGTGCAGCAAAGTGGAGACACCAAATCTGAACAAAACAGAAGAAAATATTTTCGATTTTTCTTTAAGATAATTTAAGTGCTGTGGTTTAAAGAAACTATCAACCTAAACTATTTATCTTCTGTCCCCTGTAGTAGGCATAAGAATCTGTCTCATCTTATTGAATTGACCACAACTAAGAGCCAGTAAATTCGGATTCTAGTTTATCTGAATCATGCTGTGAACACATGATCTGAACTTCTAGTTTTTTCTCTAAAACCTGGTTTATGTAAACAGAGGGCCACCTGTTTGGTGGTTTGGGGCAATGTCCTTTTTCTAATACTAAAAAACAATTTCAACCCAGTTTCACTTGGTATTAATGGTTCTTCCCTTCAGAGAGGAGAACCACGCTCTGGTTTGTGCCCCCTTTTTTTTTTCTTTTTTTTCTGTTTTCTATAACCTGAGGACCACCTGTTTTTTTGCAGTTTGGCACAGTGTTTCTTTTTCACTCAGCATGTGTTTATACACCTCTCTGCATTTAATCCTGAGTTACTATTCATCTCACAGTCCGTTCAATAGCATGTCTTTTATCCTGTCTCCCTGCGCTCACCCTCAACCGGAATGTTTCCTCCTGTTAAAAGAGTTTTTCCTTCCCGCTGTCACCAACTGCTTGCTCATAGGGGTCGTCTGATTATTGGGGTTCATGTTGAATATTGTTGGATCTGTATTGGATGTGCTGATATGCTAACATCCAAATAAATCACTCAAAAAACCTGGAGCAAAAACTGATTTGATGGTCTCCTCTGCACAGCAGCAATAATATTAATTGTGAGATAATTAAATTAAAAATGCACCAACAGGACAAAGAAGGTCCACAGGTCTAATTCACGCATCTCCAGTTAGCTGAGGTTAAGTCAGCAGTTAGAAGCTGCACACAGCCATCTTATAACACCTGTTAATTAACCATGTTCCTAATTTTATTTCTTTTTCTTTTAAATTCACCCCCCTGTAAACTGTTACGAAGCTGGAAATATGAATTTAAATGAGCTTTGAACTGAAGTAACAGTGTAAAGAACAGAAGGACAGCGATGTGAGAGACGATTATGTCAGGTCATTGCTGAGAAAGCTCCTGAGTCTTGCAGTTTACTTAAATTTTCACTTAGTCTAATGGAAACTTTTATTTTTCCCAGAACTGCAGGCGTTTTACAAGAAGTCACTTCGCTTACTTGCCTAAAAACGTTTCCATCATGAGGCGCTCACACCAGAGATGTGTCAAACATTAAAAGTGTCAAAGGTTATGTTTAACAGCAGCTTCATGAATTCAAAAAAAGTCACAGGTTTGAAATTAAACTCATGATTACTGATTATTTTGTTGTCTTCAGCTCTGCAGCAGGATATTGAGGCAAAGCTTGGAGCTGACGTCACTCTTCAGTGTCAGATTTCCACAGATGAAATAATCTCGGTGTTGAAGTGGAGCAGAGCTGACCTGAACACAGACGGCTACGTCTACTTCTACAGGAACAAACGCTCCTATGAAAACTACCAACATCCATCTTTTCATGGCAGAGTGAAGCTGAGGGACCCGGAGATGAAGGACGGAGACGTTTCTCTGATTCTGAAGAACGTCGCGTTTAATGACACTGGGATGTATGAGTGTCACATAGCTGTGAGGAACCCTGTGAGAAGTAAAAGAGTTCACACTGAGATCAGTCACTTCATCAACCTCACAGTCACAGGTGAGTTTGTGGAGCTCACGCTCAGCTCCCACATCATTTACAAACCTGAAAATTGAAAATAAAATCAGTTGGCTCCCAGCACCTACAGGAACTGCGCAGTCTCGCAGCTTTATGAGACGGTTACACTTCTCTGCACTTGCAACTTGACAAATAAATGAAGAGTACCTCCCATGGTCTCCTCTGCTCACTCCTTCCAGTGTGAATGTGAAGGGCAGTAGCATTGCATGCTGCTAGCACAGATGCTAGACATGCTTTTTTTCTGATGAGGAGCTAAAGCTGCTGTAGGGCCGGCTCTTTACTGTCATTGCACAGTCATAGTTTGTACAATAGTATACTGAAATTGTAGTATTGTCCCACATCGGTGCTACAGAAAGACAAGCAAAACATACTAAACAAATGTCACACATACAGCATAGAAATACACAAAAATGCACGTGCATGTGCAGTTAATTGAATTACGATGTGTTCAGAGATTAAATGTACAATATGTGCAGAAGGTAAGAAAACATATGCACAAAAATAACATGAGGTATCAGCACTGATTATGGCTGCAGAGTCTGTGGCAACAAACACCTGTAGGTTTGCTGCTGCTTTGGTGTCTGACAGATTTTCCGCTGACAGCTGATGTTTTTCTGCAGGTGAAACTCATGGAAACATGAAACTGGTGAAAACAGGAGATGGAAACATAGAGGAGGTGGTAGAAGTGGAGACTAGGACAGATCAGATGGTTGTTCCTGCTGTCTCTGCTGCTGCGACTGTCATTGTTATTACAGCTGGATTTGTGGCAATGTGGAGATTTAAAAGAAAGAAACAGCAGCACATGGAGGCAGATAACCAGCAGCTGGTCTGAAACGTCCAGGAGTTTCTGGTACAGTAAGCTAATTGTGCGTGAGAGCAATCCACAGAGAGGGAGGACAGGTGGGACCAGTTCTGTGGGCGATGTGCTTCTGAGAAGGAGCAGCGTCTGTGTTCGTAGTTCCCGCCTGACCTCTTCAGAATCAGCTGATTTTTTTTTTTTTTTTTTTTTGCACCATAACTTTAGTATATTTAGAAAAAACACACAGACTTTCTTTGTAGTATTAATTCACCCGGTTTCTCCAGCATTTTTCCCCTGAAGTGCAGAAGATATCCACATGAAATCTTCAGGGCAGACAAACAAATTTAAAACTGCAACCAAATCAGTTTTATACCCACTCAAAGTGACAAACTCAAACTCTAACAATAACATCTCTTTTGTATTTGTTTGTTTAGCGTAATTGTTTCACAGTTGTTTCCCAGCATAACCTGTGAGCATCTGAGTTTTATTTTCTGTATTTTCATAGTAACAGTTGGGACTTTTTTTTTCTTTTTGTTTGTTTCTTTATGTTTCTGCTGTTATTTTACTGTTTTTGTTTCATGACCACTTCAAGGCACTGAGTTCCTTTTAAGTTTTTTATTGCATAATTTTGGGGGTTTTCTGGTTGCTTTTACTCAGACTTCATGTTCTCAGTTTGAAAGCTTCTCTGTCTTGAGTTTTTCGTACTTTTGAAATCTGTTTGAGAGGTTGCTGTTTGCATTTGCATCATGGTGTTTTCCCCCAACATTTTGTTCAGTGTGTTTTAGTTTCATTATGTCTTTTGTTATTTCCACTTTCCTTTCATCATTCCCTCACCGCATCTGTTTGCCTGTGTGTTTACCTTTGCCCACAGACTCTTGGTGTTCTGGGAAATTTCCAACAATCTGAATTACTTTCTCCCTGAAAGATGATTGATTACATTTCAGTTTGTATCTTAATAAAATTTAAGAAAGTTGTTGTTTGTTTTACAGAAAAACTGTTAAATCTGTTAAAAAATGCAGAAAAAAAGAAGTCTTGTACTTTCTCAGCAGGTTACAGTCACTACAGTCTGCACCTGTTTGTTTTGTAGTGTGATTATTACAGGAAACTTCACAGACAGTTTCTCTCTCCATCACATCAACAATGGAGATTTCCTCTTTCAACCAGCCATCTATTAGAAACTCCCAGGTGCTCATGAGTAGAGCAATCTGAGACACTGTAAGATCTGTTATTTTTCAGTGGCAGGAAAACATAATCACATGATTAATAATCAACTGAATTGTCTCTAAAACATAAATCAAATGCACTCAGAGTATATTCAGAGATACTTTCAGATATTTTTAAACTCCTTGCCCACTTCCACAGTCATCATCTTAGTCCTTAGAAATATTCTGTTTCTACTACTGTGCCATGTGTGCTCTTTAATGCCCTCAAACAATAAAACAGGTTTCATTATTTTTGTTTTCATTACTTTTTAAACCCATGCAGGATGATCACTGTGTGGCTGAGGATGGTGCAGAGATGTAAAGTAAAAAGGCTTCATATTTCCTGTGATGTACATCGTCTTCTAGAGCGTCACATTAAACAATGATGTTAGAGTAGGAAATCCCTGCAAGTTAAAACTTCAGGCTGCTCTAAACACTCAGTTTCAAACTTCTACAGACATGTCCTCAGTGTGAGGCAGAGGAGGATGAGAGATCAAAGAGAAATACTGAAATATGAAATCATCAAATAGAGATGGGCAGGTAGATATAAAGTAAAGCGTGTTAAACAGCTTCTATCAGCCCTGAAGCACGCGCTTTTTGTTATTGTCTTCAGCCTCGTCGCATTTACGCTTGTGTTTATGACCCCGCCCTCATTATATTATTATTATTTATTTTCTCCTTCTCCTGACACAATCGGATCGAGCTGCTGAAAACAAACGCGACTGTTACCCACTCGGACATCTCAGCTTTATTTCCAAGCTGAATTTTAACCCCATCATAGTTTAAACTGGGATAATTAGCTAAATTTGAAGAGTCGGATCAGCAGAACAATTTGACAATGTGGCTGCTGGTACATCTGGTCATCTCTGCAGGTGAGTGTTAACCTGTTTTGACTCCAGCAGTGTCACACAAGAGCTTTCTTCATATTTATCATGTAAACATGCCTTTAAACAGATCGCGTGATCTGCCAGCTGTCACTGCAGATAAGCAGTAACTGACATGGAGGGTGGAGAAACAGCAGAGCGGTTTGTTTTCTTTTTAGTTTGCTGGCTTCATAGAACCTGAAAGTTCCGTCAGATTCACTGATAGGAGGTTAAAAACTTCCTGTGCAGACTTTCTGCGTCTGTCTGTGCGCGCTCACTCATTTTCTTTTCCTTTCTTTCATTTCTAGAGAGTATTTTAAATTCAGGGAATTTAAAATAGAAAGTAGCTTGTCCACAGAAGGACTGGTAGCTCCCCTTACGATAAGGGTTCAGATCGCGCGAACAGGTGTGAATGTGAATGTGTGTGTTTAGTTTGTTTGTTTGTTTGCTTGTTTTAATCAATTTTAAATCATGCTTTTTATTTGTTTTTGTTTCTAATGTCTCTGTAAAGCACTTTGAATCACCTTGTTGTTGAATTGTGCTTTACAAATAAATTTGCCTTGCCTTGCCTTGCCTTCTTTCTGTGCACAACCTACTGTTGAGACGTCAGAGATCAGCTGAATAAGCATATGACACACGAATATGAAACAGTGCTCAAAGACAAGTATCTCTGACAGTGGATATACAGATGTGTTATACATAAGAGACAAATATTGTTCGTTTAATATGTTGGCATCATTACATTTGGCTCAATGCTTAGATACATGTGTAAAAAGAAAATGTACGAGCTGTGAAGACCATTTCTGATAGAATGAAGAGTAGACTGATATATTGAATATTCCTTTATTGGGTGAGAAAATCAGACCATGTCATAACTGCTTTACGTCATACAGAATAGATATCAGAGCCTTAAACAGGCTGACTTCTGCTAAATGGGTCAAACTGGGCAGAAAGTCTACAAACACATAACATCCTTATAGAATATGATGTAACACTATAGATCAACTTACCTCAGAATATATAAAGCATATAAACAATTACAGCAATAAGATGCAACAAACACAGCAGTGCTACTAATCCAAAATACTCAAAGCTTCATAGAACTGGAACAAACATTTATTTTTAGCTCCATCCTGCTGCTGATACATACTTTATTATTCTGAACATTAAACTTGTTGCTGCCTTTCATAGTGTGTAACTTGAAGGCCCTGAGTACTTTCTCCCACACTGAAAACACTGGGAGGATAAAATTATTTGAACATTACCAAATAAGACTGATTCAGGACAGACAGTTATGTTAAACTTTCCTAGCAGTCCTTCACAAACAGGGAACAGTCTGTCTATTCTCTCCATCTGTCAGCTGCTGCTGGCTCTTCCTCCTCCTCTTCCTCACACACTGCTGAGTTTGTCCTGGTGGATCATCGGGGATGCAAAGCCTCACAGATGATGTGCAGCAGTGGGTCCCTCAGTCTGTCCTCACTCTAGACACTTGCAGTTGTCACACATGGAAATCAAATGTGTGATAAGCTGCAGGATTCAAACACAAGTGTAACTTATAAATAATTCAGTTCAATTCAATTCAATTTTATTTATATAGCGCCAAATCACAACAAAAGTCGCCTCAAGGCGCTTCATACAATACATGTTCATACTTTTATTACACAATCAGAGAGTAAGAAACAAACAAACCCAAACAGATGCCTGTAGGAAAAAAGTGGGCTTTGGGGTAGGGAAACAGCCTCCAAAGACGTCAAAGACAGTGCTGAAGCTACGCAAGGACCCATGACACTCAGACAAATGCAACATATTGAAAATTGTGTAAATATATTTGCTTGGGTTAAAATCCCCCAGTGATAGTGTTCTAAGGTTAAAATGATTGGTTATAAATATCCTAAAATGTTAAATGAACATTTCTAATTGGTGTTGTGGCAGCTGCAGTTTCAGCGATAAGATTAGGATCAGTCCCCCGCTATATAAAAGGCTTGGTGTTGATGTAGGCTTTCCTCTCTGTCTCACTATCAGGCTGCTGCTACTCCCCTCTCCACCCTCCGCTCACAGATGGCTGCTGTAAGATTGCTCCTGTTTTTGCCTCTAGCATCTGTTTCTGCAGGTTAGTGAAACACACTTACATTTTTAAAATTTCTTCTCAAACCAAAAACTCATGAGTAAAGTGAACAATGTTTATGCTAGCTGAGCTCCATTTAATTCACATGGGAAGTTAATTAGTGCCCAGTTAATGGTTTTGTTTGTAAAGGTTTAAGTGTTGGCCGGATGATGTTTTCCTCCAACAGACAGTAAAAAATTCTATCGTTTCTAGTAATGTTCATTGCTTATGTCCACATGAACTGACTGATTAAATAAGCATGTTAATCTGTAGCATCACTGCAATCCCTGAGTTTATAAACAAAAAATACAAACTAGGATTCACACGTCTTTTTCTCTTAATTCGTTCAAATATTCATTTGTCACACTCGGTTCATACTTTATTAGCTGTCCCTTTCACTTTCTCTTCCTGTTTGCATACATGTTATCAGAATCAGAATCAGAATCAGAATCAGAATGGGGTTTATTGCCAAATGTTGAGCAGGTTTACAACATTAGGAAATTGCTGCGGTGCTTCAGTGCAAACATAGTGTCATAAATAGCACTTAAATAGACATGAAAAAATAAAAGTAAGAATAAGAATTAAAAGTGCTACGTAGAAAGATATATACATGAGTGCAGGTGGTGATCAGTGCCAAACATGGAATGATGCAGTGACACAGCGTAGGGTCATGTGTTAGTGGCGGGGATAGTCATATGGTTATTGTTCATGTGTCCAACAGCAGAGGGGAAGAAACTGTTCTTATGGCGAGAGGTTCTGGTGCGAATGGACCGGAGTCTCCTGCCTGAGGGGAGCAGGTCAAACAGACTGTGTCCAGGGTGAGAAGGGTCAGCTGAGATCCGGGCTGCACGCCGCAGTGTCCTGGAGGTGTACAGGTCCTGCAGAGATGGGAGTCTGCAGCCAATCACCTTCTCAGCAGAGCGCACAACACGCTGCAGTCTCTGTTTGTCCCTGATAGTGGCTCCAGCGTACCACACGGTGATGGAGGAGGTGAGGATGGACTCGATGATTGCGGTGTAGAATTGCATCATCGTCCGTGTTGGCAGGTTGAATTTCTTCAGCTGCCTCAGGAAGTACATCCTCTGCTGGGCTTTCTTGATGACGGAGGTGATGGTGGGCTCCCACTTCAGGTCCTGGGTGATGGTGGTACCCAGGAAGCGGAATGAGTCCACAGAGGTGATGGGGGTGTCAGTCAGGATGATGGGGGGGAGTGGGGCTGTGTGCTTCCTGAAGTCCACAATAATCTCCACTGTCTTCTGGGCATTCAGCACCAGGTTTTTGTGGCTTCACCAGGACACCAGACGTTCAACCTCCCTCCTGTAGGCAGACTCATCCCCGTCAGAGATGAGCCCAATAACGGTGGTGTCATCTGCAAACTTGATTAGCTTGACAGACTGGTGGGTGGAGGTGCAGCAGTTGGTGTACAGGGAGAAGAGCAGAGGAGAAAGAACACAGCCCTGAGGGGAGCCGGTGCTGATGGTCCGGGAGTCCGAGACATTCTTTCCCAGCCTCACATGCTGCTTCCTGTCCGTCAGGAAGTCAGTGATCCACCGGCAGATGGGATCAGGCACATTCATCTGGGAAAGCTTGCCTCGGAGATGGTCTGGAAGGATGGTGTTGAAGGCAGAGCTGAAGTCCACAAACAGGATCCTGGCGTAGGTTCCTGGGGAGTCCAGATGCTGCAGGATGAAGTGTAGGGCCATGTTGATGGCGTCGTCTACAGACCTGTTGGCTCTGTATGCAAACTGCAGGGGGTCCAGGAGGGGGGCCGTGAGGGTCTTGAGATGGGAGAGAACTAGGCGCTCAAATGACTTCATGACCACAGATGTCAGAGCCACGGGACTGTAGTCATTTAGTCCAGTGATCCTAGGTTTCTTGGGGACAGGGATTATGGTAGAGGACTTGAAGCAGGCAGGCACATGACATGCCTGCAGTGAGGAGTTGAAAATGCCAGAAAACACTGGGGCCAGCTCGTTTGCACAGTGTCTGAGGGTGGCAGGAGACACGCCGTGTGGGCTGGGAGCTTTCCGAGCATTCAGATTCTTAAACTGCTTCCTCACATCTGCTTCATGAATATGAAGAGTTGTGGTGGGAGGAGGTGGTGTGAAATCCTCTTTTGTGTGGGGTGAGGAGGGGGGTGTTGTAGGTGAACAGATGCAGATCTTACAGATGCAGACTCTCTCTTCACTCCCCTACACTCTTAAACGAGTGTAATTTATTTACCAACAACAAACAAAAAATCAAGCTGACTGATGACAAATTTACTATATTTTTATAGTTAATTTATAGTTAATTTATTTTTATATTTTTATAGTTTTATTTAACTATATTAGACTTTAAATTATTATGTAATTTAAAATGACATAATAATTATGTCATTAAATTATTATATACTGGAAGCCTGATATGGTGACTCTGGTTATAATAATCATTGATTCATCAAAGTGTTTGTGTATATCTTTTAAATTAACTTGAAGCAGCAGTTTTCAGGCCCATACGTTGCGGGTTTGAAGGAGTTAATGGATCTCAAGATAAGATTTTTACATTTCTATAACACTTCTTTTGACTGCTCCCTTTGGGCATCAGCACAGCAGATGCAAATGTCAAATGTGCAGTTTTAACATCAGTTCCATGCATTAAAATTATAAAATTAATAATAAACATAGATGCATTAAGATAAAAACTGATGATTTTTGTCTTCAGCGCTACAGATGGGTTTGCAAGTGAAGCTTGGGGATGATGTCACTCTCCAGTGTCAAATTATCACAGATGAAAGAATCTCAGTGTTGAAGTGGAGCAGAGCTGACCTGAACACAGACGGCTACGTCTACTTCTACAGGAACAACCGCTCCTATGAAAACTACCAACATCCATCTTTTCATGGAAGAGTGAAGCTGAGGGACCCGGAGATGAAGGATGGAGACGTTTCTCTGATCCTGAAGAACGTCACATTTAATGACACTGGGATGTATGAGTGTCACATAGCTGTGAGGAACCCTGTGAGAAATAAAAGAGTTCACACTGAGATCAGTCTCTTCATCAACCTCACAGTCACAGGTGAGTTTGTCACCCACAAAAAAACAACATTGTCTCATTTATAATTCAGTTAAAATGTTCTCCACTTATCACGTTAAAATATACATAATGAATAAGTTTAAATTTATTGACAGTCCCTCTGCTGACTTCTAGTTTGAGTATGAAGGGTGAAGTCGTAGCATGCTGCTAACACAGAGGCTAACAGAGCATCTGTGGACCGTCAGCAGTTTCCTCGCCTTCTTTGAACTTTCGCGGTTTCTGTTCTCGCACACCCTCTGCATAAATAATTTGATTGGGCAACTGTGTTTTCGGCCAGATTAAAATATATGGGAATAAGAACTGAAAAGGTCTGCAGAGTGATCGGTAATAGATTTAGCTGCAGATCCAGTCCGTGGTTTGCATATTGGTGATGTGGCATTAGATTTAAAAACAAAAAATGCTAAGTGGATAAACATGAATTCAAACCTCCACACAGGTTTATGTTAAAGGTAAAAACAGATTTGTTTGAAGGTTGATGTGGGATAAAAGGAGCTGTATCAGCTCTGCAAGCAGAAAACTGAACAGAACCTTAGTCTTGTTTGACATTCTTTGTCTCCAGAACATCTTAGTCTAGATGTTTATGTTATTTCTTATTTGTATTAATTTCAGAACCACATCCTTACTTGCCAGCGAGAGTGTGTGTTCAATGTGGGCTCGTGGTAAATAAAGTTCTTCCACTCTGACATCATTCCCGTCTGTGACGTTATTACCAGGGAACAGTACAGAATCACATTTCAGAGAAAGTGGTCCAGGGTGTCCGCTATAACCGCAGAGTTTTCATTTCAGTGGCAGATCTCACACATGCTGCTCATGCTGATGATGATGTTTGAATATTTGTGTCTTCTATGATGATACTGGTTGTCGCTCAAGTTGCTCTTCTGCCACCTGGAGGCTTGAAAGTGTTAAAGCATCAATCTGCAGCTCAGTGAAAGTGACATCAGAATAACCAGCACAGCCAAAGAATCCCAAACAAACTGAAGTGTTTGCAGTACAGCTGCAGTGCTGACGGGCAGTAGTGGTTTTTGATATGGGCGACATGGGCGGTCGCCCAGGGCGGCATCGTGGTTGCTTGCTGCTGAAGTCAATTTAAACTTTATTGTCATCTCCACTACGTACAGTCCATAAGACGACGAGACGACGAGGCTTACAGTTTGATGATTTAAAGTCTCACACACAACCTGTCGAAAGGGGAGGGGGGCCGGCTGCTTCCAAATAGAGCACATTTCATTCATAATGTTGTAAATACAAGCCCATTATGTATTCATGATTTGAATCCTGGGTTGTGTGAAATCCCAGAAATAAACCCTAGACAAAGTGAATCTGTGAACTAAGGTGTAGATCTATTAGGTTATGATCCTCGGGTTGTGAGGTGGGTGTTCATACTGGAGGGCAAAATTAAAACAGACGGACAAGAAAAGTTCAAAGCCATCAGGAGCTCAGTTTAGAAAAAAGAAAAAAGAAGAGGAAGAGAAACGAGCAAAAGATACAGGTAAGCAGATGTGTCATTGGATAATGGCAGGTCATCCTGAACCAATCAGAATCAGAATACTTTATTAATCCCTAAGGAAATAATGTGGGTTACAGTTGCTCCAAGAAGAAATGATAAAAATAGTAACAGTAACAGACTAAACTCCAAACAGTACATTATGTTACAGATTTTACACATTTAAGAAATAGCACTAATATGTAGAGATCACTCAATTATAAATATCAAGGATTAACAGAGGTGATTATAATTATAATATAATATAATAATTATATAACTATCAAGAAAATTTTCAAGAATATTCCAGAGTAGAAAAGAGCGCATGTAAAAAGGGTGTAACTTTTGCAGTGTTTACAGTGTGTTAAGTGGATGCGTTGTACAGGGAGATGGCCACAGGCAGGAAAGATTTCCTGTGTCGTTCAGTGGTGCTTTTTGGTAATTTCACCCTCTCACTGAACAAGCTCCTGTGACTGACCAGCATGTCATGGAGTGGGTGGGAGGTGTTATCCAACACTATCTTTATCTTGGACAACATCTGCCTCTCAGGCACCACCCTAGCAGAGTCCAGCTACATCCCCACAACATTACTGACCTTGTGGATCAGGTTATTTAGTCTGTTTGCATCTGTCAGTGCCAGAGGGAGAGTTCGCCCAGGGCGCCAAACAGGCTAGGACCGCCACTTCTGATGGGTCACATATCAGTGAAAAGTGAAATATTTCACTTCTCCTCAAAGTGAGAAATCAGATTCAAGCACTGGTGTAGTTTGAGTACTTTCACACAAAAAGTTAAAGCTGTTGTGTTGATATTTAAAGTGCTTTGATTATTTTTGGATAACAAGAGAACAGCTCTGAAGGAAAAAAGCACATAAACAGAAACTGACTTCATATAATTCAGTTTTTTGAGCAGCTGAAAGTAGCTACAAGCTAAATCCTCTTTTGTCTAAACACATCACTTCCTGCATCTGTTACAAATTAAAAGCCTTTGTATGAACACTTCGATTGGATGTCTTACATAGGGTTTTATTGTGAAGCACTTACAGGAACTTGCAGTAGGAGCATGAGATGAAATAGAAATACCATGCAGTGTATATAAAGGTTAAAAGTTACAGAGATTCACGTAAAGATGATCGTGAATCCTTTTGATTCTATTAAAAAGCTTCTGTGATGGTTTTAATATGACTGATTATTGATTAATGATCAGGTTTGTTGTTGATCAGCTGTGAAACACGAAGCCTGCTAGACGTTTATTTGAGTAACGTGACCTTCTTTGTTATTACGCACGTGTTTCTGATCCCACCCACAGACTGTTTTTGTTCGTCCTCGTGACACAAACAGTCGCCAGAGCGCGAGGCTGAGAACAAACCCACCTGTCATGACATTCGGGAGTTTTATTTTCAAATTGAACTTCGACATCGTTCGGATTAGAATTAGGATAAAGGGATAAGGGATGTTCTGTTCCCAGGAAATCTCACCAGCCTTGGATATTTAGCGAGCTTGAAGAGTCGGGTCAGCAGAACAATGAGGCGGAAATGTCTCTGGGCTCACCGTGACTGCAGGTGAGCGTTAACTCGTTTTGACTCCATCAGTGTCATACAGGAGCTTTCTTCATATTTATCATATGAACGCGTCTTTAAGTGGACCTCGTGGCCTCACTGCACAAAAACAGTTACTGACACGAAGTGGTTGAATGTGTTTTTTTTCTTTCTTTTTTTTGTTTGTTGCTGTTTGTCTGTGTCTGTTTGTGCACGCTCACATAAAAAGTGGGTGTTTTGCTTTCCCCTCTCTCCGCCCGTAACACACTATTTGGGCGCCGCCTGAATCAGAGTGAGGACAGCTTACATGAGACCAGCAGCAGCTATGAACACTCAGTGCGCCAATTATTTCAGATGTGAATAAATAAGAGCGGGAACTTTAATTTGGATCTGCTGCTCCGTGCGTTCAGGTCTGACGCTGATCAAGAATGAAAGAAACCTGGACTGGATCCCTTTAGTCTTTGTCTCTTACTGATTGAAAGTTATCGGTGATAAAGATCCTCTACATGTAACTGAATACTTCCCTGAGCTGCATTCTAGCAGCTGCAGTTCCAGACTTGAAGGCATCAGGACCAAACATGGGTGCCAAAACGAATTAATAGATAATTAATGAGAACATCAATGGACATTTAATTATTTATATATTTGTTTCATTAAATCATAATCAACTAAAGCAGATTTATTTCACCTGAAAATGATTTTTTTTTCTGTTCTGATGGGGGACGGGAGAAGAATTCAGTTGAGCTTCCTGTTAATCCACTGGTGAACTGTCACATTTATAAGTCTAAAAAGGAAATCGGAAATCAAAGTTTTTGGGGGTTTTCTATTGATTTGTTGACTTTTTTCTGTCTGAAATGTCATACATTCTTCATTGCATTTTTAAAGTGCGGATTATATATGGTTCTACTTTCCGGTGTGACTGTAATTTTAAATAGTTTAAATAGTTTCGTTTTTAAAGTGGCCCACCCTCCCTATAAAGGCTGGTAGGTCTGGAATGTGAGCTGCTTCTTTCTGTTTAGGTCAGGGCTGCTATAATCTTCTCTCCTCTGGCTTGTCACAGATGGCTTCTGTCAGATTTCTCCTGTTTTTGTCACTAATTTCTGTGTCTGCAGGTGAGTCAAACAGTTTTTTCCTTGCTTATTCTTTCTGCAACTAAAGGCAGTTTTATAAATGTTCGTGTCTCAATGTTCCATTCAATTTACGTAAAAAGGTTATTGGCACCCAGTCTAAAGGTGATAAACTCACTCTCGCTTAACAGGTGAAATCTCACTACTAGGTTGTGACCCCTTTGTGACAACGGGATGGTCAAAAGACTTTTTTTTTTTTTTTTAATCCGGCTAATCACGCATTAGTCGGAAAACGGGATTTGCGAGAATGAGCGCGTCTTCAGGAAACTAATGAGTCATGGAATGAGGTTCGGCTGATTGCAAATGACAAAGGAATTAAACTTTCTCTTTTCGTAATTGGTTAAAATAAATAAATAAATCATTGATATAAAATGGGTTATAGATCACATGCATTACTTTTAACTGCAAACTTTAAATGTAATTATTTTCTTCATTGAGCTGTGAGGAAAAAATAATAGTAATTCTTGAAGACTTTTAGAAAGGATAAAGGGACTGAGAATCAACTATGACAGCATCAGAGTTCACAAGTGCACTTTTGGGTAAATATATAATAATTAGCAAACATCCACACAGCTGTAGTTGGCATGACTGGTTATCATGTGTCAGGCTTGCTTCTTATTATAGAAAGAAACTTTAGGGGTTTCAATAGATGCATGTTTTTACTGTGTGTTTTGTTTTCAATAGATGATTAGATTAGATAGATTTTTACTGTGTGTTTTGACGTTTTCTTAATATTTAATTAATTCAAGTGTGTAAAGCTGTAATAAAAAACTAAATCACGCTTTTGTTCTGTATCCTTCCTCCACTGTCTACCTTGTTGATGGTTGTCCCTGTTACGTTGCTCGCTCAGAGATAACAGTATACATGTTTGGATGGAGAGAAACAGTTGGATTACTGCAAAAAGAATAATCATACTTTAACTATAGTTTACATTTTCTAAAAATTGTAAGTAAATCAAATCCAACTAAAAGCAATACTTTGAAAAGTTTACATTCCTTGAGAACACCACAGCATTGGGAAACTCAATATTACAAGTGATGTTGAAAACAAGGAGAGGACAATTCTTGGAAATCAAAGGGAGTTTGGTCTTAGCCTCCACTTGGATTTGCTATGATGACAGAGGACAAACGGAGAAAAAAAGAGGAAATGCAGACACACCTGTGTAGGTTTGGTCACATAGATGGATCAGAAGACCACGTGTGGTTTTTATTACCCAGTTACCAAGTTTTGTCAATCAATTACATTTTCAGTTAAAGTTTGCCAAATGTTGCCATTTGAAACAAGTGTATAAAAATAATACCGTATATATTCTAAAACTGTCATATTATATATGCTTGTTGTTGTCTCTAATACAATATAATAAAACTAAAGCCCCATTTGGGCCTACCACCTCTGCTCTGCTTTACTAGCTGAAAAGCAACCAAATATAGAGGGTAAGAGTGGACAGAATCGCAAAGATGGATTTTAAATATGCTCTCTGAATCTATATTGATATAGTGCATCTCAAACGACTGTGCTACTATATCTATAAAGCTGGTTGCTGATTTTCAGGGTCTGTGTAAAGTCTTGACTGTAAAACATTTCAAAGTAATGTGGTCGTGTAATCACATTACACTATTGAATAATCAAATAAGTTACTGAACGAAATTCAGTAACTACATTGAAGTTAAGGACATTTTGAGCACTTTTAAGGAGATTTTTTTTTAGTTAGAAAACACAAACACTGCAGTTGTCTTTACTCGCGAGGGCAGTCACAGAGCGCTCGGCCTTGCAGGAGGCACTCACGGACTCGCGCTTTGTCACTGTCTGCGTTCTTTATTTATACAAGCTGGTCACATGTGTGTACAAAGATAACAAAGTTATTCCAAGAACTCAGAGCTGAGGTTCCCCTTTTCTAAGTCTGTACGTTCTTAGAAAAGAGCTGAGGTTGTTAGTTGCTAAATAAGTTTATCACACAAGAGTTTATGTGAAAAGTCACGTAGACATGTGGATTGCTTAGTGATCCATAAAAAGAGCACATTTCATGTAGCTGATCACACTATGTACAATTTTCTTTTGACACACTGGTATGTTGATGACATTAATCTCCATCACTCGCTCTCACGGTCTCTCTATCTAATCTTTCAGTACATAGCATGGTCTAGATTTAAATTCTCTTGTTCTTCTTTTTTTTAAAACATAAAGTGAACTTTTTAAATCATGCTCAGAGAACCTGATATGGTTACAGCGCTAAATACAGAGAGGAGATGTTTTCACGCCTGAGATTGGTGAAATTTTCCTTCAAACTTTGTTTGGTCAACTGTGGTTTGTTTAAAAATATTAAATGTCCTGTTTTAATGTCAGTTTCATGCATTAAAAATGTCTTTGCAATAAGAAAATTGATCGTTCTTTTCTTCAGCTCTTCAGCAGAATATGCAGGCGACGCTCGGAGCAGATGTCACTCTCCAGTGTCAGATTACTACAGATGAAAGAATCTCAGTGATAAAGTGGAGCAGACCTGACCTGAACACAGACGGCTACGTCTACTTCTACAGGAACAAACGCTCCTATGAAAATTACCAACATCCATCTTTTCATGGCCGAGTGAAGCTGAGGGACCCGGAGATGAAGGATGGAGACGTTTCTGTGATCCTGAAGAACGTCACGTTTAATGACACTGGGATGTATGAGTGTCACATAGCAGTGAGGAACCCTGTGAGCAGTAAAAGAGTTCACACTGAGATCAGTCACTTCATTGAGCTCACAGTCACAGGTGAGTTTGTCATGCCAACAGCAAATGGAGTGCGTCCATAATGTCGTAGTTAGCATGTTCACTTAGCAAGTTCAAGCCCAGGTGACACAAAACCTTTGGGCTATAGTCAGCAAAAACATATGTGTGTTTAGTGTCACATGTCAGATAAAACATGCTGAGCTGCTCACTCTGTTGCGAGTAGCTTTAATACAGAAAATGACATGCACTGAGCTAGCAGTTCTTACTACTGTATATCAAGGGTAAAGTCGTAGCATGCTGCTAACATAGATGCTTTCGGTCAACAGCCAAACACATTTTATGTAACTTGACATCTCCTTAACTGCAGCTGACTGAAGCTGTTCTCCTGCTAGCTTTACCTGCTGAACACGTTAAAGCTCACATCTGAGGGTTTCTTCTCTGACAGCTAATCTTTGCTCTGCAGGTGAAGTGCATGAAAACATGTTGGAGAAGCACATCATGGAAAGAGAAGATGCTGATGGAAACACTGAGGTTGAACAGGTTGAAGCACAGACTATCCTGATTGTTGCTGCTGTTGCTGCTGTTGGTGCTGTCATTGCTGTTGCTGCAGCTGTTGGTTTGTTAGTGTTGCTTCTTAAGAGAAATAAGAAGCAGCATCACATCCTACTGAGGAAGAATCAGTCCTGCTGATTACAAATAACCGCCATAAGGATTTAAATATATTTAATTTAAAGTGAAAATGATAAGATCACAAACTGTTTGTTTATTAGATGATAATTTGTAACCATTAAAACGATTAACCACTGTCCTCACATATCTATCATAAAAATGCCCTCATAACTACATTTATAATTATTAATACTAGTTAAATATATACACCTAGAGAACAAATCTTGCTTATTGAAGCTAATCTGTGCATTCAAAGCAGTGGTAGGAAACTTTGCGTGCACACCTTTGCATGTATGGAATGACACATGGATATTTGTGCTTGCAGGTGCACTGCAAACATTTTATCTACTGCATACACATGGACACATTAGAATTACTAACATAACTGAAATGTATGTGTTTAGACTTTGAACCATCTGGAGTACCAAGAAAATCCATGCAAAAAGGCCACAGGCAAGATTTAAACCAGGAATATTCTTATTGTGAGGCTAATCACACCAAATTATAATAATAAAAGTTATAATAACAACTGGAATAACAACAAAAAAAATCCCGATGGCACGTTGTGAAGGAAGGAGGGTGTGGGCAACCAAAATGAATGCTCTGCCCATGAAAGTATGGAGGTTGAGGAGGGAGAGAGACCGACCATCGAGACTGTGTGTGTGGGTGCAGCAGGTTAGACTGGTACTGTGGGACCAGGCCATTGAGGGATTTGTAAGTGGGGGAAGAAAAACTTATAGTGTGTAACTTTAGTGGATGCCGATGGAAATGTGAGGGTGGGGGGTGATGTGTTGTTAAGACTGTTGTAAAATGTCAGAAAAGGTCAAATTTGACCCAAACTGAAAGTAAAGGGTTGAGGAAAGATTAAACGCTGACACTTCAGTAACTACATTTATCAAGTACACCACACTGAAGGACATCTCTGCTGTCCATTAATGTCAAATCAAGTAAAGTTTTAGACATTGCGGGTGATAATTTTGAAACTACCGCACTTCCTCTGTCACATGATGTCAGACATTTTATCTTCACACTCTTTTATTTGAGCAGTGTTACATTTTGAGAAAACAAAAAAACAAAGGAGAAAGACTGAAAAGATGTTTGCTGATGCTTTAGCAACATTTACCTCAAGACTGTAGGGAAAAAAAAAGTCTACTGAGGTCAGTAAAGGTTCTACACCTCTGCAAAGGTGGTGGTATGGTGAATACATCAGTCAGTTACTGAGGCCTCCATATCCTCAACTCAGCTACAAATAGCCATTTTTTACTAATACCTACTTCGACTCTGCTCTGCTTGGTTTTGGTCATTTGCTTTTATAATCGAGTGCCACCTGACATGCATGCAGGCATGAAAGTGATGCAGCCGAACATAAGGATGTCAAGGTGATATACTGATTGTTCTGTGGCTGTCCTTTCCCTCATTGCTGGCTTTTAACAGTGGCTAGTCAGCAACACTGACTAGCCATCAATAATGTCACATTTTTGGATCGCCACACTTAGTTCACTCATAAAGTACCAGGTACTACAAGGTAATGGAAAACCCTAAAAACTGAGTCAAGCTGAGCCAACCTGACCTGAGTAGGTACTAATAGAAAAGGGCTAAAAATGTTGAGTGGAGGGAGGGAGGGGAACAAAAAACTGGAAACTGCTCAGTGAATTAACATCCATTCAGTTTACTTTTTTTTACTTACTAATCAAAAGCAGAAGTAATATAGTCTTTTTTAGCTTGGGTGTGAAGGTTTCTCTCCACTTCAACCAAGTGCTGCTCGAAGGGGCTGATCTGATCTTTGGAGCCCTTAGTTTAGTGTTTTTATTATTAGGTGTTGTGAGCTGAGACTAAACAGATCTTACTGACCTGAATTACTTCATCAATACTTTACATTCATGTGTATGTGTTTGCATTTTGCTGAACGTTTGATAAATTTTTACCTCTCACGCTTATTTATACCACACAGTCTGATCTGCACACATAGAATATCAATGCATATGTAAAGAAGACAATGACTTTAAAATATTTGGTGTTTTTTTTAACTGTGATTTTTACATATTTGAATAAAATACAGTTTTACACAGTTTTTTTTAGGAGAGGCTTGACAGGCTTATTATTAATTTATTATCAAAATGATAATAATAATAATAAATAATAATGAATTATTATTTTTAATAATAATAATGGCATAGTGGTGGTGGTGTTATTGATATTATCATTATTATTAGATTAATTAAATGTATTCCTTTTGATTTTTGCTCTCCATTTGTGGATATTTAATTAAAATGAGCTCGACATCCCTCCTTGATACACACGTCACATACTCAGAACAAAAATCCTTAAGAAGAAACTGAAACTATGATTATTCAGATCATTTTGATTATAGGGATGTTGAGTTTCTGATAACACCTTGTTTTTGTGTTGTACGTCATCAGTGTGTTTATTTCGAGTTTGATTGTTCAGTTTGCCGTGAACCATTATTATGCAAATTATCATGAGTACAATGTACAATGTTTCTCTACACTGCAAAATCAAGTGTTACTTAGCATTACTGAACTGTGAAGTTTTTGTCCTCTGGTCAACTGCTGCTTTGAAAAGCATGTATACTGAGCACCAGATGGTTTTATTTTCTGCTATTATCTGCACACCGCATAATAAATAAATCATTAAATTGTGTAAAGGAGTGCCGTTTGTGGAATTCAAATATTTGAAATAAGAATATTTATTATACTGCAGAGACAATACTGACACACGTTTGCTGAGTGTCCAACCAAATGTTAACAATAAGTGAGGGAAAATTGTTCCTCCATTCAACGAGTAAAGGTGAATATTAGGGAGGGAGGCTTTTTTTTTCTACCTCGGCTTTTAGATTTTCAGATTTGTTTTGTTTTTTGTACAAAAATAAGCAACTTAAATAAAATATGTTTACAAGAATAACATATTTTAAAGAGGTGGAAAAGGTTGTGTTCATGTTAAAAAAGAACAGCACTTCGTTTTAAACTAACATCACTGTTTTAGTGAACCATACAGTCCAGATGGGTTTTAGGTAGTTACCCATTTATTTATGTAATACCCTAAAATTTGTACAGCACCCATTCTCATTTATCTGTACCTACGGGCAGCAGGTGGTTCAAACCCAGTCTCTTTCTTTGAAGAGCTTTTTGTGAAATTATTAACCCCCCCACCTCCACCCCCCGCAAAATATTATGAAATTACAACATCATTTAATATAACTAAAGCTTCAAACAGGTTAAAAATAAGGTGGTAATGAACTTTCTGTTAAAGCAGGTTCACTGCTTTAGGCTCTGTGTGCACATAAAGAGATATTCTGCAAGCGATGATCAAATGGTGATTAAAAAACAAAAAATATAACGGTAAAAATTAATCAAGTTAACCTGAGTACACTCTCAGTGCTCCGTTTATTTCTAAGGTGACAGCTGCAAATTGAAACTTTGAATATTTAAACAGGATCAATTTAAACATTAAAGCGTACAGAGGAGAGCTGTATTGGTAATCTGGCATAATGGACATCTTCCCGGTGGGACGACCTATTTTTGGGCCGATGGGTCAATTGAAGGGCCGCTGCAAATCGCCTGTAAAGCAGCCCATTTGTTCATTTTCAATACTGACATTGTATTGTAGTGAAATCTCTGAACGCAGCACCCTCCCCTACAGAGTTTAATGTAGAAGAAATAGTGAAACTATGGATGTGACAAGCTGATACACACACAAAAAAAAATAAATGCAGCAAAATGTGTCAAATTAATGACATGATAATTTGCTGTTGCTGCAGCTCCACCACCGTCAAGTAACCAGCAACACCCAATAACCACCTGTTAGCACCAACTGTGGAGAAACACAGAAGTGAAGACACAAAGGAAGGTGAAAGTAACATGGTAAGAAAATAATGGTGAGACATAATTAGGAAGGGAGAGATTCAAGAATTCAAGTAAAATAACTGGCTACTTTGATCATCAGCCACCACTAATATCTAAAGTTTACCATATAATCAATTAAAATTGTCACATGCTGCCATGCAGTGCTGCTAAGATGTCCTAACCTAACTACAACTGTACCAACCTAATTAAAACCCATTATATATCTATCTAGCTGTATATATATATATATATATATATATATATATATATATATATATATATATATATACACGTACATACACACGTATGTAAATATAATGTAGCAATAATCAAATGAGATGTAAACGTTTATAGGGTGTCTGTATCACTGTATCAGTAAAGGCCCCTATAGGTACCCCCCTCTGACGGAAGTGATCCCCCCCCCTTTGTTTCCTTTCTTTAAATGTCAGGCACTAAAAGCCAGTGAGGTGTTGCATGCATGCATGGGTGGTCTTTGAAGCTTACACCCACACACTAAACAAATGTGAGCCCTCTTTACTCATTTCTACTTAGACCACTGTCAGTTCGAAGGCACGAGATGACAGCACCTTTGTGATCCTATCAAAACAAAAGTGAAGGCAACAAACGCAAAGACTAATAGAAATAAATATTGTTTGAAAAAACACTTCTTATATCAAACAGTGTAACTGATGAATCGACTATGTTGTTGTTTTCTTGTTTTTTTTGGGGTTTTTTTTGTTTTTTTGGGGGGGGGGGGGGGGGGGGGGTCAGTAAATTCAGTATATCAATGGTCAGTATATTTAATGGAGGCATGGAAAAAAATTTACCTTCATATACAGAGATTTAAAATATATGTCTGAAATATTCAGCTTTTTAATTCTCTTTTGTTCCCCAGGTAGCTTCAGAAGTATAGAAATATTAACACATTTTCACTCTGCAAACAAGGGAGCATGTTAAAGGCCCACATCACCCTGTGTGACAGGCAGTTGCACAAAGCTAATTCTTTCATAGGGATGAAAATTTGTCCCATTCACTTGGACACCAGGATCATTTTCTACTTGGGATTCCTTCTGTGTCAAAATAATGCTCTAATAGACTCAGAGTTTAACACTCTTAAATTCAGAAAGCTGTAAACTGGAACAAGATGATTGGTATGTTAAAACATCTTAAACAAGTGGTCAGGTAAGATGATCTCTTAGGAATAATTTTACATAAAGTTCCCAAACAACTAGCATGATGTAAAAAAATCACACGGCCTTCGTGGCCTTTTCTAGAAAGGGCATAGTCAGTTTCCAAGATGCAATGGTCTCTCTTGTCACTTGGAGGAGTTTGACAGCTGGCAGTCAAACTTGATTACCAGCTGAAATTCCTTGTGGGGATCACCATGTTATCCTTGAACCCAAACATGGCCAGTCACTGACAGAATAGTTAGGTGGAGCTGACTATCCCATAAAAAAAGCAGACAGAGGCTTCTCATGAGAGAAAGAGGGAAAGGTATGCAGAACTGTCAGCCACATGTACACAGGCAGGCTGGAGAGCTCACACCGGCCCAGTGGAAGTCAGGTGCTGATATTTCAGTTAAAAAACATTTGGTGTTGCAGGTAACATCTTGTAACTCCGTTATTCCCATCGCTGGTAGGGAGAAATTTCTACTGCTGCTCCACCACACGAAGATGTTCTGGGATTAACAGAGTGAGTCATCAGGGAAGGATGTGTCCCAGCCCAACGACACTGTTAGAGGTGAGAATTGGGAGAAATGCCCAGGAGTTAACATTTGTTCTGCTGGTTTTCCTTCAATTTGTTTCATCTGAAATAATTATGTTTATCTAAAAGTCAATGCTAAGACATTTGAGCTTTTAGTGCTGTAAAGATGTAAATTTTCATAAGGTCATTCGAAAACTAAAATTGTCAAGGCTTCACAGTGTGAAACTAAGAAGATGGACCACACTGCCATTGGAATCAGAGAGATTTATTTCATTGTGTAAAGATAATTTGGTGACACCACAGAATAAATGGTTTTTATCTTTTTTATATGTATTCTTCATTGACTCGCAGTTTGCACCGAAACTTTGTGAATCAGGTTTTTGTTTGTTTTTTTACTTTGTTCTGGCAAATGCTTAATAGTAAAGGGGAAGCTTGTAAGAAACTGTGTAAAAGGCATGCTATAGCTAACTTTCCTTTTCTTTTGCCTTTCAGAATAATACTCATTTCCTTTAAACCACTCCCTTCCTCTCAACATAAAAGGTTTCAGTTGACTGAAAAATAAAACTTTTTGTTTAGTCTGCAGGCACTTCAGTGTAATCTGTTGTCACACATGGCTTTTCTCAGGGTCCTCCTGGGTTTCTTCCTAATTGCTGAATCAACAGGTGAGTGAAACAAAATTTGTTAATATTTTTATTCTGTACAACTAAAGGCTGACAAGAAAAAACTTTTATTTATATGAATGAGAGGGAGACTGGTGTAACAGGGAAGCTGCATGAAACAGAGGTAAAAAGTAACCAAAAGTTTAAAGACTGGAACAAAGTAATGGACGGTGAAAAAGAGCAATGAAGAAGAGAGTGCAGGCAGGATTTCAGGGGTGACTTGTGAAAGAACGGTAGCAGCAGGAGTGAGATGATAGTTCTATGTTGGGGGAAAACTCTGCAAAAGACCCAGGAGAAATAAAGACACAATGAGACAAAGTTACTTTTTATGCTTTAACGTGTACACGGGTAAGCTGTTAAGAACAACTCACACCATGAACAGAGGCTTGGCACTTTTTATAGGAGAGACAGTGAGAACAGGATAAGAAAATAATAAACAGATAAAATAAACAACTCCATATGTGGCGCTAGTCTCGTCAGCAGAGAGCTGGGAGAAGGCTGTGAGAGATAAAACAATCAAAACAATATGTCCCAAAACAGTATGTCTTTGCTGAGAAAGTCTAAAAGGATAATTCTAAACTAATCTAACCATAGGCAAAGGGCATCTTTGTACATTTAAAAGAAGGTAAAGAAACATAGAATCATTTTTCCTGTAACATATTCCCTCCTGTTTTAACTTATTTTAAATGTGCAAAACAGTTGTCTGAAAAGGTTACTGATTAGTTACGCTTAGCAATTTTCTAATTTTCAAAATATCAGAAATGTAAATCATGTGGTCTAAAGAATAAAACAAATAAAAAAGATAATAAAAGAACAAAGAAAAGTATAGTAAATGAAATAACAAAAGGAATAGTCAAGAGAAAGTAATAAAACTAAAACTACAAAAATAAAAGGATAAAAACCTTATGTTGTACCTGCATAAACTACTAATGTGTTAATCATATCATGATCACTTGACAAGTCATTTTTAATCACCACGTAATTTATTAGCAGCTATTACAGGTTCTCCTCTAACAGAATTGCAACGGGATGCTGTTCTTCTTGAGGCACGGCAACATAAGCAGTCATTGTAGTTGTTATCATCTTTGAAGTTATTACTCTTAGACATGGCGGTGTAGCTGCTCCAGATGTGTGGTCAGTGCATAAATGTCTCCTCCAGCGTCGTATCCATCAGGGATAAAGGTGCAACATGTCTCCCCGATCAGCTTGCAAACTCCTCCTTGTGATGCTGTTAGCAGGTCTAGAGTCAGTCTGTTCTTCAGCACCATCGTTCTGATGGCCTTCTGTTCTCCTGCTAAGGCCGTTCCCAGGGTCTTAGTCACCTCGGCAACTCCAATGCCGGGGATCAAGCTCTGTAAGAATTTCACTCCTCCTCAGATGCGAAACTCTGGTTCCTTTACTGCTTGGTGCCGTCCGTGCACATCCTGTCTGGTACTGAGTCTTTGTTTTTAGTGGCATTCGGTAGCTGTAGTTGGAGCGACAGTTGAGGCTCATCAGCGTCGTGTTACTGGCACAGGTTGCGTTGATTGAACAGGCCATACACTTCCTCTCGTTCCTTGGTGGGCAGAAAGTGTATATGTACTTACATAGGTGAGTAGGCAGCTCCCCCACTGCCCGCGATCCATTGTTCATCACACATACTGGCAGTTGTGATGCGTTCGGTTTGTTCAGTAGAATTACATCAGGCAGTGGGTCTGAGACTTGGGGCCAGGTCAGTAGGTAGGTCTGTCCGAAACAGTTCACATTCGTGAGTGACGATGACCTCCAGGTTGCTTTTGCAGGGATGCTGTAGTTGGCCTTGGACCAAAGAGTACGGTAGCCTGGATGTGTTGCCAGGCCCACCAGACACCAACTGCGATCTTCAGGTATGCTGTACGGCCACAGGCCAGACGTCTGTGAGGATAGGGGCATATGGGTACATGCATAGCAGTCAGTTTTGTTATTCAAGTGAGCGATAGTGTTCATAAACTGCCACCAGAAATTAGTGGCGTAGCCATGGGGAAACTTGGTGTGCTTTCCTTTGTCATACAGTGTCTGCCTTTTCTTCATATAGCGTGACTTATTGTCCCTCACGGAAGCAAAGATGAGGAGCCCGGCCAGGGTCAAGCCCGCTGCAGTGATAAGCAGCCAACACCTCATGACAGCAGAACACACCCTCCTGTTGAGAGTAGACCCCTCGGCCAGAAAGGCTGATCCCTCCACCGAGCGAGATCACGACAATTGGGCGAGCCTGTGCCGGCTGAGTTTAGATGGCTTAACCTGATATGGTCCCTCCCACCTGGGTGCGCTCCAGTTTTTCCTTTGGAGCACTTTGATCAGAACCCAGTCACCAGGCTGTAATCTGCAAGTCACTTGATAGACATCATTACATTCTTCGTTATTTACAATCACCTCTTTATTTTCCTACAACTTAGACATACATTTTGCTACTGAAATTGTATCTGCCTTTTTCACTGGGTAGATTTCTGGCCACTTTGAGAATACATCTATAACCACTAGGGCGTATTTTTACCCTTGGCATTCATTTAGCTCAATAAAGTCCATATGGATTGTGTGAAAAAGATAAGGTGGTGTGGGAAAACAGCCTCTTTGTGGTCTCAGGTTTCCCTGAGCATTATATTTTTGACACGTCATGCACTAGTGCTTTTAGCTGTGGCAAAGCGAGAGTCCAGTAATAATGTGGAACACCGTAGCCTGGAGAGAGACACACGCGGCTACTGTTTTCTGTGTTAGTGCTATCTGGCTCTGGTGGGGTGTCATTTAGCATGCACTCAGCAGTCATGCCATTCTTTTCTGGTATTACACCTATCTTAAGTTTTGTCAGAGCGTCTCTACCTAGCAAATTTACTGGACACGACGGGTCATATATGCATTTAATAAAGCACCTGCGGCCACTTGCTGTATATACTAGGTCTAAAGGGGCAGTTAATTGTTGTACAGTTGTGTGGCCTGAGGCTGACTTTACAACTAATTTGTCCTTTGAAAACTGTAAGTTCTTAAGTGGCTGCCTCAAAACTGTTTTGCATTATTTCTCTGTGGCCTACTCCTACAATCTCGTGTGAAGTGACCTTCCTCTCCACGGTTCTAGCAGGCGTTGTCTCTATTTTATCTGCTGTTTCTGCGTGGCTGTCTACAGCCTTGGTGTCTGTGACGTTGCTTGCCTCTCTGTTCTGAAAATGAGTCTCTTAGTCTATTGTCAACACGTCAGCCTTATTTTTAAGTTACAGAATGCTTCTTCTCCTTTTTTTTTTTTGTTTTTTTTTATTTATTTATTTATTTTCTCTTGGTTTGGGAGAATAGATGCAACACTACATTTTCACTTAAGGCATTTTTAGATAATTTCTAGTTTTTCAAACAATTCATGCATCTCACACATTTCAAACTTTGAAGTTAGGGTTGTTTCCCATTTATACATATATATACCGTATATATATTTAACTTTGCATTGCTCACAGCTCATAGCTCACAGCTCTAAACCTAGGCATTTTTCAATCATATGCCTAATCACTATGTGTCACTGTGACTCTCAATTTACAGACACTGTTTTGTCCGGCGTCTGGACTTTTCTTTTCTCACCACTGCTCGTCAGCAGGAGTGAGTTTTAATTTCACTTGCTTGATTACCCATCTTATTTATGTATTTACTTATTTTTTGTTTAAGTAATATATACACGATACAGCTGCTATCACCTTCGCTGGTATTAGAGACGAGAGTGGTTGCTCACACGCTCGACTTTCGGACTAGTTCCGAAAGCGGTGTGAACTTTACGAGACGGAACTCGACCGTTCTCTCAACTCACCAGCACGTCAGTGAACAGCAGTAAAAGAAAAACACAGTAGGAGCAGCTCAGTCTCTTATTGGACCGTGAAAATTCAGCTTGCTCCGTTAATTAAAACGATACACACACACATTCACATTCACAGCTTTGACGCGCGCGCGACCGGAACCCTTATCATAAGGGGAGCTCCCAGAGCTACTTACTCCCTAGACCCAGTCTAGACCCAGCTGGGGGAGCTACCCAGAGCTCCAAAGCTACCAGTCGACGAGCTTCCAAAGCTACCAGTCGACGAGCTTCCAAAGCTACCAGTCGACGAGCTACGCTACCAGTCGACGAGCTTCCAAAGCTACCAGTCGACGAGCTACTTCCGCTATTTTAAATTCCCTGAATTTAAAATGCGCTTTTACGCAAGATTGTGTCAGTGTGTCTGTATCTACCTGGTCAGTGTCGCCGGGTCTGGTCCACCTCGATCGGGCCCCACCACCGTGGGTCGCTTTCTAAGACATTGGCCAAGACCCGAATTTAACGCTCTTGGACTTTTATCACACACCTGGTGTGTGAGCTGTCGACAGGCGAACAACGTGGACTGGTCACGGAGATGGGACACGATGGAGGCGCTCCGGCTCTCGAAGGACCAAGAAATGTTGGGGGAAAACTCTGTAAAAGACCCAGGAGAAATAAAGACACAATGAGACAAGATCACTTTTTATGCTTTAACGTGCACACGGGTAAGCTGTTAAGAACAACTCACACCATGAACAGAGGCTTGGCACTTTTTATAGGAGAGACAGTGAGAACAGGATAAGAAAATAATAAACAGATAAAATAAACAACTCCATATGTGGCGCTAGTCTCGTCAGCAGAGAGCTGGGAGAAAGCTGTGAGAGATAAAACAATCTAAAGCAATATGTCCCAAAACAGTATGTCTTCGCTGGGAAAGTCTAAAAGGATAATTCTAAACTAATCTAACCATAGACAAAGGGCATCTTTGTACATTTAAAAGAAGGTAAAGAAACATAGAATCATTTTTCCTGTAACATTCTACAAGATGGTTGTGAGACCTGCTTTGATGAACGGCTTAGAGCTGGTTCCACGAAAAGGCAGGAGGCTGAACTGAAGATGCTAAGGTTTGATTTGGAGTGAACAGGATTGACATAATTAGAATGAATATATCAGAGGTTTGGAGACAAAGTCAGAGAGGCAAGTTTGAAATGCAATGGCATAGTCCTCTTAGGAGTTGAGATGACAGACACCCCAAGCCCACTGTGCAATGCCCCCAAACTGCAAAAAAACAACAACAAACAAACAAAAAAAAAAACAACACAGGAGCGATAATTAGCATGTTAAATGTTAAGCTTTCTGAAATTCATTCATGCGATTTCATGAACTGGAGACAAATGTGAGATTTGATCATTTCAGTTATCACTTACATTGTATAAACAGCAGCTACACGTATTAAAGTAACAGTAGAGCAAGATAAACTTCATACTTACCGATTGTTCTCTTTCCTTCAGCTCTGCAGCAGGATGTGCAGGTGAAGTTTGGAGCAGACGTCACTCTTCAGTGTCAGATTTCCACAGATGAAATAATCTCAGTGCTGAAGTGGCGCAGAGCTGACCTGAACACAGACGGCTACGTCTACTTCTACAGGAACAAACGATTCTATGAAAACTACCAACATCCATCTTTTCATGGCCGAGTGAAGCTGAGGGACCTGGAGAAGGATGGAGACGTTTCTGTGATCCTGAAGAAGGTCACGTTTAATGATGCTGGGATGTATGAGTGTCACGTAGCTGTGAGGAACCCTGTGAGAAATAAAAGAGCTCACACTGAGATCAGTCACTTCATCAACCTCACAGTCACAGGTGAGTCTCTTCCCCAGCCCGGAAATTGCAGCACTTGCTCACTTTAAGAAGAATTTTCTGTACTTGTGTGATATAGTAAATGACCAACCAATATGTGTGTAGGTAAAATAACTCACCCACTGTCCCCTCTGCTCACTTCTACTCCGATGGCGAGTGTGAAGGGTAAAGTCATAGCAATCTTCTTCTTTCAGCTGCTCCCTTTTGGGCTTGATACAGAATCTCACTCTGATCATCCTTAGCATCCCCTTCTGTCACACCAACCCTCTTTGGATGATCTGATATCCTCGTGTTGGTGTTGTTCCCAGACCATCATGAAAATGTTGTTCCAGGTTCAACATTGCAAGTGACCAATCACATTGTTGTGACGTTATTCTTTTGCGCGCCAAGCCATTCGTGCATTTATGAAATTCCAATGTTGCAATGTTGCAATTCTACTTACTGTTTATTAAAGGGTTACGGTTAAGGTTAGGATTAGGGTCAGGGTCTGTTGATCGGCGGACAGAGGCGGTTTCACGCAGCTTAAGTACAGTTTTTTGTTTTACGCCGGTTTTTCCCGAAGTCGCAAAAGTATGACGTCATAACATTCTGATTGGTCACTTGCAATGTTGATCCTGGAACAACATTTTCATGATGGTCTGGGAACAACACCAACACGAGGATATCAGATCAACCAACCCTCTATATGTCCTGCTTCACTACATCCATGAATATTCTCTGGACATATTCTCTCACACATGGATACTAAATGTACTTTGGTGGACATTGGTCATTAAAGCTATATTTTAGCTGTACACTGAAAAAAATATGTTGTTGGATTTACTTAATTCAATGGTGGACATTTGTTGCACACAGATGTTTTGCTTTGGCAGCAACTTAAACAATTGAGTTAAATTAACACAATTTATTCATGTTCAATAAACTTGTGCAATTTGTGTTGATAAAATGTGACTTAAACATGTTTTGATGAAGTAATTTGAGCTCTTGGAATATTTTAATCCTTCACAATTTTCTCACGTTATCCCAACACGATTCAATAACTTTTACCCAATACTACTTGGTCACTTAAATACTACATGTTATCTTCAAATTACATTTTGCTATTATATTCTAGTATCAAATACACAATTTTCAAATGGAGGCCTTATAACAGATTGTATTGTTCTCTTCCAAGATGGTTGCTGGCATCCACCAGTAACCTTTCAAAACAAAATGTCTAATTTCACTGCAGTAGGTAAAGAATTAAACTGACATTACTCCTCTACTGAATCTATATAAATCAACAGTTAAATAATGTCAGTTCTTCCGTGTTCTCTGGAATCAATCGCAGCAAAGAAATTAGACTGTTTCTTTTGAAAAATGTTGGGAAAGAACAATACAAAACATTCTATTTAAGGCCTCTGACATCAAGATTCAGTTAAACAACAATTATGACTAAACAATTTGAGGTAATGTTAGTTTCCATTAACATTAAATTAGGTTACTGAATTGGCAAACACCTTCCTATTAACACTACCCATTTTACCCCAATAACTAAAGAAATTAGCACTTGCAGGTCAAAACCTTTATTCAAGAGACGCAAAAATAACATTGATACAGTGACTGTCAAAAATTACAGCACTGATCATACTGTGACATCTTGGTTCAAAACAGCACACTTAGAAATATTCAACGTTCTTTACTTCAACTGAATGAAACTGAAAATACCATTTCACACGACCCATATGGGATATTTAGACTGTATAACTGTTCACGCTACATCTCTTCACTAGTAAAAGAAAGAAAAAATACAAAGAGAAATTTAAAAATGCTGCCAAACAGACAAACAGAACTTGTACAGAGCAAAAGGAAAAACAAACAACAACAAAAAACGGCTCGTCCTCATGGCAGTTGCAGAGTATATAAAAATGAACCCTGCGATCCGTTCCTGGAATTGAGCTTCAAAAATGCAGCAGAACAAGTGTGAGATTTAAATGTCCTCTCACCTAGAGCTGGTCACCTCACATGCATAACAGTGAGCTTCGTTGCAGGAGCAGTTTTGTCTTAGTTGTGAGCTTTCCTTGAGAGCTGAGTTGCATCCAACTCCATTACCACCCATTGAATCACCTCAAAAGTGTAGCAGAGTTGTGATGGGTAACTCATGTTGAAGGAATAAAAAAGGTCCAAACAGCATGGCTACTGCAAAGGTCACGTTATCCAGATCTTGAAGAACAACATCAGAAAAGTCATTGCCTGCCGCATCCTCTGGAGACAGATGTTCATTGTGGTTTTCTCAATCTGTGCAGTGGCCTCAGTCAAGTCCTGGTTAAACACAAAACATTTCTTTAAGATTCCTTTTTAAACTCATCTCTTTTGAATCTACCAGTTCTAATGTTAGAGTAATTTAAACCAATGCAAGCAACATAGTAAATAGCTATAGCCAAAGAGTGGCCTGCCATGCTGCCATTCATGGTCTAACAGAGTTTCTAAGAGAGGGTGAAAAACATAATAATTTCAAATGCTTTACATTAGTTTTTGTTAGAAAGACCATCAGAAATCCAGGTTATGTCACTCAGAAGATGTTAGAATTTAGACTTTCAGCCCCACAATTTGGTTAGCTGTTGGTCAGTTGGTCACTTTTTCAAACAAAAGCTAATATAAATATTGGTGGGATTTTCCTTTGTTCATTAGAATGACAAATTTAAAGTTTTTTCACACTGATGTGACCCCTAATACAGGGGTGGGGATGGGGCCTCAAGGGCCGGCGGCCGAGTTCACTACCAGGCCTCATGTGAACTTCAAATTATTAAAGAGGACTACTGGTCCTAACCAGTCCAATGAGGGATCAAGTGGATAACTAAATGCATTTTTAAATGTTGCAAAGCCACAATCTACTCATAAAACACTCACCATGAACTCCTGCACCAAGATGTTGCAATTGTCTTTCACACAGATGCGGAGCACTTTGATGAGGGACTCCGAGCATTAATGTCATCCTTGACTATTATAACAAAGAAAACAGAGATTTGTGAACTTTTCAGTAGCACAGAAGAAAATGATCCCAGACAAAAACTCTTGACTTTTTAAACCAGTCAACATGCAACACCAGCATCTACAAAGCAATATCAAAAGTTCCTGTTTGACATCAACTTTATGGATATATAGTTTCCAGAACATTTATTTTTTAAAAAAGATAATTTTTTCTCAGTGGGCCAGTAAATGCATGACGAAAATTATGGCATCCTTTTAGTGGAATCATTACTCACAGGTAATAGTTGACTGTTTCAATGGATGTAGCATAAAAATCTTTTACTGACCTAATGCAATGCATATACACTTTGTAGTTAAAGAATTTTAAAGTTCTTACTGTCATTATGGCAGCTACATCCTTTAGCTTTGTGCCCTGTTCCCCCGATCACTTTGCAAACACTTTCAGCAGACTGTCAGAGAGAAACTCAGCTCCGTCAGAAACCTGTAAAGGCATGGTTGGGATGCACTGGAATGCTGCATTTTATCTGAAATGACATAAAATTATTTTGAAATAACAGCAGGCACTGTGCTTGGTTAATCAGTAATGTTTTGTTGAATAAAAACTGTGTTTCCAGATCTTATGGGATCAAAAAAAATCCAAAGATGTTTTGTTTCTGATTTGCAACCCAACAACCCACAAGTTACAACCTCATTTCAGTTCAAGTGTGCATTAATGCGAGTCCAGTAATCACCTTTCTGGCAATACATACAGGTATAAGTTAAACCTATGGCAGATTTTGGATCTCTCAGTTGTATTAATAGGGTGAGTATGCATGCACCTAATAATTATAAAAAACCTATTATAATTAAGTTACAGAAACGAAAATAGAATATACTTTCTTACCATAACACCTTGAACCCACAATCCATCAGCTGACTCCTGGTGAAATGCAGAATAGAGGTCATCTCTCAATGTGCAGCAAAAAAAACAAAAACAAAAACAAAAGGACAGCAGGTGAGGGCAGGAGGGGTAGGGATGTAAGCTAGCATAATGCCGCTGATGATATTAGCTAAAGCTGTTCAATGTCCAAAATCTCACTAACACCACGGTGCAGTAAATACACAATGTAACTGAAGAGTCAGTTGACAAATCTATTCACACAGAAAACCAAATTATGTTATGAGTGCCTCGTAATTAGGTTTAATGTGATATTACGGCTCTTCTGCCAAAGACAAATTCAAATGAAAAAGCGCCAATTCTTTGACAACAGATAAAACAGCAAATAAGCTAACGGCTCTTTTTTAGCATGTTACATGGCGACACTCTAGACGTTTAACTACATTTGGCTGAAATATGGTAAAAATGAATTCAAAAAATCAAGACATACCAAAAACGTAGAGTTGGCTGCTCGACTTGACTGAGATGGATGCCTTTTTTAAACCACGATCCAAAGCCCGCGAGATGAAATCACGCGTGGTTTCACGAGATTTAACGTTGCTATCTTATTGACTTACTTCACCTGAACATGATATGAACAATTTAATACACCCTTTCTGCATATCATGTAGTTTTTACACTATATAGTTACATTTAACTTTAAAACATGAGGCAATTGTGTTAAATGCATGCAAGATGCTTACATAAATCCAAGAGATGGCCAGTCCCTTTTTTTCAGTGTATATATTTGAAAACTTTTTGCTGTTTTCGCAGCTGTAAAATATAATTTGCTCCAGATGAGTAACTGAAGCTGTTGTCAGTAGTTTCACCTGCAGAACACACACTCTTGTTGGTTTCTTATTTTGGTGTCTCAGCATTTCTGCTCTAACAATTCATGTTTTCTCTGCAGGTGAAACACTTAACAGCATGTTTGAGCAGCCCATCACTGAAGGAGAACATGGAGGTGGAAACATGCATTTCGTTCAAGAGAAAGAAACTCCAACTGTCCTGATGGTTGTTCCTGCTGTTGTTGTTGCTGCTGTCCTTGTTGTTACTATAGGTGGTTCTGTGCTTCTGTGGACGTTTAAAAGAAAGAAGCAGCAGACTACTGAGGCAACCACAGCTGATTTGAAATGTCCTGCTGCTAAAATTTAGAACTGAAACAGGTTTCATGGAGTGGATAGCCTGTCAGCACATCATAAACTGCCAACTGTCTCCACCTTCAGGTTTCTGGCTCCCACATCTCTGCCTATCTCACTTGGACCCACAACAGCAATACCCTGCTAAAGAAGGCCCGGCAGCGGCTACACTTTCTGCTTGTCCTCAGGAAGAACAATCTGGACAGAAGCTGCTGCTGGCCCGTTCCCGCTCCTGAGTAGAGAGCATGCTCTCCTACCACCTGAGTGTTTGGTACACAGGAGCCACAACTGAGAACAGGAAGGCTGGCCAGAGGGTAATTAATATTGCCCAGAAACTCATTGGCTGCCCTCTGCCACCCCTGGGGGTCATCATCAGCTCCTCCTATATCCTCCTAATATATCTATATCACTAAAGCACTTCTGGATGGATGCAAACTGCATTTCGTTGCCCTGTACCTGTGCATGTGCAATGACAATAAAGTCGAATTCTATTCTATCAGGAAAACCAGGGACATCACAGGTGACCCCTTGTGCACTCTGGTTGGTGCCACAGGTCAATGACGTTCAACACCTCCAGACTCACTAACAGCTTCTCCCCTAGGCTGTGAGTAAACACGCTGTACATGTACAGTAACAATAATGGTCAATTCTATTCTATTCTATTCTATTCTATTCTCCATTCTCATAGCATTTTTCATGATTCTCTTGCTCTTGACGGAGGTGGTCACACTTTTCTCCTTCTCCCTCTCCCTTATCTTTCCTGCTTGGCTTCTCGTGTCTTTTGTATTGTCTCGCTTATTCTCTAACCCTCAAAGAGTTTCTCAGTTTTGTTCTCTAAAACCTAAATAATTATGGATTTGATCAACTGGTCCAGTAATAGAATTAACACCTTCCGGGGCTTGGGAGAGCTTGATTGTCCTGAGGAGACGTTTGCTGCCGCATACTCGATGGTCGGTTTCGTCGTGTGTCTGGCGACACTCTCGATGGAGGACATTGAACGACATCTACCAATTCGGAACCACGATCTGACTGATTGGAGCTGGCTCGGACCTGGCTTATCGAAGTACAAGAAACGGCTACAGCTGTTCAAAATCCCACAAGGCTGGCCGACATTATAGATGATGGGCAGGGCTGTGAGTACTCAGACTGTGTTTTGAACTCAATATGGATAACATCTTGGAGAGAAGTCTTCCCCATGTGATGTTTGTGTAATGTATGTATGGTTGGAACGGTAAGATGACGCTGGCACGGCTGGCAGCTTTAACCCAATTTCCCTCTGGATGAATAGTATTATCAATCAATCAATTCAATTCAATTACCTCTTTTGAAAAAAAGCAGGAAAGGAGCTCAGGCAAAACTCATTGAAAAGATGCTAAAGACATCTTTGAACATACGTCTAAGGAACGCCAACTATTTCTTCACGGGTTGCTAGGTGACAGTGACAACGCCTCAGTTAACTGCTATCCTGAGAATCGCAGCCACTTTGAGGTGGCAGTTCTAACCACTGTAACATCAGCACACTCTGACATTTCCACCCGCCTCAACTGAGGAGTGTGGCTGTAGCTCAGGCGGTAGAGCAGGTCATCTACTGATCGGAAGGTTGGTCTAGTCTGCATGCCATCCTTGGACAAGATACTAACACCAAATTGCTCTCCGATGCATCCATCGGAGTATGAATGTGTGTAAATGTTAGTTAGAAAGCACTTAGAAACATGTGCTTGTGCGAATGGGTGTGAATGGGTGAATACACAAGTTGTATAAAGCGCTTTGAAGCGCTCAGAAGAGTAGAAAAGCGCTGTATAAGAACAAGTCCATTTACCATTTACCAAAGGAAAGGCACCCAGCATAAAATCTTTGTCAAATCTTTGTTTTCTTTTAACACATCTTTTTCTATTCGTACCTAAAGCTTCTATTGTTTTATTTGTCTGTATGTATTATTTTTCAATAAATTTAACTAAAAAAATTGAACTCATTATATACCAGTACTGTCTTTCTTCTACTGAGTGAGCTCACTGAAACTTTAGGATGACTGAATCTTTTCAAGCATCAAACAAAGTCTGATCAGGAAACTTGTCTTGAAAACTATTGTTGGCATTGTGTCACTTTTTTGTGTGTTGTTTTGTTTTTTAAATTTGTTGTTTTTAATCCTGTGATTAACCGTGTGAGTGAAACAATTTGTTTCCGTAATCTGAGAAAATAAAGAGGAAATCACTTTTGCAAAAGAGTATATATTTTGAAATCCTTCAAAAACATGTCAAAATATCAGCTGAGAACGACACCTCGGGTCTTACAGCAACAGGAAATTGATTTATTTCATCATGTCTGAAAATAAATTCCCACCTGACCCTTCAGAAAAAGCTGATGTTTTACTCAGTAACAAGGCAATAAATTTCCAGAACATGGGCTGTCATATGCAGTTTGTTTTCCTAGTAATACCATGTACATATACAATTTTCAGGGTAGAAATTCTCATTTAAACTCTGTTCAAAGCTGCTACCAGATCAGCTTCTCCCTCCAAGTTTTGTTAAGCGTTGTTTCTATAATGAGTTTTGAGCAACAATATCATGGGATATACCAGTGGGATGGTCCCTGGATTTCTTGAAAGCATCTGACTTTAGGTTTCTGTCTAAGCTTTTTCTTTTCTTTTCTTTGTAATAATAATGGGGAGACTTGTGTTTTGAGGATTGTATGTTTTTTTGGGTCTTTGTTTTGGTTATCCATGATCCATCTATCGACCTTCTTCTGCTTATCCGGGGCCGGTCAGGGGGGCTGCAACCTAAGCAGAAAAGCCCAGACCTCCCACTCCCCGCCCACCTCCTCCAGCTTGTCCGGTGGGACACCAAGTCGTTCCCAAGCCAGCCGAGAGATATAATCTCCCAGAAAACCGCGCCCAGGAAGCATCCAGATCCCCAAACCACCTCAACTGGCTCCTTTCGATGTGACGGAGCAGCGGCTCTACTTCTACACCCTCCCGGATGCCTGAACTGCTCACCCTATCTCTAAGGGTGAGGCCTCATTCTTTTGGTCACCACAGCTCATAACCATAAGTGAGGGTAGGGACATAGAGTGACTGTAAATCGAGAGCTTTGCTTTTACACTCAGCTCTCTCTACACCATGACAGACCAGTACAGTGTCCACCTCACTGTAATCACAGCAACAATCCATCTATCGATCTCCTGCTCCCGTCACTTGTGATCAAGACCCTGGATACTTAAACTCCTCCACTTGGGGCAGGAAGTGGAGGAGTATCCTCTTTCATTTATTGGGCATTTTCTAGTCGGTTTCACTCTGACTGTATGGTCTCACTTCAGTCTTTAAGGTTCCTTTACCTTCAGTTTTTTCAGTTGGCTCTTTGATTTATCTTGACTTACGAAAGCGAAAGCGCATCAAATCTGATTTTTTTGACCCTATGCGACCCATATCCGATCATGGTATGACAGTGTGAACGGCACAAATCCGATATTTTCAAATCCGATCTGGTACTGAATCCGATACATATCCGATGTTTCAGAAAGCGACTGCTGTTTGAACGGTTATGTCGCATTAAATCCGTCTTTTACGTCACTGACACAAGACAGACACCAATTATCAGCTGTCACGGCGAGTGAGGTGAGCCGTGTGGAGGAAATGAAGGAGGATCCAAATGCAGGCAGTCGTGAAGGTGTGAAGGTGGTTTATTGAACATGAAAGTAAACACAAACGGCAAATGGAGCTAGAACTAAACTATACTGGGATAAACTAAACTACAGAGCACAAACCTGAACATGAGCAGAAACACTTGGCGGTTGACAGCAGGGAAACACACAGATGACGCAGGGTGGAATACACAGACGGACCAGCAACAACAATGACGGAAGACATGACTTAAATACACAGAGAAACACAGGGGAATTACACACAGGTGGTGGACACAGCTGGGAATAATCAACAAGACGAGACAAAGGTAAAACTGAACACACTCACATGAGACCCAGACCTTCACAATAAGACAGGAAATGAGAACACCACACCAAGACGCAGACCTGACACTGAGAGACAGACAGGAAATGACATAAGAAACTAAACCCACATCGTAAACCCAGATAACAGAAACATGGAACTCTAATAATAGAAATTATAATCATCACCATAACACGACAAGAGAACAAGAACACAATCCCTGATGCAAACTTAAATCAAAACACAATAAACTCAAAATACTGGGTCCAACGGACCCAGAACCGTGACATCAGCGGCGGAGAAGACATCGTGAACGCTTCCTGGCCATCCAGTGAAACAGTTGGGAAGACAACGTGAACATTTTACTTGTACTGTATTGGTCTAGTCTGCATGCCATCCTTGGACAAGATACTAACACCAAATTGCTCTCCGATGCATCCATCGGAGTATGAATGTGTGTAAATGTTAGTTAGAAAGCACTTAGAAAGCATAATCCCTGATGCAAACTTAAATCAAAACACAATAAACTCAAAATACTGGGTCCAACGGACCCAGAACCGTGACATCAGCGGCGGAGAAGACATCGTGAACGCTTCCTGGCCATCCAGTGAAACAGTTGGGAAGACAACGTGAACATTTTACTTGTACTGTATTGGTCTAGTCTGCATGCCATCCTTGGACAAGATACTAACACCAAATTGCTCTCCGATGCATCCATCGGAGTATGAATGTGTGTAAATGTTAGTTAGAAAGCACTTAGAAACATGTGCTTGTGCGAATGTAAATAATTTGCCCACTCCAGCTCCTCTCCCACAGGGGAATTGTAGAAAAAGGGGTGGCATTTATTTTTACATTAAACATAAAATATGCATTTACATGTAACATATTTGACATAAGATAAAACAAAAACAACATGAAATCTGACATACCTGATAAAAAAGGTAAAAGAAAGAAAGACCTCCAAGTAAATAATTTGCCCACTCCAGCTCCTACGACCAAATACAGACAGTGGGGAAGAGGATTAGCTCAACCCACCACAGCTCCCAAGCTAGCAAGGAATACATATTCATGCTATCATTTATGGCGCCTAAAACACATTTATGACACACACATACTACACACTTATAACATCTTACAAAAACAGGCTCAATAATGACAATAACTGAATTAAAATCGCAATCATAAACATCAGGGTGGTTAAATATGAATTATGTGTGCTTTAAGGTGCTGGAAAGAAATGACACCCACCTCTCCCACAGGGGAATTGTAGAAAAAGGGGAGAGGCAAAAGGGGTACACTGTATTTATAGTATTGCACCAAAGAAGAAGAAAAGAATGAGGAGGGGCTCTAACTGATAATGAACACAACTACAGGCTTGGAGGTCCTAAAAGTCAGGTATAAAAGGAGAAGTTTGGGGGTTTAGAACACATTTTGTGTAATTATAACAATGTTATTTATGACTCTGTTACATTCACCCCCCAAGAATTACACAAAATCCTAAAGGGTACACCAAAAAAAAAATATAAACCCACAATAACAGATACAGTGGCCTCAAACAAATTCACATCGCATATACAATGAATTAGATCAGCAACATAGCTTCCTCCAAGGAGGATAAGAGACCTGAGACCTGCTCGGCGCCTAGCAAGATCCCAGGACTTTCTATAGACAAAATGAGGTGCCATTTACACCACACAAAACAGGCCATAATATCTATGGGCGTCACTATCAGACTGCACAGACTGACAAAATACAATGAACTCTGTGCCTGTATTATTCTTTTCCAAAAACAATAGCAATGAAAAACATACAGAAATAAGCAAATTCACACATCAATAACCGCTGCTTGAACAGGTTCAACACCAAGGAGTGTTTCAAGTTGAGCCATTGATTCAATCAAGCGACGAACTGGTTTAATGATTCTACCAAAACGTGTGGTAAGTCCTTGATCCACGTCCACATTTTTGGGTTCAAGAGAATGAAAAGTGTGGGACGGGAAAGCAGCAGGGGAGCCTGGGGAGGCTCCATCACCAGCCAGCCCACCAAGATCAGAAACACCCATTATGGGAGGGGTCCCATGAACGCCATCTTCGACCGGGTCGGCGGCAGATTGCTGATGGATCCATGATAGTGTGCGGTCATCACACTCGCCAATGCTGGAGACGGAATCCACAGTCCAGGTGGCAGGAGGTACAGCTCCTGTGCCCCCAAAAGATGTCACAGACCCATCCAGGTCAGACTCAGCGGGGCCACTGACAACGCTCACAGCAGGATGTGCAGCATCGTCATTCAGTGTTGTGTCCAAGGGCAAAAAGTTAACTTGAAGGAGCAGGTTGCGATGCACCACACGCTCATGACCTTCTTTGTCTCTGATACGGCAGATGTGAAGAGCAGGATCCAAGTCAACTACCGTGTACACAACAGGTTCCCATTTGTCAGAGAGCTTCCTTTTTCCTCTGACTCCCTTGTTTGCCAACAACACCTGGTCCCCTAGTGAAAGAGGCAGACCCTTCACTTTTCTGTTGTACTGGTCAGACTGGTGTCTCTGCTCCATTGTGCTGTGTTCCTGGGCTCGGAGCATGGCAGAGCGCAGGTCATCCATCAGTGACTTGACATAGGTATCATAGTCACAAATGGTGTCATCATGAAGGACATCCCGAAACATGAGGTCAACTGGCAACCTTGGCACCCTCCCAAACATCAGGTAGAATGGCGCAAAGCCGGTGGTCTCGTGTGCCGTACAGTTATACACAAACGTCATGGACTGTATCATCTGCGGCCATTTCTGCTTACATCTGGGGGGGAGGGACCGTAACATGTTTCCAAGGGTGCGATTAAATCTCTCTGTGGTACCATTACCCATGGGGTGGTATGGTGAAGTGTGGGATTTGGCAACGCCACCCAAAACCAGAAGCTCTGCAAGCAGCTCACTCTCAAAACTAGCTCCCTGGTCAGAGTGAATGCGCTGAGGGAAGCCATACACACAGAAGAATCCATCCCAGAGCTTTTTAGCGACTCTCTTAGCTGTCTGATCCTGGCATTGGAATGCATGTGCTAATTTTGTGAAGTGGTCAGTAATCACAAGGACATCCACAGACTTGTTGTTGCTGTCCTCAGCTGACCAGAAGTCAATGCACACAAGTTCCAGTGGAGCACAGGTCTTAATGCTTTCCAACGGGGCCCTAGCTGCTGGCTCTGGGGTCTTGCTGAGAACACACCTGCGGCAATTTCTCACATGACCGCGCACATCCTTCTCCATATCATACCAGAAAAAACGCTGACGAGCCAAGGAGAGTGTGCGAGGTTGACCTTGATGACCAGCATTGTCGTGTATGCCAGACAGCACCACTTGTTTTAGGGAGTCAGGTACCACAAACTGGAATCTCTTGTGTTTGGTCAGTGGGTCCCTCACGACTCTGTAGAGGACACCATTGAGGAATGTGAGCTTATCCCATTGTTTCAGGAGCCGCAACGTATGTTGGTTCTCATGACAGCGCTCACGTCTGGAGGGTCTGCGCTTACGCTCAACATAGCGGGCTACTCTGGAGATCACAGGATCCCCTGTTTGATGAGACAGGAGATCAGCACGGGACAGCGCATGAGTAACATCACAGTCAGGTGGACTGATGGAGGTTAGGTGACCAGCGAGGGATGTTGCACGCTGGCGAGAAGCAGACTCCCACTCACAGAGCGAAGACATGAGAGAAGACACGTCATCAGTTGACAGAGACACATCAAGCACAGCAGAGGGTGGAGCACTGCGTATCGATTGAGGTTGACAGGTCAAACGGAAGGCATCTTGGACACTGGCATCTTTCACACCACTGACTTGCTCTAGCAGCTCAAAGTAGGGCTCCGACAGGAGCCGCTGGGCCAACGGCCTCACAAACGGTTCCCTGCTCAGGGTGTCTGCCACAATGTTCAGCTTTCCAGGAACATATTTGATCTCAAAGCAGTATGGTGCAAGCTTAGAGACCCAACGCTGTTCACAGGCATCCAGCTTTGGCTTAGTCAGAATGTATGTGAGAGGATTGTTATCAGTCCAGACAGTGAACCGATGACCCTTGAGCCAGTGGCTGAACTTATCGCACACAGCCCACTTCAGAGCCAAAAATTCGAGCCGGTGTGCTGGGTATTTGGCCTGACTGCGGCTGAGAGACTTACTAGCAAAGGCTATAGGTCTTGCTCTCTCCTCACCAGCTGGCACCTGGGATAAGACAGCACCCAGCCCATCCATGGAAGCGTCAGTTGAAAGGATGAATGGCCTCTCAAAATCAGGATGTGCCAGCACCGCACAGCTGAGGAGTGCACCTTTGAGTCCCTCAAATGCTTTCTCACAAGCAGGAGTCCAATCTTGAGGGGTGAGCTTGCGAAAAGTTCCAGGTTTCCGACTCCCATGGCAGCCTTTAGTCCTCTTCTGACCGGCAGTTAGAGCAAAGAGTGGCTTCGCAATACGAGAGCACCCTGGAATAAAATGCTGGTAAAACATCACCATGCCAAGGAAGGATCTCACTTTCCTCTGAGAAGGGGTGCAACCGTCACCATCCATAAGGTCAGTCTTCTGAAAATTGGCGATAACCCTCACTTTATCCTGATCAACCGAGACACCACCAGCATCCACGACATGACCCAAAAACCTCACAGAGCGTCTGAGAAAGTGACATTTTTTCTGCGCCAGCTTCAGATTGCTGGTCCTCAGGCGAGAGAAAACAATCTCAAGACGTCTTAGGGCCTCCTCTTCTGAAGGCGCAAACACCAGCAGGTCATCAAGATAACACAGGAGGCTGGAAAAGTTCAAATCACCAAAGATGCTGAGCATCATCCGCATGAAAGATGCTGGGCTGTTGCATAGACCCTGGGGAAGTCTGTTGTACTCATACAGGCCAAGAGGTGTAGTGAAAGCAGTGTACCGTCTGTCAGACTCATGGAGGGGAACGTTGTAGAGCCCAGATGTGAGGTCCATGGTGCTGAAGAAAGCATTCCCACCAAGGGCAGCAAGACAGTCAGCCTGATGGGGCAGTGGGTGAGCATCCTTAATGGTTTTGGCATTGAGCCAGCGGAAGTCAGTGCATATCCTCAAGTCACCTGACTTCTTCCAAACCATTACCAGTGGCGAGGCGTATTCGCTGGTGGACTTACTGATGATGCCTTTCATCTCCATGTCTGACAGCACCTCTCGCAACTTGTGATAGTGAGCCGGGGGTACTCTGCGATAGGGAAGCCTGAAAGGGCGGTCGTCAGTGAGGTGGATACGATGGACAAAGTCTTTCACCTCACCACAGTCCAGTTTGTCTCTAGAGAACACATCTTGGTAAGTCAACACAAGCTCCACCAATTTCCTCTTCCACCCATCTGACACTTCACAGCCCTCAATATCAATGTCAGCCAACCCAGCATCTTTGAGTAGCTGTGCAGAGTCAGGCACAGAGTCTGATGAGGGGGGAAAACTGGTATGCTGGTCAGTCAGAGTCTCGCAGAGACCTTGAGTGATGGGCAGGTCCTCCACAGCAATACAAGGAAAGACATCCGCAATCTTAGCATTGCGACGAAGTGTCACAGGGCTCTCTGTTGGGTTAAGGACTTTCATAGGGACCCAACGATCTCCCCACATGGGTGTTATAATGCGCCCCACCATTATGTTCTTTGGAGTGGAACGGGCTGACGTGGGTTCCACAACGACAGTACTTCCTGGAGACACGAGGGCAGAAGGTGGCAGCTTTCCCCAAACTACATATTCTTTTTGTGGCAGGAGAGTGACACTCTTCCGCAACCTGACTGTACCTACTTTATCTGGCAACACAGGAGCAGACCACCGTGAGATACAGCTCAGCAACTGCAGAAAGTCTTCACAATCAGTGCCAGTGTAATTGGAGTTAATAAGCTCCCAGTACTTTGTATCAGCCTTCATCTTCTGAATGATGGGCCGGATCACATTGCTCCCCACGATGAGCTCATCTTTTTGCCCAGGAACCACAAATGTTGGTACAAGAAACCTAGTCCCATATACTTCAATGTCCAAATCATAGATGCATTTCGGTTGTGTGAGAAGGCCACCGCAACCAACCAGCACCACATTTTCAGGGATATGCTGCGGAATCAGAGCAACACCAGCGGCTCTTAGCTTGCTATCAGCCTCTTCACTTAGTGTGCATGACATACTTCCTGAATCAAGCATGCTTGTCAGGGAACACCGGCCACTGACCGACACTGGAGTGTAAAACAACTCACTAGCCCTGCCAACTCTTTGTGAACCCATAATAACAGTCTTCTCATCAGAGAGGCTACTACAGCAGTTAACATATATGGCTTCTGGGTCTGTTGCATTTCTGAGGGTTTCATCAACACTGCCCATGCTACCCCTCTCGTTACATGGGCTGGTTAGTTTAAAGCAGCATCGGTGGGAGGAGGGACTGAAACGCTTGGTTTCTGGTGCAACTGTGGGCATTCACGCCTCATGTGTCCAGGGTCAAAGCAGCTGTGGCATAGCTTGTACAGCCTACAATGCACATGGGTTGTGTGTTCATGTGAGCCACACACTCTGCACGAAGCACGATGAGCATTGCGGTGCCCATGGGAATGACCTGTGGGTTGTGGGCACCTAGGACCAGTGGCTAGTGATGCAGTGCACATGGACAGAACCTTGTCAAACAGTGCTACCATCTGTTGAACACCTGGCTCAGCTGGAGGAGGGCCAGAAACTGGCAAAGATGGGGGCATGACATGTAGAGTCAAAGGAGGACAAGCAGAGGGCTGCTGCACACTTACCATGCCATCAGAAGAGAGAGGCTGACATGTGGCTGCAGAGGGAACAGAGGGCATAGGATACGAGGCTGGCTCATGTGTTACTGGGACTGCTTGAGCACCGCTGGAGTGGGGCTGGCTGTTAACAGCGACAGGGCTCTGATGCGGGATGGACAGACTTGCTGTATTATGAGACAAAACACTAGACTGTCTCATTTTCCTCACATAGTTGTCCAGACGGCTCTGAACCTCAGCTGCAGTCCACTCCTCAGGGGCCTTCAGTTGAAAAGACAACGTAAGACTGTGGTCAGGACAGTGATTAATGAACATCGAAACAACCTCACTACTGGGGTCCTCTACCATCTTGCCGCGCCTGCGGAGACACTCATCAGCAGCATCAATAGACTTGTTCAACCGGATCCAGTAATCCATGGCGTTCTCACCTGGACGTGGCACAGTACTGTAGAAATCTTTCATGGGCAGGCTGGAATATGTCAAGTCGCTGAAGTTAGACCTCAGTATGTCAAACACAGCAGTAATAGGATCATTCCGATTCAACTCAGGGCGGCAACGAAGTGACACCTTGACCACATCTCTGGCTTTGCCAGTTAGTCTAGACATTAATATGGCAAACATTTCTTCATCTGTGTCACAGCTGATTCTGTGCAGATAACATCTCATCATGTCCTCCCATTCACCGATGGGAAATAGATCTGTGTTGTCACCCTTGAAGTATGGTGGAGCTTTGGTGTCTGACTGAACAACAACCTTCAGCTGGGACTGGTCATTGCAGCTCGAGGGCACATTCTGGGGAGACTGTGGCTGGGTGGGGGCTGGCTGGTGCATAGAGTCAAGAGAGGATGTGATATTTTCCCCAATTTGCTTTGCTAAGTCAGTGATCAAGCTGCTCAACATGTCACTAGTGACAGCCTGGGTGTGTGTTTGGCGTTCGCAAGCAGCTGGTGTGGAGCTAGCTGCTGGCATTAATGGTGAGTGCATCACTGGCTGGTCTACAGTGTGGGCACCAATACCCGGGACTACTGGCCTACCCCTCCCAAAAAACTTTGGAGCAATCTGATGACCCCTCCCCAAACAAAGGTCATATTACTCCCCGCAGAGAACAGATCAGGCAAAGCGCTATCCACAGTTTCCTCACTTAACATGTTGGCCCAAGTGAGATATCACTGTTCAACAGCAAAAAAAAAAACGAGCCTAACCCCCACACACAATTATGCAAAACTTCACAAAACAATGAAATGTGGGGAGAAGAAAAAAAAACATCAAAGAATCAAAACACCATAGAAAATAAAATGTTGTTTTCTCCTCTCAATTAAAACAGGCTGTAAAAGCCAATATCAATAGAGAAAAAAAAATTACAATCCGTGCCTGTATAATTTGAGGCAACAATATGAAACAGTGACAGAAATGATCACCTACGTATTTGCCCTTTAAGTTCACACGTGACAGAGATGCCTGCAAGCCAAATTACGGGGCATCGATCACACATGCGATATAAAAACCTGTGAGTCAAAGCGCAGGGCACAGGATACTGGCACACAGCTGCAGAGAGGAGGCGGGAAAACAGCGGCAGCAGAAGGAGGAGGGGTGGATCGCGGATTGGCGATGTGACGGGTCAGCGGCACCAAGTGTAACCGGTGTGATTCTGCGTTGTGTCTGATAAAAAAGGTAAAAGAAAGAAAGACCTCCAAGTAAATAATTTGCCCACTCCAGCTCCTCTCCCACAGGGGAATTGTAGAAAAAGGGGTGGCATTTATTTTTACATTAAACATAAAATATGCATTTACACGTAACATATTTGACATAAGATAAAACAAAAACAACATGAAATCTGACATACCTGATAAAAAAGGTAAAAGAAAGAAAGACCTCCAAGTAAATAATTTGCCCACTCCAGCTCCTACGACCAAATACAGACAGTGGGGAAGAGGATTAGCTCAACCCACCACAGCTCCCAAGCTAGCAAGGAATACATATTCATGCTATCATTTATGGCGCCTAAAACACATTTATGACACACACATACTACACACTTATAACATCTTACAAAAACAGGCTCAATAATGACAATAACTGAATTAAAATCGCAATCATAAACATCAGGGTGGTTAAATATGAATTATGTGTGCTTTAAGGTGCTGGAAAGAAATGACACCCACCTCTCCCACAGGGGAATTGTAGAAAAAGGGGAGAGGCAAAAGGGGTACACTGTATTTATAGTATTGCACCAAAGAAGAAGAAAAGAATGAGGAGGGGCTCTAACTGATAATGAACACAACTACAGGCTTGGAGGTCCTAAAAGTCAGGTATAAAAGGAGAAGTTTGGGGGTTTAGAACACATTTTGTGTAATTATAACAATGTTATTTATGACTCTGTTACACACGTAGTGTGGCAGCTGCACCCTTGGACAAAAGTGGATTTATCCCAAAGACAAAACTCCTAGTTAGATAATGTGTGCGCTGCAGCGAGGAGTGTTCAGCCCTCAAAATTGGAGATTCCTCCGATGTAAGGGCCCGCATCTTTCCTCATGACTGATAGAGGGGCAGCAACCACCTCTCAACTCCTGCCGTTCAAGAGAATAACTAAAATATCATTGACTTCTACCTTTCGACCTCTCAAAGTACTTTAAATATCCGTATGACAGCTTTGACCATCATATGTTTTTGTGAAATTCTGAACCAATAACTGGATGTGCCCGCCTTGTCAGGCTCAGGAGAGACTCGGAGGCAGACCGTCTCTAAGTTTCACAATCTATTTACACACAGACACCAGGTGCAGATATATACAGTTGAGGGGGTACGGGAAGAGGGTCTCCGGGGAACACAGGCATGGGAAGGGGACACACGGGGCTATGTACACAATCCTTCGCTGATGCTCAAGTTAGCTCCGACTGCAGCTTTAGCTCACCAAACAGCGGTCCTCAGGCTGACGAGAAGTCTGGCACAGGGAGGAAGAACAGGTAAGTTGCGGCACGAAAGAAACTCGTGGAAAAGCTCAGACTTGCAATGACACTGACGAGTGTTACACAATAATCCAGCGAAGAAGCATTCTCGGCAGCCGCCTTGAGAAGTGAGTGTGGTGATGAGACGATTGCTTGCAGGTGTCTGAGCCAGGGGCTGAAGTCATCATGACTACGCCCTGGTAGAGCGCAGTGCGCAGGAGGAGAGTGAGAGACGCAACACAACAAAAACTCTTGTAGCCATACAGAGTCAGCCGAGAAGGCACAGGGTCATGACAGGCCTACTTGAAATGGAGTCTTTTGCCAGCAGTTCTGTACTTTATCAGGATTCTTTGCTTTTCCAGCAGAATAACTTCCAGCAGGCTGTTCTGGTTACAGAACAGCCTGCTGGAAGTTTGTCTCCAAAACACTTGCTAAAAGTCTTATTTTTTTTAATTCATATGGGAAAAAAAGTGTTTTTATTTGTTAGTGTAGAGAAACAAATTATGTGGGAATTGTGAAAACTCCGTCATTGCAAGTCACCTATGACTGAAACTGAAAAAACTGACATAAACCTTTAAAACTTTAATTTCAAAAACAACAAATTAAATCCAAATTGGGGGGTTTTTTTTTGTGGTTAAAAAAAAATTGGAAATATCTCAAATTTATCTTTACACAATCAGGGAATTCTGTCCCTCTATGATGCAGTATAGATATAATCTGGAATGATATTCAGTTTTTCTCACTGAGTGTCCTGAGTCAGTGTGAAACTGAAGTATTTATTTTTTATTGTTTTCTGCTTGTGTTATATTCATAGTTCATAGTCTTTAGTTTTGTCACTGTCTTCCTCGTGTTCCACATTTAGTTACTATTGTCTCCATGATTCATGTTCCCTCTCTGTTTCCCTAGTCAGTCATGTCTCCTGTTTTATTTTATAGTCCCTTGCCTAGTGTTCAGTTTATTTAGTTTTGCTTCCTCCCTGTCTCATTGTGTCTGATTAGTTCCAGTTTCCCTCCCGTTTCCCAATCCCCTCATTATCCTTTGTGTATTTAGTGTATATTTGTCTTTCTTTGCCTGTCTGTATAGCTCCCCCTCTGTTTCCCATGTTCTCTTTCACCAAAAATCACAATAATTTTTATCCATGCGCAAATACTACTAGTAGTAGTAATATTCACAGTGAGTGGGCAATTCAGGGTTCAGTATCTTGAACAGAACTCCTCAAGAAACTGGTAAATTTCATGTACCAACCAACCAGGCCATCTTAGATCTTCAAAATTAGTTAATATTAATTTTCAAAGTGTTATTAGTCTTCATAGCTGTCACGTTAGCAGACTGTTTACCTGTAGCCTTTATTCAAAATGGTATCTTAAGCCAAAAATTATTTTATCAGACCTAAAAAACACACAACTCAGACATGAGGATTGATGTATATGTGAATATACATTATTAACCTTTCTGTCTTAATTGTAAAGTCATTCTTATTTGTGTAGCAGATTTAAATCCACAGAATCTGTCCCAAATGCTTTAAAATCAGGTAGATTTTGTCACGGTCCTGGGTCAGTGACCCAGTGTTTTGAGTTTCTTGTGCCTCTGAGTTTTCTGTATTATGTTCTTAGTTCTCTTTGTTGTCCCAGCTTATTCTTTAGTGTAGTGTCTTAGTTTGGTGTTCTTGTATTCTGTTTAGTTCTCTGAGTATTTGGCAGCTGCCCTCTGTGCTTCTTAGTTGCTTTGTCTCCCCTAGTCTAGTTTGCATCTGTGCTAATTCCTGTTTTACTTTGAAGGTCTGTGTCTCATGTGAGTGTATCTTACTTTGCTTCCTTGTCTCGTCAGTTCTGATTTCCCCCAGCTGTGCTCTCCTTCTGTGTCTCATTCCCCTTGTTACTTCCCAGTGTATTTAAACCCTGTGTTTCTCTGAGTCAGTGTCACGTTGTGCCTCATGCTGTGTGGATCGCCCTGTGTGTTTTAGTTTGTATGTTTTTTTTTCCTGCAGGCCAATAAAGCTGTGACTTTGAGTTAACACCTGCAGTCTGAGCGCCTGCATTTTGGGTCCACATCTCCTGCCTGCCACGATTCATGACAGATTTACACCACATTTACAAAAGACACGAAGAGTAACATGTATTTTTGTACTAATTTAAATAAGAGCTTTTGTTTTATCCCATAGTTGTGAAATACAGGCTTAACAGTGAAACAGTTGGTGATACACTTCATACCTAATTGCATAAACATTGCTCTCTCCTACATAAGCTCCATTATAAGTTAAAAGAATTGGTATTAGTACTTGTTAAATGCAGTACTGGCCTGTGTAGTGATCATGTGTGTCACTCACACACACACACACACACACACACACACACACACACACACACACACACACACGACTAATCATCCTCTTTGAGATTGATTGACTTATGTTATTATTGTGCAATAGCATGTCAAAATGCTCCTAACTGCTGATATTTGTCCGCCTAACCTGCTTACATCTCCTTGTTCATGTGAAAAAATAATTTCTGCATTTTAAACAGCTCGAATCGCATAACAAGGCAGTGACATCATTTCAGAGAAACTGAGCCTTTGGTCACGAGATATTCTAAAAACAGACACAGGCTTTATTTGGACATGCGACTTTACTGGACCTTTACTCGACACAGGCTTCAGTGTCAGACGTAACATCACTAGTCCTGTATTTACTTCTTATTGGATCAGCACCAGTCACACATCACTGCACTTTGGGGCCCTAAAGGTAGGAGGGGCCTATTGAAAATGTCTGATCAAAGTAGCTCCCCCTCTACCTTACACTATATGCTGATATTCACAGTATTACGGTAAACACCATTACAAGAGATCCACTATATGTTTAAGCCATGATTTTATTTTGTGAACCAAACTGGACAAATTTCCTGAAACACTTTGCTGGAAAAGAGAAATGCTTATACTTCTATGAGTCACTAGAGGGAACCAAAGGACAACAAAAAACAGCTTCTTCAAAACACACAACAGTCTCAATCTATTGTAATCTAGAGTTTTAGCTTATTACCTGCAGCTGTCTGTTGTGTTTTTTTAAAGAAGACAGAAATATACAAACAGTATTTATAAAATATGAACATATTTTTCTAGTCTATGAACATGTTAATTTCCCCAACCATGATGTGGTTAGCACACAACCCTTACTAGCCGGTACACACAGAAACAAATTAATAGTAAGTTCGTGAGTAAATTTCATTGATAACACATTTAAAACCAAAGTGCTTTTATAATTCTGTCTAGAAAATAAAAAAGAGAATATACATATTCAGTCTGTATATGAAATAACCCAAGAGCACCCAATCCTTCAATCACAGTTCCAGAAATGAGAGGTCTAAAAACACAGAGACAGAAAAGGTTCATCTTCAGCTGAGTCTGAAACTGTTATCTGAGGTCTGTTGGGAGGTGATTGAAGAGACTGTGCAACAATAGCAACAACACCCAATTTTGAAATGAGCTTAAACTGCAGGATGATCACAAGTGATTAAGAAGGCCTTAATGATCTGGAGGGAAAATACAGACACACTATTTCTACCACATATGCAGGTTTGACACCATTTAGGCTTTAAACACAAACAGCGTCTTAATACTGAATTCTATCATTCACAGGGAGCTAGTGCAAGCCTGCTGACACTGTACTAATGTGATCTCTTCTCTCAGTCAATGCAAATGGATAAAAGATTAATGAGTAACTCTGGTATACAGTGTGTAACAATAGTCCAATTGAAATCAAACAAAGCTATGCATGAGCCTTTCCAAATCAGAAGACCAATCAGAGAGCACAGCACTAAAACATTAAATCAAACCTTAAAGAGTATCTGCATCATTATTCAGGGTGAGTTTGATACTAAGAGTGTGTTAATGGGTCATATAGTACTTTGTGACTTCCATGCTTCTGCTGTGTTAATCAGAGATGAGCAGACCAGTGAGAATAAATAAATCTACAGTCAAACTTTTGTGAACCTGCTCTGGAAGTATTTCAACAAAAGCAACATAGAGTAAAAAATGAGGCATGACACTCCCTCTGTCTTTGTGACATCATCAATCTCCTGGTCCAGTCCCTGTTAAGCCTGTGTAGGCGGGATCATCACTGTCACAGGAGGCATTTCATGGAGTCCAGCAAGGTCAGAAAGGAAAGTTTGATTTATTCTATTTAAAGAATTAAACAATAAACAGCTGCCAATCATTAGGTTATTAGATCATTGATTATTGATTATTGGCTCTGGATAAATATAAAGACACCATAAGGAGAGTGGAGATAAAGTATGGACAGAACACCACCAGGTACCGGAGCAGGGTCAGCGTGAGCTGTGAGTGTGTTGAGGCAGAGGGTGGAGCTCCAGATGTGGGCTGGACAGAAACTGTGCTCAAGGAAGAGATGGGTGGTTTTAAGGCAGGAAGTGGAGCTTTGATTGGAGGTCTACCTATAGAGAGAATCTGATCTGTTCAGGTGAATACATAAATAAAATAAAAGGTGAAATCAGAGTGAAGCTCCTCACCTGTGACAGTGATCCAGCTGGATGGAGACTCTCCATGACCACTGATGTCACACTTGTAGAGGCCTTCATCAGACCTGGAAACATGCTGGATGGTCATGTGACCTGTAGGCTCTTTCCCGATGAAGACTCCATCTTTGAAGAAAGCAGCTGGGAAGTTGGAGGGAGTGGTCTTTGTTTTACAGAGCAGAGTGACGTCATCTCCCTCCATCACAGGGAGGACAGGACTCTGCAGGATCACTGATCCACCTCAACACAGAGACAAACTACAGCATTTCATCCATTTACACACAGCTTCATCAACACTAACTCCACACACTCAGCTTACCAGTGACTGTCAGGTTAACCATGTTACTGATGGGACCCTCTCTGGACTCACACCAGTAAACTCCACTGTCCAGTGGAAAGACATAACTGATGTTACAGGAGGAACGAGCTGGTATTCCCCACCGAACTCCACACTGAGTCCTCTGTTGTTTTCTTGTGTTTCTTGTCAGATTCCATCTCGTAGAGCTGTCGTCCTCCTCACAGCTCAGAGATACAAAGTCACCTTCGAAGAACTGAGATTGGTTGGGGCTCACAGTCAGATGAGCTGTGAGGGAGAGGAGAATACAACCTCCATATTTCTTAACAATTGCAAACCTTTTAAAACCTCTAACCACTGTGATTGGCTGCTTCTCTGTATGACAGCTTGTGACTCCTAGCAGTGTGCAGGTAGCACCATTCCTAAATTGTCAATTATTGACTTGGATTGACATTTCATTTATGGTTTTCCAGATTGGTTTGCTGCTTTTGGAACATCTGACATTCCCACTCATTTGAATTAATGGGAGAGCATTGGAGCTCTATATCCACTGGCTGGCTTAACTTTTTTTTTTATATATATTCAAAACACAACAGTGGTTGCCTTTTTCACACACACAAAAAAAGTTAATCATGGAGTTCCACAGGGTTCTATACTGAGACCATCACTTTTCACTTTCTTGATGCTCCTACCTGCACTATTATTAGAAAATAGTGACTAAATTTCAAATTATACGCCAATGATACATGTTGTCACGTTACTGTGTTATATTCTACCATGGATTGTACCATACACGCGTTTGTGTATGATACATACACGATACATACAGTAACTATGTATATTTTTAAAATGTACTAAAATTAACTTAATAGTTAACATAAACTGGAGAACTTACATACTTTGTAATGATGTACAGAACAATACTCAAAACAGACAATCTGAAGAGCATTTTTACAGATGACCAATTCATTACATTTCCTGATCAACAAACTAGTTTGGATAGTTGTGCTTGTCAAGCACAATAACAACAATCAAGATGCCAGGTCAGATCAGAATGAAAATTCTCAAAACCATTAGTGCAACCTCTACAACATTTAGTCATTTGTACACATCATAGTTGCAATTTCTCCTTCCTCTGACCAAATTGCAAAGGCTCTTGGACAGTTGTATCAGTTGCTTTCATACAGTTCTCTGCTGTCGACGACATTATTATTTGCTTATGTCATGTCAGTCAAAATGAACTATACTTTTGGATGCTGAATAGTTGTTCCCAATAAAACTAATAGTCTTCATTTCATTGCTTGAATCATTACATACAAAATTGGTAAATTAGTTTTCAAATGCTCTCCAGCATTATTATTTTTTCCTGGAAATGTCCCCTAAATTGAACATTTTCTCTCAGGTGAACTGGAGCTTTCCCTGACAATGAGGTGTGTGAAGTAATAGTTGTAACCAATGACAAGCCACTTGTTCACAGTCACTCATGGATCGATCCAAAGAACCCTCAATTGGCAAGCATATATGAACCAAACAGGACATAGTGTGTACCATGTCTACAATTCTGTGACACAGAAATGGAAGGTCAGCATCGTGGAAGAGGGGTGGGGAAGAGGGAGAAGACGCCAAATACATAGGCAGATCCCTAATGAAATCAGGGCAAACTTGTGGACCATGTTGTCAATCACTGTCTCAAAATGGATGAGGCTGGTCGGAGGATCCAACCAAATGTTGGAAGAACACTGTGAATTTAATCAGTCAAAAATTTTGTAGGGAGAACAGGTATGTATAGTGTTGGACAGTAATCCAACATCTCATAATATCTCATGTTTAGTGTACATTACTGTAATTTTACTGTACACGGCTGTACAAAAAGTGTATAGTGCTGTCTTGAGCACTTTCAGGTAGTGTCACCAAGTTCTGACCTTTTTTGGAAAACACTGAGAGAATACTGTACACTGTCATAATGGAAACATGACAAAGCCACTTGACTATCTTGTTCATCAAGATGGTGTCAAGACTTCTCATTTTGATGACACTGGCAGTTTCATTGACATGAATACTTGCTTTTGAGGACTGGATTATCGATTTTGAGCAAGTGAACTGCTTTTGCAGGTTATCCACTAGGATTTGCAGCTTGCACCAAATGTTTCGAGAAACAGTTGGTTCCACTGCTGTGCAAATGTTAATAGTGATGTGAGAAAAGCACCAAAGTGACTGAGAAAAACTGTAATATCCAAATCTGGGTGCATCAAAACAAACACAATGTTTCCAAGAATATCATGTTTGTTTGTTTTGTTGTGTTTTTTGAAAAAAAAAAGGCTCTGGATGTTAAGCAGTTAAAGTTGTACTGTCTCAGTATGACATGAAAGTGGGACAGGATGTGATGTCTCTGAGTTTCACCACAACATGCACAACAGTAACATGTAACTACTTCTCTTTTCTGGATCCCATTACTTTGAAAAATTAAAAATGTGACAAAGATCCCAAAAATAATGCATTTTCATATGGAGTTAACTGCAGGCAAGATAAAATCTGATCTATCCCACCAATGAAAAGCCTCTATGAGCTCTTCTAAAGCACTTTACAGACTTTTCTTTTATTAGAGCTGCTGAGTTTCCAACTTTGACAGACGTTTACTGACCTTGGTTTGTTGTGCAGATCAGTAATAAGGTCACAACTAAAGAAAAATGATACTCAGGTTAGTTTCAGGTTTTAGACTCAAGAAGGCATGCACAAAGCATAAAAAGAATTTTTAAAGTCACTAAACTCCACTTTTAAAGCTTTTAACTCCACAGTATCGCAGATCAAATGCAGTGGAGAGTTTGGTCTTTGGCATCTCACCATGAACCTATTTCTATTTCACAGAAAGCATCCTTTAAACGTCATCTTTCAAAACTGGAAACACTGTAGTTTAAAAGCAATCTAAGCTGACAGAAGTGTTTTAATAACATGCTTTTTAAAAATGTCAATTTAAAAAAAATAATTTTACATTAAAAACACAAAATGAAGCTAAAATGTTGTTTAGAGTTTGTGGGGACCTTAATAATATTTAACATTTTAAGCCCCAAGCCTAACTGATCTCCTGCCTTTTGCCCCCGTATCAGGGGGCGTTGGGGCTTAAGAGGTTAAGACTGTTGTTTCTTAAATTCTCTTTTTTAATCTATTTAGACTTTGTTAAAGAATATCATGGGAGCTGAAAAATGCTATAGGAGTACCAGAACAACTTAAATGAAATTAAATGTTATTGGAATCAAACTCAACAGAACTGCAGTGCAGATGTCAGCTAGTGTAGTAATAATTCATTATGTTGTACTTACAGAGCAGCCACAGCAGTGATATTTCTTCCATTCTTTCTCTTAATGGTGTTATTGACATTTTGATCATAGTTAAACATCATAGTCACATCTCGTTGGACACTCCTCCTTCCTGATTCTGTGAGACACTGTGGTTTGGCTTTGCCCCCCTTTAGCTTTATGAGAAATGTTCCTTTTCATGATTCTATAAAGTGAGGAAATGAGAAATGCTTCGTTGTTTTACGAACCAGAAAGACCCAAACTACTCTTGTCATGATAGTCTTTGTTTTAATATTTATCCTAAAATTTAAACTGCTTGTTTCTTTCCACTGTTTGTGACGTCAGTTCAGCTAAGAGGAAATGAGATTGAGGTGTTTTTTTTAACCTGAAGCAGAGAGCCTCTCTCTGCTTTAACCACTAAAATGTGGTGAAAAAAAAGGGTACAGCTTGTCTGGTTCAAACTGGTTTCAACCTTTTTGCTCAGCTGACCCACATTAAACATCCTTTTCCCGTCTATTGTCGCAAACCAGGCCGCATGGTATCATTCAAAAAGCTATTTATTTGAAATGAAGAAATAAAACAGAAGCCTTATACAAACCATGGATTTTGTGGTCAGTACAAACAGTGGTGTCGATAAGTTCATCGGTGGAATAATGGCATACACAACATTGTTTAGTGCTAACCCAAACGAAACAGAACGAAAAACCACAGGGTATCTCAGAGGAAAGCACCACATAGTGACTGGAGACCCTTTTCACTCCCAATGCATAACATACAGTACCAATGATTTGTCACATGGCGTCGGTATGTTAAGTTTTGGGATTAGAACATGTTAGTGACTGAGCTCAGATGGCCTTTATAGAGCACTGGCACGCTAGGCCCAGTTCTTGCCATTGTCATTAATTGGAAATGAACTACTCTACTCCTCTAATACCTGCAAACGAGGCACAAAACAGAAAAACAAACAGGCCGACAGAAGGGCAACATGGAGTGGGTTGTCACACTATCCAAAGTTCTTGGGCAGTGGCGGTTATCCCAGCCTACTTCAGGCTATTACACAATAAAGCCTGAAATAGCACTGACCAGAGCTAACACAGCTTAGAATCACCATTTAACTTAACTTGCATATTGTCAGCCTGCTGGGGGAAGCTGAAGTACCTGCCATAAATCCATGCAGGAATAGGTTGAACATGTTAGGTGGCAGTGTAAGCCACCAATTAAGAACATCACATAGAAGTAAAAATGATTTAAGATAAAGGTGCTCATCCTGCTGCTCATCTGGGGGAACATCAGCGATTTCCCAGGCCATCCAAGATACATAATCTCTTAGGCGTGTCCTGAGTCCACCTCAGTGTCTCCTTACTCTATGACAGGCTCAGAACACCTTGCTCAGGAGATATCCCAATGAGATGCCCAAACCATTTTATCAAAGATCAAAGACATTCTTCTATTTCAATTCCCCTCCCCATCCTGTTGAATGGTGTGGGAGGCAATTAGCTGTAGTTTTAACTCCAGACATTGCAAATAAGATTCTGTGTGTCCTTATTTGGTGAGGATGTTTTACTTCCTTCCCTTTACGTCCTCACCTGTGTATATGGTCAACTGTTAAGGGAAGGTAAGCAATGTACAGGGTGAGGGGAGATGACCCTTTTGTCAGCATGAAGTTGTGTGTGTGTCTGCACTCACGTGCAGACACACACACACACACACACACACACACACACACACACACACACACACACACACAGTGTTTTAACCTTTTGTGACCTTTTGTGGGTGTTACAATGGGTGGTGCTTGTATTCACCGAATAAAACGCTGCAAGTGTTTCTTTGAAGTTGGCTAGGAGATAGGTGAGGAGCGTTCAGCTCCAAGAGTTCCGACCAGCCTTCCCTTGCTAGCAAGTAAAAAACCATTTTCGCCGTTGTCTTGCTTTCTTCATGAGTAATGAGTTTCTGAATTAGTGGGCCTGCTGAAGCACAGGCCCACTAGATATTATTGATTTTTGCTACATGATATTATTTTTGCTCTTATCCAATACCATGTGGCAGTTACTCACCACCAAAAAGCAAAGAAACAACTGGGGTGTTACTGTCACTTGGTGTTTGCTCTCTGCGGTAGAGTATCATTTACTATTTCTGTTCCAATACACAATGGTGTTTTTGTGTAACTGAACAGCTTATAGATAACTTCTTATTTTATACTGTAATCTTCATATGCTTCATGCAAAGATCTCTATGTATAGACTCTCTAACTTATAGTCACAGTATTCACTCACTGTGTCTTTAGGGATTTGCTAGCACATAGCCAACTCGCTAGCAGCATTGCCTCCTATCCCTCCTACACTTTCCTGCTCATTGTGTTTAATTGCTCCTCATCCTACTTCAGCAGTAATGGCACTTTTACTAAATGTAGGTAATGACACCTGGTTAGATCATCGGAAGGTCACTAAAATCAATATTGAATCGGTGTGTAACTTTGTCAAAACAATGTTGGACTGAAATCAAGGGTTGTTCTTATGGTTCTTATTTCTTCAATCAGTGATAAATAGTAAGATGTTCTAACTTTACGTGGGACTTTCTTATAAAGCAGCAAACTATTTCTCCAGGCTAAATGATGTTCTTCTAAATTTGTTATTAATCTCTGGCTCTCTTCCCCAGCATATCTTTTAATGTAAATTAACGTAAAATCACTGTAAATGTAATAAAACATAATTTTCTTGTTTTTTATGTATTTGTCTGCACATATGCATATTTAGATTGTTAAAATACATTTACAAATGTATCATAATTTCACAAATATTTGTCCGTTATTTGAAAGATTGAACTGTTAAATTCAAATGTAATAATATGGAAAAATGTATAAAATTATTCTTATAAACTTTTTTTACATCAGATAATAATAATTATTATTATTGTTATTTAGGGCGTTCGTGGCTCAAGAGTTGGCAGTTCACCTTGTAATCAGAGGGTTGCCGGTTCGAGCCCCGGCTCGGACACTCTCAGTTGTTGTGTCCTTGGGCAAGACACTTCACCTACCACCTACTGGTGATAGTCAGAGGGGAATTATAAAGCGCTTTGAGGGTCTCATAAAGCGGTATATGAATGCAATCCATTATTATTTAAACCAATTGTTAACTGTATATTTCTGTACATTTAAGTATTATTATTCATATTGCCGCATTCATTGTTTATAAGTAATTTCATTGTTTAATCACGTTAAAATGTTCCTAATTTAATGTTTAAAAGCACTTGAAAAAGGCAAAATCCCATGTAAAATTAGGGCAACAAACTGTATTGTCATTACTGAAAATAACCGTATTTTCATGGGAAAGTTATTTTCTGGTATTATTTTGGCGCCCCAGCTGCCGGGATATTACTGTTTTTTTAGGATTTTTTTTTTTTTTACGGTGTAGATTGTTTCTTTGAACCATTACCGAGGAACTAAATATGCCCACAAATCCAGCTACAGCATCATTTCATTGTGTATTTATTAGGATTTGGGTCCAGTATAAACAAAAAAATATATATTTTCTAACCTTAACCGAAAAATAAAATAAAAAAGTGGACTTACAAAGCAGTTGCAGTAGAAAGGCGTTGAAACCAAGCACACCATTGTTTTTTTGTGACATTACCAATAAGTTTGATGTGTCACATGGCCCTCTTCCTATTGAAAAAACAAAAGTTGTATCCAAGATGGCCGACTTCTAAATGGCCACCATGGTCACCACCCATCTTGAGGAGTTTGCCCCCTCACATAATATGCCACAAACAGGACTTTATTATCACCAACCATTCCGGTGTTATTCCGGTGTATCCATATAAATGGCCCACCCTGTAGATTTACAGTGGGGCAAAAAAGTATTTAGTCAGCCACCGATTGTGCAAGTTCCCCCACTTAAAATGATGACAGAGGTCAGTAATTTGCACCAGAGGTACACTTCAACTGTGAGAGACAGAATGTGAAAAAAGAATCCATGAATTCACATGGTAGGATTTGTAAAGAATTTATTCGTAAATCAGGGTGGAAAATAAGTATTTGGTCACCTCAAACAAGGAAAATCTCTGGCTCTCACAGACCTGTAACGTCTTCTGTAAGAAGCTTTTCTGTCCCCCACTCGTTACCTGTATGAATGGCACCTGTTTGAACTCACCATCTGTATAAAAGACACCTGTCCACAGCCTCAAACAGTCAGACTCCAAACTCCGCCATGGCCAAGACCAAAGAGCTCTCGAAGGACACCAGGAAAAGTATTGTAGACCTGCACCAGACTGGGAAGAGTGAATCTACAATAGGCAAGCAGCTTGGTGTGAAAAAATCAACTGTGGGAGCAATCATCAGAAAATGGAAGACATACAAGACCACTGATAATCTCCCTCGATCTGGGGCTCCACGCAAGATCTCATCCCGTGGGGTCAAAATGATCATGAGAACGGTGAGCAAAGATCCCAGAACCACACGGGGGGACCTGGTGAATGACCTGCAGAGAGCTGGGACCAAAGTAACAAAGGTCACCATCAGTAACACACTACAACGGCAGGGAATCAAATCCCGCAGTGCCAGACGTGTTCCGCTGCTGAAGCCAGTGCATGTCCAGGCCCATCTGAAGTTTGCCAGAGAGCACATGGATGATACAGCAGAGGATTGGGAGAATGTCATGTGGTCAGATGAAACCAAAGTAGAACTTTTTGGTATAAACTCAACTCGTCGTGTTTGGAGGAAGAAGAATACTGAGTTGCATCCCAAGAACACCATACCTACTGTGAAGCATGGGGGTGGAAACATCATGCTATGGGGCTGTTTTTCTGCCAAGGGGACAGGACGACTGATCCGTGTTAAGGACAGAATGAATGGGGCCATGTATCGTGAGATTTTGAGCCAAAACCTCCTTCCATCAGTGAGAACTTTGAAGATGAAACGAGGCTGGGTCTTCCAACATGACAATGATCCAAAACACACCGCCCGGGCAACAAAGGAGTGGCTCCGTAAGAAGCATTTGAAAGTCCTGGAGTGGCCTAGCCAGTCTCCAGACCTCAACCCCATAGAAAATCTGTGGCGGGAGTTGAAAGTCCGTGTTGCTGGGCGACAGCCCCAAAACATCACTGCTCTCGAGAAGATCTGCATGGAGGAATGGGCCAAAATACCAGCTACTGTGTGTGCAAACCTGGTAAAGACCTATAGTAAACGTTTGAGCTCTGTTATTGCCAACAAAGGTTATGTTACAAAGTATTGAGTTGTATTTTTCTTATTGACCAAATACTTATTTTCCACCCTGATTTACGAATAAATTCTTTACAAATCCTACCATGTGGATTCATGGATTTTTTTTTCACATTCTGTCTCTCACAGTTGAAGTGTACCTCTGGTGCAAATTACTGACCTCTGTCATCATTTTAAGTGGGGGAACTTGCACAATCGGTGGCTGACTAAATACTTTTTTGCCCCACTGTACACTGTCACCAGTTGTATACATGCCCACCACAAACAGGCCTTATGCTCTATCACACCTACACATAGTGGGGCATTATAAGTACATGGGAGACATTAAACTGAGACGCCTTCTGCTTATCAGGGATGTAAATGATTAGGCCATGGCTAAGCAGAAGACAAGGTCATAATTCTCTCTTTTTCAGGGAAGGTTTCAAGGACGTTTTGAGCTGAAGGTATAGACTCATGTGACATGCTGAGGAATTTTATTTGTGTGCGAGTTTGGTAAAAACAATATAAAATGAGCAACCCCACCCAAATTTCAGAGATCACCCTGGTGTTTGGCTGGGATGTTTCTCTCCATGTTGCAATGTGTTTATTAAACCCACTTCAAATGATGTTCTTGAAGGGAGTGCTGCAGGTTATTGTGAACATTTCTATAACAAATCAGTCTAAAGAAAATTAAACACTGATGTTTGGGGATGTGAATGAACCTGCAGGTAACAACAGGTGTAACACAGAAACCTGAAAAACAATGTAACTGAGTGAAAGTGAAACCTGTCTGAGCCTGTCCCTGTGAAACAGACGGTTTGAAGCCTGCAGCGTTGTTGCAGTCAGAATAAAGTGCTGAATAACCAAATGTTAGAGGACGGGACTTTTTTAGGGCCCAAGCAGATTCAGCAGTACTGAGAACAGGGGGTGTATTTGTGGGAGGTGCTTAAATGAAAAGAGCCCAGGCAGAAGGTTTAACAGGTCTTTGAACCCAAACATGAAGTCTGATTCAATACAACCTCAACATACACCCACCGTATACCATTACTAAGCTACATTTTCAGTTCACTCCTCTGTGAATGTTTTAAAAGAAAATTTAAAACAGTAATTTCTAGTAGACTGAAGTTGCTGATAACGTGGGACAGGATTTTTCCAGAATGTGTCATAATATTTGAATTCCTGTTTGATTTACTGTTTTATTTTTCTTCTCTAGAAACATTAGAGCATTTTATCAGGAGGCACAAACCTGAAGCTGCCTAGATTTGTGATTTCATTAGTTTAAAATAAACCATTTTATATTTCTATAGTGTGTATGTCATAATCCTGGGTCTGCTGACCCAGCGTTTTGTGTTTAGTTTATTTAGGTTTCTTCCTGTTAAAAGGGAGTTTTTCCTTCCCACTGTCGCCAAAGTGCTTGCTCATAAGGGGTCATATGATTGTTGGGTTTTTCTCTGTATCTATGAAGCGCCTTGAGGCGACTTTTGTTGTGATTTGGCGCTATATAAATAAAATTGAATTGAATTGAATTGTTTGAGTCTAATTGTTTTTTAAATTCGACTCTTAATTTCAATCTGATCCTCAAAAAGAACTCCTTGAGGAAAAACAGCAGTGGGTTTAATTTCTAGCTTGATGGTAAAAAACAAATGTGGTCCTTCATGGCAGCTACTTTTAAAACTTGATTTTTCATTTAGATTTAAAAACATCTACAAAAGTCTGAGGCAGTGAATTAAAGATAAAACATGTTTGTAAAAACAGAGAGTAGAAAACATGACGTGACCAACAGCTGAGACAGTGGAAAAACTCACTTCCTTCTAGCTGTCCTTCCTCTTACCTGCTCACCTGTGACTTCTGTAAACAGGCTGTGTCCACTTTGATGTCTCTTCCACCTACCCCTGACCACACCTCAATCTTAGCGCAAATACACACACTCAACTCAACTTCTGATTATTATCCACTAAGGCTTCAGTGTTTTGTCATCTAATATTAATCTTATTTTAAATCAGTGAGTGATTTATGATATTGTTCTGTTAATTATTTTTCTGTCTTAAATGCTTCTTGGGGACACATGACATGTAAATGAATGAATGAATGAATAAAAAGAATTCAATTTTTAACTTCATTTTTTTCCAATGTTTTTTTTTTTTGGATTGCACCCTTCATCACAGTTAGTTGTCGACTCTGACCAAATTTTTTAGAGGCACACAATCACAAATTTAGCCTATTATCTTCATGTATACTCATCTTCTCTTTTATCTTTAAAAGCAAACACTAGACTTTAGAAAATAAAAATAAAATCCACTAAAACCATCATTTGACCTTACAAATCATGAAAAATAGTTTCAGTTTGGTTAGATTTATCAACCAAACATGGGTGAGAGGATCTGCCCTCAAACTGTGTGTGGTTGTAAAGAAATATCTTTTTTCTGAACTTTTGAATCCAGTATATACACAAAGAAAGAATACTGAAGAAAACTTGAACTTAAAGTGACGCTAAACTGCAATAAAAACAAAATAATTTTTACAGGATGGCCAGGATGGAGCTGTTATCATTTTGGGGTGGCATACATGTCTCACAAACAATGCATTGCAATTTAAGCAGCTTAAACTACACACCTGTACAATATTTGAATGTAGGTAGTGTAGCAAAGAAGCACTATACAAATGTAGCAGTGTTAATAGACAGTAGTACTTTGTATTACTACTGTGCCGAGAAGAGATCTTCTTCAGTTTAGCAAAGTAAGTTTATTACTCGAGTGAAAGTGAAAAAGAACATGCTCTGTAATGTAGTCAAAGTAAGAAAGTAAAAAGTGATCCTTGAAGGAAGATTGAAGGAAGACCATATTGTACAAAGGTAACTAAACCTGTGCAATATTAATATAATAATGTTACTACTTAAGAATACAAATATTGTTACAAGTTAAACTATAATTTAAATAAATGGGGCTAGTTTGTAGGAGACATGCAGTAAACAAAAATAATTTACTGTTGCCTACATGGCAAAGGGTGACTTCACCTCCACACCTAAACAGTAAAATTACAACAGTCAAGGTTAAAATTGGGATTCAGCAGATGGGGAACCCTAAAAAAGGGAAAAAAAATCACAACTCATAATAATTTCTAATGTGAGCTTCAGTAGTTGGTCTTTTTTGTTTCTTTGTTTTTTGATTTGTTTTTTTAATGTACATGATGTGATCACAAGACCAGTGGCTCTTTGTGAATTTACACCATTAAATTCAACAAGATGTCAGCAGATGTTTCACAGCCATCCTGGTTGATTTCCATCCTCTACACTGACACTACACTGTTTACTTTCTCTGTGCTAGATATTTGGTTTGGTATAAAGTTGGAGTTCAAGACAAAAGTCTCGCTCGGTTTTGTTGCATAAAAAGTCCAGATTATGTTATTGTGACTTCATTACCCAGCAGCCCTTGCTCAGTCATGGGATTGCATCCTAACACACTGTCCGACTCCAAAGAAGAGCACTGTTGTGAACTAAGTGAATCTCTATTTTGACACTTTAGTTAAATACAAATTAGAAATTATCACTAAAATTGGCTCATTATTTGAGCTTATTTATCTTTTGGGGGGTTTGTTTGTTTCCTTAAATATTGAATGTGTTTTTGAACATTATATTGTGTGGCTGTGTAAAGTGGAGGCGTTGTGAAGCCATGTTTCTGCTGCGCAGAGGTTAATTAGATGTGTAGTAGTGACTGCTGACCTGCCTGAGCAGGAATGATTTCAGTCCTTGTGTTCGATCACGATCTTGTGCTGCTTATGAGAATTGTTGAGAATTTATATTCTGCCCCCTTAAAGCACAAATAAGATAATGTAATTCCTTAAAGTTGTAACATTTTTAACTAGTGCTGTCAGCGTTAACGTTAACGCTAATGCTGACAGCAGTATTTAACCAGTAAAGAGTTTCCTTTTTTGGTTAAAAAAATGTGTGTTGCATTTTTAATTAATTTTATTAGGACACGTTAGCATTGTGAGATGTGAGGATACACTGAGAGGAGGAAAAAAACTGCTCATCTTGTAAAGATGTCTATAATTTAGCATTTTCATTGTGATAGTTATAAAGCTTTTGTATGAGTTCAATAACAAAGATCTGTCATCACTCATCTGCCTGTTTGTTTGGGTTGCTTTTCCATTTTCTACATCACTACCATGTGGTAGCCGTCAGTGTCAATACTGTCATCATTACTCTTGTGGAATCACCTTCTTGCCTGCTTTCTTTGGAACCATCAGCCTCCACTTTTCGTAGTTTACATTTCTGCTCTCCATCATTCTCACTTTCAGACTCTCATTTGTGCAACCCACCTCCTCCTCACCTCCACATTAGTGACATTTCAGTTAGCGCTCCACCCAAGCCTCAGTCTTCATTTTCACTACCACCAGAGTCTAGACTCCAAGTGCTCCTGACCTAAATCCTATCACTGCTGGGATCCCTTTCTGTATCTCATTGGAATCTAATCTCCAAATACATTAGTTTCGCTATCTCAATAAATAAACAATAAATAATGTTTAATTCTTCCAAGTTCTTAAGTTCTCTCATTATTAAACCAGTTGTCTTGATTACAGATGTTATTCTTCTTTGATGAAGGAACAACATTATTTTTACAGGATTTGCAGCATCCATTTAAACATGTAAGAGTAGCAGTAAAATATAAACAAGACTCAAATTTAAATGAATGGTAAATTCTGGTGTCATTGTACATTGTTTTCAATTATCACTAATCCTCAGGTTTAGAGTCAGACAGTATGTTATTACATCTTTCAATACTTTGTAGCTTTAACACTTTTCTACAAATGATCTCTACCAACCGTATCCACCAATAAAGAACATTTTCTTTAAGTGGTTCTTAAATTAAATAGTTTTATATTGTACATGTTGTCTTTCATGTGCATGGCACAGTATTCAAGTTTAAAAAAGGAGTCTTTATGTGGCCCTGCTAACAGTCTCCCTTTAAAATCTTTTATTTTGAAGCTCATTATTCAGACATGAGTGAGACACTGAGACAGCAAACAAAGAATGTCTTCCTAAAATGAGAAATAAATAAATCTGCAGTCAAAGGGTACGATAGTTGCTCAGAAAATGTGTTGTCTTTTCCAATATGATCTGAAAACAACTGCAGGTTTGGTTTAGAAGTAAACTAACTGCCTTGTACATTACTTATTGCACAGAACTACAGTGATACATAGGCAGCACATGATATAAATCCTTAGCAGGAATACGTTTTCATCAATATCAAGCTGAACATGAGATCTGCTTCAGAAGTGATGCTCTATAGTGACATCTTCATAGTCATTATTCAATCCCTGCTCAGCCTCGTCGAGTGGGGTCTTTACCATTGAGGCGTGCATGTAGTTTCCTGTAAATGTTAGAAAGTTAAATCGGCTGCTTAAACAGGAAGAAATGATCAGTCTGATCAATGACCAGCATATTGACCGATCAGAGTGTTACCTTTGGCTCTGCATCGATACAAAGACACCATGAGGAGAGTGGAGATGAAGTATGGACAGAACACCACAAGGTGGAGGACCACTCGGAATACCAACTGGAGGGAGGAGGAGTCAGGGGACAGTACTGAGGAAGAGGGAGGAGCTGAGGTGGTTGGTGAAGGTGTGGTTGTAGGTTTTTCTGTGGAGAGAATTTCACCTGATCAGGTGAATATGTGGATGAAATAAGAGGTGAAATCAGAGTGAAGCTCCTCACCTGTGACAGTGATCCAGCTGGATGGAGACTCTCCATGACCGCTGATGTCACACTTGTAGAGGCCTTCATCAGACCTGGAAACATGCTGGATGGTCATGTGACCTGTAGGCTGCTTCCTGATGAGGGAGCCATCTTTATAGAAAGCAGCTGGGAGGTTGGAGGGAGTGGTCTTTGTTTTACAGAGCAGAGTGACGTCATCTCCCTCCATCACAGGGAGGACAGGACTCTGCAGGATCACTGATCCACCTCAACACAGAGACAAACTACAGCATTTCATCCATTTACACACAGCTTCATCAACACTAACTCCACACACTCAGCTTACCAGTGACTGTCAGGTTAACCATGTTACTGATGGGACCCTCTCTGGACTCACACCAGTAAACTCCACTTTCCAGTGGGTCAATGTAGCTGATGTTACAGGAAAAACCAGCTGGTTTTCCCCACCCATCTCCACATTGAGTCCTCTGTTGTTTGCTTGTGTTTCTCCTCAGAGTCCATCCAGGAGAGCTGTCGTCCTCCTCACAGCTCAGAGACACAAAATCGTCTTTAAAAAACTGAGAGCTGCTGGGACTCACAGTCAGACGAGCTGAGAGGAACAATAAGAAATATACAGTGCATTATTTCCTTTTTGCAGCAATCAGACACCTTTCAGATCAACTGAAGTTATGAAACTTTGTGACCCTGCTGACCTGAGTGTTTTGAACTCAGTTAGGGAGAGTGGATTATGCAAATCAATAAGAAGGATTGCATTTCTAATATTTTACACTCCCATTTAATGCATCAATTTGTGCTGTTTAACAGACTCCATGTTTGCAATCTATCTATAGTAACTACTTGGTAAGTTTACACCTGCTTACTTTTACCAATGCAGCAGTATAAATTTCTACTGTGGCTTTGGCATCAATGAAAACAACTAACTCATCTATACCACAGCAACAGCGATCTTTGAGATGCTTGGCTACAAGATGAACAACAGCCACAAGGAGCTGTACCCTCCATAGAGATTGAGACCACAGCCTAAGGTCAAGGCAGCATGGAGGGAAGTTAGCCAACTATCAGAACTACAGAAAGCTGTGATAAAGAAAGGGGTGGCTCAGAGAAGACCACAGCAACTCCCCGAACAGGGTCCAGTATCCATCACAGTGGCAGACATTGAAGAAAGAGTCTAAAGCATGAAGGCTGGACAGCTCCAAGGACCTGACTTGACTAATGCCTACTGGCTAAAGAAGCTAATTGCACTAAATGAGCACCTCACAGTGTGACACCTACAAATGTATGGTCACAATTGTAATTTCTTTTGAGTATTTATTGTTATAAAATGACTTATTTACTGAATTATTGCACTGATTCTTAGTTAGGGTTATACAGATGTAATTGTATGGCTTTGCCACAAAAGGGACACAACTGAATGCAGTAGCTTGCTCCAAAGCCCCCTTCTGTTTAATGAGGAAGTTACTCTAGACTGAAGGCAACAAATGTCTCCTGTCTCTACTTTTTCTGTTGGTACTCTGAGTTGTCAAATTGCATATTTAAAGGCATAAAACCTTGTTCATGTTAGTTCAATGAAAGTTGAATTTTGAAAGAAGTATATTTTCACAGATTCTCTGCTGGTTGAAATGAGAGTTGCTATTATCTAACAAAATGATGGGCCACACTGAATATGTGTTATTTATTTAAAAATGTAGCTCCTGGACAAGGTTCTATGATTGATAACATAACTTCACCCTGGTCCATTTCTCACTCATATTGTTTATGGACTGTATAGTAAATACTGATTTGGGGAGATGGGAGAATAAGACTTGTTTATGGTTTTCTGATGTGAAGTATTTTTGCATATGTTAAGATATAAAGAGAGTTTACTAAGATAACAATAAGTAGATTAATCACAGTGTTAATGCTATGAAACTGGACAGCAGAATTTAGTTATAGTGCTTAAAAATACAGATAAAGGGTATTTATTATTTTGTGTATTTATACCTCAAAAATGTAAACTTGATTTAATGTCATGGTTTGTGTTACAAGAGAACATATGGAGAAAAGATGGAGGAACATGTAAATGAGCAAAAGATTGGTCTAAAATTCTGCTTAATGAACAGCTAAGGAAGAGCCTGTAAAAGGAATACCCCTCATGTCTCCTGTACCTACTTTTCCTGTATAACACAGCTAAAGGCCTGTAACATAGTTTTGGAGATCAGCAAGCTGCACAGGCAGCTGATCCTGATCCTTTATTTAACAAACCTGAGGCAGACATCATTGTACAGGTATGTTGGAGCAGAGCAGCAGACAGCTAACTATGGAGGACTACCCTTGCAACTACACAGACACCTTAGCCTAGAGCTGGGAGTGAAACCAGTTAGCGACTTTACAGCAGCCATGGGACACTGTAAGCCTGATCATACAGTCATACATGAGAAGGACCATGAGTGCCAGAAGGAGTGTGGCTTGTGAATAGAAGAGGAGCGTAGCGTGTGTGGACCCACTGGGGGCTCTGTGGGTCTGCCCACATTGCCCCCACACATTTGTTAGGTAAGGCACAGAAGCAGCACCTGCCTGTCTTTCAAGCTTGTGTTTGATAAGGACAGCTTATTTTAAAGTGAGTTGGTTTAAAGGGGAGGAGCTAAAAAACAGCTAGTTTAGGACAGAGGATGAATTTAGAGAATACAGGACCAAGGCCCTGTATAAAATAAAGAATTATGAAAATGAAAACTTTAGAGTGTGACAGAAGAAGGTTACTGACCTTGCTTTGTTGTGCAGCACAGTAGGGAGATGACGGCTACAAAGGAAGACAGCTGGGTTAGCTTGAGGTTTTGCAGCAGTGTGTGCAACATTCAGAGGAAGTAAAACCATGCAAACCGCAATCATGTATGTACAAAGCAAAAAGCATGTATGGAAAAAGTGCAGACAAAGTCTTTTTTTAAACGTACACACAGTTTTCTTTCACAGACTAAACTGAGAGAGCCACTTGACAAAAAAAGAACAGTTTATTTATTCAATTTATTGATTCAAGGGTGCAATGTATTATCATCAGTAGTGTTCCCTGGTTTTGTAAAAACACATTAACTCTGTTAATCTCCTTGATCTTTGAGCTACTCATTTTTTGGGGATCATCATAGCAGGTCAGCTTCCTCAATCTCTCCCTATCCCTAGTATAGTGGGGATATCAGGAATAGACACGGTTGGCACTGATTCACCCTGGTGTGTCGGCCAGAACACCACTTAAGGCCAAATTATCCCAGAGTACAGAAGAAGGAGCTTGATGTTTGGTTTGAGGATCTTTATTCTCTCACAGCTCAAGTCCTGTGGCTGTGTGGTTTTCTACAAAAGAAGTACACAATACCAATAAATGTGTGTTTGTGTTACCAATACCAATACAGTGTAGAGATAAATGACATACTCAGATGTCATTTATCATTACATACAACATCCCAGTGTATTTCAGACCCAGCAACACGCTCAGACAAAAACTGGTTCACCCGAAAGACAAAACGCCAAAACACAGACTTAACAATGTGGTGTATGCTGTACAGTGCAGCGAGGAATGCCCAGACCTCTACATTGGAGAGACCAAACAGCCACTTCACAAGCGCATGGCACAACACAGAAGAGCCACCTCCACAGGACAAGACTCAGCAGTCCATCTGCATCTTAAGGATAAAGGACACTCTTTCGAGGATGCCAATGTTCACATTCTGGACAGAGAGGACAGATGGTTTGAAAGAGGAGTGAAAGAAGCCATCTATGTCCACTGTGAGCGACCATCTTTGAACAGAGGCGGGGGTTTACGACACCAACTCTCTGCCATCTATAATCCAGTTTTGAGATCCCTTCCCAGACGCCTTAACGCCCACTCACATCCTGGGCCATCTGACCTCAGGAATTCACATGATAAGGTGGGGCCAGGTTTCACAATGAACTCACCCGAAACTCTGGCTGATTGTGACCCACGCCCAGTTTCACACCTTGGCTCAGGCGATTAGAGGATCATCAGGAGGTCCTTTTGTCCCTCTGTGGGGGGTCACTCCCCCTAGGTTTATATCTGGGACTCTCCACCATTTGACCTTAGAACTGAAGAAGCTTCTCGGATGAGAGGTGAAACGTCTTCAAGTAACTTAAAGAAGTCCAGACGCTTTTCTTTGCAAGCTCCTGTTGTTGCGACAAATGCGTCCTTCATTTCCCCAAATTTGAAGGATGGGTCGGTGTGTCCTTCGTGGCCCACCATATCCCAGAATTCATAGCGCGGCCCAGCCAAACTGCAGTTTCCAACAACTACTAAGTTTTAAAATTACTCTTATTAATCCTTCTGGGTCACAAAATAAACTTTTAACATATTTTAAGGCGAGAAAGTAGCCGTGTAAATTACAAATATCTGCTTGGTTTATCAAGACATCGCATATTTGCAAAAGTGTGCCGACGTTTTCGGAGACGTCTGTTACCCACCAGCTTGATAGCAAGCCGGGGGGTTCAATGGTCACTCCAGCCGGCGAGAGCAGTGGACTCCCGGCTTCATCGTTTTCCGACCCCCGGTCTTTCGCTACTCAGGTTAAACATGATATATAAGTCACTCGGATAACTTAAAAATGTAATTGTTTGCCTTTTTTCTGTGTTTTATTTGTTCCGGAGTAAATTGGTTTGGCTGAGATCAAAGTTATTAGATTATTAGATTAAAAAAAAACTTTATTAATCCATCGGGTGGGTTCCTCCGGGGTTTTCACACAGCTGAATAAACGTTAAACAGAAAACTGATTAAACAGAAGTGTGAGGCGGTTGACAATTTACGCCAGTGTCCTGATATATTTTAGATAGCAAGGAGCAGACAGCCGAGTTTATTAAATTCCACCGACACAGCGGTGATGCCAATCTGAAGGCTAGACCAGACTCATGTCCAGACCATCTCAGCCTTGCCTCTTTCACTTTGTCTGTAAATTGATCAACCTAAGCGTTCCCTCTGATGCATTCATTTCTTTTCTTGTCCACCTCGGTCATTCCCTATGAAACCCTTAACATCTTCAGCTCAGTCTCCTTTCTTTTTGTCAGTGTCAACATCTCCAAACCATACATTATAGCAGGTCTCACGATCATCTTGTAAACGTTCCCTTTCACTCTTGCTGCTTTCCTTCTGTCACCCCTGATACTCATTTCCACCTATACCACCCAGCCTGTACTCTCTTTTACACCACTCTTGTGCACTGTCCATTGATTTGAGTGGTTGGCCCTAAGTATTAAAACTCTTCTACATCTTCACTTTTTCACCATCCTCCCTCTCACCCACACAAGTATTCTTTCCTACATCTACTTTCTTTAATTCCTCCTCTCTCCAGAGCATACGGCCACCTCTGCAGGCTCTCTTCCAACTGCTCCCTGATCTCACTACATGTCAAAATGTTGCCTGCTAACATCAAAGTCTAGACATTCCTGCCTGGCTTCAGCCTGGTTCCAGCAGATTGCCACTGCTCCCCGAGTCTGGTTCTGCCAGAGGGTTCTTTCTGTAAAAAGAAAGTTTTTCCTTCCCACTGTCAACTTGGTTATAGGGGTTATCTGATTGTTCAGGTTTTCTCTTTTCTCTGGAGGGTCTTTATGTTGCTATATAAAGCACTTTTAGGTAACTGTTGTAATTTGGCAATATATGAATAAAATTTAATTGGTTTTGGTATCTTATTTCTTTTTCTGCTGCAACATGGTGAGTTAGATTTTTTCTGTGAACCAGTGCTGAGTCACTAAATATATTCATAAATCCGATCAAAGCATGGTTCAGTGGCAAATTTATTAGGATTTGGGTCCAGTATAAACGGAAAATGTATTTTCTAATCTTAACCCAAAAATAAAATCAAAAAGTGAACTTACAGAACAGTCGGAGTAGAGAAGCTCTGTTCATCATGCTGTTTATGTCTTTGATCAGTTCACATCAGATAACACAACCCTCCTCCGTCCTGACCGAGCATCGCTGTCAGCACTGTGGTTTCCTTTTCAGAGAAAATTCAACACCTTTCTTTTTTTTCTTTTCTGTTTGTTTCTATAGAGATGAGATATTATTAAAACAAGAGACTGGAATATGTCACAGAGATGAAAATATTTAGAAGTTGAAATCAAAATCAAAGGAGAATATTTGTATAACCAGTATATGTTTATCTTTAATGCTAAAATGACACATATCTGCACTAAAATTCAGATTAGATAGTTCCTGTTGCATATTGGTAGAAACAAGTTTTGTCTTGCGGTAGCTATCAGTGTTTCAGCTGTACACAAGGCCTTTTGTTTCTGCATTTCACACAGACCTCTGCTCTACCTTAACCACAAACTTTTTTTAACTACATGCTATAATGCTTAACTATTGAAAGTCCACCCATCTATCACCCATCTGCTTTCTGCAGCTTATTCAGGTGGACTTTCTCCAGAACTTCTGTAGGTTCATCAATGCTTTCTTAACCCAGCCAAGAGACAAGTAATGGTGCATGAAGAACCAGCTGGTTTCCCTCATGGCTGTGTTTCTGGACATGGTTTTACAGTTTTTTTCTTCATTTGTGAGTTCGCACCAGTCTGGACTAATATGCCCTTCATATATATGCCAGAATGTAATATTTGCAACATTTAAAAAGAAAATTCTGTATATTTTGTAATGAAGCAGATCATCTAAACTGTCATGCTAGAACCTCAAGGTTGACTCATAACATTTTTTAGTAATTTTTTGTATAATTTCTAAAATGATTTGTTAATTAAAATGCTGTTTGATTAAGTTTAGCCATTAACCCTTTAAGACCTAGCATAGAACCAAGTCCGCCAGAGCTTATATTATACTTTTACATGTTGTACTGCCATTTTTGAGAGCATTTCAAGTTGATGGTAAATGGCCTGTATTTATATAGCACTTTACTAGTCCCTAAGGACCCCAAAGCGCTTTACATATCCAGTCATCCACCCATTCACACCATTGCCTCTGTCAAGCTGGGGCTCGAACCGGCAACCTTCTGATTACAAGGCAAACTCCCAACTCTTGAGCCACGATTGCCCCAGTTGATATACATCAATACAACCATTATAGCCCAAATTTTAATAATATGTGACTGAATTTACACGTTCAGTCATCCACCCATTCACACACACATTCACACACTGGTGATGGCAAGCTACATTGTAGCCACAGCTGCCCTGAGGCGCACTGACAGAGGCGAGGCTGCCGGACACTGGCGCCACCGGGCCCTCTGACCACCACCAGTAGGCAACGGGTGAAGTGTCTTGCCCAAAGATACAACAACCGAGACTGTCGGGGCTCGAACCAGCAACCTTCCGATTTCAAGACGAACTATTTCCAGCAGTGTAATATGAGTCCTAAGCATCCCAGAAACGACACAGAAAGTCATAAAGTCAAACATAACTTTTAAAAACACAAGTATAGGCTCATAAGGCCCTGATGGTAAAAAATTACATTTCCGCAAAATAGCGTCACTTCTGGTTTCGGGCAGGTCATGGCGGACATGTGATAGTTCACGCTGATGGATGTAGGAAGTGCTATGAACAGCTGATCGGATCGGCAAAGCGTGTTTCTGGAATAAGTGTTTTTTACGCAGTTTTTGCAAAGCTATATGTGGAAGGAAACTGTGACCTAGGACAAGCTGATGGCATAAGATGTAACTACAACTCCTCCGGTTTCATATGCAAAAAAAATTATTGCTTGCGCTAGCTTACATGGTTGCAGTGCTACCGGGACTTAAAAATAGTTACGCAAAATGGAGCGTGTCCGCTCCGACCGGCTTTAAAGGGGTAACTATAACCAGTGTCGGTAAGTTACTTTAAATTAGTAACTTAGTTACATTACTAGTTACTTCAAAAGTAACTCAGTTACTTCAAGTTACTCGTTACTTTCAAAGTAACTAGTTACTAGGGAAAGTAACTTTGGTTTTACTCAGAATTCTCTTGTTAATGTGTTGCTAACTGGATACCCAGCAAGAGTGCCAGTCTTCTACACAGCAAATTCAAAAGTGTTAAATTTTTTGGTGTTAATAGTCTCCTTGCAAAAGTAGAGTTAATTTTACTCTAAGCAGAGTCACATTCTTTTAATGTAACGCTGAGGTGTAAAATGATAGTAGTTAAAATAGAGTGTTAAAAATGAGTGTTTCTCTGTCAAATCTGGAGGTGTTAAAATGGAAACATTAACTCTTGACCTCTTAACTCTGAACTCCTAGAGGGGCTATGACACCAACAGAGTAAATTCACAGACTCCGCCCTCAGCACCATAGGCTCCAATCGAAGCTGAAGTGAAGCCGTTTCAGAACATTTTGCTCTACATATTTGAGTTGTTTGCCATGCTTGGTAAGTCATTTTTTCAAAGATTGTTTCAATTGTTATTAGCTTTTACTTCTGTGGCTCTTTGGAGTTGAGACAAAGCTGTGTGAAAGGCATTAGCCATGTTGCTCGCTGATAGCATAATATTCTGTTTTAGCTAGCTGAAAGGTATTGTTTGGGGGCAAATACCACAGCCTTGAAAAAAAGCTTGCATGTGAATTTTCAGTCAAACTTTTGGTCAAATACACCTAAAACAATGTGTAGAATGTGAAATGTTGGTGTAATGGTGCTACTTGAAGCCTGAAAACGATCGCCCATAAAAAAAACAACAACGAGCAAACAGCAGTAGCTGACGTCCTGACTGGATTCTACGTTAGCATTTAGATCCCTCCAGAGTTTTGTGCACACGGTTTAGGTAAAAATGAAAAAGGTTGAGGTTTTACATTTAGTTCAGTATTACCTGTTGCCTGTGTCCTTGTCTTTTGGGAAAATACTTTACACAAGTAATGGCTCAAAGAGGATTCCTTTTTTTTTTTTTTTACTGTGCTGCAATTGTTTACTGGATTATTTGTGCCATTAATTAGTGTCAACTAATTTTTATTCAATCTCCACACAGGATATGCTTGTGAAGATGGAATATGGGGGAGAGCAGAAGTGCGTTGAAGTTCCACAAAGGGATGAATGAAGGACATGCATATTGTATTGAAGAAATAAGTGATGAGAATGCTGTTATTTGCATTTACCATGTCAGACCTTTTGATAAACAAAATTCTAATGAAAGTGAGAACATGTATACTGTTACATCTTTCAGAAAATGTTTTGAAATTGGGGTGCACAGTTCAGAATAAATGTTTTTCAAAAACCATTGCATCTTTTTAGTAAATGTTTATTTCCAAAAGAAATTTCTAGAAGTTCAGAACAGTAAAATTCCCGCTTTTTAGAATGAATTAGAAGATAACTCTTACGTAGTTAAACTAAAATACTCTTTGAGAGTTAATATATAAAATCTTAACACCAAGTGTTAAATTATCAACTCCAGACAGATTTGGTGTTTAACACTAAATCAGAGTTAACGTACCAACTCTCCAAAAAGAGTTAAATTAACACTCTCTGGTGTGGACCCATATAGACACTTTAATAGTGTTGAAATCAAATCCGACAGTGTTAATTTGGACATGCTGGATTTGCTGTGTAGCTTGCTTACTTGCCACAAGTGCACTGTGCCACCTACCAATGGGAAGGAAAAGATAATCTGCATATTTCCACGAGAGAAATCCCACGCCTGGACCGTCGTTGACCGCCACCATGATTCTAACCTATGTCACAGTATCATGTGCGCTTTTTACATCCAACACAAAAACTGCAGTCGTGGGGCTTTCGATTGTACTCAGAAGTGAGAAATTCTGCCTTCTGAATAGGAAGATGTAGGTAACACCAGACTGCAGATGAGCTGCATACAGGGCTGGACTGGGACAAAAAAATCCGCCCGGGCATTTTGACTAGAGACCGGCCCACCATTATAGGAAAAATCATTAAGCCTTTGAATGCAAACAAACACTGTTGTGACAGTGATGTACACTGTTTTGATGGTATATATGCATCAATCTATCAATCGTTTGTTGTAAGATTCAGATAATTATTTTTTAAAAGCTTGATATTTTAAATGAGAATAAGAAAGAAAAGAATTTCTTTGCGCCCCCCTCTTCCTGTTAATGCTCTACATGGCCCCCCTGGCAAAACTTTGCTAGACCCGCCCCTGCACAGTTACCAGCTGTCAGCTACTTAGAAAAGGATCCTGGTGTTATTTGTCTCTCAGAAACAGTTCATAACTTCCCTTTAACTCATTCACACCACCTAAAAGGTAAACCTGTTTCTCCATCACAGCTCTGATGATTCAGTAAGGACATCTCCTGGTTTCATCTTCATGTTTCCCTCTCACCACATATACAAACCGATATCATGACCAGCAGCTTTTACAGCTGTGGCTCCAGCAAACATCAGCTGATACTAGAAGTTAATATTAAATAAATTCTAACAACAGCTGATCAAGCTTAAACGTGCTGCTGTTGTTTAACAGACCTCCGCTGGTTTCTTCTTTCTGGCGCAAAGTGGGCGATAAACAAACAAGAGAGACCCAGCAACACGCTCAGACAAAAACTGGTTCACCCGAAAGATAAAATGCCAAAACACAGACTTAACAATGTGGTGTATGCTGTACAGTGCAGCGAGGAATGCCCAGACCTCTACATTGGAGAGACCAAACAGCCACTTCACAAGCGCATGGCACAACACAGAAGAGCCACCTCCACAGGACAAGACTCAGCAGTCCATCTGCATCTTAAGGATAAAGGTCACTCTTTCGAGGATGCCAATGTTCACATTTTGGACAGAGAGGACAGATGGTTTGAAAGAGGAGTGAAAGAAGCCATCTATGTCCACTGCGAGCGACCATCTTTGAACAGAGGTGGTGGTTTACGACACCAACTCTCTGCCATCTAGGATCCAGTTTTGAGATCCCTCCCCATACGCCTGAACGCCCACTCACATTCTGGGCCATCTGATCTCAGGAATTCGCATGATAAGGTGGGGTCAGGTTTCACAATGAACTCACCCGAAACTCTGGCTGATTGGGGCCCACACCCAGTTTCACACCTTGGCTCAGGCGATTAGAGGATCATCAGGGGGTCCATTTGTCCCTCTTTGGGGGGTTACTCCCACTAGGTTTATATCTGGGACTCTCCACCATTTGACCTTAGAACTGAAGAAGCTTCTCGGATGAGGGGTGAAAAATTTTCAAGCAACTTAAAGAAGTCCAGACGCTTTTCTTTGCAAGCTCCTTTGAAACAAGAGAGAAAAGCCGATCAGCTGATCATTGATCTTTTTCATGATTGAAGTAGAAACAGGAGAGGGAGGGGGAGAGAATGAGAGAAGAGGCAGCTGTGCAGCAAAGACACAGAATAACTCCAGCTTTGTGTCTTTTTCATTGTAGCTGAAGTCTGGGACAAACTGTGCTCCTTTTCACCTCAAGCATGGACACCAACGCTTGTGAATGCAATTGGGAATCCTTGCAAAGTAGGATTTTGAAATTCACAACATATATACTAAAGTCTCACAGTTTGAATCTGATTGACTTTAAGGTCAAGGTTAGAGGTCAAGTGCCAGGTTCAGGGAAAGAACAGGAAATAACAGGAAAAACAGGATCCAAACACAAGACTTCCTGGTTAGGGACAGTAAGTTTATTTATAGTGAATAAAGAACAGCATATGTGAATTGCAAAATCAAAATGTTTCAGAGGTTTTCCAGTCTGGCTTTAAATCCTTACATGGCATCGAATTAGCCCTTTTAAAAAGTCTTATCGACATATTTTTAGCTACTGATGCTGGCGACTGTGTTGTTCTCATGATTTTAGATTTGACAGCTGGACTTTGATAAAGTGGATCATGCTATTTTACTGTCTCGTTTGCAGCAGTAGGTTTGTATTAGGAACACAGCACTGCAGGTCCTACTTGGCAGAGTGACCTCTTTGTGTCAGTCTCTGTGACTATACCAAAAATTAACTCCATTAATTTTTGGTAGACCCACTGAGACCTGCAATGTGTATTTACATTTTTTTGGCCCAGTATAATAAACTAACTATCATGAACCTGGGGGTCAAACCTGGGGGTCTGAACTGAAGCTTAACAGTCAGATTCAGGCAGTAATAAAATCAAACTTCTTTTTGCCGAGACAGTTGGCTAAAATAAAGCCAATTCTTTTACGGCAGCACTATGAGGCAGTTACCCGCGCCTTGGATTACTGTAATGCCCTTTATATAGAGGTCAGTGCTTCATACATTACTCATCTACAGAGGGTGCCAAATTTTCTTATCTCTCTGAGCTGCTACAGCCTTATGTTGATTTTAGTGAGATGTTGCTTTTTAGTTTATTTTTCTTAGTTTATATTAATTGAATCTATATTGTTTTTTGTTGTTACAGCCCTGGACCTCTTAGGGAGTGAGACCGCCTTTCTCTTCAAGCAAATCCAAGAGTGCTAGGACTCACCGATGATTGGCTAGCTGGAGACTCGTGCCAGCCCTCCTATATGCAGATTGCAGCGTGTCAACCCTCCTAGACAATTGGCTACCTGGATCCTGTAGTGCTCTAGGAAGCAATGAGTGGTTGATTGTACTTGCCTTTGGCTACAAAAGGCTGGAGATCCTTCACTCAATTGCTGATGCTTAGGGCTGAACATGTAGTTTGCCCTTTGTGCCTCTGGCACGGTTGGGTGTAGGTCACAATCAGCCAAGGTTTCGGATGAGCTCATTGTGAAACCTAGCCCCGCCCTATTATGTGATTTCCTGAGGTCAGATGACCCAGGATGTGAGTGGGCGTTAAGGTGTCTGGGAACGGATCTCAAAACTGGATTATAGATGGCAGAGAGTTGGTGTCATAAACCACCACCTCTCTTTAAAGATTGTCGTTCACAGTGGACATTATAATTGCTTCTTTCACTCCTCTTTCAAACCATCTATCTTCTCTGTCCAAAATGTGAACATTGGCATCCTCGAAAGAGTGACCTTTGTCCTTTAGATTTGGATGAACTGCCAAGTCTTGTCCCATTGATGTGGCCCTTTTATCTTGTGCCATGCGTTTACGAAGTGGCTGTTTGGTTTGGTGGGGCAAGGTTTCACAATGAGCTCACCAAATATTGGCTGATAGTGATCTACACCCATTCTCACACCTTAGCTCATGTGATTAGGTAGAGGATCATTAGGGGGTCCATTGTCCCTCTCGGAGGGTTACTCCCACAGAGCTTAAATCTGGGACTCGGATGAGAGGTGAAACATTTTCAAGCAACTTAAAGAAGTCCAGATCCTTTTCTTTCCAAGCTCCTTAGTCTACGATGACCTGGATGATTGAGAACCTTCACAGACATACTGTTTCAAGATAGTCTATCCTACCCTAAAAAGACATATGTTAGATACCAAATGCACTCTGATGGCAGTGTGCTGGTATACTTTGAGTGTGTTTAATCTTCTTTTGTTTTATATAGTTTGTCATCCTCTTGTGGTCCCAGTTGGAACTTGGAAAGCTTGTTATACCCAACTAGCTCATGTCTGATAGAGGATTCTAGCCTCTCAATATATCTCCATGTCCGATTTTTCATTTAATTATGTTTTTGGCTGGTAAAAGTCATAGGTCAGTTTGAGGTAGGTCAGTTTGACACTTGAACTTTTAACTTATGCTGTTGTAATAGATGCATTATATGGTTTAGGATCGTGCAATTGAAAAATGTAAGGCCTTCCAATGAAAGGGACATTTGTCAGGGACATGTCTACAGGCTATTCTGCTCTAAAACCTGTATGTACTTTTCAACATTAATGGTGCTTTTTCAGATATTCAGCCAGTGACTCCAAAGGTACAGTGGGGCAAAAAAGTATTTAGTCAGCCACCAATTGTGCAAGTTCCCCCACTTAAAATGATGACAGAGGTCAGTAATTTGCACCAGAGGTACACTTCAACTGTGAGAGACAGAATGTGAAAAAAAATCCATGAATTCACATGGTAGGATTTGTAAAGAATTTATTCGTAAATTAGGGTGGAAAATAAGTATTTGGTCACCTCAAACATGGAAAATCTCTGGCTCTCACAGACCTGTAACGTCTTCTGTAAGACGCTTTTCTGTCCCCCACTCGTTACCTGTATGAATGGCACCTGTTTGAAAGACACCTGTCCAAAGCCTCAAACAGTCAGACTCCAAACTCCGCCATGGCCAAGACCAAAGAGCTTTCGAAGAACACCAGGAAAAGTATTGTAGACCTGCACCAGACTGGGAAGAGTGAATCTACAATAGGCAAGCAGCTTGGTGTGAAAAAATCAACTGTGGGAGCAATCATCAGAAAATGGAAGACATACAAGACCACTGATAATCTCCCTCGATCTGGGGCTCCACGCAAGATCTCATCCCATGGGGTCAAAATGATCATGAGAACGGTGAGCAAAGATCCCAGAACCACACGGGGGGACCTGGTGAATGACCTGCAGAGAGCTGGGACCAAAGTAACAAAGGTCACCATCAGTAACACACTACAACGGCAGGGAATCAAATCCCGCAGTGCCAGACGTGTTCCGCTGCTGAAGCCAGTGCATGTCCAGGCCCGTCTGAAGTTTGCCAGAGAGCACGTGGATGATACAGCAGAGGATTGGGAGAATGTCATGTGGTCAGATGAAACCAAAGTAGAACGTTTTGGTATAAACTCAACTCGTCGTGTTTGGAGGACAAAGAATACTGAGTTGCATCCCAAGAACACCATACCTACTGTGAAGCATGGGGGTGGAAACAGCATGCTATGGGGCTGTTTTTCTGCCAAGGGGACAGGACGACTGATCCATGTTAAGGACAGAATGAATGGGGCCATGTATCGTGAGATTTTGAGCCAAAACCTCCTTCCATCAGTGAGAACTTTGAAGATGAAACGAGGCTGGGTCTTCCAACATGACAATGATCCAAAACACACCGCCCGGGCAACAAAGGAGTGGCTCCGTAAGAAGCATTTGAAAGTCCTGGAGTGGCCTAGCCAGTCTCCAGACCTCAACCCCATAGAAAATCTGTGGCGGGAGTTGAAAGTCCGTGTTGCTCGGCGACAGCCCCAAAACATCACTGCTCTCGAAAAGATCTGCATGGAGGAATGGGCCAAAATTCCAGCTACTGTGTGTGCAAACCTGGGAAAGACCTATAGTAAACATTTGACCTCTGTTATTGCCAACAAAGGTTATGTTACAAAGTATTGAGTTGTATTTTTGTTATTGACCAAATACTTATTTTCCACCCTGATTTACGAATAAATTATTTACAAATCCTACCATGTGAATTCATGGATTTTTTTTTCACATTCTGTCTCTCACAGTTGAAGTGTACCTCTGGTGCAAATTACTGACCTCTGTCATCATTTTAAGTGGGGGAACTTGCACAATCGGTGGCTGACTAAATACTTTTTTGCCCCACTGTATATACCCATACGGTAAAAAAATACATTTTTCCTGGCCAAAATATATTTCAAATATATGGTAAATATATTTTGTATTTGTGATGCTCCAAAAAAATATATTTTTGAAATTTAAAATATATTTCTTTCAAACCAAAATACATTTCAAAAGATATTTGCGTTCAAGAAAATACATTTCCAACCTTTCAGTAGAATATATTTCAAAGTATCCCTTATTTAACCTCTTTGGACCTGGCGTCCACATATGTGGACGTCACATTTTGGGTTATTTAGACCAAAATACTCAATTTTGCTCTACAAGGGCCTGATATCCATATCCGAGGACATTATACTGCTACTGTTCTATCAAAATTTTAAACAAATATCCTCATTTGTGGCTCTTATTTTTCTTAAAAACAAAAATAAGTTAAAAGAAAATCTGGTAATTCTTTGTTTTTACATTCATCGGGTCCCAATATGCCCAAATATCAAAGAGAAATTAAAAATGCATGTCGTGGAAGAGTTCGGGTCTTAGGAGGTTAAAATGTATTTAGTGCCATAATAATAATAAAAGTAACAACATCTGCATCTAATCACATCTGCAAACACAGTTGGATTCAAACAAAACACAGTCAAAGGTCTAGCAAGAATTAGGTTATTTATTCATTTGCTTACAGTATTTCACATTAGACAATATTAGCATTCACTTGACTTTGAAATTAATAGTCATTGATACAGTACACAAAATACAACTGCTATGTACACTTTAGTTTTTGACAATATATACAATATAGTACTTAAAGAAACAGTCCACTTTTTTTGAAAATAGGCTCATTCTCCATCTCCTTCAGAGTTAAAAAGTTGAGTTTGACCATTAAGTCTTTGGTCATTTTTCTTTTTTCTTTTTTTTTTTTTTACAGATTATACAAAAATCATAAGCACAATGTTCATTTTGTTGAGCAAAATTAAACAGCACTTCAAATTAAGCGAACAATCACTATGTTACAACAGTTATTATGCTCATGACTGGCTGCAGGGTATTTTCAGATGTCCTGTGGATCATTGATGAGCTCATATGACTCATAGATGAGCATCAAAACAATAGTTTGCTGATGAAGTGTTCAGAAACTGAGATTCCCTTCTAGTTACACAACAAAAGCCCAAAACCTATAAAAAGAAGTGTGTCCTCTGTCCTCTGCCTACCCCCATTTTGCTTTGTTATTTTGTGTTTTCCCCCTCCAGTGCTGGTAAGTAGGCCATGTTAATTTAATGTAATGTATATCTGACGTTTTGCCATTTAATGTTTAATTATGTATGTTTTTTTTATGAACTGGTTTAAAATCACTTCAGAAAAATACCACATGGCAGAAAATCATGTTTTCTCGTGTTTAACCTTATTTAAGGAATTCACACTGATTAATGAGTCTAAAAATGTAATTGACTTTTAGTTTTTCAGTGTGAATGATCAGACATTTGCATTTGATCTCTGCAGCAAGAATACCTGTCAGATGCCCAAGACGTTTTGATACTGGTTCAAAATAACTTGGATTTGAGGCACAGAGACTATGCTTTGCTCGTTCATAGAATCTTCCAATGGCATAACACGTCTCTCCACTTTCATTTTGACATATTACAAATCGTTTAATGTTAAAGAAATTTTGATCATCATCATTCAACATAACAGTGAATGAATTACGTTTGACTACACGACTGTAATCTTCTGAGTGAAACACCTCGCCATTTGTAATGATTCGTTGAAAGTACTTTACTCTGCTCCTTTGTACCCCATAACGACTCAGTGCCATATAGTCATCCCTCCTAATTAATCACACTTTAGGATGATTAAGTGCAGTGATACCATGTGTGCGAGTTACATCTTTTAACTGTTTAGGTCTTGTTAGAGATTCAAATATCTCCTTGCATTCATTTGAGGCATCTTTCAGTAAAGTCTGGCCATAAAATGGTAAGGCCTTCTGTAGCCAGAACATTTTTACAATCTGTAGCGCAACCCCTTGAGTGCTTTTGATCATGTCTAGTAGTTTAGCATTGTAAGACTCAAACACAAAGGCGGAATGAGCCCACAAAGGCCCCCAGTTAACTACACTCCTTGGTAAATGGAGGCAAAGATGGACATTATAAGACAGATTAGCTTCCCCATAGAATACCTCCATGTCTTTCACAAAATCTGTTAGAAGTGCCTCAGACTCAGTAATCTGCTCTCTAGTTATATTTTCGCCCAACAGAAGGGATACTCCCTTGACTAGTTTAGACCAGTGATTCAGTAGTGGTTCTGGCAATACACCTTTCAGTACAGGTAAGCTATAATAAAAGAGCCACATATACCACTCATGGGCTTTCCAAAATTTCCTCAATGTGACAGACCTTGGCACACGAGGTACATTACATGGCGGTTTAATCTTTAAAAGCATTTCATCTAACAGTTTTGTAGACCTACCTATATACCAGTGCTTTTCATGGTTTTCACTGTTTAACCACAGCCCTGTTACAGTTCTTGCAACACCCAGAAGTACTGAATGCATATAGTCTGGGACAGACCCTTCGATAATATCAAAACTGGGAAGTCTACACAACATACTTGGCCCTTTAACACCCATAACAGCTTTACCAGACTGTAGCGCAGCTTCTACAAATTCATTAGTTTGTTCCTGATTGCGGAGCTGAATGTCCTTCTGAAAAGGATATACACGAGTGAATCCTCTGCCTTTTTCAACTACCTTTCCTTCATGAAGGCAGTAGGAGCATCCATATTCACCATTAAACTGTTTAAAATTTTGGATCACAGGTCTGGCAACTGAGTCACTCATTAGAATTAGAGGGATTACTTTTGTATTGACAGAAACGCCTTTGTCATCTTCCCATGTGAAACCACTGTCCTGTAGGCCCACACACTCATCAATGAAAGGTTTTAAGAAACTTCTCATGTGAGGCTTCTCATCCCCGAACCATAGTGCACAAAGGAGTACATTATCCTGTCTTGTTTTCAATGGCAATTCATTAATGGTGCAAAAAAGGGGCCAAATACTACAAGGGGACTTTTTAAAAACTGGCACACCATCACAGCTAAATGTTAAGCTGAGGGTTTGAAGGGCCGTTTCTGAACCACTTAAAGCTTTCTGATACAAAAAACCATCACAAATGTCACTGAGAGAAGTAGATGTTTCTGTTTGCCTTCCTATTAATTCATCTGTAATTCCTGGCATTCTCAAGAGATTTTTGAGTTGATCTTCCAAGGAGAGGTATATGAAAAAGTTATTGGTAAACCTACTTGCTTTGTCATAGGTGCTGTTGCATTGAACACAATGAACTTGGTCCAGTTCAGCTGACATTATATTACTGCACTGTTCACACACATAACAGATTTTCATGATGTCTTTTGTATCATCAAAAGCTTTGTAAAATGAATATTTTGTCCTGCATGCTGCATCACTGCCACCAACAACATTAAGGATTTTCATGATATCTTCAAGACAGTCATTGGTCAAACTGTGTTTGAGCTTAAGTGCCAGAAGTAGTAGTTGATTTTGCTCTTTAGTTTGACCTGAATCCACTGGGACCTCTATCTGAACAGGACCTGCAGTGCACTCTTCATCATTAGTCATCAGCAGAGTTCTGTCTTCTGGAAGGGTGTCTGGGATTTCCTTGAAAAGAGAAGCGAGAGAGAGAATTATGATTATGGGTCCTGTAAGCAAATCTTCAGTGTAAGAGCATTAACCTAGTGGACTCATAGACGCATTCATGTCTATATCGGTGAGATCTGCCCTGTAACCGTCTTCTCTGTATTTATGCATCTCTTTTTTTAACATTACAGCAGAAATTTGAAATTGGTCTCATTCACTAATTGTGCACTATTTGACATGTCCATTCAGTCTTGCCAAAATCTAAGTGTGCTTAGGCTGTCAAAATGAATGCTTAGTGCTTTCTTTCATGATAAATTCTGTAAGAATATATGATTGCAGTAGAAAGTAGAAATTACCGTAAAAATCATAATTAGAACAATGATTACTTGTTTTATTTTTTCTTGTTCAATGCACTAATTCATGAATATTCTTTAAAAAATAATGTCTAGAAATGTAATGATCTTTTTGATTTCATTTCTTGACTTGAAAATTCAACTAACTATTGTGTACTTATTTCGAGAAATCTATAGTCCAATACTCAGAATAAATTTAATTTAGGTTTATGCATTAAAAGTGTTTTCATTACAGTTAACCCAAAATGTTTGTATTCCAACACTAACCTTAAAAAGAGACCAATAAGATTATTATTAATATTAATATGAATCAAGCATTTATTATTTGTTATAACTGAGGTAATTAAATGCTAAGGGATAAGATAAAATGGATGATAAGATAAAAGGAATAAAATGTTATTTTGGTAATCATCACCCTCAAGTTGTTCTAAACCTATTTCTTTGTTCTGTTGAACACAAAAGAAGATATTTTCAAGAATGTTGGTAACCAGTTTCTTGTCCCTACTGACTTCCATAGTGTTGTTATTTCATACTATGTCCATACTATGTCAATGGGGACCAGCAACTGTTTGGTTATCAACATTATTTTGTTCAAAAGAAATTCATACAGGTTTATAAGAGTGAGCAACTTAAGAGTGAGCAATTGATTAGAGAATTTACATTTTTGGTTGAACTGTTCATTTATGAATTTACAAAAATGCAAATTGAACCACCAATCATATCATAAGGCATACCTTTTGACATTCCTTGATAACATTCTGAAGTTCTTCTTCTGCAACCTTAATTCTGAAAAAGAAAATATACAATAAAGAAAATAGAAATTGCTTATTGCTATATTTGAACTCTAAGTGAACTGCTATTAACACGATAAAGATGTGATCACTTATAAAGATGTTTATTGATCAGTAATAAGCAGATTAGACATAGCCTAGCTACATTCCCTGTTTAAAAGAGCCAACTCCAACTCCAGATCATTCATTTGGGAGCCAGAGTACCTTATGGTATGGTAATTTATAAAGATCATTTTTTTCCTTACAATTTTCATTGTGGCTATTAATTACATTTGATAAAATTTACTTAGAATGATGTTTATACCATTGTTTTAAGCAACTGCATGTCCTATTTTTACAAGAACATAAGCTGAAAACACTAATTGAAAATCCTTCAATGCTATTCTGGAGTATTAAGCCCCAAATGTCTATTACACATTGGCTTTGTTTATTCTTGATAAAAAACAAACAAACATCTTAAGCATGCAGTGGACAATTATTTGCCACTTTGAACGATTACATAATTGTGGCATCCTTAGTGATTGCCACTAGATTTATTGATTGTGCGGCCCTATGGCATTCGTTAATGTTAAAGAGTGAGGGATATTACATTACCAACACACCTTTCTTTTTGTGCCCATCTCCGTTTGGTTCTTGAAGGAATTTCCTCTTCAGGATCAGTTAGATAACGTTTATACGGAATCCTTTCAGGAGGCTCGCTCATTTTGACTCACACGTGACCTGTTGATGACATTAAAATCACATTGAAGAAAACATCGAGGATTGTAAAACAGAAACTGCAACATATAAAATAAATGTAGTGAAATATATGCTTACCGAGCAGTTTTCCAGGGAGTTCGCAAAATTTCAGCGTCTTCTTCCGCGAGCGTCTGCACACGCAATGGAGACCTTAACAAAAACTTTAAAAACTTAAACGTAAAGTCCCAAAAACGTCCATCTTTGTACGTCACAAGATTAATCGAAAAAAAGGTACTTAAAACAATATAATATGTTTTTTCTATGAAATCTATGCTCGCCAGAGATTATTCAAAAAATGCAGCGTCTTCGTTCTAGATCTGTAGGTTGTGTGAAAGTGTAAAGGTTAATGAGCGGAGCAGAGTATGCGCATGCGCGTTGCCATTGTGCTTTTTATAAATAAAGATAAAATAAAAAGTAAATATTGAAATATTCCCAAACATGTGCAATGAACGCGCAAAAAATATTAATAATAGTAATAAAAAAAATTATTAGTTGTTGTTTCTTCCCCCCCCTCCCCCCCCCTTTTTTTTGAAATATAACCGACGTTTGAGGCGCGAAAGGCCGATATACAGACGGGAAGACACAAGCGGATAATGTTCGCGTTAATTAAGTGGTCGGAAGATGGAAAGTTCTCAATTCTGCCGACTGAACACATTCGGGATTTTGATGAGGAGGAATACTTAAACGGTTTGGAGGAAAAGGACATTTATTTGGTGGAGTGGCGACAAGGCGCCAAGGAGCCAAAAGGCGGGTGGCCGGTCTATGAAGCCTCCATCATTAAGCTAGCAGGTGCCTTTTCTCCAGTATAATATTACTTTATTGTCGCTTATTTGTTAATCAAAATATGTAACTTAATTATATTATGATGTACTTTAGCCTTTTTTATTATTATTCTGCCTCCTCAGAAAGGGAAAAAACTTTGCAAACAAAGCTTAAGGAAATCGAAGAACAACTACCCAAGCCAGAGGTGCTTAAGAGAAAAAGTAAACCTTCTATGAAACTCCTTGAGGCCACAGAGGTCACAGACGAACCGGCAGCTAAGAAAAAGGTGAGTGTTCGCCGCGTACACACACAGACATATATACTAATATATATATATACCTGTTTTGTGTATATATATATGTATGTGTAACCCCCCCCCCCCCCCCCCCCAACATTTTGAGATCATTCCTTCATACAGAAGGTGGCTTTTAAAGAGAGAGTTTTTTGTTTCATTTCTTAGGCATACCCAACAGACCGACAAAACGATCTAAAGTTATGGAATGAAAAGAAACTTGAACATCTACAGCGTGTCATTAATCTGTTGAGAGAAGAGAACTCGAATCTAAAAAGAGAGAACGATAGGCTGAAAAATGAAATACTTGAAAGTAAGTACTGTACTATTGCATGTTTTATGTGTGTGTTTACACTTGTCATATACAATAACTATCAAAACCTATTCACATTTAATTTCACTTTCACAGAAATCCCACCTCTCCTTCAGGCTACACAGCATTTAATTACCAAGGTTAGAAACAAAGCACAGTTATCCTTCATTAATAATCACTAATTACAATGTTCCACATTTCCTTGCCTTTTTAATCATTTTGAGACCTTTTGGAGTTTTTTTGGGGTTGTTTAGCAGTAATGTTTGTGCCTATTTATTTTAGCCCATGAAAATGAATGCAGATCTTCCTGACGTAAGTAAAATCTAATTAATTTTTTGTCATTACCATTAATTTTGTTGCTTTGTTGTTTTTGTGCAGTTTGCAATCATATAAACCTAACAAGCATCAGTCAGCAGTGTGCCTAACCTAAACAGATTCTTGCTTTATTCACATATGTAGTTATATGTACTTGTACATTGTACCTAGGGTTGCGACGACTTGGCACCGCCCCATTGTTGTGACAGCCCTGATTGTACTTGTACACTGCATCGGAACAGGGAACAGTCTGCCACATTAATGTATTTTTAAATGACTTGTTTCTAATACATCAGTTTTTCTCTTACAGATGTCAAAGTCTCAACCTGATGCTGCCCTCCCTCATCCTCCTAAAGTAAGTATTAGTTGTTGTGGTTTTTTACGCAGTGTCTGTGTCACGTGATATTATGTCACATGCTAAGCATAACTATTGAAATAATAACTGTTTTATAACAGATTTTCCCAAACACTAGCTATGTTTGTTGTCATTCAGACCAGTACTACTGGTTAGACATTGCTTAATAAGGATTGTGTTTTTTTAGCTGCCATCACCAGTGTGTGAATGGGTTGATGACTGAATGTGTAAAGCGCTTTGGGGTCCTTAGGGACTAGCGCTATACAAATACAGGCCATTTACCATATAATTGATATTCCCGATTAATTTCTCATCTCTGATTGAATGCCTTTGTTTGTTTGCCTTGTTTTGACCATAACAAGACATTTTTGCAGGATATATATGGTGAATTTATATGCATAGATACAGTCGTAGTGCTTGACACATGCACAGAGCAGTAGATGGACTAGTAGGGAAATAATTACAATCATGATGTTGATTGCTGATGTCAGTATATATATATTAGAGGAATGTTTTGTTTTTCACCCAAAATGAACTATATTCTTCAGAAGAGATTTTTTACCCCACTGGATTCTTATATATTGTTGTTTTTTTTGCTTGTTTGTTTGTTTTTTCTCCAGAACATGTATGCTGTACCTATTTACTTGAATTGTATAGATATACATGACTTACAAGGTTTAGATTGTTGTGCAACATTGTCACATTCTGATATTTATTCAGTGGTTTTATGGCAGTCAATGTTATGTGTATTTTTTTTAATCTTTAAATATTCTCCTTTATAGGTGCCCAACTCTTCATGCAAAGCGTCTGGGGATTCTAAAGTAAGTATTTTTGATTCTGCTTTGTTCCACCGCGAAATGTCAATCTTTCTTATTAAAGTGTAAAGACTCAATCATCTAAGTTATTCTGAGTTCTTCCTTCTTTCATTTAGTTTACCAGTAATACTCTGTCTGTAACAACATTGTTGACTTCATATGTATGTGTTTATTTATTTAAAGGGTTCCAGTGATGCTGAATATGTAAGTAATTTTGCTGAGAATTTAGGTAGGTGCAAACTCAAATGTGTTTTTTAAAAACAATTTATATTGAAACACTCTTTTTATGTGATTGCAACCACAGGTGGAGTTAGCACATGCTACAGGGGTAAAAATTCTGAAACATCAGTGGGCTACTGCTCTTCAGGCCCAAACACCCACTTCAATGGTGCGTGTTCTTCTGATGGCCGTCTTCCCACTGGAGGTTTTGATCCAGAGCAATTTAAAAGGTAAACAGCTTTGAAACTTAGTTCCAATGGTTAGCTAATAGTATTTTAAAAAGCCTACTTCTCTGTCACCAGTTTCTTTACCAAAAAGCATAATATTGTAGTTCAAATGTTTAGATGAACAAAGATCAGATTTTTGGAAATTTAACCAGCCAGACACTCAAATGTTAATGCTTTTTATAGGAGGACACAGCAAAACAGACATCGGCGCAGAGCGAAGAACTGCCCTTGATAAAGAAACCATGACAGCCATATATAGTAAGTGAAGACTGTGTATCTAAAATTGCATACTGCACAAGTAACTCACTTTGCAACAATAAAAATTGCACAGATAGGTGATGAAGCATTGAAGTGGTTGGACTCAGACAAAGAAGGTCAACAGATTGAATGATGGAGAGTAAGGATAGATAACCAAAAGGGGTGTTAGTATTACTGTAATGTGAACTGGATAGACTTTCCATCGAGGGGGAAAAAAAAGGTAAAATTATGTGGAAAATATATCTGTATCTCTATAAACGGAAATATCTGTTTGCTAAATGAAGCTAGCTAATTTAAATCATGTTTTTATTTTAACTCTGATAAAAGTACTAGAACTGTGACTTTTGTTTGTTACAGTGGCGGTAAGGAAGAGGTTCCCCAATGTATCCAGAGGGGCTTTGGGGATTGCAGTCAATTCAAAGCTGGGGGAACTCAGACTGTTGGAAAAGAAAAAAAAAGTTACATTTTAAATATGTTTTATGTTCATACACACCCACATATATATATCTATATATATATATATGTGTGTGTGTATTCCTCTGCTTGTTATTGATCAGTAAACATCTTTGAGTGATCACATTTTTATTGTGTTAATAGCAGTTCACATCAAATTCACAGTATCGTTACTTATAAGTGTTTGTTGCAGTTGCATTTTGTATAGTAAAATGTATGTATATATATATATATGTGTGTGTGTGTGTGTGTGTGTGTGTGTGTGTGTGTGTGTGTGTGTGTGTGTGTGTATATAATTTTTATTTTTTAAAAATTTTACAATTTTTAAGAATGTTATGAAAATAAAGTTGTATAATGTATGTTCCTAGCTTGATTTATATGCTGTGTTTGTTTTAGATATCAAATAAAGATTTTCAGTTGTTACATGTGAATGTGTTTTCTTCGACTGAAATATATGAAGGGTAAAATATATTTTTGAAAGATTTTTAATTAATTTTCAATTATATTTTGAAATATATTTCAAAATATACAAAAATTGGCCAAAAAATATATGCGCTAAAATACATTTCAAAATATATTTATATATTTTGAAATGTATTTCAAAAAATATATTTATATATTTTGAAATGTATTTTAGCGCATATATTTTTTGGCCAATTTTTGTATATTTTGAAATATATTTCAAAATATATTTTTTTACCGTATGGGTATGGCTTCTCCTTTGTATGAGAGAGCTTTAACCTACATTTGTGGAAGTTTTTTCTGAAACTGTTCCTGAGCCCATCCAGTGATGCTTGTGAGCTTTGTCAGATTACTAGAATCTTTAGTGAACTTCTACCCATCCTTACTTCTGAGTAGCTTTGCAACTTCTCTGAGGAGGAAACCACTAAAAATGAAACTAGTCAGTCCTTCTTCCTGACGGTATGTTTCCTGTCATGCATGCGAATGCAGCTAAGATCTTATAGCATCATCAATGAGCATGATGGAGGGAACGTATCTGCTGTGGCTGCTTTGTAAGTTGTCTTTATTTTTATATCCAGACTCAGATTTGAATAACGCCTTTTAAATTACACTAGATTTAAACTACATTACTACATTAGGAAATAAAGCTGCAGTTGGTTAGTTATTGGGCATATTCAGTGCTTCAGTAGGGGATTACAGAACGACTCTAAATGGTCATGTGACAATAAGGAACATAAGAAAGAAGATGCAAATAACACACTCTTAGAATATTTTTTATTGCTGGTAATATAATTTCTTTAGGTTTCACATAGGTCTTTTAATTTGATAAGTTACAAATCAAACACATATTTGGTGATGGTGATTTTTTGAGGAGTGGCAAGTCATAAGATGTGGAAAGAAGAAGAATTCTAAGAGGTTTACACAATTACTAAGACACTTTCCATTATTCTTTTATTCAAAAATATATATATAATATTGAGAGATTTTGATTTGTGCTCAAAACCACACAGTGTTTTGTTTAGTTTTTTTTTTGTTTTTTTTATGTTAGATCATGTGCAAGGCCAGGAAAACACTAACATAAATTAATTGCACACTTCAAGATGAAATGGAACAACAAAAATATCCAGTATACTGTCTCGTGTTCTCAGTTTGGCCAGTAAAAGAAAAACAGGTTGATATAAACTGTTTAAATGTGAAGAAGCCTTTCTGCCTACTTGTTTTTTGTAATTGCAAACATCCGGTCTGCTCTACGGAGGATGTTTCCTGCTTCTTGTCAGTCGCCTTAACCTCAACTAACGAAACACACGCATGTTATTCACACCTGTTTGTTGCTCTTTCTTTCTGTGAAAATTCACCTGACTATCCTTCTTCTATCTTTCTTTGCAGTTCTGAACTCAGTGCTGACTTGTTCAACAAAGCAAGGTGAATAATCTTCTTCAATCACAGTTTCAAGTTTTCCTTTAAATATTTTTATCCTTGGACTCTAATCGAGTAGCTTTGCAAAATTCATATCCCAAAATAGTTCTTATTTATCTTATACTGGGCTCAGGACTAGAAAGAAAGTTCAACATATCCAGAATATTGCTAGATGGTTTACTTAGCCTAATTACCAATGTTAAGGATAAGTAGTTACATTATGGTGAGCAACTTTATAAGTTAGCTCAGAATTTGTCATTTTGTTAGAGCTACAGGCCTCCAGGCAGGTTTGCTCTGTGTGTGTGTGTTTGGTGCTGCAGTAGTTTCCAAAATAGAGATTCAGGAGATGGCTGAAACTACAGAAAACATGGCTTCTGTTCTGAGAGGCTATTTAAAACTCAGAGAAGAGCTCACTTCTTGAGTGCTAACAGGAATTCATTGCACACCTCAAGATTTCAGTTCAATTCAATTTTATTTATATAGCGCCAAATCACAACAAAAGTCGCCTCAAGGCGCTTCATAGATACAGAGAAAAACCCAACAATCATATGACCCCCTATGAGCAAGCACTTTGGCGACAGTGGGAAGGAAAAACTCCCTTTTAACAGGAAGAAACCTCCGGCAGAACCAGGCTCAGGGAGGGGCGGCCATCTGCTGCGACCGGTTGGGGTGAGAGAAGGAAGACAGGATAAAGACATGCTGTGGAAGAGAGACAGAGGTTAATAACAGATATGATTCAATGCAGAGAGGTCTATTAATACATAGTGAGTGAGAAAGGTGACTGGAAAGGAAAAACTCAATGCATCATGGGAATCCCCCGGCAGCCTACATCTATTGCAGCATAACTAAGGGAGGATTCAGGGTCACCTGGTCCAGCCCTAACTATATGCTTTAGAAAAAAGGAAAGTTTTAAGCCTAATCTTAAAAGTAGAGATAGTGTCTGTCTCCCGAATCCAAACTGGAAGCTGGTTCCACAGAAGAGGGGCCTGAAAACTGAAGGCTCTCCCTCCCATTCTACTTTTAAATACTCTAGGAACAACAAGTAGGCCTGCAGAGCGAGAGCGGAGCGCTCTAATAGGGTGATATGGTACTACAAGGTCATTAAGATAAGATGGGGCCTGATTATTTAAGACCTTGTATGTGAGGAGCAGGATTTTGAATTCAATTCTGGATTTAACAGGAAGCCAATGAAGGGAAGCCAAAACAGGAGAAATATGCTCTCTCTTTCTAGTCCCTGTCAGGACTCTTGCTGCAGCATTTTGGATTAGCTGAAGGCTTTTCAGTGAGTTTTTTGGACATCCTGATAATAATGAATTACAGTAGTCCAGCCTGGAAGTAATAAATGCATGAACTAGTTTTTCAGCGTCACTCTGAGACAGGATATTTCTAATTTTAGAGATGTTGCGCAAATGGAAGAAAGCAGTCTTACATATTTGTTTAATATGTGCGTTGAAGGACATGTCCTGGTCAAAAATGACTCCAAGGTTCCTCACCGCGTTACTGGAGGCCAAGGTAATGCCATCCAGAGTAAGAATCTGATTAGATACCATATTTCTAAGATTTTCAGGGCCGAGTACAATAACCTCAGTTTTATCTGAATTAAGAAGCAGAAAGTTAGCGGCCATCCAGGTCTTTATGTCTTTAAGACATTCCTGCAGTTTAACTAAATGGTGTGTGTTATCTGGCTTCATGGACAGATAGAGCTGGGTGTCATCTGCATAGCAGTGAAAATGTATGCTATGTCTTCTAATGATACTGCCTAAGGGAAGCATGTATAAACAGAATTGGTCCTAGCACTGAACCCTGTGGAACTCCATAATTAACCTCAGTGTGTGAAGAGGACTCTCCATTTACATGCACGAATTGGAGTCTATTAGATAGATATGATACAAACCACTGCAGTGCAGTACCTGTAATACCTACAGCATGTTCTAATCGCTCTAATAGGATATTATGATCAACAGTATCGAACGCTGCACTGAGGTCTAGCAGGACAAGCACAGAGATGAGTCCACTGTCAGAGGCCATAAGAAGATCATTTGTAACCTTCACTAAAGCTGTTTCTGTGCTGTGCTGAGCTCTGAAACCTGACTGAAACTCTTCAAATAAACCATTCCTCTGCAGATGATCTGTTAGCTGTTTGACAACTACTCTTTCAAGGATTTTTGATATGAAAGGAAGGTTGGAGATTGGCCTATAATTAGCTAAGACTGCTGGGTCTAGAGATGGCTTTTTGAGTAAAGGTTTAACTACAGCCAGCTTGAAGGCCTGTGGTACATAGCCGATTATTAGAGATAGGTTGATCATATTTAAGATCGAAGAATTAATTAATGGCAGGACTTCTTTGAGCAGTTTTGTAGGAATGGGGTCTAAAAGACACGTTGATGGTTTGGAGGAAGTAATTATAGAAGTTAACTCAGAAAGATCAATTGGAGAAAAAGAGTCTAACTTAATATCAATGGTACTAAGAGTAACTGTAGATAATATTACATCTGTGGGATGATTATTGGTAATTTTTTCTCTAATGATAAAAATTTTATTTGTGAAGAAGTTCATGAAGTCATTACTAGTTAACGTTAAAGGGATGGTTGGCTCAAAAGAGCTCTGACTTTTTGTCAGCCTGGCTACAGTGCTGAAGAGAAACCTAGGGTTGTTCTTATTTTCTTCAATCAGTGATGAATAGTAAGATGTTCTGGCTTTGCGGAGGGCTTTCTTATAAAGCAGCAAACTATTTCTCCAGGCTAAATGATGATCCTCTAGATTTGTGACACGCCATTTCCTCTCCAGATTACGAGTCATCTGCTTTAGGGTACGTGTTTCAGAATTATACCACGGAGTCAGGTACTTCTGATTTGAGGCCTTAGTTTTCACAGGAGCTACAGTATCCAGAGTCGTACGTAGTGAGGAGGTGAAATTATTAACAAGATAATTGACCTCTGTTGGGGTAGCGTTCAGATAGCTGCTTTGCTCTGTGTTGGTACAGGGCATTGGAGATGATAACAGTGGGTGGATTATGGATTATATTCTTAAACTTAGTTACAGTGCTTTCAGAAAGACATCTACTTTGATAAAGTCTACTCTTCACCGCTGTGTAATCAATTATTGTAAAAGTAAATGTTATCAGGAAATGATCAGACAGGAGAGGGTTTTCAGGAAACACTGTTAAATGTTCAGGTTCGATGCCATATGTTAAAACAAGATCTAGAGTGTGATTAAAGTGGTGGGTGGGTTCTAAGATGAAATGGAACAACAAAAATATCCAGTTCTCACGTTCCTTCTTCTTCGTGTTGCTCTCATTTGGGATCGTTACATCTATCACTACGGCCGTCTTCTTCTGCTTATCTACCACCATTAAAACTGTTGCTGGGCTTGTTGGAGGGCTCCCACTATCTTTGCTCCAGGAAGCACCTGGCACAGGCCTCCCTGGGAATCCTCACACTCACTATCTCCCTCTTCTCTATCTGAGTCTAAACTTTGCAAAATATGCAAAATATTATTAACGGTACAATGGAAAAATAAAAACTTCCAAGAATATCAGATTACCCATGGAAATATGAAACAGCATTATTTGTTCACCTGCAAAAAGAGAGAGCTTTAACATTTTAGTTAAATGAATTTGTTCATTAATGAGAAACTGTTGTTAAGATAAGGCAGTCATTCCCTCTTTTTCTTTGGTCATTTTAGCCTTTTTGGCCAAGGTGAAGGGAGCATCTGCCATCAAACAAGAAGACAGACGCATGTAACTACGACGGTGTTTGCTAGTTCACCTTACATGCATTAATGTAATAACGTGGTTAGCCTACTCAACGTAAATTACACACAAACAACATTAAGCTGCTCACGCAGAGAAGAACGGCTGCTGCTGCCGTCATCATCCGTCATCATTTCTGCTACACTGGCAGGGCTAGGGGCCAGGACTCTACTCTTCGGGTTCTTGGGGGATATTGCTAACTCCGGGTCCGATAACAGGCACCACACCTGCAGTAGATGTGCTCGGTGTGATATCTTGCAGCAAGCTATCAAATACGGTGCATTTCTCGGCTTTTAACAAAATGCTATATGTCGCCAGGTGTTTCATCAGATTCGAGGTGTTGCCTCCTTTGCACAGTATCATCTTAAAGCACTTGTTGCAGGCTGCTGAGTTTGCATCTTTTGCTGTGAAGTACAGCCAGACTTTTGACCACTTCGCCTTGGGCATTTTTAATCTGTAGAACGTACGTACCTGGGCTCGCCTACTATGCTTGCAAAGGTAAAATGATTGGCTAGAATCCAAAGTGTATGACATCTCAGGGAAAAAAAGCACCGAAATGTGCGCTGCTTTTCGGTCTGGTTACTACCGTTTATGTCAGAACCAGTGCCATAATGGCACCGGATACCGGTACCCATCCCTATTTATGTTCCTGTTTTCCTACTTTGGTTGGAAGACCCAAATGCCATGTTGCAATACTATACTGCTATGGTAGCCAACGTTTCAAATGCAGGTTTGACAGTTTTGTGAGTATGCACTTTACCACTGGGTGGCTGTAGCTCAGGTGGTAGAGCAGGTCACCTACTTGTCAGAAGGTTAGTGGTTTGATCCCTGGCTCCTTCACTCTGCATATCAAGAGAGTGTGAATGTGTATGAATGTAGTTAGGAAGCACTCAGTTTAGAAAAAGTGTGTGATTGGGTGAATTGGGCATGTTGTATAGAGCAGCGGTCCCCAACCTTTATTGCACCATGGACCGGTTTATGCCCGACAATATTTTCACGGACCGGCCTTTAAGATGTCGCGGATAAATACAACAAAATAAAACTAGTACCGGTACCAAAAAAAAGAAGATTTATTCATAACACACGTGAAAAGACCCAGGAAAACCGAGTTAACGATAAAATCGATAACAAAATAACGCTGAAAAACTGATAAAAACCTTGAAAACCATACATTTCACACCTGAGCCTCAACTCTCGCAGCCCGGTACCAAACGACTCACGGACCGGTACCGGTCCGAGGCCCGGGGGTTGGGGACCGCTGGTATAGAGCACCTGAGCTACAGCCACCCACTGGCAAAGATGAGTAAACCCTCACTAGGTTTTGGATAAAGTGTACACTAACTAAACTAACTAGCTAAAATAGGAAAATAGGAACATAAATAGTGGTGTCATTGCCAGACCTGGCCCACATCTGGTTGACATACACTCTGCCATGACACCAGTCTGTCAGAAGTGCCAGCTTGATGCCAGATCTGGGCCACGCCTGTTTTCTATGAGCCTGGGTTATAGGTTTGTAGCTTAAACCTATTCGCTGGAACGTTCAAGACAATTCAACTACACAGCAAAAAGCATTGACACCTAGCAGAGCTCTTTATGATTCTCGTATAAGAGGGAGACCAATTGGACAAACGCCGTTCCTTCGCTTGACCCCAGTTGCTCTCGTCCGCTCCCCCATAACACTGATCTTTTATTTAGGTTACATGAATATGCATAGGTTCATTAACATATGACGTATACATACAAACAAAGAGTACCTTGCCTGTGCGTTGTGTGTGTGTGTGTGTGTGTGTGTGTGGGGGGGGGGGGGGGGGGGGCAGATTGTGACCCCATAAACGACTTCCCTAAACCTGCTGGTCTGGAAGTCCAGCAGTTCTTCTAAACAAAAGGTACTTAGACTGTCGCGCTGACCTAGGTGTGGCTGTTATTCCTCTCTTCCTCCTCTTGCCCACTACCTGTTCGGTGCTGCTGCTTGCGCATGGCCGCTGATTAGACCTTCTGTGCAATCAACAACCAAGTGTTGATAAGCGCCTGGTGTGCGCCGCCCTGCCAGGTGAGCTACATTAGAGCAATCAAGGGTGGGCGTGCCTAGTAGACCATAAAATGCATCCAGCAGTCATTTGACCCGGGTGCGACATACTGAGAGGACAGCAAACAAAGTACGATCCACTTTTCCACTGTGAGGAAGACTTTGAGCAAGACGGGCTATTGGTAGTGATGGTCAGATGAAGCTTCATGAAGCAGTGAAGCTTTCCATCCAATTGGTTCACCCCAACGCGAAGCTTCTTGAAGCTTCATTTGCTCTAGTAGGACACCTACTGGACGTAAAAATATTAGTTGGCATGAATTTGAAGAGTGTGGCATTTTGCACACAGCCAGGGCTGGACTGGGACAAAAAATCGGCCCGGGCATTTTGACTAGAGACCGGCCCACCAGGATAAAGATTGAAAATGTGACGTCATTCAGGGGTAAAACCGCAAAGGATTCTGGGAACTTGTGGCAAGAGGTACTAGCGCACGCAGGCTTTCAATTGAACTCAGTTACACAGCGATAAAAAGAAACCCAAAAAATGCCATGAAGCTGTTGTATTATTAACTGCAATAGCCGGTCGCATGACAGCCATGGGAAGCCGACGGGTAAAGAGATCATTTTTTTAATCGGATTACGTCGTTGAAGAGAAATTTTTTAAGCCATGTTTCCGAGGTAAGAGCCCACGGATGGTCTGGATATACCAAATATAACGTCTCAGAACACTCCATGTTAGTCTGCTCCAAGCATTCCCACAAAGGTCAGAGTTTTGTAGTAGTTAATACGTCATTTTTCTTAACATAATTGGTGATATAGGTTACAAGCAAGTCTGGCGCTGAACAGAAATTGTCGCTATGCTCCTTTGTTTATTGTGCATAAATAGTGAATTGTCCTGACACAATATTGCGTTTCGCTTCTGTTATTACCATGGTACATTGACAAAAACATATACTTTTATTCACAGGATAAAACAGTTGTTTTGTATCACTAATTGTCCAGTGCGATTACAACATACAACATTATTGTCACTGCTACATTTCTGTAATGCTACCAGAAATTATTTCCACTACTAATTAATTACCGTTGAGCTCAAAGGTTATATTAATAAACGGTTAACGAATGTGTATTTATGACAACGATTTGTGAGACTGGTAAACTTACCTTTGTTCGTACGATGGTCTTTCGTTCTACACGGTGCATTTCAAGGTCCTGTACCCATCCGTCAGTAAACTGTACCTGGGCTTGTTGCAGTGACCTGAAGTTACTAAACTTCATGAGTGTATGCACTCACTCCAAGAACCGTATAATTATAAATCTGAGCGTGGTGAAAGTTGGGCAGCACACTGACGTCTTTTGTCCACTCTGTGTGCTCGTAAGGGTCTGACCCTTTCACTCCTTTGATTTTTTTCCTCGTATCTTTTCTTTGTCTTTTCGTTGAGTCTGTCTTTGTACGGACCGGCATTGTTCTCCTTTTGTTTTGTACATTCCTTTTTTGTGCGTCAAAGAAAAAACAAGAAGGTATTGGAACCGGAGAATGAACGTTTTGCGGTGCTGCAAACGCTTGCATTTGATGCGGTACTTGGATTGTTTTGCCACGAGTTCCCGGCATGCAATGCGCGAAAATCACGTGATTGCTAAACAAGGGGGAGGGTGCATCCAGCCTCCTCGGCTGTAATTGGTCCAGCCCAGAGTCGATCATGACCAATTGGCCAATCCAACACCTTTCATTATATATACCCTTCCTAAAAAAAAAAAAATCCATCGGCCCATAAAAACAAAAAATCGCCAGCGGCCCACCGGGCAAATGCCCGGTGTGCCCGATGGCCAGTCCAGCTATGCACACAGCCTGTAAATGTCAACAACAAAAGGAGTGTGTAAAACATCTATATTATAGTGATGGCAGTATACTGTGTATATTTATACTGGCAGTATGGAAAATGATTATTTGCGGCAAAGTTCGAACCGCTTCCTGAACCAGTCACGTGGTACAGCCGGGCAGCGAGGCTTCGGACGTCATCATTTTCAGCTCCTCCCATAAATGAAGCAAGCCTCGATACGCGCTTCGCGGAAACGCCCCCTCCATTACTCGACACACGCTTCGAAGCCTCGATACAGAACGTCACATCACTAGCTATTGGTAAGCTCTTGGGCTCACATTTGCTGCTTATATGTTTGGAACAATGGAAGCTCAATTGTGGAAATGTTTTATGCTTAGGGAAATAGTTGCTGCATTTAAGTTTAAAAAATTATATTGATATTAAAATGAATGTTTAAGTTTGAATAAATTGTTTGTGCAGATAGTGTTTCCCACACATTTATGTTAATTAATATTAAAAATAGTTACCCCAAATCCTTGGGTGGATCGCAAAGCTAGTGTAAATATGTTTGGTTTGATTTAAGGAAAATAATTCTTTGTAAAAGAAAATCCATGGTTAAAGTCTCTATTAAAATGTTTGCAAACTCTAAAATGTATACTTTAAGATGTAATTGTTTATAAAAAAGTGTAAAATGCAAAGTAGACACATTTTGTGTATTTAAGAACCACAGTTTATTTCATCTTCATTTCTTTGAAATTACTAAGCTCCGTGATTAAGAAACCAATGAATGTAAAACTAACTTAAACTGGTTTAAATGGTAGCTTAAACAAAAGTATTTAACTTAGCTATGGTAAATGGCTTTACTGAAGTGTATATTTTGTTATTTCATCTGTCTTCTGTGCAATGCATGTATTTTATCTGAATGGTTACTGGTTAATGAAATGTTCTTTATTTTTGTGTTGAAAGGTTTTTCATCTACCTATCTACCTACCAGCTATCAAACTAGCTGGTCAAAATAAAGTTGAGTGAAATTCAAAGTCTGGTCTTTTTCAAGTGTGGGCACCTCACAGTCAGAGAACACTTGACAGTGAAAAACCGGCCTGGCCAGTAGAGAAACCGGCCTTGACCAGTGAAGACTCCACAAAAGCTCACCACAAAGACGGAGAAGACTCCACCTGGGGGCCTGGAGGAAATCGCAACTTGCCGTTTGCCTGTCCAATCAATAACCAAGAAAACAGCATGGCTGAGTCCAAGTCACTCGAAGAGCTGAAAATAGAGCGAACCACTGCAAAGAGACTGTTTTCCAGACTCACCAACCATATAATAAGGACCCACATGGATATGTCTGTAGAGGAGCTGCAGGATTCCTTCAAGAGACTCACAGCAGAGGGCTCCAAAGTGATTGACGCGAACGAGGAGCTTTAGGCCGCCTACATCACGCAGTGTGAAGCAGAGGGCACACCGGAGCTGATGGGCCAACAGAGAGCAGACGTCGAAAAAACGGAGAAAGAATGTGAGCAGAAGTTGAAGGAGGTGAAGCACCTGATCAGAGAGACACTGTGGACATCATATGGTGAAAAAGAACTGACCCTTGCTCTAAAATCAGCAGAAATGGAGTGTGAGAACATCACATCCACTCAGCCTGATACACCCCTGGAGGCATATGATTTTATGCTCCACCATCTAGAAGAACTGGTGAAGAAAGCTAAGCAGGCACACCAGACATGGAACCGCTGGGCTCCACCTGCTGAGAGGCGAGATTGTGGTCGTCAACTGATGGAGCTCGAAACCTGCCTTCCAAAGCTGGTGTCAGGGAAGGCAGTCCTGATCAAAGCAGAGAGGATTAAAAGAGATGCCGACCAAGCAGTTGTCACAGTCCGCAACGCAGCCTCGGTCGCAGCCATAAAACTGAAAGCCACAGCTTTACCAAAGTTCACCGGCAGCCAGCGTGAGTTCTACAGATGGTGGAAGGAATGGGAGGCTCTGCAAAAGCAAGGTGAACCAACCGGGTCCGTGGAAGTAAAGAAATTCCAACTTCTCGATAGCCTCGATGATAAAGTGGCCAAAGATCTGCGCCTGTCCGCATACATGTCGGCCAATGAGATCTTCAGAGTCCTTGAGAACCTCTATGGAAATCAAGCCACCATCGCCATTGAAATCATTGAGGAACTTCGAGCTATCCCTCCTGTTCGTAGCAACCAGCCTAGAAGAATTATAGAGCTTATCCACGCAGTTGAAAAGGCCCTCTATGATTTGAGTGAGCTGGATGAAGCAAATGCCATAAAGAACCTCTTAGTAATAAAGTCTATAGACTAAAACAAATATAGACACGTTTATCCTACCACAAAACAATAAGAGAAGGTACAACCTCTCCCATGCTCCCAGGACGTGGGTGTGAATCCCAGAACACTCTGGAATGCACACAAAGTCTTTGAAGACAACTAAGGATCAACCCTCTACCAACATGACATTGATTATACAACTCTAAGCATATATGAGTAGATATTTCTAAGCATAAATGACAATCAACAATACAAATCTAACACTGGGCCACATGAACCAAACCACAATCGAGCCAGATGTGGCATGCCACATCTGTTTTGTAAGTGTGCAAACAGAGCAGGATACTGAAAGATGTTTAAATAGTTAAGAATATTTAGAATAATTAGAAAAGTGCAGATTGTGTATTGTACCTGTGCATTAAAAAGTGGACATGTAACTTCCATTAAGTTAGTGTATATATAAACTGTGAAAAGTAATGTGCAAGTTATAACAGTAGAAGTTGTTACAGCGCAGATGTAAACATCTATGTTTGTTGGGAGCAGTTTTGATTGTACAGTCTGACAGCTGCAGGGAGGAAGGACCTGCGGAAACGCTCCTTCATGCAGCAGTCTGTCACTGAAGGAGCTCTGCAGTTCAGCAACATTTATATGCATGGGGTGGGAGACTCTGTCCATGAGAGATGTTATTTTGGCCAGAGTCTTTCTGTCTCCCACCACCTGCACTGGATCCAGGGTGCATCCCAGAACAGAGCTGGCCATCATGATGAGTTTATCCAACCTCTTCCTCTCAGCTGCCGATAAACCGCTGCTCCAACATACAACACTGTAAAAAAATGACAGATGCCACCAGAGTCATAGAAGGTCTTTAAAAGCGCTCCCTGGATTCCAAATGACCTCAGCTGCTTCAGCAGGTAGAGTCTGCTCTGACCCTTCCTGTAAAGAGCATCAGTGTTGTGGCTACAGTCCAGTTTATTACTCAGGTGAACACCCAGGTACACATAATAATAATGGATTGGATTTATATAGCGCTTTTCAAGGCACCCAAAGCGCTTTACAATGCCACTATCCATTCACTCTCACATTCACACACTGGTGGAGGCAGCTACAGTTGTAGCCACAGCTGCCCTGGGGCAGACTGACAGAAGCGAGGCTGCCATATCGCGCCATCGGCCCCTCTGGCCAACACCAGTAGGCAAGTAGGGTAAAGTGTCTTGCTCAAGGACACAACGACCAGGACAGAGAGCCCAGGGATCGAACCGGCAACCTTCCGGTTACAGATGCGATTCCCAAACCCCTGAGCCATGGTCGCCCCCATAAGAGTCCACTATCTCAAACTCTACTCCTTGGATGTTCACCGGTGTCAGTGTGGTAGGTCTACATCTCCGGAAGTCCATCACCGACTCCTTGGTTTTACCGGTGTTGATCAGCAGGTGGTTCTGCTGACACCAGTCCACAAAGTACAGAGTCCACTGTCTGTACTCTGAGACATCCTCACCTGTGATGAGGCCGACTATGGCAGAGTCGTCAGAGAACTTCTGTAGGTGGCAGCATGGGGAGTTGATGAAGAAGTCTACAGTGTAGAGGGTGAAGAGGAACGGTGCCAGCACAGTTCCCTGTGGGGCCCCCGTACTGCAGACCAGATGATGAACAGTGGTTCTGAAGGTAATGTGTGCTAGGATTTTCTGAGGTAGAGGTAATAGGTTAGTGATTTAAAAGCACTTAAATGTGAGTTTATTTTGAAGTAGTATATAGGAAGGGGGCTGCCCAGTTTGTTAGTTTTGCTCCGTTTGAGGAAGAAGACAAGGCAGTCTTTGGAGACTGGGTGGAAGTCACTTGAGCAGGGGACAAGGTCCGGATGAAATTTCGTAGATGAGGACGTCAATTCTGAACAGCGTAACAACCTGAAGAATGCGAGCAGGAATATTGCTTCGAGTGTGCGTTCCAGAAAGTAGTCATTGTAGAATAATTAGAAAAGTGTACGCTGAAGATCAGACACCAGCGAGGGAGGATAAGAAGGACAGACGCAACAACATTGTCATCCCCTATGTAGCCGGTGTATCAGAAAAACTCTGGAGGGTTTTCTCCAAGCATGACATCCCGGTGCATTTCAGACCCAGCAACACACTCAGACAAAAACTGGTTCACCCGAAAGAAAAAAATGCCAAAACACAGACTTAACAATGTGGTGTACGCTGTACAGTGCAGCGAGGAATCCCCAGACCTCTACATTGGAGAGACCAAACAGCCACTTCACAAGCGCATGGCACAACATAGAAGAGCCACCTCCACAGGACAAGACTCAGCTGTCCATCTGCATCTTAACCCTTTAAGACCTACCATAGAACCAAGTCCGCCAGAGCTTATATTATATTTTTACATGCTGTGGAGCCATTTTTGGGAGCATTTCAAGTTGCTATACATCAATACAACCATTATAGCCCAAACTTTAATAATATGTCTGCATTAGGTGCATAGTAATTACATAAATTGCAAAAAAGTGCAATAAACTACAAAAAAATTGAAAATCGTTTTTGTTTTTTTAACATATATTTCTAGTTAGAGAAATTTAAGAGGCTTATCCCTCAAAACTGTAAATACAAAAAAGTTGCACAAACTAGTGTCCCACCACAGGAAATTTATTTTAAGTGTCTTCATAGTTTTATTTTTGAAATACACCAATTTTTATATACTGCAGGAAAAACGAAAATAAATATAGTGCAAATTTGCAAAATAACAGCATATGCATCAAAATAAACTATTTCCAGCAGTGCAATATGAGTCCTAAGCATCCCAGAAACGACACAGAAAGTCATGAAGTCAAACATAACTTTTAAAAACACAAGTATAAGCTCATGAGGCCACGATGGTAAAAAAACTACATTTCCGCAAAATGACGTCACTTCCGGTTTCGGGCAGGTCATGCGGACATGTGATAGTTCGCGCTGATGGACGTAGGAAGTGTTACAAACAGCTGATCGGATCGGCGAAGCGTGTTTCTGGAATATCATGTTTTTGTTGCTGCAAGTGATTTTTATGCAGTTTTTGCAAAGCTATATGTGGAAGGAAACTGTGACCTAGGACAAGCTGATGGCATAAGATGTAAGTACAACTCCTCCAGTTTCATATGCAAAAAAAAATTATTGCGCTAGCTTACGTGGTTGCAGAGCTACCGGGATTTAAAAATAGTTACGCAAAACAGAGCGTGCCCACTCCGATCGGCTGTAAAGGGTTAAGGATAAAGGACACTCTTTCGAGGATGCCAGTGTTCACATTTTGGACAGAGAGGACAGATGGTTTGAAAGAGGAGTGAAAGAAGCCATCTATGTCCACTGTGAGTGACCATCTTTGAACAGAGGCGGGGGTTTACGACTCCAACTCTCTGCCATCTATAATCCAGTTTTGAGTTCCCTCCCCAGACGCCTTAACGCCCACTCACATCCTGGGCCATCTGATCTCAGGAATTCGCATGATAAGGTGGGGCCAGGTTTCACAATGAACTCACCCGAAACTCTGGCTGATTGGGACCCACACCCAGTTTCACACCTTGGCTCAGGCGATTAGAGGATCATCAGGGGGTCCTTTTGTCCCTCTGTGGGGGGATACTCCCACTAGGTTTATATCTGGGACTCTCCACCATTTGACCTTAGAACTGAAGAAGCTTCTCGGATAAGAGGTGAAATGTCTTCAAGTAACTTAAAGAAGTCCAGACGCTTTTCTTTGCAAGCTCGTTTGACTACGATGACCTGAATGACTGAGAACCTTCACAGACAGATACTAGAATTGGTTCCCATGTGGAATGAGGGGAAAGGAAGATTGAAGTGACTATTGAACAAACAGAACATGTTCCAAGAGGTCCAATATGTGGACAAGGCACGTGCAGCAAGACTGTTTATTATCACTCCTCGGAAGAGTCTGATAAGCTCTGTGATGCTGGAGTTTAGATCTCGAATGTCATGGCTGAAAATGGAGGAACTGCAGAGCTGCCTCTACATGACAGGCCAAGGCCCTGAATGTCTGGAGGGAGAGACGAGACAGGGAGTCAGTGTGTGTTTTGTCAGCAATGGGGTTCTCTAGTAACTACTTCACACAGCCTGCTTTTGCCAGACTGTGACACTAACAAAGCTGACTGAACAGGTATACTTATCTGTAAAATTTAAGATTAACAACACACAAAACTAAAGAGAAATAAAGGGCTTAGAGCATATTAAATTAAAACTCTTAAGTAATGAAAATAATTGAATAGTTGATTCATTTTTGAACTACTTTCAGAGACTCACTAAACGTTTTATTTGACTCTGCCTTTAGTTCAAATCAAGCTTGGCTTTAAAAAATCTGCATTTTTGAATAAATTATTTTCCAAATAAAATCACAATCTCAATTAAAAATGTAACTTTACTACACAGTAAACCAAATTCTGCTATTTTTATGTTAAGCGGGGAAAAGTCAATGTCCTCACCCTGCAAACAGCTTCACATGTTGTTTTCAAAAACACTGCATTACAGTAAAAAATAAAGATGATCTAAATTATTGAACTTATTAACCTAGTTCTTTCTCACTGATTATTGGTGAGAGCACTCTGTTTAACCTGCCAGCAATAACCTCCAGTGAGAAATGTATCTGTTGAACTGTGTTCAACAGTGTAATTTGACTTAAATTACACTGAACAAAAATATAAACGCAACACTTTTGTTACTGCTCCCATTCCCCATGGGATGGATGTAGAGACCTAAAATTCATTCCAGATACACAATATAACCATCCCTCCCAAACAGTGGTCACAAAACAGTCCAAATGTGTGGTAGTGGGCACATCTGCTATATTGAGATAATCCATCCCACCTCACAGGTGTGCCACATCAGGATGCTGATCTGACATCATGAGTAGTGCACAGGTGTACCTCAGACTGCCCACAACAAAAGGCCACCCTGGAATGTGCAGTTTTGTCTCACAGCAAAATGCCACAGATGCCACAAGCAATAAGGGAGCGTGCAATTGGCATGCTGACAGCAGGAATGTCAACCAGATCTGTCGCCCGTGCATTGAATGTTCATTTCTCAACCATAAGCCGTCTCCACAGGCGTTTCAGAGAATATGGCAGCACATCCAACCGGCCTCACAACCGCAGACCTCGTGTAACCACACCAGCCCAGGACCTCCACATCCAGCAGGTTCACCTCCAAGATCGTCTGAGACCAGCCACCCAGACAGCTGCTGGAACAATTGGTTTGCACAACCAAACAATTTCTGCACAAACTGTCAGAAACCGTCTCAGGGACGCTCAACTGCATGCCCGTCGTCCTCATCGGGGTCTTGACCTGAATCCAGCTCGTCGCCGTAACAGACTTGTGTGGGCAAATGCTCACATTCGATGGCGTCTGGCACGTTGGAGAGGTGTGCGCTTCACGGATGAATCATGGTTCACATTGTTCAGGGCAGATGGCAGCTGAGAATGTCCCAGTTCTTGCATGGCCAGCATACTCACCGGACATGTCACCCATTGAGCATGTTCGGGATGTGCTTGACCGGCGTATACGACAGCGTGTACCAGTTCCCACGAATATCCAACAACCTCGCACAGCCATTGAAGTGGAGTGGACCAACATTCCACAGGCCACAATTGACAATCTGATAGACTCCATGCGACGATGTGTTGCACTGCATGAGGCAAATGGTGGTCACACCAGATACTGACCGGTTCTGGGTCCCCAGACCCCCAATAGCGCAAAAAACTGCACATTCCAGGGTGGCCTTTTGTTGTGGGCAGTCTGAGGTACACCTGTGCACTACTCATGATGTCAGATCAGCATCCTGATGTGGCACACCTGTGAGGTGGGATGGATTATCTCAATATAGCAGATGTGCCCACTACCACACATTTGGACTGTTTTGTGACCACTGTTTGGGAGGGATGGTTATATTGTGTATCTGGAATGAATTTTAGGTCTCTACGTCCATCCCATGGGGAATGGGAGCAAAAACAAAAGTGTTGCGTTTATATTTTTGTTCAGTGTATTAAATTCCTTGTGAACTCCTTTTTTATATACATAAAGGAATGGCTCTGAATACTAAGCTTCTTAGATCTTTCCAAAAGATTGTGGTGGAATTTTCTGTTAATAAATTCTGCAATGCAATCGGCTGTGGCCAAGCTATTAATTACTGCATGCAGGACAGAAAACAGACAGCAAACATCCAAATTCTACAGTCATGAGAGATATCACATGCACCTCTTTTATACTCTTACACACAACTCTCTGTATCTTTTCAGTTACAACAGTTCTTTGTCCCACCTGGGCTGTTGCTGGGCAGGAAGAACTCCCACTATCTTTGCTCCAGGAAGCACCTGGCACTGGCCTATTTACATCTTCTCTAGCTGGGTCTAAAATTTGCAAAATATGCAAAATATTAGTAACGACACAATGGAAAAACTTCCAAGAATATCAGATTACACATGGAAATATTAAACAGCGTTAGTTGTTCACCTGCAAAAAGAGAAAGCTTTAACATTTTAGCTAAATGAATTTGTTCATTAATGAAAAACTGTTGTTAAGATAAGGCATTATCTGTCATTCTGTGTGAGACATGTTTATCAAACTCATCCATTATCCAATGTTTCCAATTTAGTGATTGTTTTTGCAAAAAAAACCAAAAAAAAACAAAAAAACATTTCCAGCAGTATTTTTTGGGATAAAGGTACAAAGACATCACCAAACATCACATACATTCTAGCAAGAAGAAGTCACCAGAGTCGCAGTTTGGCTTTGGAATACGGTAAAAAAATACATTTTCCTGGCCAAAATATATTTAAAATATATGGTAAATATATTTTGTATTTGTGATGCTCCAAAAAATATATTTTTGAAATTGAAAATATATTTGTTTCAAACCAAAATACATTTCAAAACATATTTTTGGGTGAAGAAAATACATTTCCAACCTTACAGTAGAATGTATATCAAAGTATCCTTTATTTAAAATGTATTTAGTGCAATAATGATGATAATGATAATAATACTAAAAGTAACATGTTTTATGCACGTCTGCAAAAACAGTTGGATTCAAACAAAACAGAGTCAAAGGTCTATCACGAATTAGGTTGTTTATTCATTTGCTTACAGCATTTCACATTACACAATATCTCACTATAATGTAGCGTTCATTGACTTTGAAATTATTTGTCAGTGATACAGTAAACAAGATACAACAACTGCTATGTACACTTTAGTTTTTGACAATATAGTACTTAAAGGAACACACTCCACTTTTTTGGAAATAGGCTCATTCTCCATCTCCCTCAGAGTTAAAAATGCAGCGTCTTCTTTCTAGATCCATACGTTAATAGGACTCTGGAGCGTGATCTTACAGGATGGGGCATAGCCAGGATTTTTGGTCGAGGCGCCATATTAGCAGGCCAAACAAATGCTTGCTGTGTGGCCGGTTGTAATGTTAGATTGCACTACCGGCAAAGGAATAAGCTTGAAAATGGGCTCTCTTTTCATTGTTTCCTCACCTGGAAGCTCTAAATAAGTTCATATTATTCTTTATAGCCTGATAGTTTTATTTTCAGTGTGCTCTAAGATCATAGCACAAACTTAGAACAAACATGCAGAACTACCTTCTATTTATAGAGTTGCTAATTATTTGGCATTATTGCAGCAAACCAGCCGATGAAATGAATGAAACAAATCCTGACTGGGTTCAAACACTACACATGGGGCACTACGAAATCCCTGCTTCAAACTACATGCTACATACCACCATGCCAATCAGATTACTTCTTCCATGTGTGGGTAAAAAGGTGACCCTCCTGGATAAGATGGCAAAGGTTTGCTGCGTTTTGGTGAACATGTGCCCCAGTGTGGTAGTAAAACCAGGGAAAAATGCTCTTGTTAAATACTTTTAAGTCTTGTGCTGTTTATGTAGTGATAAGTTTTCAAAAGAGACAGTAAATTACAGAATGCTAGTAGTGGGTGATATTACTTAAATTCTTATGGCCAACGTCTGGCTGTATCTTGGTCATATTACCAGGCAAAACCCAGTATGCAGGTCATCTGTATCAGTCCTTGTGCCACAGATCCTCAATGTTGCTTCTACATTAAACAGAAGAGTAGTGACATGGCTGCAGGTCTCCACGACTCCAGCCATACAGCTGCAGTGGGCGGCTTCAACCTTCCCTGTGATGCTCACAATGACCTGTGGCTGCAATGCTGCAATTCAGTCTTTAAGAGTGCAGCACCTGAAACACACACAGACAAAGTTCATTTAAAGACAAGAACTTTAATAAGCCAAGGCCGACACAAATGTGTTTTATTTACTTTCAAATCCATTTATCATAAATGTAACAAAGTGTTTTTATGTATCCATCTATAGAACGCTTCATGTTATATTCTAAATCTGCATGTTTCTTTTTAGAAACCTATTAGCAAAAAATGAACCTAAAGTATGTATTGCAAGGATGTAATCACTTTCAAGAGGGAGAAAACATAAAGTTCGACTTTAAGTGACAACTATGGACACCTAATATGATAAGCAGATTCTGCAGGTCATTAATCAATGTATAAAACTAAAACAGAATGTATTTTTAGTGACACAGGACAAACAAGGAAGCAAGATGTGTAATTAGGATTATTTATAATAAATATGAATTAATTAGGGCAATTTCTTTAACCACAAAGAATAACTAAATCCTTCAGGACAATGTCACATCAATGCACTGAACTCACTATGTTATCCCTCTAACAGAGCCTCTACATGTTCTCACTGTAATTTCCCCCTCATGAATGAATTTTTGCTAGCACTAATTTGAATGTTCGGGGGAATCAAACGCATTTTACTCACAGTACAGTACTGATTTATCTTTGCTTGAATGACGGCGTACTCACAACGTGGAGGCTTAAAAATAGCAAAATCTTGTACCTAGTCCTTGGTGAATTGGATGTGCGCCTCCAGAGATTTATAATTGCGAAGTTAGTGCGCCGTGTATGCTCTGACTCCACAGGTACTAGATCATGCTAAGTCAATAGCGGTTTGGTCTTCAGGGTTTCTACTCCACGGCTGTATTTCATACGGGTCCACATTTCAACAATCAAGTACCGTCTCTTTGCATCTGGACACAATCTGTCTCTATACCGTCATTTTCTTTTGAGCTACGTTTCAGAATGGTTCGTAGCAATCTTGTTTTGATTCGTGGCCTGCCAAGATGGTGCTGCGCTCCCACAATGCATTGCGACATTACGTCAACTCCAAAGCCCTTTGCGTGCAGCAGAGTATGCGCATGTGCATTGCCACGGTGGTTTAAAAAATAAAGATAAAATGAAAAGTAATTAATAAAAATTAAATATTTAAACATTCCCACAAATGTGCAATGAACGTGCCACCCTCTTTAGTAGTTGTTGCTGTTTCTTTCTTTCTTTCTTTCTTTCTTTCTTTCTTTTTTTTGAAAAATAACGATGTCTCTGAGGCGCGAATTCCGACAGTGAGAGGAACGGCCGGTGTTAGAACACCGGATACAGGAGACGGGAAGAAGCAAGCCGATTATGTTCGCGTTAATTAAGTGGTTGGAAGATGTAAAATTCTCAATTCTGCCAACTGAACATATACGAGATTTTAATGAGGATGAATAATTAGCCGGCATGGAGGAAACGGACCTTTATTTCGCGGAGTGGCGACAAGAAGCCAAAAGGCGGGTGGCCAGTCTAAGAAGCCTCCATCATCAAGCTAGCAGGTGCCTTTTCCCATATAATATTGCTTTATTCTCGCTTATTTGGTACGGAAGCGTAGAGCTGCCACCCAGGCAAAAGAGAAATATAAGTATATCACGTTATAACGTGAAAAGTTTATTGTTCTAACAATATACTATCATGTTTATACAATATACTTTTCATGTTTGAACAACATTGTACGAAAAAATGTACATAATTATCACATCTGTACAATATTGTGCGAACGTGACAATTATGTATATTATAATAACGTGATATTATATTATACAAACATGAAAAGCATAATGTTAGAACAATAAACATTTCACGTTATAACGTGATATGGCTCTATTTTTCTTTTGCCTGGGTGGCAGCTCCACGCCATAATTTGGTAATCAAAATATTTAACTTAATTAATTATATTGTGACGTACTTTTGCCTTTTCTTATTATTCTGCCTTCTCAATAACTATCAAAGCCTATTCACATTTAATTTGGCTTTCACAGAAATCCCACCTCTCCTTCTGGCTACAGAGTACTTACCAAGGTTAGAAACAAAGCACAGTTATGCTTTATTAATGTTCGCTAATTACAATGTTCCACATTTCCTTGCTTTTTATGTCATTTTTAGGCTTTTTAGAGTTTTTGTTATTTTAGCAGTAATGTTTCTGCCTATTTATTTCAGCCCATGAAATCGAATGCAGATCTTCCTGATGTGAGATTTACATAAATGTAAGTAATTTTGTTTGTCATTGTCATTAATGTTGTTGCTGTTGTTGTTTTTGTGCAGTTTGCAATCATATAAACCTAGCAAGCATCAGTCAGCACAGTGACTAACCTAAACAGATTCTTGCTTTATTCACATATATTATATGTAATTATATATACCTGCACATTGTACCTAGGGTTGCAGCCACTTGGCCCCACCCCATTGTTGTGACAGCCCTGATTGTACTTATACACTGCATCTGAACAGGGAACAGTCTGCCACATTAATGTATTTTTAAGTGACTCGTTTGTAATACATGAATTTGTTTCTTACAGATGTCAAAGTCTCAACCTCATGCTGCCCTCCCCCATCCTCCTAAAGTAAGTATTTGTTGTTGTAGTTTTTTATGCAGTGTCTGTGTCACATGCTAATCATAATTATTGAAATAACTGTTTTCTAACAGATTTTCCAAAACACTAGTTATGTTTGTTGTCATTCAGACCAATACTACTGCTTAGACATTGTTTAGTGGTCATGCATGTTTGACAAGCTCGTTATGATACTAAAACAGTAGGCCTGTCACAATAATCGATATATCGACTTAACACACAATACATGTACATGACCTCAATAATTGTTGATGATGTAATTTATCTGCCATTATATTTACAAAAATAAAATATAATGATAACAAAACAATAACATTAAATAACATTGTTTTCTATTTGTTAGAAAATTTACTATTTATTCAAGTTTTTAAGGTATCTAATATTTTGATTCCTAATTTCAATGATCTAAATACTTTAAGAATTAGATGTTGGTTTGTCAATTGAAAGTGTGTGGATCTTGCATTATTATGGTGTTATATTATGATTATACATTCAAAGACATAAAATGGTCTTAAAATGACAATGACATAACTTGTCGCAATTGTTTATGGGGCAATATACCGACCAACAAAAAGTCGTTATCGTAACAGGCCTTCAAAACAGACGGTTTTATGATTGATAAATTCAAAAAATAAATACATTTAATTTCTCTGAGATTCTCTAATATTCAGTTACAGTTCAAAACACAGCTGTACATGCAGTATTATACTGTAAATATAAATCTCTGCATTTAGCATCCCACTAGAAGAGTCACAGTTACCGCCTCTTTTTTTTTTTTTTTTTTTTTTTTTTTACAAATATCTGTACTATTACTAACACATTTACTGTTTTACTTTTAGCCTGTGGATACAAATGCATATTTCATTAATGTAAGTTGTGCATTTTAATTACATCATGTTATTTTTATTATTATTTATTTATTTATTTATTTTACATTCAAATATTTCAAGATTCTTGGTTAAAGAAGCTTGATTGCTAGTAGGTAAAGAATAGTTCACCTACAATTGATATTCCCAATTAATTTCTCACCTCTGATTGAATGCCTTTATTTGTTGCCTTTTTTGACTATAACAAAACATTTTTGCAGGACATATATGGTGAATTTATATGCATAGATACAGTCGTAGTGTTTGACACATGCACACAGCAGTATATGTACTAAAAAGGAAATAATTACAATCATGATGTTGATTGCTGATGTCAGTACTATAAAGACACATCTCCTGGATGCACTGGTACGCATCTTCAGTGATGTATCCTAGGGTCATCGGGTGTTTCGGGTCTCACAACATCATACACCCTCGCCCAGGTGACCCAGCCGGGGGTGATCAGGCCCCGACTTGCATACCAGTAGCTACCCACGGATCAGCCCTCTTGATCCACAGCCACCTTGTGGCTTTCTCTGCCGCTTCACTCACAGCCTGGATGGCCCTCTTCTTGGCTGCCGCAGCCACGCCCAGCCGGCCTAGGACTTTGCAGAGTGATCGTCCTGCAAAGCCCCTACAACCCACTTCTATGGGGTCATAGAAAGTCTTCCAGCCCCTTCCCCTGCACTCCTGCACTAGTTCCTGGTACTTTCCTCGTTTCCTTTCATTGGCCTCCTCGATCCGCTCTTCCCAGGGCACTGTGAGTTCCAGCATGATCAGCTGTTTTCAGGCCTCAGAAATAATTATCATGTCTGGCCGGAGTGATGTTTTTGCAATGTTCTCTGAGGGAACTTTAGTTGTTTACCCAGGTCAGCCTGTAGCTGCCAATCAGAGGCTGTGTTGAGGAGGCCAGTTGTAAAATGTGGGCGCACCTGGGGTTTCTCTCCAGCCTTAATAAAAGAGATTGCCTTCCTCGGAGCATGATGATGCTTGCTGGTGCTGATTGCTGAGGCAATCTTTTCAGCAACTACTCTGAGCACCTGGTCGTGCCGCCAACGATACCGACCAAGGTATCATTGCAGCTGCTAAGGAGGTGTTCTAGGGTCCCTCTTCCAGAGCACGGGGGACAGGCAGGTGACTCACTCTTTCCCCACAGATGGAGGTTTGCTGGGCTTGGCAGAGTGTCGTATACTGCCTGCACTAGGAATCTGATCCGGTGGAAGTCTGCCTGCATGATGTTTGCCCAGGTGACCTTGCGCTGCAAGGTGCTCTCCCACCTTGTCCATGCTCCCTGCCGCTTAAGGCCTACAGCTCTACTTACTCGCTCCTCCTCCACACCTGCTCGGACCTCTTCCTGGAGTAGATGGTGTCTCTCCTTTCCCTGTGCCCTGCTGACCTGGGCCTTTGGGACGTACCCCAAGCCTGCTCCCCCTGTTGCTAAGACCCCCATCAGTGTTTTCTGCCGTAGGCGTGACTCCGCCACCTCAACTGCCTTCTCAGCCTTCCACTTTCTTCCTGTCCTTACCTCAATACCTGCTGATGCCACCTTGCAGTCTTTAGAATCTCTGTACTGTAGGGCTTCTCGTGTGCGAGCCACCTTGAACTCTTCTGTGAGACCACTGAAGGGTAACTGCACACTGTTGCTTGCCCCATACAAGGCAACGCTGGTGAGTCTGCGGGGAAGTCCCAGCCACTTACGAAGAAAGCCACTGATCTTTCTTTCAAGGGATTCCACAGTAGTTGTCACAAACTGAAAGCAGGGACTCAAGCGCAGAGCAGGTTGATGTCTCAGAACACGATTTATTACACACCAGTGAAATTCTATATACAGTGACGGGAAAAGTCCAGGGTTCCAGGGGATAGGGGAAGTCTCTCTCTCACGCTCGCTCACGTCCTCACATCCGACTCACACACGTCACAGGTCCGGGAAGATAAACTGGAACTGGGAAGGGAGAAATCACTCACAAATCACGAAGGTAGGGCATAAAGGTGTAAGACCAAAAGAAAGACTAACGTCAGTAGCTCAATCATCCAGCGATGAGAGGATCTGTGACCCAGCCTCAAATAGTAGATCGGTAATCAGCTGATCGCCAAACAGCTGATCGCCAACCAGCTGATCGCCAACAGCTGTGTGAGCCAAGGGTGGGAGCCAGCTGTGAGCTCCGCCCAGGCAGAGAGGTAGGGGAGAGAGAGAAAAAGCAAAAACACAAGTGTAGCCTTGTGAGGCCGGCTGGGCAGGCACAGGGACCATGACAGTAGTTATTGGAACTGTATAGACAAGCAAGGGCCACAGGATTCGGGGAGGATGGAATGCTGGTAGATCCAGGCTTTAAATCTTCCAGGCAGGCCGGACTTATCCACCTTAATGAGCCACGCTCCCAGCTCCTCATTTGCCAGTATATATATTTTAGAGGAATGTTTTGTTTTTCACCCGAAATGAACTATTGCTTCAGAAGAGATTTATTACCCTACCTGACTCTTATATCTTGTTCTGTTTTTTGTTTGTTTTTGTTATTTTCAGGTTCAATGGTGCGTGTTCTTGTAATGGCCGCCTTCCCACTGGAGGTTTTGATCCACAGCAATTTAAAAGGTAAACAGCTTTGAAAGTCATTTCAAATGGTTAGCTAATAGTACTCTAAAAAGCCTACAACTCTGTCACCAGTTTCTTTACCAAAAAGTACCCATAAAAGTATATCTTAATAGCATATAATTGTAGTTCAAATGTTTAGTTGTACAAATATCAGATTTTTGGAAATCTAAAGCTAGTCAAACACTCAAATGTTCATGCTTTTTATAGGAGGACAGAGCAAAACGGACATCGGCGCAGAGTGAAGAACTGCCCTTTATAAGGACACTATGACAGCCACATATAGTAAGTGAAGACTTTCTGTGTATCTAAAATTGCATACAGCACAAGTAACTTACTTTGCAACCATTAAAATTGGTTGTAAAGTAAGTTACCAATACAAATAGATGATGATGCATTGTAGTGGTTGGTCTCAGACAAAGAAGGTCAACAGATTTATGAATGCTGGAGGGTAAGGAGAGACGACCAAAAGGGGTGTTAGCATTACTGTAATGTGAACTGGATAGACTTTCCATCTAGGAAAAAAAAAGAGGTAAAATTATGCGTAAAATATATCTGTATTAATGTCTGTATCTATATAAACAGAAATATCTGTTTGCTAAATGAAGCCAGCTAACATAAATCATATTTTTATTTTAACTCTGATAAAAGTAATAGAACTGTGACTTTTGTTTGTTATAGTGGCGGTAAGGAAGAGGTTTCCCAATGTGTCCATAAGGGCTTTGAGGATTGCAGTGAAAGCTGGGGGAACTGAGACTGCTGGAAAAGGAAAAGAAATTACATTTTAAGTATTTTGACTCAACAAATACACGTAGATTACTTAATTTGATAGACTACTCATACAGTAAAAACCTAGAAACTACAATATTCTCTTTAGACGCAGAAAAAGCATTTGACAGAGTTAACTGGAAATTTCTATTTGCAACTTTACACAAATTTGGTTTTGGATCCTCTTTCATAAACTGGTTAAAAATATTATATAATTCCCCAACAGCTTGTGTCAGAACAAATGACCAGACATCCTCCAGCTTCTGTCTCTTGAGGGGCACCAGGCAGGGATGCCCACTCTCCCCTCCACTGTTTGCAATTTTTATTGAACCACTAGCAGCAGCAATTAGACAGAATTCAGTAATTAAGGGCATAAAATGCAAGAACGTGGAACATAAAATCAGCCTTTATGCGGATGATGTGTTACTCTTTCTCCAAAATTCACAAACCAATATCTCTGAGGTGATTGAATTGATAAACTCTTTTGCAAGAATATCAGATTACTCAATTAACTGGTCAAAATCTACAGTCCTACCGATTAATTGCTCCCTCCATAATTCCTCTACTACACCACTGCAATTGGGAAATATAAAATATTTAGGTATTAATGTTTCTCCCAAGCTTGCAGATCTAACTAAATTAAACCATATCCCACTTTTAAAGAAGGTAGAAGATGATCTGGCTAGGTGGAAATGTCTACCCATATCACTCATGGGTTGCCACTATAAAAATGATGGTCTTACCAAAAATAAATTATTTATTCTCAATGATCCCAACTAAACTACCACAAGATCGGTTCAGATCTCTAGATTCATGTATGTCCAAATTCCTTTGGAAAAATAAACCCCCACGTATAAGCTTAAAAACACTACAAAAGACCAAGGATAAAGGAGGATTAGAACTGCCTAACTTTCAGCACTACTTCTTAGCCAACAGGCTTCAGTTTATCTCAGGATGGCTAAAACATACCCTCTTAGATGAACCTTGGCTAGATGTAGAACAAGCACTCTGCAATAATCTAGAGATTTCAGACCTACCATTTATCAGCTCAAACATCCAACGACATGAATGCTTTAAAAGCATCAACATCAGCTCTTCTCTGACAGCATGGTGGGAGTTTCTAAAATTGACGGCGTCTTCATTAATCCCATGCAAACGTACACCTATCTGGAACAACCCTGACATATTACAAAACAATAATATGATAAACTTTTCAAATTGGAGTGGTAAAGGAATCAAATATTTAGAACATATACTAGAAGGAACAGAATTTATTTCATTTGACAGACTAGTTACACAATATGGGATCAACAAGAAAATATTTTTAGAATATCAACAAATTAAATCCATAGTAAAAAAAGAAATTTAAACCGGGTCAAGTTGAACTACAAACACCACCAAGTGTGGTTCAATTTCTTACTCTTAAAACCCCCAAATTACTATCCAAAATGTACAGAATGTTTTCTAAAACAGATGAATCAATATCACTTCCTATTGCAAAATGGGAAGCGGATTTATCAGTTAACTTAGACCTAAACTTCTGGTCTCAGACTTGACATCTAATCAGAAATCCCAGTCTTCAATTAATTCAATACAAAATATTACATAGAGTGCACTATACAGGTCATCGGATGTTCAAGATGGGCTTTACGTATATATATATATATATATATATATATATATATATATATATATATATATATATATATATATATATATGTATATATATATACACACCCACACACACATATATGTATATCTGTGTGTGTGTGTTTCTTTTAGAATGTTTAAGTAATGAGAATAAAATTATAAAATGAATATTCCTTGCTTGATTGATATGCTATATGTATGTTTTAAACATCAAATAAAGATTTCTTTCAGCTGTTACATGTGAATGTGTTTTCTTAGAAATATATGAAGGGTTAAATTTATATATTTTTGAATGATTTTAAATAAGTTTAAATTGTATTTTGAAATATATTTTATAAATATATTTCAAAATATAAAAAAAACAGCCAAAAAATATATGTGCTAAAATACATTTCAAAATATATAAATATATTTTATAATGTATTTTAGCACATATATTTTTGGCCATTTTTTGTATATTTTGAAATATATTTCAAAATGTATTTTAAAATATATTTTTTTACCGTATATACGTACAGCATGATCGTGTCAAGGAGTGATGGTTTAGATGCTGCAAGTTAAAGCAAGTGAGAGATAAAAGAGTGGCCTTAAGAGATTATCTATAGTTCAAAGGTTAAGTGTCTCAAAAGGGAGAGTAGCTGTCGCTTGGAACATGTGGGAACGAGGAAAAAGTTTTGAAGGAAAAGAGTGATGTGATTGAGTTTTTCAATAGGCAGGGAGGCCTGGAAACGCTTGGTGTCAAGAGTTATGCCAAGGAACTCCAGGGATGTTGAAGGGCCCTCAGTTTTCTCTTCTGACAATGGAACACCAAGTTCGGAGAAGACTAACCATCAAGGTGGATAACCCATGAGCTGGCGGTCACATGGGAGGGGATAGACTAGGAAATCGTTGAGAAGATGAACTAAGAATGGCAGCTTATGGTTGTTGGAGAGGATCCAACATAGAGTTTCGGAGAGTGAGTCAAACAACTTTGGGCTGCTTTTGAAACCAAAGGTCAGCCTGACTGCGAAATAATAGGTATCCCTCCACTTGACTCCGAACAAGCACCAGAAATTGGGGGGGGGATTTGCAGGACTTGCAGGCACTCTTGATGGATTTTGAAAGCCATGCGCCTCTTCCAGCAATTTTAGTGAGAGAAATGCCATGGTTCACTGTGGAGTATTTGAGAGAACAGTGGTCACTGGGAGTGATACTATTTATGCTTGGAATATGACTGCTGTGAGGCACAGATAAATCAATTAAGATGCGCTTTTGGGCTGAATATTTTATGGTAGCGATGACCAGTGGGCTAATGGGAAAGAGGGGAATAGGTGGTTTAAGAAAGGGTCCGATCATGAAACCCTCCCTAACTTCTTTGGTGAGCAACAGGAACAGGAGTAAATGTTGTGAGTTGTGAGGAAATCTCTGGTGTGGAGCCTGGGTCCACACGGATAAAAGCGGATGAACGGAGTGAGGGCTCATCTGCTTTTTTGGGCTGGGGTGATGCAGGTGGGAGCAGGATGCAACGGAGCACCACCTATTGTGCTGGAGAGAGAAGAAGAGGTAGCAAATATGTGACAGTAGAGTTCCTGATCGAGATCGCCCCAAAAAGTGTCTTGATTAAACTGTTGTAGGCGAGCAGCTGCCTGAGAAGAGAAGTGGATGTGGTACTAGTAAAAGCCGGTGACGACAAATCTTAGGGCGAGATCAAGTATTATAGTCAACCAGGAATCGAGGAATCAGAAAGATGATGTAGAGAACATATCTGTATGATTAAAATGTGAAAGCAAACAAGAACAAAGTGAGCTCTTTTGCCCGAGTTGAGGCCGTACTACGTATGATGATGGAACTGTTGATCACACTGGGTGGAGCTTGAGTTTGAGTGGAGTTTGAGTGGAGGAAGAATGAGCTCTGCTAGATCTTTATATTTACCAGCAATGATTTCTTGGGGAAGTTGGGCAGATACTGGAAAAGATTTTGGAGCCAGTGGTTTGGGAGGAGGAATTGCCGAGGCCAGCAAAGACTGAGCAGTGTTAGCTTAAAATGAAGGCACCTGGGCTAAAAAGCTACACCATGTGCTGCTTGAAGCTTCACTGACCGGAGTAGGGATGGGTATTGATAAGATTTTCACGATTCCGATTCCATTTTCGATTCTGTTTAACGATTCGATTCTTTATCGATTCTCTTATCGATTCTTTTTAAAAAAGGGGAACACTAAGTTCGATTAGCTTAGAACTTTGTTTTATATCTTCTCTTTGAACAAGATAGAAATTTAGGAGTAACATGGCCTTACAAACCCAACAGTGAGATCTTAAGAGATCCAGCCTACGGCTCTTCAATGGGGTGTCACAGGGTCCCCAGGAAAAAAAATTGTAAATATAAAATAATAAAATAAATATTCTTCTGTAGCAATAACAAAGTATAACATAAATTATTCTGTAGCAATTGCACAAGAATATCCAGTAATGTCCCTGCCTACAATTAAACACATTCACTTTCCGAAAATTAGGGGCATCTGCTGTGGCAAATGGGTTCAAGCCTTTTACCACAAACTTAGTCACTGCTCGGTGACATTCGTCTATCCTGGCCTGAAAGGAGACGCTACCGGTAGACTTCAGCGACAACTGCCAGCATCTGAGCCAGACTCTGTCTGTCTCTCGCATCATGGTCACCTAAATGCACAGTAATGGCAGGTTTTGTAACAAGTCAGATCGCGCTAACATAATATGCACTGTTAGTTGATTATTTACCTGCCGCATTAACGGGAGAGGACGTGCAAACGTTACCGCTGCTGCTGGGTTGAGATTCACGAGTCCGGAGCGGAATTAAAAACACGACATTCATTTAAGGTCATCGTGTGTTTTGTGAGCAAATGCTTTTGCAAATTCGTAGTGCTTCCTCCCTTAAATGAAGTATCTACTTTGCAAGTATTGCAAGTTGCCCTTTTGTCATCCGTTCTCGTAAAGTATAACCAAACTTTTGAGCGTTTGAGCCGCTTAGTCGCCATGTTTCCTGCCAGGTAAATGACGCTCCGCAATGTGGTGACGTCATTCGGGGCGACTGGAATCGATAAGGAATCGTTTACAAAAATGGCAAACAATTCCAAGGAATTGAAACAGTGGGAACTCAACAAGAACCGGTTTTCGATACCCATCCCTAGACCGGAGGAAGAAAAAATACCGATTGGGGGACCGATTGGAATAACTTTGCCTTGTTGTTGGATCACTAAAAGTGAATCCCTCCCTCTTTTCAAACTCGTTAAACAAGGGCTATTGTCCAGTCTGAAATCCTCAATGGGAAAGTGTCTTTAGGTCTCCCTGGAGTGTGGGAACGGCAATGTTTCCTCCGAGTTAGGCACTATGATTGCTCAGATTTCCGGGAAGGTCTGTAGGGCTGAAGACGCATCTCAGAGCAATCAGGAGTGGAGCTGCGCTGCGAACTTTTGCTGGTGTAATCTTCCTCTAATCAAAGTTAGAAGGTTATAGTTTTGGGGGATCAAGAGTGAATCGAGTGGAGAGAGGAATTCTGAGAAATGGATATAGCAGACTGTATAGCTGAGCGGGTAACCCATATGGAAAAGATATATATAAATCTTATAAAGTTTGTATCTGTCTTGTGTGAAACTTGTATGAAAAGCATATAAGTGTGAAAACAGATATAAGATCCCTTGAAAAATTATATAATGAAACTTGTATGTTTTGGATACTTACTAAAACAATGTATGAAAGTAATGCGAAAGTGGCCACTTTCATGAGTAATCACATACAAGTTTTTACTATTTCTTTTCCGTATGGGAATGGCTGCTGGAAGGCTCCCCAGGCAGGCCAGAATTCATTAGATATGTCAAAGTAACTGTTGAACGAACTGTTGTTGATATATACAGTATAAAAAAATAAGTGCATACATCCACCCTTTTCCCAGTGTCTGGGTGAATTGTTTAACTAAATTTATTTTCTAATCAGTGGTTGGTAACACCAGAGTCACTTCCTTCTGTCTCAAAAAATTAATCTGTTCTCCTCCAAACTGAAGAGCTGTCAGCTGTTGATGAACTCAGCATTGGATAACAAGTGTCTGTTAAGTTTTCTCTCTTTTAACATTAATGAGTGTAATTGCATATGAATGTCTTAGTACGCTGGTTAATACATTCTCTGCTTATCTGCATTTGTGCATTGTTTCACTTTGCTGTTTTTCTTTTAATGGTTATGTGGGCAACCCCCAGCCTACAGCTCCATCCAGAGTCCCCTTCCTCCTGTCCACCTTGAGTCCTTTGCCTCAGCGTTTCTCATCAGGACATTCTCTCCAAAAATATCTCTCTTTCCCACTGCAGTAGTATTTTTTTTTTTTTTTTTTGCCACCTTGCCGTGTTTCACTGAGGACTTGCCTCACAACTCCCCATTTTTAAAGCTTTGGTGGGACAGAGGGTTGATTTTTTTTCTCTCGGGGATATCAGCCACCTTGGAGTTGTTCCTAAGCGCCCACACTCAGACCATACTGTTTGTGACGCCAAGCTTGTGGTGGAATTTTCTCTTAATAAATTCTGCAAAGCAGGAGAGCAAACAGCAAACATCCCATTTCTACATTCATGAGAGCTCTGCCCTTGAGACATCGCAGTGCCTCTTTTATACTCTCACACACGACTCTCTGTATCTTTTCAGTTACAACAATTCTTTGTCCCACCTGGGCTGTTGCTGGGCAGGGAGGATTCATGAAGCACCTGACGCTGGTCTCCCTGGGAATTTTCATACAATTAGCAGATAACATAGTTAAACGAGAAACACCAGGTCATATTGACCTTTACCTAAGAAAAAAAGGCTAGATTTTGTCAGTGAAATTCTAACCACCTAAATCTAAATGTTAAAATAAACTAGAGTTTTGCCATCACTAGCTCAAGCTCGGGACCTCCCAGAAGGTACCAGAGGCCTGGAAGCTTGAGGGTCCTGCACAGTATCTTAGCTGTTCCTAGGACTGCGCTCTTCTTGACAGAAATCTCCGATGTTGTTCCCGGGATCTGCTGGAGCCACTCGCCTAGTTTGGGAGTCACTGCACCTAGTGCTCCGATTACCACTGGGATCACTACTACCTTCAACCTCCACATCTTCTTGAGCTCTCCTGCTTCTTGTGTTCCTTTTTTTCTCATGTTGGTGTCATTCACCATGTCTAACACTATGGGTGTCTTCCTCTGCTTGTCCACCACTATTATGTCCGGTTGGTTAGCCATCACCAGTTTGTCTTTCTTACTGATAATATCATTGGCAAAATTTACGCCATATAAGCATGTTAAACCTGTTTGACTTTATTAGTAAAATTCTACCTTTCATCTTTCTAACTAGTTTCTGTTTTTCCTTCCTCTCTGTTCTTCAGCCTCTGGATTTTGTGTAAATCACAGTTTTTAAGGTAATTGTTAAGTTAATTCTTAACAACATAAAAGCAGTTAGCCAAGGATATAAGTCTTTGGCAGTTATTGAGGTCTCTGGTATTGGCAGCTTGTTTTAGTTCTTAGGCACCCCTTTCTTCATCACAGCTTTCTGTAGTTCTGATAGTTGGCTAACTTCCCTCCGTGCTGCCTTGACCTTAGGCTATAGTCATCTTGTAGCTCAGTTCATCTTGTAGCCAAACATCTCAAAGATCACTGTTGCAGTGGTATAGATGAGTTGGTTGGTTTCAGTGATGGTCACAGACTGATAATGCTGCATTTGCATGTTTTAGTAGACATGTTGTTGTTGTTGTTATTATTATTATTATTATTATTATTATTATTATTATTATTATTATTATTATTATTATTATTATTAATATTATTATTATTATTATTATTATTGATCCAGCACAGTCCTACAGCTTACAGTGTGTACTCTAAATAGCTAAAAGTAATCCTATGGAACACCCCAAAACTGGTAATTTGAAATATTCACAAAATGATGCATTTGGGAATATTAGGGAGAGTCAGAAATCTAATTGCCAGTGCTTTGGACTGAATTAAATATGAAATGCTTACTTTAAAAAAAGTGTTTCATGTGAACCATTTTTTTTCTTAATAATTTGCATAATCCGCTCTCCCTCACAGCTCGTCTGACTGTGAGTCCCAGCAGCTCTCAGCTGTTTAAAGATACATTTGTGTCTCTGAGCTGTGAGGAGGACGACAGCTCTGCTGGATGGACTCTGAGGAGAAACACAAGCAGACAGCAGAACACTCAGTGTGGAGATGGGTGGGGGAAACCAGCTGGTTCTAACTGTAACATCAGCTACATTGACCCACTTGAAAGTGGAGTTTACTGGTGTGAGTCCAGAGAGGGTCCCATCAGTAACATGGTTAACCTGACAGTCACTGGTAAGCTGAGTGTGTGGAGTTAGTGTTGATGAAGCTGTGTGTAAATGGATGAAAAGCTGTAGTTTGTCTCTGTGTTGAGGTGGATCAGTGATCCTGCAGAGTCCTGTCCTCCCTGTGATGGAGGGACATGACGTCACTCTGCTCTGTAAAACAAAGACCCCTCCCTCCAACCTCCCAGCTGCTTTCTTTAAAAATGGCATCTTCATTGGAAACAAGATTACAGGTCACATGACCATCCAGCATGTTTCCAGGTCTGATGAAGGCCTCTACAAGTGTGACATCAGCGGTCATGGAGAGTCTCCATCCAGCTGGATCACTGTCACAGGTGAGGAGCTTCACTCTGATTTCACCTCTTATTTCATCCACACATTAACCTAAACAGGTGGGATTCTCTCTGCAGAAAAACCTCAAATTACATCTGGAGCTCCGCCCCCCGCAATATCCCTCCTGCATTTTGAGTTTACTCTGATGGGCTACCTGGTGTTTGTTGTTCTGTCCATACTACATCTCCACTCTCCTCAAGGTGAATCTCTAACATCACACAGCCATGGGCAACACACAGACCTGTCAATCAGTTATTAACAACCTGATGATGATAGAATAGAATAGAATAGAATAGAATAGAATAGAATAGAATTCAACTTTATTGTCATTGCACATGCACAGGTACAGGGCAATGAAATGCAGTTTGCATCCATCCAGAAGTGCTTAGTGATATAGATATATTACAATATACATTAGCAATAATATAGATATGTAAGTATATTACAGAAATGGGTCTATTATGTTATAATGTACAAGGTATGAAGTATGTTGTGAATATTCTATAACTATAAGTATGTACAGGCTGTAGTGAGTACAAGCTATGTACAGGATATAAATATGAAAAACTATACAGAATATGAAATAAATAACTTTACAGAAATCTGAGATATACAGCTATACAGAAATGGGAACTATGCAAGTTGTAAACGAGATTATGAGCTGTCTCTAACTGAAACCATGATAAAGTTAAATCCTTTCTATTCCAACTTTAGGTAACTGAGCTGCCTGCCCCCAGATGATAACCAGATCCACCAATGGTGAGCAGGATTTGGGCAAGGAGGTTGATGATGTCACCTTATGGCTCGTGCTAATCTATTTCTGTGTTTTTATCAACTGTTTCCACTTTGCTTTTGTTCTCTGATCCAGTTCATAAACTTTTGACTGCAACTCTGTTCCATATTATTTACGTTTGGCTCTTCTGATTAGATTGTATATGGGTGTTAATGCACCCATCGTTGCTGTTCATTGTTAGGATAAAGGATTTTGAAAAAGTCTTTGTAAATCATGAATTGTAAATGTTTAACCAAATTCTGGGTTCTTTGCAATGGGGTGGGGTTTCAATTATCAATTTTCCAATTAAAATCGATTCTAGCTTGAATAACTTGTTATTGATTCATTAAAATCCTGAATCATTTTTAAATATAAATGTATTTTGCCAGGATCTCAGGTTAAAGCTGTCATTCCAAAACCACCAAACATCAAAAACAGTAAATCAGATAAGTGGATTTCACACAAAGCTGTTTTTTTCCATCTCCTTCATGTTTTTCTGTGTTTTATCCTCAGTTACTTTGACACAAAGACATCTGCTGTGATGCTCACACCTCTGATAAAGTGTCAGCTTTGATTTTATAGATATAAAAATATGGATATGTACTTACTCATAGGTGATCAGAAATATAATATTTCTGACTGTGTGAGGCAAAAATTTCCAGATTCAAATAGAATCAAATTGAGTTGAAATCAGGGATCAAATCGATTTGGGACCTTGTGAATCGGAATCGAATCAATTATTATGATACTTTGCAGCAGTAGGAGTAGCTTTTTTTAAATTTTGACTTCCAATAGTTGCAATCCACTAGTACCATCTGTGGCAACGTTTCACAGTCTACGACGGGATTAACTCATGACACACAGGCACCTGGCTCTATCATCATATTTTAACACTTCCTTCATGCACAATAATGTTCTTCTGTTCTTGCTTCTTGCAAATAAACTGTTACCTAAATAAAATGTCCCTGTGTATTTATTTTCAGCTTGATGAAATGTCCAATTATGAAAATTAAACTTTAAAAATAACCACTACTTTTGTTCAGGATGATTTTAAATTAAATAGATTCAATAACAAGAAATTATGTATTCATGAAAAGTTTATACACTAATGTTTGGCATTCAGCACAATGTCTGTTTTTGCTTATTAAATAAATTTGAAAATCATCTGAAATAATTGAGTAGTGCCTTTTAATATTTCATTGGTGTAATTTCAGTCATGTGAGACAATCATAAAGTGTGTGTCAGGAACATTTGGGGCAAATACACATAATTAATCAGCACACTTGGAGTGGATTGGTAGTTACATACTGGCTCAGGTAATGTAAACATTTTGGATTTAGTGAGGAGACAGCAGTCAAGCAGTGATTACAGAACAATTAGAGACATCGTGAATGAGTATTGATTATTTTTGTGACATGAGTGACGGAGGTGTGCTGTGATGGGTTTAGATTTTATTATTGTCATTTGTATTACGAAATATTTAACCATATATGCTTAGAGGTGTATAATCAATTGTGTAGTGATAGGATGTTTGATCTTTAGCAGGCTGCAAAGGCTTGGTGTGTATTCCACACTGGAATGCACACCTACATCCTGGGAGCATGGGAAGAGGTCGTACCTTGTTTTATTGTTTTATGGTAGGATAAACGTGGCTATATCTGTTTTAGGCTAAGTGCCTGTTGTTTAGATGAACTGTTGGACTTCAAGACCAGCAGGTTTAGGGAAGTCATTTATGGGGTCACACTGCATTACAAAGGCAGGGGTGTGTAAAGTGCAATTGTGTGTGTGTGTGTGTGTGTGTGTGTGTGTGTGTGTGTGTGTGTGTGTGTGTGTGTGTGTGTGTGTGTGTGTGTAAAAAATGATCCTGCCGCCTCGCAATGTTGAATCACACTAAATCCAGCATGTATGTTTAGTCGTGTTCACGTGGTGAGTTGTGGGCGTTTCAAACTGCTTCGGAGCAGTGTTTCGGAGGCTCGACACACTGTCATAACATCATAAACACATCGAACTTCCCACTCTCGTAAGAAGAAATGAGAAGAAGAAGGAAGTACAGAGTTGAGTCAATCATGTTTCTCGTGAGCCTGGATGACCAGCGCCCGATGAAATTTCTGCTTCTTTCTTTCAGGTAACCGCATTAGTGAAGCCCGCTTGTCACCTGCCATATTGATTTGTCAGCGACGTGTAACATCAGTAACGCTCACTACAAACATTACTGATGAGTCAAGATCTGCACAAAGTGACAGAAACACTGAAGCAGCTCCACATTTTATTCTTATTGTCATGTATGTCCTATTTGTCAGGTGACAGAAGAACCAACACAAAGCTCAGAGAGTGATACAAGATCACAGGTGAAGTTGGATGATGACTTGTTGGTTCATGACTGTATTTGAAGCACGTGTGTGACTACATGTATTTGGAATGTCTCACTGTTATTTATCAGGTGACAGAGGTGAAGAGGCGAGGTCACAGGTCACTGACTGATGATTTGGTGCTATAGATTAACGAAAGGAGAAGGCATGTCTTTGGCTCCTTCACATAGTGGACATTGAGTTGTTGTGTGGGGCACCAGTAGTGCATGTGTGTTGCTGTAACAGTAGTTCATGTTTAGAATAAAATATCCCAGCTCACTGATTTGATCGGGGCAATAGTGCTTAAAATGTTGCATAATTTTGCTGAGAGATCTTTTACTTTGTGGTCATCTTAGATGAGTAGTTTTATGGACAAAAACCACCAGGTCATTCAGTGTTCCCTTAGTGCCAAAGTACAACAGATGTTGGTGCACTATAACTGAAGTAATGTTGTTAAGTCCTTAAAGTCATATTCTTTTATTGTCATGACTGTATTTGAAGCTATTTTTACTTTTGTATGATACCTGATTTATATGGAATATGGCTGAAGTAAACTAAAGCCTAAAATACTTAGTCAGTCACTTGTTTAATAGTAATTTAACATTATATAATTCACATATAAAACTATGAATTGTAGTTTTATATGGTTTAAAAGCATGTAGAATAACATATGTAGGCAAGTATATTTCTCCTTTTTTTAATTAAGAAGCAAAGACAAAAAGAAAAAAAAAAAAAACGGGGCAGAGTTCGGTGGTTGAATCATCCGTCCCCACCAATGCCACAACCACGCCCTTGCTTTCAGGTGACCGCATTAGTGAAGCCCGCTTATCACCTGGCGTATTGATTTGTCAGCGACGTGTAGCATCGGTAATGCTCAGTTGTAAATATCAAAACAAACACGTTGACTTTCGGTAACATTTGTTATAGAGTCCCTTTCGACTGTAATGACGGCGCTACCACCATGGACTGTCCTGACGTGTCATGGTCCTGGGCCATGTTGGCCCAGTGTTCTTAGTTTCCTTGTATGTTTGTATTTTGTTCCTTGCTTAGGCCATGTTTTCTGAGTTGCCCTGTTGTGTTGTTCCCTAAGTGTTCTCCCTTCATGGCTTTTACCCCCTGTGTGCCCCTCTGTGTATCTGTGAGCCCTCGTCTCTCCTTATGTTTTATTCCATGCTTCCCCTGCCCATTATGTCTAAGTTCTCCCCGTGCTCTCTCTTCCCCCTGTGTGCCCTCTATGTATTTATGAGCCCTCGTCCCCTTTCGTGTTTATTCCATGTCTCCCCTGCCTGTTACGTTGGTGTTCTACTCGTGCTCTCTCTCCTCCTGTCTGAACCTCTGTACTTCCTGTTTCACCTCTCCCGTCAGTGTTCAGTTCACCCCGCCCTGTCTCGTTATGATTATCAGTGTCACCTGTGTTCCCCGTGTGTTCCCACTTCCCTCGTTAACCCTCTGTGTATTTCTGTCTGCGTCTCCCTCTGTTCAGCGTGACGTCGTCCCTCATGCTGCGTGGATTTCCCTGTGTCTCTCTCTCTCTCCGAGTGTTAGTTTACTTTTCCCAGTTTAGTTTTGTATTTCCTATGTCCTGCCTCTTCAGCAATAAAGCTGCCTTTTTGAGTTCATTCCCTCGTGCCTGTGAGTCCTGCATTTTGGGTCCTCCTCCTGCCTGCCACACAGCCGAGCCTTGACAGTACGACGTCACCAGACATGGACCCAGCAGGCTCCTCCCGGGAAAGCGATTTGGCCCGCATCTTCGGCCTGTGGGAGCGAGTTTCCCACGCCTCGGACATTAAAGCCATGTCCATTGGGATAAACGCCATCGAGGCTATTCTCAAAGGGAATCCCCATCTCCACGAGCTCTCAGGATTTTCGGGCCTACTGTCCAATCTGCAGAAAGCCAAGGAGACAGTACAAATTCGCGAGCTCGTCATACCGCAACAGCGACCGCCACAATCGGGAAACGTTTCCACGCTGCTGCCACTGGACTCCTCTCCATCCACCCTCCACTCTGACTGTCACTCACCCGCTGCTTTTCTCGCAGCAATGTGGTCGGAGGATGAGGAGCCGGCCGCGATCTCTCCGTCGTTGCCGGTTTCCTCCATCACCGCACCTCCGGCTTCCCGAAGAAAACGGCATTCACGCCGCCGACGCGCCACCCCACAGCCGGACATTCGGCCTTCTAATTCACCTGCTGTGGTGAGTGAGAACTCAGTGTCTTTTCCAGACATTATGACTGTTCATTCAGGGGCTGCATTTTGTGTGGCGGAAGTCAATGCGAGCTGCTTAGCTCCCTCGCAGCCCTTCACAGCTCCGTTAGCTCCCTCGCAGCCCTTCACAGCTCCGTTAGCTCCCTCGCAGCCACCCTCAGTTCAGTTAGCTCCCTCGCCGCCACCCTCAGTTCAGTTAGCTCCCTCGCCGCCACCCTCAGTTCAGTTAGCTCCCTCGCCGCCACCCTCAGTTCAGTTAGCTCCCTCGCAGCCACCCTCAGTTCAGTCTCCTGTGTCCCCGCTAGCTCAGCCATTAACTCCACCACAAGCTCCATTTTCACCTCTACCATCGCTTCAGTCATCAGTTCGGTCTGCCACTCAGTCGCCCTTAGCTCCGTCATCCACACTACCACCTGTTTCTCTTCCACCACAACCGTCGCTACACCCAGCCACTCAGGCTGCTACTCAGTCAGTCATTCAACCCATAGCCCTGCCGTTACTATACCCTGTAGCTGAGCCACTAGCCGCCCGACCCACAGCCACTTCAGCCACTCCTTCACCCGTTACACCTCCACTACAACCATCACTGCAGTCTCCAGTGTCCCCAGTGCAGTCTCCAGTGTCCCCAGTGCAGTCTCCAGTGTCCCCAGTGCAGTCTCCAGTGTCCCCAGTGCAGCATCCCTTAGCACAGTCATCCACTCAATCACCAGCTCCACTTTCCCCTCAACTACCACTACCACCTCTAGCTCAGTCTCCTGTGCACTCACCTCTGGTTCATTCTCCTGTGAAGTCATCTACTCCACTGCCTACTCCACTCTCACCACCTCCGTTACAACAGACATCAGTTCAGTCCCCTGTGCCAGTGCAGACGCCCTCAGTTCAGTCTCCCGTGCAGTTATCTACTTCACCACCATCAGTAGCTCAGCTCCCACTCTCATCCGCCTCTCCAGTAGCTCAGCTCGCACCTGAACCATTGGCCCAGTCCCCGATAGCAATACGGTCTTCTGTTCGGCTTAACATTCAGCCAGGGGTCCCAAACCTCTCTGGCTCTGCATCAGCTCCTGCTGGAAGCTCGGATGAGCTCATCCAGGACTCCGTGGCTCCCACGCCGCCATCTACCTCGTCCGCTGGGGGTTCCAGTGAGCCCGGCCAGCACCTCCTCGTCTCCGCTGGAGGGTCCGAGGGGCCCGTTCAGCCTCCTGTCTCCGCTGGAGGGTCCGAGGGGCCCGTTCAGCCTCCTGTCTCCGCTGGAGGGTCCGAGGGGCCCGTTCAGCCTCCTGTCTCCGCTGGAGGGTCCGAGGGGCCTGTCCAGCCTCCTGTCTCCGCTGGAGGGTCCGAGGGGCCTGTCCAGCCTCACGCCGCATCAGCTGGAGGGCCCGAGGAGCCTGTCCAGCCGCCATCTGCGACCGCTTCGTCATCGCCTGGGCCAGCCTCTGCCTGTGCTTCTGCTACGCCTGGTCCGGCCTCAGCCTCTGCAGCTCCGCCTGGTCCGGCCTCAGAGTCTTCGTCCTCGTCTGGCCCGGCCTCAGAGTCTTCGTCCTCGTCTGGCCCGGCCTCAGAGTCTTCGTCTGCTGCAGCCTCCTCAGAGCCTTCGTCTGCTGCAGCCTCAGCCTGTGCTTCGCCTGGTCCCGCCTTGACTGGTCCCGTCTCGACTGGTCCTGTGCCCACCGGGCCTCGGCCTGTACGCCTGACACTGGAGAGCCGCCGCCGCTGCCTTCCGCGCGGCCAGCCCCCTGAACTGCACCGTCATCGCCTGAGTGGCCGCCGTCGCCTTCCGCACGGCCGGCCCCCGGACCGCCTTCGCCTGAGTGGCCGCCGTCGCCTTCCGCACGGCCGGCCCCCGGACCGCCTTCGCCTGAGTGGCCGCCGTCGCCTTCCGCACGGCCGGCCCCCGGACCGCCTTCGCCTGAGTGGCCGCCGTCGCCTTCCGCACGGCCGGCCCCCGGACCCTCTTCGCCTGGGTGGCCGCCGTCGCCTTCCGCACGGTCGGCCCCCGGACCAGCGCTGTCATCGTCGCCGCCGCCTCCCGCGCGGTCGGCCTCCTGAACTGCTCCGTCGTCTCCTTCACCGCCGCCGTTGCCTTGCGCACGGCCGGCCTCCTGAACTGTTTCCACGTCGCCGCCGTTGCCTTGCGCACGGCCGGCCTCCTGAACTGTTTCCACGTCTCCGCCGTTGCCTTCCGCACGGTCGGCCTCCTGAACTGTTTCCACGTCTCCGCCGTTGCCTTCCGCATGGTCGGCCCCCTGAACTGCTCTGTGTTTGGGTTATTTTCTTGGGCTCCGGTGTTTGCTGTGCTCTTCTTTTGTTTTCTGTTCCGGGCCCTCCGTCCTGGGCCCCCGCCGCCCGCCCTGGGTTGTTTTCTGTTTGGTTTTGTTTTTCTGTGTTTGGGCTGTCTGGAGCCAGCCCTTGAGAGGGGGGTACTGTCATGGTCCTGGGCCATGTTGGCCCAGTGTTCTTAGTTTCCTTGTATGTTTGTATTTTGTTCCTTGCTTAGGCCATGTTTTCTGAGTTGCCCTGTTGTGTTGTTCCCTAAGTGTTCTCCCTTCATGGCTTTTACCCCCTGTGTGCCCCTCTGTGTATCTGTGAGCCCTCGTCTCTCCTTATGTTTTATTCCATGCTTCCCCTGCCCATTATGTCTAAGTTCTCCCCATGCTCTCTCTTCCCCCTGTGTGCCCTCTATGTATTTATGAGCCCTCGTCCCCTTTCGTGTTTATTCCATGTCTCCCCTGCCTGTTACGTTGGTGTTCTACTCGTGCTCTCTCTCCTCCTGTCTGAACCTCTGTACTTCCTGTTTCACCTCTCCCGTCAGTGTTCAGTTCACCCCGCCCTGTCTCGTTATGATTATCAGTGTCACCTGTGTTCCCCGTGTGTTCCCACTTCCCTCGTTAACCCTCTGTGTATTTCTGTCTGCGTCTCCCTCTGTTCAGCGTGACGTCGTCCCTCATGCTGCGTGGATTTCCCTGTGTCTCTCTCTCTCTCCGAGTGTTAGTTTACTTTTCCCAGTTTAGTTTTGTATTTCCTATGTCCTGCCTCTTCAGCAATAAAGCTGCCTTTTTGAGTTCATTCCCTCGTGCCTGTGAGTCCTGCATTTTGGGTCCTCCTCCTGCCTGCCACACAGCCGAGCCTTGACATGACGGGAGTATTTATCTTCTATCTGCTGGGACATCTTGACTGTGAAGGTAACCAGCGTTTAACCATCTGCTATCCTTGTAATGTGCGGAGTTTGGAGGTTTATATAATTACTGTAACAGTTCGTGATCGATGTTAGCCTGTGATGGTGAAAGTTACAACTTCTGAGTCAAAGTCTAATTCAAGTCCCAAGTCGCAGTTTCGCTTTCACTTCATGTAATGGCGCAGCTGCTGAATAAAAAAAAGTTAAATGTTAACTTTTAAACTTAACAGTAGATTTGTTACTGAGCTGAGTGACGACATTACGAAGACAATTACCGTGAAACATAGTTTTTGGCTATAGAAATATGAGACATGATCAATATAAAATCAAAGGCCAAAGCATCCAAGAGGAAAGTCCCCACAGGGTTTATGTAAAATTCAACCGTTTCCCGTAAGCCGTCAGCGGACAGTTACAGGCACGTGCAGAGGGGGGGCTAGAGGGGCTTGAGCACCCGCCCCTTTCCTGATGGGTGCCCAAAGTGCCCTTTTGTTGAGGCAACTTTTTAAAAATTTTTTTTTTATGTGTGTGTGTACGGAGTCCTGTCTGTGCCCCTCAACAATAATATTTAACTATTAATCACAGTTTTGCTAAATAAAAGGATCTTGCATCAGTCACATGATCACATTTAACCAATGATCGCCCTTGCCGGCAGAACGCGCTGGTTACGAGCCGGGAACGAGCTCACAAAGAGCACGTCTATTTTTAGCGGTCCGGAGCTGTAGGAGAAACACAAGTTAACTCAGAGACACAGACTGATGCGACAAAACCAGTAAGTAGCTGTACAGCGCACACTGTAGTGTATAGCACCCAGGAGTATTAGCTTATTACGTACACGTTGGTAAGCTGTCTTGTGGCAACTGACGAACTGAAACAAACGAGCGTGCTGTGTGTGCAACAGCATGACAAACATTACCTGTCCTTTTATTAACTGCACAAGTAGTGCTGGTCACAGCTGCTGGCTACCTGTGTAAGGCTGTCATGGGTCTGTAGCTCTGTCACCGTTTTAGGGAACATATTTAGTTTTAAAGCAAGTTTCCGGGCTTTTCCTGCCTTTCTGGAGGGATTATATTTCACTAAAAACAATCTAATATGCATGTCCACATAATTGTGCATTATTATAATATTTTAAAACACACACACTGTATTTTAAAGAACATACATTAAGAAGCAGATTATATTAGATTTATATTTTAAATAAGACAAAATTTGGATTTTACAGCAGTAAAATGATTGTATCTCTACAGTTTAAACATGTAATAAGCTTTGCCCCTGCACAGAGTGGATAGTGAAACAAATGGAATCATCATAAATACATTATTTCATATTTATTACTTCCCCCTCCTCTTTGCTTTATTATTGTAGCTCTAGTAATAAATAATAATGTAAGGATTCTGGATCAGCACCATGATGCCCATAGTACAATATTCTGAAGAAGGTCTAAAATGTCACTGTGTGTGCGTGCATGTGTTTGTTTTATGTATATGGATTTTTTTAGACTATTACTCATGATATAACATTGTCCAGACATGCCTGGTAAGGACATGAGGAGGAAACAGCAGGAGCTGTGTGAGGCTATAAAGGCAGGGCTATAACATTTTTTCTGTCATCATTTTATTTTAGATTAAGTGCAAGAGTTGTTAGGTGTGGATAATTAGATTATAGTTTATTGCAATAGCAAGTTGTGCCTTGTTCTCAGATAGACAGCAAGTGGAGAGTGATATATGAAATGATGGGATGGAAGGAAGAAGAGAAGCAAAGAGTGATTCACAGGCAGAGCCTAAATTATTTCTCACAGTTTTTTGTTGCCTTATGGTTCCAAGCGCTGTCACCAATCTTTGCATTTTGTTATTATCTCATGACACTTGTTTAATCAGCTACCATCTCTCCTGTGGACTTTTTAATGTCTACAGTCTCAGATCAACACAGCCCTGCCCTTCCCATATTAGATTCTTGATGAATGTGTGTTGTTGTTATTCAGCCTGGTCCAATGTGCCCCTTTTTAACTTTGAGCACCCGCCCCTTTAAACCTCTCTGCACGGCCCTGGATAGTTATAATATGTGGGTATAGGCAGACAGAGTAATAAATGCATTTGCCCACAATCGTTTTTATTTTATACCACAGTGAAGTGTATCTAGTTAAACATTTTTATTTAGTCTGTTTTTCTCAGGAAAGTCTTGACACCTGTCCTGCTCCTGTAGGTGAAACAAGTAGCAAACTGGCATGTCATGTCACATGTTCCACCAGCTACATATTGAGACATCTCTTATCTTGTATTATTAGAGCGGGAACATGTGAACTTCCCAATATCTTTTCCCAAATATCCCTACTATCTATTTCTCTTAAAGAAGAGTTGACCAGAGTACACCGCAGTGAAACCCAGATACAAAACAACCAAATAAGAGTTAAGGAATTAAGGAGAAATAAACAGAAGTGTTCTGGTCCTGCAGCTGAAACAAGTTGCAAACTGACTACAATACAGTTAGACCCATACTTATTTGGACAACTTGTTTCTAATTTTGGTTCTGTACATCCCAACAATGAATTTTAAATGACATGACTCAGGTGCAGTTGAAGTGAAGACTTTGAGCTTTAATTCAGGTGGTTGAACAGAAAGGTACATAAGAGATAAGAGATCATAAACATATGAGGAACTAAAGCATATTTTAACATGTTCCTTTTTTTCAGGGGCTCAAAGGTAATTCAAAGGTAAGTGACGTTTGTAGGGTTACTGAAGTTGGGCTAGCTGGTATACAATGATGTGCTACGTGATCGCTAGCGACACAGTATAACATAAACAGTGAAGCTGGAGGACGAACACTAACACTTTTCCACTTATAAAAGTAAACGTTAAGGTTCCTGATAGTTAGAGACAAATGCAATCGCATGGCAGGATGCTGTAAACGGACCAAACTTCAGTCAGGAGAACAACTGAGATAATCCATCCACAATACAAGGTTAGTCATTAATATACTGCAACAACATGGGAATAGAGCAGCTGCCAGAGAATTCAACATTAATGAATCAATGGTACAGAAGTGGAGGAAGCAAGAAGAATGAGTTTAAAAAAGTTTGATTTATCTGACTGCTTTGTTTCGTTTAATGTGCCTTATAATCCCGTGCACCTGTAGCTGGTCTGGCCTTAAACTCTTATTGCCGTTAGTTCTCTGCGTTGTGTTGTGCGAATGACCAGAGGAGTCAGCTCTCACTTTGCCAGCTGGGTGGATTTATTCTCCCAGAACTCTTTAAAATAAAAACAAACAGTACAGCAACTTCACTTTACTGGACTTCTGCATGAACACCTCTCCTCAGCGGGGCCTCTAGGCGACTGAGGTGCAACATCACAACAAATCCAATTACCAAATAATACTGCTAAAATGTATTTATATTCATATATAACAAACAAAAATGCACTGCATCGTGAACATATAGGTTCAAGGTTCAAGGTTCTTTATTTGTCACATGCATAGTTATACAAGTATAACACACAGTGAAATGTAGCCTGACACGCTCCTCAACATGTGCAAAAATTTGGGGGGGGGGGTGTAGAGGAAGAACATTATATATATATATATATATATATATATATATATATATATATATAGTATATACACTGGGTGAATGTGCAGTAGTAGCAGCAAGCAGGTGAATTCTGTACATTAATATGACTAGACATCTGACTATTTTACAGGATAGACAATATAAACATATTTAAAATTAAAGGAATTTGAAATGTACATTGTTCCTTGGTTTAGTGTCTGGAAGAGTCCTGTCTCAGTCAATTATAGATGATGTGAGAGGGCGGGTGTGTGTGTTTAGGGCACGGATGGCTTGGGGATAGAAGCTCCTCTTGAGTCTCTCTGTCCTTGCCCGGATGATGCGCAACCTTCTACCAGATTGGAGAAGTTGGAACAGTTTGTTGCCAGGATGGGACGGGTCCTTCAGTATCTGCGCTGCTCTAGTCCGGCATCTCCTGGTGTAGGTGTCCTGAAGCGGGGGGAGAGCAATCCTGCAGCAGCGTTCTGCTGTACGGATCACTCTCTGGAGAGCTTTTTGGTCCTTCACACAGCTGTTCCCGAACCACGATGTCATGTTCTGTGTGAGGATGCTCTCCACAGCGCCTGTATAGAAAATCCTGAGGATCTTTGGAGAGACCCTGAACTTCCTCAGTTGTCGTAGGTGGTACAGGCGCTGCCTAGCCTTTTTGGTCTGGACCTGAATGTGGGCAGCCCATGTCAGGTCTGAGGAGATGTGGACACCAAGATACTTGAAGGACTGCACCCTCTCCACTGGAGCTCCATTGATGATAATGGGCTTGTAGTCTCTGTGCTGACCCCTTCTGAAGTCCACCACCAGCTCCTTGGTCTTGCAGACGTTCAGCTGGAGGTGGTTGTCCTGGCACCACGATGCCAGATTCTTCACTTCATCCATGTAGGCCGCCTCATCGTTGTTGGAGATGGCACCCAACACCACTGTGTCGTCAGCAAACTTCACAATGGTGTTGGAGCCATGGGTGGCCACACAGTCTGAAGTGTAGAGGGAGTAGAGCAGTGGCGAGAGGACACATCCCTGAGGTGCTCCTGTGTTGATGGTGATGCTGTTGGAGAAGCACCTGCCCACCCTCACCACCTGAGTTCTGCCAGTGAGGAAGTCCAACACCCATGCACACAGACGGCTGTTAAGTCCCAGATCCCTGAGCTTTGTGAAAAGTCTGCAGGGCACTATTGTGTTAAACGCTGAACTGTAATCAACAAACAGCATTCGCATATAGTTACCCTGTTTCTTGTCCACGTGGCTGAGAGTGGTGTGTAGGACGTGGGCGATGGCATCCTCTGTGGATCTGTTGGATCTGTAGGCGAACTGCAGTGGATCTGTGGTGTCTGGGATGGAGGAGGAGATGATGTTCTTCAGCAGCCTCTCAAACACCTTCATTACTACCGAGGTCAGTGCAACTGGCCGGTAATCGTTCAGGGATGAGGGTTTGCTGTTCTTGGGCACAGGGATGATGGTGGATCTTTTGAAGCATGTGGGGACCACAGACTTCGCCAGGGACTCGTTGAAGATGTAAGTGAACACACCTGCTAGCTGGTCAGCACAGCAGCGCAGCAGACGGCCGGTGATGCCGTCTGGCCCCGCCGCTTTCCTTGTGTTCACTCTCCTCAGTGCCGCTCGGACGTAATGCTCCGCGATGCTGGTCACCGGTCTCTCGCTGATGACGTCACTGTCCTCGGTAGTCAGGCGGTAGATAGCATTAGCCGCCTGGCTAACCTCGAAACGGGCGTAGAACCGATTCAGCTCGTTGGTGAATGCAGAGTCGGCGTTGATCGGCGCAGTGTCCCTGGCTTTGTACCGTAATGGTGCGTAGTCCGTGCCACATACTCCGTGTGTCGCCCTGGTGGAAGCGGGACTCCACACGTTCCCGGTACCGGCGTTTGGCATCTCTCACCGCGTGCCGCGCGCCGTATGAGGCCGCTTTGTAGGCGCTCATATCGCCAGTAGCGAGACCCGCGTTGTAGGAGGCGGTCCTGGCGTTTACTGCAGTGCGGATCGATCTGTCCATCCACGGTTTCTGGTTTGGGAATGTGGTGACTCTCGCAGTGGGGATAATCTCCTCCGCTAGCATATTGACGAAGCATACTGCTACTTCCGTAAACTCGTTGATGTCGACTGCGCATGCTCTGAACATGTCCCAGTCGACGTTGTTGAGTGCGTCCTGTAGCGTAGCTTCTGATTGGGCAGTCCACCGTTTTACCTCCCTCGTGGTCACGTCTTCCCTCCGTATGCTTTGTTTATACTGGGGAATGAGGAAGATGGCGTTGTGGTCAGACTTCCCAAAAGCCGGGTGTGAGACAGCTTTGTAGCCCTGCTTGTATGGCGTGTAGCAGTGATCCAAAATCCGATCCCCTCTCGTTGGACACGAGACATGCTGGTAAAAGTTTGGCATGACTTGTCTGAGGTTCGCTTTGTTAAAGTCTCCTGCTACAATGAGGGCTGCGCCCGGGTCCTTGTTTTGAAGCGAGCTCAGCACATCATGTAATTTGGACAAAGCCATAATTGTGTCCGCTTGTGGTGGGATGTAGACCACCGTGGCGATGACTGAGGTGAACTCACGGGGCAATTACCTCATCAACAAAATTATACTTTAGGGAGACTTCATTTACCAGTGGCAATTTTACATATTTACAGTAAGTTGAAACAGTGAACATGAATCACAAACAAACAGAAGATATAACCAGTTCACATGACACAAAAATAAAAGGAGGGAGCTCACATACCTGTTTAAAATAAAAACAAAACAATACATCAACTTCACTTTACTGGACTTCTGCATGAACACCTTCAAGGGAGAGAGAAGGATAGCGGACCACATGAGAAGCCACGTGCATGCTCCTATGCTCTCATCTGAGATTGGCTAACTAGCATGTTATAATAAAGTGCTGTACTCGACAGAAAAACGAATTCACACTAAAACATCAAACAGAACTGTGAGACAAAATGCACAAAGGGAACGAGCAGTGTTTGAATTACTTTTAGTTACTTTAACTGTGTTTATTCGCTCTGTAACTGAGAACACTAGCTTACGCTCACCTCTCCTCAGCGGGGCCTCTAGGTGACTGAGGAAAATAGTGTGCAGCTACAGGAAGTGACTTCGTGGGAAGTCAAAGGTCACACAAACAAAATAAAAGCTCCCAAAATATAAATACAGAAAATAAACATATATAAATAAACACAAATACATAACCAATACTGACAAAGCAAGATAACACTGCAGGATGGATCTTTGGTGAAATATAAATTATTTTTTAATACACCCGTTACACACCTTATAGTCCGAAAAATACGTACTGCACACTGTAGTTTAATGTTGAAAAGCACCTCTTTTTAACTTCAGTGGATATTATACATGGTTATGCTCAGGATATGTCAGCCCATTTCTACTGGAAATGCCTTTTATTTATGCTGTGGGGACACCCTCTTACCCATCAATGTCACCCGGATTAAAAGAGTCAAAACAGAATGGTGATGAGAACCCACATGAGTCCAGAAATCCAAACTGACTGTAGGTGTTGTGGGCTGAGATGGTGGTCACATTGTGGGTGTGACTCCAGACAATAATGTTCATTGCTGTTTTTGCTCAGCACGCTGGTGTCTACTGCAGTGAATATAATGGGACCTTAAGAGAAATGACTACTTGGCTGTTGGCTCTCCACTGTACACAAAGGTGTAACTAAAGCTTGTGCTTGTTCTATGGTATTGCAAATGTCTCTGTTTCCGTAGGATGCGGTTGGTTAAAAACATTTTATAAATTTCCTTTTATTATTGAGCTGTTTGATATTCATCCTGTCAGGGATCTGTGCAGACATTAGCTGGACTTTCAAGCAAGAGGAAATGTGTTTTTAATACAATTATCAGTGAAAACAAAAAAACAAGTTAAAAACAAATGGGTGCATCACGGTGGCTACATGTACATGACATTTATTCACGTAGAGCAAAAAGTCAAACTCAAAAAAATGTTTAGCTGATTATGGTTCAGAAATCACACAGTTCAGTTTAGGCGAGCACTGTTTAACAAACCGAACTTTAAAGCTCCCAGGCTCCATCCTGTGTCTGTGAAAACACCTGAAAGCACTTTGTAGGACTCACTTAAAAGGTACATTTTAAGTGTAGACCATTTTGATATATATTTTATCTTTATCTAAGTCAACAACAACATGTTTAAAGTTAATTTTAAAAAATACTTTCAATTATTGACTTTAATATGCATACCAGCTTTATTATTGGGGTTTTTCACTAGATTAAAAGCAAAGCACACAGGTTGGACATTTGTTCTATTTTTTATGCAAGATATGTACTCAGGATAGAAATCTTCTACAGCACCTTCTACAAAAACAATAAAATTGAAATTAATGAATAAAACAGTAGTAATTGGTATGACTTTACATTTACTTTTGTATAGGCTCTGGTGTTTTCCAAAAGTAAAATCAACATATTTTAAGCAGTTCCTCTACAGACAAAAATCTATCATCAACATAAAAAGATCTATAATCACACATGAATATGTCACCAGTAAAGCTTCGTTATTCACTTATCAACTCTCATACATATTTTTCTATTTCCATCATCTTATCATCTGTTTTGTGATATGTTCAGTTTAAAGTAAGAAGACTGCTTGAATTATTGTATTGAAATTAAATATTTTGTTAGAACTGTGTTACTGATTTTTCTTCCCTTTTTTTCTCATCTTTTCCTTCTGTGGGCCAAAAAGAGGTCAAAGTAACACAAGGAGAAGATGCCACTCTGGAGTGTTACGGCCCCAGTGATGCTACTTACGTACTGTTGAGGTGGACCAAACCTGACCTGCAGATAAAGGGTTATGTCTTTTACTTAAAAGACGGTCATTTTCAGGAAGACCTCCTGGATCCCTCTTTTAAAGGTCGGGTGAAGCTGAAGGACTCAAAATGGATGAACAATGGAAATTTCTCAGTGATTCTCCAGAATGTCATCATGAACGATTCTGGAACATATGAATGTGAAGCAGGATACAACAATCAGCCAGTTCAAATTTTGAACAGCATCAGCCTGAAGGTAGAAGAACGAGGTGAGTGTGAAGTTGAGTGTGTGTGTGATCAGAGGTGAAGCTGCTTCCTGGTTGTTGATGTTTGTTTCTAAAGATGTTGTTGATGAGACTTTGTAGAAAGCAGCTGGTCTGAGTGATGTGATCAGAGTGCAGTAGATAATGTCTGACAGCAGTTTGAAGAGGAAATGGATTCTGTTCTGTTCTTCACTCATCACCTACCTGACAGCTGACACCTCACACCTGTTTCTCACCTGCAGGTCAGACAGGAGGACAGAGTGGAGATGGAGGGGAGGAGGCTGGAGGGAAGGAGGCTGGAGTAAAGGAGAGTGGTTCTGTTGGACTTATAGTTGGTCTGTCAGTTTCTGCCATGCTTCTTGTTGTTTTTGTTGCTGGTTTTGTGCTCTACAGAAATCGTAGAAGGCGACTTCTTCCAAATAATCCAATGATTTGAAATGTGTTCAGTGGGTTCATAACTGAACTGTGAGTCCTGCTGCTGTTCCAGGTTATTATCAGTAAGTTCAGCATTCAGACTGACAGAGGAGAGACACAGGAAACAAGACAAAATGAAACTTTGCATTGTTTTGCATAATTATCTGATCTCTGATGTTCCTGCTCACCATACCAACAAACTGCCTAATTCTAAAAATAATTGTCAGTTTAAATCATTATCTGTTGTTTGTAAAATATTTCATTAGATCTTATATATAAAAAACAATAAGAATGTATTTGAATTGTTACAGACTATGTAGTGATTTTCCTAAAAGTTTGTAACACATAAACATGTATCACTCAGCTACTGTACTGGTGTGAATGTTATATTCTCTTATTACACACACACACACACACACACACACACACACACACACACACACACGTGCTAGATAGGTTAGGCTACACTCTATGGTAGGAGAGCCAAAAATACAGCCTGAGAACCATCGGATGGGTTTGAAAAATGGGCTTAAAGTTTTTTTCCAAGTTTTTACCATGGCTTTTTTTTCTAAAATATGCTTAAAATGTTTTAATATTTGATTTTTAAAAAGTATATCTTGGCTCAACCTCTGACCGGTTGAGCCAGTCAATGCAGATTTAATCTGATCTGGAATCAGTCCAAAGAAAATAAAACACTGATGTGTGGGCGTGTGAATGAACGCACTGCATGTACAAACAGATGTAACACTGTGACTGAGTTAAAGTGAAACTGTCTGAGCCTGTCCCTGTGAAACAGAGTTTGGAGCCTGCAGCCTTGTTTCAGTCAGAATAAAGTCTGAATAACCAAATGTTGTGATGACTTCCTTCTACACAGAGGACGGGACTTTTTTAGGGCCCGGCAGCTTCAGCAGTACTGAGAACAGTGGCTGTGTTTGTGGGAGGTGCTTAAATGAAAAGAGCCCAGGCAGCAGGTTTAACAGGTCGTTGCATTCAAACATGAAGTCTGATTCAATACAACCTCGACATACACCCACAGTATACCATCACTAAGCTACATTTTCAGTTCACTCCTCTGTGAATGTTTTAAAAGAAAACTAAAAACAGTAATTTCATTCAGACAAAAGGTGCTGATAAGGTGGGACAGGAATTTTCCAGACTGCTGTGTCATAATATTTGAAGTCCTGTTTGATTTACTGTTTGATTTTTCTTCTCTAGAAATATATTTCATCAGGAGGCACAAACCTGCAGCTTAGAGATTTCATTAATATAAAGACAAACATTTAATATTTCTCAGGTATATTTGAGTCTAACTGGTCCTTGTGCTTCAAATTTCACTTTCATTTAGATTTAAAACATCTACAAAAGTCTTGGGGCAAAAGTCATGTTTGTAAAAACAGAGAGTAGAAAACATGACGTGACCAACCGCTGAGACAGTGGAAAAACTCACTTCCTTCTAGCTGTCCTTCCTCTTCCCTGCTCACCTGTGACTTCTGTAAACAGGCTGTGTCCACTTTGATGTCTGTGCCGCCTGGTGGCCAGTACAGGTACTACATCAACCCCAAGAAAACTTGAACTAAAAGTGACGCTAAACTGCAATAAAAACAAAATAATTTTTACAGGATGGAGCTGTGATCATGTTGGGGTGGCACACATGTCTCACAAACAATGTATTGCTATTTAAGCAGCTTAAACTACACACCTGTACAATATGTGAATGTAGGTAGTGTAGCAAAGAAGCACTATACAAATGTAGCAGTATTAATAGAAAATAGTACTGTGTATTACTACTGTGCCGAGAAGAGATGTTCAGTTTAGCAAAGTTAGTTTATTACTTGAGTCAAAGTGAAAAAGTACAGGCTCTGTAATGTACTCAAAGTAAGAAAGTAAAAATGGCTCCTTCAAGGACGATTGTACTATTTTGCACAAAGAGAACTGAACCTGTGCTATATTAATATAATAATATTACTACGACAGAATACAAATACGATTACAATTTGAACTATAATTTTAAAAAATGGGGCTAGTTTGTTATGTAGGAGACATGCAGTAAAAGAAAATAAGTATTTACTGTTGCTTACAGAGGGCAGAGGGTGACTTCACCTCCAAACCTAAACAGTAAAATTAGAACAGTCAAGGTTTAAATTTGGATTCAGCAGATGTGGAACCCTAAAATCTCTTTAGTGGTTCAGCAGGGAAACAAATCACAACTCATGATAATTTCTAATGTGAGCTTCACTATGTTTTTTAATGTACATGATGTGATCACATGACCTGTTGCTGTTTGTGGATTTACACCATTAAATTCAACAAGATGTCAGCAGATGTTTCACAGCCATCCTGGTTGATCTCCATCCTCGACACTGACGATACGCTGTTTATACTTTCTCTATACATTTGGTTTGGTATGAAGTTGGAATTCGAGACAAAAGCCTCACTCAGATTTGTTGCATAAAAAGTCCAGATTATGTTATTGGGACTTCATTACCCAGCAGCCCTTGCTCAGTCATACAGACTGTCTGACTCCAAAGCAGAGCGCTGTTGTGAACTGAGTGAATCTCTATTTTGACACTTCAGTTAACTTGCTAATTAGTAATTACCAATAAAATTGGCTCATAATTTGATATTTGTTAATCTTGTTCAGGGTTTGTTTGTTTCCTTAAATGTCTGATGTGTTTTCGAACATTATATTGTGTTACTGTGTAAAATGGAGGCGTTGTAAAACCATGTTTCTGGTGCGCAGAAGTTAATTAGATGTGTAGTACATGTGACTGCTGACCTGCCTGAGCAGGAATGATTTCATTCCGTGTGTTGGAGCGCCATCTTGTGGTGGTTTAGAGAATTGTTGAGAATTTATATTCTGTCCCTTTAAGGCACAAATATGATGATGTAATTCCTTAAAGTTGTGAAATTTTAAACCAAGTTTCCTTTCTTGGTTTAAAAATGTATGTTATGTTTTTAATGAATTTCATCAGGACATCTTAGCATTGTGAGATGTGCAGAAACACAGAGCGGAGGAAATTTTCATTTTTCATTAAATTTCATTTTCATTCTGATTGTTATGAAGCTGATGTTTGAGTTCAATAACAGAGATTTGTAATCACTCATCTGCAGTGTTGGTCAAGTTACTTGAAAAAAGTAATCACGTTACTTTACTGATTACTTATTTTCAAAAGTAATTAATTACTTTGTTACTTAGTTACTTAGTTACTTTTTAAAAACATGATTTACAACCTGAAGAGGTGATAAAGCGATAGATCTTTCAGCCCAATTCTACTTTTTCTACATAATCCATCATACAAAATGTAATCAAATGGAAAAGTCTCTTTTTTAAACTTGTTTTATCAGTTTTAATCTTTTAACTTTATGCATCAAGCAAAAATTTAATTTTTAACATTCTCCGACTTGAATAAATTAGTTTAACATTTAAAGCTATTTTCTGCACATTCCAGCACATAAAATAAAATATTTTTTGTGTTTACGCTCACTCTTTCAAATAGATGCAAGTAAAACACAGCAGAAAATAAATAAAGTCAAAGACTCAGCGGTCCTGTTGCTCTATTTTCACCTGTAAAGCAGGACTGCGGTAGGCGGAGGTTTACCCTGGTGCAGGTGTGCCGCAGCAGTCAGTGGAAGAATCCGCGAGTTTCTCTGTGAGTTTCCCATTACGTCGTTACGAAGTTTAGGGTTTTTTTCGCTGTAAAAAGAAGTTTTCTTCCCACGCACGATGGACGCTAATGTTTTGTCACTTTTTATGGAATCAAACTCAAAATAAGGTCAGTACAATCGATATGTGATCCATTGTTGATCTGCACACAGCTGTTGTCACTAACAGCGCACTCGCTTATGTCACTGTCATGAGACATTCTCGCAAAAAAATCACGGTTTTAGTAACACAGTAACACAGCGTTCCTACGGGAAAGTAACGGTAATCTAATTACCGTTTTTGCAATAGTAATCCCTTACTTTACTCGTTACTTGAAAAAAGTAATCAGATTACAGTAACGCGTTACTGCCCATCTCTGCTCATCTGCCTGTTTGTTTGGGTTGCATTTCCATTTCCTACATCACTACCATGTGGTAGCCATCAATCTCAATACTGTCACCATTACTCTAGTCCAGGGGTCACCAACCTTTTTGAAAGTGAGAGCTACTTCTTGGGTACCGATTAATGTGAAGGGCTACCAGTTTGACACACACTTCTCAAATAACAAATTTCCTCAGTTTAACTTAATTATGTGTTATCATTAATAATTAATGATATTCATCTATATACGGACACTAATTATGTTAATTATTTTTCACCATAATTATAAAGAATGCAATTAGGAAACAAGGTAGGAAACATAAATATCAATATGCAACGCTTTATTTCTATATATCTCTGCAAGTATTTACATTTTGAAGTGATCACTTCTACAACATCTTCACTTACCACTAACAAATTTTAACAAATCATGCACTGTTACATACATTATTTTTGTATGTATGTAACATACAAAAAATCAACTTTCAAATTTTACAGAACTTTTCACCAAATTGGCAGCATTTTAAAGCAAATTGTCACATGTTACACTTAACAAACACATTTGTTTTTCAATAATTAAATTCAACTTTGACATTTGACACTGTAATGTTGCCACTGAGAACATCTAATATGGCTTTCTTTGTCTGTTAGTGGGAAACCTGGCATTGCATGCTGTTCACCAGTGTGTTGTAATCTGGGGTATAACTTGACACTGCAACTCTGAGTGAGTCTTGCAGATGTGCATCAGAGAGGCGTGTTCTGTGTTTGTTCTTGATGAAGTTCATGTCAGAAAAGGCTGATTCACAAAGAACCAAACAGGCTGGCAACCTTCATAGCTGCTGTGCACACACCACTGTACTTTTCTGTGTTAACAAGGCACCAAAAGTTTGGTGCGCCCAGATAGGCTTTGAGGTGGACGTCATTTTGCAATGTTACAATTTCGATTTCCACCTGTCCAGCATCCAAGCTGAACATTGAACTTAGTTGCTCAGCAATGCATGTTGTGTCCACATTCATGAAAAGATTGGAAACAAATGAGACACATGGCTCAAGCAGATCAAGGTCACAAAACCTGTTCTCAAACTCTTGACCAAGTCGGTTTATGACTTGAGTGTACTTTTCTGCAACTTTGTCAAAAGTCTCAGATGCAGAAGCATTGTCTTTCAGCACCATCTGCACAGAGGGAAAGTGCAGCACCTTTTTTCTCTGTAAATGCACAGAGAAAATGTTCATCTGGGCTTTAAATCCATTTAAAGCACTTATCATGTCAGCAACAGTCTTACCTTTGCCTTGCAGCTCACAGTTCAAATGGTTCAGTTTCCCAGTAATGTCTGTTAAAAACGCAAGGTCAAGTGTCCACTCAGTGTCCTCCAGCAGAGATGTGTCTTCCCCTTTGGATTGCATGAACTCCTTGATTTCACCCAAAAGTGACAAAAAACGAAGCAAAATCCGTCCCCTGCTGAGCCATCGGATTTCCGTATGTAGTAGCAGGTCACCATATTCAGCTGACAGCTCCTCCAATAGCACCTTGAATGTTCTGTGCTGTTTAGCTCTGGAGCGGATGCTGTTTATGATTTTCACGACGGGAGTCATGACGTGCTCGAAGCCGATCACCTTTGCGCATAACGCCTGCTGGTGAATGATGCAGTGGTAATGCATGAAGTTTGGGAACTCTGTGTCACCTTTACAGTGAGTGATGAATCCCGTATGTCGGCCGATCATAGCAGGAGCCCCGTCGGTAGTCACTGATACCAGCTTTTCCAACGGTACCTTTTTCTTCGCGAAAAACTCCTTCACCGCGTTATAGATGTCAACTCCCTTCGTAGTTGTCTTTAGCGGCAGTAGTGTCAGAAGTTCTTCTTTTGTGGAGAAACCATCAAATACCATCCGGATAAAGACCATCAGCTGTGCTGTACTGCTGCTGTCGACGGACTCGTCACACTGGATGCTAAACCAACTGCACTTTGCCAGATCCTGATCCAACTGATCGGCCAAGTTCCCGGACATAGCCGACACTCTTCTAACAATTGTAGTTGCCCCCAGCTGGACATCAGAGAGAGTGGAGATTACATCGTTTCCATATTTCTCGTCTTTAAGCACAGTTTTTGCAATTATCATCATTGCTTCTTTGAAAACCTCCCCGTCTAAAAATGCCTTCTTTTTCTTAATCATGAAATGTGAAGCTCTAAATGAGGCTTCGGTTGCTTTTTGAGAGTTTTTCACCGGTCTCGTGAAAAAAGACTGCTGTTTGCTCAAACCTGCCTTTAATTCGCGGGCCTTTTCCGCTCGCAGTGTGCTGCCCTTTGGGTAGTTAGCATGGTAGCTTGTGTGACACGTTCGGAAATGTCTCTCCACGTTGTGCCACTTTGCCGTTGCCACAGTTGCCCCGCAAATGAGACACACGCATGAATCTTTCACAGTGGTAAAAAAGAACTCTTCCTCCCATTCACTGTGAAAATTATATGTTTTCTTCCTTTTTTCCGCCATGTTTTCCTCATCTCCTCACCTTTGCCTTTGCTGGTCTTCACGGCAACTGTTTCCGTGGAGACCAGCTAGCACTAAATATTAGCTCATGATCTAATATTTAATAATAAACATTTTTTTATATATATATATTATCTCTAACAAATTAACACCAATGCAATTGTGATTTAAAAAATAGATAATAAATAAATTAATTTAAAAAAAAATGAAAATAGATGCAGCTTACTGGTAAGTTGTTATGGTGAGCTATTTTTAGAACAGGCACGCGGGCGACTCATGTGGTCCTTGCGGGCGACCTGGTGCCCGCGGGCACCGTGTTGGTGACCTCTGCTCTAGTCCAATCATCTTCTTGCCTGCTTTCTTTGGACTAATCAGCTTCCACTTTTCATAGTTTAAATTTCTGCTCTCCATCATTCATACTGTAAGATTCTGATTTGTACAACCCACCTCCTCCCCATCTCCGCCTCACTGAGATATCAGCCAGACCTCCATCCAAGCCCCAACTTCATCTTCAACACCACTGGCACCACCTCCTTAGACTCATGGGGCTCTTGACCTAAATCCTATCACCACTGGGATCCCTTTCTGCCATGATGAGTCATCAGAGTCTAATCTTCAAATACATTAGTTTCTCTATCTGAAAAAATAGTGTAAAGTTCTTTCAAGTTTTCTCATCATTAAACCAGTTGTCTTGATTAATGATGGATGATACATGTATTTCATTCTGTTATGATGAATGACCTTTTAAAAAAATACATATTTTGGGCCATTATCCAAACAGAGATGTATTTCGTGTTTGATCAGGGAACAACATTATTTTTTTCTGGGATTTACAGCATCCATTCAGTGTAAGAGTAGCGGTAAAGTATAAACTAGACACAAATTTGATTGGATAGTAAATTCTGGTGTCATTGTACATTGTTTCGAATTATCACTAAACCTCAGGTTTAGAGTCAAACAGTGTGTTAATGCATCTTTTAATACTTTGTAGCTTCAACACTGTTCTACAAATTCTCTCTACCAACCTGTAACCACCAATAAAGAACATTTTCTTTAAGTGGTTCTTTAATGAAATCAGTTTTATATTGTACGTGTTATCTTTCATGCACATGGCACAGCATTCAAGTTTAAAAAGGAGTCTTTATGTGGCCCTGCTAACAGTCTCCCTTTAAAATATTTTAATCTGAAGCTCATTATTCAGACATGAGTGAGACACTGAGACAGCAAACAAAGAATGTCTTCCTAAAATGAGAAATAAATAAATCTGCAGTCAAAGGGTACGATAGTTGCTCAGAAAATGTGTTATCTTTTCCAATATGATCTGAAAACAACTGCAGGTTTGGTTTAGAAGTAAACTAACTGCCTTGTACATTACTTATTGCACAGAACTACAGTGATACATAGGCAGCACATGGTGTATATCCTCCTCACAGCAGGAATAAGGTTTTATCAATATGAAGCTGATGAGCTCTGCTTCAGAAGTGATGCTCTATAGTGACATCTTCATTGACATTATCCAATCCCTGCTCAGCCTGGTTGGGTGGGATCTTTACCACAGACATGCATGTAGTTTCCTGTAAATGTTAGAAAATTATAACAGCTGCTAACACAGGAAAAGTTCAGATAAAAAGACGATCAGCATATTGATTGATTAGAGAATGATTCAGAGTGTTACCTTTGGCTCTGCGTCGATATAAAGACACCATCAGGAGAGTGGAGATGAAGTATGGACAGAACACCACCAGGTGGAGTACCACTGAATACAAACTGGAGGGAGGAGGAGTGAGGGAACAGTACTGAGGAAGACGGGGAGCTGAGGTGGTTGGTGTGGGTGTGGTTGTAAGTGTACCTGCAGAGAGAATCCCACCTGATCAGGTGAATATGTGGATGAAATAAGAGGTGAAATCAGAGTGAAGCTCCTCACCTGTGACAGTGATCCAGCTGGATGGAGACTCTCCATGACCGCTGATGTCACACTTGTAGAGGCCTTCATCAGACCTGGAAACATGCTGGATGGTCATGTGACCTGTAGGCTGCTTCCTGATGAGGGAGCCATCTTTATAGAAAGCAGCTGGGAGGTTGGAGGGAGTGGTCTTTGTTTTACAGAGCAGAGTGACGTCATCTCCCTCCATCACAGGGAGGACAGGACTCTGCAGGATCACTGATCCACCTCAACACAGAGACAAACTACAGCATTTCATCCATTTACACACAGCTTCATCAACACTAACTCCACACACTCAGCTTACCAGCGACTGTCAGGTTAACCATGTTACTGATGGGACCCTCTCTGGACTCACACCAGTAAACTCCACTGTCTAATTTGTGGAAGCCACTGACGTTACAGGAAGAACCAGCTGGTTTTCCACACTCCTCACACTCAGCTCTGGTGTCTTTGCTTGTGTTTCTCCTCAGAGTCCATCCAGCAGAGCTGTCGTCCTCCTCACAGCTCAGAGACACAAAGTCTCCTTCAAAGAACTGAGAGCTGCTGGGACTCACAGTCAGACGAGCTGTGAGGGTTACAATGAAAAAGTGACGATCTTTTTAATTTACACTCTGAAACATGAACCCAAACAGGTCATATCACTGAGCATTTATCAGGTTTAAACTGTGACAGAAGAAGGTTACTGACCTTGGTTTGTTGTGCAGCTCAGCAGTGAGATCAGAACTAAAGAGAAATTAAACTCAGGTTGGTTTGAGGTGAACATAAAGAACAACTCCACACAAACAGCTGACAAATCTGCTTCTCTGCTTTTTTTCAATCTGATGTCAGCAACATATTTCAATAATATTTGGGCAACAAACACAGTAATCAGTAATCATACTAACAAATATACAAATATCCAGACAATTTGGATTCTTCAATCCCCTCTGTCTCAGTTTTTATCTGGGAAACAGCTCTTGAGGTTATCGTTGTGATTATATAAATACGCTGTGAGAAAATACAAAATATCCACTACTTTGAAATAACACAATAGACTAATGTGTCCATTGTATTGATATAACGAGTGAATGATTTGATCTTTTCACTGCCTGCTGTGTTTCCTCGACTCCTGAGCAAAGATAAAGAGTCAGTTCAGACCTGCAGTTGGTCCTCGTGGTGTTTGAACTTGAATTCAGCCTGATTTGTTTTTCATGTCTTCTCCTCCATCATCAGTTATCAGGAGAGCAGACAGTCAAAGTACAAGAATGCAAACAAACACAGAGATTCTACTTACAGAGCAGACACAGCACAGATGTTTCCTTCATCATCCTTCTCACTCATTTCAGCTTTTCTTCATTTCTGTCACTGACACCAAGTAAAGCCCGCCCTCTTCCTCTGAGCACCAGCTTTAATACTGGTTCAAACGTAGAATTGGGGAACTCAGTTTTTGTTTTTGAGTAAAATGATAAAACTATTTAAAAAAATATAACTAGAAAAACATTACAAGATCTTTTGTCTTAAAAAGTTGAAGCTGTAATGCCCACAGACATCTGTCTGTTCACTGAAAAGACATTTGAAAAACTCACTATCTTTTGATGCTAGTGATCTATAGTTTGGTTGATGAACAAATCCATGTCCATGTAGTGGACGCCCCCCTCAGTGAGAGACGCAGATATGAGCTGAAACACAGGAATCAAACCAGGGACGCTGCTGTTATGGAGCTGAACTGGAACCATTCAGACACTGAGGCCCTCTGAACACATTTTAATTACAGCTGTGCAGAGACACACTGATGACTGACTGGAACACTATGATTCACATTTTACATTAACACCATCCTCACACATGGTTTATATATGACCACTAGAGGGAGACATTGCACTTTACATACTAACATGGATGCCAGCTAATTAGCAATGCTGTCCCCCCTTTATTATGCAGACTTACACAGAGCATCATGTATCCCAATTTCTTGAGTGGAGAATAATATTAGTCTTAACACTTAACTGACCAACAACTCAAATAGAGTTAATTCCGAGCTGAGCAGCAAATCCATCAGGATTATCTAGCTGAGGTCCACCAAGCTCCACCACTCAGTGAAAGCACTTGTGGAGCTGTCTGATTAGGTAGTCCTCCCCCAGTTTGGACAATCCAGCAAGCGGTTCAGAGAGTCAGCCTGGTGTTGCCTTCCCTTTCTCAGCAGAGACCACATGGGAAAAAAAACACAAGATCTGAGGGTCCTGTAAGCAGCCTCTGGACTAACTGAAAACGAAAAGCAGCACCTCTACTGGCTAAATGGACCAGGCCTTCCTTGCTAGAGAGAAAAAGGACACTTTGAGGAATCCAGTGCAACTTGTCCCAAACAAAATCCACATATGAATATATGCGATCCAATCTTGCCAAAGACAAATGATTGTCCTTAGATTGACTCCAAGCGTCTATGATTTCTGGTGGAAGCCCCTTCAGACATCTAACAGGTCCACAGCTGCAGTCAGCTATCTGAGCCTGTGGGTAATGGGTTTTCAGTGCAAGTGAAAATCCCCACATAAAAACAAATACTCATCATCACTACAATCTTAACAGTGTCACACTGGACATATATATATATATATATATGTATATATATATATATATACATATATATATTTAAAAAAAACATTCTATCCACCCCTTTGGTTGGAGTATATATATATCGAGAAAAGCAAAATTCACATTTTCATATTTGGCTTTAACTTTCAATAAATGCTTTGCATGAAAGAGGAAAAAAATCTTACAGATCCCCACCCCTCCACTAAAGCTCCACTTGTGACTAAAAATGACCTCAAGCCCACAGCCCTTCCTCCAGTCACTCTCACTGTTTCTTGAACTGACATTATATCTAACTCCTTTAAATACACAAGCTTGAAAAAAGCAGCTCTTTTCTTTTCTCTAGCATTGCTTAAATTTAAAGTGCCTATTTCAAATTCACATTTAAACAAGGAGAGATGGAGAAAAAAACAGGGACATACATGTCTTGATCTGTTAACACACCATCAACCAAATTTCCAGATTTTCTTTTTGTCAAAACCTGAGACGACTCAATCAACTCCTTCAGGTCTGGAAGTAGTCCTCCACTTTTACCAGCCTGAGGCCTTTGTCGTCTGTAAGAACCTTCTGATTTCAGCAGCAGAGTACAGATTTTGCTGTTCCTGGTTCAGAGACAAATCACCTTCAGATGCCATACTGCTCACTCCTGCTTTGTTTCCTCTCTTGGCTTTTAAAGCTTTAGTACTGCTGTGTTAGTATGGCAGGTTCAGAGCTCTTCTTCTTCTGGGACAATTTCAATAAATCTTTATCAAACATATTGTCATTCTCACAAAGATCCTCACACACAGATTCATGAGTTGTTTCATTTTTCTGATTTATGTCAAAAACACCTGCAGACTGGTCATTATTCATACCAGTCTCTATGATGTCAGTGCTCCTCTGATTGTAATGCTCACATGATTCTCATTCTCTCAGACCTATCACTGATCATAAGGGGGTAACTTTCAACCAACTCCTCAGTGGGGGGGGGGGGGGGGGGGGGGGGGGGGGGTTGGGGATTGTCTGCCTTAGTAATATCGGGATTACCGTGGCCTTGGCAGGCTCTGCAGGTGTGATCTATGTTTCCACACCAGGTGCCTTGAGTGGCCCACGCCCTTTAACTGCATCATCCATTGGCAGTGTGTTTCTTAGCCTTTCTGGACAGAATGAAATAAAATGCAACCACAGCCATTTAAGGGGAGCACTCTACTGAGGTCATTCCCAGTAATGTCTGAACTGGCACTGTGTGTGATGCAGAGAGGTGGAGACTGGAGGTCTTGATTGAACTACAAAGCTTGTAATCATGTTTCCTGTTGATTGAGCTGTGTGTGCTTGTGTTCAGACTTTAAACCAGAGCCAGATGTTGTCTACTCTTCACTGAAGTAGTCCACCAGTCCAACCACTGACGTCCACCTGCTTGCCTTTGGTCTCCCACCTCAGAGCAGAGAAATTTTTAATGTGTATTGTGTAAATATAAGTAATCCACCTACACTTAAGAGAATCTAATAAAAAGACTTTGCAGTTTTTTCTGTTCCTTATTAATGTCACTGTTTTGTTTCCTCATCTGGTTCTGTAGCTTTCACAAAGGTGTCAGATGGAAAATTTGATTTTTTTTTAATTTAGGAAACCATTATATTTTTCTTCATTGCTCTGCTGCCTGGGAAACTGTCAGTACCGCTTGAAATACCATTGAGTCATATGTACAGACTGCTGCCATCTACTGGTAAAACTGGGAGTTACAGCCAGCAAAGGTGCTTTTTAAAAGAAAACGGCTTTACCTCTAAATATCCAGCAGGTTCCCAGTTAGAACTGGTAAAAAAATAAATATGTTGCAGAATGTGATAACTTGTTGAATAGAATTTGGGTGTGAAGGTGTAGAAATGTGTAGTTTGATATTTACACAAATATACTGAGAAGAGCAAACTTCTCTCTATCTTTTACTGCTTACAACCACAGCTCTGTATGAAAGAGTATTAGGGCCACAGTAAAAAAAACATTTCTGATCATTTTGAGAATAAAGTCGAAATTTCAGGCTTAAAGTAAAAAATTACTTAATGTAAAGCTCTTAATGTTATTTTGAGAATTAAGCCCAAATGTGGAAATTACAGTTGTTTCCAGACAAGTAGTGCAATGACAAGTAGTGATCAAACCACTGAATTGCTATCAATACATTAATTGTTGCTTTCTGATACAATAAAATAACACAAAACAAAATGAACAAAATAACTATAACAGCAAACTCTATATTCCTAATTTGAATTTTTGCATTTTCATGATTTTTTTATCTATTTTTTTTCTCAGTTGTGAATAAAACAAAATTAACTGAGTGGTTAATTTTGTTTTCTTTCTGGAAATCCCTTTTTAAATTTAAATATTTATTATCGGGTTAATAATTCATTTTGCTTTATTATTATTATTATTTATAGAATAGAATAGAATAGAATAGAATAGAATAGAATAGAATTCAACTTTATTGTCATTGCACATGCACAGGTACAGGGCAACGAAATGCAGTTTGCATCCATCATGAAGTGCTTAGTGATATAGATATATTACAATATATATTAGCAATAATATAGATATGTAAGTATATTGCAGAAATGGGTCTATTATGTTATAATGTACACGGTATGAAGTATGTTGTGAATATTCTATAACTATAAGTATGTACAGGCTGTAGTGAGTACAAGCTATGTACAGGCTATGAACAGGATATAAATATGAAAAACTATACAGAATATGAAATAAATAACTTTACAGAAATCTGAGATATACAGCTATATAGAAATGGGAACTATGCAAGTTGAAAACAGCTGTAGGATTAAAAATTATCGAATGTACAGAATGATTATTTACACAGAGCTATACAGTAGTGCAGTTAAGATAAGTGAGATATAATTCCTACAGAGGCTATATAAAGTGCTAGTGGTTAAATTATCAAATTACTAACTTAATTATGGTCTAGAAAAGAATAAATTAATGAGTGGATAATTTTGATAGTACATATTTTTATTGTAAAATTAATAAATTCGTGGAAACATGCTTTTATTTTGATGGAGACGTGTTTCCGGGTAGTGATGGGCAGATGAAGCCTCATGAAGCACTGAAGCTTTTCATCCAATTGGTTCACCCCAACGCGAAGCTTCTTGAAGCTTCATTTGCTCTAGGAGGACACCTACTGGACGTAAAAATATTAGTTGGCATGAATTTGAAGAGTGTGGCATTTTGCACACAGCCTGTAAATGTCAACAACAAAAGGAGTGTGTAAAACATCTATATTGTAGTGATGCAGTATACTGTGTATATTTATACTGGCAGTATGGAACATGATTATTTGGAAATGCCTAAAATGGAAATGATCATATACTGTGAGGTGAGGTGTGGACAGTGGTTGTGCTTTTGTAACATTGAGCAAGGACAGTGATTAGTGTTTAGGGGACACATCATTGGTTTTTATTTAAAAAAAACAGTTTCTCCACTGTGGCAGGTCGTAGGCGATTTTTTTTTCCTAAACTGTCTCTAACTCTCTCCAAACTGTCTCTAACTCTCACTAACCGCAACTCTCCATCAAACGCCCTCATTTTGAATGAAGTCTGAGGGGTTTATATCGCTGTCATAGCTCGCGGCAAAGTTCGAACCGCTTCCTGAACCAGTCACGTGGTACAGCCGGGCAGCGAGGCTTCGGACGCTTCAGCTCCTCCCATAAATGAAGCAAGCCTCGCGGAAACGCCCCCTCCATTACTCGACACACGCTTCGAAGCGTCGATACAGAACGTCACATCACTATTTCCGGGTTTTCCATACGCTGGTTCATGTAAATCGCGTGACTTCTTTTTCACATATCAGTCATAATTCGTCCTTTACGAAAAGCGAAACTACGTGACAAAACTTTCTTAGTTAAACCTGCTACTTTTAAACAAGCTCTGATGTTTGACCAAGAAACTGCCAACAAGTGAATCTTAGTAGAAAAGAACGTGACAGATGTTAAAATCAGCGTTATTTGTGTTTCTCTTCTCCAGTTTTCTGGGACGTCTGGACTGTGCAGGTAAGCCTTTTGTACCTGTGGGAATAAATCTGTCTGATCATCGAGATGAGGAGCATAGAAATGCTCAAAGGAAGTAATTTTGCGGATTTATGAAATGAATTTACTCAGATTTCGCGTTAGAGCGAAGTTATCCGCTGTTGCTGTTTCTAGTTGTTTGAGTCAGTGTATCAATGCAGAGTACATGTACGTGAGCAGGTAATGACGGGAGAGGAACTTAGAATTAAAAAAATGTATGTTAGCTCGCTATAAGAAGAGCCACGATCAAAGTTTAGTTTCATTTTCACTTCGTGTAATGGCGGAGTCCATGAGGAAGTTTCACCTGATTAGGATCAGGGGCGCCGCTGGTGTGCGCGAGTAAAATTTAAGATTAAGCTTTAACAAAGTCAAGCCTAAAGACCAGCACAGACGTGTTTATAAAACAATTAAGTTTCATACATTACATACACATTTTTTACTCCCTGATTCCAAAGTCAATAATCAACAGATTTTCACGGAATTATCACTTCACACTGACGATACACTATTTCTGTGTGGAAAGCTGGAGGAGGCTGTCAGTACATTTAAAAGAATATACTTCATATGCTGTATAAGACAGGAAACGCAAAAGAGTATGTTGTAATGTGGTGCAATTTTGTTGGCATTGTCCCACAAATTGAAAACAATACCGTGCATGTCAAAATAATGGGCAGGCCAGTGTTTAAGGTTTAAAAGATGATAAAGATGGAGTGTCTGGACTGACACTTGGAGATGACTTCAAGTGTTCAGGTTGGTTTGAACTTGCATTTTTCCACCTGTATTGGATTGACTGATTGAATGCTGGGAATATTTCAGTCATTTCATTCATTTGATGATCATTATATGTTTTTATCTGGGAACAGATTCCGATTGACCATGTGTGAAGTGACATCATAATTATCAAGTATAAATAAAATATGGCTGCTTATCCAGTAAGATTCCAAACAGGCAGGTGTTTGAGCACCATCTGGGGTCTGTCTGTGCACCACCACTGTCATGTGTTAAAAAAACATAAATTGCTGAACTTCAATAACTTAGTGAAACTTAAAAGAGTGTGTTTAATATATACAGGGAGTGCAGAATTATTAGGCAAGTTGTATTTTTGAGGAATAATTTTATTATTGAACAACAACCATGTTCTCAATGAACCCAAAAAACTCATTAATATCAAAGTTGAATGTTTTTGGAAGTAGTTTTTAGTTTGTTTTTAGTTTTAGCTATTTTAGGGGGATATCTGTGTGTGCAGGTGACTATTAGTGTGCATAATTATTAGGCAACCTAACAAAAAACAAATATATACCCATTTCAATTATTTATTTTTACCAGTGAAACCAATATAACATATCCACATTCACAAATATACATTTCTGACATTCAAAAACAAATCAGCGACCAATATAGCCACCTTTCTTTGCAAGGACACTCAAAAGCCTGCCATCCATGGATTCTGTCAGTGTTTTGATCTGTTCACCATCAACATTGCGTGCAGCAGCAACCACAGCCTCCCAGACACTGTTCAGAGAGGTGTACTGTTTTCCCTCCTTGTAAATCTCACATTTGATGATGGACCACAGGTTCTCAATGGGGTTCAGATCAGGTGAACAAGGAGGCCATGTCATTAGTTTTTCTTCTTTTATACCCTTTCTTGCCAGCCACGCTGTGGAGTACTTGGACGCGTGTGATGGAGCATTGTCCTGCATGAAAATCATGTTTTTCTTGAAGGATGCAGACTTCTTCCTGTACCACTGCTTGAAGAAGGTGTCTTCCAGAAACTGGCAGTAGGACTGGGAGTTGAGCTTGACTCCATCCTCAACCCGAAAAGGCCCCACAAGCGCATCTTTGATGATACCAGCCCAAACCAGTACTCCACCTTGTTGGCGTCTGAGTCGGACTGGAGCTCTCTGCCCTTTACCAATCCAGCCACGGGCCCATCCATCTGGCCTGTTGGGGGAAAACTCTGTAAAAGACCCAGGAGAAATAAAGACACAATGAGACAAGATCACTTTTTATGCTTTAACGTGCACACGGGTAAGCTGTTCAGAACAACTCACAACGTGTACAGAGGCTTGGCACTTTTTTATAGGAAACACAGTGAGAACGGGATAAGAAAATACAAAACAGATAAAATAAACAACTCCATATGTGGCGCTAGTCTCGTCAGCAGAGAGCTGGGAGAAAGCTGTGAGAGATAAAACAATCTAAAACAATATGTCCCAAAACAGTATGTCTTTGCTGAGAAAGTCTAAAAGGATAATTCTAAACTAATCTAACCATAGACAAAGGGCATCCAAACAATGAACAAAGGGCATCTTTGTACATTTAAAAGAAGGTAAAGAAACATAGAATCATTTTTCCTGTAACATTCCCTCCTGTTTTAACTTATTTTAAATGTATACAACAATTGTCTGTGAAGGTTATTTATTAAGTATCTTAATCAATTTTTTAATTTTCAAAATGTCAGCATAGCAGAAATGGAAGTAATTTGGTCTAAAGAATAAAACAAAATAAAATAATAAAAAGAACAAAGAAAATCATAGTAATAAACAAGAGAAAATAAGAAAACTAAACTACAAAATAAAGGATAAAAACCTTATATTTTAAAACGAAATCTACAAAAAATAAAAGGATGAAAACTAAAATGAAAACTTTGTATTTAAAAATGATGAAAACCTAATATTTAAAATGAAAACTTCAAAAAATACAACAAATAAAAGGATGAAAACCTTATATTTAAAATGATGCAAACCTTAAAATGAAAACTTTATATGTAAAATGATGAAAACTTCATATTTAAAATGAAAACTACAACAAATAAAAGGATGAAAACTTCATATTTAAAATGGCAAAAAATAAAAGGATGGAAACCTTATATTTAAAACCTGCATAACCTACTAATGTGTTAATCAGTGCATGATCACTTGACAAGTCATTTTTAATCACCACGTCATTCATTAGCAGTTATTACAAGTTCTCCTCTAACAGAATTGCAACGGGATGGTGGTCTTCTTGAGGCACGGCAACATAAGCAGTCATTGTAGTTGTTATCATCTTTGAAATCATTACTCTTAGACATGGCAACACACACAACACTAATATGAGCAGTGCTATCATGATGAGACCTAGAAGGACAAACGGCTTTGCTACAGCAGCCAGCCATGAACCGCCGAACAGCCAGTCCAGCCAGTCTAGCCAGCCTTGTGCTGTAGCTGCTCCAGATGTGTGGTCAGTGACATATTTTTGCAGAATGGACAAATTCCGCAAAGCTTCATAAATGTCTCCTCCAGCTTCGTATCCATCAGGGATAAAAGTGCAACATGTCTCACCTATGAGCTTGCAAACTCCTCCTTGTGATGCTGTTAGCAGGTCTAGTGTCAGTCTGTTCTGCAACACCATCGTTCTGATGGCCTTCTGTTCTCCTGCTAAGGCCATTCCCAGGGCCTTAGTTAAGTTGATGTGTCGTAGCAGAGCATATCGGTTGATTTCCACGTGATCCCGCACCTCGGCAACTCCAATGCCGGGGATCAAGCTCTGTAAGAATTTCACTCCTCCTCAGATGCGAAACTCTGGTTCCTTTACTGCTTGGTGCACATCCTGTCTGGTACTGAGTCTTTGTTTGTAGTATCATTCGGTAGCTGTAGTTGGAGCGACAGTTGAGGCTCATCAGTGTCGCGTTACTGGCACAGGTTTCGTTGAGTGAACAGTCCATACACTTCCTCTCGTTCCTCGGTGGGCAGAAAGTGTATATGTATTTGCATAGCAGTCAGTTTTATTATTCCAGTAAGCTGTAGTGTTCATAAACTGCCACCAGAAATTAGTGGCATAGCCATGGGGAAACTTGGTGTACTTTCCTTTGTCATACAGTGTCTGCCTTTTCTTCATATTGCGTGACTTGTTGTCCCTCACGGAAGCAAAGATGAGGAGCCCGGCCATGGTCAGGGCCGCTGCAGTTATTAAGAGCCACCACCTCATGACGACGGGACACACCCTCCTGTCGCGAGTAGACCCCCCGGCCAGGAAAGCTGACCCCTCCACCGGGCGAGATCACAACAAGTGGGCAAGCCTGCTGTAAGCTGTGTTTAGATGGCTTCACTTACTGGCTCTGATGGATGCAAGATGGTCGTTCCGCTATTTTGCAAGCTCCAGTTTTTCCTTTGGAGCACTTTGATCAGAACCCAGTCACCGGGCTGTGATCTGCAAGACACTTGATAGACATCATTACGTTCTTCGTCATTTACAATCATCTCTTTATTTTCCAACAACTTAGACATTTTGCTACTGAAATTATATCTGCCTTTTTCACTGGGTAGATTTCTGGCCACTTTGAGAATACATCTATAACCACTAGGGCGTATTTTTACCCTTGGCATTCCTTTAGCTCAATAAAGTCCATATGGATTGTGTGAAAAAGATAAGGTGGTGTGGGAAAACGTCACTAATGCCGCCATTTTGTGGAGGAATTTTGGCAACACTGGCTTGCCATAACACATTAAGTCATTTGTCAGAACTGCACCGTGTTTTAGCCATTTTGCCTGCTCTGCTGTGCTTGCTGCTTTTTGTTCATTTTTCAACACATCCAGTGGAATCTGATGTGTGTTTACTGCCATCAATGTGATGTTTGTCTTTTGTGCCACCTGTTTTGCTGCTCTGTCAGCAAAGTTATTGCCTGTAGCAATGAAAGAGGCGTTGTAAGAGGTTGGCATGCTGAACTGGTTTTCCGGTTGGTGTAATCATTCCTCTGGTTTTCCAGATTTTTTGCAAAATGATGCACAGCAGAGAAAACATACTGGCTGTCTATATAAATGGTTATTTGTTTATCTTTGTGTATTTCACATGCGCAAATCACAGCTGACAGCTCAGCGCTCTGTGCAGAATATGAAGAAGAAAGTGGTTTTGCTTCTATTATTTTACTATCTGTGGTTACTGCGTAACCTACACAATTTAGGCCTGTGCTGTAAGGTCAAATGCTGTTCTCCTAGCTTCCACACTTGCTGATCATAAGGTGGATCTGGGCCTGGAGTTTGTTTAAATCTCAGAATGTTGTAATACTCGGTCGGTTTCTGGAAAGTGGATGTGGCGGGTGTCATTTAGCATGCACTCAGGTGTAATACCAGAAAAGAATGGCATGACTGCTATCTTAAGTTTTGTCAGAGCGTCTCTACCTAGCAAATTTACTGGACACGACGGGTCATATATGCATTTAATAAAGCACCTGCGGCCACTTGCTGTATATACTAGGTCTAAAGGGGCAGTTAATTGTTCTACAGTTGTGTGGCCTGAGGCTGACTTTACAACTAATTTGTCCTTTGAAAACTGTAAGTTCTTAAGTGGCTGCCTCAAAACTGTTTTGCATTATTTCTCTGTGGCCTACTCCTACAATCTCGTGTGAAGTGACCTTCCTCTCCACGGTTCTAGCAGGCGTTGTCTCTATGTTATCTGCTGTTTCTGCGTGGCTGTCTGCAACCTTGGTGTTTGTGACTTTGCTCGCCTCTCTGTTCCTGATAGCCACCTGCGAATTAGTGTTTTAGTCTGTTGTCAACACGTCAGCCTTATTTCTAAGTTACAGAATGCTTCTTCTCCTTTTTTCTTTTTTTTTTTTTTTTGGTTTGGGAGAATAGATGCAACTCTACATTTTCACTTAAGGCATTTTTAGATAATTTCTAGTTCTTCAAACAATTCATGGATCTCACACATTTCAAACTTTCAAGTTAGGGTTGTTATCCATTTATACAAATATATATATTTAACTTTGCATTGCTCACAGCTCATAGCTCACAGCTCTAAACCTGGGCATTTTTCAATCATATGCCTAATCACTATGTGTCACTGTGATTCTCAAGTATTGTCACAAGTTCGTTTAAATTCGTTTCCAAAACCAACAAAATAATCAAACAAAAACATAAACGTGTCAGGACACAAGAAAAAGAAAAATGCTGCCACCCGAACAAGGCAGAAGTCTGCATATGTTGGCTTTTAATAGCATGCAGCTTGTAACATGGTAGACTAATGTGCCTGTGTTAATTCAGCTCCATATTATTGTGTGAAGTTGCACTGGGTTGGGAGTGGTTTTGTGTGTGTGTCACATTTTTGGTGAGCCAATGGCTGGACTAATTAGAGGCAGGTGTACTTGATTGCACTGATACACTGGTCTACTTATAGCCCACACTACAACCACTGCTGTGTCATTTTGTCTCTCTGTGCAGGTATATAATGTGATGAAATCAGATATGTTTGGGATGGATGGGTTTTGCGCTATGAATTTTATATTAAGTGTGTCGTTTTGTCTCTCTGTGCAGTCCAGTAGGGCTGCTCGATTATGGCAAAAATGATAATCACGATTATTTTCACTGAAATTGAGATCTCGATTATTTGACGATATTTATTTAACCCTTTAAGACCTACCATAGAACCAAGTCCGCCAGAGCTTATATTATTTTTTTACATGTTGTAGTGCCATTTGTGGGAGCATTTCAAGTTGCTATACATCAATACAACTGTTATAGCCCATATTTTAATAATATGTATGCATTAAGTCCATAGTAACTACATTAATTGCAAAAAAGTGCAATAAACTACAAAAAAAAAATTGAAAATAGTTTGTTTTTTTTACATATATTTCTACTTGGAGAAATTTAAGAGGCTTATCCCTCAAAACTTCAAATACAAAGAAGTTGCAAAAAATAGTTTACAACAACAGTAAATTTATTTTGAGTGTCTTCATAGTTTTATTTTGGAGATACAGCAATTTTTATATACTGCAGGAAAAACAAAAAAACTATCCTATGATGCAAATTTGCAAAGAAAACCGCATGTGCATCAAAATAAACTATTTCCAGCAGTGCAATTCGAGTTCTAAGCATCCCAGAAACTATTCAGAAAAGTCAAACATGACTTCTAAAAACACCAGAATAGGCTTTTAAGGCCTACAAGTAAAAAACTACAAACTTTTCCGCGAAAATGACGTCACTTCCTGTTTCGGGCAGGAAATGGCGGACATGCGATAGTTCGCACTGACCTCTGTTTCAATGTGGGAAGTGTTACGAACAGCTGATCGGATCTGGAATATTATGTTTTTGTTCCTGCAAGGCTTTTTATGCAATTTTTGCAAAGCTTTATGTGGAAGGAAACCGTGACTGAGGACAAGCTGATGACATAAGATGTAAGTTTCATATGCAAAAAAAAAAATTATTGCGCTAGCTTACGTGGTTCAGGTTCTACAGGGATTTAAAAATAGTTACACAAAACGGAGCGTGCTCCTCTGACCGCCTTTAAAGGGTTAACAATAACAATGTATTGAATAATGACTTTAAAAAATAATATGAAATAGTGTGCAAATACTGATAACAGTGCAAATGTTTGCAATATAAAAAATAAATGAAAAATGTAAACATCTATGTTTAGTGAACTTTGCAGTGTTGCTCTGTGGTGCAACTACGACACTGTAGCAAAGACTCTGAGAACCCATAATGTTTCCACACCACTGAAGTTTTTGTTTTTTACCTCTGTTTTCAACCAACGGCAGCCACTCTCCTCTCCAAATAACTTCTGCTTAGCTTTCCGAGCTTCCCTCGAGTCCTCTTAATTGTTGTGATGTGTGTTCGAAATGCAGAGAGGTGCGCTCGATTTGCCACACGGAGCAGCGCGAGAGTAAAGCATGGGGGAGGGGCTAATAATCGGCTCAGTCATTTTTAATGATCGTTGAAAGCCCAGATCGTAATCGTGATTAAAATTCGATTAATTGAGCAGCCCTACAGTCCAGGGCCTATTATATGCCACAGCCTGAAGGCAGCTGGGTTGCAGAGGCTTGAGTGACCACTGACTATATGCTTGCAGGGTGGTGGGTCTCCAAGGACAACTTCTAACCCTGTTAAAGGCAACATGTGGAGTGCAACTTGGCTGTGTGGCATAGCTGGCTCTGGCCTTGGGACTGTGTGTTTTTATACAATTCATAAGTGGGACACTGGACTGTTTTATCTTTTATCTCTTGATATATTTTTCGTCAATAAATTATCTTTTAGAATTTTATTGACTGTCATCTTTTTGCCCACGACTGAGACGGTTGGTCAAACCTAGAGTCTTTCTTTGGGTGTGTTACAGCAGCTTCTGCTCTAAAAGAAACAAATAAATAAAAAGAAAAGAAAATGTGGAACATGCTCATCAGCTTAGCAGTGTCTACATATTTAATTCAGCTTCTCAATCCTGTAGTTTTAGCTGTTGTCTACAGGGTTTTGCTTATTGGTTGTTATTATAGGTGTGCTCTATATCTCAGCAATGTGTCATTCTAGGATGATAGGTTTCAAGCTGGTCAAGTGCCTCTATGCACTTCATTAGTTTAGTTATTCTCTGTATTGTCTTCATCTCACATGTCATTACACTGAGTTTCAGCAAACCTTAAGCTTGATGCAGACTACTGCTTAACAATTATCCACCTCACATCACCGATTAAGGTGCCTCTTCATATTAATATTATGTCATTGTTAATATTATCCTTTGTCTTATATAACAGTAATAGCATATTATATTTTATCAGTGTGTACCACTATACTACTCCTGAGCCAATTTGATAGTTAGGATCATCTTATTCAGCAAACAGATAATTTAGAATTCATCCAATCTGCGGTCACATTTGTTCTCTCTGTTGCATGGCGGACCAGGCAGGTCTATTATAATATATTATTTATATTTTATTTTGTATCCATCAAGGGCTTCAGATGACCTGCAGAATCATCCTTTTCCCAAGGTGGAGACAGTTACCTTTTCACACACTGTCCTTGGCTGAACAATGACACAGCCTTAATATACCTTATTTATTTTATTAAAATATTTTCGTGTGAATTATTTGCTTTATATTCATTTTATACATTGTGGGCATGGTCATCATGCCAACTGTGCTTCATTGATAATATCACTTTACAGGTTGTTATCCTTGCTATTATTAATTTCAAATACTCTAAAGATCATTTCTACTGTAATTTTCCCTTTGTTTATCTTTATTTCGTACTTTTTATATTTATATCTACTCAGTGGGGTCTGTTTTCAACCCTTTTAAACTACTTCAAACTACTTTGATCTCTAGTTTTCACTTAATAAGGGATTATTATGTTCTTCCTGATATGGGTGTTGCTGCAGATGTGGCTGCAGGAATGAGTGATGGTTTACTAAAAGGGTTGTGGGAACTGCAGTGTCTCGTCTTCTGGTTTTACTAAACTGGCAGTTGAGTTCTATTCTTCTGACTGTTTATATTTTGTTTTCTTAAATCTCTCAGTTTACAGACACTGTTTTTGTCCGGCGTCTGGACTTTTCTTTTCTCACCACTGCTCGTCAGCAGGAGTGAGTTTTAATTTCACTTGCTTGATTACCCATCTTATTTATGTATTTACTTATTTTTGTTTATTAAGTAATATATACACGATACAGCTGCTATCACCTTCGCTGGTATTAGAGACGAGAGTGGTTGCTCACACGCCCTTCTACTTTCGGACTATTTCCAAAAGCGGTGTGAACTTTACGAGACGGAACTCGACCGTTCTCTCAACTCACCAGCACGTCAGTGAATAGCAGTAAAAGAAAAACACAGTAGGAGCAGCTCAGTCTCTTATTGGACCGTGAAAATTCAGCTTGCTCCGTTAATTAAAACAATACACACACACACATTCACATTCACACCTATTCGCGCGATCGGAACCCTTATCATAAGGGGAGCTGCCAGTCTTTCTGTAGACGAGCTACTTATTCCCTAGACCCTGTCTAGACCCAGCTGGGGGAGCTACCCAGAGCTCCAAACCTAACCCACAGAAGTGGGGAGCTTCCAGTCGACGAGCTCCAAGCTACCAGTCGACGAGCTACTTCCGCTATTTTAAATTCCCTGAATTTATTTTAAATTCCCTGAATTTAAAATACGCTTTTACGCAAAATTGTGTCAGTGTGTCTGTATCTACCTGGTCAGTGTCGCCGGGTCTGGTCCACCTCGATCGGGTCCCACCACCGTGGGTCGCTTTCTAAGACGTTGGCCAAGACCCGAATTTAAACGCTCCTGGACTTTTATCACACACCTGGTGTGTGAGCTGTCGACAGACGAACAACGTGGACTGGTCACGGAGATGGGACACGATGGAGGCGCTCCGGCTCCGAAGGACCAAGAAATGTTGGGGGAAAACTCTGTAAAAGACCCAGGAGAAATAAAGACACAATGAGACAAGATCACTTTTTATGCTTTAACGTGCACACGGGTAAGCTGTTCAGAACAACTCACAACGTGTACAGAGGCTTGGCACTTTTTTATAGGAAACACAGTGAGAACAGGATAAGAAAATACAAAACAGATAAAATAAACAACTCCATATGTGGCGCTAGTCTCGTCAGCAGAGAGCTGGGAGAAAGCTGTGAGAGATAAAACAATCTAAAACAATATGTCCCAAAACAGTATGTCTTTGCTGAGAAAGTCTAAAAGGATAATTCTAAACTAATCTAACCATAGACAAAGGGCATCCAAACAATGAACAAAGGGCATCTTTGTACATTTAAAAGAAGGTAAAGAAACATAGAATCATTTTTCCTGTAACATGGCCCATCAAGACTCACTCTCATTTCATCAGTCCATAAAACCTTAGAAAAATCAGTCTTGAGATATTTCTTGGCCCAGTCTTGACGTTTCAGCTTGTGTCTTGTTCAGTGGTGGTCGTCTTTCAGCCTTTCTTACCTTGGCCATGTCTCTGAGTATTGCACACCTTGTGCTTTTGGGCACTCCAGTGATGTTGGAGCTCTGAAATATGGCCAAACTGGTGGCAAGTGGCATCTTGGCAGCTGCACGCTTGACTTTTCTCAGTTCATGGGCAGTTATTTTGCGCCTTGGTTTTTCCACACGCTTCTTGCGACCCTGTTGACTATTTTGAATGAAACGCTTGATTGTTCGATGATCACGCTTCAGAAGCTTTGCAATTTTGAGACTGCTGCATCCCTCTGCAAGATATCTCACTATTTTTGACTTTTCTGAGCCTGTCAAGTCCTTCTTTTGACCCATTTTGCCAAAGGAAAGGACGTTGCCTAATAATTATGCACACCTGATATAGGGTGTTGATGGCATTAGACCACACCCCTTCTAATTACAGAGATGCACATCACCTAATATGCTTAATTGGTAGTAGACTTTTGAGCCTATACAGCTTGGAGTAAGACAACATGCATGAAGAGGATGATGTGGACAAAATACTCATTTGCCTAATAATTCTGCACTCCCTGTAAAGTCCTACACTCCCTTGCTCCACCACCACTAAAGCAGTTCATTAGGAATAAAGAAAGCTCAGACAGGACCACTCGAGCTACAATCCGAGGAGACTTGTTTATACCCCACAGACGGACAGCATTTGGGCAGAACGTCCTTTCTGTCCAGGGTGGCCATCTGTGGAACAGTCTTCCTCAACCCATAAGAGAATGCTCGACATTCAACTTGTTTAAGGCAAAGGTTAAAAACTGGTTATGGACAAATCAAGTGTGTGATCATGTATGAGTTGTATAGTTTTAATGTTTTATTTGGGAACAGAATGGTGTGTATGTGTAAGTTTGGTGATGGAGTTTTTATTATGAATGAATGATGAATTTTTATGAATTATTATGTCTACTTTTTATTCTTAAGGACAACAGATGGAAATTAGCCCTTGGCTATAATCTGGTATGTTTACATTCATGTAATTTTTTCTTTACATTTATTTTCATTAACATGCACTGTCCTAAATAAATAAGATTCCAAACAGGCAGGTGTTTGAGCACCATCTGGGGTCTGTCTGTGCACCCATGCTATAAAGGTGATGTGTATCTCTGTTCATGCTCCAGCATAAATTTGTATACATTTTAGTGAAAATCAGGATCACATCATTTTACTGCTTTATATAAATCAGCTAATTAGAACTTTAAATATCAAAATAAGCACAATTACCCATTGCATGGTATGGTCTCAAACACAAAGACTGAAATGTTACAATTAACCCCATAGTCTGGGTTAGTTGTAACATATCCTGGGGTGAAATGTAACACAATGAAATAAGGGTACTAACAAAATATTAACATGTAATCTTTGTTTATTCAACACATGAATGCACTTACATCCATTTATGCAGCTATGTGTGTGTGTGACAGAATGCAGAAATCTAGCTTTTGAACATATTCCAACCCCCAAAAAAAGACAAATTATGGAATTTTCTGCAACTGAATATTTCATTAATTTTGGTTGGTCTTCCTTGAGTTTGGCCTCATTGGCTCAGTGGGCATTGTAACCTACAACTCTTGCACCAATTTTGAACATAACAATGAAGCTGAAAAAATGTAGTTGTTCACCAGCATCGCAATTCCATTACTTTTTATCATGGCTTACCTTGGTGTGGTTTGCAAAGTGATTCAGAAAGATGAGGAAATCTGTTTCTTGCACCCATCCTGATTTATTTCCACTACCAATACTTCCTACTAGGGCTGGGCCATATTATACCATTCACGGTAATACCGGTATAATGTTGGGCAACGATAGGAAAATGAAATATCGCGATAGAATATGAGTAAAACGCGCATGCGCAGTGCCTTTGTTTTCATACGAACATGGCCGATTGTTGAGTGAATCAGATGAACCAGAATTGGTTTGTAAAAATGGTGCAACTTCAGTGATGTGGAACTGGTTTGGTGTTTGTCCGTCAGATACACGACAAAGCACATTTTTTTTGCAGAACATGTAAGCGGCCGTTGTTATTGTCGTATTTGTCGGACTAAGAGGCTCTTAAATCTGGGAGTAATCTGGGTCCTAAACTCTGTATGCTTCAGGTCAAACAACACTGCAGCATCACTGAGAGTTAAAAACTGTCTAAATTCTTTCATCTTTAATAAAATTATCAGCATTGCTGCTTTACCAGGTGTAACTATGAAGTTTAACTTCCAGGCATCCATGAAAACAAAAGTTATTACATTTAACGGAGTTAGAAGTTAGCAGGAAGCTAGCGGAAGTTAGCTCGCTAGTTTCGCTAGTTACCTAAGCATGATATAGCATGTTCTGACTGAGAGATTTCTGAAAAAATTCAAACGTACAGCTCTGCTATCACTTCCAACATAAATGAAGACAGGAAACTAAACAGCAGTGACGTTTGTAGGGTTACTGAAGTTGGGCTAGCTGCTATATAATGATGTGCTACGTGATCGCTAGCGACACAGCTACATTAGCATAACATAAACACAGTGAAGCTGGAGGACGAACACTAACACTTTTCCACTTATAAAAGTTAACGTTCCTGATAGTTAGAGACAAATGCAATCGCATGGCAGGATGCTGTAAACGGACCAAACTTCAGTCAGGAGAACAACTGAGATAATCCATCCACAATACGAGGTTATATACTGCAACAACATGCAGCTGCCAGAGAATTCAACATTAATGAATCAATGGTACAGAAGTGGAGGAAGCAAGAAGAATGAGTTTAATAAAGTTTGATTTATCTGACTGCTTTGTTTCGCTTAATGTGCCTTATAATCCCGTGCACCTTATGGTCCGAAAAATACGTACTGCACACTGCACTGCAAAGCACCTCTTTTTAACTTCAGTGGATATTATACATGGTTATGCTCAGGATATGTCAGCCCATTTCTACTGGAAATGCCTTTTGGTTAAACTTTCAGCAAGGAATTTGCATTTGCACTGTTACATTTTTATAAAGCTTTTAATGTACATAAAAACCAGCTTCTTGTTTAAGTGAAAATAAATGGAAGGTTGTCTTTTTGCGCTAGTAATGTTGTGGAGTTGTATTTTGTCTCGCATCAATTATATCGTCAGTTATATCGTTATCGCAAATTTTCAAATATATATCGTGATAAATATTTTTGGCCATATCGCCCTGCTCTAACAGGCAGTGTGGTGATTTATGCTGTGGGGACACCCTCTTACCCATCAATGTCACCCGGATTAAAAGAGTCAAAACAGAATGGTGATGAGAACCCACATGAGTCCAGAAATCCAAACTGACTGTAGGTGTTGTGGGCTGAGATGGTGGTCACATCGTGGGTGTGACTCCAGACAATAATGTTCATTGCTTTTTTTGCTCAGCACGCTGGTGTCTACTGCAGTGAATATAATGGGACCTTAAGAGAAATGACTACTTGGCTGTTGGCTCTCCACTGTACACAAAGGTGTAACTAAAGCTTATGCTTGTTCTATGGTATTGCAGATGTCTCTGTTTCCGTAGGATGCGGTTGGTTAAAAACATTTTATAAATTTCCTTTTATTATTGAGCTGTTTGATATTCATCCTGTCAGGGATCTGTGCAGACATTAGCTGGACTTTCAAGCAAGAGGAAATGTGTTTTTAATACAATTATCAGTGAAAACAAAAAAAACAAGTTAAAAACAAATGGGTGCATCACGGTGGCTACATGTACATGACATTTATTCACGTAGAGCAAAAAGTCAAACTCAAAAAAATGTTTAGCTGATTATGGTTCAGAAATCACACAGTTCAGTTTAGGCGAGCACTGTTTAACAAACCGAACTTTAAAGCTCCCAGGCTCCATCCTGTGTCTGTGAAAACACCTGAAAGCACTTTGTAGGACTCACTTAAAAGGTACATTTTAAGTGTAGACCATTTTGATATATATTTTATCTTTATCTAAGTCAACAACAACATGTTTAAAGTTAATTTTAAAAAAATACTTTCAATTATTGACTTTAATATGCATACCAGCTTTATTATTGGGGTTTTTCACTAGATTAAAAGCAAAGCACACAGGTTGGACATTTGTTCTATTTTTTATGCAAGATATGTACTCAGGATAGAAATCTTCTACAGCACCTTCTACAAAAACAATAAAATTGAAATTAATGAATAAAACAGTAGTAATTGGTATGACTTTACATTTACTTTTGTATAGGCTCTGGTGTTTTCCAAAAGTAAAATCAACATATTTTAAGCAGTTCCTCTACAGACAAAAATCTATCATCAACATAAAAAGATCTATAATCACACATGAATATGTCACCAGTAAAGCTTCGTTATTCACTTAGAAAAATATGTATGAGAGTTTATATTTCCATCATCTTATCATCTGTTTTGTGATATGTTCAGTTTAAAGTAAGAAGACTGCTTGAATTATTGTATTGAAATTAAATATTTTGTTAGAACTGTGTTACTGATTTTTTCTTCCTTTTTTTTTTTCTCATCTTTTCCTTCTGTGGGCCAAAAAGAGGTCAACGTAACACAAGGAGAAGATGCCACTCTGGAGTGTTACGGCCCCAGTGATGCTACTTACGTACTGTTGAGGTGGACCAAACCTGACCTGCAGATAAAGGATTATGTCTTTTACTTAAAAGACGGTCATTTTCAGGAAGACCTCCTGGATCAATCATTTAAAGGTCGGGTGAAGCTGAAGGATTCAAAATGGATGAAGAATGGAAACTTCTCAGTGATTCTCCAGAATGTCACCATGAACGATTCTGGAACATATGAATGTGAAGCAGGATACAACAATCAGCCAGTTCAAATTTTGAACAGCATCAGCCTGAAGGTAGAAGAACGAGGTGAGTGTGAAGTTGAGTGTGTGTGTGATCAGAGGTGAAGCTGCTTCCTGGTTGTTGATTTTTCTTTGTAAAGATGTTGTTGATGAGACTTTGTAGAAAGCAGCTGGTCTGAGTGATGTGATCAGAGTGCAGTAGATAATGTCTGACAGCAGTTTGAAGAGGAAATGGATTCTGTTCTGTTCTTCACTCATCACCTACCTGACAGCTGACACCTCACACCTGTTTCTCACCTGCAGGTCAGACAGGAGGACAAAGTGGAGATGGAGGGGAGGAGGATGAAGGAGAGAAGAGTGGATCTGTTGGACTGATAGTTGGTCTGTCAGTTCCTGCTGTGCTTCTTGTTGTTGCTGTTGGTATTGTGATCTACAGAAAATGTAGGAATTCAAAATACAAGTCTCCTTCTGAACAAGTATGACAAGTCCAATAATCGACGATGATGGGTGTGACCCACCATATCCCAGAATTCATAGCACAGTCCAGTTTCCCAAAATGGTTTGCAGCTACTTAGTTTTAATTTTACTCTTTTTAATCTTTCTGGGTCACAAAATAAACTTTTAAGATATTTTCAGGCAAGAATGTAGCTCTGTAAACTTTAAATATCTGCTCGGTTTATCAAGACATCCCACATTAAATGTCTGTTACCCAACAGCCTGATAGCTCGCCGGGGTTCAAGGGTCACTAGAGCCGGCGAGAACAGCAAACTCCCGACGCATCGTTTTCAAACCCAGCCTATGAATTTGGACATGGCTGTAATCATGCACAGTCTGATTTGCGCATTTACAACACAGAAAAAGTCCAAACACGAACTAATTGCCAAAAAAAGTAGCCAGTTTGGGATTTCTTTGGCTTTAAACTGGATGAAAGCGGTAAACCAAAGGATGTAACTAAAGCGGTTTGCCGCTTGTGCAGACGTATAGTGCGAGCAAAGGACTCAAACATGACTAACTTGCATAAGCATGTACGTGTCCACCATCCAACTGTTTTTTTCTGAGGCTACTGCCTCTCTGTTATGAGTTTGAGTAAATGACTCGTTGCATTTGGGCGCACTCTGAGGAGGGAGCATTTGATCGCAGATGAAAGAGGGTCCTGTTAAAACAGCGCTTTGATTTTATATTTCTGTTGACTGCTTCTGTTAGCTCCATCATTATTAGCCAACTTACTTATGGGCAAATAAATAAATAAATCGCCTTTGTAAAAACTATCGACGATGGGATAGTCGATATATTCGTCCAATCGCCCAACCCTAAACGGCAGATCTGTTGGACTCATAGTTGGTCTTTCAGTTTTTGCTGTTAGTGGTGTTGTTGGTTTTTGGATCAACAACACATTCTGTCAGTGTCTTTACCAGCGTGCACTGCCTTATTATTTCTCTGTAATTCAAGTTAATTGTAAATTCAGAAGAATGCTGTGAAATGACTTTGCAAACACTGTGATCTATAGTGAAAGCCGGGAGAAAGTGGAGTTATGCACTGGTGAGAAGACGAATGAAAGTCAGTATAAACAACACAGAATACATGTAAGTGAATGACAGAGAGATACAAGGAGTACAAGTAGTGACTGTTTGCCCCAAATCAAAAGTGTCAAAAACATTTTTTGTTTGTTTGTTTAGAAACGTGTTTTTATAAATAAAGTTTTAAGATGTATCAGTGTTTTGTATTTCTTTTTCAGTCCTTAGCAGAAAGACAATAAGAATAACTTTATTGATCACAGTGAAATGAGTCTTGAGAGGAAGAAAACTCTGACCTCTCAAATCAGTGTGTGCAGCTTTAGTCTGATCTGGAATCAATCCAAAGAAAATGGCAATGTTTAGGAAGTAGATGTGTGAATGAACCCTCTGCATCTACAAACAGTTATTACATGAATAACAGAAAACCCATGTAAACCTATGTTCCTGTGTGCTGGAGCTTTGTTTCAAGCCTGGTGGCTTCAGCAGTGCTGGGAACAGTGGATGTGCTAGTGGGAGGTGCTTAAATGAAAAGGCCATCAAATTTTTTTAATTTGAAGTAAGATTTGATAAAAGTAGCATTTGAGATTTTTTTTTTTTGTATGTTTTATCAATTAAGTTAATTTACTGTGGTGGTTTGTGGCTCAGCTGCAGGGTGACCCACACAGGTGACCTCCATCATGTAATCATGCCGCCCTATTTGAGCAGGATGCTGAGCTGTGCTGCACTGGAGGCTGCTAGAAAGCTGTAGAAGCAAGAGTGAACACACTGTACATAAAAATATTCACGTGCCTGCAGTGTTATGTGCCTCAGGTACTTTCTGTCACAAGTACAGATTAGAGTAAACTAATAAAGAGTACAATAAAAACACAATGGCTAACACAGATAATTTTATTATGAAAATCCCAAATGAATTTATGTGTGTAGGTGTGAAACAGATTAAACGGCTGATTGCCAAAATGTTAAAACTGACCTCACAGCTGGATACAAAAACAAGAACATTGAATTGTGTGACTGTTAAGCAGAGGAGTTATGGAGCCGTATTCCTGGTGCACAGAGGTTAGTTGGAGGACCTGATCGCTGACCTGCCTGAGCAGGTATGATTTCATTCCTTGTGTTGGAGTGCCATCTTGTGGAGCTTTTTAGAATTTGTTTGGTACAGCACAATTTGGAGTTTGAGGCCTGTTTCAATGATCTTTATTCCTTATTAATATTGTAATGAACCTTTTGTTAGTTCATCGTAATTTTTTCTCTCCAATGTTTCTTGTGATTCTCTGTAAAAGTCAGGCTTTGGAACTCAAAGATCAAAAATACGTTTCTTGTGTTTTTTGTGTGTGTGCTCCTGAATCTGCTCCTGAAAGATGTCTCAGTGAGTTTATAGCGTTGGAGGGAGTCATGTTTCCCTCCCTCTAATTTAACAATGAGAAGCATTCAGTAATTTATTAACTTTTACTTTCAAAAAGATCCAGACTTGGTGTGTTTGTTACTTCAGTTTAAACTTGATTAGAAGAGCTGTGTTCCCACCTGGAAGCTAAATTATGTGAGGACCTTCATTGTGATCACACAAATTGAGAAAAGACAAAAATCACAGTTGGCATACGTCAGTCATTCATGTTCTTCTATCCAGTCACAGTCTTTACTTAATCATCTATATTTGCCCAAAGTGTCCCAGGTGACTATGGTTAAACAAACAAAAAAATTCAGTACCCCATCATTTTAGAGGCATTTAAAATTTAATTTATTTCCCAAGCACAAACAGAAGCAGTCTATGCCTGGGGCGGAGCTCAGTGAATAATTGGAGTTTCACCTGCGGAGAGAATCGCTCCTGTTCAGTGAATATGTGGATGAAATAAGAGGTGAAATCAGAGTGAAGCTCCTCACCTGTGATATGGCCTTCATCAGACCTGGAAACATGCTGGATGGTCATGTGACCTGTAGGCTGCATCCCGATGAAGACGCCATCTTTGAAGAAAGCAGCTGGGAGGTTGGAGGGAGGGGTCTTTGTTTTACAGAGCAGAGTGACGTCATCTCCCTCTATCACAGGGAGGACAGGACTCTGCAGGATCACTGATCCACCTCAACACAGAGACAAACTACAGCATTTCATCCATTTACACACAGCTTCATCAACACTAACTCCACACACTCAGCTTACCAGTGACTGTCAGGTTAACCATGTTGCTGATGGGACCCTCTCTGGACTCACACCAGTAAACTCCACTGTCCAGTGTGTCAATATAGCTGATGTTACAGGAAGATCCAGATGGTTTTCCAAATCCATCTCCACACTTTGCTCTGGAGTCGGTGCTTGTGTTTCTCCTCAGAGTCCATCCAGCAGAGCTGTCGTCCTCCTCACAGCTCAGAGACACAAATGTATCTTTAAACAGAGCTGCTGAGAGCTGCTGGGACTCACAGTCAGACGAGCTGTGAAGGAGAGGGTATGATGTGAATCAACTTTCACTAAAACTAAATCAAAATGAACTCTGCAGCCTTGTTTTGGGGTAAAAATCTCACATCCATTCCAACACAGCAACTCTGCCAGTTACACTTAAAATAATTTGTAATATTTTGGACTCCCTTTGAAAATACATGATATTGCATACGTTTCCAGTGACCAGCTTTGAGTGCTCCTCAGTTTTCACATGTTTGCTGTCTGTGTATTCTATCATAATCAATAATTATACTTTTATCTATTCAGTAAATGCTGTCAGTTGTAGCTTTGTCTCATATGGGTCTTTCTTCTTGAAGTTTTCTTTTTCCATAATGTGGTCTCAAAGAAAATGGTCACTGTAGCTCATTTCAAATGTTTTCCCATTTTCCAATTTTATAAATATGACTACTTTTTTTTACACTTATTGCAAAAATCATAATCATACAATCAGTAATTGTAACCAAAATTTAACACCATTATTAATTAATGTAAAAAATGGTTTGTGGTTGGTGGATGTGTCAGCAATAGAAACAAACAGAAGTCTGAAGTTCTTCCCTCCTGGGTCTCCACTCTGTGTCATTTTTTTATTTATTTGTCTTTTCCAGAGGCAAGCATGTTTGCCCCTTAAGTTCTTACACTTAGTTTCAGTAATCTCCATCCAGGAACTGAACTGAAAAAGAACTGAACATGCCAGTCACAATATCAGTGCACAGCGTCAGTAGGACATATAGTTATTTTTCTAGGGTCTACAGCCACAACATGCTGTTAAAACCTTCTGTTTTTGTGATGAGCAGCCATTTAGTGACAGTTGGCTTAAATAGGGAGGAGCTAAAAAAAAAGAAAGCTTGTTTCAGAGACAGAATAAACTAAAGGGCTGCTCCAAGGCAAATAAAGAAGGATTAGTTTGGAACTGTGATTAATGCAAAGTTACTCTAGTAGAGTCCAAGAATAAAAATAAATACTTTGAACTATAAGACGAGAAATTTGCTGACCTTGGTTTGTTGTGCAGCTCAACAGTGAGATCACAACTACAAAGAAAGGCAGATGTGTTAGTTTGACATTTCACAACTGAGACCAAAAAAAAAGAGTCCAGATGTGCAGTGATGTTTTCATGATGATCTTTTAGCAGGCTGAGCAGATGAAGTAGCAAGCAGCAGACTGGATATATGCAATGGAAAGAGAACAGACAGAAAACCTTCCTTTTCACACCTTAACACTTTACATCTACCAGTTTTTCTTTTACAAACACCTGAAATACCAAAAATGTTTTTTTTCCAGTCTTTTATGTTCTTGACATTTTGCTCTTCCTCCTTTTGATGAACATACAATGAACAACTGAGTTGCGCTGAAACTAAAACAAAAAGAAACAGGCACCGATAAAACTGTTTTAACAAGTTTTTTTAGTTATGTATTCATAGTTTTAAGTAACCTGAGTAAGTAAATAAATAAAAGTGTTGTAGGAACCATGAAAAACACCCTTAATATTTTCTCTTGTTGCTTGTCACGCCTTTTGAGCTCCAAAAGCTTGGCAAAACAAACACTAAAAAGAGTATTTGAGAACTAAATATGTTATATCAGCATGTATAAAATATATACAAATATTTTCTAATCTTAAAAACAAAGTGTGGACTTACATATCAGCGACAGTAGACACGTGCTATCCATTGTACTGCTTTGAACAGTTTTCTTTGATCACTTCACTTTTTGTATGACCCCTCCCAACAGCTGCAGTGAGGGTTTTGCAACACGTTAGCTTTTTTTTTCAGCATGCAGCTTTAATCTGATCTGAAACAGATGCAGAAAAAATAAAACACTAATGCGTGGCACATAAATGTGTGTGTGATCCCGCTGCATGAATAAACAGATTCCAGACTGTCACTGAGGCAAAGTGAAAACCTGTCTTAGCCTGCTTGTGTGTGTGATGGCTGCATGCAACCACACAATTCAAATACTCTGGTTTCTATCTTCCTTCTACATTAAGTTACATTCTACATTAAGTTAAGCTATTGTCAATGTGGTTTTAAGGTGGACCTTACAATAATAAAGAAAAACCAAACAAACCCTTTTAATAGGAATAAACCTTCAGCAGAACAAGACTCAGGGAGGGGCGGCCATCTGCTGGGTAAGAGAAGGAAGACAGGACAAAAGACAGACTATGGAAAGATCCAGAAATTAATAACAAGTATGATATAGTACAGCGAGGTCTATTAACACATAGCGACTGAAGAAAAATAACTCAATGCATCATGGGTGTTATAACCTCAGGATAAAAATGCTCGGAAACTCAAGTGCCAGTTTTAGGACGTTTACTGACCACTTTTAGAAACAACCACAGCTAGTCGCATACATACAGGAAACTGTCCCACACATAACATTCCGGCAGGGAGAACCCTGAAAAACCTCTGAAGGTTCCGGGGTGCAACATACATTAACAACAACACTGTCTATAACAATGGGAATCCCTGGTCCAGCCCTAACTATATGCTTTAGCAAAAGGTTTTAAGCCTAATCTTAAAAGTAGAGATAGTGTTGTCTCCTGAATCCAAACTGGAAGCTGGTTCCATATAAGAGGGGCCTGAAAACTGAAGGCTCTGCCTCCGATTGAGTTACTGTATATGTGGAGCTGCCTCTCATTTGGGCAGGTCATTTTGTTAAGTTATGATATTTTGTTAAGTATTTTTTATTAGAATTCTGTTTATTTGAACTCTGAAACTGAAACTGTTTTTGGCCAGCACAGGGCCAGCAGCACTTTTGTGGAGTTCAGTGGTCTTTTTTTTTGGGGGGGGGGTTCTCTCTATTCTGATTGGCTGCTTTAGAAGTGAACAGTTATAATCTGAAACCTTTAACCGTTCTGCATAGGCGAGTTTAGATGCTTTTTGGGGATACTCAAGCGCCTCTAAAAGTACAAATAGCAGTAATATTAATTCCTTTTAGTATTATTTTCTGTCAGAATTGACAACATTTGCAAGCATAACCTGTTGTTACAGAGTGTGGCAGCCTGTTACAGCAGCTCTTTTGAAGAGACTATATCCATTAAATTATGGGTATTTTTTAATAAAAGCCTGAAAGTAGAATCACTCCTGCCTCTTTGTTTCCTCTTCTCAGACCAGAAGATCATCACATCTGAGTCTGAACAGAACACAACACTGCCATGTCGAGCTCCAAACAACAACAAACCCATTATAGTGGTGAAGTGGAGCAGACTACCAATTCTCTCCAGCTGTGTTAATTAATTATCTATATTTGCCCAAAGTGTTCCAGTGTCCCAGGTTACTATAGTTACACATAAGAAACATAAGAAACACATAGCCCTGTGAAGCATATACCTGACAATCTTTGTTGGAAATGCAAAATTGAGGTGGGGACTTTCTTAAATTGTTTTTGGGAATGTTCCCTTGTAGCTCCTTTTTGGAAGGAAGTTGTCTCACTTCTAAAAGGTTGGTCAGGATTAGAATTGCCCTTAACTCCTGGATTGAGTTTGTTAGGAGACCACTTTCATATCCCAAAAATTCATAAAAATATTTTTACTGTTGTTATGGTTGGACTAGTAACTGCATTGAGGGTTATCCTCAGGCACTGGAATACTACAGTATGTCCTGAGCTGAAAGATGGGATCAGAGCAATGGCAGAGACTGCTTCCTATGAGTCCATGCTCAATAAACTTAAAAATGATGCAGAAGACAAAGATAAACATTGGGACTACTTTTGGAACTATCTGAAGCAAACAGAAAATCACGATCATAATACCATAATGTGAAGGATTATTAACTGTGACTACCAGTCCATATTTTATTTTACTGTCATTTTTATTTGCCCGCTTCTGTCTCTTCTATTTGAACCTAATGCTAGTTTCTTTTTCCTTTTCTTATACTTTTAAGGGGAGGGGGACACCAGCAGTTTTCTTTAAAAGTTTTTTTTTGAGGAAGAGAAAGAAGAAGGAAGGAAAAATACACTACTCCATCTTTTCAGAGGCATTTAAATTTGAGTTTGTTTCCTAAGCAAAAACAAACACAATCTATTCCAACAGAACATGATAACACAACCAAAATAGCACTCTCTAAAATGCCATGTGTTCGATTTGACATGTTGTTTCCTATTGATGTGAGATAACTGAAGAAATTACTGCTGTTTATTTAATAGTTTATTTGCAAGAAACAAGAATGAAAGTTACAAATGTATTGTGCATGACATGGGTATTAAAATGTGGTGACAAAGCCAGGTGCAGATGCGTTACAAGTTAATCTGGTTGTAAGGCAGTTTGCCACAGGTGGTGCTGGTGGACTGGATTCCGTTTGAGCACAAATAATGCAAACTGCACACTTTAGTTGTGAGGTTAAGGAAAGACGATTCTCCAGACTGATCACTTTCACAGCACTGGTGTGGTGACCTTGCAGTTCTCTCACATATGGGAGTATCACCAGAAAAAATGGTTTTTAATATTTTTTTGCTCAAGAACAATAAGAATTATAGATTGTTGTATTTAAACCAATACCAAAAATGTGGATAAGTGTTTGCAATTCATGATTTACAAACACTATTGCTCTCATCTAACAACAAACAGCAAAGAGGGGTGCACACACAACCACACACTAATGGAAGGAGCTATACATATAAACCACAGGTGTCAAACTCCAGGCCCCGGTGTTCTGCAGGTTTTAGATCTATTGTTGGGGAGCTGATTTAAATGGCTAAACCCCTCAACAGGTCTTGAAGATCTCCAGAGGCCTGGTAATGTACTAATCATTTGATTCAGGTGTGTTGACCCAGGGAGAGATCTAAAACCTGCAGGACACCGACCCTCGAGGCCTGGAGTTCGACACCCTTGATATAAACAAGTATGGGACTTGATCATGGAACATGACAAAGTCTTCTTGAGAACAGATAAGAAATCTAGAGTCGAAAGTTTATGAACTGGTTCAGAAAACATGTAAAAGAAAGTGGAAACTGATGATAAACACATGGCACTGGGTTTGATTCAGTTCGTAACTGCTCTGTGAGATTCTGTGGTGACATCATCACCCTCCTTGTCCAATCCCTGCTCACCACTGGTTGATCTGTTTATTACCTGGGGGCAGACAGATCAATTAACCAGAAGATGGAAAATTAAGGATTTAATTTATCACAGGTTCAGTTACAGACAGCCGTTAATTATCAGGGTATTGGTTACTAATTAACAGGTCAGTGTGTTACATGTGCTTCTATGATGCTAAATGTCCCTGTGAGGAGAGACAAGATGACGTATGGACAACACCAGTTAGTGACTAACTGGTGACTTGATGGACTAACTGTTAGTCCATCAAGTCAAAATGCAGGAGGGACATTCCAGGGATACCCATTTTTACCTGGATAAATAATTCAATTCAATTCAATTCAATTTTATTTATATAGCGCCAAATCACAACAAAAGTCACCTCAATAAAGTATTAATAATAAAAGTTTCACATAATGTGGTCAGTGTTTGTGAGCCAAACAACACTGTTGGCTCACGGCTCGAAGCTTTGCTCGACTCTCAGTCTTGGTCCCCCACATCAGCTAACATGGACATTTTGGGCAGAGAAACTCCACCCACCTGCTCTCCAATCCTTCTGTTTTTGAGGAGCAGCCTTTAGTGAAAGTTGCCTTAAATATGAAGGAGCTAAAAAAAAAAAAAGCTTGTTTCAAAAAGAATAAACTACGGGGCTGCTCCAAGGCAGATAACGAAGGGTTATTTTGAACTGTGATTCATGCAAAGCTACTCAAGTAGCGTCCAAGAATAAAAATGAACACTTTGAACTATGACAGAAGAAATTTGCTGACCTTGGTTTGTTGTGCAATGCAATGGAAAGAGACAAAACCTCATTTTTTACAACTTAACACTTTACATCTACCAGTTTTCTTTTTACAAACATCTGAATTACAAAAACATTTTTTTTCCAGTCTTTTATGCTCTTGACATTTTGCTCTTCCACCTTTTGATGAATAATTATGATAAACAACTGAGTCGTGCTGAAACTAAAAAGGAGAAGAAAGAAATAGTGTAGTTTTAGGAACAGATAAAACTTTTTAAACAACTTTTTTAGTTATGTATTCCTTGTTTTAAGTAACCTTAATGTGTTCTCTTTTCTTTAGTTTCGCTCTCTCTTGTGGCTTGTAAGCTCCAAAGAATAAAAGACAAACATTAAAAAAAAGTATTTGACAGCTGAATAATAGATACAGAGAAAAACCCAACAATCATATGAACCCCTACGACAGTGGGAATGAAAAACTCCCTTTTAGCAGGAAGAAACCTCTGGCAGAACCAGGCTCAGGGAGGGGCGGGGCCATCTGCTGCGACCGGTTGGGATGAGAGAAGGAAGACAGGATAAAAGACATGCTGTGGAAGAGAGACAGAGATTAATAACAGATACGATTCAAACCCGAGAGGTTTATTAACACATAGTGAGTGAGAAAGGTGGCTGGAAAGGAAAAACTCAATGTATCATGGGAATCCCCGGCAACCTACGTCTATTGCAGCATAACTAAGGGAGGATTCAGGGTCACCTGATCCAGCCCTAACTAATCTTGAAAGTAGAGATAGTGTCTGTCTCCTGAATCCAAACAGGAATCTGGTTCCACAGAAGAGGGGCTGAAGGCTCTCCCTCCGATTGAGTTACTGTATACGTGGAGCTTCCTCTCATTTGGGCCGGTCATTTTTTTGAGTTATGATATTTTGTTAAGTATTTCTTTTTAAAATAGAATTCTGTTTATTTGAACTCTTTCATGGGCCGTCTTAGTTCTTAAAATAGTTTGTTACTGTCATTTTAAATCTTTGTAATTTAGTGTCTTGGTATAATGAAACTATCACCAAGCATCTGAACTGTACATGTAAAATAATAACTAGAGCACTCAGAGCTCCATCTGAAGGGCAATAATTAAACTGAAACGTGCAGTTTTATGATGTTATTACATTATGGTGATGTCTGACCCTTGACCTTTGGCCTATGACCACTGCTTACTAAAAATGCCTGTTTTATTATCTTTACCCTTATGATTGGAGCAGAATTGGCTGAAATTATCAGTATCTACACAAAATCTAAACATGACATCTTTAACTGTGGAACTGCTTACTGATTATCCCTCTACTTTCGAGGGGTGAATAAAAGACAAAAATATAACATTTACACAAGTGTTCATGGCCTTGGCCATGAGACTCACCTGCTTACAGCCTGACACTGCTTTTAACCTGTTTGGTGCTAAGGTAAAGAATGTAATTATCTTCATAGGCCAGCTGGTGGTGCGGTGCTTAGCATTGTTGACTCACAGGAAGAAGGCCCTGACTTTAAATCTACCATCTGGCCTTTCTGTGTGGAGTTTGCATTTTCTTCCTGAGCTTCATTTTTAGTGAGTAAACGTCTAGCATTTGATTTCTGTAGTGATTAAAAACACACAGCAGCCACTGAGGCCTACTCATATAAACTCCCAGAAAAAGAAAATCACTAAGAAAGAGTTCAAAATAAACGGGACAAGAATTGATTATCACCAAATCTTTATACAATTTTATTTTTTAAAGGGTTTGCAATAAAATTTATACAATAGGCCTGTAAAATAACTAAAAATGTTCTATTTTTCTAGACTTCCTTATAGGTATTTATTTTGTGACCTGTCCAGGTACTCTGCCTCTGGAGTAGACTCCAGCCCCTCAGTGACTGTGATTGGATAAGTGGAAGAACAGGGATTCTATAAAGGACGAGGTAATCACCACATTTTATACTGACAGCAGTGGTGATGTTAAAGGGCAGGGGTGCCCAATCCCGGTCCTCGAGAGCTACCGTCCTGCAGCATTTAGATGCATCCTTGTTTCCACACACCTGAATCAAATGGTTTGATCTCTTCAGCATGCCATCGTGTTTGGCAAAGGCCTGATAACAAGCCATTCATTTGATTCAGGTGTGTGGGAACAAGGAGGCATCTAAAAGCTGCAGGATGGTAGCTCTCGAGGACCGGGATTGGGCACCCCTGTTAAAGAGGTTAAACTATTATAAAGCAGCTGCTGTTTTGTAACACACAGTTTTACCAGTAGATGGCAGCAAAATGTAAATGTGCATCATATCTAGCTCTGGCTTTATAGAGAGCTTTAACAGGAGGCACTCTGTGCTGGTTCAGGAGATGCAAGTCAGAAAAATGTCCGGTCTCAATCAAACACATTTATGAGTTTTCAGTTTATGACTGAACGCTTGTGTCAATAGACCTCTCTGCACTGAATCATACTTGTTACTAACAGTGATGGGAATAATGGCGTTACTTACTAATGTGTTGTCTTGTGTAGTTAGTGTGTAGTGTTGTGGATAGTTTTGTGTTGTGTGTCAGAACAATGAGGTGACTGCTGTCTCCAGGTAGAAAAAGGAGTGATACACCTGCTGCTGTCCGGCCTGCAGGTATCAGGCTGTGATGTTCTCCTTTATAGTGGACAGAAATTTTTGAAGTGGCACAAATAGTTTGTGTGGCACTTTATTGAATGCAGAACAGCTGATTGTTATGTAAATAGTTTGAAATGGTTATTAAAAAAAGGGTAAATGGATGCAAATAACTTTTTTGTTTGCAAAACTTGTGCCTATGATTTTAAAATTGACAATTTATATTTGCATTTGAAGTTATAAAATATGATTCATTAAAGATGTTTGTGGTTGTTACAGTAAAAAATATAACTTTTTCTACTCTGATTTTATGTTTTTTGTCTGATTTTAGATCAATTGTGTTAATACAGTATGTCAAAATGAAAATATAACTGTAAATTCAGACACGTGAAGTTGTGCTGAAAAGGATGATACCAAACAAGGCAAAGTAAATAGTTTTTAAAGGTGAAATGTAGAGGAAACATCAAAAGTAGTTAAAAATTGCCAATTATACCCTGGACCTCAGAGGGTTAAACATTTTTTTAAAGTAACGCAATAGTTACTTTTCAAGTAATTAATTACTCTTAGAATCTTGTAAATCAGTTAATAACTCAGTTTTGTTTTTGAAGAAGTAACTAGTAACTATAATTAATTACTTTTTCAAAGTAACTTGCCCAACACTGGTTATTAACCTCTGTCTCTCTTCCACAGCATGTCTTTATCCTGTCTTACTTCTCTCACCCCAACCAATCACAGCAGATGGCCGCCCCTCCCTGAGCCTGGTTCTGCTAGAGGTTTTTTCCTGTTAAAAGGGAGTTTTTGCTCAAATAGTCCAAACTCCAAAATAACTTGTTGAAGTTGGCTTTTCACTTTCGAGAGTTTTTCATCATACAAAATCATGAAAAACAAGAAAAAATGACTTTAACCATTTAAAAAAAAATCAAAATTTTTTTTGGTTGTTTTACTTGGATTACTTTGTACATAAAGATGAGATCTTTTCACACACATCATGCACTGAGGCTTTCTGCACAGTTTGCGGCCACTCAAGAGTGCCCATGCTGTTCTTAGCCTGTGGTTTAAGGTTTATTCTTTATTTTCTGCACTGGAGAGTGAAGTGTATCAGTTAGCCACAACCAAAACAGAACAACTCAAAAAAATCTTTTATCTGACACCCTAGTCACGTGAAACCCACAGAACCACATGAGAAAAACTAGTGAAAAAATCTTTTACAAAACATGATCTCTACATCTCTACTGTGGGATGAAGAGATGGATCTGACAAACATCAACAAAAAAAAAAAAAAAAATAACAGTGATCACTGAGGACATAAAACAACTTCAAGCTTAGATAAGTCTTTTAAATAAGTGTGTGTGTGTGTGTGTGTGTGTGTGTGTGTGTGTGTGTGTGTGTGTGTGTGTGTGTTGGGGGGGTGCCTTTAAGTAATATGTAGGTTTTGGTTAGGTTCATAAAATATACTTTTGAACATGTTGATGTCCTCTCGTCTGAGGTGTTGGTGGGGTCAGTTAGAGACCAGCAGCTGGATTGCGGCAGTTGGACTGGTGGACTACTACAGCCCAGAGTAGATGATGTTCGGCACTAGTTTAAAGCCTGAAAACAAACACACACAGTTCAAAGAACAGGAAACAAAATTACAACCTTTGTAGTTTAATCAAAACCAACAACATACTGTGTAGTATGTGGGCATACTGTGGGTACATTGCGGGCCCACAATGGACCTCATTGTTGGCCCCCCTCCTTGCTTAGTTTCGGTAACCTAGACTAGTGTGACAATCACACTGACCCACACAGCCCTAGTCTGGACCCCAAAGGGGCATATTGCTGTATATATCCCAGCTCTGGAGAAACCTGAGCTTAACATGATTCCCATGTTCCAAAGAATCTGCAGTCCATAACACAACTTCAGGGTGAGCATGACAGAAATTGCAAACAGAAACATTCTCAGATAAAATGATCTAACTTACATCAAAGGAAAACAAAAGGAAACACAGGCCTCTTGTCTGCCCCCCTGACATAAACAGGAGAAAAACATTTTATTTTATTTAAAAAACACCTGTGCTCTAGTGACTGATAGAAACAGATTAGATTAGATTGTAGAGCTGTAATGCATTCAAAAACGAAACTGAAAACTGTACAGCTTCCCTCTTTTGTTAACAACTTTTTATATGATTTGCAGATTTTTTTTCGATGTTGCTTTGAAAATAAATTGACATTCAGACTTTGGTGAGCCATGAGGTTACAGGTACATATTGATACAAAGATATTCGGTTTTTATTTGGTTGTTTTTCCTAAATTTAGCACAAATTCAAGCATTAAGATGTGGAACTGACTCCTGTCAAAATAAAATGATTTTTTTTAAAGATTTTAAAGGTCATGTCATATTTTTTAAAGTGGACCTATTCTGATCATTGTCAGCGTTACATTTTTATCTTTAAATTTCACTGGTCCATTATGACCCTCAGTCCATCCTGGTGCATACATTGACTTTTTTATTTGAAACACCTAATATGAACATCCAACAATGAAAAAGGTTATATATGACAGGGAATAAGAAAACCACTTTTACATTCGCTGTACCTCCAGTGCTGTTTGGTCTGTTGGCTATTTGTCCATCACTGACATCTTCATATATTCCCACTGTTGAGTAGACTGCATCTGGATCACTTCCTGTTCAATGAAGAACATTTAGATTACTGCAGGTACAAAAGCTGCAAGAACAGTGTTATATTAAAAGGAAATAGCAGTAGTTGCAATAAAAGCAAACAAGACATAAAACATCCAAGTCCAGGCTTAAAGCAGCAGTGCCCGGATTACTTGCATTGACAGTTACTTCCGTGCAACTGATATAACCTGGGAAAAAACCCAAACACATTTATGTCTTTGTTATTAGGCAAAGGTGTGCATTTATGGAGCTTTAACGTTTCTTGTAACCGAACTATGACGCTTGTCAGAAGTTTGCTTTCAGTGTGTAGCGCAGTCACGAATGACTACACGCATCACGATGGAATAATTAATGCCTACAGGTTTAGTATGTCTACTCGCGTTGTTCATATTTTTTTTATAAGACTGTCGAATAGTAGTTAAAACAATAAAGACCTATTGTGCCAGTATCACCATGACTCTTTCTTGTTTGTTCAGAATAACGGCTGAGAACATGGCATTTTAGGGCTACCAAAAAGTGATTGTGGCCTATAACTTGTGACAGAAACAATATTTCTGCTTGTTGGGTATCATACTGAAGGGCTATATGTGACATATCATATCCCAAACACTCTCCAAGAACTGCTGAATAACATTTAACAGAACATCAATACCTGTTGGGTCTGTCTAGCACAGGCCCACTGCTGGAATGAGACAATTTAACTACACAGTAAAAGCATTGAACACCAAGTAGGCAAAGTTCTTTGTGTTACTCATGCATGAGGGAGACCTGACCGGAGCCAGATGTCGTTCCGCCCACTTGACCTCCGTCGAACTCTCAGCCAGGTTCCCCATAGCACTCCTTTTATTGTGGTTACATGAATATGCATAGGTTCATCAACATATGACGTCTACATACTGTTATGATCCAATGTTGTGTTTGTTTTATGTGTGACTCCTCCCACCAGAGGATGGCTATGGGTTTCTTCCCCTTTTCTCTCTTTTTTTTTTTTTTTTTTTGCCTGTCCCGTTTGGCTCTTTTGCCATCAGAATTGTTGTCTAAAGGCAAAGAAAGATGCCCAACGGATTTACTTTACCAAACTGACCATCCCAGCCTTGCCGTAATGGTCCATTTGATTCACCTTTTATTGTTTATTTTATTTTCACTTACTGAATACGGGACAGACTTGACTGGGGGAAAGAAGGGGAGAAAGAAAGAGGGAAAGAGAAACAGCTGAGAAGAGGGACGGGGGAGAAGGGCAAAAGACAAAAACCAACAGAACGGGCAGAGAAAAAAAATGCATATATCAATCACCTGGATCACCTGCTGAGAAAGAAAAAAGAAAGCAAGCAGAAGAGAACAAGAGTAATAGAATAAACAACATCACAATGATATATGGGAATATGACAGTAAATACTAAATGTTAAACATTATTGTGCAGCACATAAGATCAACAGAACACAGTGTGCTTTGAGGTAGGAGCCAAAAAGGGTGTAGTTTGTGGGTGTGATCACCCGTGTGTACACCTGTGAGCATGGACGCGCTTGTTTTTTGTTTTTTTAAAAGGTTCCTTCATGTAATAATCTGCTAGAGGGTGTGGGGGGGCCACAGCCCCGTCCTCCAGGGCGTGAAGCAGGTGTGGAGGAGATCAAAACTCCAGACATCCAGAGGCCCCCAGAACACAAGAGACCAAGGAAGACCAACAGAGGGGCAGCTGCGCCACTGTCCCGGAAAGAGCTGAGGAGAGTCCCAGATGAGGGCTCACTCAGCAGCCGCGGAGCAGAAGCCAGGGGGAGTTGCAGTGACGCGCCCGTGAGCTCCGCCGGCAGCCAGCTGCGCCTGAGTGACCGAGCCCCAGGCCGAGAGGCCGGGGGCACCCCACCTCCGAAGTGGCCCGAGCGAGCCCCAGGCTCCAGGCCCCGATAAGCGGCCACCAAGGAGTGAGCCGGTGTGTACCTGGACGCCCATCCCCGGACACAAAGAACCACCAACGCACCGATGTCTGAGGGAGTCCGCCACTGGCAGGGGAAGTGGTGGTAGGGGGAGATAGGCCTCCATACCTTGGAGGGCCTGAGATGTCCCCAGAGAGGTGGCGCCTGACACCCAACCTGACATATAGACACAGACATACAGGCACACACAGATACAAACATCCATTCCCACCCTCATGCTCTCATATGCACTTACTCCACACTAAACCAACGTGGAGACAGACATAAAGAGACGTTGTACACACGATCACACTCCCCAAGCGTACTCTACAAACCGGGTCTAGGTGCCCCCGCCCCTGGAGGGGGGAACTGCACCCAGACCCAGGTGGTGTTTCCCTTTTCCCTGCGGTGGGGGGAGGCAGACCGCCCCGACTCCGCAGCAGCAGGAAGGCTCCACACTCCAGACCGCAGTCGGACGGCCAACTCCTCCTCCTAGCCCCCCCTGCTCCAGCAGGTCGCAGAGAACGGGGGTGAGAGAAGACTCCAGACCTCCCTCCACCCGCTCATTGTAGTGTTGATGCATGTGTGTTCTAAGGTGCATTTAAAACCCAGGAGGGCTTGGAGCTACCTGCCAGAGAGCAGCAGGTAAGCGCATGGTCCCTCCTGCTAGCCCTCAATGTCTACGTGTATTTAAAATTGAGAGGTGGGCAACGATGCCAGGGGTGGGGTGTACACCCTGATGGTACTTTGGACTCCGTGTATCGTGCCCACCCCCAAGATCCTATATGTATGTGTAATGAGAGTGTGAGTAATGTGAATGTCTAAGTTGTGGGATAAAATTGAGGCAGAGGAGGCAGAGGCAGCCAGAAGGGGACGGGGGGGGGGGGGGGGGGGGGGGTAGCCTCCTCTGCACCCTGGTGACATACCCCTACTCCAAGGCCCTGCATGTATGGGTGGTTGTGGTGGAGCGGGAAGAGGGAGGCAGCTGGAGATGGGGAGGGAAGGAAGGGAGGGGCAAGTGACCCCTCCCTGGGGCCAGCTCCCCCGCTGACCCCAGTAGGCACCCCCATACTCCGCGACCCGCCAGGGAAAGGGGGCCCAGGCCCATCCAGACCGGGCCCAGTGCAGCAGCGCCGCCCGGCCCCACAGAGCCCGGGACAGTCCACCCAACCCCACCACAGAGAAAACTGCACCCACCCCACCATCCACTCATCTTCCAGACTACATAAGACAATAAACACCCAGGCTGAGATCTTCCTCCACCTCTCCTGTATCTCCCCCTCCTGCAGAGGGAGCTCCTGAGGAGAGGAAAGCTCCTGCAAGATGTGACAATCTCCCCCACCAGTTGAAGAGCCCCCCAGGTGGCTCGACGCACCGGCGGCACCCTGCTCCAGGGCTGGGCCCCCATGCACCCACCCGCCCACAACCCCGGCAACACACCAACCAGGACCCAAGCCCCCGAGGCCCAGTCCAGGTCCCAGCCCAGAGACGGAGCGCCCCCAGAACCTCACGCCCATCCCGGACCCACCCAGGGCCAGCCAGGCTACCAGGTCAGTAACCCACGTCCGTCAGCACAGACCCTCCCCTAGCCCCGCTGCACGCAGCCGCGAGGAAACAGTCACCGGAGAGCCAACAGAGCCCCTAACCGGACATGACCGCTACCCCAGGTTGAGCCCCCCAAGGAAGATGCCTCCGGGGAACCCCCCGACGCCCTAAGCCTGTCCCTACCCCCACACCAATCACAACAGTGAAGGCGGGACCAAACTATGACCCCCCACCCCCACTAGGTGATGGAGCTGATCAAAGGAGCCCAGAGCAATTGATCTGATGTGGTGGCAGAGGCTGTATCAAGACTAATGTAATCTAATAGATATTTTTCCAGTTCATGAGGACTGTTTTCTTGGCTATGCATAGGGCAGTGAAAACCATATGGGCGATATTCTTTTCTGAAGTGACATTATCTAAGCTGCCCAACAAACACACTAAGGGGGAAGTTGGAATGTTACATTTCAGACACTTCGATAAGTCTTCACATATCTCGCGCCAAAACTTCTGAACTGGTGGACAGAACCAAAGAGCGTGGATATAATTGTCCGGTGAATTGGTTTGGCAGTGTGAGCAGTTGTTGGTAGACGTAAAGCCCATCTTGAACATCCGATGACCTGTATAGTGCACTCTATGTAATATTTTGTATTGAATTAATTGAAGACTGGGATTTCTAATTAGATGAAAGGTTTTTAAGCAAATCTGAGACCAGAAGTTTTGGTCTAAGTTAACTGATAAATCCGCTTCCCATTTTGCAATAGGAAGTGATATTGATTCATCTGTTTTAGAAAGCATTCTGTATATTTTGGATAGTAATTTGGGGGGTTTAAGAGTAAGAAATTGAACCACACTTGGTGGTGTTTGTAGTTCAACTTGACCCGGTTTAAATTTCTTTTTTACTATGGATTTAATTTGTTGATATTCTAAAAATCTTTTCTTGTTGATCCCATATTGTGTAACTAGTCTGTCAAATGAAATAAATTCTGTTCCTTCTAGTATATGTTCTAAATATTTGATTCCTTTATCACTCCAATCTGAAAAGTTTATCATATTATTGTTTTGTAATATGTCAGGGTTGTTCCAGATAGGTGTACGTTTGCATGGGATTAATGAAGACGCCGTCAATTTTAGAAACTCCCACCATGCTGTCAGAGAAGAGCTGATGTTGATGCTTTTAAAGCATTCATGTCGTTGGATGTTTGAGCTGATAAATGGTAGGTCTGAGATCTCTAGATTATTGCAGAGTGCTTGTTCTACATCTAGCCAAGGTTCATCTAAGAGGGTGTGTTTTAGCCATCCTGAGATAAACTGAAGCCTGTTGGCTAAGAAGTAGTGCTGAAAGTTAGGCAGTTCTAGTCCTCCTTTATCCTTGGTCTTTTGTAGTGTTTTTAAGCTTATACGTGGGGGTTTATTTTTCCAAAGGAATTTGGACATACATGAATCTAGAGATCTGAACCAATCTTGTGGCAGTTTAGTTGGGATCATTGAGAATAAATAATTTATTTTTGGTAAGACCATCATTTTTATAGCGGCAACCCTTCCCATGAGTGATATGGGTAGACATTTCCATCTAGCCAGATCATCTTCTACCTTCTTTAAAAGTGGGATATGGTTTAATTTAGTTAGATCTGCAAGCTTGGGAGAAACATTAATACCTAAATATTTTATATTTCCCGATTGCAGTGGTGTAGAAGAGGAATTATGGAAGGAGCAATTAATCGGTAGAACTGTAGATTTTGACCAGTTAATTGAGTAATCTGATATTCTTGCAAAAGAGTTTATCAATTCAATCACCCCAGAGATATTGGTTTGTGAATTTTGGAGAAAGAGTAACACATCATCCGCATAAAGGCTGATTTTATGTTCCACGTTCTTGCATTTTATGCCCTTAATTACTGAATTCTGTCTAATTGCTGCTGCTAGTGGTTCAATAAAAATTGCAAATAGTGAAGGGGAGAGTGGGCATCCCTGCCTGGTGCCCCTCAAGAGACAGAAGCTGGAGGATGTCTGGTCATTTGTTCTAACACAAGCTGTTGGGGAATTATATAATATTTTTAACCAGTTTATGAAAGAGGATCCAAAACCAAATTTGTGTAAAGTTGCAAATAGAAATTTCCAGTTAACTCTGTCAAATGCTTTTTCTGTGTCTAAAGAGAATATTGTAGTTTCTAGGTTTTTACTGTATGAGTAGTCTATCAAATTAAGTAATCTACGTGTATTTGTTGATGAGTGCCTACCTTTTATGAAACCAGTTTGGTCAGGATGAATTAAGAGGGGGGTTATTTTCTCCAGTCTCTTTGAGAGAGCTTTGCAGATTATTTTAAGGTCTACATTTATAAGGGATATTGGACGATAGCTTGAGGGATATACAGGGTCTTTGCCTGGTTTTAGCAGGAGATTAATGTTTGCAGAATTCATATTTGATGGAAGTCTGCCCTTTTCTTTAATTTCCAACAACGTTCTGTAGAAAACTGGTGCTAGAATCGACCAGAATTCTTTGTAGAATTCTGCAGGAAAGCCATCTGGACCTGGAGCCTTATTATTGGGCATACTTATCAGGGCTTCCTGGAGTTCACCTGGTGTCAGTGGTGAATCCAGTGCCATTGCTTGAGTGTCCAATAATTTTGGAAGAGTTATGTTGTCCAAAAACTGATCAATTTCTTTTTTAGATGGGTTTATTTGTGGTGAATACAACGTTTTATAGAAATCCCTGAAAATGTTGTTTATTTGTATCGGTTCATATAATGTGTTCCCAGATGAATCTTGAACAGCACATATAGTTGTTTTTTCTTTATTTATTTTTAGCTGGTTTGCTAGAAATTGACCGGATTTATTACCATGTTCATAATTTTGTAGGCGTAGTCTTTGTACTAAGAATTTTGTTTTTTTTATCAATTATCTCATTTAATTCTAGTTTTGTTTTGCGTATTTTGTTCAATGTTTCCTGATCTTGGTGGGACGCGTAGGCTTCTTCTAGTGATTTGATGTTTTTTTCTAATTCCTGAATATTTTTGTTTTCTTTTTATGTGATGAGAAAGAAATTATTTTACCTCTCATCACAGCTTTCCCTGCTTCCCATAGAACAGAAGCTGATGTTTCGGGAGTGTCATTATAGTTCAAATATGAAGTCCACTCTTTTTTAAAATATTTAATAAAGTCTTCATCTTTAAGTAGTGATATATTAAATCTCCAGTTTTTTCTTGGCGTAGTATTATTCTTGTGCATTAGTGTTAAAGATACAGGACCATGATCGCTGACAGCTATAGGGTGAATCTCAGTGTCTGAAATGTCGTTCAGCAGTGAGCTGCTGACCAAAAAATAATCCAGACGAGAGTAGGAGTGATGGACATGTGAGAAAAAAGTATATTCCTTACTGGTGGGGTGAAGGGAGCGCCATGCATCGCAAAGACCAAAGTCGCTCATATATTGTTTGATTATATTTGTGGACTGCCAATTACGCTGAGTTCCCGCTGTATTGAGCCTATCCATGTCTTCATTTAGTCCAAGGTTGAGGTCGCCTCCAAGAACAAGTGTGCCATCTAAGTGTTCAGAGAGTGCACTGAAAAAACCGTGAAAGAATGAGGGATCATCAACATTTGGACCATATACACTTGCAATACATAGCTTTTTATCACGTATAGATAGTTTAATGATTAAGAATCTGCCCTTCCCCTTTTCTCTCTTAGGAGGTGGACACCTGGGCGTGCCTGCTGAGTAGCTGGGTGGAGTCTCTTCCTGTCCTTGGATTGGATAATTGGCTAATCACCTCCAGTAGGGGCCAGATGACAGCCACCTGGCCCCTCTCTCCTAACCGCCACCATCCAACAAAGAACCTGTGTTTTGATTCGTTGCTGTGTAGAGTTTCTTTGACAAAGTGATTTGCAAGTATAACCTCATTTGTGTGTGTGTCTGGCGTTAGTACCTCATTTTTGTAAATAGCTGTAAATAGATTTGTCAAGTAACAATCGTGTATTTTGTTCACCTTGTATATATCCTTCACTGCAGCAGTAGGCGTGAGAAGCCATTTTTGTTGATTACGTTTTCTCCTGTTTTTCATTTATGAAGTTAGGTAAGTGAATTATTTTTTGTTTGGTTTTTATTTTGTGTAGGAAAGCGTAGGGACCATTAGGGAGTTTTGTTTGTTGTTTTTGGCTCACTGCTGAAGAAAATAAATGACCCCATAAACGACTTCCCTAAACCTGCTGGCCTGGAAGTCCAGCAGTTCATCTAAACAAAAGGCACAGCTTAAAACAGACATAGCTACGTTTATCCTACCATAAAACAATAAGAGAAGGTACGACCTCTCCCATGCTCCCAGGATGTGGGTGTGAATGCCAGAACACTCTGGAATGCACACAAAGTCTTGGCAGACTCCTAAGAATCACACATCCTATCACTACACAATCGATTATACACCTCTAAGCATATATGGTTAAATATTTCTAAGCATAAATGACAATCAACAATATAAACCCTGACAATACCGATAATATGCCATTTTCAAGCTGCCAAAAAGTGATTGCCGCTGTTGAAATTTCCCAATTCTTTGAATCTTTGGGCTGAAGGAAGGACAGTACTCTGTGTATAAATGCTCAATCAACAATCATTTATTTCCATACAATTCAACACTTATGAGCATTAGAACCATCATGATGGGGAGACCTGCCTGCAGAGGGTCACAGCAAGTCTCAAAATGGTGACGGGTTACTCAGCTTCTTATACTCTCTAGTGGCCCCCACCTGGTCGTAAAAGCCTAAACATTCACATTCTTTCTCTCTTACGGCGCCTAAGTTATGACCTCGGCTCCCTGTCTTTCTGCTCTTCATATCTGGACAAGGTCCTCTGCACACAACATTCTCTTCATGATTCAGCAGTATGAAATGTCAAGAAACAGTGTAACACATTCAACAGTGTTGAGTAATACAGGTCAATCCACTAGATCTAATGATTTTCACACTCTTTTAAGTCAGAAGTATAATGCAAACTAAAACTACATACTAATCACACACTCTATATTAAAGGGTATAATATGATCTACAGCAGTTAACATACTTCAACTATTTTGATTACATATATAAGGTAACATATAATAACAGAATAATATCACACCGCCTATAACTTGTCACTGAAAAAATATCTCTGCTTCAAAATTGTTCGATATCACCCAGAAGGGCTATATGTGACACATCATATCCCAAACACTCTTCAAGAACTGCTGAATAACTTTTAAAATAACATTAATACTGATAAGATGTCATTTTCAACCTGCCAAAAAGTGATTGTGGCTTATAACTTATCACTGAAACAATATTTCTGTTTCAAACTTGCTGGAAATCATCCAGAGGTGTTACATGCAACATGTTACATCCCAAACATTCCCTTAGAACTGCTGAATAACTTTTAAAACAACATTAATACCGATAATTTGTCATTTTCAACCTGACACAAAGTGATTGGCGCCTATGTCCTGTCACTGAAATAATATTTCTGCTTCAAATTTTATGGACATCATTCCCTAGGTTTTTATGTTACACATTTTGCTGCAAATTTAAATCAAGCCTTTATTGGACAGTGCATAAAAGGTCAAATTTCAAAAATGTTGTAAACCCAAAATAATACAAAAAAAGGATAATGATCAAATGGAAAGGAGGAGATCTGCTTAAACACATTAGGAACACCAAGTAATAGGAAAGAGAAAGCAAACGGTAATAAAAATGTCATTCCAATACAGCACTTATTAATTGAAACGAAAACCAAAAACGAATAACAATTACATCCAATTAAAGAAACCACCAGTTAAACTAAACTAACAAATAGACCAGAAACAGGGGGTATAGCCAGTAAACCATGGAACAACATATATATTAATTCTTTGCACACAGTAACTATGCTAACATGTTAGGAAACACAATTGAACAATCCTACAAACAAATTGCAATCAAAGCTGAACTCTAATGCTGTGAACAACACAGAAACACACACAGCAACACGAACATAAATGAATGAATTAATAAATAAACAAACAACCAATAAATATTATATGAGACTTTTGCTTTTTATGCAGTTTTTGCAAAGCTACATGTGGAAGGAAACCGTGACCTAGGATGAGCTGATGGTATAAGATGTAAGTACAACTCCTCTGATTTTATATGCAAAAAAAATTATTGTACTAGCTTACGTGGTTGCAGTTCTACAGGGATTTAAAAATAGTTACGCAAAACGGAGCGTGCCCGCTCTGACCGGTTTTAAAGGGTAAAATAAATTCTAACAACAGCTGATCAAGCTTAAACTGTCAGGGCTCTGTGTGCGGGCAGGCGGAGAGGAGGATCCAAGCGCAGGACTCGAACACGGAATCGTAAATCAGAACCTCAGCTTTATTGCCGACATGAAAACCCAAACGTGAAGTGACGTGACTACAGAAGCCAAAGAAACACACAGGCAGGATCTGAGGGTATGACACGACACCGAGCATGGGAAAACACAGGGCTTAAATACACAGGGTAGTAATGAGGGAATGGGCAACAGAAGGGAGACACAGCTGGGGGAGATCAGGGCTAACGAGACGGGGGAGCTAAGCTGCACACACTAACATAAGACAAAGACTTTCACAATAAGACAGGAAACAAGTACTAAACCAGATGCAGACATGACACTGAGAGACAGACTAGAAACTGAACAGAAACTGCAATTCACATGAGAACCCAAAACCTAAGAACTGATCCCTCACCAAGAATAACAGAAACAGATCCATAATGATAATAATAAACAAAGCACCAGAACATCAGAAAACAATCCATAATGCAAAAATAAACCAAAACATAATAAACTCAAAATACTGGGTCCAACGGACCCAGAACCGTGACATAAACGTGCTGCTGTTGTTTAGCGCGACATCTGCTGGTTTCTTCTTTTTGGCGCAAAGTGGGTGATAAACAAACAAACAAACAAGAGAGACGATCAGTTGATCATTGATCAGTTTCATGATTGAAGTAGCAACAGTAGGGTGGCCCCTAGAGACAAAGCACATACAAACTCCTAAATGCATACAAAGTCAGAAGCACATACAAATTCCAAAACACATGCAAACTCAAAAACACAACGGAAGTGCTCCACGACGCTAGGGGCAGTGTTGAGCTCGATTTTGCAAAATAAACGGGAAGTTTGTTGCAAAAATGTAGGCCTTCGCGGTCTACGTCGGCCGGTTCCTTCGAAGACCGAGAAGGCCGGAAGTGTAAGGCTGTGGAATGGGACAGTCTAGCCCTCAGATTTGCGTCACCGCTGTCTCGGTGGAGTTTAATGAACTCAGCCATCTGCGCCTCGCTATCTAAAATATAACAGGACACTGGTCTCACACTTCTGTTTAATCAGTTTTCTGTTTGACGTTTATTCAGCTGTGTGAAAATCCTGGAGGAGCCCACCCGATGGATTAATTAAGTTCTATTTAATCTATTCCAATCTAATAACTTTGATCTCAGGCAATCTGATTTACTCTGGAACAAATGAAACATCGAAAAAAGCCAAACAATTGCATTTTTAAGTTATCAAAGTGATTTATATATCATGTTTAACCTGAGTAGCGAAAGACCACAGGGGTCTGAAAACGATGAAGCCGGGAGTCCGCTGTTCTAGCCGGCTCGAGTGACCATTGAACTCCCCACCCCCGGCCTAGCAACTTTTGAGTTTGCATGTGTTTTGGATTTTGTATGTGGTTTTTGGAGTTCGTACGTGTTTTGAAGTTTGTATGTGCTTTGTCTCTCGGGGCCACCGTACAACAGGAGAGGGAGGGGGAGAGAATGAGAGAAGAAGAGGCAGCTGTACAGCGTAAAGACACAGAAAAACTCCAGCTTTGTGTCTTTTTCATTCTAGCTAAAGTCCGGGACAAACTGTGTTCCTTTTCAGCTCAATACGAAACACGTAATATTTTCTCTGAATACAGGACGATTCCGTTTTTTACGTTGGTAACTAATTAAATAGCTTTAAACAGCATCTGTATATTCTTTATTATTCTTTTTTTTTTTTTTTATCCAGGAAACTACCAACAATGAAGCTGTGGGAGATAAGAAAGGAAATCATGTTAAAAACGGCTTTAACTGTGTTTTTCGTCTCATGTTTCCTGGGACGTCTGGATTGTGAAGGTAAGATGTGTTTACCTGTTTGAATAAATCTTAAAGATTTTTTCTGTTCCACATAACAGTTGAGTTAAATTCAAGTGAACTTTCTGACAGGGAACATAAGTCCACTTGTTTTTTTTTTGGTCAAAAGTGGAAGCTGACATTACCTCTTCTTGAACATCGACTTCCTTTTTATTCCATCAAAACAAAGTGTATCTTAATATTTTTTTTATTTATTTATTTATTTTTTACCATCAATTAGAATAATAATACACATAAACATTCTGATTATAAATGATGAGAAGATTTTAAGAGTCGGTGTTTTGTTTTTCATAAATCGTGCAAGAAAAAAAACATTTAATTGTAGTTAAATTCAAATGCTAATATACAGAACAGGTTCAGATCATCAGACACAGCCTCTCAACTGTCTGGCCTTATGTACAGGTCCTTTAGAAATAAACTATGAAATGAATAACATGCCATCGCTGTCTGGTACACAAAAATCAACAGATTTCTGTATTAAACACCCTGAATGTGACTGACAAGTACAAACAGGTTTTTATACCTTTGTTTTATCATTTTGTACAGACTCTGGGCTTTTCCACAAAGTATGTGAAGCTATTTTACCCATTTTAGCTCAACAAAATCATTTAAAGGTCGAGTGGAGCTGAAAGATCCAGAGATGAAGAATGGAAACTTTTCTATGATTCTCAAAAATGTCACCATGAACGACGCTGGAATATATGAATGTTATGCTGGATACAACAGACAGAGACCTCAGCTTTTGAAGAGCATCAACCTGAAGGTAAAAGAATGTGAGTGTGAAGTTGAGCTGTTTCCTGGTTGTTGATGTTTGTTTCTAAAGATGTTGTTGATGAGACTTTGTAGAAAGCAGCTGGTCTGAGTGATGTGATCAGAGTGCAGTAGATAATGTCTGACAGCAGTTTGAAGAGGAAATTGATTCTGTTCTGTTCTTCACTCATCACCTACCTGACAGCTGACACCTCACACCTGTTTCTCACCTGCAGGTCAGACAGGAGGACAAAGTGGAGGGAAGGAGGATGAGAAGAATGACGGAGGTCAGAATTGTGGACTTACAGTTGGTCTGTCAGTTTCTGCCATGCTTCTTGTTGGTTTTGTGTTCTACAGAAATCGTAGAGGGCGACTTCTTCCAAATAATCCAATGATTTGTGTTCAGTGGGTTCATAACTGAGCTGTGAGTCCTGCTGCTGTTCCAGGTTATTATCAGTAAGTTCAGCATTCAGACTGACAGAGGAGAGACACAGGAAACAAGACAAAATGAAACTTTGCATTGTTTTGCATAATTATATGTTCCTGCTCACCATACCAACAAACTGCCTAATTTTAAAAATAATTGTCAGTTTAAATCATTATCTGTTTGTAAAATATTTTATTAGATTTTATATATAAAAAACAATAAGAATGTATTTGAATTGTTACAGATTATCTAGTGATTTTTAAAAAAAGTTCGTAACACATAAACATGTATCACTCAGCTACTGTACTGGTGTGAATGTTATATTCTCTTATCTCTCACACACACACACACACACACACACACACACACACACGATAGATTAGGCTACACTCTCTGGTAGGAGAGCCAAAAATACAGCCTGAACCAGCCCATTGGATGGGTTTGAAAAATGGGGGGGCTTTTTTTGACAAAAATAGACAGAACAAAATTGTCAATATTTTTTTGAGTGAGTGAATAATTTAATAAAAACAGTTGTTCTTCAACTGTTTTGTCTTCAATTGTCAGCTCATGTTCAGTTCAATTGTCAGTTTCATGTAATTACATTTAAAAGTCAAAGATTTGCTGCTCCTAGCTTCTCTCTCTTCCGTCCTCCCTGACAGAAGGTTTTTGTATTGTATCTTTATTTGTTTCAGACATATAAAACAAAAAAACAATATATACACACTACATATATTTTCATTTACAGATACGAATATATATGTAGATATACACACACACACACACACACACACACACACACACACACACACACACACACACACACACACACACACGTATGTGTTCAGATAAACAAAAAATATATAATGAAATAAAACAAAATCGTCTGACATAATGTAACAATGTTTGGTCTGAAAAGGAGTAGGAAGAAGTATGAACATACTTATTAATTCCTACCCCTGCTCAACATCTTATTGATCCCACATAATTCACCTAATTCCCATCATCACATACTTCACACGATACACGAGGAGAACCTATATAAACTTGGCTACCGTGACTGATATAATTTGGATATAATTTGATATTTTTATACATACAATGGGTGATCATCTTTATCGGTATCATATTCTTCCAAAATCAGTTTTCGAAGTATTTTCATGAACTTACTAATTCCTGAGCATTCCTGAGGTTTTTCAGACAGGTTGAGCAATCAGGCTTAAAAAGAGGAACAATGATCACTTTTAGGTTTTAAACACAATCTCATAATTAATATGGGGCTGGGGTGGTAGAGTGCAGTGGTTAGCATGGTTGTCTTACTGCAAGAAGGTTCTGGATAGCAATCTGCCAGATAGGGTGTTTTTGTGTGAGATTCCTCTGAGCACTCTGGCTTCCCCCAAAAGTCCAAAAACATGCATGTTTGATTAATTGGTGATTCCTAATTGAATTTTTTGGTATGTTAGCTCTATGACAGCTGTGATGGAGACTAAATTGAATAACCAGTGCTCTGGAGAAAAGAGGAAAAAAGTCAGAAGCAAGACAGAATACATGTGTACATGAGAGAGAGGTGGACAGGTGAACATGTATGGAGTAAAAGAGTTTAAATATCAGGGGGATGACAGGAGGAGAGAAGCTGCAGAGAGGCGTGTAAGACTGCAACTCTGCTTCCTGGTCCCAACTCTGGATTGTCATATTTTGGGGGGGGTTTAACAAATTTGGCCAGATTTCTAGAAATGAGGGCTGCTCCATCCAAAGTTAGATGTATGGCATTTAGTAACTGCTAAAATAATGTGTGTTTCCTGAGCAGAATATTTATACTAAATCTCAAGACAAGATACCTGTGGTAACTCCTCAAAAAGTACCCCTAATCTGTTTATTCCAGGCTCAATATCTTGAGCTTTAAAATCCGCTTTTTGCATTTCAAAATAATCCTTCTTTATTTTACCCTGGGCCTTGGTGGTGACCCTTAATTCAAACAACCTTCTTCTAATTGGTTTCCGATGGCCAACAGAAGGTTTGAACAACAGCTTGGTGGGGCATGAGACGTGAAATGTCTTAGCATAAAGAGTGGAAGAAAAAGTAAATACTGCTAGATTCTATCCAAAGTTATAACTAAAGAGCAGCTGTACCTCTGGTCCTCTTTGCTCTGATGGTTATCTGTCCGGAAATGATGTCTTCTGTTCTCACTGCTGAGTAGACTGCAGCTGGATCACTCCCTACACAATAAAATGAATTCAAATTACTGTAGATATAACAAACATTACAGCACTGTTATATTTAAAAAGAAAATACACGAGCACTGCTGGTACAGTTCTCTTGGATGTTTTATGTTTCATCATAATCTTCCATTTATTCCCAGTGTTGCTATAACCAATAATGTAGTTAATGCACTACAGCTGTGACAAATATTTTATTATTTGTAATGTTATATCATGAGAAGAGTAAGAGAAGTAAGAGAAGAGTAAGTAATAAGGAATAATGTTTATAAACCACAGCAGCTTTTCACACTTTTTTCTTATCCTTTTCTCATCATCTCTTTGCTATGAAAAGACTGACCATATGGAACTGTTTGTGTGCAAAATGAAGGTAGAAAACCACAGAGCTGCCAGAAGCTATTAATATAGACTGACACACTTCACCACAGAGCACAAAGCAAACTGTTGCTTTGCAACATGAATGCTATTATTAACCAAATCAAAATAGACTGGGGCAAGAATTCTCATTAGCTTCAGAACACAAAAACAGGATGCTGCGGCTGTGGTTACAAACTGAACGTTGGCTGTACCTGAAAGCAGGCAGTTAGTCATCTTTGTTCTGTTTAATCTGTCTCTTTATACATCCTGCTAACAGCTTCTGTGTGAACAAAACCCAAATAGAGACATGGGCACCTCTTCTGAGCTGCTTTGGGCAATTGCTGCTCAATTCCAAAACTGCTGAATGATCTGTTGCCCAAAAGTTGATAGAAAGTCACAACGACATTATACTGTATATTAATCATTACCAATAGCAGATCACGCCTCTGCAATGTTGCGTGGAGATCAGGGGCAGTACCTGTGGACTGGCAGACCGGGGTGGTGGTCCCCATCTTTAAGAAGGGGGACCGGAGGGTGTGTTCCAACTACAGGGGGATCACACTCCTCAGCCTCCCTGGGAAAGTCTATGCCAGGGTGCTGGAAAGGAGAGTTCGTCCGCTAGTCGAACCTCTGATACAGGAGGAACAATGCGGTTTTCGTCCTGGTTGCGGAACACTGGACCAGCTCTTTATCCTCTCGAGGATACTTGAGGGTGCATGGGAGTTTGCCCAACCAGTCTACATGTGTTTTGTGGACTTGTAGAAGGCATTCGACCGTGTCCCTCGGGGTGTCCTGTGGGAGGTGTTGCGGGAGTATGGGGTGTCTGGCCCATTGCTACGGGCCATTCGATCCCTATACAACCATTGTAAGAGCTTGGTTCGCATTGCCGGCAATAATTCGGACTCGTTCCCGGTGGGTGATGGGCTCCGCCAGGGCTGCCCTTTGTCTCCGGTTCTGTTCATAATTTTTATGGACAGGATTTCTAGGCGCAGCCAAGTGGAGGAGGGCTTTCGCTTTGGTGGCCTCAGAATCTCATCTCTGATTTTTGCGGATGATGTGGTTCTGTTGGCTTCATCGGGTGAGGGCCTCCAGCTCGCACTGGAACGGTTCGCAGCCGAGTGTGAAGCAGCGGGAATGAGGATCAGCACCTCCAAATCTGAGGCCATGGTTCTCAGCCGGAAAAGGGTGGAGTGCCCACTCCGGGTCGGGGATGAGTTCCTGCCCCAAGTGGAGGAGTTCAAGTATCTCGGGGTCTTGTTCACGAGTGATGGGAGAAGGGAGCCGGAGATCAACAGACGGATTGGGGCTGCAGCTGCAGTAATGCAGACGCTGCACCGGTCCGTCGTGGTGAAGAGGGAGCTGAGTGTAAAAGCGAAGCTCTCAATTTATGGGTCGATCTACGTCCCTACCCTCACCTATGGCCACGAGCTGGGGTTAGTGACCAAAGAACGAGATCGCGGATACAAGCGGCAAAAATGAGCTTCCTCCGAAGGGTGGCTGGCCTCTCCCTTAGAGATAGGGTGGGAACGCCTTGGTATTCCCCCGGATAAGCTGGAGGAGGTGGCTGGGGAGAGGGAGGTCTGGGCCTCTTTGCTTAGGCTGCTGCCCCCGTGACCCGGGATGATAAAGCGGATGAAGATGGATGGATGGATGGATGGATAACAGATCAACAGTCTAGATTAACTACAATCAGTCCCATTAGGCTCATGACTGACCTAAAATAATAACAGAATACCTCAAAACAAGATAATTAGCTTTTTCATAATGTCCAGGATTCTGGTGAATCAGGATTTGGTTACTTAAAAGTAACCAAACCTGCGAAATTCAGAATACGCCTGGTAGCCTGGTGTTACTTACCAGATGTCACTAGTTACTAAGATGGAGATCATTATAAAAATTAAACATTTTAATGTTTTGTTAGGATTTTAATGTTAACATTTAGATCAAAACAAAGCATCAGTTCTTGAGTGTTGAAGTGAACCAAACCAGGAGACAAAGAAGAACAGATGTACCTCTCATCTTTGATTTATTTTTCTTGTCTCTTATGATGATTTCTCCGTAAGTGACATCTTCAGTTCTCACTGCTGAGTAGACTGCGGCTGGATCACTCTCTGCACAATAAACACACAATAATACACACACAGAGGGCATTACTGCAGATCATGCAGAGTTGCTGATATTGATATTGATACTGCTCCTGCAGAAAGATTTTTGAATCTTTTCATTTACTATTCATATTGTTATATCGGTCTAAAATAAATTAACATAAACGCTCCTTTACAGATAAATCCAGGATCAGGATGAGGCCCCTTTTTAAGGTTCCTGGCCTTTTTTTGTGATGCACGATATAGGCCAGGCCTGCCCAATCCCGGTCCTCGAGAGCTACTATCCTGCAGCTTTTAGATGCATCCCTACTCCAACACAGCTGAATCAAATGGTTTGATCTCTTCAGCATGCCATCATGTTTGGCAAAGGCCTGATAACAAGCCATTCATTTGATTCAGGTGTGTGGGAACAAGGATGCATCTAAAAGCTGCAGGACGGTAGCTCTCGAGGACCGGGATTGGGCACCCCTGATATAGGCTATAGACTAAAATAAATTATTCTACCTACCATCATGCAGACACTGCCTCGATACAATTTAAACATTTTCACATCTATTCTCTGCATGTTATTTTGTTATATTTTGATTTACACATACATAGTTTAAATAACTTAACTCTGTTAAAACTATTCCCCTCAGTCATGGCCGCTTCATGGTTATAGGCATCAGCAGCATCAGATGGGCTTATCTGCTGCTTCAGTGCTACAAAAACATTCCATTTAAGAATTATTTAATATTACACAGATCATCCTGGAACCTATGAATTGTGTTTATTTTCATCTTAAAACTAAGGATTGTCGTGAATTATCCTCCACTTATTGGGTTCTAATAAGCTAATGACCGTGGTCATATTAATTTGTTTTATAACAAAGGTTGTGCTGACCTTATTGGTCATGCTGAAAATACAGAGTTTGATCTGTATAATCTCTTTATCAACTGCACCTGTGGTCTGTAAACAGGTCAGTTAACACAGTATATTTTTCAGTATCTTCCTCCAACGTCTTTCTTTTATTGAGCTTAGCCTTTTCAATTCCTCGTGGCCTCGTGCTGCCCTCTATAATCACAGACTGATGCTTAACAGTGTTCCTGTCACATGCTTCACCAAGTTTGATCTCACACCCTCTGGCGGACAGAGGCTCAGAGATATACAGATATATGGAGGGAGATGTTGCAACAGTTTGAAAATACAACACGTTGGAGAAAAAAAACAAAACATTGCAAAACGTTCCATGGTTGGAATTCACATTTGTGTCTGTGTCTTGTGTTTGTGTCTGTGTGTGCCTGTTTGTCTCTGTCTATACGTCAGGTCGAGTATCAGACGCCACCTCTCTGGGAACATCTCAGTCCCTACAAAGTATGGAGGCCTATCTCCCCCCCACCACACGCCCTGCTGGTGGCTGATGCCCTCAGCCGTCGGTGCATTGGTGGTTCTTGGTGTCTGGGGCTGGGAGCTCAGGTATGTACCGGCTCACTCCCGGTGGCTGCTTGGCGGGGCCTGGCGCCCGTGGCTCGGTCAGGCCTCTTTCCAAGCAAAAGCTTGCAAAAGCTTGGCAGGGACTCTCAACCATTTTTTTTCCTACTCAAACCTTTTCTTCTGTTCCAAAAAGTTGATTCTGTTCATCTGGTTTTTAGTGGGAGAAAAAGCTACGTCCAGATGAACAGAATCAACTTTTGGGGATTTCCTTTCCTGGATGAATGAGCATGCATCAAGACCTTGTCTCCTGTTTTGTGGCCAGGGAGCATAAGCGTTTTACTTTTTTGGGTTCACTTTATTGTTCACTGTTTCCTTTTCTGCTGGTTGTTTTGGCAGTGTAGAAGCTACTACTTAATGGTGTGAGGTAATTATAATTAGTTTGTAAGATTGTAAAATTTATTTCATGCACACAGTTTTTTGTTTGGAGACTCAGCTTATGTATAACTTGAGTTGTTGCCCTGTTATGTTGCACCACTTTTGCCACAGGGGTCATAACACTTGGCAAGCTCCAGTTTAGATTTTTTTCTCATCCTATATCAGCATTTATGTGATGGTAGTTTATGAGTAGCAACAGTATCATTCAAATGAATATTGCAGAAACTTTCCACGCCATAAAATTGCAGTGGTGTGCGACGCAATCAGTGCTATGTGTATACTGGTGCCTTAATTCTACCTGTCTAAGAAAGACCAGGGCTGTTGAATGAAATTCACATCATGTCTTCATTTCTATGGACCTTTTTGTTAAGAGCAGTGGCAGATTATGGAACCTCTCAATAATTCCAGATGTTAGCAACATACGCTCGTGCGACAGCGCATTTAAAAACTCTGGGTAACAATAACTGTTCAGACAGATCCATTTATACCTTAATAATTTTCAAAATTGAAAGTCTGTCACTTAATTTAAATTTGCATTGAAGCACTGCAAGATATATTTGTAGTCTCCATGTATCACATGACAGCTCCAGTTCTGAAGCCCTGCTGATGTGACTTTGGCTCCGAGAAAGAAGAGCGATGGGCCAAACCAGCAGAAACATTTCAGATTCTAATAAACTACTAAATATATTTATATAGGTTACTTAGAATTTGTGAACATTGAAGACACAGATAATCCAAATGTTGGTGTTAAAAAAATATGAAAGTGAAGGAAAAACGGAACTGGAAGTTCTTATTTCAAATCGTAATTTAAAAAAAAAAAAAAAAAAAATCTGAATATTTGCTAACTTTTATTAACAATTTTGAATTGATGACAGTGTGCACAGTTTATCAATAAGTTATAGATATTCCTTTTTAGAAAAAAAAAAAACAAACACAAAATAAAAACAAAAAGAAGAAGCCTACAAACTTTTTTTTTGATGAACAGGAAAGTGGACGACAGCGGAGCTGTTTTTTTTAATTATTTTTTTTTTATTTATTTATTTATTTTTTATTATTTTTTTTATTTTTTGTTAACCACAAAGAGTAATTCCAGTGCGCAAACAACACTCAGCAGTGAGATTTTAAAGATGAGTACATTTGAAAAAAGCTTCAATACAAACGATGGGAAAATGAAAACTTTGTACCAATATTGGTTTGAAGTGTAAAAATATGGACTGTAATTTAAGATTATTAAGTCTAGCATTAAATCAATAAAATACTTTAAAAAAAAAAACAAAAAAAAACACTTATTTTCACAATTCTAATAATCTCAACATAGAAAAGGTTCTTTTTGTAGTTTGTTTTCCTATTTTTTTATTCTTCTTTACTCTATAATAAAACCAGATCTTAATTATTTATGAATTTGAAGATCAGAGAAAAAGTTCTCCTGGATAAAACTATGATCACAATGCACATTTTTACTATTTTAAGTTTAAATGTAATTTTGAAAAAAAACAAAAAAAAATAAGTGACATCCTTTTAAATTGTTGCATTTTATTTTATTTTATCTTTTCTTTTTTAGTGAATAGTGGTGTTCTCCCTGCTGAACAGAGTGCAGCTGGACCACTCTCTGCATAATATAACACACATGCAGAGGACAGAGTTGGTGCCTTTTTAAATGTATGTGTCTGAAAAATACTATGGCTGACTGTGCAGGTAATAGTACTATTTAAATGTTTTTAGTGCTAATTAACAGGTGTCTGTGTGATGCATTAGTGCAATGGATGTAGCTTGTAAACAATTCAGTACATTATTGTCTCATCCAAATATAGTTACTTCTAGCTTAAAAAAAAAAAAAAAAAGACACTATGGTATGCTTGCATCCCATAACCTTGGGTCCTAACTCTCTACAAACCCTGAAACATAAAAATGCCCAGTGTTCTCAACACTTTATAAATACCACAATCATGCAACCCCACCCCCAACCCAGCAAAAGACAATATTACCTCTTTGTCTGGCTGGCTGTAGTTGGCGAGTTGATATTTTGATGTCACTGTACATGATGTCATCTGTGATGTCTTCTCCATTTTCTTTTTGATCTGCTGAAATGAACCAATAATGTTTAAGAAAGTTGTTTCCCTCTGCCATAGAGAATAAATACTAACACTAATGCTATTGTAATCATAATGAGTGTATACTTTACTTTGTTCTACAAAACAAACCTGGACACGTGTAGTCTACAAGTCTGAGTCTCACCTTCAGGTTTCCTATGAACAAGTCGTCTAATTAGCAGAACCACAACACAGACTGATGCAGCAATCAACACAGGGAGGATGATATGGACATGTGACACATGTTTATTATGAGGAGGAGGTGTGGATGTAGGTGGAGGTGTGGTGTTGTGTTCCCCTAAAATAAAGCAAACACAGTCATTAAGTTGTCGTCACATAGTGAATGTTGAAACCTGCAGAAACACAGACAGGTGAGTGTGTCACCTGTGACAGTGATCCAGCTGGATGGAGACTCTCCATGACCGCTGATGTCACACTTGTAGAGGCCTTCATCAGACCTGGAAACATGCTGGATGGTCATGTGACCTGTAGGCTGCTTCCTGATGAGGGAGCCATCTTTATAGAAAGCAGCTGGGAGGTTGGAGGGAGTGGTCTTTGTTTTACAGAGCAGAGTGACGTCATCTCCCTCCATCACAGGGAGGACAGGACTCTGCAGGATCACTGATCCACCTCAACACAGAGACAAACTACAGCATTTCATCCATTTACACACAGCTTCATCAACACTAACTCCACACACTCAGCTTACCAGTGACTGTCAGGTTAACCATGTTACTGATGGGACCCTCTCTGGACTCACACCAGTAAACCCCACTGTCCAGTGTGTCAATGTAGCTGATGTTACAGGAAGAACCAGCTGGTTTTCCAAATCCATCTCCACACTCAGCTCTGGTGTCTGTTGTCGTGTTTCTCCTCAGAGTCCATCCAGCAGAGCTGTCGTCCTCCTCACAGCTCAGAGACACAAAGTCATCCTTAAACAACTGAGAGCTGCTGGGACTCACAGTCAGACGAGCTGTGAGGGTTACAATGAAAAACTGATGATCTTTTTACTTTACACTCTGAAACATGAACCCAAACAGGTCATATCAGTGAGCATTTATCAGGTTTAAACTGTGACAGAAGAAGGTTACTGACCCTGGTTTGTTGTGCAGCTCAGCATTGAGATCAGAACTAAAGAGAAATTAAACTCAGGTTGGTTTGAGCTGAACATGAAGAACAACTCCACACAAACAGCTGACAAACCTGCTTCTCTGCTTTTTTTTTGTTTTTTTCAATCTGATGTCAGATCTGATGTCACCTTTCAATAACATTTGGGCAACAAACACAGTAATCAGTAATCATACTAACAAATATACAAATATCCAGACAATTTGGATTCTTCAATCCCCTCGGTCTCAGTTTTTATCTGGGAAACAGCTCTTGAAGTCATCGTTGTGATTATATAAATACGCTGTGAGAAAATACAAAATATCCACTACTTTGAAATAACACAATAGACTAACGTGTTCATTGTGTTGATATGAGTGAATGATTTGATCTTTTCACTGCCTGCTGTGTTTCCTCGACTCCTGAGCAAAGATAAAGAGTCAGTTCACACCTGCAGTTGGTCCTCGTGGTGTTTGAACTTGAATTCAGCCTGATTTGTTTTTCATGTCTTCTCCTCCATCATCAGTTATCAGGAGAGCAGACAGTCAAAGTACAAGAATTCAAACAAACACAGAGATTCTACTTACAGAGCAGACACAGCACAGATGTTTCCTTCATCGTCCTTCTCACTCATTTCAGCTTTTTTTCATTTCTGTCACTGACACCAAGTAAAGCCCGCCCTCTTCCTCTGAGCACCAGCTTTTCTTCTGGTTCAAACATAGAATTGGGGAACTCAGTTTTTTTTTTTTTTTTGAGTAAAATGATAAAACTATTTTTAAAAAATATAACTAGAAAAACATTATAAGATCTTTTGTCTTAAAAAGTTGAAGCTGTAATGCCCACAGACATTTGTCTGTTCACTGAAAAGACATTTGAAAAACTCACTATCTTTTGATGCTAGTGATCTGTAGTTTGGTTGATGAACAAATCCATGTCCATGTAGTTACGTCCCCCTGTCATGGTCGCTGTGTGGCAGGCAGGATGAGGACCCAAAATGCAAACTCACGGACTCAGGGGATAAACTCAAAATGCAGCTTTATTGCTGACAGGTGACAAACGAAAGCAGTGATACCAAAGCAATACAAAACTAAACTACACTGGGAAAAGCTAATTGTACCATATACCAGAAGACACGGGGAGAACCACACACAGCACGAGGGAGACGCAGACATAAATACACAGAGGGTTAACGAGGGAAGTGGGAGCACACGGGGAACACAGCTGGCACAGATAACCATAACGAGACAGGGCGGGGTGAACATAACATGACGTATACAGGCGCGAGAGTCACAAAGTAAAACAGGAAGTACACGGGGGTTCAGACAGGAGGAGAGAGAGAGCACAGGGAGAACATAGACATAACGGGCAGGGGAAACATGGAATAAAACATAAGGAGAGACGAGGGCTCACAGATACACAGAGGGGCACACAGGGGGTGAGAGTCACGAAGGGAAAACACTTAGGGAACAACACAACAGGGCAACTCAGGAAACATGGCCTAAATAAGGAACAAAATACAAAACACACAAAAACTGAGAATACTGGGCCCACATGGCCCAGGACCATGACACCCCCTCAGTGAGAGAGACAGAGATGAGCTGAAACATAGGAATCAAACCAGGGACGCTGCTGTTATGGAGCTGAACTGGAACCATTCAGACACTGAGGCCCTCTGAACACATTTTAATTACAGCTGTGCAGAGACACACTGATGACTGACTGGAACACTATGATTCACATTTTACATTAACACCATCCTCACACATGGTTTATATATGACCACTAGAGGGAGACATTGCACTTTACATACTAACATGGATGCCAGCTAATTAGCAATGCTGTCCCCCCTTTATTATGCAGACTTACACAGAGCATCATGTATCCCAATTTCTTGAGTGGAGAATAATATTAGTCTTAACACTTAACTGACCAACAACTCAAATAGAGTTAATTCCGAGTTGAGCAGCAAATCCATCAGGATTATCTAGCTGAGGTCCACCAAGCTCCACCACTCAGTGAAAGCACTTGTGGAGCTGTCTGATTAGGTAGTCCTCCCCCAGTTTGCTATCTGAGCCTGTGGGTAATGGGTTTTCAGTGCAAGTGAAAATCCCCACATAAAAACAAATACTCCTCATCACTACAATCTTAACAGTGTCACATTGGACATTTATATAGAAAAAATAACATTCTATCCACCCCTTTGGTTGGAGTATATACAGTGGGGCAAAAAAGTATTTAGTCAGCCACCGATTGTGCAAGTTCCCCCACTTAAAATGATGACAGAGGTCAGTAATTTGCACCAGAGGTACACTTCAACTGTGAGAGACAGAATGTGAAAAAAAAATCCATGAATCCACATGGTAGGATTTGTAAAGAATTTATTCGTAAATTAGGGTGGAAAATAAGTATTTATTATATTTATTATTTATATTTATATATTATATATATATATATATATATATATATATATATAATATATAAATATAAATAATAAATATATATTTATATATTTATATATTTATTTATATTATAATTGTATATCGAGAAAAGCAAAATTCACATTTTCATATTTGGCTTTAACTTTCAATAAATGCTTTGCATGAAAGAGGAAAAAAATCTTACAGATCCCCACCCCTCCACTAAAGCTCCACTTGTGACTAAAAATGACCTCAAGCCCACAGCGCTTCCTCCAGTCACTCTCACTGTTTCTTGAACTGACATTATATCTAATTCCTTTAAATACACAAGCTTGAAAAAAGCAGCTCTTTTCTTTTCTCTAGCATTGCTTAAATTTAAAGTGCCTATTTCAAATTCACATTTAAACAAGGAGAGATGGAGAAAAAAAAACAGGGACATACATGTCTTGATCTGTTAACACACCATCAACAAAATTTCCAGATTTTCTTTTTGTCAAAACCTGAGACGACTCAATCAACTCCTTCAGGTCTGGAAGTAGTCCTCCACTTTTACCAGCCTGAGGCCTTTGTCGTCTGTAAGAACCTTCTGATTTCAGCAGCAGAGTACAGATTTTGCTGTTCCTGGTTCAGAGACAAATCACCTTCAGATGCCATACTGCTCACTCCTGCTTTGTTTCCTCTCTTGGCTTTTAAAGCTTTAGTACTGCTGTGTTAGTATGGCAGGTTCAGAGCTCTTCTTCTTCTGGGACAATTTCAATAAATCTTTATCAAACATATTGTCATTCTCACAAAGATCCTCACACACAGATTCATGAGTTGTTTCATTTTTCTGATTTATGTCAAAAACACCTGCAGACTGGTCATTATTCATACCAGTCTCTATGATGTCAGTGCTCCTCTGATTGTAATGCTCACATGATTCTCATTCTGTCAGACCTATCACTGATCATAAGGGGGTAACTTTCAACCAACTCCTCAGTGGGGGGGGGGGGATTGTCTGCCTTAGTAATATCGGGATTACCGTGGCCTTGGCAGGCTCTGCAGGTGTGATCTATGTTTCCACACCAGGTGCCTTGGGTGGCACACGCCCTTTAACTGCATCATCCATTGGCAGTGTGTTTCTTAGCCTTTCTGGACAGAATGAAATAAAATGCAACCACAGCCATTTAAGGGGAGCACTCTGTATCTGAGGTCATTCCCAGTAATGTCTGAACTGGGACTGTGTGTGATGCAGAGAGGTGGAGACTGGAGGTCTTGATTGAACTACAAAGCTTGTAATCATGTTTCCTGTTGATTGAGCTGTGTGTGCTTGTGTTCAGACTTTAAACCAGAGCCAGATGTTGTCTACTCTTCACTGAAGTAGTCCACCAGTCCAACCACTGACGTCCACCTGCTCGCCTTTGGTCTCCCACCTCAGAGCAGAGTGCATCCACGTAATAAAAAATATTTCTCTACGTATTTTCTCTCTTAATTGCAATGATATAATCCCCAAATTATACCTTTTCTTATTGGAAATTTTTAATGTGTATTGTGTAAATATAAGTAATCCACATACACTTAAGAGAATCTAATAAAAACACTTTGCAGTTTTTTCTGTTCCTTATTAATGTCACTGTTTTGTTTCCTCATCTGGTTCTGTAGCTTTCACAAAGGTGTCAGATGGAACATTTTATTTTATTTTTAATTTAGGAAACCATTATATTTTTCTTCATTGCTCTGCTGCCTGGGAAACTATCAGTACCGCTTGAAATACCATTGAGTCATATGTACAGACTGCTACCATCTACTGGTAAAACTGGGAGTTACAGCCAGCAAAGGTGCTTTTTAAAAGAAAACGGCTTTACCTCTAAATATCCAGCAGGTTCCCAGTTAGAACTGGTAAAAAAATAAATATGTTGCAGAATGTGATAACTTGTTGAATAGAATTTGGGTGTGAAGGTGTAGAAATGTGTAGTTTGATATTTACACAAATATACTGAGAAGAGCAAACTTCTCTCTATCTTTTACTGCTTACAACCACAGCTCTGTATGAAAGAGTATTAGGGCCACATTAAAAAAAACATTTCTGATCATTTTGAGAATAAAGTCGAAATTTCAGGCTTGAAGTAAAAAATTATTTTGGGAAGAAAAAAGGCAAAATACTTTTTTTTTTTTTTTGAGAAAAAGCTCTTAATGTTATTTTGAGAATTAAGCCCAAATGTGGAAATTACAGTTGTTTCCAGACAAACAGCTGCCACAGCTGTTATACCCTCTACAAAATGCCTGTAGAGTTGGTGAATTCGTACTTCAGAATCCGTATTAGTTACAAGGAAATCTTTCTGAGTTAACTTGAGTAATTACTTCCTCCAAACCGTCAATGTGTCTTTCAGACCCCATTCCTACAAAACTGCTCAAAAATCCTTGAAAGAGTAGTTGTCAAACACCTGACACATCATTTGCAGAAGAATGGCTTATTTGAAGAGTTTCAGTCAGGTTTCAGAGCTCATCACAGCACAGAAACAGCTTTAGTGAAGGTTACATGTAGTGACAATTCCTTTACTTTTAAAAGTTCAAACGTCCCACAACTTAAAGTCCACAAGCCACTGCTGCACTGAGGTAATATTTCGTACGCAGGCAAAAGAAGTCCATTGTCCAAACCTTTTAGTTGAGAGTTTTGGTTTTGGTTTATTTATCCATTTTGGCAAGCAATAACAAGATCCTTCCTGCTGCTTCTCCTGCTCTTGTAAAAAACCATAGGCCCACCCCAATGCATGCTGGTCCTATACCAGTCTCTTTATTTATAGAAACAAAATGGCCCTACAGCTCTTATTGACTAATTTAACAAAATAACAACAAACAAAACAAATCATTTAAAACAAAATATTAACCAACAAATAAACCCCAAAATATAAATAAACTAACAAACTTTAACTAATTTCAAAATAATAAAAAATAAAGAACAAATAGCTCCAACATTACAAATGATCTACTTATGGCCTCTGACAGTGGACTCATCTCTGTGCTTGTCCTCAGTGCAGCGTTCGATACTGTTGACCATAATATTCTAGAGTGATTAGAGCATGCTGTAGGTATTAAGGGTCCCGTGGCACAGTGGTTTAAATCATATCTATCTAATAGATATGATTAAACACAAAAGGACTAAATCATATGCAAAAAAATTCTGTTCATAGCCATAGTACACGCAAAAAACGGTGAGAAAAAAAACACAGTTTCTGCGCAGCACCTTCACTGTCTGCAATGACAAGTAGTGAAACTACTGAATTGCTATCAATACATTAATTGTTGCTTTCTGATACAATAAAATAACACACAAAAAAAGAACAAAATAACTATAACAGCAAACTCTATATTCCTAATTTGAATTTTTGCATTTTCATGATTTTTGTTTTTTATCTATTTTTTTCTCAGTTGTGAATTAAAAAAAAACTGAGTGGTTAATTTTGTTTTCTTTCTGGAAATCCTTTTTTAAATTTAAATATTTATTATCGGGTTAATAATTCATTTTGATTTATTATACTTCTTTTGTCATTATCCATTAAATTATCACTAACTTAATTGTGGTCTAGAAAAGAATAAATTAATGAGTGGATCATTTTGATAGTACATATTTTTATTGTAAAATTAATAAATCCGTGGAAACATGCTTTTATTTTGATGGAGATGTGTTTCCGGGTTTTCCATACGCTGGTTCATGTAAATCACGTGACTTCTTCTTTTACATATCAGTCATAATTCGTCCTTTACGAAAAGCGAAACTACGTGACAAAACTTTCTTAGATAAATCTGCTACTTTTAAACAAGCTCTGATGTTTGACCAAGAAACTGCCAACAAGTGAATCTTAGTAGAAAAGGAAGTGACAGATGTTAAAATGTTATTTGTGTTTTTCTTCTCCAGTTTTCTGGGACGTCTGGACTGTGCAGGTAAGCCTTTTGTACCTGTGGGAATAAATCTGTCTGATCATCGAGATGAGGAGCATAGAAATGCTCAAAGGAAGTAATTTTGCGGGTTTATGAAATGAATTTACTCAGATTTCGCGTTAGAGCGAAGTTATCCGCTGTTTCTGTTTCTAGTTGTTTGAGTCAGTGTATCAATGCAGAGTAAATGTACGTGAGCAGGTAATGACGGGAGAGGAACTTACAATTAAAAAAATGTATGTTAGTTCGCTATAAGAAGAGTCACGATCAAAGTTTAGTTTCATTTTCACTTCGTGTAATGGCGGAGTCCATGAGGAAGTTTCACCTGATTCTCTGTAAGATCAGGGGCGCCGCTGGTGTGCGCGAGTAAAATTTAAGATTAAGCTTATACCAGGGAATCGCATCTGTAACCGGAAGGTCGCCGGTTCGATCCCTGGGCTCTCTGTCCTGGTCGTTGTGTCCTTGGGCAAGACACTTTACCCTACTTGCCTACTGGTGTTAGCCAGAGGGGCCGATGGCGCGATATGGCAGCCTCGCTTCTGTCAGTCTGCCCCAGGGCAGCTGTGGCTACAACTGTAGCTGCCTCCACCAGTGTGTGAATGTGAGAGTGAATGAATAGTGGTATTGTAAAGCGCTTTGGGTGCCTAGAAAAGCGCTATATAAATCCAATCCATTATTATTACTCCCTGGTTCCAAAGTCAACAATCAACAGACTTTCACGGGATTATCACTTCACACTGACGATACATTTCTATGTAAATGGCCTGCATTTGTATAGCACTTTTCTAGTCCATAGGACCCCAAAGCGCTTTACACTACATTCAGTCATTCACCCATTCACACACACATTCACACACTGGTGATGGCAGCTACATTGTAGCCACAGCTGCCCTGGGGCGCACTGACAGAGGCGAGGCTGCCGGACACTGGCGCCACCGGGCCCTCTGACCACCACCAGTAGGCAAACACGGGGTTAGTATCTGGCCCAAGGATATTTGGCATGCAGCCAGGAGGCAGCCTGGGATTAGTGCTGATTAGTGGCTGATCTGCTCTGCCACCTGAGCTACAGCCACCCCGGAAAGCTGGAGGAGGGTTACACACTATTTCTGTGTGGAAAGCTATATTTAAGCTACATTTAAAAGAATATACTTCATATGCTGTATAAGACAGGAAACGCAAAAGAGTATGTTGTAATGTGGTGCAATTTTGTTGGCATTGTCCCACAACGGATGAATTGAAAACAATACCGTGCATGCTAATTAAGTATTAATGTGTGTCAAAATAATGGGCAGGCCAGTGTTTAAGGTTTAAAAGATGATAAAGATGGAGTGTCTGGACTGACACTTGGAGATGACTTCTAGTTTTGAACTTGCATTTTTCCACCTGTATTGGCTTTGAATGCTGGGAACATTCCAGTCATTTGATGATCATTATATGTTTTTATTTGGGAACAGATTCCGATTGTCCATGTGTGAAGTGACATCATAATTATCAAGTAGAAATAAAATATGGCTGCTTATCCAGTAAGATTCCAAACAGGCAGGTGTTTGAGCACCATCTGGGGTCTGTCTGTGCACTAATGCTATAAAGGTGATGTGTATCTCTGTTCATGCTCCAGCATAAATTTGTATACATTTTAGTGAAAATCAGGATCACATCATTTTACTGCTTTATATAAATCAGCTAATTAGAACTTTAAATATCAAAATAAGCAAATTCATGAAAAAAAACATTAACAAGCAAAGAGAATAGAGAGAAATAAAAACAGCTTTAATTACTGAACTTCCAAATATTCAGACTGTCACGATTTGCATCTGTATTATATTAGTAATCCTTCCAGAAACAAAGGGAAGTTTGATTTTTGTGTAGTATAATTTATTATTATTAAAAAAAAAAATCATAATTTGTGGAACTTTAACAAACAGAGAACTGAAGTGACCAAAGGGTTGATTCCTTACATCTTGTTATGGATGCTTCATTGCATCATAACTTGCACTGGTTTATACCACAAACATCAGATGATGACACACTCTCTCTGCTAACTCATCACAAAGGGATGTGTCAAGTGTCAAGTTAGTACAAGTTAGTACAAGTGGAATGGAAGCACAACAGTTCTCTTATTTTTTTTTCTCTCTGCATTGTCCCATTATCCGTTCTGTGGTAAACTCAGTTTAAAGTGAACATACTGTTTGAATTATTGAATTAAAATTATTTTGTTATAATTTTTTGAACAAACAGTATATTTCATAAAACATTTCTGGCAGTGTTTCTCTGACATCCACTTTCACTTGAAGGTGGGAATTGTGACACTGTGGCCATCTCTCCCAAGATGAATCCCTGAGTAGTGACAGAGCATATCATTTTTTAACATGGTTCTCTCGTTCTTGTAGGCTGCTGCGCTTTTTAAAAAAAAAATGAAATTGCACAACATGCGCATATATCCTCTGGTATGTCACGTGCTTTTCCATATTGTATATGGTGGACTGCCATAAACAAAAATGCCAGGGTCATTTTTTGGTCCCAATCCAGCCCTGGCTGAGACACGCTGACAGTAACAGTAGAAAATGAACGTTTGGTAACAAAATGAATGAGCCAAATCAGAAAGTGCTTTATTTTAAAGCATGTGTCTCTTCTGGTCCCCTGTGGGGTTTTTCCACAAAGCATATGAAGAAATTGTAACCAGTTCAGCTCTATTTACAAAACACGTCATCACTTATACAGACATAAAAAGCTCTATAAACAGGGTTTAGTATGTTGAAGTTCATAGTTTAACATACAGTACTAGATGTGTTTAAAACAAATAAAGTGAATATATCATCAGGAACCTTTTTTTTCTCTCAGCATCAGCTCATCATCTGTCATGTGTTCTGAGTTTACAGTGAACATGTTGTTTGAGTTGAAGGTAGAAATGAAGGTATTTTCAAAAAACTATAATACTATATCGATCTTTAGTTTCATTTTCCTGTCATTGTTTGTCTTCATCTCATCCAGATGTTCCAGCCAAACGAGGAGAAGAGATTATTCTGGAGTGTTATGGTCCCAAAAATGCTAACACCAGACTATTAAAGTGGTACAAATCTGACGTGAAGTCAGACTTTTATCTTTTCTACTTCAGAGATGGAAAGTCTTATGAAAACTATCAGTATCCACATTTTAAAGATCGAGCGAAGCTGAAAGATCCAGAGATGAAGAGTGGAGACTTTTCTGTGATTCTCAAAAAGGTCACCATGAACGACACTGGAAGATATGAATGTTATGCTGGATACAACGATCAGGGACCTCAACTTATAAACATCACCAACCTGAAGGTAGAAGAAGAAGGTGAGTGTGAAGTTGAGCTGCTTCCTGGTTGTTGATGTTTGTTTCTAAAGATGTTGTTGATGAGACTTTGTAGAAAGCAGCTGGTCTGAGTGATGTGATCAGAGTGCAGTAGATAATGTCTGACAGCAGTTTGAAGAGGAAATGGATTCTGTTCTGTTCTTCACTCATCACCTACCTGACAGCTGACACCTCACACCTGTTTCTCACCTGCAGGTCAGACAGGAGGACTCACAGAGGATGGAGGGAAGGAGGCAGGAGGGAAGGAGGGTGGAGGAGAGAAGAGTGGATCTGTTGGACTGATAGTTGGTCTCTCAGTTCCTGCTGTGCTTGTTGTTGGTGTTGGTGTTGGTGCTGTTTTTTTCTACAGAACATGTAGACGTAGACAAAATCAAGATTACCAGCCCCCTGTGGATCAGGGGGTTTGAAATTCCATCAGTGGCTTCCAAACTGAACCGTGAGTCCTGCTGCTTGTTTCAGATTCATGAAAAGCCAGTTCAACATTCAGAGTGACTGATGTTGGTCCAACAGTGGACTCAGATAGTACAATTTCAGTTTTTGTTTTTGTTGCAGTTGTTGGTGTTTTGATCAACATAAGATATAAAGAACAACGTTAGGACTCACATGGCACTGAACCACAGAGACAAATGTTTGAGAACGTTCTGTGGCTGAATTGTGAATCTCCTGCTGATGAAGATGGAGACAAAAATGATATGAAAACAGACAGCTGTCACCAACACGCCACAAGGATCCCTGATGTCACTTTGACACTTGAGAAGGAACTGCTTCATCAACCTCAGTATCAGCAAAGAACAGGACTGCATCCAGAAAATGACATCAGAGTGCAGCAGATAATGTCTGACAGCAGTTTGAAGAGGAAATGGATTCTGTTCTGTTCTTCACTCATCACCTACCTGACAGCTGACACCTCACACCTGTTTCTCACCTGCAGGTCAGACAGGAGGAAGAACAGAGGATGGAGGGAAGGAGGACGGAGTAAAGGAGAGTGGTTCTGTTGGACTTACAGTTGGTCTGTCAGTTTCTGCCGTTTCTTGTTGTTTTTGTTGTTGGTTTTGTGTTCGACAGAAATCGTAGAGGGCGACCTCTTCCAAATAATCCAATGATTTGTGTTCAGTGGGTTCATAACTGAACTGTGAGTCCTGCTGCTGTTCCAGGTTATTATCAGTAAGTTCAGCATTCAGACTGACAGAGGAGAGACACAGGAAACAAGACAAAATGAAACTTTGCATTGTTTTGCATAATTATCTGATCTCTGATGTTCCTGCTCACCATACCAACAAACTGCCTAATTTTAAAAATAATTGTCAGCTTAAATCATTATCTGTTGTTTATAAAATATTTTATTAGATTTTATAAAAAAATAATAATAATGTATTTGAATTGTTACAGATTATGTAGTGATTTTTAAGAAAGTTTGTAACACATAAACATGTATCACTCAGCTACTGTACTTTTGTGAATGTTATATTCTCTTATTACACACACACACACACACACACACACACACACACACACACACACACACGTGCTAGATAGGTTAGGCTACACTCTATGGTAGGAGAGCCAAATGTCCAGCCTGAGAACCATCGGATGGGTTTGAAAAATGGGCTTAATTTTTTTTCCAAGTTTTTACCATGGCTTTTTTTTTTTAAATATAGGCTTAAAATGTTTTAATATTTGTTTTTTAAAAAAGTATTTCTTGGCTCAACCTCTGACCGGTTGAGCCAGTCAATGCAGATTTAATCTGATCTGGAATCAGTCCAAAGAAAATAAAACACTGATGTGTGGGCGTGTGAATGAACCCACTGCATGTACAAACACAGAAACCTGAAAACACTGTGACTGAGTTAAAGTGAAACTGTCTGAGCCTGTCCCTGTGAAACAGAGTTTGGAGCCTGCAGCCTTGTTTCAGTCAGAATAAAGTCTGAATAACCAAATGTTGTGATGACTTCCTTCTACACAGAGGGCGGGACTTTTTTAGAGCCCGGCAGCTTCAGCAGTACTGAGAACAGTGGCTGTGTTTGTGGGAGGTGCTTAAATGAAAAGAGCCCAGGAAGCAGGTTTAACAGGTCGTTGCACCCAAACATGAAGTCTGATTCAATACAACCTCGACATACACCCACAGTATACCATCACTAAGCTACATTTTCAGTTCACTCCTCTGTGAATGTTTTAAAAGAAAACTAAAAACAGTAATTTCATTCAGACAAAAGGTGCTGATAAGGCGGGACAGGAATTTTCCAGACTGCTGTGTCATAATATTTGAAGTCCTGTTTGATTTACTGTTTGATTTTTCTTCTCTAGAAATATATTTTATCAGGAGGCACAAACCTGCAGCTTTGTGATTTCATTAATATAAGACAAGCATTTAATATTTCTCAGGTATATTTGAGTCTAACTGGTCCTTGTGCTTCAAATTTCACTTTCATTTAGATTTAAAACATCTACAAAAGTCTTGGGGCAAAATTCATGTTTGTAAAAACAGAGAGTAGAAAACATGACGTGACCAACCGCTGAGACAGTGGAAAAACTCACTTCCTTCTAGCTGTCCTTCCTCTTCCCTGCTCACCTGTGACTTCTGTAAACAGGCTGTGTCCACTTTAATGTCTGCGCCGCCTGGTGGCCAGTACAGGTACTACATCAACCCCAGCCCCTCACCAGACCTCAACCTCAGAGCAAATACACACTTCAAAACTGGCTTAACACGACTCAGCTTCTGATTATTATCCACTAAGACTTTAATTATTTGTCATCTAATAGTAAATTTTATTTTAAATGAGTGTTTTATGATATTGTTCTGTTAACTTTTTCTCTGTCTTAAATGCTTCTTGGGGACACATGACATAAACGAATTAATGAATAAAACAATTTCAACCTCAAAAGCTGCTGAGAAATATCTGAGTTATTGCTCAGAAGAGGTCGAAGCTTCAGCAACATTTGTAATAGAAAACAACTTTATTATTTTTCCAATGCTTTTTTTCACAGACTAACCAGATTTTTAGAGGCACACAATCACAAGTTTAGCCTATTATCATCTTCATTTACACTTTTGTCTTCTCTTTTATCTTTAAAAACAAACACTTGACTTTAGAAAATAAAACCCACTGAAACCATTATTTGACCTTACAAATCATAAAAATATTTTCACTTTCAGTTTGGCCAGATTTGTCAACCAAACATGGGTGATGAGATCTGCCCTCAAAATGTGTGTGGTTGTATCTTTTTTCTAAACTTTTGAATCCAATATATACGCAAAATATTAGAATAACTTAGAAAACTTGAGCTAAAGGGGAAGCTAAACTGCAATGAAAATAAAAGAACATTTTCCACAGGATGGAGCTGTGATCATGTTGGGGTGGCACACATGTCTCACAAACAATGCATTGCTATTTAAGCAGCTTAAACTACACACCTGTACAATATGTGAATGTAGGTAGTGTAGCAAAGAAGCACTATACAAATGTAGCAGTATTAATAGAAAATAGTACTGTTACTACTGTGCCGAGAAGAGATGTTCAGTTTAGCAAAGTAAGTTTATTACTTGAGTCAAAGTGAAAAAGTACAGACTCTGTAATGTAGTCAAAGTAAGAAAGTAAAAATGGCTCCTTAAGGACGATTCTACTATTTTGCACAAAGAGAACTGAACCTGTGCTATATTAATATAATAATATTACTACGACAGAATACAAATACTATTACAATTTGAACTATAATTTTAAAAAATGGGGCTAGTTTGTTATGTAGGAGACATGCAGTAAAAGAAAATAAGTATTTACTGTTGCTTACAGAGGGCAGAGGGTGACTTCACCTCCAAACCTAAACAGTAAAATTAGAACAGTCAAGGTTTAAATTGGGATTCAGCAGATGTGGAACCCTAAAATCTCTTTAGTGGTTCAGCAGGGAAACAAATCACAGCTCATATTAATTTCTAATGTGAGCTTCACTATGTTTTTTAATGTACATGATGTGATCACATGACCTGCTGCTGGATTTCCACCATTAAATTCAACAAGATGTCAGCAGATGTTTCACAGCCATCCTGGTTGATCTCCATCCTCTACTGACGATACGCTGTTTATACTTTCTCTATACATTTGGTTTGGTATGAAGTTGGAATTCGAGACAAAAGCCTCACTCAGATTTGTTGCATAAAAAGTCCAGATTATGTTATTGGGACTTCATTACCCAGCAGCCCTTGCTCAGTCATACAGACTGTCTGACTCCAAAGCAGAGCGCTGTTGTGAACTGAGTGAATCTCTATTTTGACACTTTAGTTAACTTGCTAATTAGTAATTACCACTAAAATTGGCTCATAATTTGATATTTGTTAATCTTGTTCAGGGTTTGTTTGTTTCCTTAAATGTCTGATGTGTTTTCGAACATTATATTGTGTGACTGTGTAAAATGGAGGAGTTGTGAAACCATGTTTCTGTTGCGCAGAAATTAATTAGATGTGTAGTACATGTGACTGCTGACCTGCCTGAGCAGGAATGATTTCATTCCTTGTGTTGGAGCGCCATCTTGTGGTGGTTTAGAGAATTGTTGAGAATTTATATTCTGTCCCCTTAAAGTACAAATATGATGATGTCCTTTCTTGGTTTAAAAATGTATGTTATGTTTTTAATGAATTTCATTAGGACATCTTAGCATTGTGAGATGTGCAGAAACACAGAGCGGAGGAAATTTTCATTTTTCATTCAATTTCATTTTCATTCTGATTGTTATGAAGCTGATGTTTGAGTTCAATAACAGACATTTGTAATCACTCATCTATCTGTTTGTTTGGGTTGCCTTTCCATTTTCTACATCACTACCACGTGGTAGCCGTCAATCTCAATACTGTCACCATTACTCTAGTACAGCGGTCCCCAACCCCCGGGCCTCGGACCGGTACCGGGCCACGAGAGTGTAGGTCAGGGGTGGGCAAACTTTTTGATTCGTGGGCCACATTGAGTTCTAACATTTGACAAAGGGGCCGGAACAGGAGTAGATAGATGGCATGCTTTGAAAACATCACCTCATTGGGGGAAAAATACACATCTTGGGATATGGAGAAAACATGTGCTTTAATTTCCAATGAAAATGAAGAAAAGCATTACAATAAAATCTCTGACTTCGAAATGAGCCTTTAAACACTGAAAATCAAATAAATGAATATTTTATTTTAAAGCACTGAAAGTTCTGTTATCCTTCAGGATATCACATCACTCTCCTCCTAACTCTTTTTTTTTTTTCCAAAAACGGTAGGAGATGCAGATGTACTTGTCCTGTTCCTTTTATTCAATTTGTTTCCCCGGTGCCAAAAGTCAACAACGACCAGTGCAAGGACGAAACAGTTGCAGCAAGTCAGTCTGTGAAGCGTTATAGTTGATCTGCGCGCACTGTTCATTTTAACAACGTGCGTATCACGGAGAGACACACATTTTAATGGGAGCAGTGTTGTTGGTCTCCTTTTTTAGCCAGCGCATCAAAGTCTGGAGTTAGTTTTGTTGTGGCGATTCTCGGGATTGATCTGAGGTGTAGGTCTGTTAACTTGGATCTGTGGCTGGCTTTGTTGATGTTCATGACGCTGAATGTCTGTTCACACACGAAGGTAGAGCAGAACAAAGCCAACATCATCTGCGCTCTTCGCCTTAGATTTGGAAACGCGGCATCATTGAGTGAAGCATAGAAGTCATTTAGTTTCAGAGAGCTGAACTTCTCTTTTAAGGCAGGGTCAGACTGAAGGTCGATGAGTTCGAGCTGAAGCTCCTCTGGAGCTGTTTCGGGGTCTTGTGACAGAGGAAAGGCCACCAATTGAAGTGACTTGTCAATTTTATCGAAATCCAAAAACCGACGGCAGAATTCTCCGTGCAGTGCATCCAGTGACTCACTGTATTTCTTTACTTTTGCTCCGGCCTCTTTCAGCGTGGCTAGTGTAGGAAAATGAGTGAATGACTTGTTCAAAATCTGCCTGGAGAATAAAGCCAGCTTGGATTTGAAGGCTTTCACGTTTGTGTGCATGTCATGCACAAACTGCTCCTTCCCCTGCAGTTTCACGTTGAGCTCATTCAAGTGTGAAAATACGTCTGTAGCAAACGCGAAGTCACACATCCAGCTCTTGTTGCTCAGCTCAGGAAATTCATCAGTCTTCCCCTGCCGCTCCAAAAACACGCCAATCTCCTCTTTGAGCTCCCACACTCGTTGAAACACTTTTCCCAAACTCAACCAGCGGACACGGGAGTGATAAAGCAGGTCCTGGTGATCCGCATCAGTTTCCTCCAGGAACGCAATGAACTGACGGTGCTGAAGTCCCCGTGCGCGTATGAAGTTGACAAGTTTCACCACAGGATTCACAACATGATTCAGCTGTAACACCGATTTACATAGAGATTCCTGGTGGATGATGCAGTGGAGGAAAATCACATCCTGGTCAGAGTTTTCATCTTTCACTTTATTCTGGATTCTCCTCAGCAGGCCAACGTTTTTTCCCGTTAAATTTGGAGATCCATCTGTGGTGACGTTAACAAGCTTACTCCAGGGAAGCTTCATGTTTTCGATGGCAGCAGACACTCGTTCAAACAAGTCCTCTCCCCGTGTTTGTCCTTTCAGAGACTCCATTGTCAAAAACTCCTCCGTTATTTCAAAGGTTTCGTTGATTCCTCGGATAAAAATGAGGAGCTGAGCAGTGTCTTTGACATCGTTGCTTTCATCCAGTGCTAAAGAATAAAAAGTGAATGACTTCGCCTTTTTGTTTAATATGCTGGTGATATCTTCATCTATTAGTTCTACACGGCGAGTCACTGTCCGCCGTGATAAACTGATTTTCTCAAATTTGTCTTTGGTCTCCGGGCACAAAATACCTGCTGTCTCTACCATACATTCTTTTAAAAACTCGCCCTCTGACAGTGGTTTGCTGGCCTTTGCTATTTTGAATGAAAGCATAAAACTGGCTTTGGTACTTGACTCTTGAATGGCAGTTTGACGGTGAAAAAAACTTTGCTGAGCCTTCAAATTAGCTGCCAACTTCTCAGCAGCAGATTCCCGTTCTTTTGTTGAGAGCTTGCTAGCATAATTTGCGTGCTTTGTGGCAAAGTGACGGCTAATATTATACTCTTTAAAAACCGCCACAGTTTCTTGGCATATCAGGCAAACAGCAGATGATCGGTGTTCAGTGAAAAAATATTTAGTTGTCCACTCCTTTTTGAACACTCGACATTCTCTGTCCACTTTCCTTTTCTTGGGACCGCTCATCTTCATAGAGGGGCGGTAGGTCACAGGGTAAAGTGCAAACGTGGAGTAATAGGCCTACGCCGCTTCACCTCAACAAAGCCAATATATCTAGAGTGCGCCATCTAGTGAGGAAACATCAGAATTGCAGGGGAAATAAAACATTAACAAGGTTAATTTATTAAATTTTTTTCAAGTTTGGCGGGCCGGATCAAAACGTTTAACGGGCCGCACGTGGCCCCCGGGCCGTAGTTCGCCCATGCCTGGTGTAGGTTCAGGTGTGAAATGTATAGTTTTCAGGGTTTTTATTGGTTTTCAGCGTTATTTTGTTATCGTTTTTATTTTCTTTTTTTCGGTACCGGTACTGGTTTTATTTTGTTGTATTTATCCGCGACACCTTAAAGGCCGGTCCATGAAAATATTGTCGGGCATAAACCGGTCCGTGGCGCAAAAAAGGTTGGGGACCTCTGCTCTAGTACAATCATCTTCTTGCCTGCTTTCTTTGGACTAATCAGCTTCCACTTTTCGTAGTTTAAATTTCTGCTCTCCATCTTTCATACTGTAAGATTCTGATTTGTGCAACCCACCTCCTCCCCATCTCTGCCTCACTGAGATATCAGCCAGACCTCCATCCAAGCCCCAGTCTTCATCTTCAACACCACCGGCACCACCTCCTTAGACTCATGGGTCCAGGCTCCAAGCACGTACAAACTCCAAAGCACATGGGAAGATGGGACACTTGTTCTTAACTTTTAAGTGTGTGTGCTGGGTACCTTAGTTAATGGTTAGTGTACAATGAATGTTACTGATTACGTGGTAGCATGGGCTTAATTTCCATGCAGGTTATTACACAACAGTCATAGTGGTTCAGCCCACTTAAGATCAAACTGGGCTGTAAATGGTAAATATCTGTTTAAAACAAAGCTTCAGTAATCACTGCTGCAAATCCTGATTTTGAAAAAAAAAAATAACAAAAGCATATCCAAGCTGATAACTGTGACTCAAAAGAAAATATATGATGGTTTAAAATCAGGCTTTGTAACTCGAAGACTGAAACTATGTTTCATGTGTTTTGTGTGCTCCTGAAAGACATCTCAGTGAGTTTATAGAGTTATGAGGAAGCACTGAGAAGCATTGAATCATTTATTAACTTTTACTTTCAAAAAGATGATGAATTAAACTCAGCATGTTTGTCACTTCAGTTTAAACTTGAGTAGAGGAGCTGTTTTCTCACTTGCAAGCTAAACTATCATCATATAATGTAATCATAGCTTTCCAGTGTGTAACTAGCAATTCTCTCCAGCTGTGCTGATTAATCATCTATATTTGCCCAAAGTGTTCCAGTGGCCCAGGTGACTATAGTTACACAAATGAAACATAAAATACACCACCTCATCATTTCAGAGGCATTTAAATAATTGAATTTATTTCCTAAGCAAAAACAAAACCAGTCTATGCCAACAGAACAAGCAAAATATTACTCTCTAAAACATCATGTTCCAAATGATGTGAGATAACTGAATAAATCACTATTTAATAGTTAATTTGTAAGAAACAAGAATGAAAGTTACAAATGTATTGTGCATGACATGGGTATTAAAATGTGGTTGTAAGCTATGGCAGTTTGCCACAGGTGGTGCTGGTGGACTGGAGTCCATGTGAGTGAAGAAAATGCAAACTGCACATTTTAGTTGTGAGGTTGAACTCTGAAATCACATCACAGTAATAACACGTGGAGCAAACGAGAACTAAGGAAAGAAGATTCTCCAGACTGTTAACTTTCACAGCACTGGTGTGGTGACCTTGCAGTTTTCTTACACATGGGAGTATCACCAGATAAAATGGTTTTTAAATTTGTTTTGGTCAAGAACAATATGAATGTTGGATTGTTGCATTTAAACCAATCCCAAAAATGTGGTCGAGTGTTTGCAGTTCATGATTTACAAAGACTATTGCTCCCATCTAACAACAAACAGCAAACAGGGGTGCACACAAAACCACACACTAATGGAAGGAGCTATAGATATAAACAAATATGGGACATGATCATGGATCATAATAAAGTCTTCCTGAAAACACATAAGAAATCTAGAGTCAAAAGTTGTGTATAATTTTTCTATTGGTTTATTTTTCAGAGGCAACAATATTTGAACTGAACTAAAGAAGAAGGTAACATGGCAATAACAATCTCAGTGGACTGCGTCAGTAGGACGTATAGTTATATTTCAAGGGCATACAGCTGTGACATACCTACAGCAAAGATTTACTATAGAAGCATAAACCCTTTCTTAGACCCAAGCCAGAGTGAAAGCCTGTACAGTTCAGTTCATCTGATGTCCACTTAGGACTTTCTCCAAAACAGGGTCCATGCCCACAGAAGCATCTAAGAGAGAATTCATCTATCTGGATACCTGATGTGACCTCTTTCACTGACAGATACCAGTGTCAGTTGTGCTACCCAAAACTTAAACTTGACCTCTGTACTGTTTATGTGCTTCTGGTGTATTTTAGAACATTTTTAACTGCACAGCAGTTAAAAATGCTGATTTTCTATCACATTTATGACTTTTTTTCCCATGATGATTTTTTACCAGGATAAATAAAGGACTAATGATAAAAAATTATTTTGTTGCGGTTGATTTTCAAAGGTTCACATAATGGGGTCAGTGTTTATGAGCCAAACAACACTGCTTGGCTGTGTAAGTGGGGCTACCTGTCATTTGGGCCGGTCATTTTTTTGAGTTATGATATTTTGTTAAAAATTTTTAAGTAGAATTCTGTTCATTTCCCCTCTTTTATGGGCCGACTTAGTTCTTAAAACAGCTTGTTTCTCTCATTTAAAATGTTTGTATTAACTTTGTCTTTTTGGGGTATAATGAAACCCAATCACCAAGCATCTGAACTGTACATGTGAAATAATAACAAGAGCACTCAGAGCACAACTCCCTTTGAAGAGCAATAATGAAATGGAAACATCCAGTTTTAAGACGTTATTACAGTATGCTGATGTCTGACCTGTGACCTATGACTGTTGCATACTAAAATGACCTATTTTATTATGTTTACCCATATGATTGGAGCAGAATTAAAATTTTCCATATCTACATCACACAAAATCTAAACGTGATATCTTTAACTGTGGATGCTAGACTGCTAATTGATTGCCCCTCTACCTTAGAGGGGCGAATAAAAGACAAAAATATACCATGTACACAAGTGTTCACAGCATTTTCCGTGAGACTCACCTGCTTACAGCCTGATGCTGCTTTTAACATGTTTGGTGCTAAGGTAAAGAATGCAGTTATCTGCATAGGTCACCGTGGTGGTGCGGTGCTTAGCACTGTTGCCTCACAGGAAGTATGACCTGACTTTAAATCTACCTTTCTGGCCTTTCTGTGTGGAGTTTGCATTTTCTCCCTGAGCTTCATTATTTAGTGAGTAAAACTGGCTGTGATTGGATAAATGGAAGAACAGGGATTCTAAAGAGGACCAGGTATTCACCACATTTTATACTGACAGCAGTGGAAATGTTAAGGAGGTTAAACTGTTGCCATTTATAAAGCAGCTACTGTGCTACCAGTTTCACCAGTAGATGGCAGCAAAATGTAAATGTGGCTCATGTCCAACTCTGGCTTTACAGAGCCAGAGCTTTAGGAGGGACTCTGTGCTGTTTCTGGAGATGGGAGTCAGAAAATACCCAGCCTCAATTATACATATTCATGAGTTTTCAGTTTATGACTGAACGCTTATGTTAATAGACCTCTCTGCACTGAATCATATCTGTTATTAATCTCTGTCTCTCTTCCACAGCATGTCTTTATCCTGTCTTCCTTCTCTCATCCCAGCCAGTCGCAGCAGATGGCCCCGCCCCTCCTTAAACCTGGTTCTGCTGGAGGTTTCTTCCTGTTAAAAGGGAGTTTTTCCTTCCCACTGTTACCAAAGTGTTTGTTCATTGGGTCATTTGATTGTTGGGTTTTTGTCTGTATGTATTATTGTAGGGTCTATCTTACAATATAAAGCACCTTGAGGCAACTGTTGTTGTGAGTTGGTGCTATATAAATTAAATTGAATTGAAAGCTCTTTGTTTTCATCTTAAACTATCAAGTGTGACACTAGAAAGTTTCCATGAGAAAGATTGATACAAATACTATGATGTTTTGTAAAAATGAGGTTAACTGTAAAATGATGATCACCCAATAATAAAATTAAGTTTCTCTGAGAATACATCATTTAATTTAGCACAACTCATGTCATTAATTATTCACTAAAGTTCAAAATAACTTGTTGGAGTTGGGTTTTTTCTTTCTCTCCAGAGTTTTTCTATCATACAAATCATGAAAATCAAGAAAAAAAAAAGACTCAAAATGTTTTCTATGGTCGGTTTACTTGGAATATTTTTGTACATAAAGATGAGATCTTTTCAGTCTCAAACACATATGTCATGCACTGAGGCTTTCTGCACAGTTTGCAGCCACTCAAGAGTACCCATGCTGTTCTTAGTCTGTGGCTGTGGTTTATTCTTTATTTTTTGCTCTGAAGAGACAAGTGTATCGGTTAACCAAAATGGAACAACTCCAATTTTGTTTTTTATCTGAACCTTTGGTGAAACCTACACAGAACCACACGAGAAAAACTAGTGAAAAAATATTTTACTGAACATGATCTCTACACCTCTACTGTGGAAAGAAGAGCAGGATCTAACAAACATGAAAAAAACACAAATAACAGTGATTAACTGCATGTTTGTATTAGTCTTAAATAAGTGTGTGTGTGTGTGTGTGTGTGTGTGTGTGTGTGTGTGTGTGTGTGTGTGTGTGTGTGTGTGTGTGTGTGTGTGTGTGTGTGTGTTTGTGCCTTTAAGTAATATGTAGGTTTTGGTTAGGTTCACTGTAATTGTAATTAGACAGGTATAGACATAAAATATACTTTTGAACATGTTGATGTCCTCTGGTTTGAGGTGTTGGCGGGGTCTGTTAGAGACCAGCAGCTGGATTGCGGCTGTGGTTGGACTGGTGGACTACTGCAGCCCAGAGTAGATGATGTTTGGCACTAGTTTAAAGCCTGAAAACAAACACACAGTCCAAAGAACAGGACACACGATTACAATCTTTGTAGTTCAATCAAAACCTCAAATCCATCCATTTTCTACCACTTATCTGGGTTCAGGTCCTCGAGGAAGATCAGTCTAAGTAGAAAAACCTAGACACAGTATGCCCACACCTAGAGTGTGGGCATACTGTGGGTACATTGCGGGCCCACAGTGGACCTCATTGTTGGCCCCCCTCTTTGATTAGTGTAGGTAGCCTACAGTAGTGTGACACCCACATTGGCCCACACAGCCCTAGCCTGGACCCCAAAGGGGCATATTGCTGGATACATCCCAGCTTTGGAGAAACCTGAGCTTAACACGATTCCCATGTTCCAAAGAATCTGCAGTCCATAACACAACTTCAGGGTGAGCATGGCAGAAACTGCAAATGAAAACATTCTCACATATAATGATCTAACTTACATCAAATGAAAACAAAAGGAAACACAGGCGTCTGATCTGCCCCCCTGACATAAACAGGAGAGAAACATTTAAAAAAAAGCTTCCCATCAGGCCATTTTCCATTTTCATAGTTTAAAAATTACAATTCAAGGGTGGCACCTGTGCTCCAATGAGTGGTAGAAGCTGCACTTCTTAACAGATTGGAGATGCAATGCATTCAAAATCAGAAACTGTGAAAACTGTACAGCTGCCCTCTTTTGCATAAACAGCTTTTTTTTATAGAAATGATTTTTTTCTGTTTTGCTTTAAAAAATAAATTGACATCCAGACTTTGGTGAGCCATGAGATTTGTTACAAAGTTATATGTTTTTTATTTGGTTGGTTTTCCTAAATTCAGCACAAATTCAAACATTAAGATGTGGAACTGACTCCTGTCAGAATAACTCATTTTAAAGATGTTTTGTTAAAATAACTAGGTCATGTCAAATTGTTTGAAGTGGACCTAATATGATTTCAGCACAACATTTTTATCTTTAAATTACACTGGTCCATTGGGATCCTCAGTCCATCCTGGTGCCTACGTTGACTGCTTTATTTGAAGCTTTAAACACACTTAATATGAACATCCAACAGTGAAAAAGGATATATATCCCAGGGAATAAGAAAAGTAGAATAGGTCCATTTTTACATTGGCTATACCTCTCGTACCTCTTGGTCTGTTGGCTATTTGTCCTTCACTGACATCTTCATATAGTCTCACTGTTGAGTAGACTGCATCTGGATCACTTCCTGTTCAATGAAGAACATTTAGATTACTGCAGGTACAAAAGCTGCAAATTTAGCAAGAACAGTGTTATATTAGAAGGAACATCTGCCAGAAAATGCTGAGGATTTTCTATGAGTCTGTGGTGGCCAGTGCGATCCTCTATGCTGTTGCATGCTGGGGGAGCAGGCTGAGGGTCGCAGATGCCAACAGACTTAATAAACTGATCCGTAAGGCCAGCAATGTTGTGGGGATGGAGCTGGACTCCCTCAAGGTGGTGTCGGAGAGGCGGATGCTGTCCAAGATAAAGACAATGTTGGATAACACCTCCCACCCACTCCATGACATGTTGGTCAGTCACAGGAGCTCGTTCAGTGAGAGACTGAGATTACCGAAAAGCACCACTGAACGACACAGGAAATCATTCCTGCCTGTGGCCATCTCCCTGTACAACGCATCCACTTAACACACTGTTTGCTGCTACAACTACACATGTTTCTTTTCCAAATATTTATTTATAAGTGACTTATGTATGTATGTATGTATATATATGTATATATTGTACTATTCTTAGTTAGCGTATTGTCTGTCTTGTCTTAATGTTGGTTTAAAATGGAGCACTGTAACAAAAAATAATTTCCCCCAGGGATCAATAAAGTATTCTGATTCTGATGATTCTGATTCTGAAATAACAGGAGTTGCAATAAGGGCAATAAGAGAAATCTAACAATGATTATACATAAAATGACATAAAACATTCAAGTCCAGGCACCTATGCTAGGTTTGAAAAAAAGAAATGATTTGGTAAAATACATTAAAAATATACCAACACATATTGGATTACTCTTCCATCCCAGTGCAGAGATACAAAGATACAACAGAGCAGCTTCACTCACCATGTGCAACACTATGTGCATGCTGTTATGGTCTGTTAAAAGCACTTTTGTAACAGAAGATTGTGTCAACAGAGGACATTTAAATCAACTTTATAATCAACATAATAACAATAAACAACACTGTTAGTAAAGCAATTGAAATAAATACACAACAAGCCAGTCCAGAGATATAAAACCTCCACTGTGTCCTGGATCTGCCTCCAGTCCCAAACCTCTCGCCTACTGTAGGAGGTGCCCAGGAGACATCCTGGTCACCTTAAATGAATCCTTTCCAATGTGGAAGATTAACGTCTCTACTCTGAGCTGTTTCTGAATGACCAGATCAAGCTGTAAATCATCAACTCTCTCTTTACTACAACAGGCAGAGCAGCATCCCAGTTACTGTAGCTGCAGTGACTTCCAGTCATGTTGCAGTTTATGAAACTGGTGATATGATCTATTTTATTGCCAAACATATTTAAAGTGTCAGCTTTCATGTTCTCAAAATAACTGCAGTTACCACAGTCTGTAGGCCACCAAAGCCAAGTTCTAGGTTTGAGAGCAGAAAGGTGACTTTGACAAGTTTGTCTCTGATTAGCAGGGATTCAGTAAAAATCTCTAAAAGTGTTTCTCTCAAGAATGTCTCATTTTTTTTCTTTAGGAAGTTTTGATCAAGACAGCCTCTCTGCTTTACCATGTGACAATGCAGTTATAGTCGAGCTATGACTGCTCTGTCAATATCTTTGTCTCTACACCCTGAAAAAGGCTGATCCGTGATGGTATTTTCAAATGTTTTTAGCTCTTTACTTTAGTTTAGATTACTTTTCATAACCTACATCAAATGCCTGGACTTGGATCTTCACCTGTGTCAGGCCCATCAGGGTTCAAGTAATTCAAGGAGCCCTATTTGTGACTGTGGCTCAGGTGGTAGTGGTTCATCTATGAGTCAGGAAGTGTGTGGATCAATCCATGACTCCCCCACTCCATGTGCTGCAGTATTCTGGGGCAAGATACTGAATCCTGAGTCTCCCCCAATGCATCTGTTAGAGCAGTGGTTCCCAAACTTTCTTCGCTGGGCCCCCCTTTGTTTTACAGAAAAAGGTTCGCTCCCCCCCCCCCCCCCCCCCCACCCCACACACACACACACACGCACGCACTAACACATCCTCCAACCACACACACCCATATTTTGCTCAATTGCGGTTTATTTCACACCTCAAACATTTAGTAAACAATTAAGCAAATACAAGTAGTCTGCAGGTAGTAAGAAAATAAACTACTAACTCTTTTACGCTGCGTCCACACCTACACGGGTATTTTTGAAAACGCAGCTGTTTCATCCACACGTAAACGGCGTTTCGAATCACCGAAAACTGAGATTTTTTAAAACTCCTTTTTTGCGTTTACGTGTGCACGAGGAATACAGAGTTTGTCATGCAATGTCACAGGTATGTGCCTTTATTCACGTCAGCTGTGCGCCACGTAATTGTTTACATGAGAGGAATTGCAGAATAGCAGATAAACAGTATTTTGTCTCTATCTTCAGGTTTTACACGCTTACATATACACACGCAGTTCCTGTCCCTCCATTTACAGAGGCAGAGGCATCACGGTGTGATTATCTTACATGCAGTTGTTTTTTTCCTGTGTAATAATATTCAACATTGCTATTAATAAATTTTTTTTAAAAAAGGCCTCTCTGTGCAAAATGCGTTTAAAAATATAAACAGCTGTCGGATACTGTTTGTCCGTGATTTAGACAGGGGGACAAATCGTGGCAGGATCAGCCTGATATTATTTGTATCCCACTGTAACTTTACTGTATAAAGAGCTAACGTCTCCAAAATGTCAGGAGTAGTTAGTCATTACAACAATTTTTTCTGAACTAAAAATCAAGAATGTGGGATCCTGTTTGTCCGTGATTTGAACAGCCCAGCGCTGCTCCCTACGAAGGGAAAACCAATCCTGCAGGGGAGACCTACCTCGGCACTTGTGCAGGTGAAGCCAAAGGGCAGATATGCTTCACTATATTTTCTAGTCTTTGGCTTAGAATGAGGTTGGTTTGGAAACATATTCATTGATGCTTCATCTCCTGCTTTGCGTTTCTGTGGGCGCCCGTGCTAGCAGTTTCCAAGCGTTTTGTCCCCCCCCCCCCCCCCCCCCCCCTCTGGCTCTGGGGGGGGGGGGGGGGGGGGCACACTTTGGGAAGGTCTGTGTTAGAGTGTTATACACTTAGGCATAAATAGGCCAAGTGGGGCTTTCTCAGCGCTTCAGGACTGTTTTGAGTGCACAGACTGGAACATGTTTAAAGAGGCAGCCACCCAAAATGACTTCTTGGACCTGGACGAGTTCACTGAATCCGTGACCTGTTACATCAGTAAGTGCACAGAAGATGTAACTGTAACTGGAGATGTCACACTCCCTGAGGAGCTGAACAAATTCTACGCGTGGTATGATGCCCTGAACAACACACAAGCAAAGAAAGCCACGCCCCCCACCACCGACCAGACCATCTCTTTGCCTGCAGCCGACGTGAGGAGATCTCTCACCAAGGTCAACCCACGAAAAGCTGCTGGTCCAGAAAACATCCCAGGTCGTGTGCTGAGAGAGTGCGCTGATCAGCTGGGTGATGTCTTCACAGACCCAGCGTCCACCGCCATCATCCCAGTGCCAAGGAAATCCTCAGTATCCTGCCTGAATGACTACTGTCCCATCGCACTGACCCCCATCATCATGAAGTGCTTTGAGAGACTTGTCATGGAACACATGAAGAGCAACCTCCCCTGCTCACTGGACCCACTGCAGTTTGCATATCGGCCAAACAGATCGACCGAAGATGCTATTTCCACTGCACTTCACCTCTCCCTCTCCCACCTGGACAAGAAAGACAGTTATGTCAGAATGCTGTTCATAGACTTCAGCTCAGCATTCAACACCATTATCCCCCAAAACCTGTTTAACAAACTCAGCAAGTTGGGACTGAGCACCTCTCTCTTCAACTGGATACTAGATTTCCTGTCAGAGAGGCCTCAGTCCGTCCGTATCGGCGACAACATCTCCAGCACCATCAGGCTGAGCACAGGAGCTCCTCAGAGCTGTGTTCTCAGCCCTCTGTTGTTCATCCTCCTGACACACGACTGCACCGCCCTACACAGCTCTAACCACATCATCAAGTTCGCTGACAACGCAACCTTGGTTGGACTCATCAACAGCAACGACAAGTCAGCGTACAGAGATGAGGTTCAGCAGCTGGCGTTCTGGTGCAGCGAGAACAACCTGTCACTGAATGTGGACAAAACCAAGGAGATGATCGTTGACTTCAGGAAAACTCGCTCCACCCACACACCGCTCAGCATCCACGGTTCCATTGTTAACTGTTAACTGCACCAAGTTCCTGGGAGTTCATACCTCAGACGACCTCACCTGGACCACTAACACCACTTCCATCACCAAAAAGGCCCAACAGCGCCTCCACTTCCTGAAATGCCTGAAGCGGGAGAACCTCCCTCCTCCCACCCTCACCATATTCTACAGGGGCATCATAGAGAGCGTTCTGACCAGCTGCATCTCCGTGTGGTTTGGAAACTGCAAAGTCGGTGACCTCAGCCAGCTACATCGGATCATCAAAGCAGCTGCCAAGATCATCGAAACATCTCTCCCTCTGCTACAGGACATCTTTCACAAACGCTGCATCAGTAAGGCCTCCTGCATCATGTGTGACCCCTCACACCCCTCACATGGACTCGTTTCCCTCCTGCCATCTGGCAGACGCTATCGCAGCATTGGCGCCCGATCCTCCTGACAGATAGCTTTCTCAAAGTGTATACTCACTCCCCTTACCTCAGTCTCAAGTGTGTATATATGTATATATATTCTTCTTAACTTATTTTTCCTATATTTATTGTTGCTCTTTTGCACTGTATGGAACTGGAGCCTCGTCGTCTTGTCTCTCTATGTACTGAACTGTACATAGCAGAGATGACAATGAGGTTGACTTTGACTTTGACTAAAAGTGCTTTATAGATGTGTGAGTGAGCTATGCAGTAATAAGCACTTTGAGTGCTCAACTGAGTAGGAAGTTACTAAATAAGTTTATTTAACATCATGCCATCTTTACATTTTTTCTTAATAAGAGTGTTTTAATACACTATGTCTATGACAGACAATATTATTATTATTTGTAATTTCGCATCATGAAGAAAATAATCAATGATATTTATAAACAACATCAACTGTGAACAGCTTTATTTCCCGTAACGCTGTGAAACACAGAGAACAGGGGGCTGTAAATAACCACAAAGCTGCACAAAGTTCATCTGTTAATGCAAACTGACACTTGTAGGAAAACACCTTACTACATGAACCCTACTATAAGCTAAACTAGAACACCTAGCAGTGCAAATTCTTTTTTTTCTTCTTTTTTTTTGTGTCCCGTTTGGATCTTTAGCCATCAGAATTGTTGTCTTAAGGCCAAGAAAGATGCCAAGCGGATTTATTTTACCAAGTGGATCATCATGGCCTTGCCATATTGGTCCATTTGATTGACCTTTATTATAATTATGAATTTATTTTATTTTCGGTTGCTACAAACGGGACAGTCATGTCTGTCCCGTTTGTAGATGTGCAAATTCCGATCAGCGTCAGACTACAGTTAACTGGAAACAACAAGAGGGAAGAGGTGCTGTGGTCTTACACAGAACTTTAAAGTGGTCAAAATGATTGAAGGTCAGTTTGAGCTACAGGTAATGACAGTTAATGATCTTTTGTCTGTTCAGTCTTTCTAACAACTTGTTCAGCTTCTTCTGGCTGCTTTATTTTCCCCTTTGTGCACTGCTGGAATGTTCAAAGGCCCAGATGTGGTTTAAAAGTCACAACACGCCTGACTTTATAAAAGCTTTAACACATGAAACCCTTGGTGAATAAGGGCTTGCCTGCCTTTGCAAGAAAAGACTCGATATAGCAAGCTCTGCATCTTATCTTGAAGACCTCTTAGTACCGTATCATTCCAATAGAGCTCATCGCTCTCAGACTGGAACTGTTGTTCTTAGAGTATTTAAAAGTAGAATGGGAGGCAGAGCCTTCAGTTTTCAGGCCCCTCTTCTATGGAACCAGCTTCCAGTTTGGATTTGGGAGCCAGACGCCATCTCTATTTTAAAATTTTCCTTTTTGAGAAAGCATATAGTTGGGCTGGATCAGGTGACCCTGAATCCTCCTTCAGTTATGCTGCAATAGGTGTAGGCTGCCGGGGATTTTCATGAGTGTTTCTCCTTTACTTAGAATGCGTTTATACACCTCTCTGATTTAAATCATTCATTATTATTAATCTCTCGCTCTCTTCCATCTTTTTTCTGGTTTCACTCCCTTCACCCCCAACTGACAGTGGCAGATGGCTGCTCCACAATGCAATGTAATGTTGGACAGACCATCACACCATAGTTTGAAGTAACAACTGAATTTAACGGATTGTATTTTGTTAGATCATGAAGCATTCATGCATCAACCCCCCACCTCCACGCCCCCACAGTCTGAATCTCACCTTCACGTTTCCTGTAAACACATCGTCTCACCAGCAGAACCAGTAACACCAGTAGAGCCACAACACAGACTGATCCAACACATGACAAAACAGAGAGAACAGCAGGAGAGAGTGATGGAGGAAGAATGATGGAGGTGGATGTAGGTGGAGGTGTGGTGGTGTCTTCCTCTAAAATAAAGCAAACACAGTCATTAAGTTGTCGTCACATTGTGAATGTTGAAACCTGCAGAAACACAGACAGGTGAGTGTGTCACCTGTGACAGTGATCCAGCTGGATGGAGACTCTCCATGACCGCTGATGTTACACTTGTAGAGGCCTTCATCAGACCTGGAAACATGCTGGATGGTCATGTGACCTGTAGGCTGCTTCCTGATGAGGGAGCCATCTTTATAGAAAGCAGCTGGGAGGTTGGAGGGAGTGGTCTTTGTTTTACAGAGCAGAGTGACGTCATCTCCCTCCATCACAGGGAGGACAGGACTCTGCAGGATCACTGATCCACCTCAACACAGAGACAAACTACAGCATTTCATCCATTTACACACAGCTTCATCAACACTAACTCCACACACTCAGCTTACCAGTGACTGTCAGGTTAACCATGTTACTGATGGGACCCTCTCTGGACTCACACCAGTAAACTCCACTGTCCAATGGGTCGATGTAGCTGATGTTACAGGAAGAACCAGCTGGTTTCCCCCACCCATCTCCACACTGAGTCTTCGTTTGTGTCTTTGGGTTTCTCCTCAGAGTCCATCCAGCAGAGCTGTCGTCCTCCTCACAGCTCAGAGACACAAAGTCTCCTTCAAAGAACTGAGAGCTGCTGGGACTCACAGTCAGACGAGCTGCCAGGAAGAGGATATGATGTGAATCAATTTTCAAAAGAGAACGACCAACTGAGTTTCAAAATCTTTTACTGTTTCAACAACAGTAACACAGCCACCCAAAATAAAACATATTTTGGGTGGCTGTGTATATTGCACTATAAACATATAATGCAGTAAACATCACGTGTCTTCAGTATTCCTAAATCACTTTACATTTAAAATGTGATACTGATAGTAAAGACAGTAGTCAAGTATGCAGTCAGATCCTGGCTGGTCCAGGTTCAGTGCTCTCAGATGCACAGTTATAATTAATGTTATTAAAAACACCAAAAAAAAAAGTGGTTTTGGATTTAATGCCTCAGTTTTTAGAGACAAGCTTTATTGAAAGTTTATACGTGGCAGACAGCATTAAAAATAAGATGCAGAAAATCTCTATTTAAGACTCTTTGAGATGTTTTGGATTATCACGATGAGGTCACTGACCTTGGTTTGTTGTGCAGCACAGCAGTAAGTTCAGACCTAAAGAGAAATGATATCAGTCAATCTGAGTTTTCAGCTGGTTCACATTACAGCAAAGCTCCTTCTGGTACCACGTCTCCCCTTTAGGGGACTTTTAGCTTCTGCTTAGGCCTTTTCTAGCTGTTCGTTTGTCTGTTTTTGTTTTTAAAACTATATCCATAAATATCATGAATGTGTCACAGAGACACAGACACCTGCTAATCAGTGTCAGTAACAGACAAATAAAAGAGGTTCAGTTTCCCACTTCTGGGATAGCTGAGGTGAACGGCAGCAGACAGAAGGTACAGCCCCTGTGTCAACATCCGCCTGTCAATCAAACAGGCCACACCTACAATAATATCAACTTTAAGCCTTCATTCCTCAAGAAACAAATTAAAAATACACACTTTAAAATATGTTCTTTCCTGATTTCTCGGTTTTATGTACAAACAACACTGGTTCATCTGTGATTCATAAGTCAGTGTTAAATAGCTTAACACTTAAAACTGTGGCTCAAGACTTTTGCACAGTACTCTGTCTCACAACATATGTCACCACCCTTGTATAACTCAGCTGATATGCTATAAAAACAGTTAACTGCATTTGGAAGTGAAAGATTGAACTTACAGAGCAGCTGCTGAAGAGATGCTGGGTTCATCTTGACTGAGCTCAGACACAGCAGTTATATCAACTTCCTTCTGCATGCAAGGCTACATTTACTGCTTTGTGGTTTTCTTGTTGCCATTACGACAGCTGATTTAAAATAGCACAGATGATCAAACTCCATGTGACCTTTCTATGTTATGCTTTAAAGCGTTGTACTTTTGTTAAAATGGTAAAAAACAACAACAACCCTGTTTTTCAACTGTCAACTTGAGAAATAATGTTTTATAGCAGGTAGCTGTTGTGTGTTTGGGGCTAGTATGAGACCCTCTCTCTCCCACCCTCCCCCACTAAGTGAGTTGGAGGAAGGAGCTGTTGTTAAGGAAAGAGGGCCATACAAGCAGGAGGCCTAAAATAGTTAGTGCATACCTTTGTCAGTGTGTTAACTCCAAATATTTTTAATTCACTTCTTCAGTCAGCAAAGTAGAACTCTTTGAACACAACCATTTTTCACCCAAGCCTTTGGTGATTGCAGAGATACTCAGAATTCCACCTTAAGGCATAGTAGACCCTAAATTTCATCACAGCACCCCTAAAAATAACTACAGTAATACTAGTACTGATGATGTATTTTACTATTATTTTGATATTGTTTTCTAATGTTATATTTGCCAACTGGAGAGAGTGAAAAGCGGCCAGTATTGTTGATGTCTTAAAGAGACAGTGACCTCACACAGAGGCGTTTCTGCTTGTTGATGATGAAGAGGTAATTTAATGACACAAATCAGTGATGCTGATTTAAAGAACACTTTAACTACGGCAAAAGTTCAAATTGTTCTGATGTTGTGACTTTGTCTGCTTCTTTATATTTGTTCTCTAAACACCGTCAAAAAAGTGTCGCAAAGCACGAGACATAATCCACATGTAAACTAAGCTTTGCAAATGTGTGCAATGATTTGTGTGTAAATTTTGAGGACCCACACGCAGGTGCTTCAATCCACACACATATACGAGGCAATCTGACCACCACGTAAAACTATTTTACAAATGTGCAAAAGCCAAATAATTACTGATCGTTTAAGCACAGTTTACTAAGTTCAGCTTCCTGAATTTGAAAATTTTACCTTTTGAAAACCTTTCTGAACGTACAAATATCTAAAAGTACACACGACATCACTCTTGCCCACAAAACCTTATCCTCCTAGGACCCTGCGTCCACATATGTGGACATCACATTTTGGGTTATTTAGACCAAAATACTCAATTTTGCTCTACATGGGCCTGATAGCCACTTACGAGGACATTATACTGCTACTCTTGTATCAAAATTTTAAATGAATATCCTCATATGTGGCTCTTATTTTTCTTAAAAACAAAAATAAGGTAAAAAAAAAAATCTGGTAATTCTTTATTTTCACATTCATCGGGCCCCAATATGCCCAAATATCAAAGAGAAATTAAAAATGCTGTGGAAGAGTTCGGGTCTTAGGAGGTTAAATATGTGTGTGCGAATCACCGCACGGATCACTTCTCACACCCATGTGGGGTTTGAGACAAATGTAACGCTGGCAGCTTCCCACAGAGCCACATATGTAAGATGCGTTCAAGTCCCAGGGTAAAACTGACATCTGGGCTTCCACTGCATGTATGTGTTTTTTCTTTCAAATAAAATGCACGCTTCTTTTTCTACATAAACGGAACATAGATTTACCATTATCAGCTTTATTATTTTACTTTGTTAAACATTTCTATTCCTATTGAAGATCAGGGGTGTGTGAGTATACCCACTCCTGTTTCTTCACATCCCAACTCTGGATTAAAATGTAAAGGTGCAAAAAAACGAAACTGTCACAGCTGTCGAGGAGAGCCGTGTGGAGGTAAAAGGACCCTAATGCAGGCAGTTGACTGATAGTGCAAGTGACGTTTATTTACAAGTAATAGAGTGACGGAACATGCAGTGAGGAATAGTGATGTGACGTTCTGTATCGAGGCTTCAAAGCTTGTGTCGAGTAATGGAGGGGACGTTTCCGCGATGCGCGTTTCGAGGCTTGCTTCATTTATGGGAGGAGCTGAAAATGATGACGTCCGAAGCCTCGCTGCCCGGCTGTACCACGTGACTGGTTCATGAAGTGGTTCGAACTTTGCCGCGAGATATGACAGCGATATAAACCTCAGACTTCATTCAAAAATGTGAGTGTTTGATGGAGAGTTGCGGTTAGTGAGAGTTTGGAGACAGTTTGGAGGTTTATGAGAGTGAGGAGAGAAAGTCAGGAGAGAATGGAGCCAGCTAAGAAGAGGAGGATGTCCTCCCCTGTGTGGGAACATTTTAATTTTATTCCTCCCAGCAAGGTATGTAAATTTCTACAGAAGATGTATTTTCATAATACTGATGGTGCAATACAATTTATGTTAAGCTGTCTGTACTTTTGTACAAGGTGAAGTGTTCGCTATGTGCCAGGGAGCTGGGATATAACAACAACACCTCATCCATGCTTAGGCACTACAGAGCTTTGCATGAGAATAAGGGGAACACCGAGCAAGACCAGGTGAGCCATCAAATGCAATGATAATATAGGATGCAGTAATGTTACTAAATGATATAACAATATTATACAGCTGTAATAAGTTACGTGTGTGATATTTATATTTGTGCTTTGTCTTTATTGTCTTTCCTCAGGAGAACAATCTCAAATAGATGAAGACCTGGTTAGCATGGTAATCGAGGACTCCCAGCCATTTAGCATTGTGGAGGACAAAGGATTCAAAAGATTTGTTAAATCATTAATCCTAGCTATGTTCTCCCCACTAAAAAGGTCATAAAAGCAGTGAAAATTTAGTTTTTACAGAATAAAATGTGAACAGGCAGGACTGAGGCCTCAGTGTGTAGCTGTCCATACCTCAACGTTACAAAAGCACAACCACTGTCCACACCCCAACCACACCTCACCTCACAGTAAATGATCATTTCCATTTCAAGCATTTCCAAATGATCATTTTCCATACTGCCAGTATAAATATACACAGTATACTGCCATCTCAGGAGACTGAAAAGATTCGGCATGAGCCCCCGCATCCTCAGGACCTTCTATCACTGTGCCATTGAGAGCATCCTCACTGGATGCATCACCACCTGGTATGGCAACACCACCGCCTACAACTGCAAAGCTCTCCAGCGTGTAGTGCGGTGCTCTGAACGGATAATTGGAGGTGAGCTTCCCTCCCTCCAAGACATCTACAGGAAGCGCTGCCTGAGGAAAGCGGGGAGGATCATCAAGGACTCCAGTCACCCCAGCCATAAACTGTTCAGACTGCTTCCATCAGGAAGGAGGTTCTGCAGCATCCGGTCCCGAACCAGCAGACTGAGAGACAGCTTTTTCCATCAGGCCATCAGACTGCTGAACACTTCATAGACACCTCAGCTTCACTACTGGAACTTCAACACTATGCACTACACACTGTACAGTAATGCCACTGTTTTGCACATATTCAACTCTGTATATTTTTATATTTTTATATATTATTATTTTTTTACTATTTAATTTGTAAAAATGTGTATACACACACACACACACACACACACACACACACACACACGTAGGATAATATTTAGTATACACATCCAGAAATGCATACACTATTATATATTGTACATATATTTATTAGTTTCAGGTTGGCCATTCTTGTATTTTGCTCGTTTGTGTTGTTGTGTTTGCACATCTCTGTTGCTTGTGGGGCTCGCACACAAGAATTTCACTCGCATGTGCTGTGCCAGTGTGCCTGCACATGTGAGGTGACAATAAAAGTGATTTGATTTGATTTGATCACTACAATATAGATGTTTTACACACTCCTTTTGTTGTTGACATTTGCAGGCTGTGTGCAAAAGGCCACGCTCTTCAAATTCATGCCAACTAATATTTCTACGTCCAGTAGGTGTCCTACTAGAGCACATGAAGCTTCACGCTGGGGTGAACCAATTGGATTAAGAGCTTCAGTGCTTCATGAAGCTTCATCTGCCCATCACTAGTGAGGAATGACAAATGACTGGAAAACCTAAACTGGGAAAACTAAATGACAAACATAAGAAACGGGGTGCAGCGCAGAGAGCCGCAGACAGAGGAACAAAACACCATGAAACACAGACGAACAGGCAGGAGAACACACAGGGCTTAAATACACACAGCAGTAATCAGGGGATGAGAGACAGGAGGGCAACACAGCTGGGAGAAATCAGAGCTGAGGGGACAGGGGAGACGTAACCTGAACACACTCACATGAGACGGAGACCTTCAGAATAAAACAGGAAACTCAGACACAGAGAACCAGACAAGACAATGAACCACACAGACAGATTCACAAACAGACAGTGTGACACCAGAGGCAGACAGAACACAGAAGTGGGACCAGGGCAGGCACAGAACAGAAACCTAACAAATGGCAAATTATAACAGAATACATACTCAGAATAAACAAAAGCATAAAGAAACACAAAACACTGAGTCGGCAGACTCAGGACCATGACAGAAACAAACAGCCTCAATGTCCTGTCATCAGTGACAGGACCGTGATGGATGCCTGGTGGAATTCTGACTGACTGTCAGCTGGTGGGTGACTGTAACCATATCCCCCACCTGTGACCAGGACGATGCAACCATGATTATTAAATCCCATAATAGCATCACTTACTACATTTATAACTTTCAAATGTGTTCAGGGATTTATAATTATCACAGAATCACAATGTTGAGGCTGACTATAAAATATTGATGTACGCTTACAGCAAATAAAACACAGGTTGTGCACACCTGACAGAAAGTGATGCTTGCATTTTATGATTATTGCTGACTTGTGTTTCTGAACATGAATGATTATTTTATTGCACAGCTCATGGTCTAATGTTCAAATGTAAATACATTATGTGTAAATACTTTTGGCAGTAGTGTATATGCTGACAGCCTCCTGCAGCAGCTCACCCACACTGGACACCTTTTGAGAAGAGAACTGTTTTCCCTCCCGAGCAACCTGACAGTTTGCCAATTTTTTTTAGAGGCAGACCAAAAATCTTTTTCAATTTTTAACATCTTCATCATGTTTTGTACAATACGTCCACCACCCCTCCTGTGGACAAGTCCTTGCTTTTCTTCCATCTATTGTCCCTCACACCCAACATATCTGTCCTCCTCCTATCTTCATTCTCTCTGGTGTGATTTTACAGAACATAAAAACATTTACAGTGACTGCTCTCATCAGCACAATCCTGCCTTTCCTGCTCTCCTGCTGCCTCCTAACATTCTTTTTTAATGACCTCCATGTTTTGCAGTTGCTTCCTGACACATTTCCTTCCTGACAAAGCCCTGCCCATGTATGCGGGTTTGAGATCGACAGTAAGAGTGCATACTGGGCTGGGCTTCCCTGTCGTGTACACACTCTGTACTACAAACATTTATCACACTTTCATTGAGAGTTTTAATGCAATTAAGCATTTATTTTCTGCTATACAAAGACTCTACAGGTGCCTAGAGCTCTACACCTGTAGATTTTTTTTTTTTATCAAGCTAAGCTTCCTCGTGTGATTAGTGAAATACTTCCATGCTTACCAAGTGTAGCTTATAAACAATGTAAGCTGCAAAGAGAGGGAAGCAGTGGTTTGTGTTTTTGGAATGATAGATAAAAGTCCTCATCAGTGTAGTAGGACTTGACTTAAGCGGCCAAAGAAATGCAGGAGACTGATGCTGTCACCGTTTTGTGACCCAAACAATATTTACAAAGAAACAAATAAGAAACTCAACTCCAAATTAACTCAGTTCAAATAAACATAACTGAACTTAAATCAATGAAAATTACGGTCAAACTGCACACAGCTACACTGACCTGGTCCTTTCTCCTCAAACACCTGAGTTCTGCTTAAATAATAATAATGGATTGCATTTATATAGCGCTTTTCGGGACCCCTCAAAGCTTTAAAATACCACTATTCATTCACTCTCACACACTGGTGAAGGCAAGCTACAGTTGTAGCCACAGCTGCCCTGGGGTAGACTGACAGAGGCGAGGCTGCCATATCGCGCCATCGGCCCCTCTGGCCATCACCAGTAGGCGGTGGGTGAAGTGTCTTGCCCAAGGACACAACGACCGAGACTGTCCGAGACGTGGCTCAAACCGGAGACCTTCCGATTACAAGACGAACACCCAACTCTTCAGCCACGATTACCCCAAATAATCCACTTAACCAAACAATTTCACCACTGGACTATTCCATTCAGTAGGTAGATAAGATGAAAATGATTATATTCAAACCTCTACTGCCACTCTTTACTAGCAACATAAACTCTGGTGTAATCAATACACATGACAATAAATCTATTTCTCCATAAACCCTCTAAAATCAACTTTCTTAAATTACAAGAGTTTTCCCCCTTCGCTTGGTCTCTTCCTGTGACCTCAGATGAACCCAGAAGGTATAAAGCAGGAAGTAAAACTACTTTCCTCCTTTTGTTTCTGGAAGACAGGTAGGTAAGGTTAGTTCTAACTAAACCAATTAACAGTTGAAATAAATAACATGTTAACTTAACAAATTTGTAGGAATTGATTTAAACCAAAATGTTATATTATATAATCTGTAAAAGTGCAAAACATAAACAAACCCGGGATAGTAGACGTTTGCCTATTGCAGACTACATATGAAATATGGTTAAATCGTGATCGTGTGGAAACGTAACCTGATCGTGGCTCAAGAGTTGGGAGTTCGCCTTGTAATCGGAAGGTTGCTGTTTCGAGCCACGTCTTGGACAGTCTCGGTCGTTGTGTCCTTGGGCAAGACACTTCACCCACCGCCTACTGGTGATGGCCAGAGGGGCCGATGGAGCAATATGGCAGCCTTGCCTCTGTCAGTGCGCCCCAGGGCAGCTGTGGCTACAACTGTAGCTTGCCTTCACCAGTGTGTGAATGGGTGGATGACTGGGTGTGTAAAGTGCTTTGGGGTCCCTAGGCGGGACTAGCAAAAGTGCTATATAAATACAGACCATTTACCAATATTATCATAAAATAAATAATGTATTAATGACTTAAAAAAATCACACTTTTTAAACTCATGTAATGGTTTATTTAACTCCTGGTAAAGGTGTATAAACTCTTAATTTAGCCTTTGAAAACCAGTTCTGAAGTTCATGATTTAACATACTAGATGTGTGACTGTAGCTGGGTGTGAATATATAATAGAACTTATAAGTTAAGTTATATAATAAGTTATAACTTATAAAATTGTAAAAATTATCGTAAAGTGTATAATTTATTAACAACTTTTTTTTAATCACACTTTTTAAACTCGTGTAAATGTTTATTTCTGACACCCCTGGTCCTCCATACTGATCAGGTGAAACAGTGGTTTATTAGCTGGTATGACATCATACCATCCAATGAAGGCCTCACATTATTATTTTACATTCATTATTAACATTTAACCTTCACACCTTTAGAAGCTTTTACATTTTAAACTATGATATTTTTGAACTCGAACCTAAAACAGAAAAAATCTTTTTACTAGATTCTAAACACTTGATTATACAGACAGACGAATAGGCGCCACCTTACCTCATAATTTCCTGTAATTTCCTTTTTTTCATGCAGTGGAATTTCCTCTCACAGGGGCACAGGGATATTGCTCAGGGTATCAGTCATACACCGCATAAAATAACTTTAGGTAAATTTAATAGCTTTAAAGAGCATCTGTATATTCTTTATTATTGTTTTTTTAATCCAGGAAACTACCAACAATGAAGCTGTGGGAGATAAGAAAGGAAATGCTGTTAAAAACAGCTTTAACCGCGTTTGTCCTCTCATGTTTCCTGGGACGTCTGGACTGTGAAGGTAAGATGTGTTAATCCTGTAAAACATTAAATTGTAGTTAAATTCAAATGCTAATATACAGAACAGGTTCAGTACATCAGCCTCTCAACTGTCTGGCCTTATGTACAGGTCCTTTAGAAATAAACTATGAAATAAATAACAAGCCATCGCTGTCTTGTACACAAACATCAACAAATTTCTGTATTAAACACCCTGAATGTGACTGACAAGTACAAACAGGTTTTTATACCTTTGTTTTATCATTTTGTACAGACTCTGGCCTTTTCCACAGAGTATGTGAAGCCATTTTACCCATTTTAGCTCAGTAAAACCCACACCACAGTCTACAAATGTTAAAAAAAAGCGTATAAACTCTGAAGTTAGACATTCAAAACCCACTGAAGTTCATGATTTAACATGCTTGTGATGGACCGAGTTGAAAAACAGGAGGAGCCCAGGAATTATTAGAAAAATATGGTTTCCATTTATTTAACCCCCAAAAATTATATTTACAAGACTAATAAAGGTTGAGCTCATAAAACAGGTCACAGAAACAAAACTGAACCCAGGCAAAGACTGCAAACTTAAACCAAATGACTGCTCAAACATACATAATTGACCTAAACATATTTCATGTTTAGGTCAATTATGAAAAATGACATACAAGGGTATATATAATGGCTGATCAGACCATTGTGACACATGAGGGGTAACAAACAAAACACAATCATAAATCCCAAACGATGCAGTACAATCTAGGTTGTTAATAAACTAAACACTAAAGAAGAAAATCAAAAACCCCATTAAACCCTAAACTCAAATATTTAATTAAATACAAATACTTTGTTTTTAAAGTAAAGAAAACACACATCCCCCCCCTTCTGCAGGAAGTGGTGGTATGGTCCAATTATCTTCCTTTGTATTTAATGGTTTCAAACCCTGGCTACCATCTTTTTGTCCGGCAACTCCCAGGGATGATAGCAGGTAAGAAATAAAAAGACAAAGGTTAGTCAGAAAGCAAAGAAATGAAGTAGTATGAATACATAAGTAAACTAAATGTGCGTGCTTACAAATAGAACAAATGTATCCAAACCAATCAATAAAGTTATTGGAAACTAAAATGTATTACTATGTTCAAATGAAGAATGAAAATACAAAAGTTACCGACTTTAGAGTGTGGCCACGGGTTTGGCCATCACAATGCTGGATGTGTAAACATATCTGGGTCTGAATGTAACGCAGTAAAGCTTTTTTTACTCGCTTATAAATTCTCACAGAATTTACACAAAAATAAAAACTCAGGTTTCTGATATTTGAAGCACAATAATAAGCGTGTTTGAATTATTGGATGCATATTATCTTTATGACTGACCTGTTTTCTTCTTATTTTAGAGCTAACAGTCAAACAAGCAAAGGATGTAACTCTGGAGTGCTATGGCCCCAGTGATGCTAACATAATGATAAGCTGGCAAAAGCCTGACCTGCAGTCAGAGTATTATGTGTTCTACTTCAGCGATGAACACATTCACAAAGACAAACAGCATGAATCATTTAAAGGTCGAGTGGAGCTGAAAGATCCAGAGATAAAGAATGGAAACTTTTCTGTGATTCTCAAAAATGTCGCCATGAACGACGCTGGAAAATATGAATGTTATGCTGGATACAACAGACAGAGACCTCAGCTTTTGAAGAGCATCAACCTGAAGGTAGAAGAAGGTGAGTGTGAAGTTGAGCTGCTTCCTGGTTGTTGATGTTTGTTTCTAAAGATGTTGTTGATGAGACTTTGTAGAAAGCAGCTGGTCTGAGTGATGTGATCAGAGTGCAGTAGATAATGTCTGACAGCAGTTTGAAGAGGAAATGGATTCTGTTCTGTTCTTCACTCATCACCTACCTGACAGCTGACACCTCACACCTGTTTCTCACCTGCAGGTCAGACAGTACTCGATAAGGACAAAGACCAGAGGAGTGGAGCTGATGGCGTAGAAGTTGACATGTCGATTTCCGTTGTGCTTGCTGCTGCTGTTTTGTTGTTTTAGCCGTCTGTTGAACTGCAGCCAGTTTGAAAGGCCACAGATGGAAATATCACAGTGTATATTCACTCCACCCACCCACTCAGCATTCACAGTGACAGATGTGCTGAGGACAGACAGAAGTTAACGATGCACAATTAAACTGGAATTTAGCACCTGGAGGAAACATTAAGTTATGTTTGTGTTTGTGATTATCTGAAGTTTCCTGCTCAACATACATGTTTGTTTACATTGTTATCTGCTGCCTTTTTTAGTCACCATCAAATATCACTGAGCTATTATGAATTCTGAATTTTACATTTTGATATTTTTGTCCTACATATTTTTCATTTTACATTTTATTTTTATATTTTACATGTTTTTTGCATTTTTAAAGGCTTAAAATACTGTTGCGAAGGAAGGTTACATTATATGGAAAGAAGGCCAAATATAAGCCCTGACGGCCATCACTAGTCCACTGGATGACTTTGAAAAATATAAAATGTGAATTAAAAAAGAAAAAGTAAGATGTTGGACTATTTACTGTATTTTGTCATTAACAGTGGATAACATCATGAGAATCGATCATAGATTAAATTTTTTTTAAACTATTAGTATAAAGAACAAAGTTTTTATAACAAATTTTCAGGATTGATGAATCTGTAACATCAGCAAAATGTTTTACACTTGGTCATGTGCAATAAAGGACATGTGAATGAATCCAGTGCATGTACGAGCAGATTAACACCAGCCTGGCTTGCAACAAACACTCTGAGAGATATCGTTGTATTATTGTTAGATATGCTGTTTCTACTACTTTACTTTCAAACCATCTGTCCTCTCTGTCCAAAACGTGAACATCGGCATCCTTGAAAGTGTGACCTTTGACCTTTAGGTGCAGATGTAGAGCTGAGTCTTGCCCTGTCGAGGTGGCGCGTCTATGTTTTGTGGCTGTTTGGTCTCACCAGTGTAGAGGTCTGAGCACTCCTCGCTGTACTGCACAGCACACACTATGTTGACTGGCTTGTGTTTGGGAGTTTTGTCCTTGGGATGAAACATCTGTGAACGACCATCTCTGAACAGAGGAGGTGGCTCACAACACCGACTGTCCGCCACCTACAACCCAGTTTTGAGATCTTGATCACATCCTGCAACAGCTGATCTCAGTAGGTCACATGACAGGATGAGGCAAGATCTCACAATGGTGGTAAATGTGGTATTGGAACCATTTTACCGGTTGTAGGTTGATTGGTGGGTGTGATTGCAAACCTGCTTGATCAGGGATGAGTTCATTCCTTGTGTTACAGTGCCATCTTGTGGTGGTTTTGAGAATCGTTGCGAATAGAGTTTGTGCAGTACATTTAAGAATGGTGCGCTTCTTTAATCGGACTGTTAAGAGGCCCGTTCCAATAATTTTTATTCCATATTTATGCTGTAATGATTTTTGTCCTTTTTCAGAGAATCCACATATTATTTAACACTCATCTACTATCACACTACATATAAAATGAATTGCATCTCTTACAGCTCGATCCCGTGGTGTAAGCCTCTCCTAATGACCGAGGATAACCAGAGTAGCACAAAGTTGAACAGACGCGCCTCATTCTGAGCAGAATTATTCAATTATGTTTTCATACATGTGCGGATGCAGGTGTGTGAGTGAGAGAGCAAGAGAAGGACTGAAAGAAAGCATGGAGGACTTGACTAAACCATGTAATCAAGATGTAAATGAACTTTGGGTTTGAATCAGCTCCAAGTACACAGCTGAGTGTGACAAGTGTTGTTGGCTTGTTTAGAAACATTTTGTGTCCTGATAGAATCAAAATTGTATTAACATCAGCTTCTTTTCAGCAGTTAGTAAGTTTGTGTCTCTTGACACTGTGGGGAAAATTGTATTTCATCTTATTTAACCTCACTGTATAAGGCAGGTACCTACATGACCACGACAAAAAAACAAACAAAAAAACCTTCCTACAGCTGATTCTATCCACTCATGAGTTTTTTTCTCTTCTTTTCATCCTGCATTGATTCCTTTGCAAATGATTTTATTAATAAATCTGAGGATATCAGTTTTGGTTTCAATGGTCAGTTTATTTTTCCACAGCAGATGCCAGCTGGATTGGGAATTATGACCATGTTTAGTTAGATCTGGTGACTACTCTTTGCTTCTTTGCCTCTCACTGGCAGGTCACAGTATATGTTAAAAACAGTATATGCTAAAAGTACACAGGGTGGGTCAAAATTTGACCACCTTTCACAATTTTTTCCCATCATGTTGGAGGCTTCGTAGCTTCATTAGTACAGATGATAAACTGATTAAGTGCTAATCAAAAACTGCAACCAAAATAGTTTTATAATCCCAATTCCAAAAACAGGATCCCGTGTAAAATGTAAAGAATCACATAATGCAATGATTTGCAAATCTCAGAAACACAACTTTTAATCACTGTAGAAAATAAAATCGTCAAATGTTTAAACTGGTAAAATGAACTGCTTTAAGAAAAAAATGTCTGCTTAATTTGTATTTAACTTATAGAGAAAATTGATGTAGAAAACATGAGGCAGGATCTTTTAGGCTGTGTTTGGCCCTGTGTCATCACACAGACAAGTATCTGCCTTTTTCCCTAAAGCCTCTTAAGATCCTGCTGAAACAGGTCATAAGATTGGGACCGGAATCTCTGTGGTGACAAAAGAGCCTAGAGAAAGTGTGTAAGCAGCCTCATACAGTCAGGAGGAGTGAAATGTATCATTAAACTCACAGCTCAGCTCCTGGAAGCAGTCTCCTATAGACGGGCTGGACTTAGACTGGAGTTTCCCTCAGTGAGAGGCAGCGAGAGGGCATGAGTGTTTCTCCGGTTCAGTACCTGTAAACTGAGGTTTCCTGTGATGGATGAGACAGTTGTCTTATTTCACTTTGAGCTGAATGTTTGTAAAAGGACCCAGAAATACTATTCAAGTGCACTGAAACCTGGCAGTTCATCAGTCACCATTACAGGTCTGTGACCCTGCATTCTCACGCTGTATAATCTGCTGCTGTCACTTCATTCGGCTTGGTGCTCTCCTGCCTGCCATTGTGTAATAATGACTCTTAGCTTCTTTGTTTGTTGATGTTTTCTGTTCCATAAATCTGTCTGATACAACACCCTATGTGACCGATCTCCTTTCCTCACTCGATTAGTTTCTATTTCGGTGTAATTAAAAAGCAGTATGTCCAAAACCAACAACAGGCCACCAGGAAACAGATTTAAAGGCTGTTCTGAGAGTCCTGACAGGGACTAGAAAGAGAGAGCATATTTCTCCTGTTTTGGCTTCCCTTCATTGGCTTCCTGTTAAATCCAGAATTGAATTCAAAATCCTGCTCCTCACATACAAGGTCTTAAATAATCAGGCCCCATCTTATCTTAATGACCTTGTAGCACCATATCACCCTATTAGAGCACTTCGCTCTCGCTCTGCAGGCCTACTTGTTGTTCCTAGAGTATTTAAAAGTAGAATGGGAGGGAGAGCCTTCAGTTTTCAGGCCCCTCTTCTGTGGAACCAGCTTCCAGTTTGGATTCAGGAGACAGACACTATCTCTGCTTTTAAGATTAAGCTTAAAACTTTCCTTTTTGCTAAAGCATATAGTTAGGGCTGCACCAGGTGACCCTGAATCCTCCCTTAGTTATGCTGCAATAGATGTAGGCTGCCGGGGGATTCCCATGATGCACTGAGTATTTTTTCTTCAGTCACTTTTTTCACTCACTATTTGTTAATTGTCCTCTCTGCATTAAATCATACTTGCTATTAATCTCTGGATCTTTTCCACAGCATGTATTTTATCCTGTCTTTCTCCCCTCACCCTCAACTGGTCACAGCCCTCCCTGAGCCTGGCTCTGCTGGAGGTCTCTTACTGTTTTCCTTCCCTTTGTTGCCAAGTGCTTGATCATAGGGGGTCTTCTGATTGTTGTGTTTTTTCTCTGTATTATGGCAAGATCTTCACATTACAATATGAAGCATCCCAAAGGAAACCGTTGTTGCGATTTGGTGCTTTTGTATTGACATTATATTGGATGGGTGTTCTAAACCAGAATTTGTCTTATATTGTCACAAGATACATCATTTCGATGAGGCCTTTCAGGTGAAGCTCTTTTTTAAAGATGAACAGCTCTGAAACAGGATCCTGTGTTTTTTAGAACTCCACCCTTGTTTTTCTTTTTCGTTCTGAAACAGATTAACTCCACCTTCCTTGAAAGGCAAACACAGCGAGCTGCTGAAAATAAACACACCAGTCATCCCACTCACTTTAGTTCAACAACTTTGGGGTAATGTAGGCAGATCTAAAGTTTAATGTTTTTAATGTTTGCCTCAGCACACACACACACACACACACACACACACACACACACACACACACATGCTCATTTTCATATCTTAGTGAGGATATCTCATTGACATAATGCTTTCCCTAGCTGCTAACCCTAACCATCAAAAGTGAATGCCTAAACCTAACCTTAACCTAATTGTAACCCTGACACTAAAGCAACATTTTGTGCCTCAAAAATCCCTTCAAACTCATGTGGATCCATATTTTGTGCCCATAAGTGACTGTTGATCTCCACAAGTAGAGTTGTAGAGTAGCATGCCAATTTTCTGTTCTCACAAATAGGTCTAAACATGGCCACACACAGTACAGGTCAGTCTGGGAACATTCCTGGAATGCACTGTTGTGTTGTTATCTTAGTGCTCTCCCAGAGTATACTACCAAGCCAGTTTACTTATACTGACAAATCCAAGCCAACATATATGGGAGTAAGGGCAATCAGTCTTTGGCAGATCCAACATCCTGACTCTAAATTTCAAAACAACACCACACACTGATGTGACCTGTGCTCATTGATTCATTCCCGTGGCTTGACACTGTACCACAAATAAAGAGTTAAAGCAGCCTAAAACTGATTTGTTTCAGAAAGGAGGTTCAGCGCAAAGTCTGATAACCTGGATATGAGTGTCTGTTACCACCTGACTCCTCCCCTTCTTCTATACCTGCTCTATTTACTTTTTAGCTACACTCAAAGCTTTTGTCTGCAAGTTTATTACTTTACAAACATTGAAATCAGGGTTAAATCAGTTCTTAGACAACAATCTCTCATCAGTGTGAAGGCAGGGAGGGCTCACAATGAAATCTATACATTTTTTCAACTCTGTGACAGTGAACGGTCCAGCTGCTGTTCCTACTGTAATAATTGCTGTTTAAATAAAGTCTGTTTGCTTATGACTCATTTGTTATTTTGGGATCTGTCACACTGAAGGAACAGATCACACCATACCTGTGCTCTCTGTTTGCTTCTCCCTGTGAGCTGAGCAGTTTGTCTCCTTACCTCTCTGCTCTGTGTTGTTTCCTCTTTCCGACCAGAAGATCTTCACAGCTTAGTCTGGACAGAACGTCACTCTGACATGTCGAGCTCCAAATATCAGTGTTCCCATCAGAGCTGTGGAGTGGTTCAGACTTGACCTGCTGGAAGGACATGTTCTCATGTACCGGGTGAGCAGTTTGTTTCATTCAACCAGCTTCCATCGTTTGTGAACCGGGTAGATCTGCAGAACAGACGGATGCAGGACGGAGACGTGTCTTTGGTTCTGAAGGATGTGACAAGAAATGACACTGGAACATATCAGTGTTATGTCATTCAGAGAGGAAAGAACCACAGGAAGTGCACTGTGGAACATATCAGCATCATCTACCTGAGTGTTGTTGATCCTCCAGGTGAGTGAGTAGAGTTGAGTGTGTGTGTGATCAGAGGTGAAGCTGCTTCCTGGTTGTTGATGTTTGTTTCTAAAGATGTTGTTGATGAGACTTTGTAGAAAGCAGCTGGTCTGAGTGATGTGATCAGAGTGCAGTAGATAATGTCTGACAGCAGTTTGAAGAGGAAATGGATTCTGTTCTGTTCTTCACTCATCACCTACCTGACAGCTGACACCTCACACCTGTTTCTCACCTGCAGGTCAGACAGGAGGACACAGAGAGGATGGACCTGCTGGACTGAATGTTTGTCACTTTTTGCTTCTGTTGTTGCTTTTTCTATGACCTCTTTTCACAGAAAAAGATCTACACAGTGTCATGGTGCCCGTGCCTGCTCAGCTGGCCCTGTGTGGCTACATGTTATGTTTTGTCTATTCTCTCTCTCCTCTCTCTCTGCTCGCTTTTAACCTTTATAACAGGATTAAATATGCTGGGATCAGTGAAGTAGAAAAAGTTCACAGTGTGACATTGATGAGTGTTTCTAACTCAAACTGTGAACTTCTGCTGATTAAAACACTTTAATGTTGTATTGAGTGACTGTAATAATAAAAACAGGTGCAGCAGGAAGAAAACGGGATGGAAAACAAAGCGGTAACTGACTTGAGAATCCAAACATGGCTCTCAGTGCTGCGTTACTATTTGTGAATCCAGCTGAATTTAAAGCGAGTTCAGTGTCACCTGTAGAGGCAAACAGGAGGCAGGGAGTGAAATCCAGCAAACAGACACACATGTCCCAGCAGGCATTTCATCCACTTCTGCTCACCAAAACTGAATAAAACTATTCTGAATTTCCAAATGATGAACAGAATAATCTCTGTGTCTTCTGATGATGGATGTGTTAAAGTTCTTTATTATGAAATCTGAGACTAATCAAAAAACACGCCAAGGGTTGATGGTGCACCAAAACATAAATACAAATAAGTGCCTCTAATTATTTTATGGTGTCTGTTTCCACACGTGCCCCGACTGCAGCGAGAAGTATTTCTTACTTCCGCCGCGGGGGTTGTGTTTTTAGTAGCGTTTGACACATGTGCATTTAAACATGCTACTCCCTTGAAATTAAAGATAACACACAGATAAGGAAGACAGGAAAAACTGTTTGTTACTCTACCTTTATTTCCAAACTTTATAGTTAACACACACAGATCCTGTTCGTTTCTGCTGTTTCCTAAGCACAGAATGTTTTTCATACCTTTTCTGCAAGAGTGTGTGGAGATACAGAAATTCTTTTATTGCTGCCATATAACCTACAGCATTACAATTGGATTAATAACATTCTTTACAGCATTATTCCATTTAATAATATTTCTCACAGTATTGATATTGCATTAAAGTCGTTTATTGAAGATGTTAATTTAAGGATCCTTTTATTATGTTAACTTTTATTACAGGTACGGCCAGGAGTATTTCGTACACATTGCATATTTGTGCTTATTTCGAGTTGATGTTCGGTTCATTAAAGGTTTTAAGCTTCACTGGTGTGACTGTCCACGTGATCCATGGTGTGGGAAACTAGAACATAGAAGGATGATTGGATGCATGCTTACAATACATATAACACAGATAATCTAGGAATGTGTCAGGCCTGAGGCCTTAACTCATTTAGCTTCCAACTGCATTTTGGTCTACTTGGTAACAGATGACTGGAGTCGACAACCAGCCCTCAGAGACCTTGAAGGCTTGAAGTTATTACCTTGTTTGGAAGGTGTTATAGAAAAGAGTAGTTCTATGTCTGTTTATAGCCATCTAAGATGTACCATTTACTGTAACTGCCGTCTTTAACCTATTTTTATGCCATGTGGGGGGAGGGGGGGGGGTGTACCTCACTGCTTTATAAGTGTTCTCAACATGTATTTTTGTCAGAAGACGTATGCTGATGTTTTCTCCTGGGTGTTAATAAACTCACCGTTTGATTGCACTTTTCTGGGGCCTCCGTGGTTTGTGACACTGCTCTACATTGATTGATTTCACGACAAGTGTTTTTTTTATGAGTATGTGGGTTGTGTTAGTAATGAGGGTGTTTACAGAGTTAGACTGACTCTAATGAGAAGGATGTTAAATAAATTAGAATGGGATTTTCTATAAGTCCCAAATGTTGACATTTTGCAGTGTTTTCATGAGAAACAGGGAACATGAGAGCTCGTTGTAGCTGTTGCAGGCCTTCAGATGGGCCTGTTTTATACAGAAAAACACGAGCAGGAGACATAAGTTGTGTTCAGTCTGCAAACTCTTCCTCATCTATTTATTAAACAGAATTTCACCATCTTTTTTTGTCCATGTACACACTGTCATCTTGTCGTCACATAAAAACACAACGTTAACTCAGGTTAAGATCTTTAAACCCACCTGGTTACCTTGTTTGTTTAGGTATAAATTTACAAAATAATGACCTTTTATTGATCCCTTTTACATGCAGTGTAACTTACAACTAAATCCTCCTGCTCTGCAGCTTCAATAATATATCTGAGCAGATTCACTAACACTGATTAACCTGCTTATTATTCACTTTGTAAACTCTCTTTATCTCTGAACACATACAACAATACACAACGTCTGACAGTGACAAACATATTCCACCGTCTCCCAAAGAAATATATACCAGGCTGTATGTACAGTATAGAAACAAAATGAGTGAGGACTAGATCATGTAGAAATCCTGTTTCAACATGATGTATGTGATCATACATTTATAGTGTTACACAGTGCTTCCCAAAAAATGTAATCATCAAATTAATAAATGAAAACATAATGATAGAAATAATTCTGGAAATAAAAAACAAGTTTTGGTGAAAGTGGATTGTAGCAGTCATTTGGGACTGGCTGCTCTATGAAGACTTGATTACATCCAGCTTTGATTTAAATGATTGCTTTTTAACAGCTAAACAATCTTGGAAAAGGAAACACTTTGTTTCATTCATTTATTTTTTTTAATCTTTTTAATAATGTTTCTAAAGAAACACTAAAGACATTATTAAATAAATTCAGGTGTTAGACATCTACAACCCACTGAGCAAAGTGACCTCGGAGTGACTTTTATCTGCCATTTCTGTAACACCAGATGAGGTCTTTCAAGTTGTGGACCTAGTTTGGATATATAGATGTTCAGAATTGGTCATGGACTGATGGACCCAGTATAGACATGATCTGCACGTCTATCCCATGTCCAATGTTTAGTGGGTAGGTGACTTAAGGTTCACCTGTCGAGTCATCTGAGGTCTGGATCAAATCTTCTTCTCCTGTGTTTTGGGTATTGTGAAGGTCATAAAAAAAGCAAGAGCTAGCGTAACAAGTATAACACTAACTGTTAAACAAAAGTCCAGTCCAGAGGATACATCCTCGTTCCCTTTGCCTTTCCTGTGTCCTCCTGTCTGACCTGCAGGTGAGAAACAGGTGTGAGGTGTCAGTTGTCAGGTAGGTGATGAGTGAAGAACAGAACAGAATCCATTTCCTCTTCTAAATGACTCACCTGGAGGAACAACTCTCAGGTAGACGGTGCTGATATACTCAAAAATGCTTTTCCTGCCATTTGTTCCTCTCTGGACCACGTAACACTGAAATGTTCCAGTGTCATCACTCGTCACATCCTTCAGAGTCAAAGACACGTCTCCGTCCTTCATCTGTCTGTCCTGCAGATCCACCCGGTTCACAAACGATGGAAGCTGGTTGAATGAAATAAACTGCTCACCCCGGTACATGAGAACATGTCCTTCCTGCAGGTCAAGTCTGAACCACTCCACAGCTCTGATGGGCACGCTGATGTTTGGAGTTTGACATGGCAGAGACACGTTCTGTCCAGACTCAGCTTTGATGATTTTCCCATCTGAAACAGGGGAGAACCTTATTAGTTCACAGACAGAGAGCCCGCAGAGCTCAGCTGAACTAAAAAGTCTTTTTAATCTGAGATATGGTGAGAGATAGAAGTATCTGACACACCGTGAGTTCCTGCAGTATGTAAATACATTCAATTAAATCAGAGGGAACATTTATAATAAATAGTTAATACTGAGTATTCTAACAATTACTTTAAGTTTTCATCTCAGATAAGTGTGTGTTAGCTTTGGCAAGCATGGATGCATCATTGATTAGTTTACATGTAGATTTGCCAAAGTGTTGAAATATATACCTTATTTTAAATAAAACCGTTTTAAAGCCTTATTTCAGACTCACTGTTGCAGTAAGATCAGAAGGACCTGTTTTATTATTATTATGAACAAACAGGATATGTTGACAAACCAGACTTACAACAACAACACAGATAGGAAACAGTCATTACACATTCAACAGCTGTACACAGACTCCTCCATTGTACGGATTCCCTTCATTTATTTGAGAGACTGTCAGTCCAGAACATGGCTGTCACCAAAACACAGCCCCCAGAGCCTAAAGAGAAAGCCTATTTAGTAACTGGCTATCAGCGTGGTAGATAACACAGTTGGGGTCACTATATTGAAGACCTGGTGTGAAATGAATTTTCTTACTCTATAGTGTTTGAAAGCAGAGTTTTTTAGTTAATATTTCTTAATATTCTGTTTTAATTTTTTTATTTTTCAGTGTTGCAATTTGTAGACAGTCCCTTAAAACTTAGGCTCATGTATGTCTGAGATCAACTCCTTTGAATGAAAATGAGGTTGTAGATTTTTTAATAACATGAAACGATGGTGTTATTGGAGCTCTGATGAAATTTCTGATAGAAGTTCAAAAATGGTGAATTTCAAGTTAACCGTAAAAAGGGAAGCGATGCAACTCTAATTGAGAAAAACAAGAACTTGATTTCAACATGTGTTTTGATAGCATTTTCCAGACCTCTCATTCATAAACCTTTGACATAAACGCCATAACCATATTAATGCGGCAAATCTCGTTAGCGAGTTAACGTGAATCGCCCTGTGCATGGTGCTGCACAGTGCTAACGAGTTAAGGAGCTAACGCGTACAACATTTACTAAAATATTTGTTACTTTGTATATTTAAAACACAATTTTAAATGTAATCTAAATATTACAGGAAACTAAATATTTAGCTAACATGCAAATTTATATTACCGGTCAATGGAAATACCAAAATAAAAGCTTTACGAAAACCTCCAGTGCTAAAGTGTGCAGTAGTGGTCCGGTTCTTGTTACTGCCATAAGCTGCTTCACTTCTTGCCTACCAGCACAAACATGATTTAGCTGAAAACATCAAAAGAGCCATCCAAAGGTTCAGCAGTAGTGCACCCTCAGCAGCTGCAGTCTCCACCTCACAATCACATGTCCAGCTAAATCTCTGGAGTTTAAATGAACCCATTTTCTCGACCATATCTAAGGCTTAACAAAATCAGAACTTTCACTGACTCTACTTTCTGGAGCAGGGGCTCAGATCTTTAAAAACTCCTCAGTAGCATCTGATCGTGTCATGTACTCATAGACAGCAAGAATCCAAACATGGCTCTTCGTTGTGTGTTTCTATTTGTGAATCCTCTTGAATTTAAAGCAAGTTCAGTCTCACCTGTAGAGGAAAACAGGAGGCAGACAGACAGTAAAATCTGGCAGAGAGACGAGCTTTTCCCAGCCGGCATTTCATCCACTTCTGCTCATTCAAAGCTAAATAAAACTATTCTAAATGATTAAGCTTTTTTTCCCCAGGAAGAACAGAATAACTATGTTTTAAACCTGACTAGGTTAAACACTGGTCAGTGTCATATCAGCTCTGCATGCTTATTTTCAGCCTCTCTCTCTGACTGTCTCATGAGGAAAGAGGAGTTGATGTTGATTATGAAATCTGGGACTATTTAAAAAACAATGCCAAAGATAATGACGTTCGTGCATAAAAATAACAGGGAGTGCCTTTGTGGGAGAGCAGACTGACTTATTTTCTTTTATTAGTTATTTCAGGTGTGTGTTTTAACAGATGCCCTGATGAATGCATTGTCTCCACCCACTAAGCATTACATGGGTGTCATCCTTTCTGTCAGTAAACACTATTACTCAAGTACTTTTGATTTAATTCTAAAAAAAATTTAGGGCTGTAGAGTGGGTTCATATTAACAGTCAAAACATTTGTTTTGCATTGACCAAGTCTTCCAGGTCAACTTGATGATTTATTGTCCTAAAACTGAAAAGAAAAAACGTAAAACTGCTATTAGACTTGCAAGTGCGTTAAGGAGATTCTTTGTCCCCACTGGGGAGTGATCATTACCAAGAGTGGCTACAGATACTGTCAGCAACCATGTCTATATAGATGACGTCAAGCTATATGCAGGAGTGAATGAGCTCTCCCCCCCCCCCCCCCTGTATGGTATGTACCACCAACAGAGAGAAGTAGTGAGACAATCCAGCGCAAAGCAGCAGGGTACATGGTGCTAGCAGTCAAGGCATACAGGGAACACCATAACAAAGGTGCTGTGCATAATATACAGAAACATCTGTGACAAGTATGGCCTGGAAGTCCCGAGATAGTTGAGAATGACCAAGCCAAGATCCCATGGGACTTCCAGATACAGATGTGGGAGTGATGACAACCAATAAAATTCAAAAAGATAATAATTTATTAGGACAATGATCATAAAAATGAAGGGCTAAAATAGTCCAGTTTCACACTTGCAATAGCGATCAAACACACAGTCCAAGGCCAGAGTCAGCTACACTACACATGCCAACAGCTGTAACAGTGAACAGCAGTTGTCCTCCACCCACCACCCTGAAAGTAGTAATCCAGCAACCACCCCGGCCTCAGCAGACAAACTCTGCCTTTAGGCTGCAGCATATACTAGGCCCTGGCCTACACAGAGAGACAAAATATCACATCAGTGTTTGTAGTGTGGACTATAAGGCTACGTTCACACTGCAGGTCTTAATGCTCAATTCCGATTTTTTGATCAAATCCGATTTTTTTGTCTGCTCGTTCACACTACAAATAAAATGCGACAGCAAATGCGCTCTAGTGTGAACGCTCAAAGCGGCCCGCATGCGCAAAAGAACATGTCACACACAACGCGCTCTGTTTAGACCCAGACCAAACAATATTGTTTGACTGATGGCCCTTAATATAAAGACTTCGGACTTCATGTTTCCCAATTTTTGCTTTAAGTTATTTTGTTATTTACAAAATAATGTAGATAACCTAATAATGATCCTTATTGCTGTTTTAGAGAGGAGCGGTGCTTCAAAGGATAGTTGCAGATTTCTGTCAGAATCTGCAGATTATACAGTACAAATAAAATGTTCACGTTTCTCCAACGTTGTCTTCCCAGCAGTTTCACCGGATGGCCAGGAAGCGCTCGCGATGTCTTCTCGGGCGCTTCTCTGGCGCTGATAATTGGCGTCTCTTTTGTGTCGGTGACGTAAAAGACAGATTTAATGCGACCTGACCGTTCACACAGCAGTCGCTTTCTGAAACATCGGATATGTATCGGATTCAGTACCACATACGAAAGTGACCCAGATCGGATTTGAAAATATCGGATTTGTGCCGTTCACACTGTCATAGCATGATCGGATATGGGTCGCATAGGGTAAAAAAAAATCGGATTTGATGCGCTTTCGCCTGAAGTGTGAACGTAGCCTAAGTAGACCAGAGGATCAGTACAATCAAATACACCTGCCTTCAATTAATCCAACACACAGACATTTGCTCACAGCAATTGTGAAACACACAAACAACTCCCATACTAGTGCCCATTTCCCACAGCAAACACAGAGATGAGTTAATATAGGCAATACTAGTCCACCATGTTACTGACTTTCCCTAATCATGAACATTGTAATAAAGTATTTTTTATTTTATTTTATTTTATTTTGAATAACATGTTTATTTATATTGTAAGTAAGTAATCACTAAGTAAGCAAGTAATTACAGTACTTACTTATTTATATAGCACCAACTTACAACAACAGTTACCTCAAGATACTTTTTATTGTAAAGTAACTACGTTACAATAACAAAAGGTGAACGATAAATGATAAAAGCTGAAGTTATTTAAAACTCGTGCACATACGCACACATCACAGGTTCTGTTCATGCTCCTGCAAAGTATAACAAAAACATCTCATTGATGACGCATGAAACACGTAAATACTGTGATAAAAATCTTATACGTATATTCTTTGGACTGATTCCAGATCAGATTAAAGCTGCACCAACTGGTTTAACAGGACAGAAAGTTCTTGCCCTCATTCTCTCCACGACGAAGCAAAATCTCTCTCAGATACATACACACACACAGCAGCTGCAGCACCTAGTGCCAAGTACCGTATCATTTTTACATTTGTTTAAAAATATTAATGTCCTTGCAGTGGATTTCTTAGTAAGCAAGGACAAGCAAGTAGCTGTGAGACCTTCCTGGTAGTGGGTCCTGTTGTCCTTTCCCCTTTGTTGTACAGCACACAGGGTTTAAAGTTGGTTTGTTTGTACGGTCTTTCTCTTCTCTGGCAAAATCTCTGACAAAAGATTATCTGCTGCGAGGGCCATCCAATTGATTTTGGAAGAGAGAGGAGCTTCTGATGATGATGTTGACAAAGAGGTTTCAGAATATTTCACATTTCTGAAAATTCAGAGTCTGACAGTGACTTTGAAGAAGAGGATGAGGTTGAGCACCATTTAGTAACAAAACGAAGACGAGTACCCCATCTGCAGCCAGCTCCAGGACCAGAACAAGCCCACCAGACAGCAAGTGAAGAAATATGGATGTCAATAACTGGTGAAATTGAATGGTCTTCTTGCCCAAGAAATGAGCCACCCTGCAGAGCTGTTACTGTGATAAGGCAGGGCCAACATGGCTGACAGTTACTCATGTGCAGGACATCAAGTCTTCATTTGAGCTTTTCATCCCAGATTCCATCCAGACAATTATTCTGGATTGCAGTAATCTAGAAGGACGGTGTGTTTTTGGAGAGAGGTGGAAGGAGACCAAATTCATCTAAGAACCCCAAAGGCCTACTTTGGGGTTCTTATCCTTGCAGGAGTTTTCAGGTCCAAAGGGGAATCCACAGAATCCCTGTGGGATGCAGAAACCGACACGAACCTTTCCATGCATCAATGTCTCTGGAAAACTTCCACAAAATTTCCAGGATTATCCGTTTTGATAACCGAGACGACAGACCAGCTCGACGGCAGAGAGACAAGCTTGCTGCCATTAGGACAGTGTGGGATAAGTGTGTGCACCACCTCCCCCTGTCTTACAACCCTGGGCCTAATGTCACCATTGATGAGCAGCTGATCCCATTTAGTTGGGAAACATATTGCTTCACGTGTAAATGTGTTGTCTTTCCACTCACTCCACTTGATTATAACTGATTTATTTTTTATAACATTTTATTTAAAAAAAAAACAAAAAAAAACCGAGAAGCACATTAATTCATAAACGTGATCTAACAAAGGTAAAGGGAAAAAAATTAACCATGTTTGCTGTTCATATGGCTTGTAATTGGGATGAAGTAAACATCTGTTGAGTAATTTAACATAAAATTTTTGATAGAGTTAATTTGGAAAGCCAAAACTCTAGCGGGTCCACCAGACCCATGAACACTGGCTGAGTAACAAAAATATGAACACCACAAGGGTTAATTACTCTGATTAATTTACTGGTGATAAAAATGTGTCACTAGTCAGATCGACGGTCTATAACCCGCCTGCTCTGTAGTATAAAGTGACATTTGACTGAGCCTCATGCTGCTCTGCTCAGGCAGTGTCGTCTCCTAAATGGAGTAATTCCAGCAGTGATGAAGCATGATTATTTCCTGATGTGTGCCAAATGTGGGAATTAAGTTCAAGTCATTCTGTCATGGTGGATTTGAACAGGTGATTAAATGTAGCAGTGAGCTTTTTCCATGCGCTGATCTAACTTTTGAGTATGAAAGTGTGAGAACAACTTAGAAATTAAAATCCCATGTGTTATTTGTCTTAGGATGCTACATCACATTGCAGCTAATAAAAAAAATCTTTTATGCTGAGGGCATCAATTGACCATACACAACAGTGTAGCCCTCTTATAAATACAAATAAACTCAAATCCAGTTTAAAGCATTCCTAAACTGTCAGTGGAACCTAATCACATGCATGGTTGTGTGTGTGTGTGTGTGTGTGTGTGTGTGTGTACATAGTGTATATATATAAATATAGATAGATAGATAGATAGATAGATAGATAGATAGATAGATAGATAGATAGATAGATAGATAGATAGATAGATAGATAGATAGATAGAACGAGATCGCGGATACAAGCGGCGGAAATGAGCTTCCTCCGAAGGGTGGCTGGCCTCTCCCTTAGAGATAGGGTGAGAAGTTCGGCCATCCGGGAGGGGCTCAGAGTAGAGCCGCTGCTGCTCCACATCGAAAGGAGTCAGCTGAGGTGGTTCGGGCATCTGACAAGGATGCCCCCTGGGCGCCTCCTGGGTGAGGTGTTCCAGGCATGTCCCACCGGGAGGAGGCCCCGGGGCAGACCCAGGACACGCTGGAGAGATTATATCTCTCGGCTGGCCTGGGAACGCCTTGGTATTCCCCCGGATAAGCTGGAGGAGGTGGCTGGGGAGAGGGAGGTCTGGGCCTCTTTGCTTAGGCTGCTGCCCCCGCGACCCGGCCTCGGATAAGCGGTTGAAAATGGATGGATGGATAGATAGATAGATAGATAGATAGATAGATAGATAGATAGATAGATAGATAGATACATACATACATACATACATACATACATACATACATAGATAGATACATAGATACATAGATACATAGATAGATAGTAATGCTGACGTTAACGCCTCAAATCTCCGTTAGCGAGTTTTCGCGGATCGCCCCGTGAGTGGGGCTGTGCAGCCCCGCGATAACTCACTAATGGATATTTGAGGCGTTAATGCAGTTATGGTGTTAATGTCATTTTAACTAGATTAACGCTGACAGCACTTAGCTAGTTATCACGGATTGTCCTCAAAGCATTAACGCAGTTAGCTCGTTAACGCGTTAGCACCATCCAGCACCACGCACAGGGTGACCCGGATTAACTCGCTTTGTACTGCAACTTTGTACTCTACTGCTTTGTACTGCTAAGAAGCCACTGTAGTGTGGTGTGAGCCACTCTGACAGCTTCCTTTCCAGGAAGGGGAGTTCCCTCCCCTTGAAAAAGGATCTTAAAATCATCATGAAAACTTCTTTGGACTGAGCCTGATCAGAACACAATGCAGATGGAGAAGGACTATCAAAATAAGGCAGAAAACACAGAAACAGAGACCCAGGGTGCGTTCTAAAAGTACCTATTCCTAACCTAATACACTTTAGTGCAACCAGTTCACTTCAGTAAAAGCAGCAGTGGGAATTACTGGCACAAAAATGCTAACCAAGTGTTTCTCTTTATAAACAGCCAGCCATTGTACAAATAAAATGTTCATGCTGTCTTCCAAACAGTTTCACTAACACTGGATGGACAGGAAGCGTTTGCGATGTCTTCTCCGGCGCTGATAATTGGCGTCTGTCTTGTGTCGGTGACACAAAAGACAGATTTAATGTGACATGACCGTTCAAACAGCAGTCGCTTTCTAAAACATTGGATATGTATCGGATTCAGTACCACATACGAAAGTGACCCAGATCGGATTTGAAAATATCGGATTTGTGCTGTTCATACTGTTACACCATGATGGGTCGCATTGGGCCAGAAGAGTCGGAATTGATGCGCTTTCACCTGCAGTGTGAATGTAACCTCAGAGTACTAATCAGGTGGAACCAGATCCTGCACACATGATCATTTTTCACGACACACCTATGTGCTGCAGCACAGTGGTTGGGAAACATTGGTATAGATGACGTTGAATTGATACATTTACATAATGCAGATTATCTTCCTGTGCATACATCTCAATACTAAAAGATATATCTGATAAATGATATAATCAAAATTCTTAAAATGAATAAACATTGCAGTTCCACTAACATACAGCACACAACGATGCACAAAAAACATATGCATAATAAATCCAAAATAATAAAACTGTACTTTACATTTTACTGCTGCACTTGAAATGTTTATAAATGTGTATATGTGACATGCAGCATGCATACATTTACATAATGATCAACTTTTTTTAATGACTCGTAAAATGGAGACAATGGTGCATTACAATGAAGCTCATGCATGAGTTCAGTAAGATAGATCTGTATTAACTCATCTGCCTGCATCACTTCCAAATTCATAAACTAATTTCATCAGTCTGATTCTATGATTTTCTTGCTTTCTGAGACGCGTTAGGCCTCATCTCAGTGCTCTTCTGTCTTTTTGCCTTTCAAAGTCTCATTCATGTGACCCACCTTCTCTCTATTTCCACCCACCCCATAAGGCTCCAGGGATTTATTAGGAGAGTGCATAATAATAACTAATGTAATCAGAAAATAACACCAGAAAACATTTAAATAGAAAACCAGGTCAACAGAACATTTTCTTAAAAATAACTAAGTAACTGTAACAGGACACAATGCATATTTTTATATTATCAATACTTAATTGAACCTTGAATAGATTTAGTCTCTTTGTGCCACAAAGAGAAAACCTACAATTACAAATGAACTAATAAGTCACAAAGTAATAAAACTGTTTAGATGGTAAATTTAGATGGTAACAGATGGCTGACCTTTGAGGTTGTCACGGTCCTGGGTCTTATGACCCAGTGTTTTGAGTTTGAGTTCATTTTGATGTTTATAGTTTATGTTAAGCCCTTCAGGTTTTCTAAGTTCATTTGTTACCATGTCTAGGTGATTTTAGTTCTTATTAATTCCCCCTCATGTTTCCAACCCATGTTAAGTCTCCCCTGCTCTTCATGTGTTTCATGTCTGTGTCTTACGTTGTCAAGTTCTGGTTGTCATGTCTGCGTTTCATTATGCTTCCTGTTTTATTTTGGAAGGAGTCGTGTGTTCTTGGTTCTTTGTATTTAGCTTCACTGCTCCTGTCATTAGGTTCATGTTAGTCAGCTGTTCCCCCATGTGTCCCCACTTCCCCTGATTACCTCATGTCTGTATTTAAGCCTTTTGTTTTCTTCATGCCATTGTCGGTTCGTCTGTTTACATCACCGCAGTCATAGTTCTAGTTTTCGTTAGTGATGGGCAGATGAAGCCCCATGAAGCACTAAAGCGTTTCATCCAATTGGTTCACCCCAACGCGAAGCTTCATGAAGCTTCATTTGCTCTAGCAGGACACCTACTGGACGTAAAAATAATAGCTGGCATGAATTTGAAGAGTGTGGCATTTTGCACACAGCCTGTAAATGTCAACAACAAAAGGAGTGTGTAAAACATGTATATTGTAGTGATGGCAGTATACTGTGTATATTTATAGTGGCAGTATGGGAAATGATTATTTGGAAATGCTTGAAATGGAAATGATCATTTACTGTGAGGTGAGGTGTGGTTGGGGTGTGGACAGTGGTTGTGCTTTTGTAACGTTGAGGTATGGACAGCTACACACTGAGGCCTCAGTCCTGCCTGTTCACATTTTATTCTGTAAAAACTAAATTTTCACTGCTTTTACGTCCTTTTTAGTGGGGAGAACATAGCTAGGATTTAATGATTTAACAAATCTTTTGAATCCTTTGTCCTCCACAATGCTAAATGGCTGGGAGTCCTCAATCACCATGCTAACCAGGTCTTCATCTATTTGAGATTGTTCTCCTGAGGAAAGACAATAAAGATAAAGCACAAATATAAATATCACACACGTAACTTATAACAGTTGTATAATATTGTTATATCATTTAGTAACATTACTGCATCCTATATTATCATTGCATTTGATGGCTCACCTGGTCTTGCTCCACAATCGGTGTACCCCTTATTCTCATGCAAAGCTCTGTAGTGCCTAAGCATGGATGAGGTGTTGCTGTTATATCCCAGCTCCCTGGCACATAGCAAACACTTCACCTTGTACAAAAGTCAAGACAGCTCAACATAAATTGTATTGCACCATCAGTATCATGAAAATACATCTTCTGTAGAAATACCTTGTTGGGAGGAATAAGATCAAAATGTTCCCACACAGGGGAGGACATCCTCCTCTTCTTAGCTGGCTCCATTTTCTCCTGACTTTCCTCACTCTCATAAACCTCCATACGGTCTCCAAACTCTCACTAACCGCAACTCTCCATCAAACACCCACATTTTTGAATGAAGTCTGAGGGGTTTATATCGCTGTCATATCTCGCGGCAAAGTTCGAACCACTTCATGAACCAGTCACGTGGTACAGCCGGGCAGCGAGGCTTCGGACGTCATCATTTTCAGCTCCTCCCATAAATGAAGCAAGCCTCGATACGCGCTTCGCGGAAACGCCCCCTCCATTACTCGACACACGCTCCGAAGCCTCGATACAGAACGTCCCATCACTAGTTTTCGTCTGTTTATCTCACCAGAGTTCCAGTTATAGTCTTAGTCCTTGCCCGTTATTTTAATCCACAGTTATAGTTATAGTTTTTGGTCTTAGTACCTTTAGTGTTTTGTTTCTTAGTGTTTTGCCTGTTTGTTTTGGTCTCTTGGTTCATTTCCTGCCGTCATCGCAATAAAGGTTCACTTTTCTGTTAATCATTACAATTCCTCGTCATCATCTGCTTTTGGGTCCTGTTTCCACATACATCGGCGCACCCCGCCGTGACAGAGGTTATTAAAAAAAAAGCTTTTAAGAGGTAAAAAAGAGCCTGAAAAAATGTTTGCCTCTAAAACTCAGATGGACCTGAGGCTGTTTCTATCAGACTGAATTCAACACCTTAAATATGATCTGTTGGCCCGCTGTGTGAGCAAATTTATGATTTTCAGCTGTGTGGGTTTTCAGATTCGGAGATTCGGAGGTTTTCCATAACACCTTAGCAGTGCCACAGGCTGATAGCATCCATGCCACAGCACATTGAGGCAGTAATTCATGCAAAGGGGGGCCAAACCAAGTACTGAGTACATAAGTATTATTATACGTTTTACAAGTCCAACATTTCTCTATTTAAAATCCCTTTTTTAATGATTTCATGCAATATTTTGAGATTTTGACACAGAAAATATTGAGTTTTGTAAAATCGACAGTTAAGTTAATGGCAGATGGCAGACTGAAGACGTCAGTTGGATGAGTGATGAAACGTTTCTCCCACTGACAACACTACGTCCAGATGAGGAGAATGAACCTTTTGGAACTGCATAATGAGCAGTGTTGGTCAAGTTACTTGAAAAAAGTAATCAGTAACTAATTACTGATTACTTCCCCAAAAAAGTAATCCCATTACTTTACTGATTACTTATTTTCAAAAGTAATTAATTACTTAGTTACTTAGTTACTTTTTAAAAACACGATTTACAACCTGAAGAGGTGATAAAGCGATAGATCTTTCAGCCCAATTCTACAGCTGTGTTTCCCTCCTGTTACTCATTCCCTGATTGCTCCCTCTGTGTATTTAAGCCCTGTGTTTCTCTGTGTCCGTGTCGTGATCTACCGTTTATTTTGCTGTGTGTTTTGTCAGTCCACCAGTGTTAGTTTATTTTGATTTTTTCCAGTTATGTTATGTTTGAGTTCAGCATTAAAGCTGTTTTGGTTTAAGTTTGTCTCTGGAGTCTGCACCTTGGGTCCTATCCCTGTCCGCACACAGCCGTCACACAACAGAAGATCGCGACCTGAACATGGACCCTGCAGACTCTTTTTCCTCGGAGTTCAACGGCTAGATAAAGCGGATGGTGAGTCTGCTCGACCACATTGCCCAGTCACGGGATTTACGGACTATGGCAGTCGGGCTGAATGCAGTGGATGCCATCATTCGCCATAACCCTCAGCTGTCTCAGTTTGCTAAGAACACTAAGTTGGACGACACCATTACTGCCTGGAGAGAGCAAGTCAAGGCTGGCGAGCTTGCTCTCTCACTCTCTACATCTTCCCCACCGTTACCCCAGGACAACACACACTCTCCTTCTGTCTCAACATTGCCACGGACTTCCTCTCCCTCCCCACACCAGCTGGGTCCTCATTCACCTGCCTTTTTCCTGGCAGCTATGTGGTCAGAGGATGAGGAGGAGGTCTCTTTTTCTCCACCGGTTCCTGTTTCCTCATCCCGAAGGAAACGGCGTTCTGGCCGCCGCCACTACAGAACTGTTGAGCATTCTGACTCTGGACATTCTGACATCACACCCACTTCATCTGTTCTGCAAACTGGTTCTGCTGGAGGGTCCGAGGGGCCCGTTCAGCCTCCTGTCTCCGCTGGAGGGTCCGAGGGGCCCGTTCAGCCTCCTGTCTCCGCTGGAGGGTCCGAGGGGCCCGTGCAGCCTCTTACCTCGCCGGCTGGGGGTCCAGGAGGACCCAGCCAGCACATTCCAGTGTCTGCTGACGGTTCTGGCGCGGCCATTCAACCACCACCGGCTCCACCTGCAACCTCTACATCCGCACCGCCCGCAGCGTCTACTTCCGCCTCGTCTGGTCCGGCCTCGGCCTCAGCAGCTCCGCCTGGTAACGCGTTACAAGTAACGCGTTACTGCCCATCTCTGATAATAAGGTTACCAAAATGTCAAAGTTCTTTGTGTATGGTTATTTAGTACATTTATGAGAAAACTAACTGATTCAAAAGTTTCTAATTTTTATTTTAACAAACACCTAGTTGATTTTCACAGAAGTGTTTAATGGAATAAATAAATGCAAATGGACCACTTCATGCATAATGGACCTTCCATGACCTTCCAAGCTATATAGTTTATGTCTTCCATATTTCCAACTATATCCATAATCACATACTGTGTATGCTACCATTGTATATAGTGCATTATCTTACTTTTTTCATTGATTGTACTTAGTTGTATTTTTGTATTTCCTTCATATATCTGTACCTGAGCTGAGGTGACGCAAAAATTTCCCCGTTGTGGGATCAATAAAGTCTTATCTTATCTTATCTCTTAAATGAACTGCCCTTTGGTGCAGCGGGAAGCATCAGACAGTCTTGCTGTAAATCAGACTCATGGTTTGACTTTACACTCCTCCTTAAACATATCTCAGTATTAACAAAATCAGAGTTTTTACTACTTTAACTCTTTATGTGTAGGAGCTTCTGATCATGCCATGTACTCAGGGGCGGATCTAGAAGGGTGGCATGGGGTCATAAAATAAAATGATCCTTTGCCACCCCAAGTGCTTTGTTAAAATAAGATAGCATTAACACTTTGAGCATAGTTACAGACAACAGTGAATATAAATGCTAAAACTGAATATATTGCATAGCCATTGGCCATTTTTAACTACTTTTGATTGTCCCTCCACATTTTACCTTTAAAAACGATTTACTTTGCCTTGTTTTCATTTGTACATGTATTGTATTAACACAATAGATCTAAAATCAGAAAAAAACCATAAAATCAGAGTAGAAAAAAGTTATATTTTTTACTGTAACAACCACAAACATGTTTAATGAATCATATTTCATAACTTTAAATACAAGTATAAATTGTCAATTTTAAAATCCTATGCACAAGTTTTGCAAACAAAGTTATTTGTCACACACACACACACACACACATATAGTGCCTTGTCTTAGAACCAAGGGGGGGTTTTACGATGGGAGGTGCTTGTGTTGTGTTGTCATGTGTACTGTAAATGTCATGTCAATAAAAAGGCTACGAGGACAGCTGCTCTTTGAAGGATTTGGGCTAGAGAGTGATGAGCATTATGCTCCACCGCCTGATTCAGACCAAAGCTCTCCCTCGTTAGCGAGTTAATAACCGGTTGAAGATGTTCTGCTATGTCTTGTGTTCGTCATGAGGAATAAGTCTCTAAACTAGCGGGGCATGTGGAAACACAGACCCAACATTTAACAAATTTATTACTGCTGGAAATAAACTAAACTGGAGCACACGTTTCCAAACAGCAGAATCAAAGCTGTTAATCACGAATTAACCTCAGCAAGCAAATAATCAAAGATCAAAAGTGATAAAAGAAAAAAAAAAACTTAGGAGAAAACTTATTTTGGTGAAAGTGGATTGCAGCAGTGTTTAAGGGACTGGCTGCACTATACGGACTTCATTGGCATTATTACCTTTTAACAGCAACGTAATAATGAAGAAGACAATGAAAATTAACTTTGTTTTTAAATCTCCTTAACAATACTTCTAAGTAAAAAAGAGAAAAACGCTAAAAAATTCAATTGTATTTGTGTTAAACGTCTACATTTCATTGTTGGATGTCCATCGCTGCTCCCTACAACTCTCAGGTAGACGGTGCTGATATGATCAACAGTGCTTTTCCTGCCATTTGTTCCTCTCTGGACCACGTAACACTGAAATGTTCCAGTGTCGTCACTTGTCACGTCCTTCAGAATCAAAGACACGTCTCCGTCCTTCATCTGTCTGTCCTGCAGATCCACCCGGTTCACAAACGATGGAAGCTGGTTCATTGAAATAAACTGCTCATCCCGGTACATGAGGACATGTCCTTCCTGCAGGTCAAGTCTAAACCACTCCACCACAGCTCTGATGGGAACGCTGAGATGTGGAGTTCGACATGGCAGAGTGACGTTCTGTCCAGGCTCAGCTTTGATGATTTTCCCATCTGAAAAAGGAGAAAAGTGTTTGTACACAGTGAGGAGCAAACAGGGAGACAGATGAGCTGAACTAAAGAAACCTAATTTCATCTTTTTGAATTGAAATGTAAATTATTTGGCATGCATTTCAGGATGGAAATCCAATTTATCAAAGCTATTAAAGCTAATGGAAGTAGCTCTAACAAAAGTTACAGTTTTCTTGCAATTGACCACAAAAATAATTACTTTAAGTTTGGACTGACTCAAACTCTATAGGATAACTGTGTGTTAGTAATAGCAAATATGGACACTTCACTGATCAATGGATGCGTATATTTGTCAAAAACTTTTTTTTTTATAATTCAAGTATTTATTAGATTTTGCATTTTATAACAGCAAATACAGAGATGCAACAACCAAAAGCAAGAAGCAAACAAACAAAAACAAACAAACAAAATAAATAACTAAAATAAATAAATAAAAAAAAAAACAAAAAAAAAAAAACACAACAAAACAAAACAAAACAAAACAAGTGAGGTTTTAACATATGTTGTATTAAACTCAAATGTCCAAGTCAGGTAGACATGTAGGTGCAAAAATTGTCCCACTGTTCCAGCGCAGCTTCTGTCACATGATGTATTTTTCCCAGCATCTTTTCGCATGCAACATTCCCAATCATTCTGTCTTTCCACATTTTAAGCGTTGGAATATGAGAGTCCTTCCAGTGTTCCAAAATGACACGGGCACATGTTACCAATGCAGTACTTAACACTCTAAACTGGTGTTTACTTAATTGCGGCACCTCTCCTTTGTCTCCTAGTAAACATAATTTAGGTGATCTGGGTAGGTTACAAAGTGTCCACCCCTGCAAATAATTCAGTACAGTGTTCCAAACTGGAAAAACCAGCGGGCATTCCCAGAGGGCATGTATCAGAGTACCTTTGACTTTTTGGCATTTCCAACACAAGTCATCTCTACCAATCCCCATTCTATACAGCCTTGAAGGAGTATAATAGTATCTGTTAAGAATTTTGTATTGAATAAATTTTCCCCTGGCTTCCCTAATGTATAATCCATTGTTCGACAATATAGAATCCCATGTATCTTCATCCATTGTACGCCCTAGATCCCTTTCCCATACTTTTTTCAGGCTCTTATTTATATTGTTTTTAATCCATGGGCAAATATTATACCATTTCGCAGCTGTGCACAGAAATGGGGGTAGTAGCATGAAATTCTCTATCGAGTTACTTTCACATGTTATTGTAACTCCTCCTTTTAAACAGTTTCTTATTTGCAAATACTTCCAGAAATGACTGTTACCCTCTAAACAAAACTTTTTTTTAATATCCTCATACGACATGAAAACACCCCCTTCAAATAGGTCACTAACAGTTCTGATACCTCTTCTCAGCCATTGTGTCCAGTAAACAGTCTGCTTACCAATTTTAATTTTAGGATTATACCACAAGGGGGCATACTTCTGTACATATGGCACAAGTTTATATTTCTTATGCACCTCCAACCATACCATTTTCGAAAATTTCAAAATAGGGTTTTGCGTCTTACCGTGATTATTCGCTTTTTGTGATAAAATATCAATTGGTGTGAATGGAGATGCAAGCTCTTGTTCTATTAAAATCCAGTCTATATTATTTTTCCCTGCCCAATGTTTGCCTAATCTAGCCATTTCAAAAGAGATACTATAATACTCTATATTGGGCAGGGCTAGTCCCCCTTCTTTCTTAGATTGGGACAGTCGATTTATGTTAATACGGGGTTTACCACCCTTCCAAATGTTGCACACTTGAATTAAAATGAATTGAAACCAGTGTGGCTTTGTGAGTTCGCCTTTACTGCATCTGCAAATATATACATGGACATAGCACAGCGTTACACACTTTTGCAGTCTCACATAACGCTTATAGGCGCACTGCCTTATGGGTAGTATTTAAACTCAAATCACTAATATTTCTTACAGTGGAACAATGAAATAAACATAAACACAAGGTACTGTGATCCACCAGTCTACATCTGCTGTGATTACAGCCCGGTACAGGTATAAATCCACAAAAGTGCCACGAGGTTTCCACACAAACTAATGAATCAGATCTAGCTGCTAATCGTTAGCATCACGGCTAATTCACATCGCTACCAATAACTTATACACTAATGACACATAGTGGGGATTAACGGCCAACTTTCCCACATTCTCTGCAACCCCGTGGACTCATCTGTAGACACATTTTAAGTTATTTACCATCTTGTATCTGCTTACCTGCAAATATATACATGGACATAGCACAGCGTTACACACTTTTGCAGTCTCACATAACGCTTATAGGCGCACTGCCTTATGGGTAGTGGCTGGCTTCTTTACTCCCGCTAGAGCTGCTCATTTTAGGGGATACTCCCTCTTGTGGTGTAACGGAGGAATAACTACGCTTCCTGCACTATGTCATTTTTGGAGACTGGGGCACACATTATTTTACCACAATCAAAGAAAATACAGATGTGAACAACCAGACCATTTAACTAACTACAATATTGTCACTAAAGATTATGGGGGGTGTCTTGTTTTGTCCACAATGTCTTTCTTGTCCTTACACTCTCCCCTCAAAAAGTTAATGGCGTCCCGACATTCTACCAATATCAGTCCTTATGTGGCAACTATACATTGCTCGTAGGAGGCTACATCCCTTTAGGAGTCAGAGTTCAGCATCACTGCTAGCCACAGTGAAACACATGACATGTATCTCCCCTTCATGTCATATGTCGCAGCAGGTGTTATTGTGCACGATAACAGTCCACTGCTTTTCCATCCATATCACGGGTATCTGCATCTTTACTGAGTAAGGTGCTCTCACCTGGACATAACCTCGCTACATGACATGGGTGCCATTCTCATTACAGGTCATTCCACTGTCTTCTTTATAGCTAACAAAACAGAATTAACATTTCTATCCTTCTAATAAGCATTAATAAAAACCCGAAAATGTAACTGTTATAACTGCTTTACTGCAATATGTAACATATGACTGTGTCTGAGGTATTTATTCAAGTGCTAACGTTGGCTGTCCTAACTTGTGGTAAGTAAACATTAGCTTTTGTTTTCTCATTCTGAAAGGATACTTTTTCACACTGGCAGGTGACTGGTCAGTGTCCTCTTGGTCACTGCACTCCATCTCGAGCTGGTGCGTCTGCTCTGTGTCTTTAATGTCCTCTTGTGCCTCTGTATCCTCGTCATGCTGGTCGCGTTGGTGTTCTATATCATTCACGCCCAGATTCTCTTCTTCGCAATCCTCCTGGTGTTCCCTGTCATTGTCATCACAGAGATCCTCCCTACTGCCTGCTCCACTTTCTGCATTGAACTCTGATGCTTCTGTCCACCAGGACAGTCTACCACGTTCCCCTTGTTCTGTTGCCAGTCCTCTGATTGCCCTCCAGTCATCTTCATCCTCCGAACTGTGCTCTTGCTCATGCCGCTCATGTCTGTCCTTGTTGTTTTTCTGTTTTTGCTTTCCCAGTTCTGCATGTGAGTTGACTTTTCCGGCTGGTAAGAAGTCACACGGCAGCAGGAGGTTCCTGTGGACGACTCTGACACGTCCCTTGCCATTTTCTGGCTTAATCTCATATACTGGGCTCTCCTTATGTTTCCTTTGTGTCACCTGAAACACCTGGTCCTCCCAGAAGGATCTCAGTTTCCCTGGTCCTCCCTTCTCACCAAAATTCCGGACCAGTACTCTGCACCCTGGGTACAGCTCTGCACCATGTGTTTTTCTGTCATAGAGCACTTTTCCCCATCGACTCTCCTTACAGGCTGTCGCTGAGGCCAGTTTGTAAGCGTCCTGCATGCGAATCTTCCACTTCTCAGCATAGTCTTGATGAGAAGGGCTTTGGTCATTAGCTGTGAGACCAAAAATCATATCAATGGGGAGTCTGGGGTTTCTCCCAAACAAGAGGAAATAAGGTGCATATCCAGTAGCCTCGCTGCGCGTACAGTTGTACGCATGGACCACCTTTGCCAGGGATGCCTTCCAGTCTGCTTTTGCCCCCTCTGGGAGGTTCCGAAGCATGGCCAGCAGTGTCCTATTGAACCTTTCTACCTGACCATTTCCCTGGGGGTGGTATGGTGTGGTTCTGGACCCCTTGACTCCACTGTATCCCTCCAGCTTGGCAAAGAGTTTGTTTTCGAACTCTCTTCCCTGGTCATGATGGAGCCGTGTGGGAAAACCAAACTTCAACACAAAGTCTCCAAATATTTTCTCTGCTGCTGTTTTGGCACTTTTATCTCTGCAGGGATAAGCCTGAGCAAATCGTGTAAAGTGGTCCATGGCCACGAGGATATACTCATACCCTCCCTTACATTTCTCCAAATGTAGAAAATCAATGGAGACCAGCTCAAACGGGTACGCTTGTTTTTTAGACAACTACACACCTGTGTTATGTAGTGCTCCACGTCCTTCTGCATGTGAGGCCAGTAAAAGCGATCCCGAATGAGGGCCAAAACTCTCTCCACCCCCAAGTGACCCATGTCTTCATGTAGTTCTTTATAAATGAGCGAATGGAACTTCTTAGGCAGAAGTAGCTGTGTTCGGCTGAGTGTTTTCCTGTACAGTAAACCATCATTATCAAGGTGCAGTTTCTGTTTTTCCCTTGCCAGAGCAGCGATCTCCTTGTTGCCTGCCTGTTTTCTGATTTTTGGCCACCGATTAGAGATGACATACTTCAGGACTTCCCCGATCACAGAATCCTCTTTTTGTGCATCTCTTAAGTTTGCCTTAGGGATTTCCAGACCTGACATCCCTACCTCCTCACTTTGCTCTGCTACCACAGTTGAGATGTTTAACGGGCAGAGCCAGGGTTCACTTCCCTGCAGCTGAACAGCCAGAGCCTGAGTCACGCTGTTTAGGACCTCAGGTGTCACTGCTTCTGTACACGTTTGTATGTAGTGTTCCATATCCAAGGGCATTCGTGAGAGACCATCTGCATCCCTGTTAGCTCTACCAGGTCGATACTTGATGGAGAACTGGAAGTCAGCGAGTTCAGCCACCCATCTGTGTGTGGTTGCATTCAGTTTTGCCGTTGTCAGCACATATGTGAGGGGGTTATTGTCAGTGTAGACAATGAAGGGTGGTGAATAGTAGAGATAATCTCTAAACCTCTCACATATGGCCCACTTCATGGCAAGAAATTCCAGCTTCCCTGAATGGAGGTGGTAGTTCTTCTCTGGGGCAGTAAGGGTCCTAGACCCATATGCTATAACCACTAGCTTCCCATTTTGTCTTTGGTAAAGCACAGCTCCAAGTCCCTCCTGTGATGCATCACAGTGTAAGATGAATGGTTGCTCAAAGTCAGGATAACCTAAAACGGGGGGCTGAATGAGGAAGTTGACGAGCTGACAGACCACCTGATGATGCTCAGCTGACCATACCACTGGGTGAGAGGATGGTAGCTGACCCCCTTGATTCTTTGTCTTTTTGTTGTCTTTTGACGCCCTGACTCTCCCTTCCCCTGGCTTTTCTGAGGAGAGCAGGTCATAGAGTGGCAGCCCAAAAGGAATTCTTACCCATTCATACAATCCCCAGGGTGTGATGAATGCTGTGAGAGGGCGACTTGACTCTTCCAGGAAGCCCTAGTGATAAGCCTTCCCTTGGTCTAAGACCGAGAACCAGGAGCTTCCTTTCAATGTGTTGAGCATATCCTGTATGTGTGGTATGGGATGGCGGTCCGGGATTGACTTCGTATTTAGCTCCCTATAGTCGCAGCACAAGCGGAGGCCGCCATCCTTTTTTCGCACACATACGATGGGGCTGGAGTAGGGGGATTTTGATTTCTTTATCCACCCTCTATTCAGCAAGTCTTCCAAATATTCTTTTACTTCTTTATGAAGTGGCTTAGGCACTGATGTATATGTTCGGCGAACAGGTGTGGGGTTGCTGAGGCGGATCTTAAGCTGCAGTGAGGGGATATTGCCAACATCGTGTTCATCACGAGCAAAGGCATTACTCTCCTCCCTTAATAGCTGCCTGATCTTCAGAGCTGCTGTGCCGGAGAGAGATGGTCGAGGGGAACTGGGGGGTCCCAAACACCTTCACTGTTGCTTCTTGTTCTGTTTTCCTGTTCCCCAATTTGGCTAGCTGGAGGTGTAGCTGTTGCTTCTACAGTAGATCTTGTTGTTCCCATTTGTTCTATTTCCACTGTCACTGTGTTTGCTGGGTAAATAGTTCGAACCCTCTGAGTTTGTCCCAAAACAGTTCTCGGAGGCAGTATGATCTCATAAGCTTTGGTATTAGTGACTGGGAGGCTCATACGGGACCAGCTGCCTTGCTGTAAATGGACAACGCCCTCTTGCACCTCCAATCCCTCTGGCATCTGAGGGTAGGGGCTGGGCTCGAACAGTACATCCTGACCTGCTGGGAGTGGGCCTGCTCTCACACTACACTTGACCACTCTTGTCTGACCAGGTGGGATACTCATTAATTCTCTCCCAGTTTTCACTCTGCCCTCACCTAGCCCATCGTCTCCACTCTTCATCACCTTTATAAAGACCTCAGCTTTCTTACAGTCAATGGAGAATGCTGTGCTAACAGCTTCTGTTACAGCACAAGGTGGCTCTATTCCCCTCTCTAGCATGTATTCAATCACGTTGAAGCCAATTATTGGCTCCTCCGCCACCCCGTCTTCCTGAGCTACTAATACTGGCACGAGAAGTTCTAACTGCGCAGCCTCTTCTGTGGGCAACCTGAATTTGATTTCAACCCACCCGGAAAATGGGATTGGTGTCTGGTTTACTGCCCTCCCATCTAATATACCAGGCCCAATGATTTCAGTTAAACTCCTAACTTTGAGGTGTGGGATGTTCTGTTGTCTCCATTTTTCATTTATGAGACAAACCTGTGATCCCGTGTCCCACAACGCTGCGGTTTTTACTCCCTCAAGCAGGCAGGTGATCAGGTGCTTCCTCCCTATAAGATTGAGGAGCTGGGCTCTTCGTTTTGGGGAGAGGAGGCTGACGGAGACCGCTTCATTCCTCTTATCTGGTGTGGCGGCTGCTGCTTTTGTCTCCAAATGTTTTATACTGTCCGTCAAGAGTTTGTGAACATCTTGTTGTTGCTCACCTTGGTTTAGTAGCTGAAAAGAGGGTGACGGGCGTGGGTTCACCGTGCTAGCTGACATACCAATCTGCTCTGCCCTGTCTGGAAGTTTTCTCCGGGTGCGGCATCCCCTAGACAAATGCCCACTTTGTCCACATTTGAAGCAGTGGTCGCAGTTTTCTCCTCTATTGCTGTCCTGACAATCCCTGCAGCCACGTTTGAGGCTTGGGCGGTGTAAGGGAGAAGGTCGGTGCGACTCACGAATCACTCCTTTTATTTCAGCTATTTCCCCTTTTAGTTGATTGATGATATCAAACAGCTCAGTTTCCTTGCGTGTCACTGTTGCTGGTGCTTTAGCAGCTTTACCTTTTGTCGAGGTGGAGAATGGCTGGTCTTGCCCACCCACTGCACCAACCGTTGCCTCCTGCACTGACTGTGCCTCTGCTTTTATCTCTCTTACTTTCATTTCTCGGATGGTCTTTCTGAATTTTTGTTGCCTCTCCCACTCAAGGCTGGCCGCTTCATTTGTCTTTGCAATCAGCACATCGTCAGTGACTGCTGGATCATCCAGGTAGAGTTTGATCTGGTATTTCACATTGTCGCTAATCAGACCTGTGCCAACGGCTCGCAGAAACTTTTTCTGAATCAGTTCGACACTGTATTGTTCATCTGTTCCTGGCTCCCTTGATGATGCTAGGAGTCTTTCGTTCAGCTCTATTGCCCTAAATAGAAAGTTCTGTGGGGACTCATTACTTCCTTGAGTGATATTTATCAGCTGATGATAGAGGTCAGTAGAGCTATCCTCCTTGTAGTGTCCCCTCAGTATGGTACGAAGCTGCACCAGTCTACATCTGCTGTGATTACAGCCCGGTACAGGTATAAATCCACAAAAGTGCCACGAGGTTTCCACACAAACTAATGAATCAGATCTAGCTGCTAATCGTTAGCATCACAGCTAATTCACATCGCTACCAATAATTTATACACTAATGACACATAGTGGGGATTAACGGCCAACTTTCCCACATTCTCTGCAACCCCGTGGACTCATCTGTAGACACATTTTAAGTTATTTACCATCTTGTATCTGCTTACCTGCAAATATATACATGGACATAGCACAGCGTTACACACTTTTGCAGTCTCACATAACGCTTATAGGCGCACTGCCTTATGGGTAGTGGCTGGCTTCTTTACTCCCGCTAGAGCTGCTCATTTTAGGGGATACTCCCTCTTGTGGTGTAACGGAGGAATAACTACGCTTCCTGCACTATGTCATTTTTGGAGACTGGGGCACACATTATTTTACCACAATCAAAGAAAATACAGATGTGAACAATCAGACCATTTAACTAACTACAATATTGTCACTAAAGATTATGGGGGGTGTCTTGTTTTGTCCACAATGTCTTTCTTGTCCTTACACAAAGAAAATCTTTTATCATATTATTGTAGCTTTGCAACATCCGTCGCGGGATACACATAGGCAGCATTCCTGTATAATAGTTGATGAGCGGTGCCACAACCATTTTAACTGTGTTTACTTTTCCCCACAATGTCAAATTTAGTTTACTCCATTTACCCAAGTTTTTATTGATCTTATTTAATAATTTTCCCATACTGTTAGCCATAATATCCTCAATATTGGGGTCCAATTCAATTCCAAGATATTTCATTCCCTTGTCCACCCACTTAAAGTTAAAGCCCGATATTAAGTTATGACTGCAAGCCTGGGAAACTGGCATCGCCTCTGATTTATGCCAATTAATTTTGTACCCCGAAAACATTGAGTATGTATCAATCACCTCTAATAGTTTTGTGATAGAATTAGTTGGGTCTTGGTTTAATATCAGCACATCATCTGCATACAGGAATAATTTGTGTTCTCTGCCTCCCCCAAATACACCTTTAATCTCTGCATTTTCTCTGATTTGAATAGCTAATGGCTCTAAAAATATTATAAATAGCAATGGGCTTAAATGGGCTTAAATTGCATCCTTGACGTGTTGATCTGGAAATACTAAAAAAAGGAGAAAGTACCCCATTTGTAAATACAGCTGCTTCTGGACCAGAATACATGGTTCTAATCCATCTGCAAAAATTGTCACCTATTCCAAACTTTTCCAGGGCTGTGAACAGAAAGTTCCACTCCACCCTATCAAAAGCTTTCTGTGCATCTAAAGATATAGCCAATACAGGATTTGTGTTATTTCTATTCAGCCACAGCAGGTGTAGTAATCTCCTCATATTATCAGAAGCAGATCTATTCTTGATAAACCCTACTTGATCTTGATGAATAATTTGTGGTATTACAACCTCCAACCTTGTTGCTAAAACTTTGGATAGAATTTTGCAATCCACATTGATTAAACTTATTGGTCTGTAATTACCTGGATCAGTTAAATCCTTGTCGCCTTTTGGAATTAGTGATATTACTGCCTGATTAAAACTTGCAGGGAGTCGTCCAAATTCAAAGGCTTCATGTAATACTTCAGTTAGAAAAGGACAGCAAATCTATAAATTTATGGTAAAATTCTGCTGGGAATCCATCTATTCCTGGTGACTTCCCAGCTTTCATTGCACGGATAGCTTCTTTTACTTCTACCTCAGTTAGTGGAGTTTCCAATTTGTTCCTACCCTCTTGTGAGATTTTTGGTATTTTCATTTTATCAAAGTATGTACTCAGCAGATCCATACTTACTTTGTTATCGGACGTGTATAAATCTTGATAAAATATTTTAAAAATTGTGTTAATCTCTGAAGAAGATGTAACTAATTTATCATCCTTTTTAACTGCCGTAATAACATTCTGATTGTCCATTTGCTTAAGTTGTCTGGCTAATAGCCTGCCTGTCTTTTCACCATTCTCATAGAAATTAGTTTTAAGACGAAAGAGGGCATACTCTGCTTTTTTGTTATAAATTTTATGAAGGTGTATTCTCTTTCCATAGGGTGAACAAGCCTCCAAATATCTACCACACTGAGATCTTCTTTTAAAGCATCTATCGCTGTCCCAGTTCTAGTACTTGAAGTTGCATTAATGGCACTTCTATCAATATATTCATCCATCACATTATTAAAGTCTCCACCTAACAAGATTTGGCCCTTCATGTTCCCTAGCATCTTGTTAACCTCATCCATAAAATTAGGTTCATCCCTATTTGGGGCGTAAATATTGCACAGAACAACCTGAACTCCATTAATGAGAGCCTGCAGAACCAACACTCGCCCGTCTTCATCCCGGCTTTCCTTCAATAATACAAAGTTTAGTCTTTTATTAATGAGTATCATGACACCACGACTCTTGCTTGATCTTGAGTTATGAAATACTTTCCCAACCCAATCCCTTTTTAATTTCAATGCTTCATTTTCATTCGCAAAATGCGTCTCCTGGATGTATGCAATATCAGCATTATGAGACTTGAGGTAGCTAAGCACTTTTTTTCTTTTGACTGGTGTGCCACAGCCATTTATATTCCATGACACAATATTAACGTCCACATTCCCCATGACTATGCCATGTTAAGGTATCTATAAGCCTTATATCTTCCAACCCATAACCATTTAACCTGTGCTGATAACCCTGCTTGAACTAGAACATAAGTTTAAACAAGAACAGTACCTCACCTATAGAATCTCTACCAAAAAAATAAAAAATAAAAAAACAACGAACATAAAAAAAGAAATAGCGCCGTCCAAAAAAGGAACATGACAGCGCAAAAGCCCCGTGGGCAAAACTGTCTCTGGTCCGTGATGGTCCCGTGGACAGTGAACTGCTGTCCTCCTTCTGTCCCGTCGACACCCCAGGGAGCCCGCCCCCATCTTATGAAATTATTAACGATGCGCTCCCATGCACGTAATTTAGCTTATTAACCCCTTACTCCACCACTTCCTGAAAGTTCTCACGCACGAATTTCTCTGCCTCCTCAACGCTGTCAATGCTCTTCTGCTGGCCTTTCCATGTTAATCGAAGTTTTGCTGGATGTGCCAGAGTGTGCTTTATCTGATGCTGCCATAGCTTCTTCATTACTGGGGAGAAAAGCTTCCTCTGCGCCGCTCGCTCCGCGGTCATATCTTCATAAAATGACAAACGACAGTTCTCCCACAGTATTCCTTTCTTCTGTTTAGCGGTCATGATAACTTTTTGTCGTGCAGTGTAACGGAGAAATCTCACCAGCACGATTCGAGGTGGCTGACCAGGTCCCAGGCGTGGTCTCGTACTTCTGTGGCATCTTTCCAGCTCATATTCCTCCCCTCGTAGACCTAGGCCATCCGCGAGTATTTGTCAAAAACTTGAAATACGTTTCATATTTTCATATTCTAAATAAGACAGATCTAGTGTGTGTTATTCCTTACTCAATCTTGGATCAATAGCTTTACCTGGATGTATGAGTTAATATTATTAACGTCTGAACCAAATGCATTGAGTACAAATGGTCTGGTAAATAGTCTGTATTTGTAGAGTGCTTTACTACTACTACTTTGCTGGCAAGCTACATTGTAGCCACAGCCACCCTGGGGCGCACTGACAGAGGCGAGGCTGCCAGACACTGGTGCCACCGGGCCCTCTGACCACCACCAGTAGGCAACGGGTGAAGTGCCCAAGGACACAACGACCAAGACTGTCCAAGCCGAGGCTCGAACCGGCAACCTTCCGATTACAAGGTGAACGCCCAACTCTTGAGCCACGATCGCCCCACAAGGACCAAGAAGACTTACAATAGCAGCACAGAGTGGAAAACATCCAGGGAGAGTAGAAATATAAATGTGTGTATGATGTGAACACGACGTTTATGGGCTTTAGTCAGGGAGGTCGTCACATTCCCTAGTTTTCTGACTTGCAGTCCATTTGTAAGTCTGAGTTATTCGTTTGTTCCTCTTGAGATCCGATGGAAATCTAAACACTTGTGGTTGCAGATTTTGAAGCCATCCTGATAAACTTATCCCACCAATAATGTGGAGCTCTAAGCTGTCAAACTGTCACATGGGCGCAAGAGTGCAAATTTGCTGATTTTAGTATCGCGGATACGTTTGTGGCTACAGGGCAAAAGCCTTTTGTAAGAGAGAGACAGTATGAAAATGGAACGAAGTGTGGTAAAATTAATGCTGGAATTGGAGATGTGAGTAAAGAAGCTTTGGTAAGCACTCAGAGAAATGGCAAGTCTTTGAGTTCCTGTTTTGCCGCCACTATCGCTTCTGGGCAAAGCGCAACCATTCCCCGTTTTTTACTGCAGGATGGCCTGCTCACGAGGTGGTGGTCCTCAGATTAGTGGAACATTGAACGTCATGCAGGCGGCGGTACCATCCCATCATCGTGATCAGGTGCTAAGCTTAGCACATGATATAGGCATGGCATCTCGGAATAAATAAAAAGTATTACTGAGTGCTGAGCAACTTCTTTTGGCCTGGTTTAAAAAAAACCATGTTGTTGCTTACAGTCGGTCGTGCGCCACATGCACCATGCAACCATCACCTACCTTGGAAAGCAGGTGGGTCAAGGGTGAGTGTGCCCCATGTAGTGATGTGTCGGTCGTGAACGAAACTGCTCTTAGAGCCGTATCTTTGAAGTGACCAGTGTTGGGTAAGTTACTTTAAATTAGTAACTTAGTGGAACAGTGGCGCGGCTGCCCCTCTGTTGGTCTTCCATGGTCTCTTGTGTTCTGGGGGCCTCCGGATGTCTGGAGTTTTGATCTCCTCCATACCTGCTTCACACCCTGGAGGACGGGGCTGTGGCCCCCCCACACTCCCTAGCAGATCGTTACATGGAGAAACCTTTGGAATACAAGCGCGCTGATCCACACAGGTATGCACACGGGTGTTCACTGCTCGTAGACCCAAATTACACCTTTCTTGGCTGCTACTTCGAAGCACATCTGTCCTGCGTGCTGCACAACAACATTGAATATTTAGTATTTACTGCTGTTTACACTTAGCTAGATTAATGCGATGGTGTTGTGTTTAGTATGTTGCTTTGTTTTTTTTTTTGTCTTTTTTTTGCTTGTTTTCTATTCTTCTCTCAACAGGTGATCCAGGAGATTTTTATTTTTTTTCTCCCCCCCTTTCTCACTGTCCCTCTCCCCTTCTGTTTTTCCTTTCTTTCCTCTTTCTTTCTCCCTTTCCTATCCCTCACTCATGTCTGTCCCATCTGTAACATCTGAAAATAAAATATAATAAATAATAAAAACAAAGATCGACCAAATGGACCAATACGGCAATGCCACGATGATCCATTTGGCAAAGTAAATCCATTGGGTATCCTTGTTGGTCTTCAGACAACAATTCTGATGGCTAAAGAACCAAATGGGACAGGCGGGAAAAAAAAAAGAAAAATAAATAAATAAATAAATTAGTAACTTAGTTACATTACTAGTTACTTCTATCAAAAGTAACTCAGTTACTTCAAGTTAGTCATTACTTTCAGAGTAACTAGTTACTCAGGAAGGTAACTTTGGTTTTACTCAGAATTCTCTTGTTAATGTGTTGCTTCCGTAACTGGATACCCAGCAAGAGTGCCAGTCTTCTAGCTTGCTTACTTGCCTCAAGTGCACTGTGCCACCTACGATTAGAAAGGAAAAAAATAAAGTCCATATTTCCACAAAACAAATAGTACTGACTTTTTCGTAGTTATGCTACAAAAAAGTCAGCATAACTAAAATAAACTATACCTGAACTGACCCAGATAGACTGCAGGTCATAACGTCTTACCTGGAATTCAGTTCACCTGACACTTGGACAGCGGCCGCCTCAGGCCGCCTCACCATTTCCCTCATCCACCTGCTGGCCTCCACCACTTGCTAATGTTACTGAATCTGTGGAAGCTCCGCCGGTGCATCAAGCCGCCTGGGGGGCTCTTCAACTGGTGGGGGGGATGGTCACATCTTGCAGGAGCTTTCTTCTCTCAGGAACTCTCTGCAGGAGGGGGAGATACAGGAGAGGTGGAGGAAGATCTCAGCCTGGGCGTTTACCGTCTTATGTAGTCTGGAAGATGTGTGGTTGGTGGGGTGGGTGCAGTTTTCTCTGTGGTGGGGTTGGGTGGACTGTCCAGGGCTCTGTGGAGCCGGGGGGCGCTACTGCACTGGGCCCCGGTCTGATGGGCCTGGGCCCCCCTTCCCTGGCGGGTCGCGGAGGGTGGGAGTGCCTACTGGGGTCAGCGGGGGAGCTGGCCCCAGGGAGGGGTTACCTGCCCCCCCCTTCCTTCCCTCCCCATCTCCAGCTGCCTCCCTCTTCCCGCTCCTCCACAACCACCCACACATGCAGGGCCTTGGAGTAGGGGTATGTCACCAGGGTGCAGAGGAGGCTACCCCCCCCCCCCCCCCCCTGTCCCCTTCTGGCTGCCTCTGCCTCAATTTTATCCCACAACTTAGACATTCACATTATTCACACTCTCATTACACATACATATAGGATCTTGGGGGTGGGCACAATCACGGAGTCCAAATCACCATCAGGGTGTATACCTCACCCCTGACGTCGTTGCCCACCTCTCAATTTTAAATACACTTAGTCATTGAGGGTTAGCAGGAGGGACTATGCGCTTACCTGCTGCTCCTTGGCAGGTAGCTCCATGCCCTCCTGGGTTTTAATTGCACCTTAGAACACATATGCATCAACACTACAATGAGCGGGTGGAGGGAGGTTTGGAGTCTTCTCCCACCCCCATTCTCTGCGGCCTGCTGGAGCGGGAGGGCTAGTAGGAGGAGTTGGCCGTCCGACTGCGGTCTGGGGTGTGGGGCCTCCCTGCTGCTGCGGAGTCGGGGTGGTCTGCCTCTCCCCACCGCAGGGAAAAGGGTAACACCACCTGGGTCTGGGTGCAATTCCCCCCTCCAGGGGCAAGGGTACCTAGACCCGGTTTGTAGAGTACGCTTGGGGAGTGTGATTGTGTGTACAGCGTCTCTTTATGTCTGTCTCCACGTTGGTTGAGTGTGGAGTGAGTGCATATGAGAGCATGAGGGTGGGAATGGATGTTTGTGTCTGTGTGTGCCTGTATGTCTGTGTCTATATGTCAGGTTGGGTATCAGACGCCACCTCTCTGGGGACACCTCAGGCCCTCCAAGGTTTGGAGGCCTATCTCCACCCACCACCACTTCCCCTGCCGGTGGCGGACTCCCTCAGGTGTCGGTGTGTTGGTGGTTCTTTGTGTCTGGGGGTGGGCGTCCGGGTACACACCGGCTCACTCCTTGGCGGCCGCTTGTCGGGGCCTGGGGCCTGGGGCTCGCTCGGGCCCCTTTGGAGGTGGGGTGCCCCCAGCCTCTCGGCCTAGGGCTCGGTCACTCAGGCGCAGCTGGGGGCCGGCGGAGCTCACGGGCGCGTCACTGCAACTCCCCCTGACTTCTGCTCCGCGGCTGCTGGGCGAGCCCTCATCTGGGACTCTCCTCAGCTCTTACTGGGACAGTGGCGCGGCTGCCCCTCTGTTGGTCTTCCTTGGTCTCTTGTGTTCTGGGGGCCTCTGGATGTCTGGAGTTTTGATCTCCTCCATACCCGCTTCACACCCTGGAGGACGGGGCTGTGGCCCCCCCACACTCCCTAGCAGATCATTACATGGAGAAACCTTTGGAATGCAAGCATGCTGATCCACACAGGTATGCACACATGGGTATTCACAGACGCGGACTAAAGCTTTCTTGGCTGCTGCCTCAAAGCACACTGTGCGCTGTCTATCTTGCGTGCTGCACAATATCGTTTATTACTTAGTAAATACTGATATCTATGACTAGCTAGTTTATTGTGATGGTGCTTTGTTTTCTCTATTATTATGTTGCTCTTTGTTGTTTGCTGTCTCCTCTGTTTGTTTTTGTTTGTTTGTTTTTTTTTTTTTTCGCCATACAGGTGACCCAGGAGTTTTTTTTTTTTTTTCTCTCTCTTCCCCCCCCTTCTCACCGTCTCTTCTCCCCTTTGGTTTTCTTTCTTTCTCTCCCCCTCTCTCTCTCATTCATTCCCCCTGTCCTATTTATTAAAAAAAAAAAAAAAAAAAAAAAAAATGACAAAGGATGAACTGAAGCTCTGCCATCACGTAATGTCGCATACTGCTGTTTCTGATGTCATTTAGAAAAAAAAAAAAAAAAAAAAAAAAGGAAGCTCCGCAATAGCCACCACACGAAGTAACAAATAACGAGCTGTGTTTCTTTTCCCCTTTCTCTCACCCGCTCTGTCTCACTATTTTCATTTCACACCGCACTTGAGCCTTGTGTTTGCGCTGAGCAGAGGGGGGAGGGGTGGTGGTTACACTCGCAGTAGCATAGGAACAGAGTGTGAAAGAGAGAAAGAGAGCCAGGGGCAACAAGACACAACATCAACACATTAGAAAGGCATGGTAATAAAAATGAGTGACACCAAGAAAAGAAGCAAAATCTGGAACAATTTCAATTTTACTGAAAACAAAGACAGAGTGTAAAGTCTGTAAGAAAAAGATATCATACAGAGCCGGCTCCACAAACAACCTGCACAGGCACCTGAGAACTGTCCACCCATCAGTGCAATAGGAATATAAAACAGTCAGTTGAGTGTGATATTAATGAAGGTGCCAGTGTGTCTACTGCAACTGTTGCTGCCACTGCATCTACAGCATCAGTTGCAGTATACCTCCAAATCCACCTAAACCAACCCAGAGCTCGATGAGACTTTTTGCAGAAGTCTGCGACCCCAGCAAGACAGAACTCAAGTGATAAAGACCTGGCAATGATTGAGAACATCTCACAGAGGAGGAAAGGTGCAAACGCATAGAAATATCTGCGTTTTCAAAAATACCCGGGTACATGTGGACGTAGCCTCAATCTCTACAGAGTCACGGAGTTAGAAAATGATTTAAATAAAACAGTATGAATGAAACAGGAGTAGCAGGAAGCATCAGACAGAAAACTGATGCTCCTAGGGTTGTGTTGTGAATCCTGTTGAACTTAAAGCAAGATCAGTCTCACCTGTAGAGGCAAACAGGAGGCAGACAGAGAGTAAAATCCAACAGAGAGACGCCCATGGCCCAGGAGGCATTTCATCCACTTCTCGTCATCTAAAGCTAACTTGATGCACCTTAAAACTGTGCTAAATTTCAAAACGACAATGGTTTTTTTTTCCCCTAGGAAGGACAGAATTAAACCTGACTAGATCAAACACTAGTCAGTGTGACATCGGGTGTGTTTTTTTTTTCATGAGCTGCTCTCTCAGTCTGTATTGCGTGTCAGTCTTCAAATGACACCCCAAAGGGCAAATGATGCTCTGGTACATAAACATGTGGGAGTGTCATTTTAGAGAGCAGACTAACTTGTTTTTAGGTATTTGCAGTGTGTATTTCCACATGTGCGCTGACTACAGTGCTTTCAACAAAAGTGTTCATTATGTAAGTGGAAAGATAAATTGCCATATTTAAACTTGAAATAAAAGAAAAGTAAATAAATTCAGTTTGTTACACTCCCATTCCAAATGTTACAGTAAAACACAAAGAGGACAATTCGCTCAGCAGTGGGAACTTCAAATATATTCGAACTTCTGCTGTCAAAACCTGATCGGAAATCATATTAGAGCTCCACCTTGTCCCAAACACAATATTAAGGCACACAAATTTACAAAATTATTTTCATTCACATGTGTTGACATCAGGCCTTTGGACAATTAGGGGATGCTCAGAGAAGAGCCACTACTCCTCCTGATCTAAAGGAGCCAGTCGAGGTTTTCAAGGCCTGTCATACTAGAAGGAGGGCAGAGGGCAGACCCATTATGCGATTAAATAAATTCTGTTATGTCTTAATGAAGGGAAGTTTAAATTTGTTCTTCATCACATACAGCTTCTCTTTGTTTCTGGTGTTTATGCAAGAAAGGTTTCCGTATGTGTGTGTTGTTAGTAATGGAGGTGTTTTTAAAGTTATTGTCATCTAAAGGATGTGTTGTTCTGTCTGTGTCCCTCTTGCCCACATGACAGCAGGTGTTATCAGATGAAGGTTTAAGGCCACCCCCACCATATACACTCCATCTTACAGCTGGATTCTGCAGCTCTCCACCTTCAAAAATATATCTGTGCATTATCACTGGGATCTCTTTAACTTTTAACACATGCAATAACACATCACATCTGACAGTAACCATCAAACATGTTCCACCATCTCCAAAAGAAATATATACCAGGCTGTATTTACAGTGTAGAAACAAAACAAGTGAGAACTAGATTGTGCAGAAATCCTGTTAGTCGATCGGAAAACCTTCACTAAACATTGGAATATAAGAGGTGTGACCTGGAGCTACATGTGCATGAAAAATAAAGCATATACAGTAAGGTGGGCCATCTTGTTACACTACATACATGTGGAACAGCCAGGTAGGGCATTAACAGGGAAAGTGGGACACAAAAAAATACTTTTCTTTCTTATTCTCATTTAAAATATCTGGCTTTTATTAAATAATTATCTGACTCTTACGACCAACGTTTTTATCTGACGTAAAATGTAGAGAAATCATTCATATACCAACAGGACAGTGTACATCACTGTCGCAACAGCTTTTGTTTTCATTCAAAGGCTTTATGGCTTTAATACCTGGTGGGGTGCCCGGGCCGGTTTCCTGCTCTGGGTTATAAACTGCTGACTAAAAGAGCCCGCGATAGTTGAAATCAGCGAAGTAGCAGAGCCTTGACCTGAATTTTAAAAATATTTGGAAAAAAGCACTATGGTGCTAAAAAATGAAAAATAAATATTAACAAAATATCTGGATAAATGTTTATTTTACGTGTTTGATGTTTGTGGCAGGGCGTGGTCTGCAGTGCCACTGCAGGGGAGGCATACGCACCTGAGCGGCATCTCTCTGGCTTAAAGTCTGTGCTCTCTCGGCTGTTGTGTTGGTGTGTGTCGGGCTGTGAGTTGAAAAGCTACAGCCGGCTGTGTGGGTACAGCAACCATGTGTGAAAAGTGGTCAATAAAGAAATGCTAAAAAGCGTGTTAATGCAAAAATCGTCGAGTCTGCCGTGGTACATTTGGACTTCTGCTCCTGAACCTCTGCGCATGTCTGCAAATCGGGGCTGTACGAAGTCACTTCATCCTTACGCAAGACTGTAAGCTGTCATCTGTGAGGCGCGAGCGGTGTTTGGTTTTTACCATAGTTCATGGTGGAGAATAGCTGCTCTGCTGCGTTTTGTTCCCTGTAGTCGTATGAATGGCAAACTACACTCATTGGCAGTAGCATAGGCACACTAAAATTTCTTCTGAAAAGTTCGCTGTCTAGTTGCTTTTTATTGTGGTTTAACCTGTCAAGAACAAACATGTACTGAAAACTCTGCATCAAGTCTTGAATGGTGGTTAGTGCTGTTGCCTCACAGTAAGAAGAGCCTGGGTTCAACTCCACAATCTGGCTGGTTTGCAGTGATTTCTCTCTGGGTATTCTGGTGTCCTCCCATAGTTAAGAGTCATGCAGTTATTAGAGTTAGGTTAATTGGTGATTCTAAATTGCCGGTGAATGTAAGTGCAAATAGTTGTTTGTCTCTATGTGATGGACTAATGAGCTGTTCAGGGTGCACCCTACCTTGTTACCTATCGTGTCCCAGCCTTCCCCCTGCAACTTTATCCTATAGGATTAAGATAGGATGGTTTTTGTTGTAGATCCATTCAATTTTTTTATGTTAACCAGCGTCTAGACTTTGTTGAAAATTATGTAAAATGAAGACAACATGTAGTATTTAAGTGACCAAGTAGTATTGGGGTAAAAGTTATTGAATACTGTTGAAATCGAAAGACAAAATTGTGAAGGATTAAAATTTAAAAGCTCAACTTGACTCAAACATGTTTAGATGAAGTGTGTTTTATGAACACAAAATGCACAGGTTTATTGAACATGAATAAGTTGTGTTGATTTAACTCAGTTGTTTAAGTTTCTGCCAAAGCATAATATTTGTGTCCACTATTGAATTAACTATGTGTGTGGTTTTATATGCATGACTCGTCCCACCACAGGATGTGATTTGGGTCTTTCTCTCTTTACACCTGGGAGGGAGAAGCATGTCTTGATGGAGACAGGTGCCTGCTGAGTGGTTGGACTGGATAATTACTTGGAGAACAGGCTTTTAACCGCCTCGCCCCTCCCTCCTGGCCTCCACCACCCAACAAACAGCCTGCGTTTTTCCTGGTAGCTTTGAGTGTTTCTGTGTGAAAAAGGTCAAAACGTTCCTGAGTAGAAGCCAATTTGTGTGTGGTGTTGTGAGTGCTAGACCAGACCTTTGTAAACAGTTGGAAGTAGTTTTGTGAATTGCACAACTCATATTGTTTCACTGTATTTAACACTGCAGCAGCCTCGTAGGAGTGAGAAACTTTTTCTCCTGAAACCTGGTTTCTCTTGTTTGTCGCAGTAGACATTTATGTAAGCAGTGTCTTTTGTTCGACTTTTATTTTGTGCATGGAAGATTATGGAGCTTTAGAGATCTTTTGTTTGTAATTTTGGCATAGCTCACTGCCAAAGTCAATAAAAGGCTGCATGGGGTTTGCAATTGCATAGTTTTGGCTCTTTCTTGGGTGGAGTTGGAGTGGGGTGTCACATTTCACCTGCAAACTGTGATTTGTATAATAGACAACACTGTCAGAGCAGTTACACAAGCCAAAGGTGTGTAATGCTCCTGTACATATCTGGCAGTGCCTGTTGTGAGAGCAGACTGACCTGTTTTTAGGTATTTGCAGTGCTTTCAATGGAAGTGTTCATTACCGCAGTTGAGAAGGATATATTTGCTTATTTAAACTTCAAATAAAAGATTTAAGCAAATAAATTCAGGTTGTTACACTTTGTTTCCAAATGTGACAGTCAAACACAAAGAGGACGATGAGTTCACTCAGCAGTGAGAACATGTTGCAACATTATGCCAAATTCAATTCAATTTCATTTGAAAAAGAAATTTGAAAGGTTGCCAGAGCAGATGTGTTCATATACTTTCAAATTCATATATTTCAACTTGTACTGTAAATACTTGATGTGAAATATTATTAGACCTCCAACAACTCCACCTTTTCCCAGTCATATTATTAACGCAGACAAAAATTGTAAGCTCATTTTCATTCGTGTGTTTAACACACGTCAGGCCTTTGGACATTGGGGAGATACTCAGAGGAGAGTCACTACTCCTCCTCACCTAAAGGAGCCAATCGAGGTGCTCTGGGCATGTCCCACCAGGAGGAGGGCAGACCCAGTGTGGGATTAAATAAAGTCTGTTATTTCTTAATGAAAGCATAATGTGTTCTTGTCACAAGCAGATTATCTTCGTTTCTGGTGTTTTGCTAAGCACAGAATATTTTTCGTACCTTTTCTGCAAGACAGGTTTTCTTTTGTGTGTGTTGTGTTAGTAATGGGAGTGTTTTTCTAGCAACTGTCATCTAAAGGATCTGTTATTCTGTCTGTGTCCCTGTCGCCCACAGGTAAATTCCACATGATGCTTTAAGGCCACCCCCACCATGTACACTCCATCTTACAGCTGAATTCTGCAGCTCTCCAGCTTCAAAAACAAGATTGTCTAGAAATCCTGTTAGTTGATCAGTATACCACCATATACAGTAAGGTGGGCCATCTTGTTACACTACATACATGTGGAACAGCAAATGTGACAAAGTTCACATTTGTCTGTCTGTGAAAATGTATTTTAAAAATTCAAGATCATCAGACTAAAACACAACATCTTTTACGTTGTCATTTATTCGTTGTGCTTCAGTAACTCACACTACTGAGCTGTTTTATAGAGAAGAAGAGGAGACAGGAGACATGAACTGCATTCAGTCTGCAGGCTCTTCCTCGACTGAGGTAGAGGAGCCTTGGCAGCAGCTGCTATCATATCTTATAGCCGCTGCTGTCATAAGGAATGTACCTCTGGGTGACCGGGACACAAACAGATCCATCGATCTTTCTCATGATAGTCGGTCTCTACAGACATTAAAAAAAGCTGACAGCTATGAAAACACCTTCAGAATTAATGAATGTTCAACAGAAACACACACACACAGTGAGACACAGAATTTGGCACATCTGTATTACATTTTCATCCAGTAATGGCACAAACTCTCTATAAACTGAAGGTTTAATGCTCACATTTACATAAAATGTTCACAGAACATTTAAAAGATGGATTTTTGGCTTTTTGCAATACCATTTATTTTTGCTTATGTACTTCAGACTTTTCTTTTGTTGTTGTCCTCATGGCCCATCTCTAAGTAAACTTATCTCCTTTTATCAAGAAACATGGGCAAGCATGCAGAACTCAGCTACCTGTCAGTGGATCACCAGCTTCCTGACAGACAGAAAGCAACAAGTGAGGCTGGGGGAGATCACCTCTGAAACTCGGTCCCTCAGTATTGGTGCCCCTCAAGGATGTGTCCTCTCACCACTACTGTTCTCCCTCTACACTAACGACTGCACCTCCAAGAACTCGGCTGTCAAACTCCTAAAGTTTGCAGACGACACCACTGTCATTGGCCTCATTCAGGATGGTGATGAGTCTGCATACCGGCAGGAAGTTGAGCGGCTGGTACTCTGGTGCAGTCAGCACAATCTGGAGCTGAACACTCTTAAAACTGTAGAGACAGCCATGGACTTCAGGAGACATCCCTCAACTCTGCTCCCCCTCACCATATCAGACAGCCCTGTGTCAACTGTGAAGATCTTCAAGTTCCTGGGTACCACCATCTCCCAAGACCTGAAGTGGGAGACCAACATCAACTTCATCCTCAAAAAGACCCAGCAGAGGATGTACTTCCTGAGACAACTGGGGAAGTACAGTCTTCCACAGGAGCTGCTGATCCAGTTCTACACTGCGGTCATTGAGTCTGTCCTGTGCTCCTCCATCACAGTCTGGTATGGAGCAGCCACTAAACAGGACAGGAGCAGACTGCAGCGGACTGTACGGGCAGCAGAAAGGATCATCGGCGCCCCCCTGCCCTCATCCAGGATCTGTACCTCTCAAGAACCCGGAAACGGGCAGGGAAAATCATCACAGACCCCTCACACCCTGGACACAGACTTTTTGATCTGCTGCCCTCTGGCAGACGGTACAGAAGCCTGCAGACCAGGACCACCTGACATAGGAACAGTTTCTTTCCCCTCGCCATCTCCCTCCTAAACAGTTGACCTGTAACACTGCTCCCACTGCCAGACTGCAACTGCACCTTAAGAAAAAGAGACCGAATAGGATCCGGAAAAGAACTAAAAATCAAATGAATGTGGTGAAAGAAGAATGAAAAGAAGCAGAAAGTCACTTAGGACAATAACCAAAGAAGTATTGTGTTATTTAAACGGCCATTTCATGAAAAATCATTGAAAGCCACCAACCTGATCCCCCAGAATCAGTTTATGTTTTTTATTTTTATTTTTTTTCATGCAACACCTTTATTATTTTCATTGAAGGCATCTAGAATTTACATTTGTAACCTTTGCGATGTTGTGCTTTCCTTTCCAGCATTTTTAATCCCGTATAAGTTATTTATTGATAGGAGATATTATATCCTAGCTGGTATTTCAACAAAAAATTATATGTGTAGTATTTAATTCTTAACATTGTCCCCTTTTTAACCTGCCCGGCACCATTTTATTCCCTTCTATTGAGAAACCGGAGAAATTCTTGAATTTACTGAAATTTCCAGACTTTGTAAAGCTGCCCAGAGGGTTGGGTTGGACCCTTTGATGGGATGGTTGTAGCCCCACAACTCTCCCTTCTTCAAGAGAAAAAGGCAATGAGCTGCTGTGAACGGAGACACTGGTTCTCACAGGCTGACACTTTGAGGTTAAAGAAAAAACCTGAATCTACTCAAGTTTTAATACCATCATCCGTTGGACATTTCTAATAATCTGTGTGGGCTAGATAAGCAGAAATGTGTGCTGTGACATCTGCGTCTCTCTGCTGGACTTTGCTCTCTGTCTGCATCCTGTTCGTCTCTGCAGGTGGGACTGAATTTGCTTTAAATGCACAATTAATTTCTTGTGGAATTCTCTTTATATTAAAAGTTCCACTGTGAATATGAGTAGCTAATGTGATCTCTCTGATCTCAGGGCCGATGAAGTTAAAGCTGAATTAGAACTGATCAGGAATCTTTAACATTTGTGTGACTGGTTGAACATGCAGTCATATAGATTTTTAATGTTTTTATTGCTTGTATTCTCCCCTTATGTAAAAGTATATTTAATATTTGCCTATAAAAACTGTAAATACAGCAGCATGATTTCTTCATGTGTCCCTTCACAATTGTAGTCTACAGTGAGATTGATAATAATTAATAGTAGTCGCAGTCGCCACCTTTACGTTGTACTTTATTTCTGCATTTCCAGATCAGCAGAGCTCAGCGGGCTGCAAAACTTGCTCCTCACTGTGAAGTCTTTAATTGTATGTTGGACTCTTTAACCTCTCTGCTCTGTGCTGTTTGCTCTTTTAGACCCGATAAGCATCACAGCTGAATCTGGTCAAACTGTCACTCTACTGTGTCGAGCTCAAAGCAGATCTGACATAACAGACGGAAATGTCTTGAAGTACCACGGTCAGCAACTTCTTCTATCATACCAGAATCCATCTTTTAAGAACCAGGTGGATCTCCAGGACAGACAGATGAAGGATGGAGACGTGTCATTGATTCTGAAGGACATGACGATTAATGACGCTGGAGCGTACGAGTGCCGTGTCATGCAGAGAGGAATAAACCAAGAGAAGCTCATCAGCAGCATCACACTGAGTGTTGTTGATCGTCCAGGTGAGTGAGTAGAGTTGAGTGTGTGTGTGATCAGAGGTGAAGCTGCTTCCTGCTTGTTGATGTTTGTTTCTAAAGATGTTGTTGATGAGACTTTGTAGAAAGCAGCTGGTCTGAGTGATGTGATCAGAGTGCAGTAGATAATGTCTGACAGCAGTTTGAAGAGGAAATGGATTCTGTTCTGTTCTTCACTCATCACCTACCTGACAGCTGACACCTCACACCTGTTTCTCACCTGCAGCTCAGCAAGATTTACCTGTTGGAGTGGTAATCGGTGCGTCAGCAGGAGCTGTAGCTCTCCTTGCTTTGAATGGGGGTGGTATTTGGATGCTTTCGTGAGCTAAAGAAAACACAAAGAGCAGTTTTATCAGAATTCAAACCATCTTGCTGTTAATCTGAAAATTAAAACAAATCATTCAATAACTGAACTGTGAGCTTTCTGTGCTTCTTGTCTGAGCAGTTATACGTAGCCATGGATATACAATCATCACACCATGCTCACTCTTATCAGACATAAGGTGTTGTTTCCACATTATCAATAAGGACTAATTTATTAATCAGACAAAATCATATCATCAGGTTTTTGCTGAGAGGAAGTAAAATTGTGTTTCAACCATGAATTAATGTTCTGTATGTGACAGTATTAAAATTACTGAATTCAAATGTTTTAGCTTCTATTTGGAATCATGAGAGTGTTTCACAGTGTGAAGATTTAATCACCACAAAAATAACATGTGTTTAAATGAAGAAATTAAACCTTAACTCTGATGGAAACACCTGAAAGTCAACATATAAAGGATGCTAAGAGTCCAAACTAGTGGTTTGTGCCTTTGAGACATTGGCGGAGCGGGGGCGTGGCTTACTGGGCTTAAGCCCGGGTTGTTTTTTCAGAAGCCCGGGGTCTTTTGGAGTGTAATTTGTTTCATAGTTAGATGCCTGACAACTGTATAAACCAAAAACTACACACAATATTCAAAGCAAATAGCGCACACAGGGGGAATTTACCACTGTGCATAAATTCCCCCTAATTTTGGTATGATCCGAGCTCAGGCACTGGGAGACTGAGCACAGCACTTACGCATGTGAGCGAGGGGGGAGAAGCTGCTGCCTGCAAGAAGCGCAGACAGGTAGACAGAGGAAAGTTTAAGTTTGACCAGATACCAAAGCAAATCATTCGTACTGTACAAATAATGTAAATATGACGGTGTAGATTGATATCAAACTGATCACTTGACCCATATTACATTAATCACTCTTCGAGTGAATCAACAAATGGCGAAATGAAAAGCCGAACAACAACAATGCTGTTTCTTTAGAGAGTCTTAGCTTACATGTGTGCTTATTTCATATTTTCAGTTGTTACCCTCCACGGCTAAATAAAGCACAAAATCGGTTTCAGTTATGTACTGATGTACATTGACATTAAAGAGTTCTTTGAAAGAGAAAAACTCAGGTAAATGTTATTTTATATATTATGCTTTGTATGTTGTTCAGTATATTTCTATGCAAAATAAGATAATTTTCAATTCACAGCACTGTTGAAATCAGATAGTTACATACACTTTATTTCTTTAAAGGAGTTAAGTTGAACATCGATTTAGATTAAACTTTTTTGTTTTAAATTAATATTGAAATAACTTTTGAATTAGTTAAATGTCAGAACAAAGACAGAGACAGAGCAGTCTATTTTTTTATCACTTTCATCAAATTCAGGAGTACATATACAATAAATTTATTATGTCTTTAATTAATAAGAAAACTGCGATTCCATTCTGAGCATTCTGAGCATAAAAAGCCTCTGGTTAGTAAAGTCAATTTGAGTAAATTGGTGGCTAGGGCTGCCACGATTCGTCGACTAGTCATGATATCTGCTCAATTTACAAAGACATTGCGTGTTACTCCCCTCGAGTCGTAATGAAGCTCAACTTGTTCTTTGCATTTTAACTGACATTTATTTCGGACAGGAGGATTCTTCGACATGCCTTAACATGTAATGATGTCCAACCACAGCCGATACAATGCCCTCAGAACTAAAAGGAAATACAAACTTAAATGCATATTCTTAATAAAGCCCTTAAGCATTATATATGCATTATATATGCATTATATAAGCATTATATAAAATGATTTACGAATAAATTCTTTACAAATCCTACCATGTGAATTCATGGATTTTTTTTTCACATTCTGTCTCTCACAGTTGCAGTGTACCTCTGGTGCAAATTACTGACCTCTGTCATCATTTTAAGTGGGGGGACTTGCACAATCGGTGGCTGACTAAATACTTTTTTGCCCCACTGTAGCTACCTTTCTTTGCAAGGACACTCAAAAGCCTGCCATCCATGGATTCTGTCAGTGTTTTGATCTGGTCACCATCAACATTGCGTGCAGCAGCAACCACAGCCTCCCAGACACTGTTCAGAGAGGTGTACTGTTTTCCCTCCTTGTAAATCTCACATTTGATGATGGACCACAGGTTCTCAATGGGGTTCAGATCAGGTGAACAAGGAGGCCATGTCATTAGTTTTTCTTCTTTTATACCCTTTCTTGCCAGCCACGCTGTGGAGTACTTGGACGCGTGTGATGGAGCATTGTCCTGCATGAAAATCATGTTTTTCTTGAAGGATGCAGACTTCTTCCTGTACCACTACTTGAAGAAGGTGTCTTCCAGAAACTGCCAGTAGGACTGGGAGTTGAGCTTGACTCCATCCTCAACCCGAAAAGGCCCCACAAGCTCATCTTTGATGATACCAGCCCAAACCAGTACTCCACCTCCACCTTGCTGGCGTCTGAGTCGGACTGGAGCTCTCTGTCCTTTACCAATCCAGCCACGGGCCCATCCATCTGGCCCATCAAGACTCACTCTCATTTCATCAGTCCATAAAACCTTAGAAAAACCAGTCTTGAGATATTTCTTGGCCCAGTCTTGACGTTTCAGCTTGTGTGTCTTGTTCAGTGGTGGTCGTCTTTCAGCCTTTCTTACCTTGGCCATGTCTCTGAGTATTGCACACCTTGTGCTTTTGGGCACTCCAGTGATGTTGCAGCTCTGAAATATGGCCAAACTGGTGGCAAGTGGCATCTTGGCAGCTGCACGCTTGACTTTTCTCAGTTCATGGGCAGTTATTTTGCACCTTGGTTTTTCCACACGCTTCTTGCGACCCTGTTGACTATTTTGAATGAAACGCTTGATTGTTCGATGATCACGCTTCAGAAGCTTTGCAATTTTGAGACTGCTGCATCCCTCTGCAAGATATCTCACAATTTTTGACTTTTCTGAGCCTGTCAAGTTCTTCTTTTGACCCATTTTGCCAAAGGAAAGGACATTGCCTAATAATTATGCACACCTGATATAGGGTGTTGATGTCATTAGACCACACCCCTTCTCATTACAGAGATGCACATCACCTAATATGCTTAATTGGTAGTAGGCTTTGGAGCCTATACAGCTTGGAGTAAGACAACATGCATGAAGAGGATGATGTGGACAAAATACTCATTTGCCTAATAATTCTGCACTCCCTGTACTTGTTAAATGAAAAAAATCGGCAAAAAAATATAACAGCCACACAATTACCCGTAGAGAGGGTGAAAAAACAACTCTATTGAGGCTGTTTCCAAAGAGTAATATGGGACCTCTTAATAGGATAAAGTTAATCATATATGATTGGATTTTATAGTGAGCATTGAGGGGAGTCAGAAGTGGGGTCAAAAGGGGATGGTCGGAACAGAAGGAACGATAGCTCACAGCCCAGCGTAAACGCGAGTTGCTGTATTAGGGCTTGATTTATTTGTTTGATTTATTTGTTGTGGATACAAGTAATTATGCTATAGTAATAAGGGAACATTGAAAATGTACAACTCGTTGAGGGGATGGAGGACCTAAAGGGTTGGGCAATTGAAAGGAATATGCTAGAATATAACATTTTCTTTTGTTATATTCTAGCTATTATTCTCACATGAAAGTAGACTTAATGGGATAGATTAGGAATTATGTCGTGTTTCTTTTTTTTTTTTTTTTTTTTTTCTAAATGACATCAGAAACAGCAGTATGCGACATTACGTGATGGCAGAGCTTCAGTTCATCCTTTGTCATTTTTTTTTTTTTTTTTTTTTTTTTTTAATAAATAGGACAGGGGGAATGAATGAGAGAAAGAGGGGGAGAGAAAGAAAGAAAACCAAAGGGGAGAAGAGACGGTGAGAAGGGGGGGGAAGAGAGAGAGAAAAAAAAAGAACTCCTGGGTCACCTGTATGGAGAAAAAAAAAAAAACAAACAAAAAAAACAAACAGAGGAGACAGCAAACAACAAAGAGCAACATAATAATAGAGAAAACAAAGCACCATCACAATAAACTAGCTAGTCATAGATATCAATATTTACTAAATAATAAACGATATTGTGCAGCACGCAAGATAGACAGCGCACAGTGTGCTTTGAGGCAGCAGCCAAGAAAGCTTTAGTCCGCGTCTGTGAATACCCATGTGTGCATACCTGTGTGGATCAGCATGCTTGCATTCCAAAGGTTTCTCCATGTAATGATCTGCTAGGGAGTGTGGGGGGGGCCACAGCCCCGTCCTCCAGGGTGTGAAGCGGGTATGGAGGAGATCAAAACTCCAGACATCCAGAGGCCCCCAGAACACAAGAGACCAAGGAAGACCAACAGAGGGGCAGCCGCGCCACTGTTCCAGTAAGAGCTGAGGAGAGTCCCAGATGAGGGCTCGCCCAGCAGCCGCGGAGCAGAAGTCAGGGGGAGTTGCAGTGACGCGCCCGTGAGCTCCGCCGGCCCCCAGCTGTGCCTGAGTGACCGAGCCCCAGGCCGAGAGGCCGGGGGCACCCCACCTCCAAAGGGGCCCGAGCGAGCCCCAGGCTCCAGGCCCCGACAAGCGGCCGCCAAGGAGTGAGCCGGTGTGTACCCGGACGCCCACCCCCAGACACAAAGAACCACCAACACACCGACACCTGAGGGAGTCCGCCACCGGCAGGGGAAGTGGTGGTGGGTGGAGATAGGCCTCCAAACCTTGGAGGGCCTGAGGTGTCCCCAGAGAGGTGGCGTCTGATACCCAACCTGACATATAGACACAGACATACAGGCACACACAGACACAAACATCCATTCCCACCCTCATGCTCTCATATGCACTCACTCCACACTCAACCAACGTGGAGACAGACATAAAGAGACGCTGTACACACAATCACACTCCCCAAGCGTACTCTACAAACCGGGTCTAGGTACCCTTGCCCCTGGAGGGGGGAATTGCACCCAGACCCAGGTGGTGTTACCCTTTTCCCTGCGGTGGGGAGAGGCAGACCACCCCGACTCCGCAGCAGCAGGGAGGCCCCACACCCCAGACCGCAGTCGGACGGCCAACTCCTCCTACTAGCCCTCCCGCTCCAGCAGGCCGCAGAGAATGGGGGTATTTCTTGGGAAACACGAAAAGGGGAAGAACTGTCATGAAATAAATATATTGTTAGTCCTTATTTAGTGTTTATTGTTACTTGCTTTTAATATAGTTTAAAAGGGCCGTCTCTTAGTACAGTCTGTTCCAAAAGTACTGACAGGATATTACATGCATACTTTTGCAGGCAGAAAGTGAAACTAAGCAGAGTGTTTGATTGAAACTTAAAGTGTGGTGTGACGTCTAGAGGGAGTATATAAATATAACTAGGCTTCCTGTTTGTGCTTCAGACTTTGGCTGACGTGTCTGCGTGTCTGCTGGGTCTCCATATTCTGGAATATGTAAAATTAAAGATCATTTTTTGAGTTTGACCACTTTGAGCACTTTTGTCTTTTTGGCCGTAAAGAATATAAAAGAACCAGATTTAATACCGGGCAGATAACCGTATCAACATATGAGGTAAAAGTACATAAAAAAAGCTGAATTAAAACTAAGTGTTAAGAAAGGTGAAGCACTAGAGCGACATGAGGAAAAAGCTCTCGAATATGATCAATCTTCTCTCTTTGGGGAGTCTGCTGACCATTATTATCTGGTACAAGTTCGAGGACAGGTGAGTGAGTAATTACCTTTGTATTTTACAGATAAAAGCAAGAGGTCATGAAACAAAGTATTCTGATCAAAAGTAGCTTATGGCACTGTGATAAACGCTTCCCAACAGTTGGGAAGCTGTGTAAAATGCTAATATAAGCCTGAGGTTGCAGAAATACAAACATGCTTAGTTTAAGTAGAAATACACATTTCATATTTGTTAAAAAATACTCTGGTAAAAGCTGAAGTACATGTCTTCATGTCTTTGTCATTCATTCTTTCATACGTAACCACAAACCTCAGCTCTCACTCTGTATTTCCTTAGTATTTGGTAGTATACATAGTATTTGGTATGTTTGTTTTGTTTGCATTGTTCTTTTGATACGAGTTTTGTTGTGCAGTGAAAATAAAGTTAGAGTCACATGACCGGTTTACTCTGACCACACAACATTATTGGTACTGATTTGTAGATAACTGGACATGAATAACTTGTATATTACGTAATATTACACAAAAGTATATTTCTAATTAACTTGGCTGCACTTCATTTCTTTTGACAATACTTTTTTTTTTAGTTAGGATTCATTTTGAAAGAAAGGCAGACGTAAAATGTAAAGTGAAATACAAACTCATATATAGTATGGTGTTGTAAAGAGCTGAGAAACCACAAAGTGGGGAATCTACAAAGAGGTACTGAACCTTCAGATGTTGCTGTAGCTCTAGCGAGACATAGAGGACCTTCTTTCATTCAGCACATAAAAAAAACAAAAAAAAAAAAAAACAACCAACACTGCGCTTCCAATGGGGTCAGTAACCCTGCACATGCCTTCACTTATTGTGTAACAAATATTTTTTACCAACAACTGTAAATCAAATCAACACTGCACTATTGGTAGAAAAGACCTATAACAGCTATCTGGTAGTTCCTGTATTCCTGTATTTATGTGTCCTTACAGGCACAATCGCACACGTTTACACACAAATGTTACCAGAAACATATTCCGATTACTATATGCAGATATACTATACGTGTTTCTTACTGTCACTGTTGATATTGATTATATATAGCCATATAGGAGTGCTAAATGGGGATTCTAAATATCTTAATATTAGTAAATAACGTACTCTGGACCGCTTCTTAAGAAGAAGAAGAAGAAAGTGTACTTTATTGGTCCCCGTGGGGAAAATCCCTCTCTGCATTTAACCCATTCATTCAGTGAAGCAGTGGGCAGTTCAAGTTCCAATAAGGTTAATTCTTTTATCATTAAAACTATACTTAAAACTTCAATTCCTTTTGTTTGCAGTGACAGCATTTAGGGAATTCTATTGGTATCTAGCGATGGTTAATATCACACTCTAGCTTGTAACCAAATATCATGTCACATTTGAGCTCTGACTTTTACACTGACTCACTGATTTTTAAACACCCTCATCATCTTAAATTGAAACTGATCTCTGGCACCACTGATGTGACTGAACTATGACTGTAAACACGAAAGCTGTTCTGCAACTGTTCAACAACAACAGCAATGCTGTAAACTTCAATACAATACTGCAGACTGACCAAATTTCCCCTTGTGGGGACAATTAAAGGATTATTCTATTCTATTCTATTCTATTCTGTTTAGCCTGCACCAAACTGTCTGTGCTTTATAGCACAGCAGCTGCCAATAACACAGTTGGTATATTCGAGTTGACATTTAAGACTATTAAAAAACAAAACAAACAAACAAACAAAAACCTCATTGTGTATAGATACAATATCTGATACAAACATCTCTCAAGTGAATTAAGGCATTACTTGTAATCTTTAAATTTCCAACAACTCATATACCCCTCTAATAATATCTTAAATATTTAACATACATAAGAACATAATTTTATCTCTTATTTGTTTCTCACAGTTTTGTCGAGCTTCACCGACCAAATCCTCAAAGAAGTGCCCCAAAGCCCTCTGAACTTTGCAAAGGCTGCAAGTAAGAGCAAACATTGCCATGACTTGTTCATTAAGAAATTACAATTTTTATGTCAAGATTAAGTCATGTAAGCCCCCTGCAGGAAGGAGTAGGTCTAAGGAGCTTGGAAAGAAAAGTGTCAGAACTTCTTTATTTTTCTTGAAAACGTCAACATGGTCAACATGACCCCCCCCCCTTGGGGGACACTGCCACCACATCCACCATTTGCTCTTTGAACTGAAGAAGCTTCTCGGGTGAGAGGTGAAACGTCTTAAAGGAAAATTTTAAAAGTCCAGACGCTTTTCTTTTCAAGCTCCTTAGACTACGATGACCTGGATGACTGAGAACCTTCACAGACACCCAGTGCAGGAAGGTTACTAAATGTACTGGAATGCTTGTGCATTACAGGGAAGTCATTGATGAAGTGAAAAAGCTCTACAATCAAACGTGGAAAAAGCATGAGGAGAATTACCAAAGATTCAAGTAAGACCTAACATCCTGATATTATTGATTGATGGTTGAGTTTTATTTTTATGTGAATTTCTGGTTAATAATAACTAAATAAATAAAAATTGTCTGAAGCTAGTATGTGAGTACGAGCATGGAAGATGGCAGACTACAGGAAACAACTGCTATTTATCCTCAAATGCAGATGAGGCAGGATTACTCCTAAAGGTCTTTAAACAAGCTCTTCAGTCAAGGCTAAGAGCCATTTGCTAAACGAAATGGCTAAACAAAATTTCCCGTCAATACTAATTTTAGTTAAGAAGACACGTGAAAAGGGGACCTTTGACTAACACACAATTAAAAGTCTAAGACCAGCCAGAAAGAAATAAAGGTTTGGTTTACTTGTTTAGCAGACTCACACTCAGGATGTGTACAAGTGGGTGGAAAATTGTCTGAGAGGCAACTAAATCAAGTAGAGAAAATTCTCTTGCAAAAATGTTGAACTTTGCTGTGATGTAGAGACAAATTCCACAAGTGGAGCTGATCACAGCCACAGATTCAGAAACCTGAACCAACACTGCGGATGTGGACGCAGAGCAACTGTGAATGATGGTTTTGGCCTCCTCAGCAATGCAAATCTTCCAGCATCCATGGAGGAGAGGAAGGCGGTCGTGTCGCTTAGTGAGGACAACATAATCGTCATCTGACAGACAAGAGCGGGCCCAAGGTTTTACAAAATTGTTGGGTTTTTGAGAAAGAAGACAAATAAGTACATTTTATTACATTTATTAAGCAATTCAAGGTTCAAGGTTAAAACGGCTGCCTTGTCTGTGCTCACTCAGGAGACCCAAATGAACAAAGAGCACCACACCCAGGCAGTGTACGCCTTTAAACAGAATCTTAACATGCTTGGTTGAAACAATTGAGGGTGGCCTTAGGTCTGATATCTGCTCAGGTTTCTTCCTCTTCACCTCTCTGGACGTCTTCTTGTATAGACATGATCCTTTTTCAGGAAAAAAAAAATCCCATTACCATAGCAACCACCTCTTGCACTCTGCTCAGGCCTGCATACAGAGATAGGGAGGGGGGAAGGAAAAGGAAAGTGTACCTTCTGGTGCCATCAGCAGTCCAGGCAGACCATCCCCCTCAAATTCCTCAGAGAAGGGGTTTCTGTCCAATCACTTTACGGCTCTCCAGATAAATGGTGTGGTCTGTAGTGTAAGTCACAGGGATGGGCACATATGGTACTTTTCTGTCTGGGATTTTCACCATTACATCATTGAATATTACGCCCTCTGGTGGTGGGTCAGCCCCATCAGGTAGAAAGAGCATGTCTGGGCCCCGGGCATGTGAACTAATGTGTGCCTGTACATAAACTGTGGTGACTTGGTTAGCTGACAAAGGCACTCTTCTTATGCCAGTCCTTACCACACCTGTCTCTGGGCATTCACTGCTGTTCTGCACAAGCTTGTCAACATTATGTGCAGTGCGTACAGTTATTTCAAATGCTTTACTCACATAGTATGCTAGCTGTTTTCTTCCTCCTTTGGTTTTTACTTCTTCCTGGTTCACGATAGCTTCAATGACATTATAGCCGATGATGGGATCACTGGCCACAGCCGGGTCACTGGATACCAATATTGGAACTTGCAGCTCACTGCTTGGAGACAAATCCCTGCCTAATCTGAAGATGGCTTGTATCCAGCCAATGCAGGGAATGGGTGTGTCATTTGCAGCAAACACTGTGAGAGTCTCATTGTCTAACAGCTCTGAAACGGGTCTGACGACCGTGTGAGGGAGGTGGTTTTGCCGCCAGTTTTCATTTACTATGCTGGATTGTGCCCCTGAATCCCATAACACCTTGGCTGGGTGATTGTCCATAAAACAGTTCACAGTACATCTGTTTCCCACCAGGCTAACTAACCGTGACTTTCGTTGAGGGGGTAGATAGTGAACCTCAGTTACAGCTGATGGGACACTTGCAGTTTCTTTGGAAGATGTTGGTGAGCTTGGCTGTTCGTTATGGGACCGTGGGCTTTGGACTACTGTTGGTCCCATCTTAGTAGTCCCTCCCCGTTTCCCGATGACAGTCTCGGTGCTCGGCATCCACGGGAGTAGTGGCCCTCTTGCCCACATTGGAAACAGTGCATGCAGTTCTCCCCTTTCCCCTCTTCTTTGCACTTTTTACAGCCCTTTTTTCGTTGCATTGGTGCCATGGTGTGGGGACTGGTTTCCATAGCAGCCATAAACATTTGTTTCATCTCTTTATGTATTTCTTCTATAATCTGCTGCGTGTCTGACTTAGTCTCTTTATTTTTCACTGTTGTCATGGCCACTGTAGCGGGGGATTCTCTGGGTTTGGAGGGGCTCTGAGGAGATGTCAGGGCTGTTTGGCATTCTGTTTGGAGCTCTTGGACCTTGGGAATCTTGGCTGCAGCGGACCTTTTCCGTTTCTCAAATCTTTCATTTTCTAGCTTTGAAGCTTCATTGACTTTCTCAATCAGTTCTTCATCTTTTATGGTTATGTCGTTTAGGAGGGACAGTAGCTGATACTTGATAACAGTCACTGAGTAGCCCAGTTTCAATGGAGCGGAGGATTTTGCGCTGGATGGTGGATCTTGTTTGATTAATCAGTTCTTTCGGCGCGCGGGCCGTACCCTGCCTCTCCACCGCTGACACTACTTCTTCTAGTGTAGCGTCAGCTACCGATGCGTACAGGACCGAGCACCCTCTGCTGGAGGAACTTATATAACAGTAAAACTGACATATCAGTGGCCTTACTAAAAGAAAGTGTCTTTGAGTATAAAATAAAATGGCGGGGGAGGGGGGCGGGGTGTACTATTTTCACGTCTCTGTCTGTAACATAGTGCCACAGTAGGCCTGTGGTGATCAGCAGTTGTTTTACAAGCTAGTGTCCTGTATGGCAGTTTGTGCCAGAGAAACCACTTCTGCATCAATTTTTCATTTAATAACTTTTAAGTGGGCTGAGATCAATTTCTTTGCCTTGAGAAACTCTTGGATCCTTTTGCAGTGTGCTTTCGGTCATCATCCTTTCATACTTTGAAACTTCTGTCGTGGAAGTTTTAAAGAAACTGCAAACACCTGGTGAGTGTCGTTTTGAAGTGGGTTTAATTACATGTTGTGCCAAGATAAGGACAAGGAGTCCCACCATCTGTTTAATGTCTCACATTATAGTGTTTTAAATAAAATAAAAGCCTTTTATATAGAATTAGCAGAAATGACAATGACAAAACAGATACATTGTATTTTACTCTAAAGCAGGGGTGTCAAACTCAAATACACAGTGGGCCAAAATTCAAAACTGGAACAAAGTCGCGGGCTAACGTTAATATTTAATAAAAAATCTTCCTCCAGATATAAGAATGAATCTTTTCTTATGGACTCAAACAAGTTTTGCTGAAAAACTGAATATGGAACAAGCAAAGCTTAATACTAAACTATATACACTCAACAAAAATATAAACGCAACACCTTTGTTACTGCTCCCATTCCCCATGGGATGGACGTAGAGACCTAAAATTCATTCCAGATACACAATATAACCATCCCTCCCAAACAGTGGTCACAAATCAGTCCAAATGTGTGGTAGTGGGCACATCTGCCATATTGAGATAATCCATCCCACCTCACAGGTGTGCCACATCAGGATGCTGATCTGACATCATGAGTAGTGCACAGGTGTACCTCAGACTGCCCACAACAAAAGGCCACCCTGGAATGTGCAGTTTTTTGCGCTATTGGGGGTCTGGGGACCCAGAACCGGTCAGTATCTGGTGTGACCACCATTTGCCTCATGCAGTGCAACACATCGTCGCATGGAGTCTATCAGATTGTCAATTGTGGCCTGTGGAATGTTGGTCCACTCCACTTCAATGGGTGTGCGAGGTTGTTGGATATTCGTGGGAACTGGTACACGCTGTCGTATACGCCGGTCAAGCACATCCCGAACATGCTCAATGGGTGACATGTCCGGTGAGTATGCTGGCCATGCAAGAACTGGGACATTCTCAGCTGCCATCTGCCCTGAACAATGTGAACCATGATTCATCCGTGAAGCGCACACCTCTCCAACGTGCCAGACGCCATCGAATGTGAGCATTTGCCCACACAAGTCTGTTACGGCGACGAGCTGGAGTCAGGTCAAGACCCCGATGAGGGCAACGGGCATGCAGTTGAGCGTCCCTGAGACGGTTTCTGACAGTTTGTGCAGAAATTGTTTGGTTGTGCAAACCAATTGTTCCAGCAGCTGTCTGGGTGGCTGGTCTCAGACGATCTTGGAGGTGAACCTGCTGGATGTGGAGGTCCTGGGCTGGTGTGGTTACACGAGGTCTGCGGTTGTGAGGCCGGTTGGATGTGCTGCCATATTCTCTGAAACGCCTGTGGAGACGGCTTATGGTTGAGAAATGAACATTCAATGCACGGGCGACAGATCTGGTTGACATTCCTGCTGTCAGCATGCCAATTGCACGCTCCCTCATTGCTTGTGGCATCTGTGGCATTTTGCTGTGAGACAAAACTGCACATTCCAGGGTGGCCTTTTGTTGTGGGCAGTCTGAGGTACACCTGTGCACTACTCATGATGTCAGATCAGCATCCTGATGTGGCACACCTGTGAGGTGGGATGGATTATCTCAATATAGCAGATGTGCCCACTACCACACATTTGGACTGATTTGTGACCACTGTTTGGGAGGGATGGTTATATTGTGTATCTGGAATGAATTTTAGGTCTCTACATCCATCCCATGGGGAATGGGAGCAGTAACAAAGGTGTTGCGTTTATATTTTTGTTGAGTGTATATATATTAGCTGTATAATACCAGTAGGCCAGCTCTAATAGTAATTTGGTATGGCTTTGAGGGCCAAATGTAATTAGGCTGCGGGCCAAATTTGGCCCGCGGGCCAGAGTTTGACACCTATGCTCTAAAGATTGCAAATCTTTCCACTTAATACTAAAGCTAACTTTATTTATTTATTTTTTGTCGGGTCCTATTTGTTTGTTTGTTTTTTCAAGATTACAGGTGAGAATTAATGGCGATGGATCCAACAATGCCATTGTCACTCAGGAAAACACTCCAGTGGGATCTAAGATTGTTTGTCACAGGGACAGAACCGTCATCCCTGTGACTCCAGAGCTTTTCAAGATCTTAATAAAAGTATGTTTTTCTTAAATTCTTAATTTTTTCTTCAGGTCTTCGTTATTCATCAAATGTTCCAACATTTGTTCCATGTTCCATGTGTTGAAATCACATGTTTAGTCACATGTTAAATCTTTGATAAACAGGGACCTTTACCCTTAATGGATTAAATCAAATATAATTCTTTAGTGTCTTCTGAAATTAGCTGCCTAGAGTACTTTTGCAGCAATTCATCTGTATTAATAACTTTGTGGATGCTCCTTGTTTCATCCTGAGTTCTGCCTCTTACACTCACTAGCTAATTTATAGAGCAGGCAACAGCTTAATTTTGAAATTTAGTTATCAGGCTGTGCGAAATGTAATACTGCTATAACTTTAATTAATTAATTGTAATACATTTTAATATTTGTAAATGGACTGATTCTTATATAGCGCTTTTCTACTCTCCCGGAGTACTCAAAGCACTGTGTACAATATACCTCATTCACACCCACTCATGCAAGCACTTCTAAACGCAAGTGCACACAGCATACAGTACATTCACACACAGTCACACTCTGATGAACGCATCGGAGGGAGATTTGGGGTTATTATCTTGCCCAAGGACACTTGACATTCAGACTGGGGAAGCTTAGGATCGAACCACCAAACTTCTGATTAGTAGCTGATCTGCTCTACCACCTGAGCCACAGCCACCTACAAATTTGTCAGTATATTAAAAAAATCCACCAAGGTCTTCAAGTCTAAGTTAATGATTTATTGGTTGAAAACTGACAACCCCCCCCCCCCCCCAAAAAAAAAAAAACAACAAAAAAAAAAAAAACAAAAACAAAAAAACATAACTTAGAATCAATGATTCCTATATTAGTGGTTTATATTGTCAATATATAGAGAGTACCATATAAAGATTTAAAAAGTCACATTCCTTGAAGGTCAATTGTATGGCCTGTATTTGTATAGCACTTTACTCAGTCCCTAAGGACCCCAAAGCGCTTTACACGTTCAGTCATCCACCCATTCACGCACTCGTGATGGCAAGCTACATTGTAGCCACAGCCGCCCTGGGGCACACTGACAGAGGCGAGGCTGCCGGACACTGGCGCCCTCTGACCACCACCAGTAGGCAACAGGTGAAGTGTCTTACCCAAGGACACAACGACCGACACTGTCTGAGCTGGGGCTCGAACCGGCAACCTTCCGATTACAAGACGAACTGCCAACTCTTGAGCCTTGATCGCCCCATGTAAGGAATTATATGGGGGTTTCACTAAGTTTCACATTCGTTTGGACCTTTGACTCCTTCTTCAAGCTCAAATAAGGTCAAACTTGTATAAAGTGGATTTCTTCTTGAAAACTAACTGCTTGTGTTTGCACTTGCAACATTTAGGAAGTGACATTGGTATATGGGGATTATAGTTTCCAAATATCATTTGACCTAACCTTTACATTTCACATCTGCTTCTCTTTCAAATTGACCTAAAATCTTTAACAGAAAGAATTTAAAGAATTAGCTGACGTATTTAGAAATTTACTGTGGCACAATAATATTTAACAAGCTCAATTTATTATACAGATATTTACATTACCAGTTTATTATCGATTTACCTACTCTTAAATAATGTTTGTGTAAAAATAAAATCCACATAAACATCTGTCATGTAATCCTAATCTAAGTTTTACTGCAGTACAAAACAAACAAAAACAAAACTAATATATACAATATCCAGTACTATTCTGTTGAAAGTAAACACTGCCCAGAAGGTAGGTTGCCTTGGTTTGTGGTGTCAGAGTGCTTCTTGTTTTATCTATCATTTTAAACTTCAACTTTCAAGTATGCCCTACACTTATTGTCTCCTTCTATTCTAGGAGAGATTCACAAATACTGGGCCAAAGATTCACTTGGACTTAAAAAGAGACTGACTTTCAAAACAGATTTTGATAACAGGGACCTCATGAATTCATTGTTTTCAATAACAAAAGGGTTTGCACAGTAACTAGAACTAACCACCGTATATGTAATATTACATATATAATGATATCATGAAAGATTTCAATTCCAAGTAACTGATAATTCAGTTCTAATGTTTAAAGGCAATCGGATTAAACAGGTCTATACATTTCCCTAAAAGTTTTAACGTGATAACCTTATCACTGACCTCTTCCTACATGTTTGCCATCTTCCATTAAACTCAGTGAGCACTTGTCTTTCACACAAAGTACATTTCAAACTGTTTAAATTTTGCTCTTTTTGTAATTTATAATCTGTTGGTGTCAATTCCAGGAGAATCCTTTCTCAAAAAAGAGATGGGACACTTGTTCAGTTGTTGGGAGCGGTGGGATTCTGACAAACAGCGGCTGTGGAAAAATGATTGATTCAGCTGATTTTGTTATTAGGTGAGAAAGATGTCAAGAACAAAAATCATGATCATGATGAGGACTCTTCTCTCTTTAAGTAATATTTTGTTGTTTTTTTCAGGTGCAACCTTCCTCCTCTGGAAAATGAATTTAAGAGTGATGTTGGCATGAAGACTAACCTTGTGACAGCAAATCCAAGCATCTTAACAAAGAAGTGAGACAAGAGTGACTCTAACATTGAACTGACCTGTTAGTTTTGTCTTGTTTCTTTAACTAATATATTAATTTGCAGGTATGGGTCACTGATGGCACATCGACGGGCGTTTGTAGACAGTCTCCACCAGTATGGCAACTCCCTGCTCCTCTTCCCTTGCTTCTCTTCTAGTGGTAGTCGTGCAGTGTGTCAGCGGGCTGTGTATGCCATTGAGGACATGGAAATTCCTGTCCAACCAATCTTCATAAACCCTCAGTACTTACAAAGTATGGACAAATTCTGGAAATCTCAGGGGGTAAAGGGACTTCGGGCTAGCACTGGAGCTTATATGATTAGTCTGGCTTTGGAATTATGTGAAACTGTTCATCTTTATGGATTCTGGCCATTTAGTAATCATCCATATAAGCTCTTTCCCCTGACTAACCACTACTATGATAATGTACCCTATAATAGTAGAATCCATGCAATGCCAGATGAGTTTTACTACTGGGTGCAACTGCACAACAAGGGCATTCTCAAACTTCATCTTGAAGACTGTAAATCAGATCAGGCCTAGTTTATATGATGGAATAAAATAAAAAAGAGGTACTCTTCCTTTGAAAGAGCCAAGAGCCTTCCTTTCCACTTCCTCCATGTAAAGGTTGGCTGTGTAGCAGGTTGAAAAAGCTACATGTTTATTTTTGTAAGAAAACCAATTACCCCTTTATTTTTTGTTTATTATTGTGACTTATTTTGACATTGTTATGTGTTGCCAGACCATGGTTATATTTCATTATGCTAGTAGATGGTGGTCTTGCACTGCTGTGGAACTACCAGAGACTCTAGCTATAGGCTCTGCGCATGCGCAGCTCAGAAATAAATGAGCTCCGGCCTGAGCAAGACGCTAACTTCGGTGTCCTCTCTATTAATCCACAGGTACTGACAAACAAACTTTTATGTTACCGAACTGGTTCTAAATGTCATGTAAGTTGAGTAACAACTGTTCGGCTATATTTTGAGATGAGAGTGATGATGTTGTTTTGTGGTATTTTGTTGTAATGAGTATTAGTGTATCATCGGCATAATGCTAGCACTATAAGTATATGCTATGACAGTGGCAACCTGCGACTTCCGAAAATGTGTTGTAGTGTTTGTTTTAGTGTTAGCCAAGCAGTACTGAGTACATGTATTACGGGGAAAGCTTTTAGTTGGTGAAACAACGTTTGCAGTCGTCTGCCGCCATGTTGTGTTGCGTTCAGGGGACGCCATGTTCAAAAGTAATAGCGTATATGGCGCGAATGTGGGGAAAGGTTGTGTGAATGTGAGATGGGTTATTTTGGTATGTTGTTATGCTTTAGCCGCGAGTGTTTTGTTTAAGTTGTGAGTATGTAAAGTCATTTTGAATTAGTTTGTATTTATTTTGCTTTTGAGAGAATGCTTTTTGTAACTTTATTTTTGTTTATGAACTCTGTTATTTTATGGGAAGAATGCATGGTCTAGTGTGATTTGTATTGTGTATATGTGGAGAAATAAATGAGCTCCGGCCTGAGCAAGACGCTAACTTCGGTGTCCTCTCTATTAATCCACAGTTTGCTCATATTTGGCTACGCAGTGCTCTCTAGCCTGTGTGCCGCTTGCTGCCGGTCCAGATTCCCCTAGGTCTGGTGCCGGTAACAGCTGCAATAGGTGACACGGGGGAATTTGAAGTATGTTGTGGTAAGGCAGAGGTCTAACAGTGTGCAGATCTGATTGGGTGTGAAGTTGGTCCTGTCTTCCAAGGAGCTGTCTTCTTGTAGTCGTTTTCTGACAGTCTCCACAGCCTCCGTGGTGGATATGCAAGTGAAGAGAGAGACTACATCAAAGGACACCATGGTTTCATCTGGATCCAGGGTAAGTTTCTGGACCTTGTCGGTGAAGTCGGTGGAGTTCTTGATGTGGTGTGGGGTGTTCCCCACGAGAGGTGCAAGGATGGTAGCAAGGTGTTTTGCAATGTTATAAGTGGCTGAGTTTATGCTACTGACTATGGGTCGGAGTGGGACATCTTCCTTGTGGATTTTAGGAAGTCCGTAAATGCAGGGTATGGTATCCCCTGGATAAAGGCGGTGATATGTAAGGCGGTCAATGATTTTTCAAGGTCCTGAAGGCAAGCTATAACTTTCTTTTTGTAGCTGCTTGTGGGGTCTCGTTTTAAGGCTTTGTAGGTATGGTTGTCACCGAGGAGAGTAGTAATCTTTGTGTGGTAATCTGTAATGTTTAGGACCACCGTTGTCGACATAGTGGACAGAATTCCCAACATTCTGGCATCCCACCCACAGGCCAACTGGCTCATCATCCACATCGGCACCAATGACATCCCCAAACAGCAATATGAGCTGCTGAGGCTTCAGCCTCCTTTGTCAGTCGCAGGTGAGTGCTTTTATCTCCGGGCCCACCCCCACCTGTGGCAGAGGGATAGGCCGTTTCAGCCGGCTGCTCAGCCTTAACACCTGGCTTTCCTCCGCCTGTGTCTCCCACGGTGTGGGTTTGGTGTCCTGCAAGTTTTAGATCTCACCCTGGGTCAACACACCCGAATCAAATGATTAGTTCATTACCAGGCCTCTGGAGACCTTCAAGACATGTTGAGGAGGTAGTTTAGCCATTTAAATCAGCTGTGTTGGATCAAGAACACATCTAAAACCTGCAGGACACCGACCCTCGAGACTGGAGTTCCCCCACCCCTGGTTTAGTGGGTGGCAATGGGAGCCATACTGGAATTCACCAGGAACAGTAACGGCACAAAAATAATCAGAAATACAGCAATTGCACCATATTGCTGCAGTACCTGCAGTAACTGAGATGCTACACTGGTCTGTTGTAGTAAAGAGAGAGTTGACAATTTACAGCTTGATCTGATCATTCAGTAAGGGCTCAGAGTAGAGACTTTAATCCTCCACATTGGAAAGTATTAATTTGAGGTGATTGAGAATCTGACCTGGATGTCTCCTGGGCACCTCCTACAGTAGGTGAGGAGTTTGGGGCGTGCCCTTCTGGCAATAGGTACTGGGGGCAGATCCAGGACACATTGAAGGTTTTATATCTCTGGTGTGGCTTGTTGTGTATTTATTTAAATTATTTTACTAACAGTGTTGTATGTTATTATTATTTTAATACAGCGTTGTTATGTTTGCAGCTATTGGACCTGCAGTAATCTAAATGTTCTTCGTTGAACAGGAAGTGATGCAGATGCAGTCTACAGCAGTGAGAACATATGAAGATGTCAGTGATGGACAAATAGCCAACAGACCAAATGGCACGAGAGGTATAGCCAGTGCTCGTTTCCAGTAAAAGTGGACCTATTCTGCTTTTCTTCTTCCCTGTCAAATGCTTTTCACTGTTAGATGTTCATATTAAGGTGGCTAAGGTGCCAATTAAAGATGTCAATGTATGCACCAGTAATTCCTAAGCGATTAAAACATCTGCAAAACAGGTCAGAGGATGAGGCACATAATGTACCAGTACAGTTTAAAGATAAAAGTGTAGAGCTGAAAAGGATCAGGACAGGTTCGCTTCAAACAATTTGACATGACCAATTGTTTGTTTTTTACAAAGGAAAAAAATCCTCTTCTTTGAATGCAGAATTTATTTTGACACCAGCCAGCTTCCCATCTTAATGTTTGAATTTGTGCTGAATTTAGGAAAACCAACCAAATAAAAACCAAACAATTTTGCATCAATATAGATAACTCACATAATAGTATGTACTCATACTAGCATACCTGAAACCTCATAGCTCACTACGGTCTACTAGACATCAATTTATTTTCAAAGCAACATGGAAAAAAGGGCAGCAAATCAATCTGTATAATCAATCTGTATAAAAAGTTGTTTCTGCAAAAGAGGGAAGCTGTACAGTTTTCACAGTTTCTCATTTTGAATGTATTACAGCTCTACAGTCTTATCCGATAAGAAGTAAAGTTTCTACCAGTCAATAGAGCACAGGTGCTACCCTTGAATTGTAATTTTTAAACCATGAAAGTGGCCCTTATGGGAAGCATTTTTAATGCTTCTTTCCTGTTTATGTCAGGGGGGCAGATACGAGGCCTGTGTTTCCTTTTGTTTTCATTTGATGTAAGTTAGATCATTATATGTGAGAATGTTTTTGTTTGCTATTTCGGCCATGCTCACCCTGACGTTTTGTTATGGACTGCAGATTCTTCGGAACATGGGAATCATGTTAAGCTCAGGTTTCTCTAAAGCTGGGAAATATCCAGCAAATATGTCCCTTTGTGGTCCATGCTATGGCTGTGTGGGCCAATATGGGTGTCACACTAGTGTAGACTACCTACACTAAGCAAGGAGGGGGGCCAACAATAAGGGTCAATGTGGGCCTGCGATGTACCCACAGTATGCCCACACTCTGGGTTTGGGCTGTCCATACGGGCCCCACCTGGACTCCACAGTGTGCGTCCTAGGTGTTAGGCAGAGTAGAGCTGGTTTTCCTCATCAAAAGGAGTCATTTGAGGTAGTTCGGCCATCTGAATAGGATGCATCCCGGGTGAGGTGTTTCAAGCATGTTCTACTGGGAGGAGGCTTCGGTGCAGACCCAGTGATCAAGTGATCAAGGAAATCTACACTTTTCTGCTTAGACCGCTCTCCCTAGAGGACCTGAACCCAGATAAGTGGCAGAAAATAATGGATTGGAGTTTTTGATTAAACTCCAAAGGTTGTTATCATGTGTCCCGTTCTTTGAACTGTGTGTTTGTGTTCAGGCTTTAAACGACTGACAGATATCCTCTACTCTAAGGTGCAGTAGTCCACCAGTCCAACTGCCGCAATCCAGCTGCTTGTCTCTAACTGACTCCCCCAACACCTCAGACCAGAGGACATCATAATGTTCAAAAGTATATTTTATTTATATCCCTGTGTTAATTACAATAAACGCAACCAAAAAAAAAACCCCTACATATTACTTAAAGGCACAACCACACACTTATTTAAAAGACAAATACAAACTTACAGTTGTTTGTCCTCAGTGATCAATGTTACTTGTATGTCGTTCATATTTGTCTGATCCTGCTCTTATTCCCACAGTAGAGATTGTGCTTAGTAAAAAACAAAAAAAAAAAAAAATCAATATTTTTTCTTGTGTGGTTCTGTGGGTTTCAACAAAGTTTCAGATGAAAAATGTAAGTTGTTTTGTTTTGATTGTGGCTAACCGCTACACTTCTCTCTTCAGTGCAGGAAATAAAGAATTAACTTCTTAAACCGCAACCTCAGACTAAGAACAGCATGAAAACCCTTGAGTGGCTGCAAACTGCGCAGAAAGCCTTAGTATATGACTTATGTGTTTAAAGCTGTGTGTAAAGCCCAAGCTGGAAATGAGTCCCATTTAAAGTTTGCTGCCTTCTATTTCTTAAAACTGGGTCTTACAGCATAGCAGCTACTTTATAAATGGCAACAGTTTAATCTTTTTAACATCACTACTATTGTCACTATAAAATGTGATACTTACCTGGTTCTTCATAAATAATGCAAATTACCCATCCATGTTCTTCCACTTATCCAATCACAGTTGAGCTTGACTCCATCCTCAACCCGAAAAGGCCCCACAAGCTCATCTTTGATGATACCAGCCCAAACCAGTACTCCACCTCCACCTTGCTGGCGTCTGAGTGGGACTGGAGCTCTCTGCCCTTTACCAATCCAGCCACGGGCCCATCCATCTGGCCCATCAAGACTCACTCTCATTTCATCAGTCCATAAAACCTTAGAAAAACCAGTCTTGAGGTATTTCTTAGCCCAGTCTTGACGTTTCAGCTTGTGTGTCTTGTTCAGTGGTGGTCGTCTTTCAGCCTTTCTTACCTTGGCCATGTCTCTGAGTATTGCACAATGTTAGATTATAATATTATTTTATGCCATGTTAGACCCCTAATTAAAGATTGTGAATTATTATGTAGTTCTAGTTTGCATTATTCTCCTGAATTAGAAGAAGCTGATAACTATTGCATTAGTTAAACTGATTTGCATTACATTAAACTGCTGATTTATTGTGAATGAATGATGTTGTTTTATGATGCATTATACTGCTGAGTTATAAGAAGTACTGTTCGCAGAAAGTCATCGCCTTATTTGTCTGATTAGAAGAGAACATGCTGGAGTTTTCTGCCCCATCTCAGCAGGAGCAGATAAACAGGGAGCCAAGGTCGTAGCTTAGGCGCCGTGTGAGAGAAAAGCATGTGAATGTTTAGGCTTTTATGATAAGGTGGGGGCACCAAAGGCTATAAAAGTTTGATCAATGCTCCACCATTTTGAGATCTGAGGCTGTCTGCATACAGTGTCCATCTCCCACGCGTGTGATCATTAAAACCATCGTTTGACTCAACCCGGCCGGACCAGTGTTGTTATTGTGGTTTTTCCTCTTGTATCCATCCCCAATTTTGAACTCGTAACAACACCTTGTGCTTTTGGGCACTCCAGTGATGTTGCAGCTCTGAAATATGGGCAAACTGGTGGCAAGTGGCATCTTGGCAGCTGCACGCTTGACTTTTCTCAGTTCATGGGCAGTTATTTTGCGCCTTGGTTTTTCCACACGCTTCTTGCGACCCTGTTGACTATTTTGAATGAAATGCTTGATTGTTCGATGATCACGCTTCAGAAGCTTTGCAATTTTGAGACTGCTGCATCCCTCTGCAAGATATCTCACTATTTTTGACTTTTCTGAGCCTGTCAAGTCCTTCTTTTGACCCATTTTGCCAAAGGAAAGGACGTTGCCTAATAATTATGCACACCTGATATAGGGTGTTGATGTCATTAGACCACACCCCTTCTCATTACAGAGATGCACATCACCTAATATGCTTAATTGGTAGTAGGCTTTGGAGCCTATACAGCTTGGAGTAAGACAACATGCATGAAGAGGATGATGTGGACAAAATACTCATTTGCCTAATAATTCTGCACTTCCTGTAGATTAAGTGCAAGAGTTGTTAGGTGTGGATAATTAGATTATAGTTTATTGCAATAGCAAGTTGTGCCTTGTTCTCACATAGCAAGTGGAGAGTGATATATGAAATGATGGGATGGAAGGAAGAAGAGAAGCAAAGAGTGATTCACAGGCAGAGCCTAAATTATTTCTCACAGTTTTTTGTTGCCTTGTGGTTCCAAGCTCTGTCACCAATCTTTGCATTTTGTTATCATCTCATGACACTTGTTTAATCAGCTACCATCTCTCCTATGGACTTTTTAATGTCTACATTCTCAGATCAACACAGCCCTGCCCTTCCTATATTAGATTCTTGATGAATGTGTGTTGTTGTTATTCAGCCTGGTTCAATGTGCCCCTTTTTAACTTTGAGTTCAGTTCGCTTTGTTTCAACTGTTTATCCATCCAAGCACAACAATTCTTTGGAAGGAGAAATGAAAACATTATTCTTTTCTTTTTATGCATAGTTTTGGAGTAATGGTTATTAGTAATTGGATCAATAGTTTATTTTTACTTTTTTTTACTTTTTTTTTGCTATTCGTGCATGAATTAGGTAACATTATAATAAAAACACACACTACGTTTTCTTGGCTATGCAGAGATAATTGTATATTTATGTATGAAGAAAGGCCTATTTAACTGCAAGCGTGCCTTAAACCTATAATGTAATAAACCTGAATGCGCTTAAATTTTTTAAAATTTCCAAATTCAGACAAAATTGAGGTTGCAGTATTTGTCCCTAAAAATCCCAGAAATGTGGGCCGGGTCCTCAGAAGATCGGGTAGGCCGGAAGTAAACGGCCGTGAAATTGGATGGTCTAGCCTTCTGATTAGCGTCACCGCTGTCTCGGTGGAGTTTAATAAACTCAGCCGTCTGCTCCTTGCTGTCTAAAATATAACAGGACACTGGAGTAAACTCTCGGCCATCTCACACTTCTGTTTAATCAGTTTTCTGTTTGACGTTTAGTCAGCTGTGTAAAAACCAAGGAGGAACCCACCCGGGGGATTAATAAAGTCTTATTTTATCTAATCTAATAACTTTAATCTCAGCCAAACCGATTTACTCACGAACAAACAAAACACTGAAAAAAGCCCAACAATAACATTTTTAGGTTGTCTAAGTGACTTATATATTACGTTTGTCACGGCCGGGCGGGTTACACACAGTAATTCGGCGTGCCCGTGTGGCGTGCTGGCTAGACCCAAGCGCGGCGAAGGCTAGCGGTGGGTTTGGAGCAGGCACGCAGTTATTCTAGTAACGATCAGTGCACGAAGCGTGGCTTCGGAACGGTCGTTACCGACAGAGAGCGAGCGGAGCCGGGAAGAGAAAAAGGATTGAAGGGATAATCACTCACGGTTGCTGAATCAGGCGGAGACTGACGTCGGCAGAGTTTCGGAGCTCCTGACACGAAGAGAATGATGTCTGAGTGGCGAACAGGTGGGTGGCGTCTCTCTTTTAACCCCGGCCCCGTGATCACCGGCTGACAACGTTTAACCCGAGCAGCGAAAGTCCGCGGTGATCTGAAAATGATGTGCCGGGAGTTGTGCCATTCTCGGCCGCATCAGTAACCCTCGAGCTCCCGGCTAGCTATCGAGCTGGTGGGTAGCAGACGTCTCCGAAAACGTCGAAGCACTTTAGCAAAGATGCGATATCTTGATAAACCGAGCAGATATTTGATGTTTACACAGCTACTTTCTCGCCTGAAAATATGTTAAAAGTTTATTTTGTGACCCAGAAAGATTAATAAGAGTAATTTTAAAACTTAGTAGCGGCCGCCATTAGCCGGAAACTGGAGCTTGGCTGGGCCGCGCTATGAATTCTGGGATATGGTGGGCCACGAAGGACACACCCGACCCATCCTTCAAATTCGGAAAAAGGAGCACGCATTTGTCGGCTGCATTCGGAGGGGTCTACGAATTTGGACAGCCTTCGGCGCGTCGCTGTGACGTAATCGGTCTACAAATGCGGCCTCAGGAGAATGCAGCCCATGAATTTGGACACGACAATGGTGTCCAACCAGATATTTACAGAACTGAATGGGGTACACCATCCATCTTTTTCTCCCAGCAGTGTCCCCGAGATGTCCTGTGAGGCTCACAGGCCAGATGAGATGATGATATCCCTTCAATTTGTAACATTTTAACGGTTTTAATTTCTGAAACAAAGGCTCAGCATATGGTGAAAATGCCAAAACAATGAAAATTAATCTGGTGGAATCACTTGTAAGCACCAAGTATTAGCAGTAGATGGCAGCAGTCTTTAAAAATGATTTCTGTCCATTTAAACAAATGAAATATGCTTTGTAACACTGCCACATTCTTATTGAACAGCAAACTGCACAGACAAGTTCAGCATGAACATTTACATTATTTGATCACTTCTGACTTCCAATTATAAAGTATTTCAGTCCAAACATTCACTTCTCTAATTCAGCTGTTTAAAATTTATTTACATTCAAAGCAGTTGTTTCAAGGTCAGAAAAAATCAAATACAACAACTTTCAAATTCAGAGTACACACATTAAATTCCACAAAGACCACATTAAAGACCACTTACTAGCTGATAAATGAAACTGTTATAACACTCTTTAGTGTCTGAGTTGATTCCCTTGGAGATCTTTGATCTCTGCCAGAAATCAAAGGGTCTTAAACTCAAGTATAATTGACACAACTTTGTGTACACTCAGACTTAGGCTGTAATATGCTGTGTTTATCTCGTCACTTGGTTTGGCCCATGTAATTATACTGCAACGTGAGGATCAGTTTGTGTGGTTTAAACAAGTTTGATCTTACAAAGAGTTGCTGAACCAGAAGATAAAACAAACACATTCTCTGTTTGTGATACTGTAATGTACAGGATACGTAATCGCAATACTCAGAATCTGTTAATGACTTCATCAGTATACACAAGTATCACAATACTGTCATCTTCACTGTGATGTTTCCACATTTGTTTTGTCCTTCAAGAAAGAAAAAAATAATTCTGGCCGAATTTTATAATAATGCCATTCAGATAATCTTGCAGTGCTGAATGACAAAACTGAGAAGTGAAAACAGCAGGAGACTCACATTTCAAACCTTCTGCAGTTCAACTGGAAGCTGGTATGAACCATCATTCTGTTGTTTACATTTTCTGTAGATCAAAAAACCACCAACAACAACAAGAAGCACAGCACAAACAGACAGACCAGATATCAGTCCAACAGACCCATCCTTCTTCCCTCCATCCTTCTTCCCTCCAGCCTCCTTCCCTCCATCCTCCTTCCCTCCATCCTCTGTGTCTCCTCCTGTCTGACCTGCAGGTGAGAAACAGGTGTGAGGTGTCAGCTGTCAGGTCAACCCAGCATTCCTGCACGGCGTGTAACATACACACTGATCCACCATGTCCATCTCATGGATTTGCCTCTCCAAAGTGTGAAATGTACATGGATGCAGAACCAGCAGAGGGAGATATATTATTTCAAGCCAACATGAAAACAGAAACAGACATTATTAAAACATTTACCTGCATGTACAAATTAGTTGCCTACCTTCATCGTTTGTGGCAAAGAAGGAGCCTGGAATGTATTTTATATCTTCCTCTGTCACTAGCGACTTATTGGCTTTAAATATATTATCTCCTCCTTCCAGTACTACAGCTCCTGCATCCGTGTCAGTTTTATGAAAAGTGTGAAATGGACCCAGTGAAGCGACGTGTCTATTAAATGCTTTGCTGTGATATTGGGTTTGTCAGGTAGGTGATGAGTGAAGAACAGAACAGAATCCATTTCCTCTTCAAACTGCTGTCAGACATTATCTACTGCACTCTGATCACATCACTCAGACCAGCTGCTTTCTACAAAGTCTCATCAACAACATCTTTAGAAACAAACATCAACAACCAGGAAGCAGCTTCACCTCTGATCACACACACACTCAACTCTACTCACTCACCTGGAGAATCAACAACACTCAGGTAAATAATGTTGAGCTCCCACGAGTGTATTTCTCCCCTTAAGACTCGACACTCGTATGTTCCACTATCAGCAGTTGTCACATTGTTCAGAATCAAAGACACGTCTCCGTCCTTCATCTGTCTGTCCTGCAGATCCACCCGGTTCTTAAAAGATGGATGTTGGTCGTCTGGAGCAAACTGACCATCCCGGTACACAACAACATGCTGTGTCCCCAGATCAGCTCTGCTCCACTCAAGAATTATAATGTTCTTGTTCGAAGCTCGACATGGCAGAGTGACGCTCTGTCCAGACTCGGCTGTGATGATTTTTGGGTCTGAAAGAGAAACTAAGAGAGCAGCGAGGTTAAAGGAATCAAATACACAATGCAGCTTTGCATTAGTAATGGTGTAACATAGCAGCCTATGCTGTTTTCTTTCTGCTAAGTACCGTATTTACCGCACTATAAGGCGCACGTAAAATCCTTAAATCTTCACAAAAATCAACAGTGCGCCTTATAATCTGGTGCGCCTTATGTATGAATTTTGGTTTGTGCTTACTGACCTGGAACCGGTTTTATGTGGCACACTATGCTCAAAAATCTGTCAAAAAAAGATTTTTAGTGCCACTTTTTGGAGCATTACGGTTACAGTTGCCAGGAGCCTCGCGGAGTAATACGTACTGTGCTTCAACACAACATTACCGTGTTGTGAGTGTGTATAACGACTCCAAAATGGCACCCGCGAAGAGACACGCTTATGAAGCTGATTTTAAACTTCGAGCAATTAGTTATGCAGAAGAGAATGGAAATAGAGCAGCTGCCAGACAATTCGGCATTAATGAGTCCATGGTGCGCAAGTGGAGGAAGCAAAAAGATGACCTAAAACAAGTAAAGAAGACCAAAAGGAGTTTCCGAGGGAACAAGGCGCGATGGCCGCAGTTAGAGGACAAAATTGAACAGTGGGTTACTGAACAGAGAACAGCAGGTAGAAGTGTCTCTACAGTCTCTATTCGACTCAAGGCAACAGTAGTAGCACGTGACATGCAGATCAACGACTTTCGAGGGGGACATTCTTGGTGCTTCCGTTTTATGAAAAGGCATAATCTCTCAATCCGCACAAGAACTACTGTCTCACAGCAACTGCCAAACGATTACAAAGAAAAGTTGGCCATTTTCCGCACGTACTGCCAGAATAAGATCACTGAAAAGAAGATCCGGCCAGAACACATCACTAACATGGACGAGGTCCCCCTCACCTTTGATATCCCCGTGAACCGTACTGTCGAGAAAACAGGGACCAGTACGGTATCTATACGCACCACAGGGAACGAGAAGTCATCCTTCACTGTAGTTCTGGGCTGCCAAGCTAATGGCCAGAAACTACCACCCATGGTCATTTTCAAGAGGAAGACTTTGCCAAAAGAAAAGTTTCCGGCCGGCGTCATCGTCAAAGCTAACTCAAAGGGCTGGATGGATGAAGAGAAAATGAGCGAGTGGCTGAGGGAAGTTTATGTCAAGAGACCGGATGGCTTTTTCCACAAATCTCCGTCTCTTTTGATCTACGACTCCATGCGCGCCCATCTCACAGAGGCTGTCAAAACCCAAGTGAAGCAAACTAATTCGGAGCTTGCCGTCATTCCGGGTGGATTAACCAAAGAACTCCAACCACTAGATATTGGTATCAACAGGTCGTTCAAAGTTAAATTACGAGCTGCGTGGGAGCATTGGATGACAGAAGGCGAACACACATTCACCAAGACAGGGAGGCAACGCCGAGCGAGTTACGCCACTATCTGCCAATGGATCGTGGCTGCTTGGGCTAAGGTATCAGTCTCAAGTGTCGTCCGAGCTTTCACGAAGGCTGGAATAATCACTGAACAGCTAAGTAACAGCAACGAGACTGATTCGGATAATGACGAGAGGGATCCGGGCATGCTTGATGCCGAAATTGCCCAGCTGTTTAACTCAGACACTGAAGGTGAAGAGTTTGATGGATTTGTGGAAGTTGAATGAACTGGAAATGTAAGTGTATTGTTAAATATTTGATGTTTAACAGCTTAACAATGTTAATAGTTACTGTGAATGAGTTGGTTAAATTTTAACTCATCCGATTGTTTTATTCTGCTGAATGCACTTTAAACGCCTTTTAATCCGGTGTGAGAGGGATCCGGGCATGCTTGATGCCGAAATTGCCCAGCTGTTTACCGTAACTCAGACACGGAAGGTGAAGAGTTTGAGGGAATTGTGGAAGTTGAATGTACTGTACTGGAAAAAGTGTATTTTTCAATATTTAATGTGTTACAGCTTAACAGTGTTAAGAGTTACTGTGAATGAGCTTAATAAAGGTCGAGTTATCTTTTGTTTGTCTTAATGCGCCTTATAATATGATGCGCCTTATGTATGAAAACAGAGCCAGTCTTCAACGGTGCGCCTTATAATCTGGTGAGCCTTATAGTGCGGTAAATACGGTATTATTCTTACTTATAATGGTAAAGAATTCAATAATGGTAAAGAATTTGTCTGAACATTTCTTTCCTGCCCTGTTTTTTTTTTCTACTTTGATTATTGGCTGAGTCTTTACCATTCTGGCTATTGTTCGATCCATTCGAATGGTAGTCTTCCACTTTCTTCCATGTCTCTCTGGTTTGGCTTTCCATTTTAAAGCATTGGCGATCATTTTAGCTAAGCAGCCTATCATTTTCTGCACTTCTTTACATGTTTTCCCCTCTCCAATTAACGTTTTGATTAAAGCATGCTGTTCTTCTGAACAATGTCTGGCACAACCTGTCTTTCTCAGGTTTTCAGAGAGAATTGCATGTACAACATGTGCTTCATCCTAAAATACCACCTTAAATACCACCACATGGCCACCTGTTTCTTCACATAATGAATGACCTCACTGATTAGACTCTACACTGCTATATTTTGAACATGCCCCTTTCACTTAATTCTTCAATTACCAGTGTTGGGGAGTAACGGAATACATGTACCGCCGTTACGTATTTAGAATACAAAATATGAGTAACTGTATTCCGTTACAGTTACCGTTTAAAAAGGTGGTATTCAGAATACAGTTACTTTGTTGAAATAAATGGATTACACTGCGGTACTTTCCTGTTTCATTTTGTCGCGGGTCAGGACTGTTTGGGTTTTGTTTGACAGCTACGTTCTGTTGTTCCAGGCGGCAGCGTTACGGTTGCCATGGTTACAGGGCGACGCTCTCTCTCTCTTTCTGCGCCTGGGTGAGAGAGCGCCTTTTCGTTGTTGTTGTTGTTGTGTTAAGCTAACAGGCAGAATGCTACAAGCATAGCTCTAAAGAATGTAGCATCATGGGCAGTATAGTCCGTGTTGCAGGGAGAATGGACTGCCATACACGTTATGTGTCTGTGAGCGCGAGGAGGGAGAAAAAGGCGAGTGGAAAGGTACGAGTTGTCGTCGAGGAAAAACGGGAGCTGGAAGCATGTAAATATAATAATAACCACTGCAGCCAAGAAGAGTGCCTGACGAGCCCAGTCGTAAGTAAGCTATTAAGACTCGACTGTACACCGTGTTCGTGTTTTCCTCCGAAAACAATAAGTTCCGTTGGAGCAGTCTTTCAACGCCTCTCTCTGTCTCTCGCAAGAAAAATTGACCCACACAACAAAGTAAAGCTATTTTTCGGCTATGAGCCGACAGGGACCCCGCCGTATTAGTCAGAGGTCCCTTTACTACAGTTCGGAGTCGCGGACCTTCAGTAATAGTAATAAATCACACAGCAATAGTACATTCACGTTGTTGTAAAAAGCATGATAATATATTAAGTAACCCAAAGTATTCAGAATACGTTACTGTCATTGAGTAACGTAACGGAATACGTTACAGAATACATTTTGGGGCATGTATTCTGTATTCTGTAATGGAATACATTTTAAAAGTAACCTTCCCAACACTGTCAATTACACACACTATTCATATCATGAATGTTGGGTCTGTTGGTTTCTCTTATTCTGCTACACCAGCAGTCCCCAGCAATTTGCACCAAGGACCGTTTTATGTCTGACAATATTTTCATGGATCGACCTTTAAGGTGTTGCGGATAAACACAACAAAATAAAAACAGTATAGCAGTACCAAAAAAGGAAGATTTATTCATAACACACGGGAAAAGACCCAGGGAAAATGAGTTAACGATAAAAATGATGAAAACCAATAAAAACCCTTAAAACCATAAATTTCACACCCGAGCCTCAACTCTCATGGTACCAAACGACTCCAGTCCGTGGCCTGGGGGTTCGGGACCTCTGCACTACACCTACTGGTGAATTATTTGCCATGTAATAATGTGATTTATACCAAAAACACTGATTCATCAGGTTAGTCATGTTGGACTGCTATTATTTTGAACACAACTCTATCTTTTAAACTACTGTCTGCACAAAGCAAAGAAAACAGAAACAAACAAACCAAAAAAAAGGCCTAAAAACATACAAATGACATTTGTAAATAACTATGAGCACATACTCAGTTTATCTCTTTGTCAGAAAATGGTGTAGTTACTTTTTGAGCCTTTGAAAATAGGGGACTGTGTATAAAAAAACCCTAAAATTCCTGTTAATTGAAGATGAAGGTCAACCCTTTAGCATCTTGATTGTTTGATTTAAATCCAGTGTACTAGTGTACACTGTCAAATAAACTAAATAAATGCAAATATTAATTCACTAATAGAGATTGACAGACCACGTGACTTTCGCGCATTGCATGCCGGGAACTCGTGGCAAAACAATCCAAGTACCGCATCAAACGCAAGCATTTGCAGCACCGCAAAACGTTCATTCTTCGGTTCCAATAAATTCTTGCTTTTTCTTTGCCCCCAAAGAGGAATGTACAAAACGAAGGAGAACAATGCCGGTCCGTACAAAGACAGACTTGATGAAAAGTCAAAGAAAAGATACGAGGAAAAAAATCAAACCAGTGAAAGGGTCAGACCCTTACGAGCACACAGAGGGACAAAATATGTTAGCGTGCTGCCCAACTTTCACCACGCTCATATTTATAATTATACGGTTCTTGGAGTGAGTGCATACACTCATGAAGTTTAGTAACTTCAGGTCACTGCAACAAGCCCAGGTACAGTTTACTGACGGATGGGTACAGGACCTTGAAATGCACCGTGTAGAAAGTAAAGACCATCGTACATATCATAAGTTTACCAGTCTCACAAATCGTCGTCATAAATACACATTCGTTAACCGTTTATTAATATAACCTTTGAGCTCAACGGTAATTAATTAGTAGTGGAAATAATTTCTGGTTGCATTACAGAAATGTAGCAGTGACAATAATATTGTATGCTGTAATCGTACTGGGCAATTAGTGATACAAAACAACTGTTTTATCCTGTGAATAAAAGTATATGTTTTTGTCAATGTACCATGGTAATAACAGAAGCGAAACGCAATATTGTGTCAGGACAATTCACTATTTATGCACAATAAACAAAGGAGCATAGCGCGACAATTTCTGTTCAGCGCCAGACTTGCTTGTAACCTATATCACCAATTATGTTAAGAAAAATGACGCATTAACTACAATAGCAGACTGACCTTTGTGGGAATGCTTGGAGCAGACTAACCTGTGAGCTGGAGTGTTCTGGGACGTTATATTTTGTCTTTGACTGGCTGCAATCCGTCGCCTCTTTGTTACTTCGGAAACATGGCTCGAACAATTTCTCTTCAACGACGTAATCCGATAACAACCGATCTCTTTACCCGTCGGCTTTCCGTGGCTGTCACGCGACCGGCTATTGCAGTTAATAATACAACAGCTTCTTGCCATTTTTTGTGTTTCTTTTTATCGCTGTACAACTGAATGCAATTGAAAGCCTGCGTGCGCTAGTACCTCTTGCCACGAGTTCCCAGAATTCTTTGCGGTTTTACCCCTGAGTGACGTCACATTTTCAATCTCTATTGCTGCTTTTACACAAAATTTGACTAATGTTGGTGACTTTGCATCGATGTGTGTTAAACAATTATTATAAGGGTTTTTTTTATAAAGACTGTATATGAACAATGCACATAACCATGCTTGCAGCATTCATCGGTTTGTCCTTTCTTCAAAGGATCAAACCTTTTGCTGAGCATGTTGGTGTCTGGAAACTGAGTGCGACTGAGAATATGAGGCACATTGAATCTTAATTGTTTGTTTGTGATTGACAAGTTGTTTTAGCTATTGATACGTTTGTCTTTTTTCACTCTAATGAGACCATAGAAAAATAAGCAAATAATTAAAAATAATTTGAAAGACCATAGGTTTCTTTTGTATTTCTTAAGACTTGAAAATATTCCCTAAAACTATAAACACATCACAAATAGCTGAACATGAACTACTATGTTTGTGATGCATCAACACAACTAGCCAAGCTAGCTTGCCTTAGCCGACAGCTTCGAATTCAACAATTTTGTATATGGGCAACCACAAACTACCAGGTTCAGTTTGTTGTACGATTTTGTCAGAATGGATATGGAGATTTCTGATATGCAATGTCTATATATTGACCCAACACAGTACAGAAAAGAAAGCATCCCTGCCATTATATCTCAAGTCTCTGCATGCTGCTTTTTCTGTAGCTACAGTACAGCGCTTAACAAAGACCTTTGTAGCTGTATACATACGACTGTATATGTATATGACTCCTAAAACTACATGTTCAGTGTAAGTATTTGCCTCCTCCCTGATTTCTTACTTTTGGCATGTTTGTCAAACCTATCCAACCCTTCTCGGCCTTGTGTAGAAAAGTTATATAAGTTCCACCCTTGTTAAATCCTAATTTAATCTCAATCATCCAGGAAATCCCAAAAGTTGATTTTGTTTAACTGGAAGTAACATTTTCAGTGAAGGAAACTTGATCAGAATGAACTTTTGGAACTGTGATTAACCACCAGGCCTGATCGCTGCCAGACCTGTTGAATCAAGAAATCCATTAAATAGATCCTGTCTGACAAAGTGAAGTTGGCTAAGGTTTTGGGACTCCGTTGAACCACGGGCCATTTTCCACAAATATATATATATAAAATAAAAAAAAATCAGGAAGGGGGCAAATACTTTTTCATTGCACTGTAACACTGACACACAAGTTGACTTGTTGTTTCTGTGCATTCTGGATCACAGTGACAAATGTTAAGTCCACCCAGCCTCGTGTCGCTTTCACATACACGGACATGTCGAGCCCATTCATAATTAACTCCTAAGGGAAATATAGTTAAAATATAAGCCATCTTCTGTAAACATCACGGAAACATCATTTGGTTTTTATCAGCTAAAATCTCACCTGCAGAGACGAACACAAAGAGGGCAACACTGAACAAAATGGACCACGATGATGCTCTCACGGCAGCCATTTTCGATTTCGAGTTCTGATACTGTTGTAACACCTTGAGCACGTCACTTTTATGCAAGTCGCATCAGAGTGACGTTTGGTAGGCTGGACTGTTGGATGAACCGAAGTGCGTTGTAGGAAAAGAGTCACAATGGTAACGGTGAAGGATATTGTGACGAGCTTTGCACGTTCTGGTGGCTTTTATTTTATTTTTTTTACCTTTATGTAACTCGAGCTGGTTTTCAGCTGCTCTGCACACACTGACACACCGCCCTCCTCCGGTCCTGGCACCATCCTTAAAGGGGAGGCTGATGGAGATCAGGTGCATATCAGCCTCCCCTGACACCACACCCTGAAACCACTGCTCTACTATATATATCCCTTGTTGCAGTATGTACATGTGTGTATATATGTGTCTGTCAATGACTTAGGCAGAAATAAAAAGCGGGAATTTCTTTGTCTTTCGTTGCAAACAACATCACTCTACAACTCTGATTATCCTACCAGCTAACAACATCCCAGCAGCCAGCTCAACAGCTATTTTATTTCATCTATCAGCCTCCAATTTTTAAGAACTATGTTATGCTTCGAATGACTTCTGCATGTTTTGTATCTCAGTTTGTTCTATTTAAAGATAGAAAACAGTGGAAAACACTTACTGCTGTTCCCTTAAAAACCTAAATCTTAAAAGCTAGAAATCCCATTTATTCCATTTTCCAAGTGTTGTTTCTGTTTTCCAGTCAATAAAGGATGTTGTGGAAGCAGTCAGCATGAGTCCCACATACAGACTGCTGTAGAGGTTTACTATGTAGGTCTGACACCATCCTTCTAACATCCTGGTGAAAGATTTTGAATGTTTGAATACTGACATTTGCTGGAAGCTTTGTGTTGCACCCATACTTTGTTAGTCAAAGTACAGGCATATCAGTATGATCCTGTACCTGTCCCTCACTTGTTGTTCTGTTGATGCTGTTTTGACTTTGTACAACTCGGATACTGTAGGCCATTCTGAACTACCTTCATATGGCTGTGGGTTTTGATCAGACGTTTTCTAACTGGAATTATTGGAATTATTTTAAAACAAACAAACCACTGAGCAGGAATGCAGTGCCAGAAACCTGCAGGTAGAAAGGATTTAATGAAAAAAAAAACCTGTTTGACTTTCTCTCAAACCAACACTGTGACAAGAAATATTTTAATCGTCGTTTGATACAAACTTGAATGTGTGCAGAACTTTTATGCTACAAACACAAACACATTTAAAATGAGTGACTCAATGTAGGGTGTTATTAGAGTGTGGCATGATCATCTACAACATTGCTCATGTCTTTAAAAAGAGAAAATGAAAAAAGATAAATAAATGAAGGCATGAATAAATGATTTGAGATGAAAATAAATTGTCATTATACCTGTGGAGAAAAGGTTCTACAGTTTTGCTTGATTTTCAAGACGAGATAAAAGTGTTTAAACTCTGAGGCCTCCTACATCCATAATGCTCCATAATGCAGCAGGGCCCACAATGGAGGATGTACAGGTATATCCTGTGTAGCATCCCTGGCTGAATGATGGTCTCTTATACTGATGCTTCACAGAGGTTTTATTGGAAATGTTTTTATTTAAACATTCAGTGAAGACACCGTAAGAGCTAGAAGCAAAACAAAACCAACAATATTAATACCATAAGATCAAAGGAAACAAATTTCTCCTGCTCTCATATAGCATATACATCAAATTTGCATCACTCAATTCATTATATCACCTCACTAACTTACAACTACACATAAAGGTCAAGGTCAAGGTTAACAACATAAACTCTATTAAACGACATTTTGATTGCATGTAACTTATTCCGTTAAAGGAAACATTAACAAACCTTGTCAGCCAGGTAGCCTACTAATTGGCAAAGTAAACGTATATATTTTTCACTTTAAGGCACACTATTTACCATATCCTAAAAGAAACGTTACTAACAGCCCTGTAACGGTTTTGCGCCAGTTTCCTGTTTCAAAATAAAAGCCTGGATTTCAAAATAAAACCGAAGTACCTTTCAAACAAACGTAAAAATATTTACCAAATTTAAAGGTCATTTACATCCTGTACAAGAATTTTTACCTCCACTGTGTAAAAAGAAGTGTGTGGGACACAGCTGGAACTATGGAGGGAGGAAGACTACATATATAAAATCTTACACCTAGCATTATAAAATCATAGGCTAATACAGGGCTACACCAACAATTTATGATGCAGTTTCTTTTAGACATTATATATGACATCACTTTAAAATTAGACTCCTTGGCGAGAACACTTCATTTAGTTAAACCCTTGTTGCCTTGCCTCCTATCTCCTCATAAATCTTCCTCACCTGACATGCTTACCCGTCTGGTGTGAGATACTGAGACACGGGAAATGAAAACAGGATGTACAGACCGAGGAAAGAGAAAAAGATAAAAGGCTTTAAGCTGTGAGTCCTTCTCCTGCATTGTTCCAGTGTGAACCAGAAAGTCATTTAAACAAGTCTTTCTCTTTAACTAGATGGAAATTGTTTTTAGCTGCGAGTTTTGTGTATATGTGTGTACTTGTACACATCGCTGTGTTTGAACCAATAGAAAATCTCCTTCTCAGAGGAAGAGGGCGGGCTTTACTTGGTGTCAGTGACAGAAATGAAAAAGAGCTCAAATGAGTGAGAAGGATGATGAAGGAAACATCTGTGCTGTGTCTGCTCTGTAAGTAGAATCTCTGTGTTTGTTTCATCAGCTGTTTTTTAAAGTAATTATTTAATTAATAATTTTCATATTTATTATTTTCTCATCAAAAACTTTATTGAAACATGTTGCTGACGACAAATTGAGGTGAAAGAAAACACCCAAAACAAGTTAAGCCTGTTTACTGATCTGAAACATGTAAGTGTGACAAAAACCTAAGAAATTAGGAAGGGACCCACGAGTTCAGATATCTGAAGTTGTCCCAAATGAAGACTAAACAGATTACAAAATAGATTCCTCATATTTTAAAAACAGATAGTCAGCCACAAGTGTTTGGACTTCAGTCCCAATAGCACAAGAAACATTTTGGGCTTTTTAAGTTAAGCTTTCCTGCCCATCAAGGCAAAGTCAGATCGTCCATATTTTCAACCAAAGTTCAGTGTAGCTTCTGTCTGTTGAGAAAACAACAGTATGTGAAACATGAGTGGGTCAATGTATCCAAGAGTAACTTGGATACAGTTACTCTTCAGTAACTGTATCCAAGACATTTTCTCTCTGCAGATCCCTGTCTGAGCAACGTGGCCCTTTGTTTCTTATCATTAATAGAGAGCTTGGCAAAGACATAATGAAACACAATCAGAGATGGTGCTTAATCGCACATAGCAAAACTGGCCCACTCAATGTGCTTACACATGGCCCATATACCACAAAGAATGACGGCCCTTTGGTGGCCCAGATCTGGGCCAGCACCAGGCCAGTTGCAGACACACTTCTTTTGATCAGTAGCTGACTTGCTGTACCCCTGAGCTACAGCCACGCAGTGGTAAACATGAGTAAACCGTCACTAAGATTTGGATAATGTGTACATTTAAAAACTTTGGCTACCATAGCAGTATAGTATTGCAACATGGCATTTGGGTTTTCTAACTAAAATAGGAAAATAGGAACATAAATAGTGTCATCATTGCCAGACCTGGCAACAATCTGGTTGATATACACCGAGCCATGACACCAGTCAGCCAGCTTGATGCCGGATCCAGGCCAGACAGTTTTCTATGAGCCTGGGCCACATAAACCAAATCATAATCGGTCCAGATGTGGCATGGCATCACATAAACGTGCCATTTACGTCAGGTCTGGCCCACATCTGAATGACAGACCACTGATCACGCCAGAAGTCAGCCAGCAGTGCTGGCTTGACACCAGATCCAGGCCAGACCTGTCTAAGGCTTCTAAACTGGAAATGTGACAGATGATAAAATAAAGCATCCACTCCTACAGTGAGCACCTTCTTTGGTTCTGTTATGCATGGATGGGCTTTTCAAAAAAAAGAATGTTCACCTCAAAGTGTTATTTCTTTAGTTCTGATGTCACTGCTGAGCTACAGAACAAACCAAGGTCAGTAACCTTCTTCTGTCACAGTTTAAACCTGATAAATGCTCACTGATATGACCTGATTGGGTTCATGTTTGCATATTGGATCTTTAAAAATGGATAGTTGCAATGCAGATACAGCAAAACATCCTTTTAACAATGGCAATGTCATTTTCACCCTCACAGCTCGTCTGACTGTGAGTCCCAGCAGCTCTCAGTTCTTTAAAGATGACTTTGTGTCTCTGAGCTGTGAGGAGGACGACAGCTCTGCTGGATGGACTCTGAGGAGAAACACAAGCAGAGAAAACAAGACTCAATGTGGAGCTGAGTGGGGCAAATCTACTGGGAATTCCTGCAGTATCAGCTATATCTTAACAGAGGACAGTGGAGTTTACTGGTGTGAGTCCAGAGAGGGTCCCATCAGTAACATGGTTAACCTGACAGTCACTGGTAAGCTGAGTGTGTGGAGTTAGTGTTGATGAAGCTGTGTGTAAATGGATGAAATGCTGTAGTTTGTCTCTGTGTTGAGGTGGATCAGTGATCCTGCAGAGTCCTGTCCTCCCTGTGATGGAGGGAGATGACGTCACTCTGCTCTGTAAAACAAAGACCACTCCCTCCAACCTCCCAGCTGCTTTCTATAAAGATGGCTCCCTCATCAGGAAGCAGCCTACAGGTCACATGACCATCCAGCATGTTTCCAGGTCTGATGAAGGCCTCTACAAGTGTGACATCAGCGGTCATGGAGAGTCTCCATCCAGCTGGATCACTGTCACAGGTGACACACTCACCTGTCTGTGTTTCTGCAGGTTTCAACATTCATAATGTGACGACAACTTAATGACTGTGTTTGCTTTGTTTTAGACAAACACACCACCACACCTCCAGATATATCCGTCCCTTCATCACTCTCCCTTCCTGTTCTCTCTGTGTTGTCATCTGTTGGATCAGTCATTGCATTTGCTCTCCTGGTAGTGAGATATATTCATAGGAAAGGTAAAGTTGATATTCGGATGTCTGAGCTTTTTTAGAGTTTGTACTCAATATAAATATGTGTGTGTACGTACCTACTGATTTTATTGACTGTAAATTAACCTGTTAATGAAGCAACAATGTTAGAAAACTGTGTGCCTGCTTAGTGAGGTCTGTTAGGAAAGACGGGATTTTAAATCTTCTGTTGGTTTGTTAGGAAATTGGCAACATGGTTTACAAGACTACACTTTCTAACCTCCAATGATTTAGACTTGGTTTTAAGTTGATAGATATTACTGTGTTTTCACAATAGTTTATACAATATAATAGACGATTAACCTCTTAAGCCCCAACGCCCCCTGATACGGGGGCAAAAAGCAGGAGATCAGGTAGGCTTGGGGCTTAAGAGACTAAAGAGATTATGCATTATAAATAGTTAGATAAACACAAAATGGTGAATGATTAGGAACTAAATGAACATTCTTTATTTCATAATTAGGGCTCAAGTTTAACCCTGAAATCAAAATTGTTATTATTATTTTTGAGTGTGTGTGTGTGTGTGTGTGTGTGTGTGTGTGTGTGTGTGTGTGTGTGTGTGAGAATCACCAAGTGTTGTTCTTTGTGTGCTGAACTGTTTGTCTGTGGTTTGTGGTTAACAGATGTTAACTGGTCTGCAGTCGTCCAGTTTCCTGTTTGTCATCATAAATATAGCAATATATATGTGTTATACATAAGTGCTTTATATTTAGATGATACCAACATTTTAGAAGCATCTAGATATAAATTCTAAATCTGACTGTATTAAACTAAATAATTTAAATGAAAAGATCTGATTCATGTTCACATAATGATTTCTGCAGCAGCCAATAGTCTACAAAGAGCTCTATTATCAGCTGCACAACCTACAGCGATGCTCTTCATATGTGTTTTATTGTGCAGGCATTGATACAGATGCAGTCTACTCAACAGCAAGAACAGAAGACATCAAAGACAAGAAAAACAAATCAAAGATGAGAGGTACAGCTCCAGTTTACAGCTAAAACTGAGGCTGATCTAACAATTTAAAACCTTTGAAATGGTATAGTATAATTCATCATCTTTACCATCTTATTAGCTTGTTAATATTTAGTAATTAGCACTGTGTGCATTGGTGGGAACACCACAGGTTGTGTGTGTGTCTGTGTGTGTGTGTGTGTGTGTGTGTGTGTGTGTGTGTGTGTGTGTGTGTGTGTGTGTGTGTGTGTGTGTGTGTGTGTGTGTGTGTGTGTCAACATCAATACACTGTCTGTGAGGCTTCAAGCAAAGAATCTTGATTTGACTACAGTTATATTTTCAATATTGATGTAGGAACAGATCGGGCGGTTTAATGGTGATCATTACTGTTTTAGAAGGAACAGAATATCTTTTTGTTCAACCTGCAGCTCATTTTCTTAGGGACACATGTAACCTTAAAGGTGCTACTGCATTGATTCACCCTCCTCGTATGTGCTAAATGAAAGGTGTGTTGGGACTTTTGATTCATATCTGTGCTAGTTAATAGTTTATAATCTGTGTTAATGAGACATAATTGCCAAAATCAGCTCACACAGTCCTTTAATACAAGAACTTTTTAAAACCACAGCTGCAGCTTCCTCCTGGTGTGAGAACATGCTTACTTTGTGCTCTGTGGTGAAGCGTGTCAGTCTGCATTAAAAAAAAAGTTGCCAGTTTTGCGGCCGTCCACCTGCCTTTTCACAGAACTCTCCCCCACTTCTACGTGGTCATTGTGTGTTTCACAGCAGAGGTATTAGGATTAGGAAAAAAAAAACCGCTCATCAGATGCTGTGGTTTGTGAAAAACATCACTAACTCTTTTCATGCTGCTGCATAAAACAAATTAATAACAGAGGTTTTGTTTTAGTTCAGTAATGTAACAGGAGTCATTCTGTTGTAGTAACTGAAATCTTTTTATTCTGCAGACACAGAATCAGTCGCTGTATACTCAGCAATGAGAACTGAAGGCATCAGTCATGGGCTAAAAACCATCAGAACAAGAAGGCCCAGGTACAGCTGCTCTGTATGTCTTAATGCATGTTCAATTAACCATCTGGACATTGTATTTTCAGAGGGAAAAATGAACATTCTGCACAATAAAAGCAGAACCAAACACAAGCCAACTTTTTTATTCAGATAATGCTCATTTTCTTTTTTTAACTGGACTTCTTTTTATTTGATTTCCTGTCATTTATATCCTGTTCGTGGTACATATTCATATCAAATATGACCAGCATTTGTAATAATTACATTAGTGTATGCACAAGTAATCCCTGTGAACCAGTTATTGTTCTACTCTTTAATTTATATGAAATCAAAGAGGGGGGACTTAAAATGTTCACCTCAGGGACAGTAGCTGCACCCAAATCCTCTCTTGGTGAATTTTCATAATCACAAGAAGTGTGTGTGTGTGTGTGTGTGGGGGGGGGGGGGGGGGTAAAACAAGTGAGGGGCTGCACCAAGAGCCAGAATAAACTGTGAATCATGCATCATACCCTGGAGTCCAGCAATACAAATTAATATTTTGAAAGAAGCAAACAAGCTCCTTTAAATTTGGTTACATAACATCTTTTTGTGGTGTCTGATTTAACAAAGAGAAATCCTGTACAATGGAAATAGATTTTGATAACAACCAGTTTCCTATCAAAGAGCCAAATATAAAAGATAGTTGTGAACTTGCTGGACATGATATCTGTAACATGTAGCCATCTACTGGATGAACATTGGTTGGTTCTTTTTCTCTATCTAAGTGGCATACATCTTTAACCATTCAAAAAAATAAGTCACTAACAGTTCAAAAATAAATTCCAACTTTTGCAATTCCAATTATTGTTTTTAAAGTTATTAATAATATATCCTGTGTAGGAGTGTTTAGCTTATTTTAGAGTTTAGAAATGTGTTATCATAGAATGTAGAACTATTGTAGAGACATTGATACTGCCCTTAATATAATAAAGGCTGATTGTATTGTGAACTTAGGAGTAGATTGTAGGAGACCTCCCCCACTGAGTGGAAATTCCCCAGAGGATGCTGGGGTGGGGGTCTCAACATTTGTAACTGGATAACTGTGGTCTGGAAGGGAGATGGGTTTTATGACCTCTAGGGAGTTACCTACACCCACAGTGTTTTAACTGTCACGCACACACATCCACACACACACGCACACTCACTCATGTGCACTCACACATACACACAGGTATGCTGTACGCATGTTATTGCTCACTCTCAGGTGTTGCAGACATGCTGCAGCTATGGTGATGGTCCCCGTTTCAAAATCTCACTTCTCAGCTTGTCAGAGAAATATTCTGTCGAGGTGGAGAGAGTTTGACTTCTTAATGTCATTTAATGCAGGTGATGAGCTAATTGTTTCCAGCTTGTAATCCTGTTTTTTAACTGTGTGTGTTTGTGTTCAGGCGTTAAACCAGATCCAGACGTTGTCTACTCTTCACTGAAGTAGTCCACCAGTCCAACCACTGACGTCCAGCTGCTGGTCTGTAATCCCCCTGCAATACAGATCAGAAGACAGCTGGTTTTTTAGGTTGAAAACTTTTATTATTACGTTGTTATTATGTTTTATGTCCTCAGAAGCTTCTCTGTTATTTAGATATTAGTCATGCTTGTTGGATCTCTCTCTTGTTTCTGTGGCAGAAATATGGTTTCTCTGCAGGATTAATTAAAATTAAATTTCATTTGTTTTTCTCGTGTGGTTTTGTGGGTTTAAAAAAGGTTTTAGATGGAAAATTTGACTTGTTCAGGTTTGGTTGTGGTTATTATTTAGAATAAACCCCTACTCCAAAATAACAACAGCACAGAAAAAATAAGGTACAGCCTCTGTTGTGCTTGACGTTTTCCTTGAAAGTTTCCACTTTTATCGATTAATTAATTTAAACATAAATTTCAGAGATCACATGTGGTTTTCTGTCACATCCAGACATGTAATGGCATCTGGTGCACAGACATTATTAAGTCGTTGCTCCTTTTCTGAGTGTGTGTAGCCACAGCGGTTGATCACATGATCAAATGTTAATGGGATTTTTTTTTTTTTATCAGTCGTCTGTCTCTTAGTCTCATCTTCCTCACATCTTATTGTAGCTTTAAATAAAATACTCTTTTCTCATCCATCCATTCCCTTCCACTTATCCTTTTCGCTGGAGCCTATCCCAGCTGTCATAGGGCGAGAGGCGGGGTACACCCTGGCCAGTCTGTTGCAGTGCCAACACACAGGGACAGACAACCATTCACACTCACATCTATGGGCAATTTGGATTAACCAATTAACCTATCCCCACAAGCTGCATGTCTTTGGACGGTGGGAGGAAGCCGGAGTACCCGGAGGGAACCCACGCAAACACGGGGAGAACATGCAAACTCCACACAGAAAGACCTGGGCCCTGTTTCAGGAAGCCGGTTTGGAAAACTCAGAGTGAAAAACGACACTCACGGTTGAGTAACCCCGAACTGTCCAACTCGGAATATTCCGTTTCAGAAAGGCTGATAACAATTAGTTCAATCAAGGCGGAGTTGCTTTAACCCCAAGTGAAGCGCGCGGACGAGGATACATAAAGCCCTGATAAGCGGAGCACAGATTAAGCGAGTCACCATGGAGACGGAGGGAAAGAAGGCGCGGTCAATGTATTTCACAGCGCTTGAGGCCGAAATGCTGATGGCAGCATATGCCGATAACATGCAAATTCCGCGGAAAAAAGTAACACAGCGACAGCTGCAAAAGAAAGTGAGCATGCATGGCAAAACATAGCCGACAGAGTCAATGCGTGAGTGTTAATATAAACATTGATCTAGGGATTTCCACCCATTTAACACGTTATTTTATCATATGTTATTTTATCATATGTTATTTTATTTGTTATTTTATACATTTTATTTTGTGATGTGATGTGAGCGCAGGTGCAACCCAACAGGCCCCAAACGTGCCTGGCAGCAAGTAAAAATGAAATATAAAAATATAGTCCAAACAGGTAAGGTGTAATTGTATTATGAGCCATAGTGCTTGGTCTGTTTGTCCCATGTAAATCAATTGCAGTTAGAGGTTACATTAATTTTCTGTCTGTAAGCACTTATTGAAATTATCTGAGCACATTACAAGTACATATTTGCTTACTCTGTATGCTCAAATGTGACCCGTTATAGCCAACAGAAAAAAAGCGGAGGCCCGAAAAACAGGTGGGGGTCCTCCTCCACCACCACTCACAGAGGCTGAGCAGTTGGCCCTCAGCCAAAACAGTGGGCGCCCTGTGGCCGAAGGCATCTCTGCGGGGACATCCTCTGAGTCAATAACCCCGCAAGACACAAGTGCCTACATAGGGGGTAAATTCAAAATAATACATGATGTGCATACATCCTTTCTTCACAGTCACCTTTGCAGTGCTGCTCATTCATTTGATAAACTCTTTACCATAATGGATTATTTTGTAGTGAAGTTATTTTCCTACTGATTTTGCCTTCCCTCAGCCTTGGTTGTCTTTGAGAGCATAATGACAATGAAGTGTAAGGTGCTTGGTATGTTTGTTAATTGCCATTTGGTCCCTTGTAAGTTATAAGTGACCTGTATAAACCTCATATTCTATCAGTTGATGGTGATGGTGTACTGCATCTGGTGCAGCCTCCTGTTGAGCCAGACCAACATGCAGTTGTGAGTAATACTCCACAGATTATATGAGTTTACAGTAGAACAGCAATGTTGTCTATTTCTTTACTACAGGAAAATAATGAAGAAACATTGACAGCTGTTACAGAGGAGGAAGCAACAGAGACACTTTATGAGGTTTACATCTTTTAATACTTTGTGTACAGGAAATACAGGCGACCAATAAAGCCAGTTGAACAAAAAATCTGTTTATTCTTCTTTCAACATGTTGAGGTGATGGGTCAAAGGAAATGATTGTGACATATGGTGTCTCTGACTGCTCTTCCATCTTGTATGTCCGTGGGAGGGTCAGGATGTTCATGGTTTGGATCACTGCTGATGTTTGGTTCAGAAGGACAGTGTTCTCCTCTAATTGTGGCAATGTTGTGAAGAATCACACATGCCACAATAATGTCACATGCCCTTTCTGGGGTGACCCTGAGTCTTTGCAGGCACTGGAACCGGGCCTTAAGCATTCCGATAGTCATTTCAACTCTGGCTCTTGTCCTGCAATTAGCCAGATTATATCGCTGCTGTGGGCCCGGTTCAGGGTCAGGGTAAGGGGTAAGCAAATAGGGTAAACATGGATACCCCCTATCACCAAGCAAGTAGCCAGTGAACTCTCCTAAGACAGAAGGATACACTTCAGTTCAAATGTCCCTGAAGCAATTGGTCTTTATATATTTTAAAGTATTTTCAACTCACCATGTCCAAATTTTGTGCTCAGTGTACATTCACGGAATATTTGTGAGTCATGGACAGAGCCTGGCCACTTGGCTTCCACATTTGTGATAATGTTGGCAGCATCATATATGATCTTCACAGTGCAGAGAACACAAATTAGCATCCATTACTATGATGAAATAATTTGTTAGTTTGAAATGCTACAGGGAACTATGTACCTGTACATTAATGCTGTGGAAAGACTTCCTGTTCACATAGTCTCCTTCATTTACTGAAGGAGCAATAATTGGAATGTGAGTACCATCTATACAGCCAATCACGCCTGGGAACCGTGAAAATAAATGTAAAATTTAAGTAGTAGTTCAAGTATCACCACATCATAAATTAAGTTTTGTTCATCCTGATACCTGCAATTTTGTGGCATCCCTCTTTGATGAATCTTGTGGGTCTGTGACCGGGGAACACCACAGACGAGTACAGGAGACGTTTCAGTGCAACTGTAACATTCCTGACTGCCCGACAGACGGTAGCCTTGGAAACGTGCTCAGCGTCACCAATATTATACAGAAAGCTCCCGTTTGCAAAAAACCGAAGTGCAATACAAATAATATGTACAGAACTGAGAGCATGTCCGCGATGTGTCACATGCGTAATATATGGCCTGAGGATGTTATCCAAATAACTTATTGATTGTGCTGAGAAACGGTAACGTTCGCACAGGAAATCATCAGGTAATGATAAGATGTCCAGACGCGCTCGAATCACTCTCTCCCGGCGGAGAGCTCTGCGGAGAATTTGGGCTTCGATATCTACTGGCTCTTCAAGGAAGGGACACGCCATGTCTGAGACTTCCTACTGTCAGGTTTCCGACAAAGGGGCGGAGACAGTCAGGGTTAGTTGTGGTAAACCTGCTAGGGGGCAGGTTAGCTTCACGGCGTGTGTCGTCATAGTGACTCACTCAGGCTGCAGCTGAACTCGCTTTGTGAAACCGAAAACCCAGAGTTTTCGTTAACTCAGGGTATACTTACTCAGTTTTTCCACTAAACCGGCTTCCTGAAACAGGGCCCTGATGGTGGAATTGAACTCAGGACCTTCTTGCTGTGCGGCAACAGTGCTAACCACCGTGCTGCCCTTTCTTTTCTCATTTCTATGAAAAAGTTTCAAAATAACTGGACAGAAAATTGAGTGTCTGTCTGCTGAAACACTGCAAGGCTGTCAGAGAAGGGAAAAGGAGAAGGAATCAGAGAGTGTTGTTTATGGTCAGTAGTATTTGTATTTGTATCTTTATTTATTTCAGACATAATAAAAAAAACAACAACAATATATACTCGTCTACATGTATTTTCATTTACGAATACGAATATATGTGTAGATTTACACACACACGTATTTGTACAGACAAACAAGAAAGAAATATAATAAAATAAAACACATTTGTCTAACATGAGATAACAGTTGTTTGATCTGAAAAGGAGTAGGAAGAAGTATGCACATACTTATTAACTCCTACCCCTGCTCAACATCTTATTAATCCCACATATTTACCTAATTCTCCTCATCACATATTCCACACAATACACAAGAAAACTTATATCAACAAGGCTGGCACGATATTTATAATTTAAATACGAGTTGACATATTTATACATACAATGGGTGATTGTCTTTTTCAATATCGTATCCTTCCAAGAGTAATTTTCGAAGTGTCTTTATGAACTTGCCAATTCCTGAGCATTGCTGTAATTCTGCAGTAAAGCTATTCCACAGTTTTACTCCACAAATAGTTACGCAAAAGGTTTTAACATTTGACCGTGCTTTAAGAATCTTCAGATTCAACTTACCCCTTAGTTCATAGTCTCCTTCTCTGTCATAGAACATCCTCTGTATATTTCCTGGTAACATATTGTATCTAGCTTTATACATAATTTTTGCCGTTTTGTATTTTATAAGATCCATAAACTTCAATATTTTTAATTTCAAAAACATGTTGAGGTGAAGTAAGGTTATAATAATAATACTTCTCACAATAATATACCAATTTTAATAAGGTACAGGGAAATGATTGCTAGAGGGTGCTGTTACTCTCCAGGGCACTAGAGGGTTTTGCATTACTATTTTTAAAGCCTAGTAGAACCATAGCAACCATATTTTCTTTTTTTCTTTTTTTTTGCATATGAGGAATTGTACTTACATGTAATGCATTCAGCTTGTCCTAGGTCACGGTTTCCTTCCACATGTGGCTTTGCAAAAACTGCATAAAAAGCAGTTGCAGCAACAAAAACACAATATTCCAGAAACACGCTTTGCCGATCTGATCGGCTGTTGAACTCAAGTTACACTGAAGTAGTTTATTTTGATGCACATGCTCTCTTTTTGCAAATCTGCATTATATTTATTTTCATTTTTCCTGCAGTATATAAAAATTGGTGTATCTCAAAAACAAAATTATGAAGACACTCAAAATAAACTTCCTGTGGTTGGAAACTACTTTATGCATCATTTTTCTATTTACAGTTTTGAGGGATGAACGTTTGAATATATGTAAAAAACACAAAAACTATTTTCATGTTTTTTTGTAGTTATTGCACTTTTTATGAATTGATGTAGTTACTATAGACTTAATGCATACATATTATTAAAATTTGGGATGTGATGGTTGTATTGATATATAGCAACTCCCACAAATGGCACTACAGCATCTAAAAATATAAAGATAAGCTCTGGCGGACTTGGTTCCATGGTAGGTCTTAAAGGGTTAAAAACAAACAAAAATTTTTTTTTGCCAGAAAAACAGCCAGATGGAGAATAAAGTGCTCCTCTCTCCCCTATTCTTGAATAAACATTCTGATTCAGTCCTTCAAATTAAAAGCATCCAATTCTTCAAGTTTAATTCCAGGACTGAGGTTTGTATCTGCAGCTCAGATGGAGATTTTGTTTTAAATTTATTTATATAATATATTTTAAATTTGTATTAAAGCCCAACCCTTTCATTATTAGGGGTGTGTCCTCTTTGATTGACAGCATGGTATCATGGGCATCTGTAGCTGCTTTCCTTTTTAATGCAATTATCTGACCAGTAATATGGCTGCTGTGTGGCTAACTGAACTAAAAGACCGTTCAAGAAGTGCTCCAATTTTGGTGAGTGAAATCCTAGGATTTTATTTGAATGTTACTGAGCTCTAATTAGCAGGTAGCTGTCTGCACCATCCACCCAGGCAGATTATTGATGTTTGGACACTTAGAATTTCTTTTGTCTCTATTCACTGTTGTAGAAATTCATCTCGTGTTAGCAATAATGTGGTGCACAGCGTGACATCAAAAAAAGGCACACACCTTTGACGTTGTGTGACTAAATCTCAGCGTTCCTCGTCCACATGTAAACGCAAAAACGAGCTTTCGAAAATCTCCACCCTGGTGGGAGTTTATAAAAATTTCAGTATTCACTGATCCAAAAGGCCGTTTACATGTGGACGAAAGGCCAAAACGCATAGAAGAAGCTGCGTTTTCAAAAATACACAGCTTACGCAGTAAGCTTACAAAAACTTACATGTGGACCAAAACCTAAACTCTGCTGTCAAAACCTAACATTCCTCTGTCAAAATGTAACTCTGTTGACAAAATGACACATACTTGCATCATATGCAAACACTTACAGATCAGGGGGAACACACTAGTCTGCTGTACATAAAACACTGCAGTCCTTGATTCCCATTGTTTATTCAGAAGGCACATTTACAGGGGACACATTTCCAAACAATCATAAACGCAAATAGACCTACTCAATACTGCACATTGCAGTACCATGAATTCAGATAAAGCAAAAAAAAAAAACAACAACAACACAATAGTACTGCAATAGAAAAAACACTATACTGTGAACACAAAAAACCATGACAATTAGTGGGCTCATGGATCCCGCCGTCTGTTGGGGTCTGGCCACAGGACCTCATCAACATCGCAAGCAATGTCCTCTCCCGCTAGGCACCGGGGTAAATATCCTCTTGCTCTCCCTCCATCCATGCTTGCAAAGTTCTTGGAATGGCTACGCTGAGGGATTTTTGTAGTTGGCTAATTGGTGTTCGGTTTTGCAAGTAGGTGCCTTCAGGTGTGTATTTGAGTGGTTGCAATTACCCGATGTGTTTTGTATTTTGGATACATGTGTTTTCCTAATGGCACCCTGAGATTTCATTTTGTGAGCGAAGTGTCTTATGTATGTAATAGAGTGTAGCATGCAGGACCATGTGTGTTGCATGAGGGAGTAGGTGTGTTGCATGATTGGTACTGGGGTGCAAAGCAGCGCTTTTGTTTAAGGTAGGGGTACATGTGTTTGAGGTATGGTAACAACAGCTTCACGTTGTGTTACTTTAGTCTAAGCATGGGTTTATAGTGTTCAAGCAACGGGCAAAAACTGTAAAGAAGTAGCATTAAAGTGTCTTCAATAAAACCAGTGAAATCTCAGAAACAACAAAGACTAAATTAATAAAAATATTATGCAAAACTTTTTTAGCAATGAACAGACAGACTCACATAATGGAGAACTTTTGATGATGAAGCATTTTATTATATTAAAGGAGATGAATCAACAATATGTGAAAAGCTCACTCTGGAGTTAAGTCGAACATACTTCTCTCATTGGGTTCATAATACAGAACACTCCATCTACACTGATGTCATCACAGTGTTTTTGTCTTCACTTGTTTCAGTACGTGTGTGCAATTATACTGTAACAGCTGATCTCTACACAGGATCAGTTTGTGCTGTTCGAACGCCACAGAACAAGTTTGATTTTACAAATAGCTGAGCCTGACTCGCTCATACAGTAACATACAGGACATTAAATACATACATGTAGTGGACTTCCCAACTTATCAGCAAATCCCATGAAATCACTGATGATGACTGAACAGAGTAGTTCATAGAGTCACTATCAAACTTCACAAAGAGACACAATAATGAATAAAATAAATAAAACAGATTGACATCAGTTTGTTCTTATTACACTTCTGCTACTTTTGAAATATTTAAAAATACGCTGTCCTGGTAAACCTTTATATATGAAAGAGAAATACTGCATTATTGTGAAATTTGATTCTCAAGATTAATCAAGTTTATCGTTATCTTAGTTTGAAAAGGGACCTTTATACACATTGTAGTGTAGTTAGCTTAGAGTTGATTTGCATTTTCAGTCCCTTGGCAGGTTACATGCAAAAGATCAACAAAATGTCACATAAATAGTCATGTTTATTGAAGAGCTTGGACTTAGTGGTGGATTAGCCATCACAGAAACATAAAAATGTATTTCAGTAATTACCAACACTTAGTTTAGGCAGCTGTGCCTTAAAGCGCACATTAAATAAGTGATCAGTGGTGTCGTGAATTTGTTAAACATATTTTCCATCACTAATGTTTCCAGTTATTTTTAATGGATGACATTTTTCCTTGAAATCACCAAACATTTCTACTGAACTGAATATTTAGTGTAATTTCTTGTGATTATGTATACTGCTATGAATTTTGACCTGATTTTTTCACAAGTTTTGTTGTTCATGTTCTCTTAGAACATGAACTACTGGTTTTATGTTTTTCTATTGATCATAAAACCAGTAACACTCCAACAACAACAAACCCAGCACCAAAAGGACCAACTTGCTACCAGACCACTGACTCCATCCTCTGTTCTTCCTCCTGTCTGACCTGCAGGTGAGAAACAGGTGTGAGGTGTCAGCTGTCAGGTAGGTGATGAGTGAAGAACAGAACAGAATCAAACTGCTGTCAGACATTATCTACTGCACTCTGATCACATCACTCAGACCAGCTGCTTTCTACAAAGTCTCATCAACAACATCTTTAGAAACAAACATCAACAACCAGGAAGCAGCTTCACCTCTGATCACACACACACTCAACTCTACTCACTCACCTGGAGGATCAACATGAAGGTTGATGATGCTGATGGGCTCGACACTGCGATTTGCTTTCTTCCTGCAATTTGTTCCACTTGTGAACGCACGACACTCGTATGTTCCAGTGTCATTTATTGTCAGATTCATCACAATCAGAGACACGTCTCCATCCTTCATCTGTCTGCCCTGCAGATCCACCCGGTCCTTAAAAGATGGATGCTGCTCATCTGAAACCAAGTTCCCACCCCGGTACACAAGGACATGTTTTGGCTCGAGGTCAGCTCTGCTCCACTCTACAATGTCATTGTTGTTGTTTGGAGCTCGACATGTCAGAGTGACGCTCTGTCCCGACTCAGCTGTGATGTTTTTCTTGTCTAAAAGAGAGAACAACACAGAGTAGAGAGGTTCAAGGTCAAAGTACAACTGTTCACTTCTACAGCAGCCAGACAAAGATCTGTTATTAGATGAAAGCCTTTTATTCTGTATGTGTTCTTTAAGCTGCTCCCTTCAGAGGTCACCAAAGAAAATCTTCTGCCTCTTTATCTCCATCTTGTTCTTCATCTTGTGACAAAAGGACAGCAACTCAAATCAAAATATATCCTAAAGCTGGGCATACAGTGTGTGATTTTTTTCAGTCCCATTATTCAGCTCCTGCTAAAAACTGCACGACTGAATCGCAGGGGTTAGAAGTTCATAGGTCACAATGCAGGGTCATGGCACTGCTTCAAAAGTGCGATACCTCCACGAGGGGTGACCAGGATTTCAAACAGGTTTGATTTTCTTGCAATCATACCATTGATGATCGGGAGCCGGTCATGAGGTGTTAATTGCTTCTCATTACCCCATGTATACTACATGATGCATGACACACGATTAAGGGTTCTTTGGGTGGATCCCCAAAGAACAGACAACCAAGCTTCTGGAGAGCCTGCATGACCGCGGGGCAGACGGTCAGCACAGTCTCCCTGAGCCTAACATGGTTAAATACCTTCCCCAGGAACCAAAGGCAGTACTCAGCTATTTCACACCTTAAGGTTCACACTCCCTTGCTACCTCCCAGAGACCTCAAAGAGACAAAAGACTCTTCCTGTGGAGTTGTCTGCTTCCCCCAACTTCCTTACTAGACCCCCACCATTTGTCTTACTGTATGAGTGTGAGACATGTTAAAATCCAGTGGCACCAAGGCATCATACAATAAAATAATGTGATTAATACATAAGTAAAAGAAATTCCTATACATGGTCGAGTTCATTGAGACTCTGGATGTCCCTGCTTTTTATTGTAATATGTGGACTGATGCTTCTAAATCTTGCCTCTGACACAAAACCTCCAGACAGTAATAATAAAAAAGAATAAAACTATTAAAACCTTTCAAGCAATAAATAATAAAACTTGAACTGAAAGAAGAAAATCATCTGGAAACTAAATTAAACTAAACACAAAAAGTCAAAACAGAATAAAAACTAAGTAGGAAAAAAAACACAATAACTCTGTTCCAAAAACAAAAACATCCTGATAATATGAACATAATGTGTGAGATCTCACAGAGACACTTCTTTGTCTCTGTGGGCTCTGATCACACCGACATGTTAGGTCCACACAGACTCCACCCAGCCTCGTGTCTCCTTCACAAACACGGAAAAACTGAATCAATATGAAAATAACTCTTCAGGAAATGTTGTTAACATGTAAAGCAGACTGATGCTTTTCCTCTCTGTCCCACAGAGTGAATCTCACCTGCAGAGACAAACACGAAGAGGCCGACAAACAGCAAAGTCGAGCAGAGCGACGCAGTCACAGCAGACATTTCCGTGTTCTTGAGCTCCGACGCTTTGATTGTTCTAAATGTCTCAGGATGGTTTTATTGAAATAACTGAACCTGAGTTTAAATCCTGACTACATGAGATTAAATTTAAGGTTTAAATGATCCTGAAAGTCTCTGACTGAGAACAGATCAGACTTTTTAGCCACTTGAATGATCTCCACAGAACAACACAAACATCTCATCATCAATCATCAGCTACATACTAAAGACCATCATCATCCAAAGGACTTCAAAATGACGTCACTGTATAAACATGTATATTGTACTATGGAGGAGGCAGCATTTAGCTGTAGCCTGTAGATTACATTAAATGATTAAAGCCAGTCGCTGGCTCTTTCCTATTTTGTGGCATTTACTTTAAAAGAAGAAGAAGAAGAAGAAGAGGATGACGTGAAATGATAAACCACATGATAATGAATAAAAATGGGTGGTCGATGTTTCGTTAACATAAACACCCCAGTTATAGGGCTATCAAACACAAAGCAAAAGACAAAAGGAAGGTGGACTAAATTTTTCCTTTGTTTTATCTCCTCTAATCTTACCCAGCCAGCAGCTATCCTATCCTACCAGCCAACAGCCAGCAAACCACCTGTTTGCCATTCATTATCCACCAGGTTATCCTGTGCCCTCAAAAACCCCCGATGGGTCAGGAGGTGGCTGTTCAGAGGTGAAATAAAAACAACGGGCAACAACACCACCCTTAAAGGACCAACAGCTGTTTACAGCAGGTTTGGCTTCTGTAAATGTGAATAATAATTTAATATTTACATAATAAATGTAAATAATTCAGCCAATATTAGCCAATAAAAAGATTAAACAGGACACAGTAAAAAAAAAAAATTAATTCAATAAAATATCAGTTATTACTCACTCACATATCCAATCAGAAATATCCACCCGAAGATGAGAAAAGTTTGAATCTATTTCCGAAACTGCTTCTCTGTTTTCCAATCAAAAGGAATGGCAGCCTTTATAAGAATGACTCTAGGCGGTGTAGCCCTGTGATTGGTTACAGCAAATGTGATAACATCAGAATGCTACCATCTGTCTACCATCTGTTGCTGTTTATGAAGAAAAATGAATGGAAAATAGCTGAAAGTTGCTATTGTAGAAACAACATCCCAAATTACCTTCTATCACCTAACTGTTTTCTACTGATCTTGAAGGCCATGAGGTCAAATAATGATTATAATGTTTAAAGTGCTATGAGCAGAAGATGAACCTCAGCATCGTGCATCACCATAGTGTTTTCTTACCCTGTGGTTTCTGTTTATGCAGTGGTTTCTGCATAAACAGACTTTAAAAGGTGCTGGATTTACTTAAGAGACACAGTAAAAGTTTTATGACTCAACGTTGTAGACAGGGGTATTTTTGTGGCTGGCTATACAACATCTGTGTTTGTACAAGTTTATTTTTCAAAAGGCAGACATTTAAAATAAACATACAAATGGCATTTACAAAGGTTTGCTGCATGTGTTTTATTCCAAATTGCCAGAAAAGTCAAAGAGCATGTGATGTGCCTAATGTGAATGTGATAATTGCTTCTAGGAGTGTTTATCCTTTCCCTCTCATTTATCGGTTAGATATTATCATAGAATGTGCGTAACAGGACATTTGGGTGGTTGTCTCAAACCTGAGACTCGTAAACAAACTGAGACGGGTCCGGAGCCATCAAGAGCCAATCTCACCATCACCTTCATCAAGTCAAACTATGTTAGTGTGCTGAATTCATGTCTGAATGTTTCAATATAAAATAAAAGATTTTTAAAACCTGCGCACGTGGCACAGTAACAGTACTAATTAACACACATCTATTTGCAAATAAAATTTTGCAGAGATTTCAGGTTCCTTCCTGTCATCATTTTATTATACAGGGAGTGCAGAATTATTAGGCAAGTTGTATTTTTGAGGAATAATGTTATTATTGAACAACAACCATGTTCTCAATGAACCCAAAAAACTCATTAATATCAAAGCTGAATGTTTTTGGAAGTAGTTTTTAGTTTGTTTTTAGTTTTAGCTATTTTAGGGGGATATCTGTGTGTGCAGGTGACTATTACTGTGCATAATTATTAGGCAACTTAACAAAAAACAAATATATACCCATTTCAATCATTTATTTTTACCAGTGAAACCAATATAACATCTCCACATTCACAAATATACATTTCTGACATTCAAAAACAAAACAAAAACAAATCAGCGACCAATATAGCCACCTTTCTTTGCAAGGACACTCAAAAGCCTGCCATCCATGGATTCTGTCAGTGTTTTAAACTGTTCACCATCAACATTACGTGCAGCAGCAACCACAGCCTCCCAGACACTGTTCAGAGAGGTGTACTGTTTTCCCTCCTTGTAAATCTGACATTTGATGATGGACCACAGGTTCTCAATGGGGTTCAGATCAGGTGAACAAGGAGGCCATGTCATTAGTTTTTCTTCTTTTATACCCTTTCTTGCCAGCCACGCTGTGGAGTACTTGGACGTGTGTGATGGAGCATTGTCCTGCATGGAAATCATGTTTTTCTTGAAGGATGCAGACTTCTTCCTGTACCACTGCTTGAAGAAGGTGTCTTCCAGAAACTGGCAGTAGGACTGGGAGTTGAGCTTGACTCCATCCTCAACCCGAAAAGGCCCCACAAGCTCATCTTTGATGATACCAGCCCAAACCAGTACTCCACCTCCACCTTGCTGGCGTCTGAGTGGGACTGGAGCTCTCTGCCCTTTACCAATCCAGCCACGGGCCCATCCATCTGGCCCATCAAGACTCACTCTCATTTCATCAGTCCATAAAACCTTAGAAAAACCAGTCTTGAGATATTTCTTGGCCCAGTCTTGACGTTTCAGCTTGTGTGTCTTGTTCAGTGGTGGTCGTCTTTCAGCCTTTCTTACCTTGGCCATGTCTCTGAGTATTGCACACCTTGTGCTTTTGGGCACTCCAGTGATGTTGCAGCTCTGAAATATGGCCAAACTGGTGGCAAGTGGCATCTTGGCAGCTGCACGCTTGACTTTTCTCAGTTCATGGGCAGTTATTTTGCGCCTTGGTTTTTCCACACGCTTCTTGCGACCCTGTTGACTATTTTGAATGAAACGCTTGATTGTTCGATGATCACGCTTCAGCAGCTTTGCAATTTTGAGACTGCTGTATCCCTCTGCAAGATATCTCACTGTTTTTGACTTTTCTGAGCCTGTCAAGTCCTTCTTTTGACCCATTTTGCCAAAGGAAAGGACGTTGCCTAATAATTATGCACACCTGATATACGGTGTTGATGTCATTAGACCACACCCCTTCTCATTACAGAGATGCACATCACCTAATATGCTTAATTGGTAGTAGGCTTTGGAGCCTATACAGCTTGGAGTAAGACAACATGCATGAAGAGGATGATGTGGACAAAATACTCATTTGCCTAATAATTCTGCACTCCCTGTAGAACAGTTTGCAATATTTCAGCTCTCCTCTGGGTAAATCCTGAGCTCCACCTGAAACTCAGTCACCAAGCTCACGGGTACAGACTCATCAGTTTCTATATGAAAAGTTGTCTGTTAACATATCGATTCTTCTTCAGCCTCCTCTCTCTGATCTGAATTGCTTCACTGTTTTTAGGGAGAACTACATGCACATAATCTATGGTTGCCCTGCTTAGCAAATGTGCTCTGCAGCCTGTAATATTTAATATATTTTATTTTATGTTATATTCCTTATATAATTTTATCATATATCATTATATGATTTTATATCATGTTGGATACTAAGAAATCCTTTCCTCCTATAATATATGAATCTGTTTATAAAGAACAACTGGACAAGAATTCATGATGAGAATTAAGTGGCCAGAATATGTCTGGAAAATGTGGTTAGCTGTCCATTTGAAGAGATTTTCCCTTACACAAGTTATCAAGTTATCAAGACTCTCGGATGAGAGGTGAAACGTCTTCAAGCAACTTAAAGAAGTCCAGACATCTCTCAACTTGTGCACATAGTCACCTAATTTTGCCACTTAGATTGATGTAATAGCAGAGGGCTGATTCATATGTTGTCATATGTTCTTTTACAAACTCTAAGTCCTTACACACTCCCCTTAAATACACAATAAGGGTTTTTGAATTAGTACCAGTGTATATAGAGATCCTCCAGTATCCACTAGGGTGTGCTCCAGCATGCTCAACACAACTGCTATCCCTGACTTTGGGACATTTTAGTATAAAAATGTAAAAATTTTTAGTTATTTGAATCAGTACTTTTTCTTTCTTTATATATTGTACATGCTTCCTAGTCAATATTATAGTAAATGACTGCAAACAGTTTAATTTTTATGCTGATGCTCAGTTATATGTATCTATGAAGCCTTCTTAGTGTGAGTGCTAACCACCGGGCCATCATGCTGCTCTCTCCACTAGTTGTCCCCATTTAAACTAAATTAATATTTTTATTTAACATAATATAATAGAAATTCTAAAAGAACAAATGTGAGGATATAGGATGAATGCAAGATCTTCTAGTGGTGTTGCTGGTGTTTTTAGTCTGTAGTTCAATGCTTACTGTTTGTTTTCTCCACCAAACTCAGGCATGTATCAGTTAGCTACAACCAAACTGGAACAAGACAATTTCCCATCACACACAATCATTAAAACTGACACAACAACACGAAAAATACAAACAAGAGCAAAGTTTTATTTACCAGATAGCTGCTGTGGGAACAAGAACAGGATCGAATAGAAATAAATAACATATGAATAAAATATACAGTAAGTAACAGTAAATTTACTGAATACATATAAACAACAACAGAGGAGCTTGAATAAAAGGCGTGTGGACTTTAAGTTTAAGTTTTTTTGAAGATGTTTCAGCTTCATCAAAAAAATTGAGCATCCCAGGTTCTTATTACCCTACTGGAGTGGGAGGGTGGGGCTTTTCCCTTAGGAGGTGGTCATTGACCCACTACTATGCGGACCTACAGTGACAGATTGCCTTCCCGGGATTCCTGAAACTCTCAATCTTGTAGTTTTAGAACTGAAGAATCCTCGTGAATGAGAGGTGAAACATCATAAAAAACAAAACTAAAAAATTAAATAAAGCAGTTGCGGTCTGTTTTCAAGCTCCTTAGGCTACTATGATATTCATAACTGAGAATTTACACAGACTTTTAAAAATTCCATTAAAAAAGAAGATTGTTTTTTGAGGTGATGGGGAGACCAGTAGGGAATGTCAGTGGTTGGACTGGTGGACTACTTCAGTGAAGCTTCGACAACGTCTGGCTCTGGTTTAAAGTCTGAACACAAACATGCACAGTTCAAACAACAGGAAACATGATTGCAAGCTCAATCAAGACCTCCAATCTCCATTGATATGTCTGTGATACACACAGTGTAGATTCACACTTTATGGGAACCAGCTCAGCTACAAATCACTAAGCTATCATAATTTTCACTGTTTAACTATTTCTTGAGACGTCCACTAAATTCACAAATTTTAAACCTGGAACTAAAATAAATTACATCAAAACATTTGTTCCTTTCTGCTTTTCTTTCTCTCTCTTCTCTCCACCCTGACATACAGGCAGACCAAGCAGCATCATTTGAGGTTTGAATGGAGCTTTGTTAACCTCTTAACATCTGTCTAGGGTTAAAACTCAGTTTTATTTCATGCACCTTTTTTCTTTCAAATAGTCCCTTATTTTATAAGGAGTGATTTGTCACTACACACAGTTCTCTGGACCAGCACTAGGGGTACACTAGCTAGCAGTAAGAGTGATTTTCCAATTCAAAATTTGTAGAGTCTTAGATTAAGACTACATTTGAAGATTATTATTTTAACTGTCATATATGCCAAAGACGATGGTTTGGAGTGAGGTGAATGTGGACCAAAATACAGACACACAGAGATGAAGTGGGTATTAACAAAAGGCGAAAATAAGGCAATAGGGCACTGAGATAAACAAAGAAAACCCTAATCCGGAAAAGCTAAACAAGAAACCTGAAACTACATCGGGAGTAATGGCGGAGGAAACACAGACAACCCAATGAGAAACAAAAGGAAACACACAATATATATATATACACAGAGGGTAATGAGGAAAATGGAAACAGGAGGGGAACACAGGTGAGACAAATCGTACATAACGAGATAGCAAGGAGAGCAAAATGTCAAAGTAAAACAGGAAATACATGAACATAGAAACCTGGAACGCTAGACATAACACATGGATCGCAAGGAAGGCACAGTGACAAAACCAAAGGACTAGAAAATAACTAAAGTACTAAGGAATAACTAAGGAAACTAGCAATACAAACACTAAATCACAGAACCTAAAATAATCAAGAGTCCAAGTAGTAGTAGTCTAACTTAATTTGTGCTGAACAAAAACATTTTGCCTTTAAATTCTGAGACTTCAAATGGGTGTAATATTGACTTGGTTGCATTTTTAACAAAGATTAAATTTGTGTTTTTTGAGCTCTGATATGTTTATCTGTTTATCTTCTGTATGTATCAATGTATTAGAAATTGGTACTGATTGGAAAATATTACATTTAGAAATCACCGATGTACTTTAAGTGCGTCTAACTATTATGAAAGTAATAGTTTTTTGCCGAATGAGTAGTGGAGTATGGAGTCAAATCAAATCAAATCAAATCAAATCAAATCACTTTTATTGTCACATCGCATGTGCAGGCACACTGGCACAGCACATGCGAGTGAAATTCTTGTGTGCGAGCCCCACAAGCAACAGAGATGTGCAAACACAACAACACAAACCAGCAAATACAAGAATGGCTACATCTGAAACTAATAAATATATGTACAATATAATAGTGTATGCATTTCTGGATGTGTATACTAAATATTATCCTGTGTGTGTGTGTGTGTGTGTGTGTGTGTGTGTGTGTGTGTGTGTGTGTGTGTGTGTATACATTTTACAAATTAAATAGTAGAAAAAAAAAAAATAATAATAATAAATAAAATATATAAAAATATACAGAGTTGAATATGTGCAAAACAAGTGGCATTTATATACAGTGTGGAGTGCATAGTGTTGCAGTATGAGTATGAGTATCTCCATAACATCATCAAGAATGAAATTAAAACGACTCCTAAAATTATATTATATAGGACATAAACTACACAGTTTCTATGTAATAAGAAAAAATATCATACGGAGTTGTGCCCTTAAGTATCATCTCAAAACTGGGGCTTGTTGTCTGGTATCTATCGCTTTGAGTCAATCATTGACTACATTCTGCTGCCCATATAGCTCTAAATAAACTGATGTCTTTCTAAAAGACAGCAGAGAAGTTTGATAAGGACTCAGGACATAGTTAGCTCAGCTTAGCATCATAAAACAGGTCGTGCGGCTAGCTTGGCTTTGTTCAAAGTTTAAAGTAAAGGGCAACTTTACCTCTTGTCCTGTAGTCTGATGATATCCACAAATGATGTCTTCTATGCTCACTGCTGAGTAGACTGAAGCTGGATCACTCTCTGCTTAATAAAACACATAGAGATTACAGGGGTCTGTGCACAACATATAGTTAATCTGACACTGTGTTGAACATTTTCTTCTCAAAACAGTCCTGACCTGTCGAGTGATGGACTCCACTAGGCCCCTGAATGTGTGCTGGTTTATCTGGCACCAAGATGTTAACAACAGATTTTTTAAACCCCGTAACTTGCAAGGTGGGACTCAGCGTTTTGTGATTTACTTTTCAGTTTGTTGACCAACACCTGGGTTTTGTTTTTTTCTTTCTTTAAAAGATGATAGCAGCTTGTCCATCTCTTTTAGTTTATTTAGTAACAGGGACGTTATCAAAACCCTAACCATTGTGCCTCTCTGTCTGCCTTTTTTGGGGCGACTGTGGCTCAGGGGGTTGGGAAGCACATCTGTAACCGGAAGGTCGCTGGTTCGATTCCTGGCCTCTCTGTCCTGGTCGTTGTGTCCTTGGGCAAGACACTTTACTACCGCCTACTGGTGTTGGCGCGATATGGCAGCCTCGCTTCTGTGAGTCTGCCCCAGGGCAGCTGTGGCTACAACTGTAGCTGCCTCCACCAGTGTGTGAGAGTGACTGAATAGTGGCATTGTAAAGCGCTTTGGGTGCCTTGAAAAGCGCTATATCAATCCAATCCATTATTTTTATTATTATTTTCAACCTGGAGACCTTTTGTTGCTTTCCTTCATCCCCTGGACCCTTTAGGGGAACGTAGCACCAGCCCTTCTTCTTCCATTGGCACGTCTGAGGGTCATATGCCCATTGCACTGCCGGGTACAAAACAAACTGTGATGCTCTCTATATTTTGACACCTTTACACCAAAGGCAGCATTAGATTGTTTGGCACTTTGAGGTAGAGTAGCTTATGTTTTGGATTGGACAACAGAAGCCACACTTTGCTCCCTACATGCATCAGTGAGCCTTGACCACCCACGACCCTGTCACTGGTTCACTATTTTCCTTCCTTGGACCAGATGTGATACAGACCACTGCAGACCTTGAGCACCTGACAATAACTTTAGTTTTGTGAGATCCAGTCATTTAGCAATCACAATGTGGCCTTTGTACAACTCCCTCAAAGTTTTACACTTGGCCACTTTTTTCTGTTCTAACACATCAGCTTTGAGGAGAAAATGTTCACTTGCTCCTTAATATATCCCATCTAATAACTGTTTCCATGATGTGTCATAGTGAGTTATTTCACTCAACAGCTGTCATAATATTATCCTATTGTATGTTAATACATATAAGGGTTTGACTGATTAGCGGGCTTGATTTATTAGCATTTAATGTTCAAACAAATGAATGACTACTTTAAAATACCTAGGGAAGGCAGATGAGGTTTGCATTTGGCTTATGGGCATGTAAAATACCCTGACCTAAGTGCATGCACCTCTCTGTGGTATACAGACTATTTACATAAATCTATTATTTGATCACTAAATACCAAAAAAGCTATTTTTGTTACCAGTGGCGGTCCTAGCCTGTTTGGTGCCCTGAGCGGACACTCCCTCTCCCCCCTCCCCCCCCCCCCCCCCCCCACACACACACACACACAGACAAAGCATATTAAGGACTGAACATTAACATAAAACTGTTGTACACAGGCACACATATGAAGAGAGGGAGAGTGTATGCATTGTATGCAAACAGCTACCAAACAGCCATCATAATTCGTCATACAATGACAACAGGACAAATCAACAATTGACAATGACTAATTAATATTAAAATCTGTAACATAATGTATTGTTTGGAGTTTAGTCTGTTACTGTTGCCATTTTTACCATTTCTTCTTGGAGCAACTGTAACTCACATAATTTCCTTAGGGATTAATAAAGTATTCTGATTCTGGTTGTTCCAGGATGACCTGCCATTATCCAATCACACATCTGCTGTATCTTTTGCTCGTTTCTCTTCCTCTTCTTTTCTCTTTTTTCTAAACTGAGGACCTGATGGCTTTGAACTTTTCTTGTCCATCTTCCATTGGTTTTAATTTTTCACTCCAGTATGAACACAAATCCCTTAACCCAAGGATCACCACAACATGATCTAACACACCTACACCTTAGTTCACAGATTCACTTTGTCTAGGGTGCATTTCTGGGATTTCGCACAACCCAGGATTCAAATCATGAATAAATAATGGGCTTGGATTTACAACATTATAAATGAAATGTGCTCTACTTGGAAGCAGCAGCCCCCCCCCCCCCTCCCCTTTCGACAGGTTGTGTGTGAGACTTTAAATCATCAAACTGTAAATTTTAAATTGTTATTGATCCTTTACCCCGAGTCCTAAAGTGTATATTTATTTTCTTACTCTTCTTATATTTATTATTTGTTTACTTGCACTTAACTGGAGCCTCGTCTCTATATACTGGACTGTATTTAGCGGAGATGACAATAAAGTTTACTTTGACTTCAGCAGCGCACCGAGGGCTCTCGCGCTCACTTTTCGTATATAGAATTTCGAAAAAACATCGGTGCAAATTATAAGTCTGTATTATAATGTCTGATGTTTACGTGTTTGTTAGTTTGTTTTTATTTTGTTTTATTTTGCGAGCTGATTATTAGATGCTGCTCCAGCCGTTCAGGGAATCTCCCGCCGTCCCGCCCTCTCCTCCCTGTGCCGCAAGCAGCAGGCGCACCTCGCAAACGGAGGGCGCCCTTACTCCCAGCAAATGGGCGATAGAAAACCGATCGGTGCCTATGCCATTCCCAATATGCGCTGGCTGACGTCGGGGCAGCATGAGTACGAGCATTTTTTTTGTTGCCGATGCCCGTGATGCCGCCCCCGGCAACCGCCCATGTCACCCGTATCTAAAACCGCTACTGTTTGTTACCTTGTATTTACATATTCTAGCTGTCTGCTATAAAACTTCTGAAGTATTTCAACTCTACATGAACCACACAGTAACCAAAAATTCTGAAGCCCCTCTGACTTCCAAAAGGTCTCTGCACAGAGCACAATGAAAACATGTTTCAAAACTAGGCCATACTGTGGTAAAAACTCTTATCAGTTTCAGAGTACAGTAAACTGGAGTCAACAACAGGAAATAGCTGCTGTGGTTACATGCCGATGTTTGAAAATGAGTCTGTATTAAAGAACAGGTTTGAGAGGCTGAGAACACACAGTGAAGAATGTTTGGTCTGTTCAGATTTTCTCTGTTCATCCAGCTAAAAACATGTGTTTGTACCAAAATCAGACAGCAGACACATGTGGGGCTAATTTTGATTCGCTTATCTGCATTTACACATATGTGAACTTGAACAGCATTCTTAATCCATAGGATTTAATATGATGTTTGGTCACCCTTTAAAGTTATAACAGCTTTACATCCTCTAGGAAGGTTTCCGGCAGGGCTTAGGAGTGCTTTCATTGGAATTTTTACCATTCTTCCAGAAGTGCATTTCTGACATCAGGCACTGATGTTGGAAGCGAAGGCCTGGCTCGCAGTATTCCCAAAGGTATAACATTGTGTTGAGGTCAGGACTCAGCACAGGCCAGTCAAGTTCTTCCACACCAATCTCACTCATCCATATCTATGTTGACCTTACTTTGCACATTGTATGGAGTCATGATGGAACAAGAAGGGGCCATACCCAAACTGCTCCCACGATTTTGGGAGCATGCAATTGTCCAAAATGTCTCAGGATGCTGAAGCATTGGGAGTTTCTTTCACTAGAACTAAAGGGGCAAGCCCAACTCCTAAAAAACAACCCCCCTCATAATCCCCCCTCTATCAAACTTTACACTTGGCACAATGCAGTCAGGGAAGTACCGTTCTCATAGCAACTGTCAAACCCACACTTGTGTGTGAAGTTAACAGACAGATGAGTGTGAGGCTCGGTTTAGCTCACTATGCTTTCCAGATCACCACATGGTGCATGGCTGAGAGCAGCTGGCTTGGGTTCGAGCCTGACCCATGGCCCAAGTGATTTGGATGGGTGACTGAATCCTTTTGGCAATATAGTGCATGCAATGCAATATAGTGCACTATATTTTGTGGGAATTAGTTTCTATCATGGTTTCCCAAAATAATTCACTTGATAATCATAATTTTGAGGATTCACTTTCTTTAACCATCAAGCACAAAACCTCTTGTTGGAGACTAAAGCTGATGTACCACTTAGGTTATTTTTCCTTGCCATTGATGATGATATAACAATTGATGTCTACTATCCTCATCTCTGAGTAGACTTGTGCCTACAGCAATTGCAATATTTTTATTATGCAGAAAGTGATCCAGCTCAACTGTATAACAGTAATTTATATTTTAACACTAATGGTAATTAAATATTGTTTTATGCAGCATAATGATAATGTTGTTTAATGGCTTTTATGAACAGTTTCAGATTTCTTTTATTAGTTTTTACCTCTGAGGTGACACTGCATCTCCCCCACCCCCGAAACCAAAAAGAGTCGAGGGTATATCCGTGAAAAAGATAATTGAACGACCACAAAGATGCCATCATATTTCCATGCAGGCTGACACACTTCTGCACAGAGTGCAAAGTAAAAACGTTCTACAACGAGGACAGGCCATGGTGAGAGTTTTTATCAGTTTAAAACTACAGTAAGCTGGAGTCAAAAACAGGAAGTAGCTGCTGTGGTTTTACATGCAGAACTTTGAAAATGAGTCATTGTATTAAAGGTCTTTTCCTCCTTACACACATCTCAAGACATCAACAAACTCATCAAGCTAAAAGCTTGTGTTGCGCAATCACACAAGTCAACGTCAAGTCTGGAATATACCAAAGTGATGCACTATCCCTACTGCTGTTCTGAATGGACCTCAACCCTCTGGACCAGCTCATCAATATGAGCAGATGAAAATGTAGACTTGGGATTGGATCTCCTGTTCAGTACATAGATGACATCAAGCTTTATGTGGTGGTTGACAAGGAGCAGAAGACTGCAGTTGTGATAGATGTGGCAACCCCAGCAGACAGCAACATCAGGAAGAAGGAGCACAAGAAAATAGAGAAATGAAAAATGGAAAGTACACCTTTAGGAAAGACTTGAGCAGGTGTGGAAAGTCAAAATTGGTGTCAGTGATCAAACGATGTAATCCTCAAAATAGAAGTGTGGCTCAAACAGATTCAAAGTACAACACCAGAGAAGTGTCTCCAAACTGGTTGCAGCAGATGGCTGCTCCTCCCTGAGCCTGGTTCTGCTGGAGAGTTCTTGCTATTGAAAGGGTTTTTCCCTTCACACTGCCACCAAGAGCTTGCTCAAAGAAGTTTGTTTAATTGTTGAGGTTTTCTCTGTATTATTGTGCAATGTTTACATTACAGTTTAAAGGGACTTGAGATGGCTGTTGTTGTGGTTTGGTGCTATAGAACTAAAACTGAACCAACTGAACGCCCAACAACCCTGAAGTGGATAAGTGGATGCAATATAGAAGAGTGTAGTGCTAGGAACAGAAGACTCAGTAGAATCACAATTAATGAAAGTTTACTAAGCAGTTAGTTAAATTAGGTGAGCAACAGTTCCTGCATTAATTAACTGCAAGACAAAGGTTCACAGCTCTGGCTCTAGAACTGAACCATGACAAAAAGGAAAGAAGACCAGGTGTACCTCTTATCTGCAAGTTTTTGCTCTTATCTTTGATGATGATTTGTCCATAACTGACATCTTCAGATCTCGTTCCCGAGTAGATTACAGCTGGGTCATTCTCTGCATATCAAAAGGCATACAGAGGACATCAGTGCAGGTAATATATCTGACCAAAGCTCCAATAGATTTCTATCCAGAATTCTTATTCTCTCATAATATGTCCAGCTCAACTCATTTTTAAGTACTTGCTTTCCAAACAACTACAGATTATACTGTATAGTTCTAAAATTCCTCACAATATTTCCCTAAATTGCCCCAAAATACCTAACCCACTAAGTGTATGTCTTTGGACTGTGGGAGGAAGCTGGACCGTCCAGGGGGAACCTGCAACTCCACACAGAAAGACCCCAGCCTAATGGTGGAATTAAACTCAAGACCTTCTTGATGTGAGGCAACAGTGCTAACCACGGTGCTTGGGTAATTGAAAAATCTAATTGCCCAAAGGTGTGAATCCGTGAGTGAATGTGAGCGCACATGATTGTCTGTCCCTGTGTGTTAGCCCTGTGACAGACTGGCGGCCTGTCCAGGGTGTACCCCGCCTCTCGCCCTAAGACAGCTGGGATAGACTCCAGTGCCCCCCGCGACCCTGAAAGGGATAAGCGGAAGTGAGTGAATGAATGGATGGATGGATGGATGGATGGATGTCCCAAAATATTCCCATTTTATAAAAATTACATGACAGTTGACAGTTTGACACTTTATATAAGCTTTAATCGGTCTGAAACTACATCTCTGTAACTATTATCCGTAAAAATAACACAAACATAGAAATGACAACATCTGCACAAAATGTAAATACAAAAGTATATAATGACTGGTAGAAATTTTTAGATTATTCTGCAAAATAAAGGCATACATGCAAAATCCAGATGTTTGAGTCTCACCTTCAGGTTTCCAACGAACACATCGTATCACCAGCAGAACCAGAAACACCAGCAAAACCACAAAACAGACTAATCCAGCAAGTACCACTACAGCCAGAACAGGAGAGGAGCCATAAGCAGATGAGGATGTTGGGATCGATCCTGACGTAGGTGGAGGTGTGGATGTAGGTGGAGGTGTGGTGGTGTGTTTCTCTAAAATAAATCAAACACAGTCATTAAGTTGTCGTCACATAGTGAATGTTGAAACCTGCAGAAACACAGACAGGTGAGTGTGTCACCTGTGACAGTGATCCAGCTGGATGGAGACTCTCCATGACCGCTGATGTCACACTTGTAGAGGCCTTCATCAGACCTGGAAACATGCTGGATGGTCATGTGACCTGTAGGCTGCTTCCTGATGAGGGAGCCATCTTTATAGAAAGCAGCTGGGAGGTTGGAGGGAGTGGTCTTTGTTTTACAGAGCAGAGTGACGTCATCTCCCTCCATCACAGGGAGGACAGGACTCTGCAGGATCACTGATCCACCTCAACACAGAGACAAACTACAGCATTTCATCCATTTACACACAGCTTCATCAACACTAACTCCACACACTCAGCTTACCAGTGACTGTCAGGTTAACCATGTTACTGATGGGACCCTCTCTGGACTCACACCAGTAAACTCCAGTGTCGAGTGGGATGATGAAGCTGATGTTACAGGAAGAACCCTCTGATTTTCCATCTCCACACTGAGTCCTCTGTCGTTTACTTGTGTTTCTCCTCAGAGTCCATCCAGCAGAGCTGTCGTCCTCCTCACAGCTCAGAGACACAAAGGCTCCTTTAAAGACCTGAGAGCTGCTGGGACTCACAGTCAGACGAGCTGTGAGGGTTACAATGAAAAAAAAAATAAAATAAAATAAAATAAAATCTTTTAATTGCTCAAACTGTTACAACTGTGACAGGAGAAGGTTACTGACCTTGGCTTGTTGTGCAGCTCAGCAGTGAGATCAGAACTAAAGAGAAAATTGACACTCAGGTGGATTTGAGGTGAACATGAAGAACAACTCCACACAAACAGCTGAAAAACGCACAAACTCGCATTGATGCAACATGCTTCAATAAAGTTTGGCTCTATTGTGAGTATATACAAACTCATAAATACATACATGGATACTTTTAATTAACACAATAAAGTCACATGTCCACCGTCCAGCTGTGTTCATGTAATGAGTTGAATGATTTGAGATTTTCACTGCCTGCTGTTTTTACCTTGAATTCAGCCTGATTTGTTTTTCATGTCTTCTCCTCCATCATCAGTTATCAGGAGAGCAGACAGTCAAAGTACAAGAATGCAAACAAACACAGAGATTCTACTTACAGAGCAGACACAGCACAGATGTTTCCTTCATCGTCCTTCTCACTCATTTGAGCTTTTCTTTTTGTCAGTGATATATAGCAAAGCCCGCCCTCTTCATCTGATTGAGGGTTTGCCCTTTCTTTACAAATACACTGGTAGGTAGCTACCATTTTTAACTATGTAGGGATGTCATTTATAAAATAGTTTCAGAAAATATGCATAAAAACACAGTGTCATAGTTTTTTTTAGTAGCAGTTTGTATAGCAGCTTTCAGTTACACTGTAACCCAAGCAGTCCAGTATGCTCAGTCCAGTATTAGAAAATTCCTTTCTGACTAAAAGGCTTAAAACTATGAGTTCATCAAAACTTCACAAAATTGGAATATGCAACATTCCAATGGAAGGATCGGAATATGGTGTAAACAACACCAAAGTATGAATCCATTCTTCTTAAGGCTGGTGGTGGTGTAATGGTGTGGGGACATTTTTACTGCCGCACTTTGAGCCACTTAGTACCACCTGAGGGTCATTTAAACACTGCAGCATATCTGAGTATTGTTAATGACCATGTCTATCCCTTCATGACTACAGTGTCCATCAGTGTAGTCAGCCATCTTGTGTGAGCCATTTCCAGCAAGATGATACACCATGCCTTAAAGCTCAAATCATCTGAAATTAGATGACTGGACCAGATATCAGTCCAACAGACCAGTATGTGGTGGAGCAGGTGAGCCCCCTTATGGACAAATCTACAGAGACTATGTGACGTGTATACCTAATAAAGTGGCCGGTAAGTGTAAATGGATAGAGGCATCAGTCACTGCATGATAACAGCCAGCAGGTGGTAGCAGTAGAGCATTAGTTTTAGCAGTGCCTGACAGTTTTAATGTGACCTTTGACCTTAAATGCTACAGGAGATCAACCAGACATTTCCACCTGAGACCTAAGCTTTTGAGACCTCATCTCCTCCATCGTCCTGTCTGTGACACAGAATTCAGTCTCACTGTTCCATGCTGAAATATCCTCCAGTTCCTAAAATGTATCTGGAGGATGGATGAAAGGGGGAGACTGTGGGAAGAGCTGATGGAGGATGCACAGGTTAAAGCAGGTGTGGCCACAGCTGGAATATAGAGACCATGGAGGTAGGAGGACTCCTTTAACAGCTTGTCCTCTTTTTAAAATTATTTCAGTTCTCTAAGATGATCAGAGTTTCTGCCCCTCACTTTTTCTGTGTGATTGAAGAAAAAAAAGAGATGTGATATCTGTCACACGACTCCAAGTTGCAAATTTAATCAAAAGTGTCTCTAAATAAAAACATGTTTTATTTGATAATAATATGATGTGTGCAGTTAATAAAAGGACAGGTAATGTTTGTCGCGCTGTTGCACACACAGCAGGCTCGTTTGTTTCAACTCGCCAGTTGCCACAAGACAACTTACCAATGTGTCCATAATAAGCTAATACTCCTAACCAGTAAGTACACTTACTTACTGGTTTTGTCGCATCAGTCTGCGTCTCTGAGTTAACTTGTGTTTCTCCTACAGCCCCAGACCGCAAAAAATGCGCGTGCTCTTTGTGAACTCGTTCCCGGATCGTAACCAGCGCGTTCTGCCGTCAAGGGCGATCATTGGTTAATGGCGATCATGTGACTGAAGCAAGCCAGATCCTTTTATTTAGTAAAAATGTGATTAATTGTTAAATGGTATTGTTGAGGGGCACAGACAGGACTCGCACACATACATTTTTAAAAAAATAAAAAGTTAAAACAAAGTTGCCTCAACAGAAGGGCACTTTGGGCACCATCAGGAAAGGGTCGGGTGCTCAAGCCCCCCCCCCCCCCCCCCCCCCCGCACGTGCCTGCAGACAATCCAGATATAACTCAAGCAAAAGTTGCTCAGTCTCTGCGCATTACCGAGATATGACATTTCAGCTCTATTGTCGGAGGTATAATAATAACAATAATAATATTAACGATACAATATGACTGACCCACCATGATTCCTTTTCTTAAAACAAAAATGTTTTACCGCCTGTTCTGGCTTATATGACGTGCTAATACCCCCCTCCCCACCCCCTCCAAGAAACGTGTTTAATAACTTTGTTATGACTGGTCAGTGGTATGTTGTTTGTGTGCATCTCTTTCTCGGAGATGAAAGCGTGCGTCAGAGTGCGTCAGGGATCGCAGCAATCAAGCTGTAAGGGTAAAGATAGGCATCTGTGACTTTTAGTTCAACCCAAACAAAAATGATAAAAGCTTAGAATTTAGATGATCGTGTAAGGTTTCACAGATCAAACTCTTTGGAAATGCACTGTCGGACATTAAGAGCAGTAGTTGTGGAACAGCCCAAATACTCGGTGCGGTGAATGTCTGCTGGAGGATCAGCGCCACTTTGGCGCAATTTACTGTTTGTCTTCTTCCTGCTGGTCTCTTCAGGTGAGGTTTATCTGATTAATTAAAACAAGCAGTTTTTCGCTCTGTGATATAGAGGAGGAGAGCATAACCTCTCGACTAGGTTTGAATGTTTAAATAAAAGAGCATGCTGACGTTTAACTGACGTGGTTAAAATTCGGCTGAACTTCGTAGTCTTACACATTGGTGCTCTTGGAGCTCATGAAGCAAGTTTAAACCTTTTCTTCACACACGCGCACACATCCGCTGTTTTTTTTAAGAGTTTTATTCGTAAAATCACCCGCTGTGCTTCAGTTTCTGATGGTTACGTTACCGTATTGATTTGATGAACCACGTCCACCAAGGACGGCCACAGCAAGAAAATTTTTTGTTATTATTATTATTATTATAATTTTTATTATTATTATTATTATTCATTTTGAGGAAAAAAATAGTCACCGTGTTAAAGTATATGGACATTGAAGAAAAAGTGCAGAAAGTTGCATCTGGTCAGAAGAAAGAAAAACACAAACGTGAAGGAGTTTGTAGGATTTCTCTTCAGATTTATTCTTCGGTTTTCTTCTGCTCTTTTTCATGTGTTTGTATAAATTAGACTGTTGCCACAGTTTCTCTCCTACAAACTCTGCAGTATTGTCAGTATTTTCATTCACAGTTATCACGGACATCTCATAGTTCTCTCTGTCACCACCTCAGTGGGTGGAGTTTGTCTGCGCAGTCAAAACACAAAACACAGCAGAGCAAGGTAGCAGGACCAAAGTGGTCACACGGGTTGTGAGCGGAGCGCTGTTTGCACAGACATGTCTATTTTGTGATGTAACAAGAAACATTAACCTTGATAATCAGTCCTGTCACACTGGTACTGATCATATACCAGTATCAGTGCTGTTATCTTACCAACATTTTTACAGCAAAGCTTTTGTTCCTCATTTACTTCTTTCTCATGGTTACAGAAAGGGCAGCAAAATATGTTTGCTCACAAAAATGATGAAATAAAAACACAGTTAACTTTTTGCGCATCATTTGTTAGAAAAGTCATTCTTACATATCCACCGAATTTAAATTCCTCATGTTGCAGTTCAGCAGAGCTTAGTAGTCACACTGATGGGATGCTGTACAGGTGAACAGTTGTACTTTCGTCCCTTTAACCTCTCTGCTCTGTGTTGTTTCCAGTTTCAGACCAAAAACACATCACAGCTGAGTCTGGACACAGCGTGACACTGCCATGTCGAGCTCCAAATGACGACATAACCATCACAGCTGTAGAGTGGACTAGAACTGATCTGAAGAACGAATATGTTTTTTTTTACCGCAACAAGGGTTTTGATCCTGCCAACCAGCATCCATCTTTTAAGAATCGGGTGGATCTGCAGGACAGACAGATGAAGGATGGAGACGTGTCTTTGATTCTGAAGGATGTGACAACTGCTGATAGTGGAACATACGAGTGTCGAGTTGCCCAGAGAAAAACAAACGAAGAAATAGCAACTTTGAACCTCATCAGCAGCATAAACTTGAGTGTTGATCCTCCAGGTGAGTGAGTAGAGTTGAGTGTGTGTGTGATCAGAGGTGAAGCTGCTTCCTGGTTGTTGATGTTTGTTTGTAAAGATGTTGTTGATGAGACTTTGTAGAAAGCAGCTGGTCTGAGTGATGTGATCAGAGTGCAGTAGATAATGTCTGACAGCAGTTTGAAGAGGAAATGGATTCTGTTCTGTTCTTCACTCATCACCTACCTGACAGCTGACACCTCACACCTGTTTCTCACCTGCAGGTCAGCCAGGAGGAGACACAGAGGATGGATCTGCTGGGCTGATTGTTGGTCTGTCAGTTTTGGGGGTGATTTTAGCTTCTGCAGCTCTTATATCTGTTTATGTTTATTATAACAAAAATCAAAATGAAAGCTTCATATCTATGTTCAAGCATTTGAAACAATGTAAGGGAAGGTGAGATGTCTTTAAGCATCAGGAAAGGCAGATGATGTGACACAGACAGAAAGAAAGATGCTAAACACCAGCAGATACACATCAGCTGTAGATAATCAAACACATCCTGAATTTGGTGTCCAGCATCTTTGTGAAAAATCTCTTTAATTATTTGGTGAAAAAGGGAACATATACATAAAAACTGTTTTTATGTTTGCACATTAAGGGGACATGTTACTTTTCATTAAACACATTTAAGCTATAACAGTACAGTTACAGCTGCTGTTTTTGTCTTTGTGTTTGTAGGAGGTTTAGATTCATGTGTGTAGCAAATAAAATTAGTTGGTTTCAGGAACACATTTTATTTCAGTACTGTGGAAATTATATTACTGTAAACATATTGTTATATCTTATATATATCTGGACAGATGACAAGTTTCTTTTTCTCTAACAAAATCTTGTTTGGAATCTTAAATCTTGCTTTACGTGGAGATATCATCTGAATTTCAGGAGCGGGACCTCATTCACGCCCCTTCCAGCCGTCATTCACTTCTTGCTAGTACATGGGGATCTGCCTGACCCGGGAGTCGCTTCCAGTCCCCTTCGAGGCCTTCCCCAAACCGCAGCACCAGTTCATAGTTTCATAGATGTGGTCCCAGCTAGTGAATTTTTACTATATGACAATGGATTGATTGTGTGACTATTTGTATGTTGCGGCTTGATTCAGCGTTGCATGCTAGGTTTAAAAAGACAAAGACTCTGACACACCATTGAATTCTTTATGATTTGGTGGGTTGGCCATCACTGACCACTCACAGAAAACAGATTTGGGATATTTTTCTCAATAAAGTGACACCAGGTAAACTTCCAGTTCACCTTTGTACCCTTCTGCGCACTACTGCCAATAGTTAAAGTTAATCAGCCACTCTGAATGAGGGACCTACAGTAAATCTGTCAAAAACAGCATTTTCTTACTATGTACGTTGGATATGGAATCAGTTACAGAGAGACTCTGATTTATGGAGACTTTACGTGCATCACAAGCAATGCAGTAAAGAAGATCTGTGGGTGGTGTACTTGGGGTCACATGTTTTTGTATATTATGCTGTAAACCTGTTATATTTTATTGCTGTTATATTTTTTGTTGTATTTGTTGCATTTCCTTTCTTTATGACTTTTATTAACTTTGTGTGGGTTCTGCTTTGATCAGGTAATCTTGATCTCAGTGGTACTTTCTGGTCAATGACAATAATGATGTGAGTACTCATCTATGAGGATGCTGTTGTGTCCATGTCTTCTAATGTGCTGCAACATTTGGCAATTCATTCTGTACCAGTGTGTACTTCGTGTATGACGAGATATCTGCACTTGATCAGCAGCGTGTGTGTTCTACACAGCTGCATGTATCAGCAGCAGGGAAAGTTTTGAAATTAAGAAAATTTCCACTCCTCCCTGATGTGTTTAAAACATAATGTCCATCAAATGATTTAAAACTGTTTTGAATGCATTTTTTAGTGATGGGGAGAAATAAGCAGGGTTCAATAGCTCCATAATGTTTGTGTAAGACATGAAGGATCACTAGTTCAATACTGGGATGAGACACAAGTCCCTGGAAAGGTTGCATCAAGAAGGGAATCGGGTATAAGATTTGTGCCGAATTAAATGTTGTGACTTCTTGTAAATAAGTAAGCAGCTAAAAATAAAGTCACAATAAGCCGGGGGTTTCTGTTTGCGCTTGTAAAAGCTATTTTTATCACAAATATTCTGATCTGGTAAACAAGTTGATTCAGGTATGTAGTGTGAACACCCTCTTTCATGAGAAACAGATGCAAACAATAACAGTTCAAACAGCTTTCCGAACATGTCGAGACAAGTTTCTGAAGGAGGAATGTTCGCTGTGTGTAGATCAACAAGAAGGTGGTTATAGATCACGTGACAGTAAGTCACACGAAAAGTTACGTTTTCCCACATGAGTCATCACTTCTAAGTAATCTAACAATGAGCAAATTTCCAAATATTTGACTTTTATTTAATTTTTTTGTCATTGGTTGTTATTTATTTACATTTTTGTGCATGTTGTAAAACACTGCTTAAAATAAAAAAAATGTTTTAATGATTAAACATGTTTCTGATAAAATTCTGTCATCATTTATATAGTGTTTAGATGAATCTCGAGGCTGTATTAACCCTGGAGGCTGAGTGTTTCTGGGCTGAGAAGATCACCTGTAACCATAACTGTACAGAAGCTTTACTAAAAGATCAGTTATTAGCATAAATATGTGTTAACAGCATGGTCCTAAAATTCACTCAGAATACTCATATCACTCTCACACACACACACACACACACACACACACAAACGTATAAAGCCAGCATGCTAAATAATTAGTCAAATAGAGAGTGAGGATAGAGCAAGCTCAAACTTTCTTTTTATTTTTTTGTCTGCTTATTTAGTTGTTTCTTGTTTCTTTGCCCTTTATCCCCGTCCCTCTTCTCCGCTGTCTTTCCCCCTCTCTTCCTTTCTCCCTTTTCTTTTCCTCATTCAAGTCTGTCCCGTATCTAGCAAGTTAAAATAAAAAACAAATTAAAAAAACAATAAAAGGTGAATCAAATAGACCATTACGGCAAGGCTTTAAATCATTAAAAATACCAACCATGTGATCTATTTTTCTACATCACATGATTAACAAAAGAAAAACACTTTATCTCATGACTCTAGCTTCCTTAAATGTGCACGTTTACTTGCTTCTTCCTGGTTGATGTCACCAGGTTTCATCTTTTCTTTCTCTCTGCTTCAGTTTCTGTCTCTCCTCTCGTCTATCTGTGATCACTTGCTGTTGTTTGTTCCCTTGGATTCCCGCCCATGGCTTTATGCACCTGAGGAAATCCCCAACCGGTCATTGATGATCTCATCAGCATTGAAGAAATTCACCTCGTGTTTCCCTGTGTACAGATGTTCACCGAGTCACCTCCCTGGAGTGTTTTGAGCCTACCTGAGCTGAATAGAGTTGCCTGTTCCCTTTTCCTCTTCCACTTTGTACGTAGCACGTTTTTGGTGACCACTATAAATAAACACACTGAACTCTGATTCCTCTGAGTCCTGCTCTCGAGTCAACTGCAGTGTTTGTGACAGTTTTTCTCTTTACTTTTTTTCCAATGAGGTAAAATGAGACTCAAAATGACTTAAAAGATAACAGTGCAATTGTGATAAATCTAGAAGACTAGTGGAGCTTTGGTGAAGGAAACTCTCTGTTTGGTTTTGCTTTCTTTTTCTGTGCTGACAGTGACTGAACACAGGAAAATAAATTGTTTACAGTGAGGTCAGTTGAATTCAATTTTATTTATAGAGGACCAAAACATGATAACAATCACCTCAAGACCCTACAATAATACAGAGAAAACCCCAACAAACAGACGCCCCACTGTGAGCAAGCATTCAGTGACAGTGGGAAGGACAGATTTCTCTTTAACAGGAAGAAAGCTTAAACGCATTTTAAGCCTACCATACAGCAGCATTATGACAGAGATACGAAGCTGCCACCATGAAGACAAACTGGAACACTAGCATAACTTAAAAATGTCACTTATTACAGACCTCCACACACTTTCTGAACCTTCTTGAGAAAAGAAAAGCTTTGAATCATTTTGACTACAGAACATTGTTAAAGATTAAGCAGCATCTTCAAACAAAACACATGAACACACACTGAAGTTCACAGAGCCACTGACAAACAGAACAAAACAGGAGGTTTGACAGAGATGAAACAGATTTTACATGTTTGAAGTCTGCAGCTCATTCTCTACTGCGTGTCCAGACTGGTATGGCCCTGTTTGTCTTTTGTAGATCAAAAACCCAACAACAACAACAGCAGCAACAAGGAGCACAACTGACACTGGCAGACCAACTATCAGTCCAACAGATCCAGCCTCCTTCCCTCCATCCTCTGTGTGTCCTTCTGTCTGACCTGCAGGTGAGAAACAGGTGTGAGGTGTCAGCTGTCAGGTAGGTGATGAGTGAAGAACAGAACAGAATCCATTTCCTCTTCAAACTGCTGTCAGACATTATCTACTGCACTCTGATCACATCACTCAGACCAGCTGCTTTCTACAAAGTCTCATCAACAACATCTTTAGAAACAAACATCAACAACCAGGAAGCAGCTTCACCTCTGATCACACACACACTCAACTCTACTCACTCACCTGGAGGATCAACAACACTCAAGTTTACTGTGCTCAAGAGCTTCACATCATTGTTGTATCCAGCATGACATTCATATGTTCCCGCGTCATTCATGGTGATGTTTTTGAGAATCACTGAAAGATTTCCTGTCTTCTTCCACTCCGGATCTTTCAGTGTCACTCGACCTTTAAGAAATCCATGCTGGTAGTCATCATGAATGTGGTCATGTCTAAGGTAAAATACATGGTGCAACTGCAGGCCGGGCTTTTTCCACTTTAACATTATGATGGCTGCAGAGTGGCATCTTCTCCAAGTGTGACTGATACTTTTCTTTGATCTGAAAAAAAAAGAAAAGAAACGACTACAGTTTTCAATAATCACACAGCTAAATCAGTAAAGTTGATATATCACAGAGCACAGACACTGACAGAAAACAAAAGGTCTGTGTGAATTCAAAAAGGTTAGCTATTTAAATCCAGGCAATTTCAAACATCCAGGGTATCAAATCATTAACTTCAAAGTGCTTTAAATGAAGCCAGATGAATCCTGACTTTATAGACTTTTTTTTAAAGTCTGTAACCAAGGATGATGCATTTTGTAGGTGGAGCTGAACGGGTTAAAAAACCTTCATATACCTTGTGGAAAAACCAAGCATCGACAAACATACCTCTGTGTGTACTTCACAGGACTTTTATATATTTCCTGTATGAGTGTTGATTGATTTTTTTTTTTTATATAGCAGTCTGATGTACTCACTACCTGTTGCTTGAGGTGATGTTATAACCTGCAGCAGTCAAAGACATGGTCTGTGACAAACATGTCAAAATATAAACCGACTCTCTGCAGTGAATTGTGCAATATGTATGCCAGCTCCTGATTCATTCATTTCTACGCCTCCACTAACTCCCCAATGATCCACTAGATGGCATAAATGTGAACCTAACTATAACTGTTAACAGGTCACACACGACCACAGGCCTGTACTACAAAGCAGGATTTTGTCTCATGCAGGGTGAATCCTTGGTTTTCTTAACTATGAAGACAGGGTGACTGGGGTAAATCACCATGGTAACTTATTTACTTGATTAACTCAATTGTATTTTTTAAATAGCATCTGGTGTCCTTGTGTTATGAGCTTCAGTAAGCTAGATTCTTAGACACAATTTCCTGTTTGTTTGTTTGTTTGTTTGTTTGTTTGTTTGTGTTTAATTTCATTGTATTGCTCTATAATTGTAGTGGGGTGTGGTTAGTTGCTCTGCTGCAGGGGACGGGTGGAGCACTAATCATGCCTGAGTAGCCACCGAAAGCATAGAGAAGCAGGAGCAGCAGTAGGAAGGCACTGCTAAGAGATGAGGAGCTGAAAAGCTGCTCCTGAAAAGCACAAACTTGTTGAAAAAGCACACTGAAAGTAAAGAGTTTGCAATCACACTGCAGCGTGTGGGTCATTTATATATAAAACTAAAATAGTTTTATGGTATTTTAATATTAAACTAATAGAATACTATTATACTTTATTATAACTCTGACTCTCCTATGTCTTAATGATAAAGTTTTGATATTGATAAGTGCTACACTGCTTTTCCTCTCACACCACAGGCTTATCCACAGCAGTTGTGTTACTTGTATTTTGTATTTGTAACCTCTTCATGTTTTCCTATATTATTATTTACTCTGCCTTGGTAAAATCAGTCACTAGGCTGCTGGTACATTAGTTGGCCAGAGATTTCCAAATTCATTCCTTACGTGAATGAGTAAACCCTGGGTTAACTTAGAGAGCTGATAATCAGCTTTGTGTGATCATTTATCCCGATCACCACTGTTAGGGTAAGAGAATCCAGATAAGGCAAAGATGCCCTGGGTGTGCTGAACTTTCTTTCCAATTCAAGTGTATAATCGCAGCTACAGTGGCTCCTATAAGACATGTTTTAGGCAACTAAGAACAGAAGTAATCTGGACTGCAGCATATGTTGCTCTAAAAGCTTTATAAACCTTTCAGCATTCATAGTTCCTTCTAAAACATGCAAGCTGCCCTTACTGCGCTTACGCACCTTCATACCATAAGAGATGCTGGCTTTTAAACTAAGCGCTGATAACACACTGGAAAGTCATCCTCCGTTTTAGCACCGGGAAAGCAGCGTCCATAATTACCAAAAATAATGTATATTTGGACCATTATGAGCAAAGAACACTTGCCCACTATGAAACAGTTCATTTCAAATGAGTCTTTACCCACAAGACATGACGGCACTTCTGGACTATGTTTAAATATGCATCATAGAGCTTTAGTTGGCATCTGCAGGTGGCACAGTGGATTGTGTTAACCTACAGAGATTTCTGGAAGTATTCCTGGGCCATTTAGTAATGTTAGAGATACAATCAGATGAGTGATGCAGTTTGTTCTCAGGGATCGAAGACCATGGAAATCTAATGAATGTCTTCACCCTAGTCGCTTACACACAAAGACATCTTCAGTTTCTCTGACTCTTTTGTTGATGATGTACGGTAGGTGACATGAATGAGTTGAAGGGAAGTTATGAACTGTTTCTGACAAATAACACCAGGAACCTTTTCTATGTAGCTGACAGCTGGTAACTGTGCAGGGGCGGGTCTAGCAAAGTTTTGCCAGGGGGCCAGGTAGGGCATTAACAGGGACCAAAGTTTTTATCTGATGTAAAATGTATAGAAATCATACATATACCAACAAGACTGTCATGGTCCTGGGCCGCGCAAATAAGAGGGTTACTCGGCGGTCGGGGAGTGGTTTCGAGCCGACGACAAACGGCCTTACCCCGCTGCAGGCTTTTGCGCTCTACCTGGGACTTCCGCGCTCAGAGCTGCACAAGCTCCCTGTCTCTCCGGCGCAGCCTGGTTCGTCATCGGCTCAGCCAGCCGACATCACCGAAGTGCCTGCGCCCACTGCCTCGGGAACTCACGGCACAGTTCCCGGGAAAACACGACGCTCACGCCGTCGCCACGCTAAAGCTACTGAGCAAGCTCCGGTGGTGAGTGAATCTGACTGCTTTTTCCATGCGAGTTCCAAGCCCGACCGTCTCGGACAGTATTCGTTTTCTGAGTCCGCTGTTTTTCACGTCCGTAACTCACCAGAGAAGAACAAAAAGGTTGAATATGACTGTGTTTCTAGGCCTCATACTGTTTCTACGTTCGCCTCCGCTTCTATTACGCACGAGACTGACTTCATCACCACTCTAGAGACTGCTGTTCATGCTAAATTAAAGAATCCTGGCACTATAAGCCCCATGCGCGTCATCCCTGAGGCCATTAACTCTGGGTCTGTTAATTCTGGTCCTGCAGTGCCTACCCTCACGCCCGTGTTTGAGAGCGACTATGTTTCCTGTGCTCCTCCCAGGTCAGCAGCAATTAACTCACAGACAGATTATTTCACCGTAGAGAAGCAAAAGACCGTTTTTGAGCCGCATACTTGTGAACAGCACTGTGAAGTTAACAGTTCTGCGGTCTCTGTACCTGCTGAGTGTGAGACTGTGAGTGGTGTGTCTCCACTCCTGGACTATGCTGCTCCCCAACCTGTATATTTAGAAACGGTCTGTGTGAATGCTCCTGTGTCCATAACGGATCCACGTCGTCGCCGTTGCCTTCCGCACGGCCGGCCCCCTGAACTGTTTCCACGTCTCCACCGTTCCCGTCCGCATGGTCGGCCCCCTGAACTGCACTGTGTTTTGGGTTGTTTTTCTTGGGCTCCGGTGTTTGCTGTGCTCCTTTGTTTTCTGTTCCGTGCCCTCCGTCCTGGGCCCCCGCCGCCCGCCCTGGGTCGTTTTCTGTTTGGTTTTTTGTTTTCCTGTGTTTGGGCTGTCTGGAGCCAGCCCTTAAGGGGGGGGTGATGTCATGGTCCTGGGCCGTGTTGGCCCAGTATTCTTAGTTCTCTTGTATTTTTGTATTCAGTTCCCTGTTTAGGTTCTGTTTCCTGAGTTGCCCTGTTATGTGGTTCCCTGTGTGCTTTCCCTTTGTGACTCTCACCCCCTGTGTGCCCCTCTATGTATTCATGAGCCCTTGTCCCCTTTCGTGTTTTATTCCATGTTTTCCCCAGCCTGTTATGTCTGTGTTCTCCCCGTGCTCTCTCCTCCTGTCTGAACCTCTGTACTTCCTGTTTTACTTTGACAGTCTCTCGTCAGTATGCGTCATGTTGTGTTCACTCCTGCCCTGTCTCGTTATGATTATCTGTGTCAGCTGTGTTCCCCGTGTGCTCCCACTTCCCTCGTTAACCCTGTGTATTTATGTCTGCGTCTCCCTCAGTTCTGTGTCGTAGTCTCCCTCATGCTGCGTGGATTTCCCTGTGTCTCTCTCCAAGTATTAGTTTATTGTGCCCAGTTTAAGTTTTGTATTTTCCTGTCATCCTGTCAGCAATAAAGCTGCCTTTTGAGTTCATCCCTTGAGTCCGTGAGTTTTGCGATTGGGTCCTCATCCTGCCTGCCACACAGCCGACCATGACAAAGACAGTGTACATCACTGTCACAACAGCGTGTGTTTTCATTCAAACTGACAGACAGAAGCGAGGCTGCCATATCGCGCCATCGGCCCCTCTGGCCAACACCAGTAGGCGGTAGGTGAAGTGTCTTGCCCAAGGATATTAACAGAATATTAACGATATTAACGATATTAACAGAATTAAATTTTAAAAAGAAAACAGCTTTATTGACTAAATGCTGGGGAAAAAAAGATCAATACAGATCAAATCATCTAAGGAAAACTGACAGACAGAAACTGTAAATACAGTGAGGGGGATGTAGACAGTATATACACACAACACCCACACTCATACTAATTTGTGAGCTTAAATACATGAATATCTCTATGTCAACACAATGTATATGCTAGAAAAGAAATAGCATGAAGTTCACACTGCTTTGGTTGCTGTGTGTTTTGTAACACTGGCATGATGTTTATGGTGAGGTTGGAGTTTAGGCTACAGTGAAACTGCATTACTCCTGTTGTTTTTGAGGTATTAACAAATGGAGCATCAGTGAGAAAAGAAAAAAAACATTTGTCATAAAAAAATGTTAAGAAATACATCCCCTGTAATTGATAAATGTGTTTGTTTAGCATTTTTTTTTTAAATTTATAAATATATTCTTTATGTGTGTAGAACATCAGAAAGTAGAAAAAACTAGAGCTGCTCTGCTGATGGGAGGGGATGAAGCCCACCCACCAGTCTCTGTCTCTAGCTTTCTCTCATCTATGTGCCAGTAATCATTAAAGTAAAATGTTTATATATTATTTCTATCTATTTAAATAATGTTTGTTTAATTACACTTTGAATTCCAGTGTTTCAGTGAGTGGATAGTCTATTTTGGTCTTTACAGTCCACAGCAAAAATAATAATGAGAGAGTGCAACATTTTGTTTCATGCATTCACAGTTGTATCATAAGCATTAATTCAATAAATACAAGTCCTAAAGACTCTGGTTAATAGAAAAATGTGAATCCTTGTGACTGGCTATGCTTCGAAGCAGCAGGTAAAACACCTGCCGAAACTGCAATACCAACACTTCATTTAGTTGCAGTCATGTGCCCTGTGTGCTTTGAACAAGGCTTTGGAGCAGTGTTTCAAAACATCTGTGCTCCAGAAGCTTAACACAGTGTTGAAATGTCTGTTTCGTAGGCATGACAAAGACACCGAGGAAAAGACAGAGAGATGAGCCTGGGAACAGGAAGGGAGAAAATACAGGGATAAGGTACAACAAAGGTATTCACGTAGACAGAGCATTAAGGCCAGACACAGACAGGGCACTCAGGAATCAGAGGTAGACAAATGGACACTGACTGGTAAATGGACTAGTTCTTCAAGTCTGAGCATTTAAAATGATTTTGCACAATTTACTTCATCCATACACTTGTTAAAAATGCTTTTCCTATGTAAGTGTATTCTATCTTACATGCACATGCTTTCATATTCATATAAAAGCAACTTGGGGTTACTATCTTGCCCCAGGATATTTGGCATGCAGGACTGCAGCAGATGAGGATTAAACCAAAAACCTGATTAGTTGGTGACCTGGTTAACCTCCTGAGCCACAGCCACCCAAAAGACAGACTGAAGAGAAACAAACATAAACCAGAAATCAAGTACTTATAAAGTTAGGGCCTGAAAGGTTAAGGTCAGGAATTTCATTTTCTTTCTTGAACATGGCTAAGATTTCTTTAGAAATTGTAAGTTCTGTCTCAGCGCTGTCACTGTCATCGCTTTTTTGATATACAAATGTGACATTTTCTCCTTGGGAATCGTCATGGTGACCACCCTCCTGGATCTGCATGTCATGCAGGGTTTCTTCTTCTTCCAATTTGACCTCATGAAGGTCAATTTTTCCATCCAAGTCCTTGTTGTAGCAAAAAGCAGCCGCAGCTTTGCAGTCACTTTGAAAAGTGTTTTCCTGCAGAAAAAAAAGACAAAGTGTTGACAGTATTAATACTATTACATGTAAAATACAAAACAATGCTCGTACATCACAGACTTTGCCTTCCTCTTTTTTTAACTTGCAAGTTGAAACTCACACACAAGGACACTCGAGTGTAGATTTTTATACAAAGTGTTTTGCTATGTAATTTTTAGTGTGTCTGTGTGTGTTTTCTCTTACATCTTCTATTTGTCCAGAATCACCAGCTGTTGTCTCTCTTGTACTGATTAAGAAAAAACAAAAATACAAACGTGAGTAATTATCCTTTGCCACACTCAGTCAGCAAAATCAGATTAAACTGTGAGTAAACCTACAATGTAAACAATGGAACTTACATTTCCATGCCTTTGTAAGATGTGCCCTCCAGAAGTATAGATTCAGCTTGGTATCTGCACATTTTCCCGCTGCTTTGCAACCATCGAATCAAAACCTTAACAACAATAAAGTTAAAGTTACCACCTTTAAGCTGTATTTCTTGTATAGATGTTCACTTGAAGTTCTGCAGTTTTCATTCTCCGTTCAAGAAATTAATTATAGTAAAAACCACATGTCCTAAATTATGCTTGTCTGTTTCTGACACATATAATTCGTTCAGAATATCTACAACATTTTTTCAATCTTTGATCTTTTTTGTTCTCGGCTCACCTCTGGCAAAATGACCTCTCTAAGGTATAGCTGCTCCTCCACTGGCGTTGACAGAATTCTTTCAAGTCTTTGGATCATTTCTTCTGTCTGGAATACCAAAAAGGACAGAAGACATGGGGTAAAAGCATAGGACACAGGTTGCATGTCTGGTGCACTGTCACTGTCAGCTCGAATATGCTCCCACTCCCACAGAGCTAAATGTATTATTGGTCATGTTTCTTGCCTGCCTGATTAATGTTGTTAAGTTTGTGTCATGCCTGCGTCTTGTCATGTTTTCTTGTTTATTGTAAAAGTCCAGTTTTCATGTCTTTGTGTTTTGGTTTACATTTCCTGTGCATCATTATGTTCATGCTAGTCAGCTGTTTCCTCATGTGTCTCCACTCCCCCTGATCACCTTATGTGCATGTTTAAGTCCTTTGTCTCTTACTGTTCTTTGTCAGGTTGTCTGACATAGTTTTCCCTCATTGTTTCACTGTGTTTCATAGCATTCCTAGATACTCTGTGTTCATAGTTTTTCATAGTTGTTTTCACAGAGTGTCATAGTCTTTTAATTTACACAGTGTTTTTAGTCCCCTTAGTTTTCCCAGTTTCGGTGTGTCTCTAGTGTTATTCTCATGCCATCAGCCACAATAAAGGCTCACTTTATTTTTGGAAACTTAGTTGTGTCTCCACCGTGTCTGCTTTTGGGTCTACCTCATCTACACACCCCGCCGTGACACAATTTACTGGTTAAGAAAATGTCCAACAAAGTTTTTCTTGCCACCATCACCAAGTAAAAGTAAAATTTGCTTGTATAGTGCAATGTATAGAACTAATGAAATAAATGTAAAAAACAATAAACAGTTGTCACAAAGTGTCTTAAAGTCATTTAAAATACATGGTAGTAAAATGAATATAAAACTATATATTTTTGTAGTATTACCATCCCATTACTAAGCCTTAGAATGGCTTATTTCAGTGTTATTATGCAGATGTTGCCACGCAGTTAGAGTTTTGGCTTATTAGTTATGTTAATCCTGTTATGGGATACATTCATCCATCCACTTATTTAACTACATATTCTGTTTACTGTCACAGCAGGGCTAGAGGCCCCAGCTGAGGGGGGGCAAATGTTGGGTAGACTTTTTGCAGATTAATAGTTGAAGGGCATGATATAAAATCTGTTTTTTTGAATTTGTTTCTGTTCAGTGCACTGCAATTCAGTTTTTATGCACATAGAACCAAATCACAACAACAGTTGCTTCAAGACACTTTATATTTTTTAATGTAAAGATCCTGAAATGTTTAGGTTATGTAAACATACTTGAGTGAAAAACTACAGATTACTATGGATGCTAAACTCAAGTTGTAAGTGTGAATAAGATCATAAACACTGAATATACATACCTTTATGTCACTGAATAAAGTAAAATGTTCACTGTAATGTTTGCGAAGTTCAGGATCAAATTCTCTGTGATTCCACAGATACATCCGATTGGAGAGAACAAGTCCACTCTGCAGTTTTCTTTCCAAATCCTGTAATATTAGAATATAAAATGTGATTTAAATGTATGGTAGCTGATAACATGACATACAGGTTAGTGAAGAAACGTTAGAATGCATTAAATCACCTTAATTTCTTCATCTGAAAGGATTTCTGTAACTGTAACAGCCTCCAGCATGTCACCTCTGTTTGAGACAAAAGCATTGCCCATGAGCCTTAAATTAACCACAATCTGCAACATTTGTATTTAAATCTTTATACTGTACAGGTCAGATGTTTACCTACACTTATGGTTGTCATGGTAATTTGTGGATTCTAATGATTTTTTTTAACTGTTCTGCTTCCAGGGTAAAATAATCATACAAAATAATCTTAATGATAATACTTTATTGATCCTTAAGGAAATTATGTGGGTTACAGTTGTTTCAACAAATACAAAAATTGGGTGCACTAGTTTGAATTTATTTTGGTATATTCTTTTAGCCGCACAGAATCAAAATTCTGACTTGATATTTGAGTATTGGAAAAATTAGTAGAGTTCTTAAGCCTAATGACTTTGCTTGGAGCTCTTTACCCAGCTCTTTAGCATAGTCCAAAAATTTTAAGTTTGAGGATTTAGGGAGGCCATTCCAAAAGCTTAATATTAGACTGTTTTATGTATTCCAAAATGAGTTGTGATGTGTTTTTGGTATAAATGTCCTGCTGGAACACCCAATTGTGTCTAAGTTTCAACCTTCCAGCTAATTTGACAGAAACTGGAAGAATTTAGAGGTAGTCCCTATTCTTCATTAGTCAACCTACTTGTACCAATATACCAGGTAACACCTTACAGCCCAGAGTATGATGCTATCACCACAATGCTTCACCTTTGGCATAATGTTCTTGGTTTTTGGCTTTTTAGTCCTCCAAACACATATTTTCCTAAATAGCTCAGTGTTACGGCCCTAGCAGGGACTCCGTTTTAAAAGACCTTCGCAAGCTGTGTAAATTTACAATTCTCCTTCTTATATCTTCACTTAGACTTTCTCATTATTCGGAGTATTGGTCAGTCCAATAAGTGCTGTCAAATAAATTACTTTTGGGTGATCAGAAATGAGAAGGTAATAGGCCTTAGCCTTGACAAGGTAAATAGCATCATAGAACCTTGACAACCACTTGTTTAAACACTTTAGTATATGTCTATATTTGAGCCCTTATGTACAATTTTGACTCTGTGGACCAGAGAAAATCTAAAATAAAAATTGTGCACTACAAGTCATTCATGATATTTGTGATGCAATCATTCCACCCTGGAAAAAGAATAGTTTAAAGAAATCATTACCGAACCACAAAATTAAATGTTAATGCTTATGATGACCATATGTAAACTTACAACAACAGTATGACAGTAACTGATATTCAAATCAAGAGTTTCTTACACATTAGTTGTAAGGTTGCATCCGCAAACAAAACCCTTTGATTCCCAGTCTTTCGAGTCTCCCTCCACACCAGCACACTCAAAATGCAGACATTTTTTGCAGACAGTGCACAGTAGCCACATACATTGATTTCTGTGGTCATGAAAAACACTGTAGAAAATCAAAGTGAATTTTAAATTTCTACCATGTTTTAAAAAAAAGAATAACTTTCATTCTGAAATGTTTGATACATAAATAATGTTTAGTTGTCAGTGTTGTTATGCACACCTGGTTTTCCCAGTCACTCTCTGGAACAAGCATGCCTTTATTTGCATGGCCATGCAATGAATCCCTGAGTCGGTCTGTTCAACTCCAGCTTCTTGTATTTCCATTTCTTTCTGTCGAATCTTCAACATGTCTTCCATAGTCGGTGGGAAATCCTAAATAACAAAACCCTTAATATTATCACACAATATTTCATATACTACCAGTAAAGATTTTGTTATACTCAGATATCTATTTCTCTAACCTCAGCTTTCACATTTTTCAGCATTTGTGTAGCGTGGTGCAGACGAAGAATCCTGCACTCACTAAGGGTCAGAGCATCATCAGTGACCTTGTGATGTAGGACTTCATTTTCTGCAGCCTAGTTTGAAATAAAATTAACAATGATGACCCAACACGTGAGCAACCAATAAATCATGCAAAAGTAGCAGCTCCCAGGACAGCAAACTCACCGAACACACAAAAACACCACAATTAACGGAGTCCTCCTGCTTCCACTGTGGAGGATATTTGACTGTCCAACCTTGAAGCCCACCAGAAAACCTGAAGACGTTTCTAAAAAAGAGAGTGGCAGCAGTTCAGCTCCATCAGTATCGCATTCATTTACCTGCAAACTAAAACTGTAGCACAAAATCTCCTTTTACCTGAGCAGGTCCATGTCATCATCACTGATGCTGCTGGAAGTCATCAGTGAGTCGTATATTCTAATCTGTTTGGCTTTGAAGTCAAACACCTACAAACATATATAATCTTAAATGCTCAGAAAAATATAAAAAGAGTAAATGTTATAGGCTGAAATCTCTTTCCTAAAATGTTTTGGCTCACCCAAAGGATGAAATGGTTGCCTGTCTCTGGTGAAGAATGACCCACAATTCTGGGAAGGAATATCTTTCCTGAGTCCTGTAGCACAAACGTAACAGTTGTAGGTGCACACGGGTCATGTAGCATGTAAAAAGCAATATTGTTTTTGTAAATTTATGTTTGGGATTTTTTATTTATTTATTGTTTTTATGTTTTTAATTATGCAAAAAGGACCTACCGGAATGCATTTGGCAACTTCATCACTGACTGCTCCAGATTCGGTCCATTCCCGGTGCCACAAAGTGAAATCAAAGGTGCCTAAAGCACCACACTGTCAAATAGAACATCTCATTAAGCATTTCATAAATACTCATTGACCAATGAAAATATCATAAAGGAAACAAATGAAAATGAGTCACCTTGTTTTCTTGAGCGAGCTGCCCCACCCGATAGTTAACAGCCTGGAATGTTTACGAAAACAAGATTTGTGGCTGGCAGATGATTTCTTAACAAACAAAGCTCTTAATTGTGGTAAAAAACAAAAACAATTTTATTTTTCAGCACTTACATCATCTGTCAACCACGGCGATGACAACGATGACTGAAGCAACAAGTCTAGTGGGCAAACGCTGCTAATGTCTTTTATTGAGACTGGAAATATTCGTGAAACATAAGCCAGGGCTTGAGTTTCATCACGGGATCCAGAGAGTAGCTGATTGAGTTTCTCCTTTATGCGCACAGAAAGATAGCATACTAACTCTTAAGAACTTTAATAATGTTCTGTATGTCAACATCAAAGTGCAATACGAGGGTTTTTTTTACCTTCTCATCATCACTTGTGGCATATAATTGTGATATGGATGAGGATTTCAACACACTGTGTTCCTCCCCTTCTAAAAAACAAAACAAAACTGAGCAATGATCTATCGTCTAAACAACGCATTTCATGTTTTTCAAGCACTCAAACTGTTTGCTTACTACAAGGCTCGAACTCAAAAATTCATACAATTTTTTTCCCCAAACACACTAACACAAAAAACCAACACCATTGACTGAGGGAGCCGGGGAATAACACAATAGCCTTCTCACTAGTAGATGACATCCTCTACCTTCCCAGCCAAAGACACCTGTGCTTACAAAACTGTGATATTTTTATGAGTTATTATTATATCATATATCAGTCAAACCTACCAGCAGTATGAAATCCCAACATCCCATGCAGTCCAACAGACAATTGTGTGTTGCCCAAAGCCTCCATCTCAGCCTTAAATGTCCTGTTAATTTTTTCATTGTGTAGTTCAATCAACACTCTCACAGTCTGTTTGAAGTGGGATTCATTCATTTGGCACAAAGATTGCCAAATGGATTCAAGCTCTTGATTGAACTGTTTTGCTACTGCAGAGTTGACCTCTCGTCGAAGTGTTGGGCAGATGACAAGGCTTCTTAAATTATCTTCTGGATGTCTTGGATTTATTTGGTGGAATTGATCATACAGTGAATACCTGTCAGATGTCCTTGTGATTGGATGTACTGCTGGTGTTCCATTTATATTTTGCTGTAACTTCACTGGTAATGGAAATCTGAGGTTCTTCACCCATTGCATTTCAACCTTTAGTTCATTTTTGGTTGCTAGTTTTAGATTATCTGTGGTTGGTGCACAAAGTCTTCCATCGTGTGGCTTAAAAAACATCTGATTAGTTTGGTCATTAGTGTGGCTGGCAACCTCACCAGCCATGTCAGAAATGTAACAGGTTGGAACGTGCTTAAAACTTAGCAAGCCATCTGCATGGTCCCTTGCTGACTCCATCCAGAAAAGAAAATTGATATAATAAACAACACCATGGACACAGGAGAAATGAAGTACACCACCTAAAAATATATATAAATTACAAAAAATTATATGTCAAAAGTACTTTTTTAAAAATTTGAGGATGTTCAAAGAGAAAAAAAAACTCATCACCTGTTTTTTGAAGTTTCTTGGAAAGTTTTGGGTGTAGTTCCTTGAATCCATTAATCATACCCAGTGCATTCTGGGATTCTTTTTTCTGGTTCTATAAAAAGAAAGATCCACAGTAACAATGACAAAAGTAAATGTTAAAAAAAACCAACAAATATAAATTTGATTAGTTTTACCTTCTCTGAGTCAGTGGTTTGAAGCATTATGTCTTCAATTATTTGTTCTGGTGAATGTTTGTTCTGATCATTTTTTTCTTTCAGTGCCTTTTTAATCTCAGTTTTTGGAAGGATATCCCTCAATCTAGTGTGCTTTCCCATCCATGGTGCCATAGTAGACTGGTGAACAGATTTGCAGTATGGGTTTGCAACAGATGTTCCTATTTGGAAGACACAGTCTTTTGATTTGTACAAATATTCATAATAGAGACAGTGTTGTGCTTTATAATTCTAGACGGTCCTAAAACTATTGTTGTGTAAAGTTCTCACACTATAACAAACCTGCTATAAGGCCTTCTGCTATGAGTGATTTGTCCAGATCTGTCCATGCCTTGACGATATCCACTTCAAGATCCTTGTCAGATATGGTATCTGGATCTGGCCTTTCAAATGATCCAACTTCAAATGAAATTAAACACAATTAACAATGCAGTTTTATCTAATTCTTCACCGAAATTTAGTAGTTTACACATTTCCAAGAGAAAAGACATTGTCCTTACGAGGTACATCAAAGCCTAGTTTCCAGTTGCCATCTGCCACAACCACAGCTGGGTGGTGTCCACACTGGTAGCAAAAGAAGTTGAAGTCAAAGTCTGATAATGACAAAAAGTGGTGGAATGCCTTCTTCACCATTTGGTGGTGGTAGCGATTGTCATTAAGTACTGACAGAGTGTCCAGCATACGTCCACTGGTTGTCTTGTTCTGCAATTAAACAACATATAGAATTGGCTTTCAATGTCCAAACATGTTGAGATTAATTTTCTCAAAATATGGATATGTTTTGTTATTGTTGTTATTTGTAATAAACTTCCTTAATGCACTTTCCAAATAGTGGTTCCACAATTCATTGTTAGTTGGCTTACCTCCAAACCTGACAGCAGGAGTTCACATAGAGGTAGTGTTAATAAGATGTGGTTGTTAAAATTGTGGAAACCAGAGGAATACTCCTGAAATCTCACAGTGTTAGCACACCGTGGGCACTCTTTCATAGCAACGGAGACACCTGATAATTAAAGAAAAGTACTTTGTAATAGGTTGAAGATAGTTGTATGCCAAAGGCATACACATAACACTGTTTGCATGTTTTGTTGTTGTTGTGACTTACCTTTGTGGAAATTGCTAAGACCATATATCACAGCTTGGTTGGTGATAACTTTTGGGGCGTTAAGCTGAGGAGGGGTCGGCCCTGGACAGTAGGGACAGGTGTTTTCCCAAGGAACAAAAGATGGCGGTGGTTTTTCCTCTTGAGTGCCTAACTTCAGGTCCTTCGGACGTGGAATACGCTTTTTGGTGTAAATATATTCTGTCATCCTACATATTTTTGCTGTGGATATATTTTTTGATGTCTCACTAATAATGCTGTTCTCTGATGTCTCCTGGAAAATCCACCACATTCCCATCATTACGTGGATACATTGCTGAGATCGTTCTGTTCCCTGACACTGGCAATTCCATTTTCTAGTTACTGAATCAAATGTCACCCTTGTCCTCTGGAACTGACACCAGTGGTCAGTTTCATTTGTAAAAACTGAGAAAAAATACCACTGTTGTGAGGGCCCCTGATCTTCATAACACACAGGAAATACGCTATCAACACCACATTGTTTGGCAGCACTGTCGAGTGCCTCACATTTTGCGCCCCACTCAGATGACATTAGCCCTCTGCTCAACATGTCCTGAAGTGATTTTGATGTAAGGACTGCTGGCTTAACATATGGCTTGGCATTTTTTGTTCTTTCTAAATGAACACATTCTTTTCCCGGATTTCCCGAAAATCGAGCCATCTGCATGAACCTGCGACACTTCTCAACCTCACAGTCTATTTGTGGTGGATTAGCAGACTTCATGACGTGAATTGGAAAAGCTGGACTGTGTTGTGTTTCTGTGTGTTCTGGTGTGACATAAATGCCATTTATAACATCAATACATGTCATCGGTGCAGAGTCCAGGTGATGTACTTCTCTGATGGGTCTTTTTATGTGTGGCTGTTTACTCATCATAGCTGTGCAGGGGGTGCATAAAAATTGTTCAGGCTTTGAATCTGAGTCCTCTGGGGAATCATCACTAATGTTTTCAGCCTTTCTTTTTAAAGAGCTTGGGGTTTCTATGCAAAAAAAAAAAAAAAAAAAAAACAGCTGTTAATCACATCATTCTAAAATCTAATAAAGATGCTTTTGTTTCATTCTGAAAATAAATTATTGCCATGAACTGATGTTGCTTTTTTAAAGGTATAGGCACAAGAGTGGGTTCAAAGATGGGGAACAACTATGACAGTGAGGTAATTGCATCACTGTTATCTATCTATCTGTATATCAAAGTATAACAGTATAATCATAAAATAAAATAGTGTTAAATTACCTTGTTTTTTGCTTGATTTGATACCTGCAGAATAAAGAAATTGAAAAAATAAGGCACAAAGTATGTTATATATTGGTATAATAATATGGATGTCTTTTCATTTAAATTTAACTTTAAAGACCTCTATAAAAAAGAACATGCTTTAATGATGTCGTGCATCTTCACTAAAAGATAGCTATTCTCCCCCTTCTTGGTAGTTATATGCTGAGAAGATCTGTGAATATTTGCGGATGCCATAGCAGAACTCTTACCATGTCTGTCTTTTAAATGTTTCGTGAAGATAGAAGATCGTGTTAAAATTGCAAAGTTACACAACGGACAATGGTAATGGCTTCTCTTTGCTCCTTTGACATCCTTGCAATAGCAGGCCACCACAAATTTCTCTGAAAAACAAGCGAGTAAATGCTTTTCAGTACATGAAATGGTTAATACAAAGTCACCTAGTCAGTGACACCTTGGGGAGAAAGGCATACTGGCAATCCAGGGACCAAAAAAGCCAGTTGAAAAGAAAAAGTATTCATACTGGATATTTGCACTGATATGGACTAGGCCAGGGGTGGGCAATCTCAGTCCACGAGGGCCGGTGTCCCTGCAGGTTTTAGATCTCACCTTGGGTCAACACACCTGAATCACATGATTAGTTCGTTACCAGGCCTCTAGAGAACTTCAGGACCTGTTGAGAAGCTGATTTAGCCATTTCAATCAGCTGTGTTGGTTCGAGGACACATCTAAAACCTGCAGGGACACCGGCCCTCGTGGACTGAGATTGCCCACCCCTGGACTAGGCAATATGTTAGGAATGAAAGGCTGGCACAACATTTTAATGGCACTGAAAATAATCAACTAAGGGCTCTACTCTGATACATATTTCTTTAATTATTTTGAGCAACGCACATAAACTAATACACATATTTTATCACACACAGCATGACAAACATCCAAATTGGCCAAAAGATTTTTTTTCTGGAGACACACATACACACACTAGACTAGACTTCGAAAAGAGACATACAAATAATAAGAGCAGAATGAGATTACGTGGGTTTATCCACGTAGAGCAGACCTACAAATAATTAAACTAGACTAAACACACATCATTGGACTCTGTAACTTTTTATACACCACAATTCATATTTACACAGCTGTGCACCTATAATACCTGCCATATGATTTAGAAATAGCACTGTTAATACTCGTGTCCCTTTTTTCTTAAGAGAAGACTAAAAAGGAACACAAGCAGATTACTAACAGCAAACAAATTAAGCCAAATAAACAAATATGCCTCGAGAAAATCAGGGGAATTATAAACTGATTTAAATAATGACAAACTAATAACCAAGACAAACATTTAAATACTAAATTGAAGAATAGTGTAGTGTGTAGTAGAGATGGACCGATCCGATATTACGTATCGGTATCGGTCCGATACTGACCTAAATGACTGGATCGGATATCGGAGAAAAATAAAAAATGTAATCCGATCCATTAAATATCACGAAAGCACCTCACAAAACTTGCAACATGCCGTAACTCACCTCAGAACGTTAGCATGTCGGAGCAGTATGCATCACGTGATAGAGCGGCTGTGGCATGCTGTGGCATGCGGGACCTGTGGTCTGGATAGCATGTGGAGCTTCGCTAGCAACCCGGCATTTCATCTCCGACAAAGTTATCCCCGAGAGAAGTAAAGCAAGTGTGTAAGTCCATCTCTGAATGTTTGTAAAGCATTCCTGCGTTAAGCTTAACGAGCGACTGCCTCTCGCTCTCTGGCTGCTACTTCAATCATGAAACTGCTTAATGATCAGCTGATCGGCTTTTCTGTCGCGAGTCCGTCTTTGTTTTTGGCCCACTTTGCACCAGAAAGAGGAAACCAGCGGCTGAACAACAGCAGCACGTTTAAGCTTGATAAGCTGTTGTTAGAATTTAGTTAATATTACTTTCTACACCAGGATCTTTTTCTACGTAGCTGACGCTGGTAACTGTGCAGGGGCGGATCTAGCAAAGTTTAGCCAGGGGGGCCGATAGGGCATTAACTGGGAAAAGGGGGCACAAAGACATACTTTTCTTTCTTATTCTCACTTAAAATGTCTAGCTTTTAATAAATAATTATCTGACACACAAAGTTTTAATTTGATGTAAAATGAATAGAAGTCAATTACTGTATATAGTGACTATTAAGTCTAATATATATACCCTAGTAAGCTATAGTACTTTTTCCTTTGGGAAGGTACCATCTGTGCAGTCTGCAATTTTGTTGAAGAAAGATGTTGAATCTATTTAATATTTCTTGAAAAATAATTGATTTCTGTGCATTTTTTTTTCACACTGCATCAAATTAAGGTTGATTACGTCGATTAAGCATCATGAGGTGGCGCGTGAGGGGTGGTTCCCTATTTTTTATTTATTTATTTTTGTTGTTGCTGGGAGTTGGAACCCTATTAGTTAGGTTGCTTAATATTTACGCTAAGTACTCTTTAAAATACCAGAATTAGTATTTTAGTATTTAGTATTTATTTATTTATTGTCATTGTCAAGAACAATGAAATTGCGTTTGGGGCTTCCATACAACCCAAAAAAAAGAAGAAAATAATAAATACCCCTTAAAACCCAAGTGTACATATTTAACCCAGTGTGACTCCAATGCAATAAGACAATCCTTAGCAATAATGTTCGTAGAAATTCAGACAAAGACCTGAGAAACATGACAAAATACAACAATGCAACCCATTCAATATTATTGTACTGTGAGATATGATATCAGATATGATAGTTATCTATTTAAGAAAGAGGGGGGGGGGGGGCAGGAGGGGGAAGAGAATAAAGATATGATGCACCAATGCAGACCAGTTCATTGCTATTAAGAAGTTGGATATGGTTATTGTCCGTGAGAGGGGGGCAGAGAGTTCAGGAGCCTCACAGCCTGTGGATACAGGCTGTTGGCCAGTCTGGATGTTCTGGCCTGTATAGACCTGTACCTTCTCCCTGAGGGCAGCAGATGGAAAAGGTGGCGGGCAGGGTGATGTTGGTCCCGCAGGATACTGTGCACCCTCCTCAGACAGCGAGTGGGGAAGATATTACTGATCTCTGGCAGACTTGTTCCAATAATTCTGCCAGCTTCTTTCACCACCCGCTGGAGTGCTTGCTGATCGGCCTTGGTGCAGCTGGGGAACCACACTAGAAATAGGGAGGATGGTGTAGGTCTAAGTTTATTATCCACAGGCTGTGAGGCTCCTGAACTCTCTGCCCCCCTCTCACGGACAATAACCATATCCAACTTCTTAATAGCAATGAACTGGTCTGCATTGGTGCATCATATCTTTATTCTCTTCCCCCTCCTGCCCCCCCCCCCCCCCCCTCTTTCTTAAATAGATAACTATCATATCTGATATCATATCTCACAGTACAATAATATTGAATGGGTTGCATTGTTGTATTTTGTCATGTTTCTCAGGTCTTTGTCTGAATTTCTACGAACATTATTGCTAAGGATTGTCTTATTGCATTGGAGTCACACTGGGTTAAATATGTACACTTGGGTTTTAAGGGGTATTTATTATTTTCTTCTTTTTTTTGGGTTGTATGGAAGCCCCAAACGCAATTTCATTGTTCTTGACAATGACAATAAATAAATAAATACTAAATACTAAATTAGATTGATCAGTATTGCTGAACTATGAAATATTTTTTTTGTATACAGGTATAACAGAATAGCTTTAGTGTAGTTGTTGTTTTAAACTTGAGTATGAACTTGCAGACTTGCAAAATGCAGCAAGATATTTTAAAAAACAGTTTTGTTGATTAAAAAACACTATATCGGATTCATATCGGTATCGGCAGATATCCAAATTTATGATATCGGTATCGGTATCGGACATAAAAAAGTGGTATCGTGCCATCTCTAGTGTGTAGTAATCCCCAAGTCCACTTTGTTTACACATACATCTAGTCCTTACCTTGTTTTTTTTCCAAAAAATAAATTCCATCTTTGAGATGCTTTTTGTGAAGGTGATCCTTGTTTGCACGTTCTTTCTTTTGACAAAACACACATTTATCACCAGCAAGGGCCATCAGTGATGCAACATCACTGAATACCTGATGTGCACCTGTGAAGAACAGAAACGACAAAATTTATACAGAAAGTAAACGCTCTGAAACATTTTAGGTTTTCAAATACCGGAAATTTTTTTTTTCAGGTTTGATGCAAATGACTCAATATTGCACTTTAAAAATGTGAATTTGTGTTCTGTGTGAATTATTATGTGTTGAGCTTCTCACCTTCCTTTTTGTCCATGTTTTAAGAAGATGCAAACACACCCAGGAATCAAGAGAAGAGCCTGGAGACACATTAAACTAATTTAGAGAACAATGTTAGACAATTGGACTTAAGAATAAAAAGCTTGGTGTAGATGTAGATCAGCAGGCAATGCACCACTTATTCTATGTATACTCAGTGTTTGTGTATTTGGTTACATTCAAATTTCAGTATAAAATTCTGAACTGGTTAAAGCAATTGTAATTGTCACTTTAGAAAAAAAAGGTAAGTATACTAAGGTGCATGTTTTACAACATCTTCAAAATTAACCTTTAATGTTTTCTAATATTTTTCTAACTGGGTCAGTATTTAAGGCACTTACCGTTGTTCTGAAGAGATCTCATAAAACACAAGCACTCTTCTAAGCATCAGGATGAAAAAAAATTGTCCACTAAAAGATAAGAAAGTTTAAATTACACCAGCTGTTTCCCTTTTTTAAATAAATAAATAAAAGATGTCAGTCTACCTGTCCCACTCAGCTGGGACAGGTACAGTCAGCTGTTTTGCTATAGAATACCTGTCCAAACCTGCCAACAGTTTAAGCACCATTCAAGCAACCACTGGGTGTGTCTATAAGGAGTGGCAACCTCTTTCATGGCAATACACGCACATTGATTGTGAACCAGGAAGAGGTTTATTAAACAAAGAACAAAATTCTTCCTCTCTGACTGTGGGTTGTAGATGAAGCTTCTCTTTCGCTTTATTTCTGTGCCTGTATTTTTTATGTATTTATTTATTGTCCATGGACCAGCAGATGGAGCAGAAGCGAGACGATCCGAGTAGGTACTAAAGGAAAAGGACTCAACGCTCTGTTTGTGATCTATTGTACTGCTATGTCAACACATTGTGGCTTTGTGCTTTGTATGTATGGCATATGTGACATTGAGACAAGGGTGTTACATTACCCTTTACATTACCTTTACATTACCTGTCAGATTTTCAATGTGGTTTCATAACATGTGTTTTAAAAACTGACTTAAGATATGCTAATTATTTAAATATTTATATATTATTTACTTATTTCTTTGCACATTTATAAAACTAAAGAAGATCTTATTTCTTGGAAGTTGTGTTTATAATTTGCTCTCCTTCCACTAAATGGGACTGTAACATTTGCCTCTCAATAGTACTCCATAAAGCTCCATGGCGTTTTTGGGTTTTTTCTGTGTTTTAACCCTCTCCAGGCAGACATTGCAGATTTGCAACAGTTAAAAACTAACAACCTGATTACTCCACATACATATTTTTTGAGTTTCTTTTACTCACAAGTACCACTGCAGGACTTGGTTGTGCATTAGCAACAGAAAACTTAATTTGGGCCTGAGAGGGTTAACTTCAAAATATATGGTCGTGAAATTTATCAAGCACCAAAACTACAACTTGTCAAAATGTCCTACAGTTCCTACCGTTCAGTTCTCTGAAGTCTTATTTTCCTAATATCATGGAGCAAGGTTAATTCTAAAATTGAGTGCCCCTGGGTGCTTACTTTTGCTAAAATTCCCTGTTAGTGTTGGCATAAAAGAGCAGATATTAAAATAACAACTGTAATAATTGTTGGAATTCTGTAGTTTGGTTTATTGATACATATTGTCATATCATCATTACGAAACAAAACTGGAAAGACATTAAGACATTATTCTTGTCCAACTGAATTTAATATATCATTTCGTGTCATAGCTAGTGTTCCTCTTTTCATTCGTTTATTTACTTTCAGAATATTAAACAGGAAAGATAAAAGGAATACGTGTGAATAACTTACACTAAAACAAGGTGATGCGATATATCTGTGAAGGTTCTCAATCATCCAGGTCATCGTAGTCTAAGAAGCTTGGAAAGAAAAGTGTCTGGACTTCTTTAAGTTGCTTGAAGACGTTTCACCTCTCATCCGAGAAGCTTCTTCAGTTCTAGGGTCAAATGGTGGAGAGTCCCAGATTATCTTTGAGATCCCTTCGCAGACGCCTCAACGCCCACTCACATCCTGGGCCATCTGACCTCAGGAAATAACATGATAGGGTGGGACTAGGTTCCACAATGAGCTCACCCAAAACCTTGGCTGATTGTGACCCACACCCGCTTTCACACCTTGGCTCATGTGATCAATTAGAGGATCATTTAGGGGATCATTGTCCCTCTCGGTGGGTCACTCCCACAGGGCTTATAACTGGGACTCTCCACCATTTGACCTTAGAACTGAAGAAGCTTCTCGGATGAGAGGTGAAACATCTTCAAGCAACTTAAAGAAGTCCAGACTTTTCTTTCCAAGCTACTTGGACAAGGCGGATGCGATCAATTCCTAAAGGTTATGTCATATGACACACAAGCACTGATGCACACTGAGAAGCACCGAGAAATCTTTCAATTCATGCTGTGAACATGAACTCAAGACCCCTGACCTCTGAATTGTCATTCACTGCCCTGACAACAACTAGACATAACACAGAAGAGGAAGCACTTTCTGCACTCACTCGAAAGAGCACCATCAGCAGTATTAGTTTGTTTTCTAACAACAAAATCTCAACTCAAGAGGAAAAACTTCAAGGCCAATATCAAAACAAGGCTTACTTGTTTTTACATTGAAAGTAGATTTGTGTGTGTTAGAAGAAGCTTTGTTGGAATTTCTTTGATGTGTTGGTCACAATCCTAAATAACAGTGCTTTGATGTCACTTGTTTCAAGTATGTCTGTTTTACACTATAATTTACGCCGATAAACATAAACAGCTTCTGAGTGTATGTCGGGAAACGGGGAGAATCCCAGAAATGGTGGAGTCTGTTGTTTGTCTTTGAAGATGGGGAAGAGGCAAAATGCTTTCTCTGCAATTAGAACAACACATATTTTTAGCCTATCATTTAGAGCAATGCCTTTATTTCTCTTATGTCCTGCATGAAGAAAGACAGTGAAGGTGGCACTGAGAGCGGTCTCTGAAAATGAACAGTCCAGGTACCTTTTAAATACAGTCAACAGAATAATTCCGCAGTTGTTGTTTGATTTTTTGTTCTTTGATCTCCTCCTTCAAAATCCCATATTACCTTCTATATGTTGAAAATATGCATGACACTTTTGAGAACCATACTTTCCAAGCTATAATACTTTTCAACCAATTAAGTTGACCTTGAACACCTTTGTGAGTAGGGCAGATTTTAATGAACTGCTAACACGACCCTGCTCTGAAACGCTACAGTTTTATCAGAATTCATTGAAAACTTTTGTAGTTATTGTATTTACACACAATGCAAACTCTATCAAAAACATAACCTTCTTGGTGAAGGTAATAAAGCTGAAAGCCACTGAGTGTGAGAACAGGGAGAAATAAAGCAGGTCTAAGTCACTTCTGAGGCTGTTTTGAACCACTTACTGTTGTTCTGAAGAGATCTCTTAAAACGTCCAAGACTCTTCAGAAAAAGAAATGCCCACTGAAAAGGTTTGAATCCATTCCCGGAGTTGTCATCCCTCTTTGCATTAAATATGTCAGTCTGTTTGCGTAAGACTCAGCAGGATGCCGGTATACTATCTGCTGTGCAGGTTCATTGAGTAAGTTTCCCTTTAGTTCGAACCATTCTGATCAGACTTTGTAAATGACTGCTTCCGGAAATGTTGTGTATCCTTCTGATTGGGTGTGGAAGATATGAAAACATCCCTACGATAGTGTCATACTCTCCATACCTGTCTACCACCAGGCATGTCTTTATTTTTATGTTTCTTGCTTTCATTTTGTCCACGTTAGATACTGTCAACCGTTCTGCACCATATCTCTGATGTTTTGTCTAACCGGTTGAGCCAGTTGATGCAGGTTTTATCCGAGCTGGAATCAGTCCAAACAAACAGCTGAATATGTGATTCTACTGGCACGTACAACAAATCGAATCACTTGAACATAACGAGCAAAAGAATAAAACCTGAGAAATCATCATTGCTGTCTTTCTCAAATTGTAACTTTCTAGCAAGAGACAAGAGATGATTTAATTATCATTATTTCAGAACAAGTATGACTGCAGGACCTAAACATGTTTAAATTGTGACTCCAGAACCATTTGTGTGAACCAGGACGATGTTTTAACAAAGAACAAAGTTCAGAGTTCTTCCTCTTTAACTGAAGGATCAGATATATAACAGGTGACTGCTTTTTGCTTTAACTGTGTTTTTTTCTTTTATATGTAAACCAACAAACAAAACCATTTTTAACTCAGTTTATTATGTTTATGTCTCCTAAATGTCCTTGTGGTTATGCCAGATAGGTGAGAATTCCAAGGAATTTTCTATATATATATGTATGTGCCCTTATCTTAAACACGTCACTTGCAGCCCAGTGGATGTTAAAAACCCAAGTTCCTGATAGCCTCTGCTGTTGTTTTAAAAAGTGCAAGGCATGGTATTCGATTCAAAATTCAAGAAGATAAAAAGAACAAAAACATAGGCAGCGATTCCTTATAAATAATCACCCAGTAGGAAAAAAATATCTAGGTATATAACATAAGTTAATTAGTAAAACAAAAATTAACAATAGAGTATAACGTGTGATTGTAACAGTAGCAGAGTGCAAACAAAGTGTTGTAGTTTTAAGAGTCCATTTTGGCAGAAGCTGCTTATCAGCTTTTTTGGTGTGTCAGTGGAAAATCCTGAAACGCCTTCCTGAGTGGAGTCATCAGTAATAATACCGGCGCTACCACCTAGACCACTGTTGTCTTCAACAGGACGCATTTATGGGTCAATGATGACTGTTTTCTGCAGTCCTTTCGACATCTGTTTGCCTTGTGTTGCTGTTTACTTCAGCTGTCATACCATACCAAAGCTGTGATGCAAGTGAGAACACGGTCTGCAGTATATCGGTAAAAGCTGAGGATGTGTTGTAACAGTCCGATTCTCCCCAGGGTAAATAAAAGTAGAGGTGTTGTGCTTTGCAGATGTCAGCAGAGGTGTGATTAGACCAGGGGAGGGCCTCTGTGATGTTGGAGCTCTCACCAGAGTTATGAAGCTGAGGGTTTGCTGCCCGTGGTCGCTCAGGTCGCTGCTTCTTTCTGAAATACGCCACAATCTCCTTTATTTTCTGGGTGTTGAGGATAAGATAATTCAGAGCTGCCAGATTTAGCAGTGATCCCAGTATGGCATCTCATTATTATAGATGATCAAACCACTGACTGTTGTGTCATCTGCAAATTTGCTAATGGTGTTTTCTGCATGGAGAGCGTGGTAGTCATGGGTAGAAATCATACAGGGAAAGGCTCAATGCATACTCCCAAGGTAGGCCAGTTTAACCTGAAATTCAGTGGACTCTTCGTCAGGAAGTTATGAATGGAAGATGCTATATTATGTAGAAATTTCAGTATTTGTTATCCTTGAAGACTTCAGGTCACAGAGTGTTTGTCTCATTATAAGAGACAAAGGAAAATGTATACATTTCTGTTCTTCTGTTAAAACATTGATAAAAAACGAAAATGTAACTTTAAGACAGTGAAATTAAAACAATGCACAAACATAAAGTACTAAAAAAGGAAGTTTAAAGATCTTGTTTTTATGAAATATAAACAAGACAATGTTTAGTGTCGGTGAATGTCTCTTTTCCTGTTTCATTCCTGTCAAGAGTTCACAATTGAAGTCTACTTCAAATTTGAACTTGAAGTAGACTGGATGAATGTTTACTGATGGATGAATATTTACTGATGAGACGGATAACAAAGGTCATAGGTGTGTACTTCTTCCCACTTCTTTTCAAAACTTAAACAAAAGCAATAGGTGAAGCGTTACTGGTCTTAAACACTGTTGTTCTGAAGAGATCTTGCAAAACTGGAACTGATTTTCTGAGCTGCATTCCTGTTTTTCAGTTAAGCCTGTTTGAGCACCACTCAGCATCAGTTTGGTTTCTGGTCAGACAACTTAAGCAGTGACGGTTTATAGATAAAGGCGCCTAATTTGTTAGTCAAACATCATTAAGGTGCATATGTCATACTTCCTGTTCCTGTATCTCGGAGCCAGCTGGGATGTGACATAGATGTAAAGTGTTACCTAAGGCTTGCCCAGCTTAGTCGCCTTTATCGAATTCACAGTATGATCACTTTTGACCTACGTACAAGAATTGCCTCCGAATTCATGCTATTTAAGATAAGATACGATAAGTCTTTATTGTCATTGCACAGTTATACATAGTACAATAGTACAATGGAATTGGAAAACCACATCGGCACTGCGTACAACACAACACAGTAAACTAATTTCAGTTATGAAAAGAAGAAGAGTGTATTTATTGCACCTTGTTATTAATATTATTATTGTTACTAGGAAGCAGTCTCGACGTTATAATTTCCATTATAGCTTTAGGAAACAGACTGTTCTATTCTATTAAAGTGCAAGACTTCACAGCTTTAAATGTTCATTTGAAATATGACCTATTGCAAGTTCCTGTTTTATAGTTTAGTGAGATGCTCGTTTCTGCTCTTTCAGCATACCTCATACACCTGTTAAGTTCACGTTGTTTGGTGCAACTGGAAAGGTTGATAAGGAAGTATGTCTATGTATGGTATGGCTGAAAACACACACACATGCATCCACACACACACACTGAATACAGATAACGCTGTTGCTCAGATATGCCTGCTTAAGACTGTCATGTGTATTTGTAATTGCATATTCATGTATGACCGCTTGTTGACAATAACAGGGAGTCAGTTGAAGTTGGCTAAGGACAGGTGAAGAAAGGAAGGTGAACTTGGCCTTGACTGACTTCCCACGCGGCCCACGAGACAAAGAGCTCTGACTTGTGTCTTGTTTTTGCCGTGCAGTTGGTGGTCTTGTGTTCCAGTGGGGTTTTGTACTTTAACCCTTTAAAACCGATCGGAGCGGGCACGCTCTGTTTTGCATAACTATTTTAAAATCCCGGTAGCACTGCAACGGCGTAAGCTAGCGCAAAAATTTTTTTTGCATATGAAACCGGAGGAGTTGTACTTACATCTTATGCCATCAGCTTGTCCTAGGTCACGGTTTCCTTCCACATATAGCTTTGCAAAAACTGCATAAAAAGCGCTTGCAGCAACAAAAACATAATATTCCAGAAACACGCTTTGCCGATCCGATCAGCTGTTCATAACACTTCCTACGTTGGAATAGACGTCAGCGCGAACTTTCACATGTCCGCTATGACCTGCCCAAAACCGGAAGTGACGTCATTTTCGCGGAAATGTATTTTTTACCATCAGGGCCTCATGAGCCTATACTGGTGTTTTTAAAAGTTATGTTTGAGTTTATGACTTTCTGTGTCGTTTCTGGGATGCTTAGGACTCATATTGCACTGCTGGAAATAGTTTATTTTGATGCATATGCTGCTTTTTTGCAAATTTGCACTATAATATTTATTTTCGTTTTTCCTGCAGTATATAAAAATTGGTGTATTTCAAAAATAAAACTATGAAGACACTCAAAATAAATTTTCTGTGGTGGGAAACTATTTTGTGCAACTTTTTTGTATTTACAGTTTTGAGGGATAAGCCTCTTAAATTTCTCTAACTACAAATATATGTTAAAAAATCAAAAACGATTTTCAATTTTTTTGTAGTTTATTGCACTTTTTGCAATTTATGTAATTACGATACACTTAATGCAGACATATTAAAATCTGGGTTATAATGGTTGTATTGATGTATAGCAACTTGAAATGCTCCCAAAAATGGCTCCACAGCATGTAAAAATATAATATAAGCTCTGGCGGACTTGGTTCTATGGTAGGTCTTAAAGGGTTAATAAACCCAACAATGTGATTTCCTGAGGTCAGATGGCCCAGGAGGTTAGTGGGCATTAAGGTGTCTGGGAAGGGATCTCAGAACTGGATTATAGATAGCAGAGAGTCTGTTCTGTCTCTTTGTCTGTGAAGGTTCTCAGTCATCCAGGTCATCGTAGTCAAAAGAGCTTGCAAAGAAAAGCGTCTGGACTTCTTCAAGTTACTTGAAGACGTTTCACCTCTCATCCAAGAAGCTTCTTCAGTTCTAAGGTCAAATGGTGGGGAGTCCCAGATTTAAACCTACACATCATTTTAACAACTGTGGTCCGTGTGTTGGGACAAAACTTGGCCCGCAGATCTGTGTGTACACTGTCACACACACTTTCTATGTTTTCTAATGTCTATGTACCTTGCACTGGCCTTCACACTTGCATCCTCTTACTGAGCCCTCTTGTGACAATTTTACATCTAATTTACATTCAAGTTTGCAAGTTTAAATCAAATCCTTCTTCCTGTAAATGCAACAAAATTTTGCAGCCAATCAGGAAACAGCAACTTAGCTTGTAGCTAAAACAGGGAATACCAACTAAAAACAAAATCCACGAACAAAGAATTTGTAACAGTCTCTGTTTATAAGACTGTGACTGGCTCACTGATGGCTAATAATTTCTTTCTTTTTTTTTTTTTAATAAATTGCTGGTTGTTTTCCAGTGTGATGTTTTCCGTATACATATATCTATTTTTAAGTGAACACAATATTTTAACATATAGATATTTAGAAGTAATCTTTGAAAATTGCATGAAGTTCTCACTAACAGTGAATACTGTTAGTGAGTATTTTAACATGCTGCCAATAAAAGACTCAATGAAAATCTGTCCCATCCAGGCAGTTTTAAACCAAAACTCTAGACCTGGTCAGGAACAAGTTATATTAAGTGTTCAGCGTAACTTACAATGATGATTTATCCAGGTAAACAGAGATATACGTTGTACCTTGCTAAGCCATTGATCTGAGTTCATTGTACACCCCTCCGCTCTAATTACACTCCCTGCAATTAAAAAACGAAAGAAACACTCAAAATAACAAAAAATCTTCTTGATAGTTTGTGTTTTTGTTTATTACATGTCAGCACGACTCCAGTCCAGCTCGAGCTTGTACTAACAGAATATACATAGTTAAGATCAATTAAAAGGTGACAAAGTGATGCTTAAAAATGCCATTATAAAAAGAACATTAAACATGACAAGTACACTCGAAACTTTACATGTTGCTGAAAAATAAAGTGATTAGATATATACATATATATATTACACTGTGATTAATGATGTGTCCGTGCTAATGATTTTGAAAACATACAAAAATACAAAATATTTGCATAGAAAAATAACACAGATTAAGGCTTCACAGGTTTAAACATACAGCGCTGGTCCTTTTTACTCTTGATATCAGCAACATGTCCTCTGATAATGAACCTGTGCTGACCTTTATTTCACTAAAATAAACTTATTTTTGGTAGTGATTGATTAATAAAATGTGGTATGTGGGTTTAAACACTTTAGAAGAAGTAAACCACTGCCCCGTGCAGACGAGCTACAACAGTGACCTCTGTAATAAACTGAGAGGTAGCAGCTTTGACAGCAGACTCTGAAGCTTTAGCCTTTTTGGCAGAACTGGACTGATGTCAGGGAAGGGGGCAGGCTGACTGGCTGTAGAGGTAATAAAAGTGAAGATCTTCAAATACTTAATAATGTGCGTAACAACCTGTATAATTTACAGGTCACAACCCATAACGACAGTTTGCCCACACTACTTCCTTTCCTCACTTGACAAGAGAATCTGATTCCTGAGAGTAACCTGTGCAGATATTTATTATTGTGGTTAAACTGAGCATTTTGAACCATCATAAATGGACAAAAACAAGACTAATGCAGCATGGATCTCTAGTAGTCTTACAAAGATGTTTTCATTGCTGTGCAACAGCAGGACCCACAGTCATTCAGGAGGAAAGAGGTAAGGATTCAGATCTGTTATTTAGTGCTTTTTCAGGACTTTTCATACATTTTTTTAGTCTTTTGTAGATAATTACAACAGCAGGTATAGCAAAAATAAAAAAAGTGATTGGCACACCAGTTATCAGTGAAAGATACCAATTACTCTTTCCTCCATCCTTCTCTACTCTGACCTTCTCTTCTCGAACCTTTTCTCCTCCATTCTCGGTGTCTTCATCCGTGAAACCTGCAGAGCAGAAAGAGTGTGCAGACAAAGTTAGCAGACACTCTAAAATATATCTTCAGGTCATTCAGAGGCTCTGGCAGCACATGGGTTAGCCTGCCTTTATTCATAATAACTCTGAGTACAGCCAACCTCACTCCTACTGAAAAAGCTATGATATATTTTGGTCATTGCTGGATAATGTGCTTTGGTAGTTTTGAAATAGTTTTTGAAACATCAGGCTTTCATTAAAAGATTAATTACTTTGGGATTCTCCTTCTTCCAAAAAGCTTTCTTAGTCATCAAGCTGAAGTAAACCAGAACCATCCTAGAAGGAAAAGATTTTGGTAGATCCAAAATTTACTTGATCTTTTAATTTGTTTTCATTTTTGTTGGAAGCCTAACATGTAGAATAATCTGAAAATCTGATAAGAAATAAATGAATGTGCAGCTGCACCAGTAATAACTGCTGAACAACACAGGAGCGTGATCACAACGTCTTTTATAATAAGAGCAACACAAAAACATAAATTATACAAACTCACAGTTAATTAAGCTGTGTTAAAAATCACGTGACCACAGAGAGGAAGACCAGGGCTTAATCGCCAAATACTGAATTTTGGGAATGTGTGGATTAGAAAAAAAAGAAAAAAAGAAAAATATGATACCAAAAACTGCCAAGGACGTCATTTTGCCTCTACAGATGTGAATGTAAAACCACTAATGCTGCACACCAGGTTGCCTAGCAGCACAACTGTTTGCACACATTTTAAAGTGAAGGCTGCTGTAACCAGAGCTAGCTAGATGTGGTTGATAAATAAATATATAGAGTACTGTATTTAGATAACAGCTGAATAATTACTGCCGGGCTGGCAATGGGATGTTGAGCAAGGGGAGAGTGTGAGAAATGTGTGAGAACCGAACAGATTGCTGGCTGTGCTGCACAGCACAGACAGACCAGCATGTGGAGAACTTATCTGAGCAAATACAGAATGAAATCCAGAGCAGAGCATCGAAACAGCTTTCAGACCTGAGCAGGAGAGCTGAGGGGGTGAAGGTGCAGACTTAGGCAGAACAGTGTGGACTGCTCTACTTTACTATTATCACTTAGAATGTGTTTCTAATGTTTTTTTAAGCCACCTGTGACGTCACAGCCCCCAAAACAACCCTTAAATACTCATTTGTCCAATCTTACTTAAAATTGGATAAAAATTAACAATTGACTTTATTTCAGAAATAACATCTTTGCCATTACTTCTGTTACTGCTGCACTGCTATTAGGGCTGGGCTATATCACGGTAATACCGGTGTAATGTTGGGCAACGATAGGAAAATGACATATCGTGATAGAATATGGGTAAAACGCGCATGCGCAGTGCCTTTGTTTACATACGCACATGGCGGCGACGCAGAATGAGAAGAGCGAAAGCGGATCGTTGAATGAAACTGGTTTGTAAAAATGCTGCAACTTCAGTGATGTGGAACTGGTTTAGCTTTCATCCGTCAGATACACAACAAAGAACTATTTTTGGTAGCGTATGCTAGCAGGCCGTCGTTATTACCGTGTTTTTGGAAAATACGGCACACTTAAAATCAATCCTTTGATTTTTCTGAAAATCGACAGTGCCCCTTATAATCCCGTGTGCCTTATGTATGAATTCTGGTTGTGTTTACTGACCTCGAAACGATTTTATGTCGTACACGGCGCTCGAAAATCTGTCAAATGTTTAGCACGACTTTGCTAAACTATGAAGCTGCACCGCTTGATGGGTTGTCGGAGCATTACGGCTATCGTAGGCAGGAGCCTCGCGGAGTGATACAAACTGTGCTTCAACATAATATTACCGTGTTGTGTGTGTATAACCTCTTTTTAAGTTTTGTGGATATTATACATGGTTATGCTGAGGATATGTCGGCCAATTTCCACTGGAAATGCCTTTTGGTTAAACTGTCAGCAAGGAATTTGCATTTGCACTGTTAAATTTTTATGTAACTTTAATGCACATAATAAACAGCTGCTTGTTTAAGTGAAAATACATTGATGTTTTTCTTTTTGCACTAATAAAGTTGTGGAGTTGTAAAGTGTTTTGTCTAGTGTCAATTATATTGTCAGTTATATCGTTATCGCAAATTTTTAAATGTATATCGTAATACATATTTTTGGTCATATCGCCCTGCTCTAGCTGCTATCATTTGCCACCAGGAGGGGTCATGTTATTATCTGTAGACTGTCTGATCTCACCACAGCATCAATGATGGAATGTGCACAGGAACTGTAAAGGCTCTTTTAAAATGTATTCTGTTAACGTCTAATCTGGCCTTGCTGGTCTTGAGTGTAATCTTCATTTGCACCTTGTTGTAAACACTTCTATTTCCAACATAAAGGCTTGCCTTCATTGCAGAACTTGACATTGAGATTGCTGTCTCTCCTTGAGAGACGGGCCAAGGCTTTTTTTTTCTTTTTTAAAAACAATTGAAATAATTCTGTCATCATCTACTTTAGTCGTGACTTAAGACACTTCACCCGTTGCCTACTGGTGGTGGTCAGAGGGCTCGGTGGCGCCAGTGTCCGGCAGCCTCACCTCTGTCAGTGCGCCCCAGGGTGGCTGTGGCTACAATGTAGCTTCCTATCACTAGTGTTTAAATGTGTGTGTGAACGGGTGGATGACTGGATGTGTAAAACACTTTGGGGTTCTTAGGGCCTAGTAAAGCGCTATACAAATACAGGCCGTTTACCATTTACCATAGTTGTTTTCTGTGGTCTTTCAGGCCTTTTGGTGTTGCTGAACTGGTCAGTATAGGGCTGCGCGATATGACAATATATATCGGATGATGAAATTAAAATGTCTATCGCCTCATATCCTAAGCTATCGCTTGTTTCGTGGTGTCGCATAATATTGTTTACAGTAGAGCAGGGCGATATGGCCAAAAATATGTATCACGATATATATTTGAAAATTTGCGATAACGATATAACTGACGATATAATTGATGCGAGACAAAATACAACTCCACAACATTACTATCGCAAAAAGACAACCTATCATTTATTTTCACTTAAACAAGAAGCTGGTTTTTATGTACATTAAAGCTTTATAAAAAGGTAACAGTGCAAATGCAAATTCCTTGCTGAAAGTTTAACCAAAAGGCATTTCCAGTAGAAATGGGCTGACATATCCTGAGCATAACCATGTATAATATCCACTGAAGTTAAAAAGAGGTGCTTTGCAACATTAAACTGCAGTGTGCAGTATGCATTTTTCGGACCGTAAGGTGCACGGGATTATAAGCAGTGTTGGGTAAGTTACTTTAAAATAGTAACTTAGTTACATTACTAGTTACTTCTCTCAAAAGTAACTCAGTTACTTCAAGTTACTCGTTACTTTCAAAGTAACTAGTTACTAGGGAAAGTAACTTTGGTTTTACTCAGAATTCTCTTGTTAATGTGTTGCTTCCATAACTTTGCCAGTCTTCTAGCTTGTTTACTTGCCACAGGTGCACTGTGCCACCTACCAATAGACAGGAAAAGATAATGTGCATATTTCCACGAGAGAAATCCCACGCCTGGACCATCATTGACTGCTGCCATGATTCTAGCCTACGTCACAGCGTCATGTGCGCCTTTTACATCCAACACAAAAACTGCAGTCGTGGTGCTTTCGATTGTACTCAGAACTCGGAAATTCTGCCTTCTGAATAGAAAGATGTAGGTAACACCAGACTGCAGATGAGCTGCTTACAGGGCTGGACTGGAACAGAAAATTGGCCCGGACATTTTGACTAGAGACCGGCCCACCATTATAGGAAAAATCATAAAGCCTTTGAATGAAAACAAACGCTGTTGTGACAGTGATGTACACTGTTTTGATGGTATATATGCATCAATCTATCAATCGTTTGTTGTAAGATTCAGATAATTATTTGTTAAAAGCTAGACATTTTAAATGAGAATAAGATAGAAAAGTATTTATTTGTGCCCCCCTCTCCCTGTTAATGCCCTACATGCCCCCCTGGCAACACTTTGCTAGATCCGCACCTGCACAGTTACCAGCTGTCAGCTACCTAAAAAAGGATCCTGGTGTTATTTGTCTCTCAGAAACAGTTCATAACTTCCCTTCAACTCATTCATGTCACCTAAAAGGTAAACCTGTTTCTCCATCACCTGTTCAGCTCTGATGATTCAGTAAGAACATCTCCTGGTTTCATCTTCATGTTTCCCTCTCACCAGATATACAAACCGATATCATGACCAGCAGCTTTGTTGCAGCTGTGGCTCCAGCAAACATCAGCTGATACTAGAAATTAATATTAAATAAATTCTAACAACAGCTGATCAAGCTTAAACGTGCTGCTGTTGGTTAGCACGACATGTGCTGGTTTCCTCTTTCGGCGCAAAGTGGGCGATAAACAAACAAGAGAGCCGATCAGCTGATCATTGATCAGTTTTATGATTGAAGTAGAAATGGGAGAGGGAGGGGGGAGAATGAAAGAAGAGGCAGCTGTGCAGCAAAGACACAGAATAACTCCAGCTTTGTGCCTTTTTCATTGTAGCTGAATTACGGGACAAACTCTGTTCCTTTTCACCTCAATAAGAAACGCATAATATTTTCTCTGAATACCAGACGGGACGGTTGGCAACTCTAATAACTTATGAACAAAATAAAGTTCAACATCATTAACTTCATAGCACCCACCCAGCTGTATAGAAACTCCGTCATGCTAGCTAGCACGCAGTACGGAAAAAATCAGCATAACGAAAATAAACTCCACCTAAACTTGGTTTATATCTGACCCAGAGAGACTGCAGGTCATAACTTCTTACCTGAAGTTCAGTTCACACTTGGACCGGCGGCCGCCTCGGGTCTCTTTTGCTTCTGCGTCCCCTTTCTCCAGCCCGAGAACGTGTTGCTTTCTCTCATCCACCTGCTGGCCTCCACCACTTGCTAATGTTACTGAATCTGTGGAAGCTCCGCGATAGCCACCACACGAAGTAACGAGTAACGACCCTATCTAAATCCCAGTAACGACTAACGCGTTCCTGATTTTGGCATAATAACTAGTTACCGTGCTCGTTACCACAATAATAACGCAGTTACTGTAACGCGTTACTTAATAACGCGTTAGTCCCAACACTGATTATAAGGCACATTAAGCGAAACAAAGCAGTCAGATAAATCAAACTTTATTAAACTCATTCTTCTTGCTTCCTCCACTTCTGTACCATTTATTCATTAATGTTGAATTCTCTGGCAGCTGCTCTATTCCCATGTTGTTGCAGTATATTAATGACTAACCTTGTATTGTGGATGGATTATCTCAGTTGTTCTCCTGACTGAAGTTTGGTCCGTTTACAGCATCCTACCATGCGATTGCATTTGTCTCTAACCATGAGGAACCTTAACGTTAACTTTTATAAGTGGAAAAGTGTTAGTGTTCGTCCTCCAGCTTCACTGTTTATGTTATGCTAACATAGCTGTGTCGCTAGCGATCACGTAGCACATAATTATATACCAGCTAGCCCAACTTCAGTAACCCTGCAAACGTCACTGCTGTTTAGTTTCCTGTCTTCATTTATGTTGGAAGTGATAGCAGAGCTGTACGTTTGATTTTTTTCAGAAATCTCTCAGTCAGAACATGCAATATCATGCTTAGGTAACTAGCGAAACTAGCGAGCTAACTTCCGCTAGCTTCCTGCTAACTTCTAACTCCGTTAAATGTAATACATTTTGTTTTCATGGATGCCTGGAAGTTAAACTTCATAGTTTCACCTGGTAAAGCAGCAATGCTGATCGTTTTATTAAAGATGAAAGAATTTACAGTTTCTAACTCTTAGTGATGCTGCAGTGTTCGTTTGACCTGAAGATACGGAGTTTAGGACCCAGATTACTCCCAGATTTAAGGGCATCTTAGTCCGACGGCCGCTTGCATGTTCTGCAAAAAAAATGTGCTTTGTCGTGTATCTGATGGACAAACACCAAACCAGTTCCACATCACTGAAGTTGCACCATTTTTACAAACCAATTCTGGTTCATCTGTTTCACTCAACAATCGGCCATGTGCGTATGAAAACAAAGGCACTGCGCATGCGCGTTTTACTCATATTCTATCGCGATATTTCATTTTCCTATCGTTGCCTAACATTATACCGGTATTACCGTGAACGGTATAATATGGCCCAGCCCTAGTTTACAGCAATATTTTTTCTTTTTTTGTGATCAACATTTTATTGATTTAAAACGGGGTTGGGGGGGGGCAATATTTTTTCATCGTTTCAATGGTCACCGTGTGGATGCAGGCACAGAGAATACCAGCATGACCAGTTAAGATGAGGCAGAACCAGGTAGCTCCAAACAGAAGGACCAGTCAAAACAAATGGAGGACCTTATTCCTAAAGGCAAGAGGCTACCTCTGCAGCATGGACATGGACATGCAACATCTGACAGAAAACTGTACTATGAAATCTATACTAAATTTTACCGCAAAACGGTCCGCACTACAGACTCAAAGACCACAAACCTCTTCAATCACCAGAATCACGTGAAAGAGTATGGAGAGAGTTTACCGATGAGAAGCAAAAAAGAGCCGTCAAGTGCTCAAAATAAACCTTAGACTCAAACGTTAGAACAGGCTTTTCCCCGCAGCACGCCATGTAATAAATACAAAGAAAATGGCGGCCGTTACAACTTATGTCTAAAAATGTATCGTTTCATGCATCGGTCAAAACACTCGACTCCAGGTAAACAACGCCCAGCTGTGTTCAATGAATTTTCAGAAAAAGCACTATTTTGTGATATATATCGTTATTGGGATGAGAACTGTTTGTATTGAGATGAGACTTTGGTCACATCTCACAGCCCGAGGTCAGTACATTCATTCTTTGTAACAATGCACCAGATTTTCATTTATGTCACTCCTAAAGTTTATGCTCTCTCTCTCCGATTGGTTTACGTGAACTTTTAAGCCCAGTTATTGGCTCCCTCACATCTTTGTAGCATCTTTCGGGCTTCCTATTTAAGGTCAAAGTGAAAAACTATAAAATACACATCGAACACTTTGAATCAAGTTTAGGAATCATGTATAAATAACAGCACTTTCTGAATTTAAAGCTGAAGTTAAATGCAAAGTGTTGGTGTACAGATAAAAAAACAAAAAAAATCTGTTGAAACTTTAGATCCCCATCATGCAAAAACAAACAATGGAAGTGGGAAATAACTTAATAGCACCAACCACAACAATAACATCACATCTGCAAAATGTAAAACTTCCTATGGAAGAAACTGTAACACTTCCACAAACTCACCTGAGGATTTGACTGTGAGCTTGATGGAGTGCTTGAACTCACTTTGGACGCCCTTATTTCTTCTGGTGTTCCTGGTTGTAATGCGACACTCATATGTTCCTGCATCCCTGATGCTGACATTCCTTAGAATCACTGAACAGTCTCCATCTTTCATTGATGGATCTCTCAGCTCCACTCGGCCTTTATAGAACGAGTGCTGGTAGTTTTCATATAGACGCTGGTTTCTGTAGAAGAATACATAGACATCGGACTTAAGCTCAGGTTTGCTCCACTGCAACAGGGTGATCTCCACATCTCCGGGACCCTGACACTGAAGAATGGCATCTTCTCCAGGACTCGCAGTTACCTCTGAGTGACATAAACACAAAATTCACTGTTTACTATGAGTAACAAACGGAGAATACAGATGAAAAAAAATAACCATACAAGTAAAATTAGTATTGTAATTATTATTATTTATTTTCCAGCTCCTTTTTAAAATGACCTTCAACGAACTTTTGTGTATCCTTTATTTATCCATCCAGGTAAAAAGTCTCCCTGTGATTACATATGCATTTCAAGAGAGATGTGTTTGAGAGGGCAGCAGAAACTGCAACAAAAACATTTCTATCAAGATATTTGACGTGTCAAATAAGACTGTATCTACTCTCTGAGTCATAAAGGCTCTTGCAAATCAGGTAATTTCTATATTTTATGTATAACAAGACTGCTGGCTGTTCTGAGCAGCAGGGGAGCTGTAGCTAAACTGAACTGAGTCCAGAGTGAAATCCGACAGTCTTCAGGCCTGAGGAGCGGAGCTGGGCAGTGCGGACACTGGATGAGAGGCTGCGGGCTTGGTGATCAGAAGCAGAAGTGGACGTGATGATAAACTTTGATTACTCGGATGTTTTACAGTAAAAGATGTATAATCTGTTTCTTATATTTTTGTAGCCAGGGTCATAAATCACATATTGTTATTACACAAAATGTATTGTAAACCCCAAACTGTTCCTGGTATAGCTGACTTTTAGGACCTGCAAGCCTGTAGTTATCTTCATTATTAGTTAGAGCCCCTCTTCATCCTTTTCTTCTTCTTTGGTACAACCCTATAAATTTGGGGTACCCCTACGGCCTCTCCCCTTTTCTATAATTCCCCTGTAGGAGAGGTCTATGTCATTTCTTTTCCGAGATTAATTATATCTTTATCCACTCTGATGTTTCTGATTGTGCGTTGTTAATTATTGTAGTAATCGTGTGTGTGTTAATGCTAGCATGAGCAGATAATTCCTGGTAGCTTTGAAGGTGTAGTGGGTTGAGCTAACTCTCATCCCAAGTGTTTGTATTGGGTATAGGAGCTGGAGCGGGCAAGTTGTTTCCGTGGAAGTCTTTCTTTTTGCCTTTCATTGTCAGGCACAGTGCAGGAACACACGGTTACATCAGCTGAGCAGTCTGTTCTAAAATGTAAGCAATAAACTGTTGCTAACGCGGGCTTGGTGGGGCTTCTTCGACTTTCCAAGTTTGAGAGTTCATTAAAGATGATAAATCCGACTTGTGATTTTATCTGGAGTTTGCCCAACACTGTCGGAGAAACCCTGCAGTCATATATGTTAAATGTAGACAGGGCTGAGATATCGGCTGGGTTTTAAGGCACCGTTATGGCGTAGAGAGAAAGTTAGATACGTGCAATATGAGACCTGTGAGGATCCTTTAAAACAACCCATCCCCTGCTGTAACTCACCTTGATCCAGAGGAGCCGCAAAGGGCACAAAATAAAAGAAAAAAAGTGCAATGTTAGCAACAACAATCCTCATAGCAAAGAGGCGGAAGCGGAGCTCGTTGACGGCGACGACGTAGGCGTGGCTGTGGGGTTGGGAGGACCCCAAAAAGACAATAAACTCCAGTCCACATTTAAAATGGCATTTATCAATTTACAAAACTAAATAAAATCAAAAACTTAAGAAAAAAATGGCACCACTTTAGCGGGAGGCAATTCACACTGCATACGACCGATCCCACGCAAAAAAGTTGATAAATTGTTCGGAAAATCACACACAGCTTAACAGGCGGTCTGAACCTAGACCTGGAAGCTGTCCCATAAGGACCCAGCTACAAAAAGAAAAACAAACAAACAATAAAACAAAGGCAGAAGTATGATTTAAACATTGCGTTTCTTTCATTTAAACAAGCTATCTTCTTTACTGTAGCTGTTTAATTGCAGATGCCAACTGGATGTGAGTTCAGGAGTTAAGCTATCCCACGTGATACCTAGCGCATTTTTCTGGCACTGATCCAATACTAAATAAAAACAGGGCCATTATTTCCAGTAACAATAGTGACACATACAGTTTGAACCTTTACATGCAGCTTATGTAGGGGTCAACAAAGCAATAACTACGGTAATGTTATTAAATAAAATAGACTGGGCAGTGAACGTCTGACGTTTTTGTTGTTGTTGATTTTCAAATAAAATAATTAAACATGTTTCAGTGGGTTGAATGAATTATTTGAATGTCTAAACTGATAGTAGTCATATCAGTAATATATTAACATGATGCTGAAAATCCAACATGACTGAAACATTACTTTCACCAGTGACCACGTGCACTACCTGATTATTCTGTCCTTCTCTGAAAAGGATTGTGACAGTGACCACTGTGCTCAGGATCTGGGTTTGTCTCGCGATTTCTTTCCTCCTCTCTTTGTTTCTTTTGCTGCTTGTTTTGGGACAACGTTTTTTTTTTTTCATCGACTTTTATGTCTTCAAATAAGCTAGTAATGTCACAGAAGAGAATTTTACAGCAGTGCATCTGAATTACAGGGGCAGCATTCATACCAGCATGATATCAATATTTGGATTGGCCAGAGGATCCCTAGTAAACACTGCAACTCCAGAGTGCAGACAGATGAGAGTTGGAGGCAAGTTGCAGTACACATGCAAAGATACAAACAACTGCATCAGAGAAAGCTGAGAAAAGACAGAGGTGAAAAATAATGAAGAAAGGGTATTCTGCAAAAAGGAAAGTGAAAAGCAAAAATAGAGGATTTCATGGGTAAATGATGACACCGCAGATGCAACTGGTGTCCAAGCAGATACAACTATTTCAAAGCAATTTTAATACCCGACACGGTTTCCCAGGTCTGACCTCCACACGCAACAGTGAAACAGTTTTCTCAGTAATGGAAATACTAAAAATTAAATATTGTTTCAAGCTCAACAATAACCACCTTCACATGTGTATGAGAATGGTCCTGACTCCATGCAAGCACATCAAGCTGGTGTTTAATTCTCTGTCCGAGGAATAAAAAATAGGGGGAGTTGAATAAAAGAGGGGAAGAAAGTGAGCCTGTAAAACTCTAAAACAAATTATCAAGATGTGTTGAGATGTATTATCTGTAAAATTGTTCAGTCAAGATGTGAAACAGAAAAGGGGGAACTGGGAGCTTCTCCTCATTTTATTTTTTTTTCTTGATTTGTGCTTCAAGAAATTTCTTCTAAGTGGACCTGTTTAAATTTTACCCTTGATGTGTTTTGGCTATTGCCTTTAAGTATAAACCAAAAGGCAACTTTAACAAATCTCATTAAAATATTGTAATAAGTTTTTAGAATAAGGACATCGACCAGTGTGGAAAAATATCACATTTATTAAACAAGATTTATAAAGTCTTTACTGTTGAACATTTTTAAGGGAAATCTGTACAGTAAAGCAACCACAATTAGAAATAAAAAAGCAGTTAGAATGAAATACATTGTTGATTAATATCATGTGTACAAACAACCCTGTACATGATTGTCTTTTCTCAGTTAGTTTGTATATTGTGTTTTGTATATCAGTCTTAGGTAAATGTGGGAAAGGAGGGTCTAGTCTGGGACTCTTACTGGACGCGTTGATGAGGATTCCGACCCTGACCATGGCATAATCTCCATCACCCTGAGCCTCTATGATCAAGAGGGAGGATGAGAATTAGTAAGTGTCAGGGGGGTGGGGGTGGGGGGGGGGGGGGTCTGTGAAGGTTCTCAGTCATCCAGGTCATCGTAGAAGAAGTCCAGACGTTTTTCTTTCCAAGCTCCTTTGACAATTGGCCCATAATTCTGCAGTGGAAGAAAAAATAGTACATAGAGTTCAGTTGTTGTTTTTTTACATATAAGAATCTGAAAAATGTTTCTGCATTTGTATTCAGACCACCTGAGTCAATAATTTGTAGGCAGCATTTTGCAAGGTCAAGACGTTAAATCTGACCAGAGAACCTTTTTTGACATGTTTGCTGTCTCAACTATGTGGCTTGTCAAAAGCTGCAAATAGGAAATATGGATTTCAGTTTGTAGAATATTCAAATGTGCACTCATATAAGCAACGTGTGTGGACTTGTGTGCATGCACGTCTTAAATGTCCTGCAGTGAGACGTCAGCCGTGTTGGTTAAAGCCTTTTTACCAGAAAACAGGAAACTGGGCTACAGACCTGTTAGTTTCTTTTACTGTCAGGCTGAAAAAAAAACAGTAAAGAATAAAAAGAACACCCACTGCTAACTGTCATTTTAAAAAGCCAAATACAGGAACAAAAGTGTATAGATTTTTGACTAAATGGTAAAAATCACTGTAGATGCTGACAACAAGTTTCTTTGTGTCATCAGATAAAGGGGCTTTGGCTCTGCACTTTACTGGAGTCCATTCATGAGCTGAAAGTGTGGCTCCAGACAGAGCTACACTATTTGTGAAGTGAAACCCTTAAAATAAAAAAACAAAACAAAAACAAATAAATACTGTTATTTTATTGAGCAAATATCTGTTGCTGTTTTTTTATTGACAGCAAAGCAAGGAAATGTGTGGGAAGCAAAATGCAACACCTGCACCAGTGAAGAACTTCTTCTGAACTTAGCATAAGACATTTGACTGAAGAGTAGGAAACAGTGCATACTGCTTTTAAATCACTTGGCAGGGCTGATAAAACAAACAAAATGTTTGCATTAGTAAACAGTGTATTGCAGATTTCTTTCATTGGTTAACCACGGTGATGTGACATCCACCTTCTGACTGAATGAACAGGAACTCTTACTGTGCAACTCAGAAGTGATGCTCAGTGGTCACCTCCACAATGTTATCAAAGTCCTCAGTCTGTCTCTGCTCAGCTTGGGTCGGCAGGGATGCTAGCATAGAGAGGAGGTAAGATGAGACATTTCTAATAGAAACAAAAGAAACTGATGAAAAAAAGCAGAGGAGACTCGGAGTGTTACCTTTGGCTCTGTGTCGATATAAAGACACCATGAGCAGAGTGGAGATGAAGTATGGACAAATTACCACCAGGTGAGAGACAACGCTGAACACAAGGTTGAGGGAGGTGGGGTCAGGAGGTGGTGCTGAGGATGGGTGTAGGATTGTGTTTGCAGGCCTATCTGCAGAGAGAATCTCACCTGTTCAGGTGAATTTGTAGGTGAAATGGTAAAATGTGAGTGAAAATCCTCACCTGTGACAGTGATCCAGCTGGATGGAGACTCTCCATGACCGCTGATGTCACACTTGTAGAGGCCTTCATCAGACCTGGAAACATGCTGGATGGTCATGTGACCTGTCGTCTCGTTGCCAATAAGGGAGCCATCTTTATAGAAAGCAGCTGGGAGGCTGAAGGAATTCTTTTCTTCGCAGAGCAGAGTGACGTCATCTCCCTCCATCACAGGGAGGACAGGACTCTGCAGGATCACTGATCCACCTCAACACAGAGACAAACTACAGCATTTCATCCATTTACACACAGCTTCATCAACACTAACTCCACACACTCAGCTTACCAGTGACTGTCAGGTTAACCATGTTACTGATGGGACCCTCTCTGGACTCACACCAGTAAACTCCACTGTCCCACGGGAGGACACTGCTAATGTTACAGGAAGAATCAGCTGCTGCTCCCCACTCCTCACACTCAGCTCTGATTTCTCTGCTTGTGTTTCTCCTCAGAGTCCATCCAGCAGAGCTGTCGTCCTCCTCACAGCTCAGAGACACATAGTCGCCGTCAAACATCTGAGAGCTGCTGGGACTCACAGTCAGAAGAGCTGTGATGAAAATCTATATTAGTATATTTATATTATATTTTTCATAAACACTTAGGGCTGAAATAACATTCCTGGTGATCATCATTAACTATGTCAAACAACAGCACCTTCATCGTGATCAAACTTTAACAGAACTTTTGGGTTGAAAATATTCATTCATATTCACGAGAGTCAATAAATTTTAATCTTTAAAATGTGTCGTTTATTTCTGGTTTAAAATAGGACAAGAGAAGGTTACCGACCTTGGTTTGTGGTGTAGCTCAGCAGTGAGATCAGAACTAAAGAGAAATGAAACAGAGGTTGGTTTAGAGGTTTTACACAGTTTGATCGAGCTACAGACTCATGCAGAATTAGCAGAAAAAACAGGAAGTGATTCTCTCTTTGTTGTCTTCTACACAAACTCGATATTTATGTGGAGAAACAAAAGAAGTGGCATCTTTAGGCCTTTTCAAAGATGAAACCCATTACAGTATACTTACAAAGCAGAAGAAATGATTTCTCCATTCTGTCTTTTGTTGATACTGAATTAATTCTTCTTGCATAAGTTCACTCACATAAATCTAGAACCTCCTCCTCCTTCCTCTGTTACAGGGTGTTAGTTCATGTGGTTTCCCCCCTCATCATTATTATGAGAAAAGATTCTTTGGTTGCAATACATGAGGAAATACACTTTTAATATGAGGCAGTGATCAAAAAGATGAAAAAAGGAGAGAAAAATACACGGAAATGGTCAACAAAGCAAACCTTTGTGGAGAGAAAGACATCTACTCCAAATTTTACAACCAACGACGCTTTAGAAAGCACTGCAGCACTCAAGATGCAGGCTTGTGGGAAACAGAAACGAGGTAGGAACAGGCAGCAGAAGCAGATTTAAGATGAAAAATGAATTTAGTGCTGACGTTTGGGGAGCTGCATCTGCCATCATCAGTTAATATTACATATTTAAATAAATACGGGGCCATCTGCTGCGACCAGTTGGGGTGAGAAAAGGAAGACAGGATAAAGACGTGTTGTGGAAGAGAGACAGAGATTAATATGCACCCATGCATGTGTACACACACACACACACACACACACACACACACACACACACACACACACACACACACACACCCACCTTGGGTTCCCTGGCAACCGTTACGGGAACTTAAGAACTAACCCCACCTGAGAATTAAGTTAGACTTTCAGCAGAAAATATCATCCTGGATGACCACGGGATCTTCAAACTGTGCTGTATCCAGGACTGATGACATCAAATCCTACTTTCAACAGTTCTTGAGTCCATCAAAACCATAGTGTTAAACTTGACCAATTTCGAGGGGACACAAACTTACAAAGACGATTGGAAAGAGGTAACCCAGAAAAGACACCAAAGCATACATGAGTCTTTGGATGCTGAGTGCTGAGTATACATCCAGAAATGAATTTAATAGCAGTTTATGGGATGCAGATTTTAGTCAGACAATTTTTCAATGCAGAATGTCACTCGAGAAATTTTGCCTCCCTTTTTTGAACCATGATACAAGACCAGTCTGCCCTCAACAAGACAAGTGTGCGGGGTGACAGCAACTCATCTACAACCTCCAAATGTCACTGTAGATGAGCATCTGGTGGCTTTTAGAGGAGACTGCCCTTTCAAACAGTATACAACAAGCAAGCAGTCTAACTATGACATAAAGATATGGGCATCATGTGATGCCCTCACAAGACAAGCTTGGAAAATACACGTTTATACCTGCAGACAGAGTTCCTGAAAATAACCAAGTGATGTTTGTGGTTCTGGAGATGATTGCAGACATCAGGGGACATGAGATAATAATTTCTTCATCTCCTCAAGTTAGGAGCTGTGTCAAAACTAGAAGTCTTAATGTTCACAAAAATCGCTGAACACAAAATGAACACAATATGAGGATTAATAAAATTCAAAGGCAGCAAAATGTAAATGGAATTGAAGAAACAGAATAAGCTTAAATTGTAAATATTTTTTTAATTTAAACATCAAGTGAAAAACTAGGTGTCATGTAGATCTGTTTCAAAAGACACAGTTTTCATGCTTCATGGTTCTTTAAATATCAGATAAAACAAATAACAAGTACACAAAAAACTGAGACTTGGTCCCAGGCCAGTGTTTCCTCTACTGACTGGATCCTCCTTCCCTCCATCCTCCTTCCCTCCATCCTCTGTGTCTCCTCCTGTCTGATCTGCAGGTGAGAAACAGGTGTGAGGTGTCAGCTGTCAGGTAGGTGATGAGTGAAGAACAGAACAGAATCCATTTCCTCTTCAAACTGCTGTCAGACACTTGCTATGTCCCAATTCAGAGGCTGCATTTTAATCCCGATTACGTCACAGCCAGGTGATGAAGGCTGTCCCAATTCAAAGACTCCTCGAAATGCGTCCTTCTTTTCCGTGGATTTGAAGGATGGGTCAGATGTGTCCTTCGTGGTCCAGTTTCCAGCAATGGTGGCAGCTACTTAGTTGTATTACTCTTATCAATACTTTACTAGTTAAATTATTATTTATAATATTTTATAATAATATAAAAAAACTTTTCAATTGTGGCAATGTGGGAGGAGTGGGCTGGTGAGTTTGAAATATTATTCTTTCTGGGTCACAAAATAAACTTTTAACATATTTTCCGGCTAGAATGTAGCTGTGTAAACTTCAAATATCTGCTCGGTTTATCAAGACATTTGCAAGAGTGCTCCGACACTTTCGGAGACGTCTGTTACCCACCCGCTCGATAGCTCACTGGGAGCTCAAGGCTAACTAGAGCCGGCAAGGACAGCGACTTCCCGGAATATTGTATTCAAACCCCCCCCCCACGTTCTTTCGATACTCAGGTTAAACATGATACATAAGCAGTGTTGGGGAGTAACGGAATACATGTACCGCCGTTACGTATTTAAAATACAAAATATGAGTAACTGTATTCCGTTACAGTTACCTTTTAAAAAGGTGGTATTCAGAATACAGTTACTTTGTTGAAATAAATGGATTACACTGCGGTACTTTCCTGTTTCATTTTGTCGCGGGTCAGGACTGTTTGGGTTTTGTTTGACAGCTACGTTCTGTTGTTCCAGGCGGCAGCGTTACGGTTGCCATGGTTACAGGGCGACGCTCTCTCTCTCTCTGCGACTGTGTGTTTCCTGGGTGAGAGAGCGCCTTTTCGTTGTTGTTGTTGTTGTGCTAAGCTAACAGGCAGAATGCTACAAGCATAGCTCTAAAGAAAGTAGCATCATGGGCAGTGTAGTCCGTGTTGCAGGGAGAATGGACTGCCATACACGTTATGGGTCTGTGAGCACGAGGAGGGAGAAAAAGGGGAGTGGAAAGGTACGAGTTGTCATCGAGGAAAAACGGGAGCTGGAAGCATGTAAATATAATAATAACCACTTCAGCCAAGAAGAGTGCCTGACGAGCCCAGTTGTAAGTAAGCTATTAAGACTCGACTGTACACCGTGTTCGTGTTTTCCTCCGAAAACAATAAGTTCCGTTGGAGCAGTCTTTCAACGCCTCTCTCTGTCTCTCGCAAGAAAAGTTGACCCACACAACAAAGTAAAGCTATTTTTCAGCTACGAGCCGACAGGGACCCCGCCGTATTAGTCAGAGGTCCCTTTACTACAGTTCGGAGTCGCGGACCTTCAGTAATAGTAATAAATCACACAGCAATAGTACATTCACGTTGTTGTAAAAAGCATGATAATATATTAAGTAATCCAAAGTATTCAGAATACGTTACTGTCATTGAGTAACGTAACGGAATACGTTACAGAATACATTTTGGGGCATGTATTCTGTATTCTGTAATGGAATACATTTTAAAAGTAACCTTCCCAACACTGTACATAAGTGACTTAGATAACTAAAAATGTTAGTGCTTGGCTTTCTGTGTTTTATTTGTTCCTGACTAAATCGGTTTGGCTGAGATTAAAGTTTTAACTCAGCTGATTAAAAAGAAGTGTGAGGTGGTTGAGAATTTACTCCAATGTCCTGTTATATTTTAGATAAGGAGCAGACATCTGAGTTTATTAAAGTCCAACTATGACGCAAATGTTAAGGCTTGGCCGTCCAGCCTCCTCGGTCTTTGGAGGACCTGGCCCACGTAGGCATTATATTACATTACATAAATCATTATCTACTGCACTCTGATCACATCACTCAGACCAGCTGCTTTCTACAAAGTCTCATCAACAACATCTTTAGAAACAAACATCAACAACCAGGAAGCAGCTTCACCTCTGATCACACTAACACTCAACTCTACTCACTCACCTGGAGGAACAACAACACTCAGGTAGATGATTTTGAGCTCCCACGAGTGTATTTCTCCCATTAAGACTCGACACTCATATGTTCCACTATCAGCAGTTGTCACATTGTTCAGAATCAAAGACACGTCTCCGTCCTTCATCTGTCTGTCCTGCAGATCCACCCTGTTCTTAAAAGATGGATGCTGGTTGTCTGGAGCAAACTGCCCATCCCGGTACACAACAACATGCTGTGTCCCCAGATCAGCTCTGCTCCACTCAAGAATTAAATTGTTGTTGTTCGAAGCTCGACATGGCAGAGTGACGTTCTGTCCAGACTTGGCTGTGATGATGTTTGGGTCTAAAAGAGAAACCAAGAGAGCAGCGAGGTTAAAGGAATCAAACACACAATGCAGCCTTGCATTAGTAAGGTATAACCTAATAATAGCAGCCTATACTGTTTTCTTTGGTTAACTATAATTTTTATTTATAATGGTGAAGAACAGTTAAAACTGTCCTTCTGTCTGGATGTTTCTTTCCTGTCCTGTTTGTTTTCTACACCTGTTGCTGCCTGCCAATGAAGCCTGTGTAAGCCATAAAGACCTGCTCGCTGTCCCTGCTGACGATTTGTTCGAGACTGTCGAGTCTTTGCGTCCCAAGGACGATGCATATGTAGCAAAGAAATATGATTCTATTTACCAAAAAGAACAAGTAGCATGGACGGAGAAATGTTTTAAAAACAGTAAAGGCACAGTGGTGGTTTTATCATTGTGAAGAAGAGTCTATAACAGATGAACTGAATGAAATCCTGGCAGGGAATACAGCAAAGACGAGCCATGTGACGCCGTCTGATCAATTTATTCCTGTCTTCAGAACCGAAATGCACTTCAGTCTACAAGTGGGACAGAGCTAGCTCAGCAGGTAGGGTGTTCCCCCGTAATCACAAGGCTGGGGGTTCAAATCCACCAAACAGCTACCCTGAGGTATCCCTGAGAAAGGTACCGTGTCTACACACTGCTCCCCAGAGGACTAATTTCCTACGGGATTAATAAAGTATGCATAATTACGCAAGTTGTGGAACCGAGTTACATAAATACTCTTCCTATCTTGAGGAAGAGCATCAGAAGGAAACAGTGTAGTTTCTAATAGCTAAATCTCACCTCCAGAGACAAACACGACGAAGCCGACAAACAGCAAAGCCGAGCAGAGCAATGACATTTCCATGTTATCAACTCCTGCTGATCTTTCGGATGTTGTTTTTCATAAATAACAGAGCCTCAGTTCAAAAAAGTGTAGATTATTTTATTTAAAGTTTAAATGAACCCATCAGGTCATCAACGATTACAAGGACCTTGAGCGACAGTGTCGCGTTAGAGTGACGTTCGGTGGGATGGGTTATGCAAAATAAATTAATCGTCATCGAAAGCAGGTCCGAAAGCTTAGCAGGTTCTATTCTTAAAAGATCTCCAGAGAAAAACGCAACATAATCTCACCTATCGACAATCAGCTACAAACTGAAGACCACCAAAGTACTTCAAAATTATGTCACTATATAAAAATGAGAGAGACAAAGAAGAAGGAGAAACAACTACTCAACATGTTAAAGATTAGCAGCTGCAAATGGTTTGCAGGGAAGAGAACACCTGTCTCCTTATGCGGCTACATCAGCCATTTCCGTGTTTCTGTCTGCTAAGATTGTTTTAAATGTCTGAGGATATTTTAAGTAAACGACCCAAATTTAAAACTTGTATTCATGAGATTACATTTAAGGTTTAATAAAGCTGAAAGTCACTGAGAGAATAGATCTCGGCCTTCAGCCTTTTGCTGTAATGCAACCCTTTGCTCAAGGGGAAGTACCTCAGACTGATCAAAAGTAAGGGCACACTACAAAAAGATGTGATATATAAAGTAGGCCAAAGTTTTTAACAGGCTGTGTTCTTAAATAATCAAAAAGAAGATATTTAAAGTAACTTAACTCAATTTCTGTCATCCTGAATGGACTTTTAATTTTTAATTTTTTTTTCCAAAGACTGTTAAAATGGGGCTGTCATGAGTCCTATGGAGATTTTGCAGGACTTATGGGCCTAGTTGACTCCTCCGCTCCCCTGACATGTGCAAACCTTAATGTTGAGGTTGACACATGTATGTCTACATAGTTAGAATGATTGATGATTTTCTTTCTTTCTTTCTTTCTTTCTTTCTTTCTTTCTTTCTTTCTTTCTTTCTTTCTTTCTTTCTTTCTTTCTTTCTTTCTTTCTTTTTGTTTAAACTTACCCAAACACCACCACTCTATAACTTTGATTGTCCAACCAGCCAACACAAAGCAACACCGAGTTTAACGCCTGTTTAGCATTGGTGGATGTTTACAGGTTGTATAAAACTGAATATAAAACATCTTTCACCTCAAAGTCTGAAAGTGACTTTAGGAAAAGCAGAAGGCCATTTGGAAACACCTACCGTTGTTTTGAAGGATGTCTTAATTCCTCCAAAACTATTTGAAACATGAAGAAGTTTCCACTGTTCTTTTCCAACCAGAAAAAAGGTAAGAAGCAGCTCCAGCACCACTCAGCAGACTGCTACAGGCTGCAGTTCAGAATGTTCTGATCAAACTGATATGTAAATGCATATCTATAAAGGTTTTGTGTCAGCTTTGTGTGGTGAGTCTCTCTGACTGGTTGAAAATAACTGATAACATCAGTATAACTGCCAGACTTCCTGCACTAGTTTATAGCTTAGTAAGCTGGTGCTCATGATGCTGACTTTCAGTTTTAACAATTTTGGTACCGTCTGAGTCACATTCATGTGAGTGTTTGCTCGAGTGCAAATTGTATTTGAGCTGGAATTGGTCTAAACACAAACGAAAAACAAAACAAAAAACAAACAAACAAACACTGAGCTAGTGTGCACTAAACTCCTACACACAGAACCCTTCCATCTTATCTGAAAGACCTCAAAGTCAGTCACCGCATTAGAGCACTTCGCTCTCACTCTGCAGGCCTACTTGTTGTTCCTAGAGTATTTAAAAGTAGAATGGGAGGGAGAGCCTTCAGTTTTCAGGCCCCTCTTCTGTGGAACCAGCTTCCAGTTTGGATTCGGGAGACAGACACTATCTCTACTTTTAAGATTAGGCTTAAAACTTTCCTTTTTGCTAAAGCATATAGTTAGGGCTGGACCAGGTGACCCTGAATCCTCCCTTAGTTATGCTGCAATAGACATAAGCTGCCGGGGGATTCCCATGATGCATTGAGTTTTTCCTTTCCAGTCACCTTTCTCACTCACTATGTATTAACAGACCTCTCTGCATTGAATCATATCTGTTATTAATCTCTGTCTCTCTTCCACAGCATGTCTTTTATCCTGTCTTCCTTCTCTCACCCCAACCGGTCGCAGCAGATGGCCGCCCCTCCCTGAGCCTGGTTCTGCCGGAGGTTTCTTCCTGTTAAAAGGGAGTTTTTCCTTCCCACTGTTGCCAAAGTGCTTGCTCATAGGGGGTCATATGATTGTTGGGTTTTTCTCTGTATCTATGAAGCGCCTTGAGGCGACTTATGTTGTAATTTGGCACTATATAAATAAAATTGAATTGAATTGACTTGAATAAAGACAATTATTATTATTGCTTTTTGTTTTAGTCTTTAGCATTTACATTTTTAAAGGTTTTTTTTAATAAAAAATCTTTTTCACTGTTGAATTGATTTTCTTGTCTCACAAAAGTTGTGTGACTGTAACTCCATGTAAAGAACAGAAGATATCTACTAATCGGTTATACAAGTAATTATTATCTGAGGTGTTGGGTGGACGGATTCGAGACCCTCAGCTGGACAGCAGTGGTTGGACTGGTGCACTACATCTTTTAGGGGGGAGATGGCATCTGGCTCTGATGGAAACTCTGGAAAGACAAACATCATTATGTCAATTTAACAGGTTTAAACACAGTTCTTGGTGTTTTCTTTTTCCTGCTCCACTAATTAAAGAAAGTGCATCTCAGCTTTTTCAATACTGACGCAAAACCCCAAAATATGCTTCGCAAAAAACTGGTCTGCCCCAAGAATCGAGCGCCCCGGCACAAATGCCAAAACGTCACAGTCTATATATGGCTACAGGCCAGTGGACACTCTTTCAATGATGAGGATGTACACATGAAAGCTGGTTTGAGCAGAAAGTCATGGAGACCATTTATGTGAAAAGAGCCTAAGGGTACATCTGTCACCATCTTACAATGCTGTGATTGCAGCCATTCCCCAACTCTCTGTGAATGGGACTGTGAATGGGCCATTGATCAGTGTCCTTTTGATACTGACTAAAATATCAACGTGCTGGGATCTTGTTCTGATTCGGAACAATGACAGAGACAAAGGAGAGAAGCCGCACCTGTTGACTTTGATTTGTTTCTCTTGTCTTTCACTATTTGTGAATAAGTGGTGTTTTTTTCCTCACTGTTGAGTAGAGTGCATACCAATTTATCCCTGCGGAACAAAACACACAGAGGACATCAATGCAAGTTATACAGCCTGAAAGCTACCTCTGCGGCTGATTTGAATAAGATACAAAAATCATTCATGTCCTTTATCTATATCTATGTGCTCTTTTTAGTATCAGTCAATTTACATCTGTATATAAAAAGCTGGAGAGGCTGAGGACGATGGACTAAATTCTGGAGGCTCATGTCTATTAATAAAAAAGCACTGGAGTGTTTTCATCAGAAACTGGAATCCACAGAGCTGTTAGTTTCCTGTTAATCATAGGCTAAAAACAATAGATGCTCCCTGTTATGGTTCATCAACAAACACACAACAACTACTTTCGACCTGTTTAAAAAAATACTTAGCACTTTATGCTCAAGTGGGGTCTGGAGACTATCCCAGGCTTAGTGTGAAAGATGCGATACAAAACACTGTAGCAAGACAAACTATCCACACTCAATCACAGTCACTCGAGAATCACCAAATAACTTCACTCGTATGTCTTAGGCAGTGGGACTAAGCCGGCGCGCCCAGAGAGAACCCACACAGACACGAGGAGAATGATGTAAACAGAAAGGTCAAAGGTCAATTGGCAGTCAAAAGGTAGCTGAAGGATGAGCTATTTGTTTATTTGAGTGATTTATTTATTCGATTCAGTAAAAGGACTAGATGTTGTAGTCCCTGACAGGCACGTGCAGAGGGGGTGGCTAGAGGGGCTTGAGCACCCGCCCCTTTCCTGATGGGTGCCCAAGGTGCCCTTTTGTTGAGGCAACTTTTAAAAAAATTATTTTTTTTTTTTTTTTAATGTGTGTGTGCGTGCGGAGTCTTGTCTGTGCCCCTCAACAATAATATTTAACTATCAATCACAGTTTTGCTAAATAAAAGGATTTGGCTTGCATCAGTCACATGATCACATTTAACCAATGATCGCCCTTGACGGCAGAACGCGCTGGTTACGAGCCGGGAACGAGCTCACAAAGAGCACGCGCATTCGTTGCGGTCCGGAGCTGTAAGAGAAACACAAGTTAACTCAGAGACACAGACTGATGCGACAAAACCAGTAAGTAGGTGTACAGCGTACACTGTAGTGTGTAGCACCCAGGAGTATCAGCTTATTACGTACACGTTGGTAAGCTGTCTTGTTGCAACTGACGAACTGAAACAAACGAGCGTGCTGTGTGTGCAACAGCGTGACAAACATTACCTGTCCTTTTATTAACTGCACAAGTAGTGCTGGTCATAGCTGCTGGCTACCTGTGTAAGGCTGTCATGGGTCTGTAGCTTTGTCACCGTTTTAGGGAACATATTTAGTTTTAAAGTAAGTTTCCGGGCTTTTCCTGCCTTTCTGGAGGGATTATATTTCACTAAAAAACGATCTAATATGCATGTCCACATAATTATGCATTATTATAATTATAATATATTAAAAACACACGCTGTATTTTAAAGAACATGCATTAAGAAGCAGATTATATTAGATTTATATTTTAAATAAGACAAAATTTGGATTTTACAGCAGTAAAATGATTGTATCTCTACAGTTTAAAAATGTAATAAGCTTTGCCCCTGCACAGAGTGGATAGTGAAACAAATGGAATCATCATAAATACATTATTTCATATTTATTACTTCCCCCTCCTCATTGCTTTATTATTGTAGCTCTAGTAATAAATAATAATGTAAGGATTCTGGATTAGCACCATGATGCCCATAGTATATACAGTATTCTGAAGAAGATCTAAAATGTCACTGTGTGTGCGTGCATGTGTGTGTTTTATTTAGATGGATTTTTTAAAAAAATATTACTCATGATATAACATTGTCCAGACATGCCTGGTAAGGACATGAGGAGGGAACAGTAGGAGCTGTGTGAGGCTACTAAAGGCAGGGCTATAACATTTTTCTGTCATCATTTTATTATAGATTACGTGCAAGAGTTGTTAGGTGTGGATAATTAGATTATAGTTTATTGCAATAGCAAGTTGTGCCTTGTTCTCAGATAGACAGCAAGTGGAGAGTGATATATGAAATGATGGGATGGAAGGAAGAAGAGAAATAAGAAGAGAAAATGCTCTCAATTATGGATACAGTCAAATGGTTTATTTATGTTTGATGTGTGCTTTACATTTGTGTGGCTGTTAATAAAGTTAGCGCGCTCTAGGGGGCGTATGCGTTCATCAAAAATGGCCGAAGGCTGATGTGTGATTATTCCTCCCAAAATGTCGTTGATGAAGTTAGCTATGCACGTCAGATTTTACTGCGCATTTTCATACCTCTGCCAACAGGTTATGGGCCCAGGAAGCTAAGAAGTTTTCCAAAAGAGTCCATGTGGTTTTGCCACCGAGAGAAACGCCGCGACGTACTGCGCACTCGGTGAGGATTAGCATACCATGCTAGCGCCATGAGCCGACGAGCCGCTGAGTCAAATAGCCGTTGGGCTCGGCTAGTTTTTGATGGAGACGAAAAGAATTACGAACTATGGGAGACGAAATTTTTGGGCCACCTTCGTCTGCAAGGTTTAAGAGACATTATTTTGAAGCAGCCTACCGACGCGGAGGGAGAAGAAGAGAGAGCAAAGAATGCAGAGGCCTACGCGGAGCTGATCCAGTTTCTGGATGACAAAAGTTTGTCTCTTGTTATGCGAGAAGCAGCGGATGATGGACGGAAGGCACTGGGGATTCTAAGAAACTATTATGCAGGTAAAGGAAAGCCTCGTATAATTAGCCTGTATACAGAACTCACTTCGCTCCAAAAGTCCAGCAGTGAGAGTGTGACTGAGTATGTGATACGAGCAGAGACAATAATCACATCCCTGAGGAATGCTGGTGAAACTTTGAGTGATGGGCTATTGGTAGCAATGGTTTTGAAGGGACTGCCAGAATCGTTCAAACCGTTTGCGATCCATGTCACACAAAGTGAAGTTGAAGTGACTTTTGCTGAATTTAAAACTAAACTGCGAAGCTTTGAAGACACAGAGAAAATGCGCGCCGCAGCGTCAGATGACAACATCATGAAAGCACGTGCACGACCGAGCGACAATCCCACGTTTGAAAAATTGAATGACCGTGGGGCCGGCAACGCAGACATAATGTGTTTCAGATGCGGACTAAAGGGACACAAAGCCAGGACGTGTCAGCGCAAGCAGTGGTGTAGCGAGTGTAAAAGCACCACCTATCGGGACTCAACATGCAGACGGAAACGGCGGCAAGACAATGCACGGAAAGTTTCCGAGGAGTGGGGTAGCAAAGACTACGCATTCCGGGTAAGCAGTGAGGGTGCAGTGTTCCAGTCAGAGCATGGCGTCAACAAAAAGGGTCTGATGGTGGACACAGGGGCAACTTCGCATATTGTTACAGATATAACGAAGTTCAGGAGATTCGACGACAGTTTCCAGCCCAAGTCACACTACGTAGAGTTGGCTGACGGCACCAAGTGCACTGGAGTTGCAGAGCAAAGAGGGGAGGCAGAGTTTTGCTTGATGGACAGCAGGGGGCAGTGCCACAAAACAACCTTGAAACAGGCACTGTACATCCCATCGTATCCAGAAGACATCTTCTCTGTGAAAGCAGCTACCTCAAATGGAGCAACTATGATCTTCAAGCAAGGAAAAGACACCCTGCGACACAAAGACGGTACAAGGTTCCCAATATATGAGTACAACAGACTGTACTACCTACAAACAGTAAACACTGAAGGTAAAGACCAGTGTAAGGGTTGCTATGACATGCAAACATGGCATGAAATTCTTGGTCACTGTAATTATGATGACATTCAGAGATTACAGGGTGTTGTTGATGGTATGGCAATCAAAGGAAAAACAGATAAATCTGTCTTGCATTGTGAAGTGTGCACACAGGGAAAGTTTGTTCAAACTAGAAACAGGGACCCTGATGCACGAGCCAAAACCGCCTTAGAGCTGGTACACACAGATCTAGCTGGTCCAGTAGACCCAGAGTCCAGAGATGGATATAGATTTGCACTATCATTCACTGATGACTATTCCAGTGCAGTGTTTGTGTATTTTCTGAAAAATAAGAGTGACACAGCAAAAGCAACTCAGAAGTTTTTGGCTGATACAGCCCCGTATGGGCAAGTTAAATGTATCAGGTCTGACAATGGAACAGAGTTTATGGGAAATGAGTATCAGGCACTCCTTAGCAAAAACAGAATCAGGCATGAGACCTCAGCACCATACTCACCACACCAAAATGGTACTGCAGAACGCAATTGGCGCACTCTTTTTGATATGGCCAGGTGTATGTTAATAGAGAAACAGTTACCTAAAGAGTTGTGGACTTACGCAGTGCAAACAGCAGCTGTAGTGAGGAATAGATGTTTTAACAGACGCACAGAACAGACACCATATTTAATGCTGACAGGAAGAAGGCCAAACCTTTCCAGGATGCAGACATTTGAGTCAGTGTGTTATGCCTACAGGCAGAACAAGAGAAAACTAGACTCAAGGTGTGAGAAAGGAATTTTTGTTGGATATGACAAGAACAGTCCAGCTTATATGGTCTACTACCCGGGCAGTGGGAAAGTACAGAAGCATAGACTGGTGAAGTTTGAGACTGTAGCATTCCAGCCGGACTTTATTGAGACGATGCACTCAATGATCATTACGGATGGACCATGGTGGGGTATTCCAACCCATTTATTCACAAATTGCCATAGACACATCGTAAGAGCTGTAATCATAACATAAAACAAATAAACATTCACTTGATATAACCACGTTTCTGTTATGCTAATCAATTCACAGAAAAGGCACAGGAGGTGCTAGCATCAGCCTGCTAGATCGCTCATAAACTTATTAACAATCAAGTAATACATTTACAAATTGTCCGAAATGTAAACAACAAGTACAACACACAAACATACCTGTTCGCCTTCCAGCTAGATGCTAATTTTAAGATGGATGGAAAACGATAACCTTCTCATTAATCCTTTCTGCGGCAAGCAGTTGCGGTACGATCTTCCTTCCCGGAAGTTGCCCGTTCCGAATTTCAAAATAAGAGTCTAATCTATATTATAAAGTATAATTCGTTCAGGGATTTAACTGTTTGAAAAATATCAAATAAACAAATAATCTGGGTCATTTACACTCCCACCAAATCATTAGTGTTCAAAAACATAACTCCATAAACATAGGAAGAAAGAACACAATGATTTCATAATACAAATAATGACCCAACAACAGAAGCATAGTATGCAAGGAATGGACTAGTCACCTTCCAACAATAAGACTAGTTTTTGAACTGGCCGTTCGAGCACTGACCGCTTAGTAAGACGTTCACCATTTTTGCCAAGTTTCCTGTCACCTAGACAGAGCTTCACTCTCCTAACCAGTCCATCTCTGTCCATTGTAGTCTCTACGACTCTTCCCAACCTCCATTCATTTCTGGGCAAGTCTTCATCCTTCATTATGACTATATCCCCGATCTGCAGGTTTCTCTTTGGGGTGTGCCAGCGTTGTCTAAAAGCAATGTTGGCTAAGTACTCTTTCTGCCAACGGCTCCAGAACTGCTCGGCCAAATATTGTACGTGGCGCCATCTCTTTCCTGCACTGTAGAGAGGCCGATTGACTTATCCTTGTTGATCCTTCGAAGAATGCGAGCCACTGCACAGATGGCGCGAGTCCAGGATGAGAACTTTGCCAGCCGATAAGTAAGAGAATCTTGTTCTACAGTTTCCGTGTTTAGAGTCCGTGTTTCCTTAACTTCTGGATCTCCGACTGACAGTTCCGGAGCCACCTCTTCTGAGAGGTCAACTCCCTTTTCCCATAGAAATGCAGGGCCGGTAAACCAGTCCGATGATATTAGCTCATGGACAAAACAACCTCTAGAAGCACGATCCGCAGGATTCTGGTCAGTAGGGACGTATCTCCATTGCCTTTGATTCGTGTAGAGATGTATCTTCTGGATATGGTTGGCTACGAATGTATGAAAACGTCGAGCCTCATTATTGATGTACCCTAGTACAACCTTGGAATCGGTCCAAAAATGCTCTTCAATGTCCGCATATCCAAGTTCTTCCTTTAAAACATTGCTGGTTTTCACAGAGATGACTGCAGCCGTCAACTCTAATCTTGGGATCGTGGTGACCTTTGTTGGGGCGACGCGAGATTTGGCCATGACTAAAGCACAGTGGATGTCTCCTTCTTCATTGCTAAGCCTTAGATATGAACACTGTCCATAGCCAGTAGTGCTTGCGTCGGAGAAGTGATGTAACTCACGTTTAATAACCCTTCCGAAATCTGCCGGGGCATAACTTCGGGGTATATTTATCCTCTCCAAGTTGTTGAGGTCGTTTTTCCATTTCTCCCACCGTGGACGAAGTTCATTGGTTAGAGGGTCGTCCCAACCTGTTCCATGGCAGCACATCTGCTGCAGCACTTCCTTTCCAATGAGCAAAAAGGGGGCTATGAGACCCAAGGGATCGTACAGGGATGCAACAATGGACAATATGCCTCGACGTGTTGCAGGCTGTTCCTTAAGGTTGGTGCTGATCTTCAGGCAGTCTGATTCGACGTGCCATTGGATACCCAACGCTCTCTCTGAAGGTAAGTTATCAAAGGCAAGGTTGAGGTCTTTAATGTCTGATGCACGTTTAGTTGCTGGTATGCTTACCAGGACAGCTTTGTCATTGGACACAAACTTGTGGAGCCTAAGACCACCCAGGGCACAAAGTTTTCTGGCTTCTTCTGCTAACTTGATAGCCTTCTCTGAGCTGTCTGTACTTGTGACTCCATCGTCGACATAGAAATTTCTCAGAATGAACTGAGAGCCTAATGGGTATCGGTCTTTATTTTCTGTAGCCAAATGCTTCAATCCGTAGTTCGCACAGCCAGGCGATGAGGCTGCGCCAAAGATATGCACCCTCATACGGTATTCTTGGGGCTGTGCACCGAGATCTCCTTTCTTCCACCAAAGGAAGCGCAGGTAATCCTGGTCTGACTTCTTCACATGAAATTGGTGAAACATTTTCTCTATGTCGCACATCAATGCAGTGGAGTGCAACCGGAAGCGAAGAAGTACACTGTTGAGATTGTTCATCAGGTCAGGACCAGTGAGCAGATGATCATTCAAACTGGTTCCCTGGTACTTGGCAGAGCAGTCGAACACCACGCGCAGTTTGCCTGGCTTCTTGTCGTGGAATACACCGTGATGAGGTATGTACCATTTTTCGCCCTCTTTCCCATCATCGTGGACTTCCTCTGCATCACCCCTTTCTATGACCTCCTCCATGAACTTGATATACTGTTCTTTGTACCCTTCATCCTTTAACAGCTTCCTCTTTAGATGGCTCAGACGTATGACTGCAAGCTGTTTGTTGTCAGGTAAGGTAGGTCTCTCCTTAAAGGGCAACGGCATCTCGTAGTGACCTAGACTGTTCTTTTCGATGTGGTTCTTGAGTTTGTCCAGGAACAGGATGTCCTCCTGAGACACTGGTTTGCCGTCTTCCTTAGCATCCTTAAAGTCAGACTCTAGAATGCGAATGGCATCTGCCGGAGTGACTGGTGGGAGCTCCCTGACTGCAACTCGGAAGCACTGTCCCGCCGTACTTGAGGTGTCGGGGCATGTCGACGTACCACCAACTATGCTCCATCCTAAGTCGGTATGAATTGCATAAGGCTCATCGTCTCCTCCCGTTATGACGTCTCTTGGTGCCATTGCTCGTGCGCAGTTATAGCCTATCAATAAACCAACCTCACAGTCCTGTAGAGGTGGAATCTCTTCTATGACCTTGGAGAGATGATTCCACCTTTTAGCTGTCTCGCATGTTGGGATATGGGCTCTGTTTACTGGTATGCAATCCTTGGTATAAGCAGGAGGAAGGTCGATGAGGAGGGAAGAGCGATAACCCCGAACACAAAGCCCTGAGACTCTTTGGCTCTTTACGATCACGTCGCGTCCAATCATCGTAGTTAACTTCAGCTTAACTGGACAGGAATCTGCCTTTAATACATCACTCAGTTCCTGGTCAACAAACGTCGTGTCGCTTTGCGTGTCCAGCAAGGCGTAAACCAGTTTCTCAGTTCCTGTATCCTTTTTTGACACCCACACAGGCACAATCATTGATGTGTTAGTTGGCTGTCCAGTAATCACTGACATTGAAGTTGCAGCAGCCTCCGTTTGGCCGGCATTGCTCAGGATAGTGGTTTCCTGTGGCAGAACTCTTTCCTTCTTTAAATAGTTGTCATCGTGTAAACAAGTGGGATGTTTACCCTTGCACGTGTTGCATGAGTGTCGATGTCGACAGTCTTTTGCACTATGTCCAGGTTTGGTGCAGCCATAGCAGAGCTTATGTTTTCTGACAAAATCTCGACGCTCCTCCAGAGTTTTAGCAATAAACTTGGGACATCCATGTAGTCTGTGTTGATTATTTTGACAGAAGGCACAAGGAGACCTTTCCTTTCCTTTAACTGGCTTGAGCCTCTCGGTGTCAGCCTCAGTCTGTGTGTTTAGAACCCTTGCCTTGTTCCTCTTAGGGTCTCTGCTGCCTTGTTTTGCTGTGCTCGACTCAGAGCCGCGGAGGGCATAAGCTGAGGTGATTGGATTGCAAGCAATCTCTGCCTCTGTCGCCATAAATGCGGCGAAGTCCTTAAAACTGGGGAATTCCTTATTGCCCTTTAAGGCTTCAGTAACCTTCCTGTTCCAGTGAGATGCTATCCACTCTGGTAGTTTAAGGATTAGCTTCTTATTCTCTTCACAGTCGTTCAGTATTTCGAGGCTCTTCACATGTGTCATTGCATCTTGGCAAGCGTTTAAGAAATCTGAGAAGTCTCTTAATCCTTCTGCATCTCTTGGTTGGATCTTTGGCCAATCTGTGAGCTTATCTCTGAAGGCTTTCTGTATAATAAAGGTTTGGCCATATCTGTTATCCAGTTTGTTCCACGCATCCTTATAAGCGTCGCTGTCATTCCTATAGAAAGTTCCTTCTAATGTTTTACGAGCTGGGCCGCCTACATACTTCCTCAAGTAATAAAGTTTGTCTGCTGGGGAGATGGCCTTTTTGTCAATAAGTGACATGAATGAAGTTTTCCACTCAATGAACTGAATGGGGTCCCCACTAAATACAGACGGCTCTGGAACTGGAAGTCTATTTAGAGCCATACTGTCTTGTAGGGCTTGGGCAAGGGATGACACGTTTAGGTCGAGTGGCGATGCTGTGACGGTGGGAGTTGGAGGGTTGATAGCAGGGGGAACATGATGATTTCCCACTGAACTATTAGAGGAATGGAGACTGCCTTCCTGCGAGGCTACCTGGCTGTAGACTTGCAGTTTGGCCCGAGCAGCCCTCAAATTCTTTTCTGCTTGAAGGCGTTCAAGTCTGCGCTTTTCTACTTCCATTTTTCTGTGCTGTTCCTCTATCTTCTCCATTTGTCTCTCTTCTTCCAGCAACCCTTCAAATTCGACTTCCTTAGCAGCTAGCTCTGCTGCTGCATCCGCCTGTTTGAGTGTTAGAGTAGTGCTTTTGTGACTACGGATTGACTTTGTCACTCTAGATGCGGTGGATCCATAGATGGAGCGTGCGTAGCTGTTCTTAAGCAGCTCCCTGAGACGGCAATGTACTTGTTCTGCATCATAATCACCATCGAGATCTGACATTCTCTCGTAGGTAACTTTCATAATTTCGGCTGTAACTGCCTCACAACTGTCAACGTGACGTCTTAATTCTGGAGAAGGTGTAATGTGACTTCGTATTTCAAGGTAAGTGTTTAACACAGTTTCTTTCTCTTTCTCCAAAGAATCCATCAAAGATGCCAGCTCGCCTTTACTAATGTCTGACTTGAGCTGCTCTCTTGACTCTCGGGCTCGAATCTTCCATCTTTCGTACGTTGAGATGAACTTTCTTTCCCTTTTTCTTGCTTCCTCCTGCTGCATTTCGAGCGCCTTTGGAGTTGGGATTTTTGTTCGAGTGGAACGTCGGAGGCCTTCCTTAAGCTCACCTTGTAAGTTGTTCAACGTTTCTTCTCTGCGTTGAATTTCCTTCTCCAAAAGTTATATTTCCGTAGTTTCTGATGTGTCTTCAAGAGACGCCTTAAGCCCTTTGATTTTATTCTGCAGGTCGACTATCTGATGCTCTAGTTCTGTTTGTGAGGAGGGAGTCTCCATTTCCTTCATGTTTATGTTATTTACTTATCTAATTTGCAGGCTTTAGTTAATGAGCTGCTTGTGGTTACTATAACTTAAAGGCTGCATTAACAGAAGGGAGGAGAATCTCTGCACTTTAAACCAAGTTGAAATAGAAGCGGATAACCAACACAACATTGAGAAGAAATGTATAAAATCATAAATGCAACCTGCTAGCTGTTGCAAACTGATGTGGTAAAGTAAACCTCTTATGCTAAACACAGATCAATACACCATTACTATTGTACAGTTACAAATTGAACTAAATGCCCCTCTTTCACCCCCTTTTGGGTCAGTAGAAAGAATGATAAATATACAGTAGTGGTGGTAAATACCAATAAACAAAATTACTTCACTTGTTATTACTTCATGTCCGTTGTGTCTTAATGCAGCAGATGTCCACAGTAGTTGACGACCTTCTCTCTCCCTTTAACCACCACTGATGAGAATGAATGTCCTTTCCTTGTCGATTAGAATGAAATGTTCCATACCTTTTCTGACCGTCACATCAAACCATTAAGCCAGCTGCATGATGATTATAAAGTCTCTGTCTAGAAGACCCATAGAATGGCACTGAGTTGCTCCGTGAAATGTCTTGTCAATCCCAGACGAATAGCAACACAGCTCCGTGACTCGTCCTCGTGGTTCCGTGGTGCAGAGTGGCAGCAGGATGATGCAGGGGATCAGCTCTTACTGTAGCATTCCAGCCGGACTTTATTCAGACGATGCACTCAATGATCATTACGGATTGACCATGGTGGGGTATTCCAACCCATTTATTCACAAATTGCCATAGACACACCGTAAGAGCTGTAATCATAACATAAAACAAATAAACATTCACTTGATATAACCACGTTTCTGTTATGCTAATCAATTCACAGAAAAGGCACAGGAGGTGCTAGCATCAGCCTGCTAGATCGCTCATAAACTTATTAACAATCAAGTAATACATTTACAAATTGTCCGAAATGTAAACAACAAGTACAACACACAAACATACCTGTTCGCCTTCCAGCTAGATGCTAATTTTAAGATGGATGGAAAACGATAACCTTCTCATTAATCCTTTCTGCGGCAAGCAGTTGCGGTACGATCTTCCTTCCCGGAAGTTGCCCGTTCCGAATTTCAAAATAAGAGTCTAATCTATATTATAAGGTATAATTCGTTCAGGGATTTAACTGTTTGAAAAATATCAAATAAACAAATAATCTGGGTCATTTACAGAGACTAAAAGCACTGAGCAGCTCCTTCAGTGGGAGACTGCGGCACCCACGGTGTGGGACGGAGAGATTTCGCAGGTCTTTCCTCCCCACTGCTGTCAGACTCCACAACAAAGACTTTAACTGAACAAACACACACATCCACACATGTGCAATAACACTAAGTGCAATAATCTTTTCTGGCATCGTTGTATTTTTACTCAGTTGTATATAGCATTCGTATTCTATTTTTATCTTATTGTATATTTTTATTCTATTTTATTCTACTGTATATAGTATATTATTTTATTCTATTCTGTACAGCTGTGTACTGTATTTATTCTTATTGTATTCTAATTTTTGCGTCATAACTTTTGCACTGTCCACTTCCTGCTGTGACAAAACAAATTTCCCACGTGTGGGACTAATAAAGGTTATCTTATCTTATCTTATCTTATCTTATCTTATCTTATCTTATCTTATCTTAAAACAAGAGTAGTGAGACAAACACAGACTGACAAGGTGCCAGATGATGAGGGTGACTTTGAGACACCAAACAGGTTCACCAAGACCAGAGAACAGACTGATGTGAGTACAGAACACACAGATACTCAGGAACAGATCCCAGTAAGCATGTCTGAGATGAGCAGCCAGTCACAGGAGAATGAACTCTACTGCGAGGCTGCAAGGTATCCTTCCAGAGTGAGAAAGAGGCCTGGGTATTTAAGTGAATATGTTACTGATAAGGAGGATTGTGATCAAGTACTTACAAACATGGATTATTGTTACAGAGCAATGTGTAACATTCCCCAAACATTCAAGGAAGCAATAACTTCATATAACTCAGAGAAATGGGTCAGTGCAATGGATGAAGAGATGCAATCACTAAGAGAAAATGACACATTTACCTTAACCACTTTGCCTGAGGGTAAGAAGACAGTGGGGGGTAGATGGGTGTACGCAGTCAAAAACAATGTTGATGGATCTGAGAAGTACAAGGCACGTGATGTTGCTAAAGGATATAGTCAGAGGATAGGTGTGGATTATGAAGAAACATTTTCCCCTACTGCTAACCTGACTAGTATCAGAGTGTTGATGCAAAAGGCAGCACAAGAAAACATGCTTTTACATCAGATGGATGTTAAAGCTGCCTGTCTTCATGCACCAATAGATTGTGAGGTATTCATGGAACAACCTGAGGGTTATGAGGTAAAATCCGACACAAATGAAAAACTGGTGTGCAAGTTGAAAAAGTCGCTATATGAGCTAAAACAATCAGGCCGAAATTGGAACAAGTTGTTGCATGAATATCTGAGTGAGAACAACTTCGTGCAAAACCCCGCTGACCATTGTGTTTACACAAAAATGACAGAAAATAAGAAGGTGATTCTGATTGCATGGGTAGATGACCTGATCATTGCTGCTAGTGATGAAAGTGAACTAACTGTTGTGAAGAAAATGCTTGCAGCAAAATTCAAAATGAAGGATTTGGGTAAACTGAGACATTTCATTGGTATAGATTTTGACCAGAGTGATAACTGTGTAAAAATGTCACAAAAACAATATGTGGAAAAAATACTTGAAAGATTCAACATGCAGGATTGTAAAGAAAGACAGACACCTTGTGAGCAAAAACTGAACTATGCTGATGATGCAGAAAGGATGAGTGATGTCAAAAGGTACAGAGAGGCAGTTGGTAGTCTGATCTATTTGGCTACATGCACAAGACCAGACTTGAGTTTTATAGTCAGTAAACTTTCACAGTACTTTACTGAGCCAACTGAAGACCAATGGACTACAGTAAAACATGTACTGAGGTATCTGAAAGGGACAACCGAGAAAGAACTGTGTTACAGGAAATGTGACAACAAAGAACTGAGGTTGTGGGCATACAGCAATGCTGATTGGGCAGCTGATGTAACAGACAGACGGAGTACAACTGGTTATTGCATAAGCTTGTCTGTAGATGGTCCTTTAATCTCATGGAAAACCAAAAGACAACCTACTGTTGCATTATCTACCTGTGAAGCGGAGTACATGGCTTTAGCTGCGACCCTACAAGAAGTTTTGTACCTAATGCAACTGTTACAAGGTATTGATGGACAAAAATATGCACCGCCAAAAGTTCATGAAGATAATCAGGGTGCAATTGCGTTGGCAAAGAATCCTGTGACGAGACAGAGATGTAAACATGTTGACATAAAGTACGACTTTGTGAGGTCAACTGTGAGTGCAGGAAAAATAACTCTGGATTATTGTTCAATAGAAGAGATGGTTGCAGATGTAATGACAAAGCCTGCAACAAAAGTTAAGTTGTTCAAGTTTGAGAAGTTTATGTTTGGGCATTAACGTGGTATACGGACATGTATACAGTACTGAGGAAGAAACCTTTTGTTTGTTGTTTTTTGTTTACTTAAGAGCATCATAATATGAGAGCAAGTGGGGGTGTTGAAATAAGAAGAGAAAATGCTCTCAATTATGGAGACAGTCAAATGGTTTATTTATGTTTGATGTGTGCTTTACATTTGTGTGGCTGTTAATAAAGTTAGCGCGCTCTAGGGGGCGTATGCGTTCATCAAAAATGGCCTGTTACATCCTGGGAGGCTGTGGGAGTGTGTGGGCGTGGTGTGGTCTTCTCCCTCTCCTCCTCCTCCTTCGTTCTGGCCCCTCCCCTTGTCTCTCTCTGCCCCTGCCTTCTCCTTTAGGTCACACCTGCTGCTCATCTGCTCTCGTTACAACCAATTACCCTCAGGGGTGATATAAGCTGGAGAAGAGCAGTGTGGAGGAGGAGGGAGAGGTTTCTGGTGGATTTCCTCTGTGCTGGTCAGAGTGTGCTACTAGCCTAGGTGTGGAACAGCCTGCTGCGTGTGACCAGCCTTCTGGTGTGTGGCTCTTTGTGAGTAGTGCTTAACTGAGCAGTGATTGCTAGTGATGGGCAGATGAAGCCTCATGAAGCACTGAAGCTTTTCATTAGTGATGGCCAAATGAAGCTTTCCGAAGCACTGAAGCTTGTATTGAAAAACGGTTCATTACTCGAAGCTTTTCAACACAGTCCTCTCCGGTGACATCTGGTGGTGAAAATTTTGAAGAGCAGCTTGAATCTGCAAAATAAAACGGACAGCTGAATCATCACTGCTCACTCAAGAGTGGAGTTCTCTCTGATATTGGGCCACCGTTCCGTTGCTTTGAACATGTAATTGGTTTTGTTTTCTCGATTGGGGGGCTGAAAAAAATGTAATGCGTATTTGCGTAATACATTTTGATCAATAAACTTTCCCTATTTAAACATGCACTATGGTGGCCTTTCTTTGCTCATAACTCCTTGATGTTGGTAAATACAATAAGTGAGCAATATATATAATATACATATGATAACGCACAGCACATTATGGAGTATGCCCCTGCTGTGAAGTCCTGCCTCCATCTACTTGTCGTTTAATCACTGGACAGCTGGACAGGTTCATACAAAATATTAGATGAGGCCAATTATCCTATACATATTTTTGACCTAGGGGTGGGATTGATTGTGAACTGGAAAGGGAAAATGCTTAGGGAGCTGAGTACGGCTGCATCGTCACTGATTTGTAGAATCATTTTTGATTCGATACAGGATCCGATTCAATTTGATTGGAATCTGGAAAGTTTTGCCTCAGTCAGAAATATTACAATTCTGATCATTTAACAGTATATATCCATAATTTCGTATCTATTAAAAGAAAGCTGACACATGTGAGACTTAATTAGAGATGTAAACAGAGAGTTATGAAACCTGCAGCTGCAGAAGCCAGCGGAAAAAAAAGAGGCAAACACAGCGCGGACCCGACGACGCACCAAAATCCTACTCTGACGCGTCGGGTCCGCGCTCTGTGTTCACGTTTGTATGCAGAATCCGTAAACCTGATCCCAGTTACTGTTTTAGCTGTATGGTGTTTGACGACATGTTGTGAGGTTTAACCTGAGATGCTGGCGTTTCAGGCATAATAACGTTAATTTACAAATCGACACAGGATTTTAATGAATCAATATCACTTTATTCAATTTACCATGGATTGTAATCAGAAAGGCGATAATCAAAACCCACCCCTAATCAAGAACTTGCAAAGTAAAAACATGATCAATGTAAGGTAGCCCTTTTGTTATTTACATTTAAAAAGAGGATTAGTGTTACTGTGCGCTGGCTGAGTCTGTTTCTTTTCTTAGAAATAGTTTCTCCTGCCCTGGAGAAAATCCACTTGCATGGAACAGAAGAGGCTGTGGAGTGCAGGAACTACACTGCAAGCTGGTAGATATGCAGGTATTCCTGGGTCCTGCAGACTATCACCTAAAAACAATAAACAAAATGATTTTCTAAACTGTGTAGCAATGTAATGTACGTATAGTGTCAAATACATTTTTGTAGTCTTCATTAGCTTTAATTCACATGGAAGTGTTCCTAAAGTCATATGTTGTAATGATACCCAGATAGCAAGGAGACATTGAACAGATGTTGATTTTCCATCTGAACCATCAGAATCGTCAGGATTGAAATGTCAACACAAAACCAATGTTGAAACAACATTGAAATACTGATGAAACCTGACACTGACATTGAAATAACATTGATTCACTGTTGTTCTGTCATCGTTGATTGTTGATCTATTTATAGTTGACAAGGTGACAACAATCACGTTGAAAAACCATCGATTTATGGTTGAGCGGGAAATTAAAGCTGCTACCACTTGGACTATTCCGCAGCACCCCTATCACATTGGTACATCCCTCCAGGTAACCATTGTCTTGTACAGTAGAGCGGGACATTAGATTTACTCTCAGCGGAATTGACTGGAGAAGGCATCAGTTCATGCACTACGATTAGTGTAAGGTAAGAATGAATGACTTTTGTTCTATTCGTTATTTCCACGGTTGCATTTGAATAACAGTAAAAACAAACAAACAAACTTGTTAATGTAAAGTTTCGGATAAAATGTGGGAGCCCGAAATTGTGTCTACTTTCATCTTACAATCCGGCAACAAATAAATTGCACTGCAAACAAAGTCTATCAACAAAGAAAACATTTTCGTTTCATACTTTTCCGTTATATTCCCTTACAAAGCTAGCTTTAACGCTTCGAGGGTTCCTTTGTTCTTGCCGTCACCTCGACGCTTGACCCAGACTTTCGCTCTGTAGTTGCTTTTTAGCATAGTACTACAAAAAATTTTAAATCTGTGATATATGATTGATAAACGTAAAGGTAACTGTATAAATGTGTCCAATGACTTTGTTACTTTTAATGATTGGAGAGCACCCGCTTCGATTCGCACTCAATTCAAACTTTACGTTGCACGCTCACCTAACTTTACGCTGCACGCTCACCTAACTTGCGTTTGCACCTTTTGTCCACACGTAAACTGCGTTTAGCATTTACGTGTGGACGAGGAAGACGGAGAAAACGCAGCGTCAAAGGTGTGCGCCTATTTTGACACCACACTGTGCGCCAAGTTTTTGTCTCGGTGCCATGAATTCCTACAATGGCAGACTTAGACAAAATACTGTTAATTTTATTATCTTCAGTGTTTAAATGCTTACATATACGGGTTTGCTTGTAATTGTTGCCTATATACATTTTAAGCTATTATTTATTATTTAGTTCAATCAATAGATCAAGTTTTGTAGCGACTATGAAATATATTGTAATTATCTGTTTCCTGTTTATCCTAGACAGGGCAAAAAAGGACTCCAAATTAAAAAAAAGATAAAAATGAAAGACTGGTGCATTGTGCAGTTCAGCACTGGTGGTACAGAAATAGTCCCTAGTTCATGGATAAATGGGGAGAAATTGTCATGGCCTCCATATCCTCCGTGAGACACATTCAGGATCCACGACGCAGTAAAGAGGAGAGTTCATCCTGGTGCAACATGGCTCACCTATGCACCAGTCCGACTTCTAATAAGCCATGGTGGGTATCATCTGGATTGGTGTTGTATAAATGTAACAATAACAAGTTTTTCGTGTCCTAATTTATGTCTGGCCATACATTGTGTTTGTACTTCCAGACACATTTCACGAAGCAGAACGCAGTCTTCAGAAATATCTAAGTGAACACTGTGATATGTCTGACCTTCAGTCCGAAGCTGAAACTCAGACCAGTCATAAAAGAAAGCACAAGTAAACTTTTTTTATTTCACAAACATATCTTTGATTGCTAAGAATTTATGATCTTGTCTTTTATACATATCTGTGGTGCTTGCATACTGCAATATCACCACATAATATAGTCCAAAAAGTGGAAGCTTGTAAACTTTTTATAAATGCAAAGCCGTGTACACTTGTGCACTTCAAAAATTCCTTGTATACTGTACCTTCTTGCACATCTCCGTTTCCTGTGTGTGTTGTTATAAATCAAACTGTAACTTTAGGAAAAAATATTCCAAAAGCACATTTGTAATTACTTATGACCGTTTTCAACTTTTTTTCTTTAGACCAAATCCCCTGTACACATATAGTGACTCAGAGGATGAGCAGCCCACAAAGAAATGGTTTCCTCGGGCCCCTCGAGTGAAAATACCAGGTAATAAAATACTGTCTAGTGTCTTTGTACATATCTGTGTGTGACACAAGGAAACTTTTGATAAGTTGTCTGTATTCTTAAATACTTTAAAAAAAAATTATCTTTTTCTGTCAGACCTGACGAGAGCTGTTAACGAACTCCGTGAGGAGGTCAGAGCCATCCGCAATACCGGCTGCAATGAATCGGTAGATGCTGGGGTACTGCCTCTGGATTTGCCCTTGCACAACATTGAGGAGCTAAACAATGCAGAGCCAGCTCTTCAATCACAAGAGGCAAATAAGGCAATGGTAAGTATATAAAGGTTATGTACACTTTGTAACTATAAAGTGTAATAGCTGTCAGATGTGATTTAAATACATAACAACGGCCTGTTGGTTAAACACACAAGCACTTGCATACACATTTAAGACATGAGACACGCTAATTCCATCTCTTAAAATGTGTCTATAGGTGAGACGCTTTGCCTTGATTGGAGCCTGACGCAGCAGTTAGGGGCAAACTCTATGTCCGAGTTTGTCTTTGCACAAGCAGTGCAGAAATGGCTCCGATACGCCCCAGATCGTTTGGGTGGTGCAGGACGCACATCATGCAAAAAATTACAAACTTCTGTGAATCATATAAACGTAAATAGGAAACTGTCTTTTAATAAAGTATTTAGCAAACGAAACATGCCTATTGACCTTTTTTGGTTTATTTTTTTTCTCTGTTACATCACATGCAATGCTTTCTTATTTTAGGATATTAATATTGACATGATACATTGTGAGACATTTGGGTTTTTTTTATAAAGGGTGTCCAATTTAAGGAATAAGTACAATTATGTGTTTAGGTGGTTGAAGTATTGATGGAAACATGCAGTAGTTTAGTATTGGTTAAATTAGCTATAAAGAAAGGTAGATTTCCAGTCATGATTTAACTGTTGTTTTAATAAAAAGCAAATATGCGAAAGAGGTGGAAAATCAACACCATAGCTCAACAGTGTTTCAATATCAGAATCTGACATTGTTTCAATGTCAGCAGTATTAGAAAATATAACGTTGAATCAACGTCAGGTTTCAACATTGATTCAACATCAAAACCTGACGTTGTTTCAACGTTAAAAAAGGGTGCAAGAGTGACGTTAGGTCAACGTCACACTTCAACGTTGATTCAATGACACAGCCTGATATTGACTCAACATTGTTTCAATGTTTCCTTGCTATCTGGGTATTTACATTATGAAAACATGATTTTGGACATTTCAAGTTTTTCACTTCGGCAGATAAAATGAATTGAGCAAAATCAACTCAAAATATTCCCACACGCCAGAACGTCCTCTCTTCCTCGCTGGCTCCATATCTGTCAGTGGAATGATCACCTCTTCGCTCTCTGTCACCATCAACACACTCCACGAATCCCGTGGATGATTCACTTCCTTATATCCGTTTGAATCAGGTACCGAAGCAGTTACGTGCGTAATGAAGCTTCGGACGTCACTGGTCACGTGACTTTTGCCAAACGAAGCAAGCCTCGACACAGTGCTTCTGAACCAGTGTGTTGTTTTTTTCGACACACGCTCCGGAGCGTCAGCTTCAAGCGGGCCATCACTACTTTTCATCCAATTGGTTCACCCCAACGCGAAGCTTCTTGAAGCTTCATTTGCTCTAGCAGGACACCTACTGGACGTAAAAATATTAGTTGGCATGAATTTGAAGAGTGTGGCATTTTGCACACAGCCTGTAAATGTCAACAACAAAAGGAGTGTGTAAAACATCTATATTGTAGTGATGGCAGTATACTGTGTATATTTATACTGGCAGTATGGAAAATGATTATTTGCGGCAAAGTTCGAACCGCTTCCTGAACCAGTCACGTGGTACAGCCGAGCAGCGAGGCTTCGGACGTCATCATTTTCAGCTCCTCCCATAAATGAAGCAAGCCTCGATACGCGCTTCGCGGAAACGCCCCCTCCATTACTCGACACACGCTTCGAAGCCTCGATACAGAACGTCACATCACTAGTGATTGCCCATGAGTGACGGCAGCCTTCATTAGTTTGTGTGGCCTGCCTGGATATTGTTTGCAGGCAGCGTTGCTGTCTCTTTCTGTTGAAGCTTTCTTTGTTGAAGTGGTCATTACCACTTTGGGTTGACCTCCCTGATTTCTCATTAAAGCAGCGGTGCTGTCTCCTTTTGTTGTTGCCATTTATATGATTATTGAGGTGTTTGCCTACAATAAAGATCTATTTTATATTAAATACCTCTGCCTGGTGTTCTTTTCATTCCACCTGGATCTAACTGTTACTGTCCCCCACCCTCATCGCCTAGCTTTTAAGTGGGGACGTAACATGGCCGAAGGCTGATGTGTGATTATTCCTCGCAAAATGTCGTTGATGAAGTTAGCTATGCACGTCAGATTTCACTGCGCATTTTCATACCTCTGCCAACAGATTCACAGGCAGAGCCTAAATTATTTCTCACAGTTTTTTGTTGCTTTATGGTTCCAAGCGCTGTCACCAATCTTTGCATTTTGTTATTATCTCATGACATCAGCTACCATCTCTCCTATGGACTTTTTAATGTTTACAGTCTCAGATCAACAAAGCCCTGCCCTCCAGCACTATCCACAGCAACCCCTCAACAGCAACATTGTACCCATCAGGTAAAGCATCGGCTACGTTTGCTTTGCCTTGTTGCCCATATTAGATTCTTGATGAATGTGTGTTGTTGTTATTCAGCCTGGTTCAATGTGCCCCTTTTTAACTTTGAGCACCCGCCCCTTTAAACCTCTCTGCACAGCCCTGGTCCCTGATAATGCATTGCTTTAAATGGCGAGAATCTTGAGGGATGGCTGTTATGAGGAAAGGCAGCCCAGAGACATCGTTGTGTGCCTCAACTTTCCGTCTTTAAGGCTAATCTGCCATTTTTAGGGGGATTAGATTTCTGATCTAGATTATCATATTAAGATTTGGGACACATCGCCAGTACTGGACCTTGGATTCATCGGGTGTTTCGGCCATTATCACTAGACACCCTCATCAAGGAGGCCCTGCCAGGGTTGATCAGGCCCTGGAGTGTGTCTGTGGTTTATGTTAAATTGTTATTTCTCTTCTTCTTTCTTCTGTTTAGTTTCCTACAGTTCATCTATTCACTGCAATTGAGAAATAATACCTGACTCTTTAGCATTTATGGAGCCTCACTTCTTTAAAGGGATAGAAAAGGTGATAGAGAGAAGTAAGACAAAAGGGACAAGATAGGAGAGAGCAGAGAGGAGAGCCAGAAGGGGGGCGCCTGATCTGGCTTCCCACACCTCCCCGCTGGATCGGTCTGTACGCTCTACCTCCCCACTGCCTCCCAGAAAAGGGAAGAAGAGCAGATAATCATTTTTTATTCATTTATTTGTTCATTAGTAGAAACAAAGAACATGAACACCACCTCTGCTCTGTCCGATGTCACATAAGACGTCACTGATTGGATTGTCTTCTATAGCTTCCACTTGATTAGCTGAAGCAAACCAAAAGGAACAGCGGTATGACGCTGTGCAAGTTTTGATGACACGTTTAAAGTCATTGATATACTTGTACATAGTTCTGAAAAAACCAAACCTGAGTCAAATCCAGAGGTCCGAGTGTCACCTTCAGGTTTTCTAACATCACAAAGTTTTATCAACAGAATTATTGAAATGAGTAGAGCTGCAACACAGACTGTTAAAAAGAATGACAACACAGAGACAACAGGCGGGGAGAGTGATGTATCACAAGAGGTGCAACCAGGAGGTGTGGATGTAGGTGGAGGTGTGGTGGTGTTTCCCTAAAATAAAGCAAACACAGTCATTAAGTTGTCACATTGTGAATGTTGAAACCTGCAGAAACACAGACAGGTGAGTGTGTCACCTGTGACAGTGATCCAGCTGGATGGAGACTCTCCATGGCCGCTGATGTCACACTTGTAGAGGCCTTCATCAGACCTGGAAACATGCTGGATGGTCATTGGCTCTTTTCCGATGAAGACGCCATCTTTGAAGAAAATGGCTGTGAGGTTGGAGGGAGTGGTCTTTGTTTTACAGAGCAGAGTGACGTCATCTCCCTCCATCACAGGGAGGACAGGACTCTGCAGGATCACTGATCCACCTCAACACAGAGACAAACTACAGCATTTCATCCATTTACACACAGCTTCATCAACACTAACTCCACACACTCAGCTTACCAGTGACTGTCAGGTTAACCATGTTACTGATGGGACCCTCTCTGGACTCACACCAGTAAACTCCACTGTCCCACGGGAGGACACTGCTAATGTTACAGGAAGAATCAGCTGCTGCTCCCCACTCCTCACACTCAGCTCTGATTTCTCTTCTTGTGTTTCTCCTCAGAGTCCATCCAGCAGAGCTGTCGTCCTTGTCACAGCTCAGAGACACAAACTCTCCCCCAAACATCTGAGAGCTGCTGGGACTCACAGTCAGAAGAGCTGTGATGAAAATCTATATAAATATATTCATATTAAATTTTTCATAAACACTTAGGGCTGAAATAACATTCCTGGTGATCATCATTAACTATTGTAGGAGCCATTCTTGGGTTAATACCTTATGTGGTCACTAGAGGTCACCTTTTTCTGTTTTGATTATGTAATGTAAAGGTATTTAAGGTAGACTCACGTAATCGGCGTCAGGTGTGTCATTAAGAAGGCAAACAGTTTGTGACCGTTGCGCTGTTATGCTAAGTCAATACGGAATAAAAACAAGATACATACTGCTGTATTTATTGGACTGTTAAATTAATTCATGCATACCAGTGACATCGCGTCACCCCCCGTTAACGACCACCTCAGTGGCTTCAAGCGTAGGCTTAGCCTCTACAACTATGTCAAACAACAGCATCTTCATCGTGATCAAACTTTAACAGAACTTTTGGGTTGAAAATATTCATTCATATTCACGAGAGTCAATAAATTTTAATCTTTAAAATGTGTTGTTTATTTCAGGTTTAAAATAGGACAAGAGAAGGTTACCGACCTTGGTTTGTGGTGTAGCTCAGATCAGAACTAAAGAGAAATGAAACAGAGGTTGGTTTAGAGGTTTTACACAGTTTGATCGAGCTACAGACTCATGCAGAATAAGCAGAAAAAGCAGGAAGTGATTCTCTCTTTGTTGTCTTCTACGCAAACTCGATATTTATGTGGAGAAACAAAAGAAGTGGCATCTTTAGGCCTTTACAAAGATGAAACCCATTACAGTATACTTACAAAGCAGAAGAAATGATTTCTCCATTCTGTCTTTTGTTGATACTGAATTAATTCTTCTTGCATCAGTTCACTCACATAACACATGAACCTCCTCCTCCTTCCTCTGTTACAGGGTGTTAGTTTGTGGTTTCCCCCCCTCATCATTATTATGAGAAAAGATTCTTTGGTTTCAATACATGAGGAAATACATTTTTAATACGAGGCAGTGATCAAAAAGATGAAAAAAGGAGAGAAAAATACACAGAAATGGTCAACAAAGCAAACCTGTGAGGAGAGAAAGACATCTACTCCAAATTTTACAACCAACGACGCTTTAGAAAGCACTGCAGCACTCAAGATGCAGGCTTGTGGGGGACAGAAACGAGGTAGGAACAGGCAGCAGAAGCAGATTTAAGATGAAAAATGAATTTAGTGCTGATGTTTGGGGAGCTGCATTTGCCATCATTAGTTAATATTACATATTTAAATAAATTATATAAAAACTATAGCAGTAATAACAGTTTGGAATTCTTCAGCCAGGGACGAGTGCAGAAAGGTGAAAGTCCAGAATGCAAGAAGCTGCCAGCATGCCCGAAACAACAAAGCACAAAGTGTTGCTCTGTGTTGTCTGTTTTGTTTCATGTTGTAACCTGTTGTGGAGGTATTTTACAGCTCTAAATGAAAAAACTGCAAATAGTGATGTGCGTCATTGGATCTTCCAAGGAAATCCTGAATGCAAGATTGCAAGCATGTTAATATTTTTCACCCTGTCACAGTCCAGGTCAGTTCTCCTCTGCCTGTCCCAGGGAGGAACTGTCTTCACCTTATCTGGAGCTAATCTGGAACAATCTGCTACAGATATTTAAGACCAGTGTTGCTGTCTCGTCACTGCCAGTTCATTAACTAACCCATGTTGGTAACAAGCACTCATGCCTCAGTCTCAAGTCTATGTACTTACCTTGTTCTCTTGTGCTTCAGTTCTCTCGTCACAGCTCCACTCTTTGGCTCTGCTTGCTACTCCGACACCTTCTCTCCTCAAATCACCACTGACTCCACCTGGAACGTACGCCTTACCTCTCAGTTAAATGTACACCTGTAGGAGTTCTATAATACACAAACTCCCTTTGTTCTTTCTCCTCAGTGCCACCACACTTGTTACCAAACATGCCCTGTCCCTGCCTCAGAGCTCCACACTAGTTTTCCTAGACACAAACCTCGTGCCAAGCATGATTTTATTCTGTGTTTACACTACAAATTTTGCCACATTCCCATTGTTGCAAAAATAAAAGCATTGTGTAAAACTAACTCAACCATCTCTTCACTTGGTCCAGCACTTGAGCCCAGTTTTAGTATAGGCCTCTGGTCCTTTGTGACACTCACAGGGTAAGGACTAGGAAGCACTGACTGCAAGCATAAAACGATCTGGCAAAGACTGAACTGCAGCCTTTTCCTTATGAAGTGGTTCCATCAAACACAGAAGCCTTAGGCTACAAAATTGGCAGGTCGACACAATGGGTGACCATGACAGTTTCATTTTATATTCATATACATCTCCATTTGTCACGTGGACATATTCAGTTCAATTCAATTTTATTTATATATCACCAAATCCCAAAATCAGTCGCCTCAAGGCGCTTTATATTTTAAGGTAGACCCTACAATAATATACAGAGAAAAACCCTATAATCATATGACCCCCTATGAGCAGCACTTTGGCAACAGTGAGAAGTAAAAAAATCCCTTTTAACAGGAAGAAACCTCCAGCAGAACCAGGCTCAGGGAGGGGCGGCCATCTGCTGCGACCGGTTGGGGTGAGAGAAGGAAGACAGGATAAAGACGTGTTGTGGAAGAGAGACAGAGATTAATATGCACCCATGCATGTGTACACACACACACACACACACATTTTGTATTCTAAGTAAACAACAGAACCTGAATTTAAAACCTGTATACATGAGATTAAATTTAACGTTTAATAAAGCTGAAAGTCACTGAGAGAACAGATCTCAGCCTTCAGTATTTTGCTGTATTGCAACCCTTTAGTCTCAAGGGGAAGTACCTTAGACTGATCAAAAGTAAGGGCACAAAACAAAAAGATGTGATATATAAAGTAGACCAAAGTTTTTAACAGGCTGCAGAAGGCCATTTGGAAACACCTACCGTTGTTTTAAGGATGTCTTAAATACTCCAAAAACTCTTCGAAACATGAAGAAAAAGGCTTTTTTTTAAAAAAATAAGTTTCCACAGTTCTTCTTTTCCAACCAGAAAAAGGATCGAAACCACCTCAAGCACCACTCAGCAGACTGCTACACCCTGCACTTTTGCAGGAGAGTGCAGGCCGTTCTGATCAAACTGATATGTAAATGCTTGTCTATAAAAGTTTCATTTAAACTTTGTGTGGTGAGTCTCTCTGGCTGGTTGAAAATAACCTATAACATCAGTATAACTGTCAGACTTCCAGCATCAGTTTATAGCTTAGTAAGCTGGTGCTCATGATGCTGCCTTTCATTTTCAACAATTTTGGTTCTGTCTGCCATTCTGAGTCACATTCATGTGACTGCAAGAGAGTGAAATGGCTGGAAGGTGAGATAGAAATGCAAGGGAATAATAAGGTTGGGAGGGGAACATAATAAAATTGAACATAAAAGAAAAGATAAGAGCTGCATAGAATAGAGAGAGGTGTGGTTCACTTTTAAGATCAACTATGTACACTGTAATCAGTTGGCTGAAAGAAGACCTGCAAAATAAAAGATTTGTAAAACCATTAAAAATCTTGGCTAAATTTAACATGTAACTACAAAATCCATAAAAATAAGTGTCCATTTGGATTTAAATCTTTTTGTCTTAACTGCCTCAATAAACAAAGAAAAGAACTTATAAAGTTTATGAACGCCTCTACAGACTGATTAGCTCTAACAATGCATCATTTGTTTCAGAACAACGCATGGCAGCAGCCTACATTCACAATGTACATATAGCTACCCCAAAAGGTTGATTGTGTTCATCTGGACGTAACGTTTTCAGTGGGAGAAACATTTCGTCACTTATCCAAGTGACTTCTTCAGTCTCACTGAAGTGGGCTGGTTTCAGTCATTGTGCAAATGTACTGTTTATAAGGTTGGGGAAACCTGTAGTCAGATGAGATAGAAGCAGTCACTTGAGTGACGAAACGTTTCTCCCAATGAAAACGCTACGTGCAGATGAACAAAATCAACCTTTTAGGTATTTACTTACCTGGATGACTGAGCATGCATCAATAAATGTAGCTACATTTATAACAGGAAACTTAGAATTCAGAAAAAAACTTCAAACATAACTGTAGCCCTGGCTATATAAATAGCTCATTTACTTAAATTTTTTTTTTCATATATTTTTAGTTAAATGCAAATGTCCACCGTGTTCAAAAATGTATACAAATGCCTGTAAGGTATCTGATGTGTGTCAGTTAAATGCACAGCCTTTTTATTTGTATTTTGAGGTGTATGTCATTATTTTTTGAAATGTTATTGATATGTACTGCAGCTCCAGTGAACCCTGAAGTAGTCTCAGGTAGAAGGGGTGGGAGTAAGTGGGGAGCCGTGTGCACTCGGCAGGCAGAGAGAGACGAGAGATGAACAACAGTGTCGTGTGGACGGAGAGTTCAAAGAAGGGCGACAAACTGATTTTCAGTTTGTCGGAGGAGACGGACGTCTTGCTGGCGTGTCAGAGAGGTCCCTTCTGCTGCTGTGCTGAACTTTCATGTTCACACGGGAACACATGGATATGCAACTGTGAGTGCTGCTGCCGTGCTCTGCTGGTGGCCTTGACCCAGTTTCCCCAGCTATCTCCTTGAACTGCCTGGAGGCGTGAGTACTGTTGTGTTCACATGCTTTTTATTTTAGTGCTTGGCAACAAGTGAAGCGGCCATGTTGTTTTAGGTCCCAACGCACCCGAGCCACGACTCAGGCCTGCAATGAGGTGTTTGTTAACAGAAAGACTGTAGCAGTTAAGGTGTGTGTTGGTGAGAGTGCGTATGGGCCCACAATATTATTTAATTATTTGGTTCTGTCAAGGTAAATACCTTTACAAGTTTAACAGTTTAACAAACTTTATTAATTTTACTTATTTTCTTTTGTGTTTTGGAACCAATCATTCACTGAAGTGGAGTTAACTTTATAATTGACCTGCTTGTGTGTGGTTTATTTCCATATAGCGTAGTTTAATGCATATCTTATATCATAAGCGTCAAAAAGGGAGTATCAGTAGTGACAACAGGAACCAGGGCCCCTCTCAATAGAACGTGGGATGTTTGTAACTTACTGTCAAGAGATTCATTACAACATATTAAGAAAATATTAATATTATAGCACATTGCAGATGAAATCTGAATTTCCAACTGGAGCACTCTCTCAACTCTAATTTCTGTTTTGGAAAGTCGGAGAAGCACTACCAAACAAAATTTAACAATCCCAAGCAGCAGTAAAACTGTAAAACTTTTAACAGCTGCCACTGTTGCATATTTCACTCTCTAAAAAAACCATACACAGAGCACTGGCCGGGCTGTACCTATGAGTGTGCCGCATCGGAGTTTGTAAGTGCAAACAAACAAGCATTGGGCTTTACTGCAAGGAATGAATGAATGCATGTCTGTACCTTGCTAAAAACAAAAATGGAAAGTTTTTCCATGTTTTCCAGACTTTACTATTGGAATGCCTACCGTTTAGGTCACCCATTTTCTGAATTATTGTTTACTACTTATATTATATATTCTATTATACTTCTTTATTATTAGAAAATGACACACTGCCTGATGTCATTTGATACAGGAACTTAATTTAAGAATTTAATAAAATATACTCCACAATTAATATCATGAGGTTGAATATTAAAAGTTTTTGGCTTTAAAATCTTGTTTTGGATGTCATGAATGAGAAACAGGAAGTATAATATTTCCATGGATACAGTGGAACATGCGGTCAAGCCTCGTTTTGTTACTCTTTTTTTATTTAGAAAAATTGTATTCACCCAGTTAACCAATAATTCAATTCAATTCAACAATTGCATCAAGATGCTTTATATTGTAAGGTAGATTCTACAATAGTTTCCTGTATTGGATATTATTGAACATTCACTGATATTTGTCAGTACACCCAGAATAAAATGAATAGAAATTTTTAATGATTTGATTTCCAGAATAAACAAAATCATAGTTCATTTCATGAGCTCATGAATTGGCAAACATGCATGGTCTCAAAGCATCCATAGAGGCAACTCGGTTTAAAAACGTAGGCCTTGTCCTAAAAACATCTTTGTATAAATGACCTGAGGGTGTTTATGTCTTGATGCATGCTCAATTATCCAGGTAAGAAAATCCCCAAAAGTTGATCTGTTCATCTGGACGTGACATTTTTATTGGGAGAAATATTTTGTCACCCATCCAAGGGACTTCTTCTTCTCCTATAGTAATAATTAACTGAGGAAGCCTACTCATTTTATGAATCATAAACTACCAGACAGTTAAACCGGGCAGATAACCGTATCAACATATGAGGTAAAAGTACATTAAAAAAAGCTGAGTTAAAACGAAGTGTTAAGAAAGGTGAAGCACTAGAGCGACATGAGGAAAAAGCTCTCGATTATGATCAATCTTCTCTCTTTGGGGAGTCTGCTGACCATTCTTATCTGGTACGCGTTCGAGGACAGGTGAGTAACTACCTTTGCATTTTACAGATGAAGGCAAGAGGTCACTAGTCAAAGTATTTTGAACAAAAGAGGCTTATGACACTGTGAAACTACAAAAAAGTAAAAATAGTAATAATAATTCTGAAACAGGGAAGATGTAAATTGCAAATGCAAGCCAGCAGTTGCAGAAATACACACACACTTATTTTAAGCAGAAGTACACATGTGTTGAAGTACTGATTTCACTTCTTTGCTCAGGTAAACAAAGTGAAGAAATGCAGGCTCTGAAATGTACTGAAAGTATAACAGTAAAAGTCGCTCTTTAAAGGACATTTGTAGCAGCTCTCTTTGTGCCGGGCAAACTTTATCATCTATGCGAAAGAGATTGTTATTGTCAGTGCTTGTGCCTACGTGTCATTCACACTGTTAAAAAAACATCCTAAAAACCAGTAATATTCCAGCAGCTGGGTTGCCAAAATAATACCGTAATATAACAGAAAATAACTTGCTGCCCTAATTTTAGATGGGATTATGCCTTTTACAAATGCTTTTAAACATCAAATTAGGAACATTTTAATGTGATCAAACAATGAAATTGCCTATAAACAAGGTCAATGAATGCATCAATATGAATAATAATGCTTAAATTTACAGTAATATACAGTAAATGTTATTTACACCACTGTTATTTGACGTAAAAAACAAAGTTGTTTATCCAATTATATTTGATGTAATACTACAGTATACGACAAAAATAATTTGATTTCTCTTTCAAAACGTGTGAAAAACTTGTCAAAAAACTAGATATTGGATTTAAAATTACGATTTACTCTTGATTCTAGATAATATCACATATAAATTTAGTTTCTAAGTGTAATCTAACATAGATTTCGTGAATATGTACTGGACTTCCAATTTGAATTAAAAGTGCTCCCTGTAAGATTGTTGGTTTTATCTGCAACAAAACATCCAAAGAACCCTTATTAAACAAAACCCCTGATTATAATTACATCAAGATTATGTTAATTCTTGATCATATGTTGTGTATGAACACTTTTTACATGTTTATTTTACTTATAAGATATGAGACATGGTTTCAATCATTAACATGGATTTTATTGACAAAAAGATAACCCTTCCTGGAACAATCCAAGAAGAACTAACACTTATGCATGAAAAAAAGGCACATAGAAGAAAATATCCAATTCAAACGCACATTTGAGCTTAGGAGTCATCTTATCCTCAGGATAAAAATAAGAATGTATGGTATCGGAATGGGGAAAGTAGATTGTTGAGTGAAATGGATGAGCCAGAATTGTTTTGTAAAAATGGTGCAGCTTAACTGGTTTGGTGTTTGTCCGTCAGATACACATATTTTCTTTTGTAGAACATGCAAGCGGGCCGTCGTTATTGCCGTATTTGTTGGACTAAGGTGCTTGTAAATCTGGGAGTAATCTGGGTCCTAAACTCCATCCTTTAAAGTCCCGAAGTCAAACGAACATCACTGAGAGTTTAAAACTGTCTAAATTCTTTCATCTTTAATAAAATGATCAGCATTGCTGCTTTACCAGGTGTAACTATGAAGTTTAACATCCAGGCATCCATGAAAACAGAATTCATTACATTTAACGGAGTTAGAAGTTAGCAGGAAGTTATCGGAAGTCAAAGGAGCTTGCAAAGAAAAGCGTCTGGACTTCTTTAAGTTGCTTGAAGACGTTTCACCTCTCATCCGAGAAGCTTCTTCAGTTCTAAGGTCAAATGGTGGAGAGTCCCAGATATAAACCTAGTGGGAGTATCCCCCCACAGAGGGACAAAAGGACCCCCTGATGATCCTCTAATCACATGAGCCAAGGTGGGAAACTGGGTGTGGGTCCCAATCAGCCAGAGTTTCGGGTGAGCTCATTGTGAAACCTGGCCCCACCCTATCATGTGATTTCCTGAGGTCAGATGGCCCAGGATGTGAGTGGGCGTTAAGGCGTCTGGGGAGGGAACTCAAAACTGGATTATAGATGGCAGAGAGTTGGTGTCGTAAACCCCCGCCTCTGTTCAAAGATGGTCGCTCACAGTGGACATAGATGGCTTCTTTCACTCCTCTTTCAAACCATCTGTCCTCTCTGTCCAAAATGTGAACATTGGCATCCTCGGAAGAGTGTCCTTTATCCTTTAGATGCAGATGGACTGCTGAGTCTTGTCCTGTGGAGGTGGCTCTTCTGTGTTGTGCCATGCGCTTGTGAAGTGGCTGTTTGGTCTCTCCAATGTAGAGGTCTGGGCATTCCTCGCTACACTGTACAGCATACACCACATTGTTAAGTTTGTGTTTTGGAGTTTTGTCTTTCGGGTGAACCAGTTTTTGTCTGAGTGTGTTGCTGGGTCTGAAATACACTGGGATGTCATGCTTGGAGAAAACTCTCCTGAGTTTTTCTGAAACACCGGCTACATAGGGGATGACAATGTTGTTGCGTCTGTCCTTCTTATCCTCCCTCGCTGGTGTCTGATCTTCTTTTCTGTGCCTCTTTGTGTCATGGTCCTGGGTCCCCTGACCCAGCGTTTTTAGTTCCTTGTGATGTTTGTAATATTGTACTTGTGTGAGTTATTTTATGGTTTCTAGTTTCGATCCCTTGCCCTTCATGTTTCTCTGTGTCCCCTCTGTTCTGTGTAAGTCTGTGTCTGCATGTTTGATTTCCCTCTGTGTCTTTCGGTTCTTAGAGTCCTCTGCCTTATGGTTTATGTCTCTGTGTTTCTTAGTTGCTGTCTCCACTGTGTCAAGTTCGCGTCTCTGTGTGATCCTTCCTGTTTTACTTTGAAGTTCCGTGTCTTATGTGAATGTGTCCTGCTTTGCTTGTCTCGTCAGTCCTGATTTCTCCCAGCTGTGCCCTCCTTCTGTGTCTCATTCCCTCGCTATCCCTCTGTGTATTTAAGCCCTGTGTTTCTCTTTGTCAGTGTCGTAGTCTCCCTTATGCTGTGTGTGATTCTCCCTGTGGTTCCTGGTGTACTTTATGTTTAGCTTTCCCAGTTTAGTTTAGTACTGTTTTTGTGTTTCACCTTTTGCCAGCATTAAAGCTGTGTTTTTGAGTTTACGTTTTGTCTCCGTGAGTTTGCGTTTGGGTCCTCTCCTGCCTGCCACACAGCTGAATCATGACACTTTGCTGACTTTATGTTAGGATAACATGCAGTTAGGATAACCGCATGTTTTGAGTGCTTCCTTTACATGTAAAAACATGCACCAAACAGCCACTTCACAAGCGCATGGCACAATATTAATTAATATTACAAATTGCAACAGATGTAAACAAAAGCAAGGAAACTAAGAAAAAAATGAGTTCAAGAAAGGGTAACTATTTTATCTGCACAAATCTGTCTCTTTTATTTGTCACAGTTATGTGGAATTTTACCGACCCTCTCCTCAAAGAGGTGCCCCAAAGCCCTCTGAACTTTGTAAAGGCTGCAAGTAAGAGCAAAAACTGTTTCTTAAGAAAGTACATTGTTTATGCTAAGATTAATTCATGTCAGCCCTGAATGGGTGATACTTCTAAATGTGTACCTGAATGCTTGTGCATTACAGGGAAGCCATCGATAAAGTAAAAAAACTCTACAATCAAACATGGAAAAAGCATGAAGAGAATTGCCACAGATTCAGGTAAGATCAGACCCTTAAAGCCTTCTAATATTCTGATATAATTATTTTTATTTTCATTTGAATTTCTGGAAAAAAAGAAAATTAGAAATGTTTGTGAAGGAAACACCTGGACACTGAAACATTGTTTTCAACAAAAAAACTTACCATATCTGGGACTCTCCACCATTTGACCTTAGAACTGAAGAAGCTTCTCGGATGAGAGGTGAAACGTCTTCAAGTAACTTAAAGAAGTCCAGACGCTTTTCTTTGCAAGCTCCTTTGACTATGATGACCTGGATGACTGAGAACCTTCACAGACATCTTACCATAGTCACGTTTTGCTTATATTTATTATTATTCTTTTTTGATCAAACTATTGTGCATGAATGATACTCACTTAAACTTTTTTAGTTCCCGAAAAATTGAAGAGAATAAAGTCACTTGGATGGGTAACAAAACATTTCTCTTCCTGAAAACAAAACAGAATTGGCTTTCTGCAAGTTCCTTACAGCAGCGGTCCCTTTTTTGCGGACATGGACCGACAATGTTTTCATGGACCAGCCTCTAAGGCAGGGGTGTCAAACTCAAATACACAGTGGGCCAAATTTCAAAACTGGAACAAAGTCGCGGGCTAACATTAATATTTATTGAAAAAAAATATCTTCCTCCAGATTTAAGAATGAATCTTTTCTTATGGACTCAAACACGTTTTGCTGAAAAACTGAATATGGAACAAGCAAAGCTTAATACTAAACAATATATATATTAGCTGTATAATACCAGTAGGCCAGCTCTGATAGTAATTTGGTATGGCTTTGCGGGCCAAATGTAATTAGGCTGCGGGCCAAATTTGGCCTGCGGGCCAGAGTTTGACACCTATGCTCTAAGGTGTCGCGGATAAATACAACAAAATAAAACTAGTACCGGTACCGAAAAAAACAAGATTTATTCATAACACACGTGAAAAGACCCAGGAAAACCGAGTTAACGAAAAAAACGATAACAAAATAACGCTAAAAACCGTGAAAACCATACATTTCACACCCGAGTCTCAACTCTTGCGGCCCGGGGGTTGGGGACCGCTGCCTTACATGGATGATTGAGCATGTGTTGTGTCTGCTCTAGCAGTCCTCGCTGCTTCTTTTTTTTTAACTTGCGGTGCAAGGGAAGCTGGCTCGGAACCTCAGAGCAGAACCTCTGCACTCGACCTCAGACAACTCCAACTCCCAGTGTCCCCTTGCCGCCTTTTATTCAGCGACAAAAACACCCATTATAAAAGAAAACCCCGTGGTGCGTCATAAATCTAAGGCACTGTGTGTGTGTGTGAGAGAATTCCTGTTGGTCATAAAAAGGGTCATCTCCCCTCACCCTGTATATGGCTTAATTCCTTTAACGGTCCGCCATATACAAAGACAGGTGAGGTCATAAATGGCAAGAAGTAAACATCCTTACTAAATAAAGAACAGAACCTTCACATAGGATATCTGTAGTTAAACACTATAGCTAATTGCCTTCCCCGCCTCCTAGATGCGCAGGGAAGGATTAGAAAAAGAATTTTTACAAATTTAAGTACAACAATGGCAATTATTATCAGAATCAACCTAAAAGCATGCATCAATACATTTTAACTCACTTTGGCACAGACTGCCTAAAGCTAGTATGTGAGTACAAGCAAACACCACATAAAATGGTAGATTATTGGAACCACCTGAGATTAAGCCTCAGATGCAGACAAAGCAGAATTACTTCTAAAGGTCTTTAAATGAGATCTTGTGCTAACTTTCCAAAGTCTAACCTGTTGCTGGTGTCAGACAACAGCTTTTTGGATTTTTTTCAATATCTATAACTCTATTAACTCCTGAACTGTTTGTTCAAACGAAAGAACTCCAACTGTTCCTGATTTTTTTCAGTGAAATATTTTCAGACATTAGGGTCGTTACAGTAATCCCACACAGCAGCAGCCCCAAGAAGATGAAGGATGGTTGAAAGAAGAGAGAGTAAGGAGTTTGATGGTGCTCTACAGATAACAGAATATTTATCAGGCATTTTGATTCTTTTTATTGTTTTTTTTTTTTTTTTGTTTTTTTTTTAGTAATTTCTGTGTTATTTGCCAATATTTGGATTTACCCTGTCTGTAATTAGCATAATGACCCTACTATCGCTGAAAAAAAGCAACGAGTTCAAGGAGTATAAGATTATTTTTATTAGGCCCAGAGATGGATAAATGACTGGCAGTGACATTGATTTTCACTGGATTTCTTCTTTTAATGAATGAACCAGTCTGTTGATTAGTACATGCCTGAAGGTTTTGCTCTCTCTTTTTCAGCTAAACAATGGCCTCCTTTACTTGCACTGACATTTTGAAATGACAGCAAAAAAGATATAAAATAAAATACAAACACTTTGAGTTAGCTTCTGAAATTAGTACTTTTTAATTTTTCATGAATTCAGCGGGGTGTGAAACTGGTTGTCAATCAAATGTTAAATTATTTTTGATCAACTGAACAACTGGTTCCAACTGGAGCGAAATATAATGTTTCGAAGATTTGAGTCAATATTAGTCAAAAGAAAAAATGAAACGTAAAAAAAACTAACTGTAAATATAATGTACAACAATAGATAAGTTAATTTAAAATATAAAGACAAAAGTTGTCTGTCATGCATGTAAATGTGTGCTGTATCAGTACCTGCCTGTGGTTGAATGGCTTTTATTTTCAGTTTCCTAAAACAACATAACTGTTTTGGCTAAAACCACTGAAGCCTATTCAAATACTACATTATTAAAATTTTTGTTCCCCAAAGTGTTTTACTCTTACAGTGAGCCTAATTTACATTTCTAACAACCTTCTTTGGAAATTGATATGAAACTGTAATGATTATAGTGTTTTAAATAAAACAAAAGCTTTTTATACAAAACTAGCAGAAATGAAAATGACAAAACAGATGGACTCTAACTCTAGAAATTGCAAATCTGTCCACTTAACACTAAAGCTAACTTTATTTATTTATATTTTTGTCTTTTTTTTCACAAGATTACAGCTGAGGATTAATTGCAATGGATCCAACAATGCCATTGTCACTCAGGAAAACACTCCGGTGGGATCTAAGATTGTTTTTGACAAGGACAGAACCGTCATCCCTGTGACTCCAGAGCTTTTCAATATCTTAATAAAAGTATGTTTTTCTTAAACACGGGAACAGATCTTGAAATTTGTTGTTTATGAATGAACTACTACAAACTAAAACAACATTGCTGTATATTTCAGGTCTTCGTTATTCATCAAATGTTCTAACATGATAACCCTATGTTTTGACATCACATGTTTAGTCACATGTTAAATCTTTGATAAACAGGGACCTTTACCCTTAATGGATTAAATCAAATATAATTCTTTGTGTGTGTCTTCTGAAATTAGCTGCCTAGAGTACTTTTGCAGCAATTCATCTGTATTAATAACTTTGTGGATGCTCCTTGTTTCATCCTGAGTTCTGCCTCTTACACTCACTAGCTAATTTATAGAGCAGGTAACAGCTTAATTTTGAAATTTAGTTATCAGGCTGTGCGAAATGTAACACTGCTATAACTTTATAGCATATTTAATTGTAATACATTTTAATATTTGTAAATGGACTGATTCTTATATAGCGCTTTTTTACTCTCCACTGTATACAACATACCTCATTCACACCCACTCATGCAAGCACTTCTAAACGCAAGTGCACACAGCACACAGTACATTCACACACAATCACACTCTGATCAACGCATTGGAGGGAGATTTGGGGTTATTATCTTGCCCAAGGACACTTGACATGCAGACTGGGGAAGCTTAGGTATAAAGATTTAAAAAGTCACATTCCTTGAAGGTCAATTGTATGGCCTGTATTTGTATAGCACTTTACTCAGTCCCTAAGGACCCCAAAGCGCTTTACACGTTCAGTCATCCACCCATTCACACACTCGTGTTGGCAAGCTACATTGTAGCCACAGCCGCCCTGGGGCGCACTGACAGAGGCGAGGCTGCCGGACACTGGCGCCCTCTGACCACCACCAGTAGGCAACAGGTGAAGTGTCTTACCCAAGGACACAACGACCGACACTGTCTGAGCCGGGGCAACCTTCCGATTACAAGATGAACTGCCAACTCTTGAGCCTTGATCGCCCCATGTAAGGAATTATATGGGGGTTTCACTAGGTTTCACATTAGTTTGGACCTTTGACTCCTTCTTCAAGCTCAAATAAGGTCAAACTTGTATAAAGTGGAGTTTTTCTTGAAAACTAACTGCTTGTGTTTGCACTTGCAACATTTAGGAAGTGACATTGGTATATGGGGATTATAGTTTCCAAATATCATTTTACCTAACCTTTACATTTCACATCTGCTTCTCTTTCAAATTGACCTAAAATCTTTAACAGAAAGAATTTAAAGAATTAGCTGACGTATTTAGAAATTTACTGTGGCACAATAATATTTAACAAGCTCAATTTATTATACAGATATTTACATTACCAGTTTATTATCGATTTACCTACTCTTAAATAATGTTTGTGTAAAAATAAAATCCACATAAACATCTGTCATGTAATCCTAATCTAAGTTTTACTGCAGTACAAAACAAACAAAAACAAAACTAATATATACAATATCCAGTACTATTCTGTTGAAAGTAAACACTGCCCAGAAGGTAGGTTGCCTTGGTTTGTGGTGTCAGAGTGCTTCTTGTTTTATCTATCATTTTAAACTTCAACTTTCAAGTATGCCCTACACTTATTGTCTCCTATTCTAGGAGAGATTCACAAATACTGGGCCAAAGATTCACTTGGACTTAAAAAGAGACTGACTTTCAAAACAGATTTTGATAACAGGGACCTCATGAATCCATTGTTTTCAATAACAAAAGGGTTTGCACAGTAACTAGAACTAACCACCGTATATGTAATATCACATATATAATGATATCATGAAAGATTTCAATTCCAAGTAACTGATAATCCAGTTCTAATGTTTTAAAGGCAATCGGATTAAACAGGTCTATACATTTCCCTAAAAGTTTTAACGTGATAACCTTATCACTGACCTCTTCCTACATGTTTGCCATCTTCCATTAAATTCAGTGAGCACTTGTCTTTCACACAAAGTACATTTCAAACTGTTTAAATTTTGCTCTTTTTGTAATTTATAATCTGTTGGTGTCAATTCCAGGAGAATCCTTTCTCAAAAAAGAGATGGGGCACTTGTTCAGTTGTTGGGAGCGGTGGGATTCTGACAAACAGCGGCTGTGGAAAAACGATTGATTCAACTGATTTTGTTATTAGGTGAGAAAGATGTCAAGAACAAAAATCATGATGAGGACTCTTCTCTCTGTAAGTAATATTTTGTTGTTTTTTTCAGGTGCAACCTTCCTCCTCTGGAAAATGAATTTAAGAGTGATGTTGGCATGAAGACTAACCTTGTGACAGCAAACCCAAGCATCTTAACAAAGAAGTGAGCCAAGAGTGACTCTAACATTGAACTGACCTGTTAGTTTTGTCTAGTTTCTTTAACTAATATATTATTTTGCAGGTATGGGTCACTGATGGCACGTCGACGGGCGTTTGTAGACAGTCTCCACCAGTATGGCAACTCCCTGCTCCTCTTCCCTTGCTTCTCTTTTGGTGCTTACCGTGCAGTGTGTCAGCGGGCTGTGTATGCCATTGAAGACATGGAAATTCCTGTCCAACCAATCTTCACAAACCCTCAGTACTTACAAAGTATGGACAAATTCTGGAAATCTCAGGGGGTAAATGGACATCGGCCTAGCACTGGAGCTTATATGATTAGTCTGGCTTTGGAATTATGTGAAACTGTTCATCTTTATGGATTCTGGCCATTTAGTAATCATCCATATAAGCTCTTTCCCCTGACTAACCACTACTATGATAATGTACCCTATGATAGTAGAGTCCATGCAATGCCAGATGAGTTTTACTACTGGGTGCAACTGCACAACAAGGGCATTCTCAAGCTTCATCTTGAAGACTGTAAATCAGGTCAGGTCTAGTTTATATGATGGAATAAAATAAGAGTTTGTTCAAGTGACCACCACAAAAGCCAAGACATTTGCACTGAAATCCAGTATGTGTTATTTTGATGTTACTTTAACAATCTTACAAAATATCTCTTAACTCTCTTTAAAAACCAGAGGTGACCATGCATTTACCATCATTGCCCCTGGACTCTGGAATAATCTCCAAGTCAAAATCCCTACTTCGGAATCAATTCAATCGTTCAAATCCCATTTAAAAACACACTTGTTTAACATAGTCTCCAAAAGTTGATTCTGTTCATCTGGATGTAGCGTTTTGTGGGAGAAAACTCGTCCACTCATCCAAGTGACTTCTTCAGTCAGACTGAAGACTTCTTCAGTCAGACTGAAGAAGTCAAGTTTAGAGTGACTAAACTTGAGCTATATTGTGTCATGGTCCTGGGTCATTAGACTTTTATTAGACATTATGTTTTTTGTTTAGCATTAGTATTCAATTCAATAAAACTTGTGTTTTGGATTAATCCTTGTCTTCTGATTCTTAAGGGTTTTGATATTGTGTTTATTGTTTTGTATACCTACCTGTATCCTCCCCCAGTGCTCTGTTCACGTCCCTGAGTTGTGTTTGTGAATTTCATGTTTTACTCTGAAGGTCTGTGAAAGAAAGCTGTAGGCCTTGTCAGCACTTCCTTTTTATGGCCTTTGTCAACCCCCATCACCTCACTTCAGGCTTTCTTCCTGTGGGAGGAACCAGAGGTGGGACCAAGTCATTGTTTTGCAAGTCTCAAGTAAGTCTCAAGTCTTTATCCTCAAGTCAAGTCTCAAGTAATGTCAGGCAAGTCAGAGTCGAGTCTCAAGTCACTGGTGTAAAAGTCCGAGTCAAGTCACAAGTCTGAAATTTTGAATTTCAAGTCCTTTCGAGTCTTAAAAAAAAAAAAAAAAAAAAAAAAAAAAGCATGTTGCAGTTATGCTAAATGTAAATATTAGACCATGTAATTTTTAAATCTGTGTTTTTCTCAACACATGACAAAATAGTGAACTTAGAAAATATACACAAATTGTGAAATTGCACCTCTTTAAAATGCAGCTCAATTAAACCTAGCTCCAAGAATAATTTTCACCGACAGTTCTGAGATAAGCTGCATGTTATTCTTGGATGCGGTTGTAGGACTGGCTTTAAAATCGCATGACAAAAATATCATACATAAATAAATGATTTTTTTTTAAATATAATTTAAAAAAAAACTGCATCACCAACGTAGCCTGGACAACATTTACTAGTTAGATGAAGTCAGCTATCTCATTGTAGCATATTTATATGCATATTTATAATCATACGGTTCTTGGAGTGAGAGCACACACTCATGAAGTTTAGTAACTTCAGGTCACTGCAACAAGCCCAGGTACAGTTTACCGACGGATGGGTGCAGGACCTTGAAATGCACCGTGTAGAACGAAAGACCATCGTACGTATCATAAGTTTACCAGTCTCACAAATCGTCGTCATAAATACACATTCGTTAACCGTCTATTAATAGGACCTTTGAGCTCAATGGTAATTAATTAGCAGTGGAAATAATTTCTGGTAGCATCACAGAAATGTAGCAGTGACAATAATACTGTATGCTATAATCGTACTGGGCAATTAGTGATACAAAAAACCTGTTTTATCCTGTGAATAAAAGTATATGTTTTTGTCAATGTACCATAATAACAGAAGCGAAACGCAATATTGTGTCAGGACAATTCACTATTTATGCACAATAAACAAAGGAGCATAACGCGACAATTTCTGTTCAGCGCCAGACTTGCTTGTAACCTATATCACCAGTTATGTTATGAAAATGACGCATTAACTACAACAGCAGACTGACCTTTGTGGAAATGCTTGGAGCAGACTAACCTGTGAGCTGGAGTGTTCTGGGACGTTATATTTGATCTTTGAATGGCTGCAATCCAGTCGCCTCTTTGTTACTTCGGAAACATGGCTCGAACAATTTCTCTTCAACGACGTAATCCGATAACAACCGATCTCTTTACCCGTCGGCTTCCCGTGGCTGTCATGCGACCGGCTATTGCAGTTAATAATACAACAGCTTCTTGACATTTTGTGTTTCTTTTTATCGCTGTATAACTGATTTTAATTGAAAGCCTGCGTACTGCTTGCCACGAGTTCCCAGAATCCTTTGCGGTTCTACCCGTGAATGACGTCACATTTTCAATCTCTATATAATATGCATGTTAAATTTTATATTTGGGGTGAAATATCAAGTCTTTTCAAGTAAACCGGTTCAAGTCCAATTCAAGTCCCAGGTCATTGGTGTAAAAGTCCAAGTCAAGTCACAAGTCTTAGAACATTTTTTCAAGTCAAGTCTAAAGTCATAAAATTAATGACTCGAGTCTGACTCGAGTCCAAGTCATGTGACTCGAGTCCACACCTCTGGGAGGAACAAGCCACTTGGCAAATTATCTGCATTTATGTCTCCTCTACTGTCTCCCCTCATCCTTCAGATGCCCATTCTGTTGTCCACAATCTCCTCTTGATGACCTCTGCAAAGCCCCGTGGCACAGCTCTCATTCCAATTAGTGATGGGATTTCCGGCTCTTTTTAGAGAACCGGCTCTTTCGGCTCCGGACCGGCTCGTCATGTTGTTTTGTTGCTTTAATTAAGTTATTATTAGTTATTATTATTATTAATACAAAACGAATTACTAATGTAAAAAAAGTGGTTTTATTTATATATGTTTATATATAAATATATGTGGTGGCCCCTAGAGATAAAGCACGTACAAACTCCAAAGCACATCTCTAGCGTTAACTGAACTTCCAAAACAGAGCTACCTAGATCAGTTAAATTACACAATTGAAAGCATGTGTGTATTGTTTGTGTATTTATACACAAGCACTCATATATATTCAAATAATTTAAAAAAATTAATTTACCTGTTACTACCACACCAAATCAGGTCGTTGGTACTTGCTGGCTTGTGTAGTCACCAGGTAACAAAATCTCAACACTGGGCCCAGCATCCTGGAGCACATCTGTTGTCTTTTGTACGTGTTTTGGAGTTTTTACGTGTTTTGGAGTTAGTATGTGCTTTGTCTGTAGGGGCCACCGTAAATATACTTTTATTTATACACTCCACATAAAATGTAATAAATAAATCATATAATACAAAAACCTATTCACATTTCAACTTTTAACTATTTACTGTATATTGTCAGCTTTTTTCTTTTAAACAAATTTAAAGTGAAACAACACAAAAACTGCAAACCACAACACAATTAAATATAAATTATAATATGAAAACAAAAAGGACATGCATATTCTCTGTCATATGGACCTGCATGAATAAACTTTCTGAATCCTTTATCATCCGCAACTGAAAATAGTTGTGGACGATTACTATACCTTTCTAATGTGATGTTGTTGTCCCTGGCTCTCTTTCTCTCTCTTTTCCTCCTGCTCTGTTCCTGTGCTACTGCGTGTGTAACTACCGCCCCTCTTCCCGGCACAAAGCACAAGGCTCGCATGCGGAGTGAAGCGGGAAAAAAGTGCGAGAGAGAGGGTGAGAGAAAGAAAAAAAAAAACAACCCACGGCTCGCGATAAGGAACCGGCTCACGTCGTTCACGTCAAAGAGCCGGCTCTAAGAGCCATTTCATTCACGACCGACACATCACTAATTCCATTGCAGCTTTATGGTTATTGTTGTGGTTCTGGAATCTTCTTATGATGACTAGTAGGGCACCAAACAGTACGACCCTTGACCTCAACCGCTGCTTGGGCTGCCAGCTATGCCAGGAATGGTCCCTGCTTTTTGCTGGGTCTCTGAAGATTTCTGATCAGCACCGAGTCTCAGTCTGGAGATTCCACCCTTGGGATAATTTCATCCAGCAATACTCTGGCTGCTGCACCTGTATCTCCTTACTAGAAGGAAAAACATCTAACCATTTGGAACTAACATCAATCCACATTTTCCTTTTAGTTCGGTGACCTTCACTTATGGGTCAGCAAAAAAATCGTAAATATCATGGAAAACATAGAAAGCATTGTTTTATGTTAATTCTGGAATCCCTCCTTTTGACACATGGTCTCTCCCATGAGTCAACTTAACAAAACTAGGAGAATAACAAAAGAAAAGGCTTAGATAATTTCTCAGGCAACATCAGGGCTTCTCCTCTGTAGTAATTCTGCTCCAGCCCTGTACACCTGTGTTGAAAGATATAAGACTACGTTCACACTGCAGATCTTGATGCTCAATTCCGATTTTTTGATCAAATCCGATTTTTTTTGTCTGCTTGTTCACACTACAACTAAAATGCGACAGCAAAAGTGCTCTAGTGTGAACCCTCAAAGCGGCCCGCATGCGCAAAAGACTTCACACACAACTCGCTCTGTTTAGACCCAGAGCAAACAATATTGTTTGACTGATGGCCCTTAATATAAAGACTTCGGACTTCACGTTTCCCAATTTTTGCTTTAAGTTATTTTGTTATTTACATAATAATGTAGATAACCTAATAATGATCCTTATTGCTGTTTTAGAGAGGAGCGGTGCTTCAAAGGATAGTTGCAGATTTCTGTCAGAATCTGCAGATTATACAGTACAAATAAAATGCTCACGTTTCTCCAACGTTGTCTTTCCAACAGTTTCACCGACATCTACACGGGATGGCCAGGAAGCGTTCGCGATGTCTTCTCGGGCGCTGATAATTGGCGTCTGTCTTGTGTCAGTGACGTAAAAGACGGATTTAATGCGACATGACCGTTCAAACAGCAGTCGCTTTCTAAAACATCGGATATGTATCGGATTCAGTACCACATACGAAAGTGACCTAGATCGGATTTGAAAATATCGGATTTGTGCTGTTCACACTGTCATACCATGATCGGATATGGGTCGCATAGGGTCAAAAAAATCGGATTTGATGCGCTTTCGCCTGCAGTGTGAACGTAGCCTTAGTGTGTTTTGCATATTAAGTTTGCTTAACTCATGGCTCCGCCTGAAGCCTACATCCACACTATTAGTGCCTGGAAAACAAAATCTATAAGTCAAATCAAACCTCACAATCTTAAGAGTAATAAAGTATTCAGCATCACAGAGACAAGTGTTGTATGCAGTTTTTCTTGCCAAATCAATAAACCACTACTATTGCCATAATTTGTCCCAAATCATGGATCACCCCATTATTCCACACTCCAGTGACTTTCCTTAAGTAGGATCATTTACTCATTTCATCACTATGAGCTCAATAGTAGTCAAATAATAAGCTCAACATTAAAAATGTCCTCAAATCACTGCGCGTCTGCTCTAACGTCACTTAGCTGTCTGTGCTGAATCCTTCACAAGCACTCTTAGGGAGAAACAAACATTAGCCTTGGAGTGTCGTGGAGGCCAGGCCTGGTCAACAGGTTCCAGAGGTGCTGTAAAAGGTCATAAAGTGAATCATCTGCTGTAAAAAAAAAAAAAGTAACACTGATTTCAACACAGTATGTGTCTCACATTGTATACACATTCTCAGTTCTATTTTTCCCAGGTTTGTTAACCCAAATTTGATTTCCCACATTAAATAACAGCATTCCTCTGTGCCCCCACCTGCTCCATCGTACACCCTCCAACTCAAAGCAGTGTAGCGGCTCAGCTTTGTCCTGTGCAGTCCCCACTGTCTTTTTCATTGTCATTCCACTCCAAACGTGGCAAATGTCAACTCAGACAGTCTCCTCAAAGGTCCTACACACAGTGAAGTTGCAGCTTGCTGGAAATACGGTGCCATCCATCCAGGCAGTCAGGATGAAGGGTTTTCTCTTCTTCTCTGATGCTGTTTGCACACACTGCTGCTGGGGCCTTTCTGCTCAGGACCCTGCTGCTGTCTCTTGGACCTCTCTGAAGACAAGGGATGCTGTTGCTCTTTGGAACTGCATCCCTTGTCTTCAGAGAGGACTTGCTTGATAGGATGACGGACACATGACGCTGTAAACAATTCAGCCAGAAACTTGGCCTGAACGTTTCCAATGATGTTAACCTATAATTTTCTTCTGACCGCTGCATGTGGAAAATTGATCCAGGTCTGCTCTTCACTTGCAAGTGACAGACTGAGAGATTTTCATCATTTTCCTCATCATCTCCTCTCTCTGGTTTTTGAATTCTCCTTTCTTAAGAACAGAAAGTGAGATTGGAGTTGTTCCAGTCTGAGAAACACAAAACCCTTTTCCTATTATTATTTGTCATCAACAATGTACATGTTGTTTCTTTTTTGTGTCCAGCCTAGGGCAGCTGGTGATCTGCAGTTTCACCCTTTCCCAAGTTGGAGACATTTTCCTTTTCACACACTTTCCTCTGCTGAGTGTCAAACCTTAATATACATTCTACATCTCTCCATTTCATTTAATATGTTTGTGTGAATCATTTACTTCACTACAATCTAGTCATTCTAGCAGTAGCGGTTTTTGATACGGGCGACACGGGCGGTTGCCCGGGGCGGTATTGTGGCGGGGGGCGGCATCACGGGCATCGGCAACAAAAAGAAAAAAAAAAAATGCTCGTTCTCACGCTGCCCCGACATCATGCCAGTGGGAATGGCATAGGCACCGATCGGTTTTCTATCGCCCATTTGCTGGGAGTAAGTGCGCCCTCTGTTTGCGAGGTGCGCCTGCTGCTTGCTGCACAGGGAGGAGAGGGCGGGCGGCGGGGGATTCTCTGGCTGGCTGGAGCAGCATCTAATAACCAACTCGCAAAATAAAAACAAAATAAAAACAAAACAACAAACACGAAAACACCAGACATTATGATGCAGACTTATAATTTGCACCAATGTTTTTTCGAAATTCTATACGAGAAAAGTGAGCGTGAGAGCCCTCGGTGCGCCTGCTCGCTGCTGAAGTCAAAGTAAACTTTATTGTCATCTCTTCTACATACAGTCCAGCATATAGAGAGACGAGATGACAAGGCTCCAGTTACAGTAGTGCAAGTAAACAAATAATAAATATAAGAAGAGTAAGAAAATAAATATACACTTTAGGACCAGGGGTAAAGGGATCAATAACAATTTAAAATTTACAGTTTGATGATTTAAAGTCTCACACACAAGCCGTCGAAAGGGGAGGGGGGCCGGCTGCTTCCAAATAGAGCACATTTCATTTATAATGTTGTAAATCCAAGCCCATTGTGTATTCATGATTTGAATCCTGGATTGTGTGAAATCTCAGAAATGCACCCTAGACAAAGTGAATCTGTGAACTATGGTGTAGGTCTATTAGGTTATGCTGTGGTGATCCTTGGGTTGAGGGATGGGTGTTCATACTGGAGTGCAAAATTAAAACCAGTGGAAGATGGACAAGAAAAGTTCAAAGCCATCAGGTGCTCAGTTTAGAAAAAATAGAAAAGAAGAGGAGGAGAAACGAGCAAAAGATACAGGTAAGCAGATGTGTGATTGGATAATGGCAGGTCATCCTGAAATAATCAGAATCAGAATACTTTATTAATCCCTAAGGTAATAATGTAAAAATTGGTAAAAATGGTAAAAATAGTAACAGTAACAAACTAAACTCCAAACAATACATTACGGTACAGATTTTAATATTAATTAGTCATTGCCAGAGGGAGTGTTCGCCCGGGACGCCAAACAGGCTAGGACCGCCAGTGAATTCTAGGCATGGTTTTCATCCCAGCTATGTTTCATTATTAAAACCAATTTATAGTTTTTATTCTTGCTATTATCAGTTTGAACACATTATAGCTAAGCTGTAGTTTATTTTACGTTATTACTCATGCACTTGTGTTTATTCATTGTGGTCCATTCCCAACCCTTTTTAACTTCTAGTCTTCCTTTTATTAAGCTAATAAAACAATCAGGTTTCTTTGATGATGAGATGAGATGAGATGAGATGATGAGATAGCCTTTATTTGTCAGTTGCAACCGAGATGACAGACCTTGCCGACCATACATACAATACACAAACATCACATTGGGGAGACAGGTCAGGCTAGATAGCGAGGAAAAAAAACATCGAAATGTGTAACACAGGAATGCACAGATATCAACACACCATAGAACAATAAACACAGACAAGGGAAAAACAGCACATGGGAAAGTGTTCCAGTGTGTACATCTGATCTGGGACCGCTGCAATCTTCGACTGCGCCTCCAGCTGACCCGATGTCCACATCAGAGGGGAGGTAAGCGTTGGAGGTGGCGTTGGAGCCGGGGTAGGGAGGGTGATGCGTCAGTGAGTGCTTATCAGTATATGTATATGTGTGCATGTCCATAGTTCAGCTGAGACAGTGTCCTTTGCCCTGCCAGGCTAAGTGAACAGTCTTCCAGCCAACCCAGGTGGCCTTGCATGGAATTGGAAGGAACTAGAGATGGACCGATCCGATATTACGTATCGGTATCGGTCCGATACTGACCTAAATTACTGGATCGGATATCGGAGAAAAATAAAAAATGTAATCCGATCCATTAAATATCACGAAAGCACCTCACAAAACTTGCAACACGCCGTAACTCGCCTCAGAACGTTAGCACGTCGGAGCAGTATGCATCACGTGATAGAGCGGCTGTGGCATGCGGGACCTGTCGGTGGTCTGGATAGCATTTGGAGCTTCGCTAGCAACCCGGCATTTCATCTCCGACAAAGTTATCCCGAGAGAAGTAAAGCAAGGGTGTAAGTCCATCTCTGAATGTTTGTAAAGCATTCCTGCGTTAAGCTTAACAAGCGACTGCCTCTCGCTCTCCTGCTGCTACTTCAATCATGAAACTGCTTAACGATCAGCTGATCGGTTTTTCTGTCGCGAGTCCATGTCTGTAGTTTGCTTTTGGCCCACTTTGCACCAGAAAGAGGAAACCAGCGGCTGAACAACAGCAGCACGTTTAAGCTTGATCAGCTGTTGTTAGAATGTATTTAATATTACTTTCTACTCCAGGATCTTTTTCTACAGCTGACGCTGGTAACTGTGCAGGGGCGGATCTAGCAAAGTTTAGCCAGGGGGGCCGATAGGGCATTAACAGGGAAAAGGGGGCACAAAGACATACTTTTCTTTCTTATTCTCATTTAAAATGTCTAGCTTTTAATAAATAATTATCTGAATCTTACACCCAAAGTTTTAATCTGATGTAAAATGTATAGAAGTCAATTACTGCATATAGTAACTATTAAGTCTAATATACCCTAGTAAGCTATAGTACTTTTTCCTTTGGGAAGGTACCATCTGTGCAGTCTGCAATTTTGTTGAAGAAAGATGTTGAATCTATTTAATATTTCTTGAAAAATAATTGATTTCTGTGTATTTTTTTTCACACTGCATCAAATTAAGGTTGATTACGTCGATTAAGCATCATGAGGTGGAGCGTGAGGGGTGGTTCCCTATTTTTTATTTATTTATTTTTGTTGTTGCTGGGAGTTGGAACCCTATTAGTTAGGTTGCTTAATATTTATGCTAAGTACTCTTTAAAATACCAGAATAGGGAGGATGGTGTAGGTTTAAGTTTATTAGATTGATCAGTATTGCTGAACTATGAAACATTTTTTTTGCATACAGGTATAACAGAATAGCTTTAGTGTAGTTGTTGTTTTAAACTTGAGTATGAACTCATACAAAATGCAGCAAGATATTTAAAAAAACAGTTTTGTTGATTAAAAAACACTATATCGGATTCATATCGGTATCGGCCGATATCCAAATTTATGATATCTGTATCGGTATCGGACATAAAAAAGTGGTATCGTGCCATCTCTAGAAGGAACAGACTCAACACAGTCGTTATCAGGGTGTTGTTGTTCGGCTCCAGCCTTGAGCCCACAGCTGGCGCTGAAGGGGTAGCCGGATTATGATGGTGATTTTTCTTTCCCCAATCCCCAATTTTAAAACAATTAGTGCCACAGACTACGTGTCTGTTCCGCACTCACTCACATAAACGCACACACAAAATAGGCCTATTGTCTCAAAACAGCCTCACTCAGTGGAAAAGACTTTTCACACACGCACGGTTAGAGAGACGCTCTCTTTCAACTTCCTTGGAGTTGCTTTGTATGCATTATTGGTCTTGAGTCCCGTCAACCAGAGCTAATCGAGGAGAGAAAAACAGATTGGTCCCAGGCTTTCTGCAGGTGCTCCTATGAGTCCTGGCTGACAAATTTCGGTGCGTCGTTTCTCCTCATCGGTGAACGTTGATACCAGGGCTCCGGCTTCCAAGAACCAATTAATGTTAGGTCTGTCTAGGCGCATACCTATTGCTGGAACTGCCGAGACAATTCTACTGCAGCTAGCAAAGCATGCTAATACACTGTAAGCACTGCAATAGTTACACCCTTTTTACACACGGTCTCTTCTACTCTGTAATATTCTTGTCAATTTTCTTGATATTTATTTATAATTACCTCTGTTAATTCTTGATATTTATAATTGAGTGACCTGTATATATTAGTGCTATTTCTCTGTAACATAATGTCACGGCCTGGGGGTTCAGCTGGTCGCTGATCGGCTGTCTCTCCCTCTTTCTCTCTTCTCCTCTCTCTCGCCAGGGCTGAACTCATTATGGGTTCACGCCCTTGGCCCACGCCCTCGGAGGAAGAAACACCTGTGCCTCATCAGTGTGGTATTTAAGACGGGAAGCAACGGCTGTTCTTCGCTGGATCGTTGTGAGAATTGCGTCAGTGAAAGTCGAGCGCCCCAGCAAGTAAGCAACTAACTCAAGTCATCGCTCAACGGATACCGCTGGTAAGCCCGCCCACTACATCTCCGCCTGTTGTTCCACGATTACCGGCTCATGAGCCCTCTGCGCCCGGGACCTCCGCTCCTCCACTGCCGGTCCATGCGGAGCCTCCAGAGCGGTCGCTGCCCATACCGGAACCATTCTCTGGTGAGTTCCGCAAGACTGCGGGTTTTTTAACACAAGTGACATTACAGTTCAACCAGCTACGGAGGACTTATGAGACTGATGCAGCTAAGATCGCTTTTTTCGTTCAGTTGCTACGTGGTCAAGCATTAAATTGGGCGCAGGCTGTATTAAGAACGGATCCTGAAATAACCTATGCTGATTTTCTCGCTAAGTTTAAGAATGTCTTTGAGAGAGGCACCGGGGCCGAAGCGGCGGCTCACCGACTGCTTAATTTGAAGCAGGGAAGACGGAGCATGGCCGACTACTCGATTGAGTTTTGGACTCTGGCAGAGGAGACCGGGTGGGGGCAGTCGGCACTAATAAGTACTCTATTGAATAACCTGTGTGACGAGCTAAAAAGGGAGCTAGTTATGAGGGAATTACCTGTTACTCTTTCTGATGTTATGACCCTGTGTGTGAAGGTGGATGACAACATACGAGCGCGGCACGGCACTAGAGACTACAACTCCCAGAAGCCTCTAGGACGAGAGGAGATGGCCTCCGGCGGAGGTACGGCGAGTGGAATGGGAGGATGGGACCGGAACTATGAAGATGAGGGTCAGCAACCCATGCAGATATGGCGCTCCAGACTAACGCCGGAAGAGCGACAACGGCGTTGGAGGGCTGGTGAGTGCGTCTACTGCGGCCGTAAGGGTCATATGGCCGTTTCCTGTCCTTACCAGCCAAAAGACCGCGCCCGCCAGTAGAGGGGAGAGTACGGGTGGGTGAGGTTTCCTGTTCACAATTCCCCCCTCGCTTGATGCTTGCGGCTAAGCTAATGGTTCGTTCGGTTTCTCATCCACTCCACGCACTAATCGATTCAGGCGCAGAGCAGAATTTCATTGACGAGTCCCTTGCTCGGGAATTAAAATTAAACACTGAACCGCTGCCTCGCTCACTCCAAGTTACCGCCCTCAGTGGGCAGCGTCTCCCGGATATCACCCATATTACGGAGCCAATATCATTAACCCTCTCTGGTAATCATTCCGAGACGTTGCAGTTGTTTGTGTTTAAGGCTCCTCTTACACCACTGGTCTTAGGGTTCCCCTGGTTACTTCTACACAACCCGGTCCTGGATTGGCGGAGGGAAAGCATTCTGGGGTGGGGAGAGGAATGTCACATGTCTTGTCTAAAAACCGCAACTCCACCCGCGAACCCTCTGAGTAACCCCCCACCATCTGAGCCGCCCGATCTCTCGTCTGTACCCTCAGTCTATCACGATCTTGAGCAGGTTTTTTGTAAAGATAGAGCACGTTCTCTTCCCCCTCACCGGCTGTACGACTGCGAAATTGATCTCCTCCCAGGCGCCCCACTTCCTACCAGCCGCTTATACAGTCTCTCTCAGCCTGAACGGGACAGCATGGAGACGTACATTAACGAGTCACTCGCCGCAGGTCTGATCCGCCCGTCATCATCCCCTGTTGCGGCGGGGTTCTTTTTTGTTGCTAAGAAGGACAAGAGCCTACGGCCGTGTATTGATTATCGGGGTCTCAATAATATCACCATCAAGAATCAATACCCACTACCACTGCTAACATCGGCCTATGACCTGCTCCAAGGGGCCACAGTTTTTACTAAGCTGGATCTGCGTAGCGCGTACCATCTGGTTAGGATACGAGAGGGGGACGAATGGAAGACGGCTTTTAACACACACTTGGGCCATTTCGAATACCTCGTCATGCCGTTTGGTTTAACCAATGCCCCAGCCGTGTTCCAGGCCTTTGTCAACGACGTGCTTCGAGACTTCCTTAACCACTTTGTGTTCGTCTACCTTGACGACATCATCTTTTCACGCTCCGTCTCTGAACATGAACGCCACGTCCGGCTGGTTTTGCAACGTCTTCTCGAGAACCGTCTCTTCGTGAAGGGCGAGAAGTGTGAATTTCACGTGACCACTGTTTCATTTTTGGGCTACATCATTGAACAGGGTAACCTCAGGCCCGACCCGGCTAAGGTCCAGGCGGTCGTTGATTGGCCCGTCCCGACAAACCGTAAGCAACTCCAAAGTTTCCTGGGCTTTGCTAATTTCTACAGACGCTTCATCTGTGACTACAGTAGGCTGGCTCTCCCACTAACTCGTCTCACATCTCCTAAGGTTCCCTTCTGCTGGGAGGAGTCAGCACGAAAGGCTTTCAATCTCCTGAAGGATCGGTTCACCTCCGCACCCATCCTGGTTCAACCTGACCTCGGCCTGCAGTTTGTTGTGGAGGTGGATGCCTCGGACACTGGGGTGGGGGCCATTCTATCCCAAGAACAGAAGGGCAAGCTCCATCCCTGTGCCTTCTACTCTCGCCGTCTCTCGTCTGCTGAACAAAATTATGACGTTGGGGACAGGGAACTGTTAGCTATTAAGCTCGCCCTAGAAGAATGGCGTCACTGGCTGGAGGGTGTTGCCCAGCCGTTTGTAGTTTGGACAGACCACAAGAACTTGGAATATATCCGGTCAGCCAAGCGGCTTAATGCTCGCCAGGCTAGGTGGGCCCTGTTTTTCACAAGGTTTCAGTTTACCATAACCTACAGGCCGGGTTCCCGCAACACCAAACCCGATGCTCTCTCTCGTCAGTTCGCTGCCTCCAAGGAGACTGCTCGAGACTCTCCCATCATTCCCCCCTCGTGTGTCATTGGGGTCCTGACGTGGGAGGTTGAATCAGCCATTAGGGAGGCCCAACGAACAGAACCAGACCCAGGAACGGGTCCCCCTGGACTACTCTTTGTGCCCTCCGCTGTCTGGTCACAGGTGATACATTGGGCACACACAGCAAAATTCACCTGCCACCCGGGGATCCTCCGCACCGTTTCACTCCTTCAGCGCTTCGCTTGGTGGCCCTCCCTCATCAAGGATGTCCGGGAGTACGTAGCGGCCTGTTCAGTCTGTGCTCAGAACAAATGTGTCAATCAACCCCCCTCTGGTCTCCTTCAGCCCTTGCCTACGCCTAGCCGCCCCTGGTCCCACATAGCTGTCGATTTCGTCACGGGCTTGCCACGTTCATCAGGTAACTCTGTCATTTTGACTATCATTGACCGTCTTTCTAAAGCAGCTCATTTCGTCGCCCTTTCCAAGCTTCCCACGGCCCTGGAAACCGCCCGGCTCCTGACGAACCACGTCTTCCGTCTCCATGGCATTCCGGCGGACATAGTCTCGGACAGGGGTCCGCAATTCACGTCTCGCGTGTGGAAGGAGTTCTGTTCCTCCCTGGGGGCTCAGGTCAGTCTGTCTTCTGGCTTTCACCCTCAGACAAACGGCCAAGCGGAGCGGGCCAATCAGGAGCTTGAGGCAGCCCTCCGATGCGTGGCGTCCACCCATCAGACCACCTGGAGCAAGCAGCTCCCTTGGATTGAGTACGCCCACAATAGCCTCACCTCCTCGGCCACCGGATTGTCCCCTTTTGAGGCATCTCTGGGTTTCCAACCCCCTCTGTTTCCGGCTGTTGAGGGTGAGCATTTCGTACCTTCTGTCCAGCAGCACGTCCGGAGGTGTCGGCGCGCTTGGAGGGCCACACGGGCTGCCCTTCTCCACACGGCGGAGTGGACCAAGCGCCTGGCGGATCGCCATAGGACCCCGGCGCCTGTTTATGCGCCCGGACAAAAGGTTTGGCTGTCAACCCGATTCGTTCCGCTTAGGGCGGAGTCTAAGAAACTGTCTCCTACCTTTATTGGTCCCTTTGTGATTAACTCTCTGATGAACCCGGTGTCGGTCCGCCTTAAGCTGCCCTGGAACATGCGGATCCTCAATGTCTTTCACGTCTCTCAGGTGAAGCCCTGTCTTTCCAGCCCTCTGTGCCCTCCTTCCGGGCCCCCTCCACCCGCCCGGGTCATCGATGACCATCCGGCCTTCACCATCTCGCGCATCATGGATGTCAGGCGCAGGGGGCGTGGTTTGCAGTACCTGGTGGACTGGGAGGGCTACGGCATTGAGGAGCGGTCTTGGATCCCGCGTGCGGCCCTCCTGGACAGGGACATGGTGCGGGCGTTCCATGCCGCTCATCCTGGGAGGCCTGGGGGTCGCCGGGGGGGCTCCCGTTGGGGGGGGGGGGGGGGGGTACTGTCACGGCCTGACAGGGGTCCGCAATTCACGTCTCGCGTGTGGAAGGCCGTGTGGTATCTGTGTATATACACTCTTTGGACATTGTTCTGTAATAAATTCCCTTGTGTGCATCATCCCCGGAGTCCAGCGCGTGAGTCCACCTTGTACGTCGTGACACATAATGTATTGTTTGGAGTTTAGTCTGTTACTGTTACTATTTTTACCATTTCTTCTTGGACCAAATGTAATCCACTTAATTTCCTTAGGGATTAATAAAGTATTCTGATTCTGATTGTTTCAGGATGATCTGCCATTATCCAATGACACATCTGCTTACCTTTATCTTTTGCTCGTTTCTCCTCCTCTTCTTTTCTCTTTTTTCTAAACTGAGCACCTGATGGCTTTCAACTTTTCTTGTCCGCCTTGGTTTTAATTTTGCACTCCAGTATGAACACCGATCCCCCAACCCGAGGATCACCACAATATAACTTAATAGACCTACACCTTAGATCACAGATTCGCATAGTCTAGGATTTAACCACCTGACTAACTACCTAATGCAACTCTTGCTATGTGTAAAGTATATATGTTTAAGATGTGCTGACATGAGTAATACAGAAATATTGCTAATGGTACTTATTTATTCTTTATTCAGTGTCCAATACAGGCAGGTTGTCAGGGGAGGTCGGTGTGAGAGCCTTGTGCTACAAGTCAATGACGAAGAGTGAGGCACCACACAGACTAAGTGTAGGCAGGAAGCTGTGTAAAGTTGTTAAGCCCTGTTCAGCTGGGTTCAGTTCATTAAAGCATTAGTTAAGTTCATTCCTAAAGGCCCATCAACTTGAATGTTTTTCTTATCTCCCTGCTTTATCACTCCTAATTTGACTGGTTAGATCGTTTAATCAATGTGTGTTTGGGTGATCAAAAAATTTTTTACAACAAGTTAATACTGCAAATATACACCATCTAAGTTATTACAGTTATCAAGGATGGTTAAGTTGTTTTAATAGGGAGAGAAGGAAACACTAAGTATTTAGGTGTGTAAGCCTATAGGGGTCAGTAACCATAACACTGAACTATGTTCCTGTTTGGCTCTTTCATGAAGATGATGTTACATTTTTAATTTTCGTTCTTTCTTCTTAGATTAAGTTTCTGGACTCATCACGGGTGGTACTGACACATAGCCAGTGCTCCTGTGTGGCAGGTACTGTTATGTGAAATCACACAGTGACGCTGGTCTTCCAAACAGCACAACTCACAACTCAGAGTGCCAGTTGTCCCCCCTGTGCATTCATTGATAATTTTAATCAAAAAATTGTTGTTGAAATAGTTTTACTAAACATGCAAACATCTACTGATGAAAATGTGTTGATTTATTGGTCTGTTATGAAGCTATTGCTACTTCTAATGTGTTTTCATCATGTTTTATTAATTAAACAATACATATATTCATTGTTGTGTTATCTATAGTATAGTATTTATATGTATTTATTTATAGTATAGTAAAGATATTTATTTCTTACTGTTTAAATGACTAAGATTTAGTGTGATATGTAGTAGTGATGTTGTGCTGAGGGTTAAAATGCCTTTTTGTCTTTGCCATTTCGTATAATACGAAATAGCAAAAAACCATTAATATATGTCTATCTGCTTGTATTTATTTTGCCCTACTCAAGACAATTCAATTAATGATACATTTTATTTTGAAAGATTTAAAATGGTTCTTTAAAGAACCACTCAAAAAAGGTTCTTGAAATAGGTTCTTTAAAGAACCATTTTAAAACCATTTGAAACCATTTGAAGAACCTTTAAAGGTGCCCCAAAGAACAAATTTTTGATGGTTCTTTGGGGAACCTTTAACCCTTTAAAGCCGGTCGGAGTGGGCACGCTCCGTTTTGCGCAACTACTTTTAAATTCTTGTAGAACTGCAACCACGTAAGCTAGCGCAATAATTTTTTTTGTATATGAAACCGGAGGAGTTGTACTTACATCTTATGCCATCAGCTTGTCCTAGGTCACAGTTTCCTTCCACATATAGCTTTGCAAAAACTGCATAAAAAGCACTTGCAGCAACAAACACATAATATTCCAGAAACAGGCTTTGCCGATCCGACCCGATCAGCTGTTCATACCACTTCCTACGTTAGAATAGACGTCAGCGTGAACTATCACATGTCCGCCATTACCTGCCACCGCCATTTCGCGGAAATGTAGTTTTTTTTACCATCAGGGCCTCATGAGCTTATACTGGTTTTTTTAAAAGTTATGTTTGACTTTATGACTTTCTGTGTCGTTTCTAGGATGCTTAGGACTAATATTGCACTGCTGGAAATAGTTTATTTTGATTCATATGCTGCTTTTTTGCAAATTTGCATTATAATATTTATTTTCGTTTTTCCTGCAGTATATAAAAATTGGTGTATTTCAAAAATAAAACTATGAAGACACTCAAAATAAATTTCCTGTGGTGGGAAACTATTTTGTCACGGTTCGGCATGGCAAACCGTGGGAGGTGTGGGGAAGGAGGACCCAGGCGCGGTGCTCTATGTACAAACAGTGCGTTTATTTACAGTGTATGGTACAAAACAACAATAAATCCCGGTGCTCTCCCTGACTCCCGTGTCGTGTCTCTCCGTGAATAGTCCGTGTCTCAGTGCTCTCCGCTCCCGTGTCTCAGCACCCCTCGTGCTGGCTGCTGTCTGGCGCTCCACACTTCTCCTGGGGACACAATAGACGCAGTCGCCAGGACACATATAACCGCGGGCATACACACACTAACTCAGTTCAACTGGATGACTAACGTGGAGTCTCATGGAATGATCCCGCGTCGGTGGGAGCTCCAAGACTCTCCTAAGTAGCTCCCCCAACGAGGCCTGATCAGCAGCAGGTGTGTGGCTTCGGGTGTGGCCAGACCGTCAGTAGGGCCACACCCACCAGGCCTGAAGGCGCCCACCGAAACACATATACATACACACGCAAACAGGGAGAAGGACAGCAACACCAAATATACATACAATAATAATAATAATATAATTCATAACTGCTCAGGGATCCTGGGTCGCTCAGACCCAGGACCCTGACATATTTTGTGCAACTTTTTTGTATTTATAGTTTTGAGGGATAAGCCTCTTAAATTTCTCTAACTAGAAATATATGTTAAAAAAACAAAAACGATTTTCAATTTTTTTGTAGTTTATTGCACTTTCTTGCAATTTATGTAATTTCTATGCACTTAATGCAGACATATTATTAAAATTTGGGCTATAATGGTTGTATTGATGTATAGCAACTTGAAATGCTCCCAAAAATGGCTCCACAGCATGTAAAAATATAACATAAGCTCTGGCGGACTAAAGGACAAAGGTCACTCTTTTGAGGATGCCGATGTTCACATTCTGGACAGAGAAGACAGATGGTTTGAAAGAGGAGTGAAAGAAGCCATTTATGTCCACTGTGAGCGACCATCTTTGAACAGGGGCGGTGGTTTACGACACCAACTGTCAGCCATCTATAATCCAGTTTTGAGTTCCCTCCCCAGACGCCTTAACGCCCACTCACATCCTGGGCCATCTGATCTCAGGAAATCACATCATAGGGTGGGGCCAGGTTTCACAATGAGTTCACCTGACACCTTGGCTGATTGTGACCTACACCCATTTTAACACAGAGGGTCATCAGAGAGTCCTTTGTGCCTCTTTGGGGGGAAACTCCCACTGGATTTAAATCTGGGACTTTCCACCATTTGACCTTAGAACTGAAGAAGCTTCTCGGATGAGAGGTGAAACGTCTTCAAGCAACTTAAAAAAGTCCAGACACTTTTTTTTTCTAAGCTCCTTAGACTACGATGACCTGGATGACTGAGAACCTTCACAGACATAACCTTCTTAAGAACATTTAATCAGTGTCACTCTTGCAAAGGTGTTGACAATGTTGAGACGCAAAAGGAAATTCAGTGAAGCTCCAAGCAGCTTCCAGTTTTATGTATACATACAGAAAGAGAGAGAGAGAAAGATAGAGAGAAAAAAGGTGTAGAAGGTGAGATAGAAAAACAATGGAATATTCAGGTTGGGAGAGTGACATGATAAAATGGAGCATAAAAAATAGATAAGAGCACCATAGAACAGAGAGAGGTGTGGTTAACTTTTAACTAAGATCAACTCTGCAGATTGTAATGAGTTGGCTGAAAGAAGACCTGCGCAATAAAAGATTTATAAAACCATTAAGAAGCTTGGCTAAAGTTAACATTAAGATATATATATATATATATATATATATATATATATATATATATGCTCAATACATATATATGCTCAATGCTCAATTACATTGGTGTGAACTAGTGTGTTAGCGCAGTTAGCTCGTTAACGTGTTGGCCGTCTAGCCCCATGCACGGAGCGATCGGCGGTAGCTCGTTAACGGAGATTTGCCGTGTTGTGGCGTTAAGGTCATTTCAACGAGATTAACCTGAATGCACTAGCGGGAACACAACGAATATGACTGCACATTTACGCCGACATCATCCTAGTGCAAAGACAAGTGGAAGCAGACAAAAAAAAGCAAGCATGCTACTAACTTTAGCCGAGTCATTTAGACAGCTGTTAGCACATGATTCTCCTTATAGGGACCTGATATGTTTAATATGCTGCTGAGAATATAGCCCAGAAGAAGCTAGTATAGCTTTTATTTTGGAAAGAGCCATTTCTCTGTAATAAACTCTCTTTTCCAAAGATGAGTGATTCCTCAATCAGATACAGGGTTCGCAATATTGCTAGCCCGACGTCCCGAAGCTAGCGATTTTTTCAGTCGGGCTACCAAAATCTATCTCTTCCCTGCCCGTCGGGCTATTGTAGGAAAAATATATGTCAATGCTTTTGCATTCTTTCAGAAATGTAGCTGGGTAATTATGTCATTGGCATCGGTGAGCCACTGTCAATATGTGACATATTGAAGTCACGTTTGAATTTGCGCTTGTTTTTTTGCTTTCACTTTGCAATCGTGCGAACTGTGTATAGAGAGCGACAGCACTGATCTGTGAGTGATGATAATTTGTGCACCAATTCCTCTGACATCGTCTTATTAATCGTTAGCTTACTATGCAAACATGACAAGTGAAATCTCCCGCAGCAAGCTTAAACATGTGAGAGGTTGATCGCGCAGAGAATCGCTGAGCTTATGTGAGTGCATGTGTAAAAGCATTTCAGTTCTGCTGAGCCAAATAAGACAGGTCAGGGTGAAGAAGTGACAGCCAAAGAAAAGCTTACCACAAAACGGAGAAGTTATGACAAATCAGACTATAAGGCAAAAAGAAAGTGCAGCTTTATGGTTTCATGGACAAAAGAATTTCTGTGGCTGCAATATGATGAGCTAAATAACCAGGGCTGCACATAAGTGGTCCGCAGGTGCGCATTCGCTGTCAAAATAAAAAACACGCACAAGGGTTAGGGTTAAATTTAAAAACTGTACTTTTGAGTTAAAATATATATATATAATTTGAATAAATGACAAATTAAAAATGCATGAACATTTTTTTGTATCGAAAAAATATCGAACCGTGACACCAAAGTATCGAACCGAACCGAACCGTGAATTTTGTGTATCGTTGCACCCCTAATATATATATATATATATGTAGACTTTTGGAGATCACATTCAGATTGTACATATGGGTACATGTAAAAAAGGAAGGTTAGAATTCACAAAAAACTTCAAACATAACCTAACAAGCAGGTGGCAAGAAAGTTATTACAACATAGTAAGAACACATTAGTTAATGTTGATATTATAGTTTATTGCAGGTGAAATAGTAATTTCCAACTGGTAGATCCGTTACCTGTAATTTACGGCTTGGAAAGTAGTAGAAGCATTACCAAATACAATTTAACAATCCCAAGTAGCCGTAAAACTGTAAAACTTTCAACCGCTGCTACTGTTGCATATCTAAGACTTGCTAAATAAGCCATACACTGAGTACTGTATCTATAAGTGTGCTGCAATGGAGTTTTTAAGGGCAAACAAACACACATTTGTGCTCTACTGCTAGGAATGAATTAAAGCCCCTACCTTGCTAAAAAATGTTTTGTCACTCATCCAAGTGACTTCTTCAGTCTCGTACAGTAATAATTAACTGAGAATGCCTACTTATGTTATAAATCATAAACCACCAGGCAGTTAAAACAGGCAGACAGACATATCAACATATGAGGTAAAAGTACTTAAAAAAAAGCTGAGTTAGAAGAAAGTGTTAAGAAAAGTGAAGCACTAGAGCGACATGAGGAAAAAGCTCTCGATTCTGGTCAATCTTCTTTCTTTGGGGAGTCTGCTGACCACTCTTATCTGGTACACGTTCGAGGACAGGTGAGTGAGTAACTAACTTTGCATTTTACAGATAAAGGCAAGAGGTCACTAGTCAAAGTATTCTGGTCAAAAGTAGCTTATGACACTGTAATAATATTAATAACGATTCTGAAACAGTTGGGAAGCTGTGTAAAAGGCAAATATAAGCCAGAGGTTGCAAAAATACATGATTAATGTATGATTACTTAATTTAAGTAGAAGTACACATTTGTGTTAAAACTACTCTGGTAAAAGCTGAAGCAATGATTCAACTTCTTTGCTCAAGTGAAAGAAGTGAAGAAATGCAGGCTCTGTAATGAACTCAAAGTATAACAGTAGAAGTAGCTATTTGGATGACATTTGTATCAGCGCTCTTTGTTCCAGGCAAACGTTATCACCTACACTAAAGACGTTAGGTTTTTGGCAGTGTTTGTGTCTACATGTCATTCACTCATCATAGACCATCACAGATCACCGCAAATCTTAACCAAGGCAGCTCACTCTCTGGGTATTATTTCCTTATAAGGGAATAGCATTTAATTTTGTATTTATTTATTTTGTTTTCTTTGTTCATTTGAAACAAGTTTTGTAGTGCAGTGAAAGTAAGGTTAGACTCGCATGACATGTTTACTTTGATTACACAACATTGTGGAAGAGTAGGTAATGGATGACATGAATAACTTGAGCATAGTATATAATATTATACTACAGTGTATTCCTAATTAACTAGGCTGCTCATTATTTCTTTTGGCAATACTTTCTTTAAAGTTAGAATGCTCTTTTAGGTGTTGCTGTAGCCCCGGTGAAACATTGAAGATGTTTTTTTTATTCAGCACATAAAAAACAACCAGCACTGCGCTTCCCAAGGTTTCATTAACCCTGCACATAACTTCACTCATGGTGTAACATCTCTTTTTCACCACCACAACAACTCTAAGTCAAATCAACACCACAGCAGAAACAATCTATAACAGCTACAAAACCATAAAAGGTAAATTAAACACAAACTCGTCCTTAAACTCAACATGAAACACAATGTCCCAGAGGCGTGAACATCATGGGTGATCAGGCTTTCTTGTGCCCGCTCCAACTGGCTTTAAAGGGTTAAAGTACGCAGCCTTAATGGTCCTCAAGGGCAGTGTACTCAAAGGCCGCTAAAGCCGGAAGTGTGAGGCTTGTGAAATGGGACGTTCTAGCCTCTGTTGTGCTGCTCAGGTTGCCTAGCAACCATGACACCAACCGCTGGAAACGTTTAATACAGCATTGGTTGACAGAAATGAAGGACAAAATCTTTTGTCCATTTGTTTGTTTGTTTTTACATGAGCTTTGATTAATTTGATAACTATCTGAGGCTGAGACCACAGGACAGTAAAAACATGATTGTTGGGCTTCATTTCTGTACTGAACAGTCATGTAAAGATTAGTTAGTAAATAACAATTAGCTAATGTTGTTCATGAGAGTAAAGTCATCTCACTTTGGTGATGTAAATATAATATGGCCAATATTATATTAATCATTATTAGTTATTACAGCAGTGAACTTGAACTCTGGGTCAAATACTGAGCTTCACTAAAGATTCAAGTTGCAGTTATTTATATTTCCTATCACCTTAAATCTTCATTCAAAGACAAGTATCTTTGACAGTGTATCTATAGATGTATCATATATGAGACAAATATTGTTCCTTTATTATGTTGGCATTACTAAATTTGGCTCAATGCTTACATATATGTGTAAAAAGGAAAATGTACGAGCTGTGATAACTGTGTCTGATAGAATGAAGAGTAGACTGATATATTAAATATTCCTTTATTGGGTGAGAAAATCAGACCATGTCATAACTGCTTCAAGTCATACAGAATAGATATCAGAGCCTTAAACAGGCTGACTTCTGCTAAATGGGTCAAACTGGGCAGAAAGTCTACAAACACATAACATCCTTATAGAATATGATGTAACACTATAGATCAACTTACCTCAGAATATATAAAGCATATAAACAATTACAGGAATATGATGCAACAAACACAGCAGTGCTACTAATCCAAAATACTCAAAGCTTCATAGAACTGAAACAAACATTTATTTTTAGCTCCATTCTGCTGCTGATACATACTTTAGGTTTCTGAATATTAAACTTGTTGCTGCCTTTCATAGTGTGTAACTTGAAGGCCCTGAGTACTTTCTCCCACACTGCAAACACTGGAATGATCAAATTATTTGAACATTACCTAATAAGACTGATTCAGGACAGACAATTAGGTTTTTTTTAACTTTTCTAGCAGTCCTTCACAAACAGGGAACAGTCTGTCTATTCTCTCCATCTGTCAGCTGCTGCTGGCTCTTCCTCCTCCTCTTCCTCACACACTGCTGAGTTTGTCCTGGTGGATCATCAGGGCTGCAAAGCCTCACAGATGATGTGCAGCAGTGGGTCCCTCAGTCTGTCCTCACTCTGGACACTTGCAGTTGTCACACATGGAAATCAAATGTGTGATAAGCTGCAGGAAACACAAGTGTAACTTATAAATACACGTTCATACTTTTACACGTTAAAGTCAGTTTGGCTCGACACCACCGAACAGAGGCAGCAATATAACATAGCTAACATTAACAGTGCAGTGAATCCTGCTTGTGCCGTGATATTCAGGACTGCAAACCGAGCAGCATCACTGACTTTCAGCTTGTTGTGTTTGTGGATATATGACTGACTTTGATTATCCATTCTCTGTGAGATTAAGCTCAGCTATTGAACGACGTATATTTTAAAGTAAAGGCTTTAAAACCAAGTTAGTACAAACATCACTAATGTTACATAACTGTGCCGACATGTGGCCAACAGTAATGTTTTAATGTTCTTCGTTATTAAACATTTGCACATAAATGAGTGACATAAGTAAATAAGTGACATAATATTCAGTACTTACTTTTAAACTTACTTTTAAAAGTTTACTCTTTGGCCGCCCCGCTTCAGCTGTCCGCCTTTTTATGGAGGTGTGCTATGAAGTCTGGGATATGTTGGGCCATGAAGGATACACCGACACATCCTTAAAATTCAGGGAAATGAAAGACGCATTTGAGGGCCGCATTTCGAGCAGCCTTTGAATTGGGACAGCCTTTGTCACGTTGCTGTGACGTAATTGGCCTTAAAATGTGGCCTTTAAGGCTGCAGACCCTGAATTAGGATACAGCCATTATCTTTCTGTGTCCTTTCTGTGTCCTAACTTTCTTCTGTCCTCTGTCCTCCCCTGTTCAGTGTCTTCCTGACGGTTGTCTCCCTGATGGTTGTCTTTTGTTCTTCGTCATGTTTCCATGCCTCGACGGTGCCAGGATTTTCCATGTTCAGTTTTTTTAAAATCCCGTTCAAGGTTTTGTTCTGTCTTTTGTGTTTAGCATTTAGTCCCAGTTTGGTTCTTCTTAGTTTCTCCTCAGTGTGCATCTGCCTTTAGTTTTTGTACCCTTTTCATCAGCCTTATTAAATGGCTCACTTTTTGTTAATATTAAGTTTTGTTCGCGTTCCTTCGTGTCTGCATTTTGGATCTTGGTTGACTATGGCAATCTTTGAATAACACAAATTTGGTATACTTGAGTTAGTTTTTCAAAATTTTGAGAAATATGACTTAATCTGATTAAAAAAATCTATCAAATGAATTAAGACATTAAGTGTAAGTTTTACATTTCCAAATACTCATATATCCATTTAATATTATTTTAAATATGTAAGACTGGGATTTTTGTCCTACAGGTTGATAACAACAAGTATCAGGCATAATAAATGAGTTAATATCACAAATTACCTCCCAACATATGTAAACAAAAGAACAAGGAAACTGAAAAAAAAATGGGTTCAAGAAAGGGTAACTTTTTTATCTCTTTTATTTGTCACAGTTATGTGGAATTTCACCCACCGTCTCCTCAAAGAGATGCCCCAAAGCCCTCTGAACTTTGTAAAGGTTGCAAGTAAGAGCAAAAACTGACATAACTTTTTCCTTCATGTCAGCCCTGAATGGGTGATACTTCTAAATATGTACCTGAATGCTTGTGCATTACAGGGAAGTCATCGATAAAGTAAAAAAGCTCTACAATCAAACATGGAAAAAGCATGAGGAGAATTCCCACAGATTCAGGTAAGATCAGACCCTTAAAGCCTTCTAATATTCTGATATAATAATTTTTATTTCCTTTTAAATTCTCTGGAAAAAAAGAAAATGAAAAATGTTTGTAAAGGAAAGACCTGGACACTAAAACATTGTTTCCACAAAAAACCTATCATTGTCACGCTTTGTGTTTATATATATTATTATTATTATTATTATTATTTGATAAAACTATATTCTGCGTGAATGATACTCACTTAAACCTTTTTAGTTCAAAACATCAAGCTGAACAGAATTAGCTCTCTGGGATTTCCTTACATGGACATTTTAACTCACTTTGGCACGGACTGCCTATAGCTAGTATGTGAGTTTGAGCAAACACCACATTAATGGCAGACTATAGAAACCACTCAAGATAAAGCCTCAGACAAAGTAGCATTATTCCTAAAGGTCTTTAAACCAGATCTTGTGCTAACTTTCTAAAGTCTAAAATGTTGCTGGTGTCAGATGACAGGTTTTTTTGCCATTTTTTTCAATATCTGTAACTCCCTTAACTCCTGAACCATTTGTTGAATTGACAGAACTCCAACTGTTCCTGAATTTTTCAGTGACATTAGGGTCGTTACAGTAATCCCACACAGCAGCAGCCCAAAGAAGATGAATAATTGTTGAAAGAAAAGAGAGTGAGTGAGTGTGATGGCGCTCTACAGAAAACAGACATTTTATTGGGCATTTGGGTTCTTTTTTATTGTTTTTAATCATTTTGTTTTCAGTATTTTCTGTGTTATTTGCCAAGAATTGGATGCAGTGCTCTGCTTGTAATTACCAAAATGACCCTGCTATCATTGGGGAAAAAAGCAAAGAGTTATGGTAAATGGCCTGTATTTATATAGCGCTTTACTAGTCCCTAAGGATCCCAAAGCGCTTTACATATCCAGTCATCCACCCATTCACGCACACATTCACACACTGGTGATGGCAAGCTACATTGTAGCCACAGCCACCCTGGGGCGCACTGACAGAGGCGAGGCTGCCGGTCAGTAGGCAACGGGTGAAGTGTCTTGCCCAAGGACACAATGACCAAGACTGTCCAAGCCGGGGCTCGAACCGGCAACCTTCCGATTACAAGGCGAACTCCCAACTCTTGAGCCACGATCGCCCCACGATACTTTAAAGAACCATTGAAATTTTTCAAGTGTGACATTTTTACAAAATGTCATACTTGACATACTTGGTCCAAATAAAAAAAACAACAACAAAAAAAACCTCTCCGTGAATCGCTACCTTATTGTGGTGGAGGGGTTTGTGTGTCCCAGGGATTCCAGGGGCTTTTGCCCCTGGTAGGGTCTCCCATGGCAAATTGGTCCTGAGTGAGGGACCAGACAAAGAGCGATTCAGAAGACCCTTTTGAGTAAAACATCGAGGGAACAGTTTACCCTGCCCGGGACAGGGTTACCGGGGCCCCGCCCCGGAGCCAGGCCCGGGGAGGGTACACTGAAAAAATGGGAATTGGCAGGCTTTTGGATTTGCACAAATGAATTTAGTTAATGCTACACAAGCCTTTCATGTTTCTCTTATTTACATTATTGAATAAAGTACCATTTACGTAATTATAAACAATACTGAAACTACTCATTTTTCTTGCATTGATATAAAATGACTAAATTAGTATACTAAAACCATTGTAATCATGTTTGACCACCAACGGAAATGATGTAATATATTCAAAGACAGCAACTAAATATGATTGGACAATCACATAAGCGCGGCCTTTATACAAAAACATTATTCAAGGAGAGCGCAATTGACCGCCAGTTTCTGGAAGACTGTTAAGCCACATGCAACCATTGGCACTGCGTTAGTGGGCATAGTGAGAAGGTAAGTAAATTAAATACATTTGTTTTACTTGGGGATGTTTTCACAGAATTATTTTGTTGCGTGCTGGGAAAAAAGTTATCTGTAATGCTTTTCGTACAGCATGCACCAAAATGCACTTTTTCCTTTTCTTTTTACACTGCTAGCTAGTGTTGGTATTAGCTACACGACTATAGCTGAAAAATAGTCTAACAAAGTGCACATAGTCGGGAGAAAGCGGCTGTTATCGGTCGGATTTGGAATGTGGCAGAGAACACTGGGTTGTTAGTGGCTTAACAAGCTCATGAAATCTCACCGAGAGAGCGCAATAGTGTTTGTGTTACACTGCTAGTCATTGCTACAGTGGCTAATTGCTGCAACCGTCAGAGTTTAGCAAGCTGGGATTGCCACTGTGAGATATGTTAATTCTGGTGGCTGACACACACGCAAGTCATAACAAGAATCCGTCCACACGTACACAGATATTTTTGAAAATGGAGATTTCCCATTTTAGTTAAAAAAAAAATAAAATCCCATCCATGCTGCAGTCTTGAAAAAATATCTCCGTCCACACACCAAATCCTAGTGTAACAAACAGTGTAGAAATGTTGGTTAATCAGAAGTCTAGAAGCCTGGGAGCGGAAGGAGTAAACAGTTTTGTATACTCACAAAACTTTGAGGTAATTCTGAAAAGTTTTCGTGTTTTTTCTAGAAAGGCAGCTAATTTTGTGTTACCTTTGAAATGATGAAGGCATTTGAAATGTTAATAACTAAAGACAGTATTTTGGATTTTGTGTCTCTCGCTCTCATGGCCAGGTTCACAACGCTATGAAATACGACTGGTGTAGACTCACAACTGGGGAATGCACAAAATTCATACAGCATACAGAAATTTAATAAAAATAAAATGTTTTTGCAAAACCAACTACAAAGTTGGCGTAGGTATTTAGGTTGTGAGAGCGTCCATGTTAAATGTATAAGTTCACCCTGACGCCTGTCTTTCTTAATGGAGGCACAGTAACTGCGTATGTATATGTAAGTGTGTAAAAACTGCAAACAGTAAGATTAACAGCAACTGTATTTTGCCAGTATCTGCTACTGAAGAAATTAATCTCACAGCGTGACGTCTAAAAAGGCGTTGCGTGAAAATCTCAGTTTTCAGTGATACAAAATCCCGTTTGTGTGGACGAAAGACCCAAATGCACAGAAAAAGCTGTGTTTTCAAAAATACCTTGTGTGTGTGGATGTAGACTTAGACTTGGGTTTAAGAACCTTTGCCCATGAATGCCAAATCAGCTGTCATAGTCATTGTTTTAGGTGAAGTGCCCCTTACTTAACTATTATCTTATTCAAGCCCAACTAATACAGATATCTACAAACAGATACGTACATTTGTTCAATGGAGCATGCTCCCAGCACCCCAAGAAAAGCATGGCCAATAAACAGTGGTTCTAATTGTCTAATTAAGTTCTGGATTGTGAATTTTCCAATACTGTCCAAACAAAAGTTACAACCTTTTTGGGGGTTTTTTTTAGTTTGTTTGGAACATATGTGAGCTGCTTCTCAAAACATTATGTATAAATGAGCAAAAGATTGGCACTTTAATGTTCTGCTTGTTGGGAATAACTTTTTTTAGTAAAAGTTAATGTTGTTTGTGATGGTGGCATTTTTTACTTTTATGATTACACATGTCTGGAAAATGAAGTTATATTCTTGTTATGTGCAATAACATCAATGTTATTGTATACGTAGATTAGCATAAAGAAACAAAATAAATCTTCAATGTTGGCATCCAATTTTAAGCGTGTGTGTGTGTGTGTGTGTGTGTGTTAGTTATCTCTGAATCTGACGTAATCCTCTGGATATTGAATGAGCTGACTCTTGATTATCTGTGTCTTACAGGGTTAGGTGGTGCTGGGAATGTGGAGTTGTAAGGGGTGCACAGAAACGGTATCAAGTCGTTCCAAGCTTTTGCATCACTAAAGATTAAAACATCCACATTTTGGACGTCGTTCTCACTTTCCATGTACATACCTGCATTGTCCATGCACCTTTAAATGCCCTTATTGTCCATCAAAATAAAATCCACAGCACGGGGGTCACTACCAAAAAAAAGGCGATTTTCAGTTGCCACCTTTGCGAATGCAATGATTTAGCATCAGAGCGTGATTATTTTGCTCACATATATGCGCATCTTAAAAGAAATGAGACACTTACTTGTATATTTCTAGGCTGCAACTTTAAAACAAACATTTACTGTACATTTAAATCACACAAAAACCGTAAACACAGACATTATACACCAGGTGATTTTAAACGAGGTATAGTAAGAACAGGAATCGCACCTACAAATGAATTTGAGGAAAATAGTCAGGAGTTTGTAGATCAGTTGGATACTGTCATTCCTTCACATGGTCAGTGTGATACTGAGGACTTGCAAAAAGTCATAGAGCAAAGTTTTGCAACTACTCTGCTAAAGCTGGAGCATTTGGTCCATGTGCCAAGCACAGCTATTGATGTATTTTTAGAGGAACTCTATCATTTGATACGGTCGGCACCTGTACCCTTATCCTGTGATATTGTGACGAATATCTTTAATCAAAGAAACCTCCCCATTGATAAAGATCTCATTACAGAAACTATTAATGCAGTTTTTTCAGGTAATCCTGTACTAAGGTCCATTCAAAAGGGTGGTCCGCTAAGCACAGCATATCTGCGTAAGCAGTATTACAAGGAAAATTTCTGTGTTTTAGAACCAGTTGAATATATACTTGATGCTGAAAAGAAACACAGTTTCCAATATGTCCCATTGCTGAAATTGTTACAGCAGCTGTTGAGTAGAAAAGATGTTGTTGATGAAGTTGTGAAATGCCATAAACAACAGGTGGGAACAGACTCTACTGGGTCATATCATTACAGGTCTTCAAGTGATGGTTCCCTATTTAAGGAAAACTTTTTCCTTTCTGGAGAAAATCTAAGGATTTCCCTACGTTTTTATGTGGATGACTTTGAAGTCTGTAACCCCCTTGGTACCTCACGGAAGAAACACAAGCTTTGTGCCATTTATTGGGTTTTGACTAACTTGCCTTCAGGATCTCATTCCTCCTTATCGTCCATCTACTTGTCAGTGTTGTGCAAAACCACTGACGTTAAAACTTATGGTTATGACAAAATCTTGGAACCTCTTCTACAGGATCTGAAAACTCTTGAAGAACATGGCGTTTATGTTCCACTATTAGGAGAGTCAGTCAAAGGTACAGTCGTAAGTGTAATCGCAGATAACCTTGGAGCACACAGTGTTGCAGGATTTATGCAAAGCTTTTCTGTAGAATACTATTGCAGATTTTGCACAGGGAAGAGCAGTGATATTCAGCTGTATTCTGTAGCGTCTGGTGCTTTCACGCTAAGAAGCAAAGACCTTCACCAAGTCCATGTCAAACAAGCCCAAGATACAGGTACAGGCTGTTGTGGAGTGAAAAGAGAATGTGTCTTCACCAAAAATCTGTCCCACTTTCATGTCATATTTGGTTATCCGCCTGATCTTGCTCACGATGTTTTTGAGGGTATAATCCCAGTAGAGTTGGCTCATTGCTTGACAGTTCTTATATCAAAGAAGTTTTTCACTTTAGCTGACTTAAACAATGCGATTCTGAAGTTCCCCTACAAATGGGAAGATAAGACAAACAGACCTCATGTAGTGTCACAAACTTTCTCTAGCACCAAAACAGTAGGAGGAAATGCGCATGAGAACTGGAGCTTGCTCCGGTTCTTGCCTTTTTTAGTTGGATCACTTGTGCCTGAAGATGAGCCTGCATGGCTTGTTCTCATGACTCTGAAGGATATCACAGAACTTGTCGTGTCCCCTGTGCATAGTGATGACTCTCTGGCTTTTTTGGAAAGCAAAATTATAGAGCACAGACAGCGATACCAGGCACTGTTTCCTGATGTTAAGCTACTACCAAAACACCATTATTTGGAGCACTATCCACAGATGATTAGGTTTTTTGGTCCAGTTGTTTGGCTGTGGACAATGCGTTTCGAGGCCAAACACAGCTTTTTCAAGCAGGTCATGAGACACACAAGCTGCTTTAAGAATGTGCCTCTCTCCTTGGCCTCAAAGCATCAGATGATGATAGCTTACCATCTAAGCTCCCCATCTCTTGGCAAGTCTGAACTAGAGGTCTCGGCTGTATCAACTTTTCCAGTGGATTTGCTTAAAGAGGAGATGGCTAGAGTCATTAGGCAAACATTCCCTGACATTCTAGAGATAAACCTTGCACAGTGTGTGACAATAAAGGGCATAACTTATAGGAAGGGAATGGTACTGGCCCACAGGGCAGCTGGTGGGTTGCCAGAATTCTGTGAAATAAACCACATCTGCATTGTAAACCAGAGCATATTCTACATTGTCAGAGAGCTCGGTGGCTGGTACAGGGAGCACTACAGAGCTTTTGAGCTCAACCCAGTATCTGCAAGAATATTCACTCTTGTTTCACTCCGTGAACTCCATGACACTTATCCACTGGTTGACTACAAGATCGGATCAGTCCGCATGGTGACTTTAAAAAGGCATATAGAAATAAAAGGTGTGCAAATATTTGTAATAAGTTCAGTCACATGTATTTCACTAGATACATTCTTTTTTTTTTTTTTTTGTAACTGACTGATATGTATGGGTAACTGTATGAAGACTAAACTGAAGTTATTCTTTCTGGGTGTCTGATGTATTGTTGTTGGTTTTTTTCATCTACAGAATAGCTGCTTGAAATGGGGACCCCTGTGATCCTAAAGATCATCTTGACTGATGGAACCTGTCAAAGGCTCACTCTCTCCTATGGACCACCTGAATCAATTGAGGATCTCATTGTTGAAGTCAAGAGACAGTGTGGTCTTCAGGGCGATTTCAGACTTCAGTTTATGGATTCCTTGTTTGGGAATGAGTTCCTTAATCTTACCTCAGTTTCAGAAGTGGCAGACAGAGGGACTCTTAAAGTTATTGACATGTCAAGACCCACCACTATGCAGCATGAGGATTATATCATCATAAAAAAATAAAAAGTGAGTGAGTACATTTCAACATTTTCAGCAATCACTCACAATCCTGGCACTGCCATGGTATCTGTAGTCTGCATTTACCACATGTGTATCTGTAGCAGTCAATCATGTTGTAAAACACGGCAACTGGCCAGCGCCGTGTTCCTCTGCGGACAGTGTACTCCCGAACCATCTGGTCCATCACATCCACGCCACACTTTGTTTTGTTGTAAAGGGTGACAGTGTTTGGCTTCCTTTTGGTAGTGTTGGGAAGCTGGGAAGAAGGCAAGAAAAGAACAGTTGCTTTGGACACAACCCTCCACACCTAGCCCTGGAAAAAGAGCCATGTGTCAGGTTAAACACAAATGCAAGAACAATCATGCCACTGTGCGATGTGTTCACTGCTACAGATACACATGTGGTAAATGCAGACTACAGATACCATGGCAGTGCCAGGATTGTGAGTGATTGCTGAAAATGTTGAAATGTACTCACTCACTTTTTATTATTATTTGTAAATATGTGTACAAATGGTTGGTTTTTTGTACTGTTTTTATCAATAAATCTCAGCAACAAAGGAAATACACCCATGTGTGTTGATTTCTCCCTAAGATGGCAAACTGAAACACTCCAAGTTTCCTTGTGGCTCAGGAAACTAACCACTCCAAGTTGGTGACTTTTGGAGATTTATTTCCCTGGATGATTGAGAATGCATCAAGACGAACACAAAAGGAAGTTCACAGCTTTTAGCAGCTCCCCCACCCCCTCATTCACACACCCCCACTCCCCTCCAGAATTCCCAGGTAACAACCTAATTTACATATGAATGACTAGACAATTTAGCTTCCACTTGGCTGAAGCTAAAGCCTAGCTAAACACCTACCAGCCATTTGGCTGGAAGGCGGGTTTTAAAGGTAGAAAAGCCAAATGGCTGCTCTCGGGGGACTCTAAGTGCTAGGCCACAGGTCGATGATCGATTTTGTAATCTTATCACCAGACCTGCGACCATATGTTCTGGACACTCGAGTAAAGAGAGGGGCTGAGCTGTCAACTGATTACGACCTGGTGGTGAGTTGGATCAGGTGGCGGGGGAGGACACTGGACAGACCCGGTGCACCTAAACGAATAGTGAGGGTGTGCTGGGAACGCCTAGCAGAGGCCCCAGTCCGTGAGCTTCAACAGCATTCTGAGGGACACTGGGGACATTGACATGGACCATGTTCAGCATCTCCATTGCCAAAGCTGCTGCATTGACCTGCAGCCGCAAGGTGGTTGGTGCCTGTCGTGGTGGTAACTCCCAAACCAAATGGTGGACACCAGAGGTGAAGGGAGCCACCAGGCTGAAGAAGGAGTCCTATCGGGCTTGGTTAGCCTGTGGGACTTCAGAGGCAGCTGACAGGTACGGACAGGCCAAGCGGAATGCGGCTCGGGCAGTGGTTAAAGCAAAAACTCTGGTGTGCGAGGAGTTCGGAGAGGCCATGGAGAAAGACTTTCAGACTGCCTCGAAGAGATTCTGGCAAACCGTCAGGCGTCTCAGGAGGGGAAAGCAGTGCTCTACCTGCACTGTGTATAGTGCTGGCAGAGCGCTGCTGATTTTGATTGAGAAAATTGTTGGGCGGTGGAAGGAATACTTCGAAGACCTCCTTAATCCCACTGACATGTCTTCCGAGGAGGAAGCAGAGTCTGGGGATGATGGGGATGACCTGCCAATTTCCGGGGGCGAGGTCAATGAGGCAGTTAAACAACTCCTTGGTGGCAGAGCCCCTGGTGTGGATGTGGTCAAGCCCGAGTTCCTGAAGGCTCTGGGCGTTGTAGGCCTGTCCTGGCTGACACGCCTCTATAATGTTGCGTGGAGATCAGGGGCAGTACCCCTGGACTGGCAGACCGGGTTGGTGGTCCCCATCTTTAAGAAGGGGGGCCGGAGGGTGTGTTTCAACTACAGGGGGATCACACTCCTCAGCCTCCCTGAGAAAGTCTATGCCAGGGTGCTGGAAAGGAGAGTTCGTCTGCTAGTCGTACCTCAGATACAGGATGAACAATGCGGTTTTCGTCCTGGTTGCGGAACACTGGACCAGCTCTTTATCCTCTCAAGGATACTGGAGGTTGCATGTGTGGCATCTGTGGTGGCCACAGCTATCTTTTACGGTGTGGTCTGCTGAGGTGGCAACATCTCTGCCGGGGACAGGAAGAGACTGAACAGGCCTATCCGCAGGGCCAGCTCTGTTCTAGGATGCCCTCTGGACCCAGTGGAGGTGGTGAGTGACAGGAGAATGGTGGCTAAGCTGTCATCCCTGATGGACAACATCTCCCACCCCATGCAGGAGACTCTGACAGCACTGAGCAGCTCCTTCAGTGGCAGGCTGCGGCACCCACGGTGTGGGACGGAGAGATTTCACAGGTCTTTCCTCCCCACTGCTGTCAGACTCCACAACAAAGACTCCAACTGATCAAACACACACATATGAAATAACACTAAATGCAATACTCTTTTTCTGACAAAGTTGTATTTTTACTCAGTTGTATAAAGCATTTGTAATCTATTTTTATCCTATTGTATATTTTATTCTGTTTATTCTACTGTATATAGTATTTTATTTTATTCTATTCGGTACAGTTGTGTACAGTATTTTATTCTTATTGTATTCTAATTTTTGCTATATAACTTTTGCACTGTCCACTTCCTGCTGTGACAAAACAAATTCCCCACGTGTGGGATTAATAAAGGTTATCTTATCTTATCTTATGGGAGTTTGCCCAGCCAGTCTGCATGTGTTTTGTGGACTTGGAGAAGGCATTCGACCGTGTCCCTCGGGGTGTCCTGTGGGAGGTGCTATGGGAGTATGGGGTGTCTGGCCCATTGCTACGGGCCATTCGATCCCTATACAACCGTTGCAAGAGCTTGGTTTGCATTGCCGGCAATAAGTCGGACTCGTTCCCGGTGGGTGATGGGCTCCGCCAGGGCTGCCATTTGTCACAGATTCTGTGATTTTTTATGGACAGGATTTCTAGGTGCAGCCAAGTGGCAAAGGGCTTTCACTTCGGTGGCCTCAGAATCTCATCTCTTCTTTTCGCGGATGATGTGGTTTTGTTGGCTTCATCGGGTGATGGCCTCCAGCTCGCACTGGAACAGTTCGCAGCCGAGTGTGAAGCAGCAGGAATGAGGATCAGCACCTCCAAATCTGAAGCCATGGTTCTCAGCCGGAAAAGGGTGGAGTGCTCACTCTGGGTTGCGGATGAGTTCTTGCCCCAAGTGGAGGAGTTAAGTATCTCGGGGTATTGTTTGCGAGTGATGGGAGAAGGGAGCTGGAGATCAACAGACGGATTGGTGCTGGTGAAGAGAGAGCTGAGTGTAAAAGCAAAGCTCTCAATTTACCGGTCAATCTACGTCCCTACCCTCACCTGTGGCCACGAGCTGTGGGTAGTGACTGAAAGAATGAGACTGCGGATACAAGCGGCGGAAATGAGCTTCCTCTCCCTTAGAGATAGGGTGAGAAGTTATGGTCATCCAGGAGGGGCTCAGAGTAGAGCCGCTGCTCCTCCACATCGAAAGGAGCCAGCTGTGGTGGTTTGGGCATCTGACAAGGATGTCTCCTGTGCGCCTCCTGGGTGAGGTGTTTCGGGCATGTCCCACCGGGAGGAGGCCCCGGTGCAGACCCAGGACACGCTGGAGAGATTATATCTCTCGGCTGGCCTGGGAATGCGTTGGTGTCCCCCCGGATAAGCTAGAGGAGGTGGCTGGGGAGAGGGAGGTCTGGGCTTCTCTGCTTAGGCTGCTGCCCCTGCGACCTGGCCCCAGATAAAGCGGAAGAAGATGGATGGATAAATGAATGAAAAAAAAATGCCACCTTCCGACAAAAGGCAGTACAGAAAGAGGGAGTCAAGCTAAAGTGGAGCATGGGCTGCAAATTTACAGACTGTGGTGTTTACATGTAAGCTTCCCAAGTGGTGCTGCTTCTCTTTCTGGCCATACAAAAGTCATAGTGCCCAGTTCTGATGAGAGGGGTTTGCAGCAGCACCCTGCAGATTTGAATTGATTACCTTTTTTGAGATGTAAACATTGTCCAAAAAAAGCATCCCTACATAAGCCCACAGTTCCTCTGTGTCCACCCAACACTGAGTGTTTCCTATAAAGGTTTGTCATGTCCACAATTTGCTACTGGATTTCTTCCTTTAGAAGAAGTGCATAACTGGGGGCATGGTGTTTAGAATCCAAGTTCTGACTGCTGGAATGTAGCAGAGGGTTGCAGGCTTTGTGGGAGACCAACAAAGTCTGTTATTCATTATTTACTGTTATGGAATAAGTTCATAACTTAGAGTGTGGCCTTCCAACAGAAAGGCTCACCCCCTGCATGAGAACGTACAAGCACTGAGCAGCTCGTTCAGCAGTAATCTTTGACACCCACAGTGTAGGAAGGAGCGCCACCGCAGGTCATTCTTACCAGCAGTTGTCAGACTCTATAACGCAGTTTACCATCTTACTCACCAGCTTGTTTTTTCGCTGTACATTTTATACATAGCCCTGCACATTTTATACATATTTCCGTACAAATGTCTGTACATTGTTACTTGTATATACAAACTTTGTGTCTTCCTGTTATATTTTATATTCCCTTTGCTATAAGAGCTGTGGAACACCACAATTTCTCATCCATAGGATAATAAAGGTCTATTCTATTCTATTCTATTCTATTCCATTCTATTGATTTTTAGTGAGAATTTTTTTGGCATTATGATAGAATAACAAGAGTTGTTAAGTAGCCTCGCCATTTGAAGCATATTTAAGGAACTGAGACAACAATTCTGAAACAAAAATATCCTCTATCAAATATAAGCTATAATCATTCAACACAGCCAATGTAATATGAGAAAAAGCAACAAACACTGCTCTAAGGAATAATAGATAGAAAGTAGACCTCACTAAAACAGGATGCAACCATGCTTCCTGAATCCATGACTGTGGTAGTGTTACACCCCTGAAATGATGGGCCAACACATCTCCCGTGCAACTTATTTATTTTTACAGAAAACTGTAAAGACAGAAAAATGTATGAATAATCAGTTCTTTCGGCGCGCGGACCGTTGCCACGCTGCCTCTTCACCACTGACACTACTTCTTCTAGTGTTGAAAACATTACTTTTTACAAGTAACTTATACAGTTTTATATTCATATGCACCACCATAAACTGCTTAAATCACAAAAATACATTTTACTATACACATGAATAACATTGTGAACTCTGATTACAGTTTTATATTGTTTTTACTACTGTTTTAATCTATTTATGAACATGACTTCTTAACTGTATTTATTAAACTAGATTTCTTTCAAATAAACGTTCTTCTTAACATATTTCTATAGCATTCAGTCTTCATGAACTAAACATAAAGCAATTCACATTTTCTCCTATTGTGCAAAATATATATCTTGTGGCTTTAACCCAAAAATACCTGCACCGAGCTCACAGAGTTTCGGTACAGTCTAACACTTGGATTGGCACAGGCTAACAACAGGATGAACTTGGAAATTAGAAAGAGACCTGTTTTATTGTGTTAATGTTGTCATTTTGAGCTAAAAATAAATGGCTAAATGATCATTTGTTTCCCATACGGTCATATCACAAAGAATATGCATCTGCTTAAATCAAATCCAAGTCAAATGGTTAAAAAATAATTTCACACAAAAAAAAAGAGCTACCACACTGGGAAGGGTGAAGACAACTGGGTTGACCGGCCCTGGCCACGAGGTGTCCCTTATTTATTTTTCAGGGAGTTGGCAATCCTACTCACTAACCCCCTCCCTCCTGTGCTGAATCGTAAGCGTAAGCAAATCACTCAGGACTCGCTCACCCCCTCCCTCCTGTGCTGAATCATAGAGCGAGCGAACGAATCACTAACTCACTCACTCACTCACTCACTAACCCCCTCCCTCCTGTGCTGAATCATAGAGCGAGTGAACGAATCACTCACTCACTCACTCACTCACCCCCTCCCTCCTGGCTCACAGCTTCTTCTTCTTCTTGGTTGGCAACCAATGTTAAGGCGCATTACCGCCCCCTGGCTCACAGCTCAGTGGACATTTAGATGAGAAAATATATATTTAACACATTTAAGGAAAATACTAATAAAATAAAAATAAACAAAATAAATGTTTATTAAGCAATTTTGATAGGAAATTGCTTAATTTTAGAAATGTTTTTGCTCTTTTTTGCTCTATAAAATAGTTTTTATTTTTTTTAGAATCATTCATCTTAGCAGTGACATTTACGTGAAAAGAGAAACAAATTAAGTTTGAGTGAAAATGTAAATTTTTTGCACTCTCTGGTCAACTGACTCAGTGAATCAAATGACTCAAAAAACCCCGATTCACTTTGGTGAGTGACTCATTAAAACTCAATTCAATAAAAAGAATCAAATTTACCATCACTACTCTCCACCGCTGACACTACTTCTTCTAGTGTAGCGTCAGCTACCGATGCATACAGGACCGAGCGCCCTCTGCTGGCGAAACTTATACAACAGTAAAACTGACATTGCAGTGGCCATACTAAAAGAAAGTGTCTTTCAGTATAAATAAAATGGGGGGGGGGGGGGGGGGGGTGTACTATTTTCACGTCTCTGTCTTTGACATAGTGCCACAGTAGGCCTGTGGTGATCGGCAGTTGTTTAACAAGCTAGTGTCCTGTATGGCAGTTTGTGCCAGAGAAACCACTTCTGCATCAATTTTTCATTTAATAACTTTTAAGTGGGCTGAGATCAATTTCTTTGCCTTGAGAAACTCTTGGATCACTTTTGCAGTGTGCTTTCGGTCATCATCCTTTCATACTTTGAAACTTCTGTCGTGGAAGTTTTAAAGAAACTGCACACACCTGGTGAGTGTCGTTTTGAAGTTTAATTACATGTTGTGCCAAGATAAGGACAAGGAGTCCCACCATCTGTTTAATGTCTCACATTATAGTGTTTTAAATAAAATAAAAGCCTTTTATATAGAATTAGCAGAAATGACAATGACAAAACAGGTACATTGTATTTTACTCTAAAGATTGCAAATCTTTCCACAATAAAGCTAACCTTATTTATTTATTTTTTGTCGGGTCCTGTTTGTTTGTTTGTTTTTTCAAGATTACAACTGTCAATTAATTGCAATGGATCCAACAATGCCATTGTCACTCAGGAAAACACTCCAGTGGGATCTAAGATTGTTTGTGACAGGGACAGAACCGTCATCCCTGTGACTCCAGAGCTTTTCAAGATCTTAATAAAAGTATGTTTTTCTTAAATTCTTAATTTTTTCTTCTTAATTTCAGGTCTTCGTTATTCATCAAATGTTCCACCATGATATCCCTATGTGTTGAAATCACATGTTTAGTCACATGTTAAATCTTTGATAAACAGGGGCCTTTACCCTTAATGGATTAAATCAAATATAATTCTTTAGTGTCTTCTGAAATTAGCTGCCTAGAGTACTTTTTCAGCAATTCATCTGTATTAATAACTTTGTGGATGCTCCTTGTTTCATCCTGTGTTCTGCCTCTTACACTCACTAGCTAATTTATAGAGCAGGCAACAGCTTAATTTTGAAATTTAGTTATCAGGCTGTGCGAAATGTAACACTGCTATAACTTTATAGCATATTTAATTGTAATACATTTTAATATTTGTAAATGGACTGACATGAAAATAAAAATGAGAATAAGAATTAAAAGTGCTAAGTAGATAGATATATACATGATATATACATGAGTGCAGGTGGTGATCAGTGCCAAACATGGAATGAGGCAGTGAACACAGCGTAGGGTCATGTGTTAGTGGTGGAAACAGTCATATGGTTATTGTTCATGTGTCCAACAGCAGAGGGGAAGAAACTGTTCTTATGGCGAGAGGTTCTGGTGCGAATGGACCGGAGCCTCCTGCCTGAGGGGAGCAGGTCAAACAGACTGTGTCCAGGGTGAGAAGGGTCAGCTGAGATCCGAGCTGCACGCCCCAGTGTCCTGGAGGTGTACAGGTCCTGCAGAGATGGGAGTCTGCAGCCAATCACCTTCTCAGCAGAGCGCACAACACGCTGCAGTCTCTGTTTGTCCCTGATAGTGGCTCCAGCGTACCACACAGTGATGGAGGAGGTGAGGATGGACTCGATGATTGCAGTGTAGAATTGCATCATCGTCCGTGTTGGCAGGTTGAATTTCTTCAGCTGCCTCAGGAAGTACATCCTCTGCTGGGCTTTCTTAATGACGGAGGTGATGGTGGGCTCCCACTTCAGGTCCTGGGTGATGGTGGTACCCAGGAAGCGGAATGAGTCCACAGAGGTGATGGGGGTGTCAGTCAGGATGATGGGGGGGAGTGGGGCTGTGTGCTTCCTGAAGTCCACAATAATCTCCACTGTCTTCTGGGCATTCAGCACCAGGTTGTTGTGGCTGCACCAGGACACCAGACGTTCAACCTCCCTCCTGTAGGCAGACTCATCCCCGTCCGAGATGAGTCCAATAACGGTGGTGTCATCTGCAAACTTGATTAGCTTGACAGACTGGTGGGTGGAGGTGCAGCAGTTAGTATACAGGGAGAAGAGCAGAGGAGAAAGAACACAGCCCTGAGGGGAGCCGGTGCTGATGGTCCGGGAGTCCGAGACATTCTTTCCCAGCCTCACATGCTGCTTCCTGTCCGTCAGGAAGTCAGTGATCCACCGGCAGATGGGATCAGGCACATTCATCTGGGAAAGCTTGCCTCGGAGATGGTCTGGAAGGATGGTGTTGAAGGCAGAGCTGAAGTCCACAAACAGGATCCTGGCGTAGGTTCCTGGGGAGTCCAGATGCTGCAGGATGAAGTGTAGGGCCATGTTGATGGCGTCATCTACAGACCTGTTGGCTCTGTATGCAAACTGCAGGGGGTCCAGGAGGGGGGCCGTGAGGGTCCTGAGATAGGAGAGAACCAGGCGCTCAAAAGACTTCATGACCACAGATGTCAGAGCCACGGGTCTGTAGTCATTTAGTCCAGTGATCCTAGGTTTCTTGGGGACAGGGATTATGGTAGAGGACCTGAAGCAGGCAGGCACATGACATGCCTGCAGTGAGGAGTTGAAAATGCCAGAAAACACTGGGGCCAGCTCGTTTGCACAGTGTCTGAGGGTGGCAGGAGACACACCGTCTGGGCCGGGAGCTTTTCGAGCATTCAGACTCTTAAACTGCTTCCTCACACCTTCTTCATGAATATGAAGAGTTGTGGTGGGAGGAGGTGGTGTGAAAACCTCTTTTGTGTGGGGTGAGGAGGGGGGTGTTGTAGGTGAAGTGTTTGAAGGTGGTGATGGCTCTGTGGAGGGGGGAGAGGTGGGGGAATGAGTGTCCAAAGTGTCTCTATTGTTGGGGCCGTTGGAGGTGTGAAGGCTGCCTGATGGCTCATCAAAACGGCAGTAAAAGTCGTTGAGGGTGTTGGCTAAGAGCAAGTCATCAGTGGAGTGGGGGTTTTTAGGCTTGTAGTTGGTGATATTCCTAAAACCTTTCCACACAGAGGCCGTGTCATTCTCTGAGATCTGCTGCTGCATCTTCGCAGAGTGCTGATGTTTAGCAACGTCCACTTCTTTAGTGAACCTGTACTTGGCCTCTCTGTAGCAGTCCCTGTCTCCGCTTCTGAACGCCTTTCTCTTTTCCAGCCACAGCTTTTTGAGTTTAGGAGTAAACCAGGGTTTGTCATTGTTATAACTCACCCTGGTGCGTGATGGCACAATGCTGTCCTCACAGAAGTGGATATAGGAGGTGACAGTGTCCGTAAACTCGTCCAAGGTGTTGGAAGCAGCCTTCATTGTGTCCCAGTCTGTAGACTCCGAACATGTGCGAAGCTCCTCCACAGCCTCGTTGCTCCACAGTTTTTTGGTCCTCACGACAAGTTTTGAGAGCTTCAGCCTCTGTCTGTACGCGGGGATTAGGTGGATCATGACGTGGTCAGAAAGTCCGAGTGAAGCGCGGGGCACCACACGATAGGCCCCGCACGCATGATAGGCTGATCGTGCTGTAACAGTGGAGTACTCAAAGCACTGTATACAACATACCTCATTCACACCCACTCATGCAAGCACTTCTAAACGCAAGTGCACACAGCACACAGTACATTCACACACAGTCACACTCCGATCAACGCATTGGAGGGAGATTTGGGGTTATTATCTTGCCCAAGGACACTTGACATGCAGACTGGGGAAGCTTAGGATCGAACCACCAAACTTCCGATCAGTAGCTGACCTGCTCTACCACCTGAGCCACAGCCACCTACAAATTTGTCAGTATATCAAAAAAATCCACCAAGGTCTTCAAGTCTAAGTTAATGATTTACTGGTTGAAAACTGACAACCCCCCCACCCCCAAAAAACAAAAACAAAAAACATATAACTTAGAATCAATGATTCCTATATGTGTGGTTTATATTGTCAATATACAGGGAGTGCAGAATTATTAGGCAAATGAGTATTTTGTCCACATCATCCTCTTCATGCATGTTGTCTTATTCCAAGCAGTATAGGCTCGAAAGCCTACTACCAATTAAGCATATTAGGTGATGTGCATCTCTGTAATGAGAAGGGGTGTGGTCTAATGACATCAACACCCTATATCAGGTGTGTATAATTATTAGGCAACTTCCTTTCCTTTGGCAAAATGGGTCAAAAGAAGGACTTGACAGCCACAGAAAAGTCAAAAATAGTGAGATATCTTGCAGAGGGATGCAGCAGTCTCAAAATTGCAAAGCTTCTGAAGCGTGATCATCGAACAATCAAGCGTTTCATTCAAAATAGTCAACAGGGTCGCAAGAAGCATGTGGAAAAACCAAGGCGCAAAATAACTGCCCATGAACTGAGAAAAGTCAAGCGTGCAGCTGCCAAGATGCCACTTGCCACCAGTTTGGCCATATTTCAGAGCTGCAACATCACTGGAGTGCCCAAAAGCACAAGGTGTGCAATACTCAGAGACATGGCCAAGGTAAGAAAGGCTGAAAGACGACCACCACTGAACAAGACACACAAGCTGAAACGTCAAGACTGGGCCAAGAAATATCTCAAGACTGATTTTTCTAAGGTTGTATGGACTGATGAAATGAGAGTGAGTCTTGATGGGCCAGATGGATGGGCCCGTGGCTGGATTGGTAAAGGGCAGAGAGCTCCAGTCCGACTCAGACGCCAGCAAGGTGGAGGTGGAGTACTGGTTTGGGCTGGTATCATCAAAGATGAGCTTGTGGGGCCTTTTCGGGTTGAGGATGGAGTCAAGCTCAACTCCCAGTCCTACTGCCAGTTTCTGGAAGACACCTTCTTCAAGCGGTGGTACAGGAAGAAGTCTGCATCCTTCAAGAAAAACATGATTTTCATGCAGGACAATGCTCCATCACACGCGTCCAAGTACTCCACAGCGTGGCTGGCAAGAAAGGGTATGAAAGAAGAAAAACTAATGACATGGCCTCCTTGTTCACCTGATCTGAACCCCATTGAGAACCTGTGGTCCATCATCAAATGTGAGATTTACAAGGAGGGAAAACAGTGCACCTCTGAACAGTGTCTGGGAGGCTGTGGTTGCTGCTGCACGCAATGTTGATGGTGAACAGATCAAAACACTGACAGAATCCATGGATGGCAGGCTTTTGAGTGTCCTTGCAAAGAAATGTGGCTATATTGGCCGCTGATTTGTTTTTGTTTTGTTTTTGAATGTCAGAAATGTATATTTGTGAATGTGGAGATGTTATATTGGTTTCACTGGTAAAAATAAATAATTGAAATGGGTATATATTTGTTTTTTGTTAAGTTGCCTAATAATTATGCACAGTAATAGTCACCTGCACACACAGATATCCCTTTAAAATAGCTAAAACTAAAAACAAACTAAAAACTACTTCCAAAAACATTCAGCTTTGATATTAATGAGTTTTTTTTGGGTTCATTGAGAACATGGTTGTTGTTCAATAATAACATTATTCCTCAAAAATACAACTTGCCTAATAATTCTGCACTCCCTGTATATATATAGCTTATAATTAAAATTGTGGGGGGGGGGGGGGGGGGAAACAACAGCCAGTTTCTTAACAGCCATCAAGAAAATAGCTCCTCGGTTCACAGTAGCATCGCTCTGCTAACATGCTAACAGCACATTTGAGCTACTCACCCCCTCCCTCCTGTGCTGAATCATAGAGCGAACGAATCACTCACTCACTCACTCACTCACTAATAGGGTTGCCAACCGTCCATTAAAAAACGGAATCGTCCCGTATTTAGAAACAAAAGTACACGTCCCGTATTGAGCTAATGAGGGATGTACTTTGCCCCGTAATACGGTGAGAATCAAAAGTAGTCTATAAATGTTAATGGAATTAATGCTTTGTTTGAAAACATAATTCCCAGCCCCTCTCCTGCTTTGTGACCAATGAGCTGACAGCACACTTATGACAATTCGAGTATGACAATTCAGATTACCGCTTATCTCATTGGTCGAGGAAAGGTCGCTTGCGGAGAAAATAATCCCCCTAAAATAGCTAAAACTAAAAACAAACTAAAAACTACTTCCAAAAACATTCAGCTTTGATATTAATGAGTTTTTTGGGTTCATTGAGATCATGGTTGTTGTTCAATAATAGAATTATTCCTCAAAAATAAACTTGCCTAATAATTCTGCACTCCCTGTATAGCACTTTACTCAGTCCCTAAGGACCCCAAAGCGCTTCACACGTTCAGTCATCCACCCATTCACACACTCGTGTTGGCAAGCTACATTGTAGCCACAGCCGCCCTGGGGCGCACTGACAGAGGCGAGGCTGCCGGACACTGGCGCCCTCTGACCACCACCAGTAGGCAACAGGTGAAGTGTCTTGCCCAAGGACACAACGACCGACACTGTCTGAGCCGGGGCAACCTTCCGATTACAAGATGAACTGCCAACTCTTGAGCCTTGATCGCCCCATGTAAGGAATTATATGGGGGTTTCACTAAGTTTCACATTAGTTTGGACCTTTGACTCCTTCTTCAAGCTCAAATAAGGTCAAACTTGTATAAAGTGGATTTTTTTCTTGAAAACTAACTGCTTGTGTTTGCACTTGCAACATTTAGGAAGTGACATTGGTATATGGGGATTATAGTTTCCAAATATCATTTTACCTAACCTTTACATTTCACATCTGCTTCTCTTTCAAATTGACCTAAAATCTTTAACAGAAAGAATTTAAAGAATTAGGTGACGTATTTAGAAATTTACTGTGGCACAATAATATTTAACAAGCTCAATTTATTATACAGATATTTACATTACCAGTTTATTATCGATTTACCTACTCTTAAATAATGTTTGTGTAAAAATAAAATCCACATAAACATCTGTCATGTAATCCTAATCTAAGTAAACTTCAACTTTCAAGTATGCCCTACACTTATTGTCTCCTTCTATTCTAGGAGAGATTCACAAATACTGGGCCAAAGATTCACTTCGACTTAAAAAGAGACTGATTTTCAAAACAGATTTTGATAACAGGGACCTCATGAATTCATTGTTTTCAATAACAAAAGGGTTTGCACAGTAACTAGAACTAACCACCGTATATGTAATATAATGATATCATGAAAGATTTCAATTCCAAGTCACTGATAATCCAGTTCTAATGTTTTAAAGGCAATCGGATTAAACAGGTCTATACATTTCCCTAAAAGTTTTAACGTGATAACCTTATTACTGACCTCTTCCTACATGTTTGCCATCTTCCATTAAATTCAGTGAGCACTTGTCTTTCACACAAAGTACATTTCAAACTGTTTAAATTTTGCTCTTTTTTAATTTATAATCTGTTGGTGTCAATTCCAGGAGAATCCTTTCTCAAAAAAGAGATGGGACACTTGTTCAGTTGTTGGGAATGGTGGGATTCTGACAAACAGCGGCTGTGGAAAAACGATTGATTCAACTGATTTTGTTATTAGGTGAGAAAGATGTCAAGAACAAAAATCATGATGAGGACTCTTCTCTCTGTAAGTAATATTTTGTTGTTTTTTTCAGGTGCAACCTTCCTCCTCTGGAAAATGAATTTAAGAGTGATGTTGGCATGAAGACTAACCTTGTGACAGCAAACCCAAGCATCTTAACAAAGAAGTGAGCCAAGAGTGACTCTAACATTGAACTGACCTGTTAGTTTTGTCTAGTTTCTTTAACTAATATATTATTTTGCAGGTATGGGTCACTGATGGCACGTCGACGGGCGTTTGTAGACAGTCTCCACCAGTATGGCAACTCCCTGCTCCTCTTTCCTTGCTTCTCCTCTGGTGGTACTCGTGCAGTGTGTCAGCGGGCTGTGTATGCCATTGAGGACATGGAAATTCCTATCCAACCAATCTTCACAAACCCTCAGTACTTACAAAGTATGGACCAATTCTGGAATTCTCAGGGGGTAAAGGGACTTCGGGCTAGCACTGGAGCTTATATGATTAGTCTTGCTTTGGAATTATGTGAAACAGTTCATCTTTATGGATTCTGGCCATTTAGTAATCATCCATATAAGCTCTTTCCCCTGACTAACCACTACTATGATAATGTACCCTATAATAGTAGAATCCATGCAATGTCAGATGAGTTTTACTACTGGGTGCAACTGCACAACAAGGGCATTCTCAAGCTTCATCTTGAAGACTGTAAATCAGGTCAGGTCTAGTTTATATGATGGAATAAAATAAAAAAAAAGAGTCAAAGGAGCTTGCAAAGAAAAGCGTCTGGACGTCTTTAAGTTGCTTGAAGACGTTTCACCTCTCATCCGAGAAGCTTCTTCAGTTCTAAGGTCAAATGGTGGGGAGTCCCAGATTTAAACCTAGTGGGAGTATCCCCCCAAAGAGGGACCCCTGATGATCCTCTAATCACATGAGCCAAGGTGTGAAAATGGTGTGGGTCCACATCAGCCAGGGTTTCGGGTGAGTTCATTGTGAAACCTGGCCACACCTTATCATGTGAATTCCTGAGGTCAGATGGCCCAGGATGTGAGTGGGCGTTAAGGCGTCTGGGGAGGGATCTCAAAACTGGATTATAGATGGCAGACAATTGGTGTTGTAAACCCCCGCCTCTGTTCAAAGATGGTCGCTCAAAGTGGACATAGATGGCTTCTTTCACTCCTCTTTCAAACCATCTGTCCTCTCTGTCCAAAATGTGAACATCGGCATCCTCGAAAGAGTGACCTTTATCCTTAAGATGCAGATGGACTGCTGAGTCTTGTCCTGTGGAGGTGGCTCTTCTATGTTGTGCCATGCGCTTGTGAAGTGGCTGTTTGGTCTCTCCAATGTAGAGGTCTGGGCATTCCTCGCTGCACTGTACAGCATACACCACATTGTTAAGTTTGTGTTTTGGTGTTTTGTCTTTCGGGTGAACCAGTTTCTGTCTGAGCGTGTTACTGGGTCTGAAATACACTGGGATGTCATGATTGGTAAAACTCTCCTGAGTTTTTCTGATACACCGGCTACATAGGGGATTACAATGTTGTTGCGTCTGTCCTTCTTATCCTCCCTCGCTGGTGTCTGATCTTCTTTTCTGTGCCTCTTTGCTGACTTTATGAATGCCCAATTAGGATAACTACATGTTTTGAGTGCTTCCTTTACCTGTGTGTGTTCCTTCTTTTTTCCTTCAGGCTTAGAGGGAACATGTTCTGCCTGGTGGTGTAGGGTCCTAATTACTCCAAGTTTGTGTTCCAGAGGGTGATGGGAGTCAAAGAGGAGGTACTGGTCCGTGTGTGTGGGCTTCCGGTAAACTTCAATGTTGAGGTTGCCATTCTCTTCAAGTATGTTGTGGTAAGGCAGAGGTCTAACAGTGTGCAGATCTGATCGGGTGTGAAGTTGGTCCTGTCTTCCAAGGAGCTGTCTTCTTGTAGTCGTTTTCTGATAGTCTCCTTGGCCTCCATGGTGGGTATGCAAGTGAAGAGAGAGACTACATCAAAGGACACCATGGTTTCATCTGGATCCAGGGTAAGTTTCTGGACCTTGTCGGTGAAGTCGGTGGAGTTCTTGATGTGGTGTGGGGTGTTCACCACGAGAGGTGCAAGGATGGTAGCAAGGTGTTTTGCAATGTTATAAGTGGCTGAGTTTATGCTACTGACTATGGGTCTGAGCGGGACATTTTCCTTGTGGATTTTAGGAAGTCCGTAAATGCAGGGTATGGCATCCCCTGGATAAAGGCGGTGATATGTAAGGCGGTCAATGGTTTTTCAAGGTCCTGAAGGCAAGCTATAACTTTCTTTTTGTAGCTGCTTGTGATACAAGTGATACAAGATCAAGGTGACTGAGGCAGCTCTGCCATGTTGTAGCTCAGACAGAGGTGAAGAGGCGAGGTCACAGGTGACTGATGATTCGGTGCTATAGATTAACTAGTATTTATTATCATGACTATTGTTAGGCTGCTGATGTAAATTGATTCATTAGTGTATATTTGACAAAGAATCTGAATTGACATGTCTCACTTTTTATATGGCGTGAATCAATGTGTTATTTTATCAGGCGGCAATATGTCCTAGTGCAGTCAGAGGGGAAGAGCCAGGGCCAAAGGTGAGGCACATCAAGCACAGAATAACAATAATATGCCAGCAGTTTATCTCAGTTAACGAGAGGAGAAGGCATGTGTGTGGCCCCTTCACATAGTGGACATTGAGTTGTTGTGTGGGACACCAGTAAAAGCATGTAGAATAGCATATGTAGGCAAGTATATTTCTCCTTTTTTATCAAGAAGCAAAGACAAAAAGGGGAAAAAAAGAAACAGGGCAGGGTTCGGTAGTTGAATCATCCGTCCCCACCAATGCCAAAACCAAATCTACGCCCTTGGTCTATTTAGTATAACGGTGTTCATTTGATACAGACCGCAATATCAATGTGCTGGATTCTTGTTTTGATTCAGATCCCATACCTGTCGGCTTAATTTGTTTCTTTTGTCTTTCACGATTTGTGGATAAGTAGTGTCTCCCCCCCCCCCCCCGTTGAGTAGAGTGCAGCTGGATCTATCTCCGCAGAACAAAGCACACACAGAGGACGTCATTGCAAGTCTAAAAGACACCACAACTACTTTGAATCAGATACAAAACTTGTTCATGTCCTTTATCTGCAATTGTTGCACCCCCAGAGAGACATGACTCCATTCTCCTTTTTCTTGCAACTTGCAACAGGTTATCACTGCAGGAAAAGAAAAATGTCTGTGATTAATTGATGTTTTTAACGAAATCCTTTTATTGCATGTAACGCACAGACACACCAACAGAGGGCAGTAATATCTCTTCAACATACATTGTAAAATTAGTATTATGACACTCCCACTTAATTGTACCATGGAGCTCACTTACCTGACTGCCATTGCTTGTTTCTTTCCAAAAAAAAATTATGCACCTATATCACAGTGCTACTAGAAAATAAAACATGTTCTCTTTTGTTTTGAACGCACACAAAAAAAATGTACTGTGTCCATCTTAGACAAAACTATTATTCTGCATTGCAGTTATATGCTTGACATCTTAACATAAGCATAATGCAGGCATGTTAAGCATATGATAACCCTTTTTAAACTGAACACAGTCCAATCTTCTCTCTGAGATACTCAAACTTTTGTCTAGGCAGTGGTTTGGTTAAGATGTCAGCCTTCATGTTTTCTGTACAGCAATACTTCAGCTGGATTTTTCCATTTTGCACACATTCACGAATGTAGTGCTTTGTTCTTGCATGATCAATTGGATTTTTTGCAATTGCATTTGCTCCTTGATTGTCCTCCAGGATCACTGTTGCTGTGGTCTCCATTCCAAGCTCAGTTAGTAGTCGTCTTAACTAGGGCAGGGTGATATGGCCAAAAATATTTATCACAATATATATTTTAAAATTTGCGATAATGATATAACTGACGATATAATTTTTGCGCGACAAAATACAACTCCACAACTTTACTAGCGCAAAAAAACCCCCCATCCATTTATTTTTTCTTAAACAAGCAGCTGTTTTTCATGTGCATTAAAGCTATATAAACATTTAACATTGCAAATGCAAATTCCTTGCTGAAAGTTTAACCAAAAGGCATTTCCAGTAGAAATGGGCTGACATATCCTGAGCATAACCATGTATAATATCCACTGAAGTTAAAAAGAGGTGCTTTGCTACATTAAACTGCAGTGTGCCAAATAAAAACGTCAAATAAAATGAAAACGTTTTCGGACCATAAGGTGCACGGGATTATAAGACACATTAAGCGAAACAAAGCAGTCAGATAAATCAAACTTTATTCATCTCATTCTTCTTGCTTCCTCCACTTCTGTACCATTGATTCATTAATGTTGAATTCTCTGGCAGCTGCTCTATTCCCATGTTGTTGCAGTATATTAATGACTAACCTCGTATTTTGGATGGATTATCTCAGTTGTTCTCCTGACTGAGGTTTGGTCCGTTTACAGCATCCTGCCATGCGATTGCATTTGTCTCCAACTATCAGGAACCTTAACGTTAACGTTTATTGAGTGGAAAAGTGTTAGTGTTCATCCTCAAGCTTAGTGTTGCGCGAATCATGAACGAATCATTCAATACTCGAGAATCACTTTAATGACTATTGAATCATGATTCACAAGCCCAACGGACTCACTGACTCATCCCTGTTGCTGTTAGCAGCAATGTATCTAGCTTATAATTAAAATTGTGGAGAAAAACACAACATCCAGTATCTTAACAAAAAAATTTCTGCTCTGAACTGGAAGAAAAAACCCTGAGTAGAAGCTCACATCAAGACAATAGCTCCTTGGTTCACAGTAGCACCGCTCTGCTAACATGCTAACAGCACATCTGAGCTACTCACCCCCTCCCTTCCTGTGCTGAATCATACAGGAACGAATCACTCACTCACCCCCTCCCTCCTGGCTCACAGCTTCTTCTTCTTCTTGGTTGGCAACCAATGTTAAGGCGCATTACCGCCCCCTGGCTCACAGCTCAGTGGACATTTAGATGAGAAAATATATATTTGACACATTTAAGGAAAATACTAATAAAATAAAAATAAACAAAATAAATGTTTATTAAGCAATTTTGATAGGAAATTGCTTAATTTTAGAAATGTTTTTCTTCTTTTTTGCTCTATAAAATAGTTTTTTTTCTTTTAGAATCATTCATCGTAGCAGTAGGATTTACATGAAAAGAGAAACAAATTAAGTTTGAGTGAAAATGTAAATTTTTTGCACTCTCTGGTCAACTGACTCAGTGAATCAAATGACTCAAAAAACTCTGATTCACTTTGGTGAGTGACTCATTAAAACTCGATTCAGTAAAAAGAATCAAATTTACCATCACTAGTAGTAAAACGTAGTTCTACTAACCTGCGCTTGATTACTCTTGAACCGGAACCGGATGTAAGTCCCAAAAAATTGAATTGTAGAACTGAAACTGAATGGTGAGAAGTGAATCTGCAATTATTTGAGAGCTAAATTTTTAAAGGATAAAATACGGTTTCAAAGAAAATGGATTCATTTTCAATCTATAAAATTCCATTTCAATTTAGTGATGATCATTTTCAAACCAATAAATTGAATTTCAAATTAGGCTAATTCATATTCAGTTTTTAAAAGCATTTATTTAAGTTACAATTCAGATTCAGTCCGAGCAATTCAAATTCAAATTTAACTTATTCAAATTCAGTTTCTGATGACACAGATTTCTGCCCATACCCTTGGACATAAATCAGCGTGAAGAGAACTATTGATAACAAAAGAAAGAATCTTTGGATAAAATTTATCTGAGGAGAATTAATTTATTTTAGTCTGACCCCAGCCCTCTTGGAGGCTGGCAGCATGGAAGACAGTGGAGACGTGGGCAGAACAAATCCAGAGGCCAGCCACGCGGAAGGCAGTGGCAGCAATACTGTTCAGGAGGGTGCCCACGACAGGGATGATGTCCAGCCAGTGGCCTGGAAAGTGGCCGGTGATGTTGAGGTGCTGTACATGGACCGGATGACGAGGCAGGACCAGGCAAGGATGATGCTGCAGACGAGGATGTGGAAACCGCAGGTGGCTTAAGGTGTTCTTTGGATCCACCAGTGGAAGCAGTCACAGACGGACGACGGAGGGACGGAGTCCTCTGGCGAACACAAAGCAAAACCAGCAGGCACTCTCTGGCACTCATGAGGCAAAACCATCAGGCTCGGAATCCTCTGGTGAACACAAGGCAAGCCGGAAGATCTGCCTGAAGCTTGTATGTGGGTATGAGCATGGGCGATGGAAAACTACAGGAAACACCTGCTATTCATCCTTAGATGCAGACTAAGCAGGATTACTCGTAAAGGTCTTCAAACGAGCTCTTCAGTCAAGGCACAAAGCCCTTTGCTAAATGAACCGGTGAGACAAACAAATTTTACCGTCAATGTGCTTAAACTGGTTTTAGTTGAGTAAACTCATGAAAAGGGGACTTAATGAAAAGTCTAAGACCAGCCAGAAAGAAAGAAAAGTTTGGTTTACTTGCTTAGCAGACTCCCACTGAGGATGTGTACAAGTGGGTGAAAAAATTGTCTGACAGGCAAATAAATCAAGCAGAGAAAATTCTCTTGCAAAAATGTTGAACTTTGCTGTGATGTAGAGATAAATTCCACTAGTGGAGCTGATCGCAGCCACAGATTCAGAAACCTGAACCAACACTGCGGGTGTGGAAGCAGAGCAACTGCAAATGAAGTTTTGGCCTCCTCAGCAATGCAAATCTTCCAGCACCCATGGTGCAGACAACATAGTGAGGACAACATAATCGTCATCTGACAGACAACAGTGGGCCCAAGGTTTTTCAAGACCACAAAGACTACCATGGAAAACTTTGTCACTGCTTAGTAACAAAAACATTTATGACAAGGCTGACACATCACAGTGAAAGGAGAAAGACAGTCCCTGAACTGAGGAGAGGGGATTGTTGGGTTTTTGAGGGAGAAGACAAATATGCTCAAAAGTACATTTTATTAAATTTATGAAGCAATTCAAGGTTCAAGTTAAAAACCGCTGGCTTGTCTGTGCTCACTCAGGAGACCAAATGAACAAAGTAGCAGATAAATTTTATCCAAAGGAAAGTGGGGAAGAGAGCTTCTTTATGGCCCTGTTTCTTCTAACAGAGTCAACCTTAACGTTTTGAACCTTCTGGTGCCATCAGCAGTCCAGGCAGACCATCCCCCTCAAACATCCCCAGATAGACTCTTTCCCCTGACTAACCACTACTATGATAATGTACCCTATGATAGGAAAGTCCATGCAATGCCAAATGAGTTTTCCCACTGGGCGGAGCTGCATAATAAGGGCGTGCTCAAGCTTCACCTTGGAGACTGTAAATCAGATCAGGTCTAGTTTGAATTTTGCAATAACAAAAGAATATGTTCAAGTATCCAACTGAGAGGCCAAGACATTTGCACTCAAATCAATTGTATTAGAGAGATGTACACTACATATTATTTCAACAGTCTTTCTTTTAATTATTGTTCCATTTCATGTGTTAGAAATAAGTTTTTTTTGCTAAAGTTTCTTTTTAACAACATTTGCAGTGCATGGTCATGATAAAGTTGATATATTGTATATTGTACCCTCCTTCTAACTCCTCGTTAGAAGGAGGGTACAATATGCTCAGTGTTGGTCAAGTTACTTAAAAAGAGTAATCAGTAACTAATTACCGATTACTTTACCAAAAATTAATCCCGTTATTTTACTGATTACTTATTTTCATAAGTAATTAATTACTTAGTTACTTAGTTACTTTTTAAAAACACGATTTACAACCCGAATAGGTGATAAAGCGATAGCTCTTTCAGCCCAATTCTACTTTTTCTACATAATCCATCATACAAAATGTAATCAAATGGAAAAGTTTCTTTTTTAAACTTGTTTTATCAGTTTTAATCTTTTAACTTTATGCATCAAGCAAAAATGTAATTATATGCAACATTCTCTGACTGGAAGAAATTAGTTTAACATTTAAACCTATTTTCTGCACATTCTAGCACATAAAATATTTTTTTTGTGTTTACACTCACTCTTTCAAATAGATGCAAGTAAAACACAGCAGAAAATAAATAACATCAAAAACTAGTGGTCCTGTTGCTCTATTTTCACCTGTAAAGCAGGAGTAGGGTAGGCAGAGGTTTGCCCTGGTGCAGGTGTGCCGCGGTCAGTTGAAGAATCCGCGAGTTTCTCTGTGAGTTTCCCATTACGTCGTTGCGCACTCGGTGCTTGCGTGGAAGTTTAGGGTTTTTTTTTCGCTGTAAAAAGAAGTTTTCTTCCCACGCACAACTGACACTAATGTTTTTGTCACTTTTTATGGAATCAAACTCAAAGTAAGGTCAGTACTTCCACGCTTTAAACGCTGCACGCTCATACTCTCTCCCGCACTCGACATATGCTCCACTGTTGATCTGCACACAGCTGTTGTCACGAATGTCGCACTCGCTTACGTCACTGTCATGAGACATTCTCGCAAAAAAATCACGGTTTTAGTAACGCAGTAACGCAGCGTTCCTACGGGAAAGTATCGGTAATCTAATTACCGTTTTTGCAATAGTAATCCCTTACTTTACTCGTTACCTGAAAAAACTAATCAGATTCTCTGAATCTCTGAATATGCTAGAAAATAAAATAGAGACTTTAGATAGAAATTGAGAAATCACCATTTGCTTTTAAGCCACTACTTCTGTTACAACCTTTATATTACTCTGCTAGTGGTCACTTTTGGTTCTGCAACAAAGACAATTCTCTGCAGCACTGACTGTTGACACTTTCAAACATAAACACTTTCAAGCATTTGTAAAAGGTTAAAAATGTGTGTTTAAGCCAGAAATATGAGTTAAACTAATAGTTAAAAAGTTAAGGGATAAGAAGCAGGAGGTCGCAGCAGACGGACGCCCGTCCCTGAGCCTGGTTCTGCTGGAGGTTTCTTCCTGTTAAAAGGGAGTTTTTCCTTCCCACTGTTGCCAAAGTGCTGCTCATAAGGGGTCATATGATTGTTGGGTTTTTCACCATATGTATTATTATAGGATATACTGTACAATGTAAAGCGCCTTGAGGCAACTGTTGTTGTGATTTGGCGCTATATAAATACAATTGAATTGAATTGAATAGAATAGAAGAGCATTCATAACTTATGGGGATTTAAGTTCAGTTCATGTCTTCAAACAAGGTAAAAAAAAAATGGACACCCCCGTTATATTTTTTTGTGCTTATTATGTCTTATTATATTTGCTGAATCACGGTTATCCACTACACTTTACATGTTCTATGGCATTACTTAAAGATACCACTAGATGGCGCCTAATGCTCAGGAGGAACGTAAACCCTCTTCGGAGGGAAATCTGCAGAATAAATCCTGCAGTTGAAACTGTAAACAAGCTCATGATCTGTGCCTCTTTATTTTAATACACAGCTGCAGGATCTAGGATTGCACACCTCCCAGCCACCTGTCAGACCAGGGGGCACAACACAGTCAACTTATCAATTCTAAATCCACATAAGATTTACAGTTTTAAGACTTTGAAAGTACTGTTTACCTGTGAGCCTGCAGTACATTGCATTTGTTACGATGCAGCTAAAGAGTCAACTGTCACAGCAAGCTAGCTTTCACTAGATTGTTCTTTAAAACATACAGATGTGGCTCTGATCCATTTGTTGTCAGTTTTTATGACAGGCACAGATTCATCATTGTCTTTATGGAAACTATGTACAAAAATGCAGTTTAAAATTTGTCTAAAGAACTAATATATATGATAAAAACCTGATTTATATCTATTAAAGTAGTACTTTACCCTGAACAATGAATTTGTTTTGTATTTGTATCCATGAAATTAAGTCAGTGAAAAAAACACTTTATATATGAATTTATTAACTTTGCTGCTTCACATGAATTTTGTTAATAATAAGCATTACATTTGTTTTTTCATTTTCATTTAATTATACACAGCAACATAATGACTCACAATTGTGCAACTTACAGGCAAATATCACAATCAAACACGGCACTTACAACTGCATCAAAAACATGACCTGTTTGAACATTTATCCTCACAATATATGTAATATTTACTTCTTTTTCTTTGATAAAACTAACATAATAGCAATAAACTGAAGAACAATGTAGTAGCAAAGCAATCAGCCATAGAAGTTTAAAAGAAAATCTATACCCTGTGTCCACAAACACTGAAAAACACGCTAAGATGAATGTGTGCAGCTGCATAATTCGAAATATATAATACTATGGAGGCATGCTTAGTTTGAATAACAACTGAAGTCTCATAAATTCAATTTCCTTGAATCAAAATGTACAAATAGACACGTACAGTTTGTTCTAAATATATTCTGTGCACTGTCGACCTTCTGAATGATTTTCATGCTGTTTACAGTCTGGTTAAAGTGAAGAGAAGTGCGCACGGGTTTGCCACAACGCCTCAAATTTTTGATCAGAAATCTTTGCAAAAACCACAGAACCACACAAATAAGAACAAAATGAGACCAAAGCTAACCGATCCTGCAGAGAAACCAGATAATTGCTGTGGTGATAAAAACAATTATTATTATTGCTTTTTGTTTTAGTCTTTAGCATTTACATTTTTAAAGGTTTTTTTTTTTAATAAAAAATCTTTTTCGCTGTTGAATTGATTTTCTTGTCTCACAAAAGTTGTGTGACTGTAACTCCATGTAAAGAACAGAAGATATCTACTAATCGGTTATACAAGTAATTGTTATCTGGGGTGTTGGGTGGATGGATTCGAGACCCTCAGCTGGACTGCAGTGGTTGGACTGGTGGACTACTACTGCTCTGATGGAAACTCTGGAAAGTCAAACATCATTATGTCAATTTAACAGGTCTAAACACAGTTCTTGGTGTTTTCTTTTTCCTGCTCCACTAATTAAAGAAAGTGCATCTCAGCTTTTTCAATACTGACGCAAAACCCCAAAATATGCTGCGCCAAAAACCGGTCTGCCCCAAGAATCGAGCGCCCCGGCACAAATGCCAAAACGTCACAGTCTATATATGGCTACAGGCCAGTGGACACTCTTTCAATGATGAGGATGTACACATGAAAGCTGGTTTGAGCAGAAAGTCATGGAGACCATTTATGTGAAAAGGGCCTAAGGGTACATCTGTCACCATCTTACAATGCTGTGATTGCAGCCATTCCCCAACTCTCTGTGAATGGCACTCATGGCCATTGATCAGTGTCCTTTTGATACTGACTAAAATATCAACGTGCTGGGATCTTGTTCTGATTCGGAACAATGACAGAGACAAAGGAGAGAAGCCGCACCTGTTGACTTTGATTTGTTTCTCTTTCACGATTTGTGAATAAGTGGTGTTTTTTTCCTCACTGTTGAGTAGAGTGCATACCGATTTATCCCTGCGGAACAAAACACACAGAGGACATCAATGCAAGTTATACAGCCTGAAAGCTACCTCTGCGGCTGATTTGAATAAGATACAAAAATCATTCATGTCCTTTATCTATATCTATGTGCTCTTTTTAGTATCAGTCAATTTACATCTGTATATAAAAAGCTGGAGAGGCTGAGGACGATGGACTAAATTCTGGAGGCTCATGTCTATTAATAAAAAAGCACTGGAGTGTTTTCATCAGAAACTGGAATCCACAGAGCTGTTAGTTTCCTGTTAATCATAGGCTAAAAACAATAGATGCTCCCTGTTATGGTTCATCAACAAACACACAACAACTACTTTCGACCTGTTTAAAAAAATACTTAGCACTTTATGCTCAAGTGGGGTCTGGAGACTGTCCCAGGCTTAGTGTGAAAGATGCGATACAAAACAGACTGTAGCAAGACAAACTATCCACACTCAATCACAGTCACTCGAGAATCACCAAATAACTTCACTCGTTTGTCTTAGGCAGTGGGACTAAGCTGGAGCGCCCAGAGAGAACCCACACAGACACAAGGAGAATGATGTAAACAGAAAGGTCAAAGGTCAATTGGCGGCCAAAAGGTAGCTGAAGGATGAGCTATTTGTTTATTTGAGTGATTTATTTATTCGATTCAGTAAAAGGACTAGATGTTGTAGTCCCTGATAATGCATTGCTTTAAATGGCGAGAATCTTGAGGGATGGCTGTTATGAGGAAAGGCAGCCCAGAGACATCGTTGTGTGCCTCAACTTTCCGTCTTTAAGGCTAATCTGCCATTTTTAGGGGGATTAGATTTCTGATCTAGATTATCATATTAAGATTTGGGACACATCGCCAGTACTGGACCTTGGATTCATCGGGTGTTTCGGCCATTATCACTAGACACCCTCATCAAGGAGGCCCTGCCAGGGTTGATCAGGCCCTGGAGTGTCTGTGGTTTATGTTAAATTGTTATTTCTCTTCTTCTTTCTTCTGTTTAGTTTCCTACAGTTCATCTATTCACTGCAACTGAGAAATAATGCTTAACTCTTTAGCATTTATGGAGCTTCACTTCTTTAAAGGGATAGAAAAGGTGATAGAGAGAAGCAAGACAAAAGGGACAAGATAGGAGAGAGCAGAGAGGAGAGCCAGAAGGGGGGCGCCTGATCTGGCTTCCCACACCTCCCCGCTGGATCGGTCTGTACGCTCTACCTCCCCACTGCCTCCCAGAAAAGGGAAGAAGAGCAGATAATCATTTTTTATTCATTTATTTGTTCATTAGTAGAAACAAAGAACATGAACACCACCTCTGCTCTGTCCGATGTCACATAAGACGTCACTGATTGGATTGTCTTCTATAGCTTCCACTTGATTAGCTGAAGCAAACCAAAAGGAACAGCAGTATGACGCTGTGCAAGTTTTGATGACACGTTTAAAGTCATTGATATACTTGTACATAGTTCTGAAAAAACCAAACCTGAGTCAAATCCAGAGGTCCGAGTGTCACCTTCAGGTTTTCTAACATCACAAAGTTTTATCAACAGAATTATTGAAATGAGTAGAGCTGCAACACAGACTGTTAAAAAGAATGACAACACAGAGACAACAGGCGGGGAGAGTGATGTATCACAAGAGGTGCAACCAGGAGGTGTGGATGTAGGTGGAGATGTGGTGGTGTTTCTCTCTAAAATAAAGCAAACACAGTCATTAAGTTGTCGTCACATTGTGAATGTTGAAACCTGCAGAAACACAGACAGGTGAGTGTGTCACCTGTGACAGTGATCCAGCTGGATGGAGACTCTCCATGACCGCTGATGTCACACTTGTAGAGGCCTTCATCAGACCTGGAAACATGCTGGATGGTCATGTGACCTGTAGGCTGCTTCCTGATGAGGGAGCCATCTTTATAGAAAGCAGCTGGGAGGTTGGAGGGAGTGGTCTTTGTTTTACAGAGCAGAGTGACGTCATCTCCCTCCATCACAGGGAGGACAGGACTCTGCAGGATCACTGATCCACCTCAACACAGAGACAAACTACAGCATTTCATCCATTTACACACAGCTTCATCAACACTAACTCCACACACTCAGCTTACCAGTGACTGTCAGCTTAACCATGTTACTGATGGTACTCTGATTGGACTCACACCAGTAAACTCCACTGTCCCATTTAAAGACATCAGTGATTTTACAGGAAGAACTATTCTTTTTTCCCCAGTCGACCCCACACTGAGTCCTGTTTTCCTTGCTTGTGTTTCTCCTCAGAGTCCATCCAGCAGAGCTGTCGTCCTCCTCACAGCTCAGAGACACAAAGTCTCCTTCAAAGAACTGAGAGCTGCTGGGACTCACAGTCAGACGAGCTGTGAGGGTTAAAATAAAAATTATGTTGATCTTTTTTAAAAATAATGCCACAAAATTATTTCTACTTTCAGTAGTTTTACATTAGTGACCCCCACTGAAAGAAGGAGTAACAGACTCGATCATTTAACATAATTGGAATAAATAAATGAAAAAAGGTTACTGACCTTGATTTGCTGCGCAGCTCAGCACTAAGATCAGAACTGAAGAGAAATAAAACAGTTCACTGAATCACCGAGAGGAAAACAATTTAGTTTTCTAAAGGTAACCAAGGAACATTAAACTCTGGTGTCTCCTTTTATTATGTGGCAACCACATATTAAGAGGAGACGCTAGATGGAAGAAAAAGAAGATAGAGATGGATACGATGCACTGTAGAATCAAGGCAACAACATCACCAGAGAAGTGAGGAGAAACAGGACTACACAGTAAAGAGACCTCCAAAAGTACAGCGAGAAGTTTGGATGGACCTGCAATGAGATCAAGATGCAGAGATCCATGCCATTCGTATATAGGTGTGTTTTTTTTTAATGTGCAGGGTAAAGAGGGCGTACCATAAACAAATACAGAGGGGTATGTTGCATCTGGGTTATAAAGTATTGAATCTGGGATAGCATTTTATAGGGCAGACACCTCCAAGAACTACAAAGTAATGTCTTGATTTTTTTTCTTTTTTATGCTGCTACTGTGCAAGAAAACTCTGCAGTCCTAAAAATAAAACCTGAGCAGTTAAAGTGTTTTCATCAGAAACAGGAAACTAGATCACCGCACAGCTGCTAGTTTCCTGTTAATCACAGACTGAAAAAATAGATGCTCCACACAGATTAATGCATCATCTTAGTGTTAAACGCAAACGCAGAACAACTGCGTTTGCGTTTAACACTCATAGTGCTACCTGCTCTACTTCCTGAAATAAGGCTTTTAGTTTTATTCACTAAAGCTGAAAGTGACTTTTATGCTTTACTTGTATTGAGAATGACTTAATAATCTTGAATTAGAATATTGATTGTTAATTTAAGCTGGCAGCTGTTTAACAGACAGTCTGAGCCACAGCTTGCCTCATTGGTGAGACTGGTCTAACCCATTTACCGTAACATCAGAGGAAAGGACACCACACTGCTGCTGCTGCATTACCAAACAAGTTGTCTGCAGGCACTGGCGACATCATACTGCTCAATTCACTCACTGAGACCACAGCCTCACTTCAGGTTTGACAGCATTTCTAGCAGGTAGCGGCAGACAGCTTGAAAGTGAATTGAGGCTGCAGTTTGGGGGAGGTCTCAGAGGGGACTGGCAGCAGGGTGGGTATATCCACAAATACTATCATATGTAGATAAAGAAACAGAAGGGATGAAACTGGTCTCCATAAATGATCTCCAATTCTAAATGAATACTTTATATAACATTTCTTGCTAGTACTGGTTTCAACCATCTTTTGCCTTCTTCATGGCGTAAATTTATTCACCTCAGAGAATTTAGTCTATATTGACAAGATATCATCACACAGTTGCTGAAGACTTGTCAGCTACTTGTCCACAATTCAAAGCTCTCCTTTCACCAAATCCAAAAGGTTCTCTAATGCATGTGGTGCTGTGGCACATCAGCTTTAACTTTCCACACGTTGGGTTGTCAGAAATGTTCTTCTGCACAACTTGGATGCAATAGGTGGTCAATTATACTGAGTTACAGCAATATGATTGGCCATTTGTTGTCGATTCAGTTTTGTTTATATAGCACCAATTTACAATGACAATCACCTCAAGATTTTGCCTAATATGGTTGGGCAGCAAGGTAATATACATCAACACTGGCAAGAACTCATTCTTCACTCATTTAGCCTACTTTTTATTTTATTGCTTATTTATTACTGTATATCTCAAAAATCTAAAAAAGTTGATTCTGTTCATCTGGACGAAGCGTTTTCAGTGGGAGAAACCTTTTGTCGTTCATCCAAGTGACTTCTTCAGTCTCAGCTGACTGCAGGTTTTCCCAGTCTTATAAGGTATGACTGAAACTAGCACCACCGACGAACATTGGGCTGTGAAGTCAGTTCAGTGATCATTAATATCCAAATTGTCACGACCATTGATCACTCGCAATATTGATCATGTTCGTCCTCAAGATGTTCTAAAGATGAATTCAGTCTGACGTAAATTTCGTGCCTTCTCCATAATAACTCATCAACAGCAGATGGTTAAAGTACAGAAATGTAAACAGAGAGAATCTACTCACAGAGATAAAGTAGAAATGTTTCCTCCATTGTTGCTCTTAGTAATCTGCTGTTTCCTCATCAACAGTGACAACATATAGTGACCCAGTCCTTCCTCTTCATATATGTCTGTTTCCATATATAAAAGCATGTGTCATAGTCCCTGTTGGGTTATTTTAGGGCTCGCCGTTGTGGTCAGATTGTTGACACCTATGGTGGTATCAGGATGTTAAATCAACTGTTTGCTCGCACTTCACCATGCTTAGTTTTCTCTCTCTTTCTCCTTCCTTCTACCAAGTAAGAGTTCGAAATCACGTTCAGATTTCTCTGGCATTAAATTATTGTTTTTCAGAGAGAGAGAAAAACACTAAACTAACTTATGTTTGGGAGCTCGGCGGTCCCTGCTTCTATATCAATCAATAGATCCCACAAATACACAGACACGAGAGAAATTGATTTGGTTCCACCCATAAAAAGCTCATTTCCTTTGAGATAGTACATGTTTATGCTAGTGCGTGTCCTAATCCCACAACAAATGTACAAACCTTGGGAAATCACAGACAAGTATTTCTTGTCGTTGAAAAAGGTTGCAAATTGTCGTATGTGCCACCAGCCTCAGGTTGAGACATAAACCATTTTGTATTCTTCTAATATATAGTTATCCCCCCCCCCCCCCCTTTTTTTTTTTTCACTCTCCCTGGGTTAAGTGTTTGGCAGAAACAGCAACAGGCAATCATCAGAGCCTGAAAACCATCACACACTTAGGGTAATGAGAACCAATACAAGCCCAGATACCCCAAGTGGCTGCAGCCTAGAGTGAAGCCCAAGCCACAATGGAAACCAGTGTGTCGGACCAGAAACACTCCAGTCAAGACTGAGTGAGAGCCAGACAGCACAACACGATCCCACCCATGTAGCACAGATGACCAGGAAGAGGAGTCCAAACTAATCTCCCTTTTTTAGTAAAGTAACTAGTGTACATGTAGTGATAAGCTGGGTTAGCTGCTGCTGATCATTTTCAGAGGTGTTGCTGAGTTCCTGCAGTGACCTGTAAGTCTGTGTTTATTGCAGTGCTGCCTGAGGGCTTCAACACCTTCAGCATTCACAGTCTGCAGCCTGGTCCTTTGTGCACTGGGACGTCTCTGGATTCTCTGAAGATGAATGGGTTAACTTAAAACCTCCCTGAGGTACTTTTTACGTCCAGTAGAGGGAGATGTTGGTTCTGCATGAATGTGAGCAGAAGCTACTCTTCCAAAGTGTCCTGCAAACTCAAGTTTTTAAAGATTTGTTGATTTGTGTATTTATACATCTGCATTTACTTCATGTTCTTTTGTTGCCGTCTCAGTCTATTGTTAGTACAGAATACATACATGTTATGTCCTGAGAACTGTCAACAGCAGGACTCCGTAAACTGTTGTCAGATAATGTTAGTCGTGGCAAATGTTAACTGGGTGTCAGGTTCATATTGTTGGATTGTCATTTATGCTTAGAAATATATATTTATATATATTTAGAAATGTATAATCATTTAGAAGTATATAATCATTTGTAGATTGAAAGAATGTCTCATCCTAGGGGGTCTGTAACAAGTCTGTGTAGTGTGAAGAGGGGAGTGCGTTCACTCCTCTTCAGAGTATTCTGGCATAGATCACCCACCTCCTAGGATCATGAGAGAGGTCGGAACTTCTTTTGCTGATATACGGTATATCAGTCCCGCACACACACACATACCTACACTATGCACAGACTGGTACTCTTTGGTCACATGTATATATATATATATATATATATATATATATATATATATATATATATATATATATATATATATATATATATGTAAGACATCATATGTTAATGAACTCATGCATATTCATGTAACCTCAATAAAGTGTTACGAGGAAGCAGACGAAATAACTGTGGTCAAGCGAAGGATTGGCGCTCATCCAGTTCTCTCCCTTGTGCGCGAGTGACACAAGAACTTTGCCTACTTGTTTCTTGCGTTGCTGTGCAGTAGAAATATCTTGAACGTTCCAGCAAATAGGTTTATGCTAGACAAACCCATCACTGGGTATAAGGATAAGCTATAGTTGTGGCTGGGAATTCATACAACTACAGAGACACGTGTTGGGAATATGGAGTGCTGACCTCTATAAAACTAAAAACTATAAATGTGCACAGGAGGTGAAATGCCATGAAGTGGTTTTGAGTGGAGCTGAGTATAAAGGCCTGTACTATTAAACAAGCACTGTAAGTACTGTACAGTAGTTTATTGCAGTCAGGGCTCTGTGTGCGGGCAGGCGGAGATGAGGATCCAAACGCAGGACCCGGAGACTGAATTGCAACTTAATACTTCAACTTTATTGCTGGTGACGAAACAAAACATGAACTGACAAAGAGCACAGTGAACAGAAACACACAAGCAAATCTGAGGGTACAACACAACCCTGACACAAAGAAACACGGGGCTTAAATACACTGAGGAAGTCAGGAATGAGAAACAGGAGGGAGACACAGCTGGGAGACATCAGGGTTAACGAGACAGGGGGAGCAAAGGGGGAGACCTTCCCAATAAAACAGGAGACAAGAAACAGAGACGCAGACTTGACACTGAACTAAACTTTTACTAAACACCAGACACAACCTAAGAACTAATCTCTCACCAAGAATACCTGAAACATAGATTAATAATAATGATCAACAAAACACCAGAGAATCAGAAAATAATCCATAATGCAAAAACAAGCCAAAACATAAGAAACTGAAAATGCTTGGTCAAAATCACCCAGAACCGTGACAATTGTAAAAGCACTTATGTGGATGGAAGTTCCAGGTAATCTCTAGTGAATATGACCCTTTGCTCAGTCTGTGGTTTAGGTTAATGTTATTCTAAATTGCATGCAGGGAACAGGAAATGCAATGAGAAAGACAGAGGGGAAGGAAACCTTAACCGAAAATGGCCTGCAATTGCATAGCGCTTTTCTAGTCCCTAAGGACCCCTTCACACTACATTCAGTCATTCACCCACTGGCTACATTGTAGCCGCGGCTGCCAGACACTGGCGCCACTGGGCCCTCTGACCACCACCAGTAGGTAAACATGGGGTTAGTATCTTGCCCAAGGATATCTGGCATGCAGCCAGGGTGCAGCCTGGGATCGAACCACCGACCTTCTGATTAGTGGCTGACCCGCTCTGCCACCTGAGCTACAGCCACACTGAATGAATACACTGCTGCAGAGCTGGCCCTCCCTAATAGTGAGAGTTAATTCTTAAATGGAAAAATAAATAAATAAAGGCTTCATTTTATTATCAGAAAAAAATGCTGTGTAATGGCTCTCAGAGCACTGGTGTAGTTTTATTGGCATGATTTTCCTCACTGTAAGAAACACACAGGCAGAGCTGCCACACTGAGACCTGATGACCAACGGCATCAGCTTTCACACTGGCACAAGTCATTTCGCTCTCAGTGCCTGGATTTCTGTTTTCTTACATGGATTCAACAGAGCAGGACCAGGATTGTCTCCTAGCAACACGCCACTGAACAGTCATGTATTAAAACGACTGTAAAATTATATATGAGCATAATTAAAATGTTTTAAAATGACATAACAAAATACTGTAAGCAGTGTAGTTCTGCCATCAGTGTTTTATTAGTCTATTCATTTATTGACTCAACACAGCCTTTCACCCACGCCCACTGCATTGTTCCCACTTAACTCCTCCCACTCCTCACAGTCAGAATTTTTAGCTTTCTCAGCACTTTAGTTTTCATTCATCATTTCATTTATCGGAGGGTGAGAATGGTTGTGTTTCTTGGCTGGACTCTGCTCTCTGTGCGCCTGCTGGTTTGTGCCTCTCAAGGTGAGCTGTGGTCTCTACCAAAGTATCAAATATTGAGGGGGAATTTGGGATGTGGATTTTTAACCCTTAGTTGGTCCCTCATTTTCAGATGGGGGACTGTCTGTACATGTAGTTTTATGGGCAGGTGAGGTCTGGTTCCCTGTTATTTCATCACAAATGAAGTAGACATATGAGCTGAGGTTGATTCATAGTGTTGAGTATGGACTTCATAGGGAGCTCAGCAGAACTAAAAGGGAGAAGAGAGAGAAAGGAGGAGTATTATGCTCAAAGTCTAGAACAAAGATATGCCTTTAATAATGTTAGTGCAGTCTACGGGGCCATACTTGGCTGAGCTTTAGCCAAATGCTCTGAAACAAATGATTTTTAAAAACTATTTTTAAACTATGCAACGTAAGAGTTTCTCACGGTGAATAAGATGAAGAAATGGGACAGTCATCAGCAGCAAAATTAATCATCTAATTTCTGCCCCACAGGGCAGCTTTTTGGGTGAATACAGACAGACACACAAACAAGCAGCAGCTGAATGTGGTCGTCATGATCTCCAGGTCTTGGAACCAGGGTTTTTAACTTTAGGTTGTTTAGGGTTTGTCTGCGTTTATAGTTTTAAATTAAATTCAGTAAAGCTGTGTCTTGCTCTCAGATGGATTTATGACTGTACATGGTTAATATCTGATATTTAGCTTTCAGTGTGGCATGTATTCCCATACACTCGAAATGTGAGGGCTAAGTTGCTGGGTCTTTTGGGTAAGCCATCATAGATAATTTAGCTCTCAGAAGACAAATTGTTGACTAATTTGTTAATTAATCTAAGGTGTGGCAAATCACTGAAATAAAGTTCAGTGCATAGTTGATATAAATTGTCATGTTCATGTCAACGCCTTGATAAATAATGCTCAAAAAATATACATTTCTTGTGCTGTGATATTATGTCACAGGAGTGTAAATCTGTAAACCCTCAGAGTCACATGATCAGTAACACATGTGAATGGCAGCCACACATGATTCCCACTTTTCTGTTTTAAATTCATGATGGTACACGTGCATTGTAGCCTCTGACAACGTCACTTCACTTTACTTTACAATTACTTATTTTCAAAAGTAATTAGTTTCTTAGTTACTTTTTAAAAACATGATTTACAACCTGAATAGGTGATAAAGCGATAGATCTTCTACTCTTCTACTTTCTGCCTAATCCATCATATAAAATGTAATCAAATGGAAAAGTTTCTTTTTAACATTCATTTTATTAGTTTTAGTCTTTTAACTTTATGCATCAAGCAAAAATTTAATTATATGCAACATTCTCTGACTGGAAGAAATTAGTTTAACATTTAAACCTATTTTCTGCACATTCCAGCACATAAAATTTACACTCAGTCTTTCAAATAGATGCAAGTAAAACACAGTAGAAAATAAATAAAATCAAAAACTAGCGGTCCTGTTGCTCTATTTTCACTTGTATAGCAGGAGTGGCGTAGGCGGAGGTGTGCTCTGGTGCAGGTGTGCCGCGGTCAGTTGAAGAATCCGCGAGTTTCTCTGTGAATTTCCCATTATGTCATAGCGCACTCGGTGCTTGCTTGGAAGTTTAGGGGTTTTTTTTCGCTGTAAAAAGAAGTTTTCTTCCCACGCACAACGGACACTAATGTTTTTGTCACTTTTTATGGAATCAAACTCAAAGTAAGGTCAGTACTTCTACGCTTTAAACGCTGCACGCTCATACTCTCTCCGCATTCGATATGTGATCCATTGTTGATCTGCACACAGCTGTTGTCACGAACGTCGCACTCGCTTACGTCACTGTCATGAGACCCTCTCGCAAAAAAATATCACGGTTTTAGTAACGCAGTAACGCAGCGTTCCTACGGGAAAATAACGGTAATCTGTCTATGAATAACTTTTGTGAGACTCTAAGATCTGAAATTTAAATGAGCTTCTCTGCCTTAAGAAACTCTTCACACTCTTCCTCAGCATAAAAGAAAATTTTAAGGGCTATGGAAAACAAAATTCACCAGTTAAACTAGTAAACCTTTCTGGAATTCACCTTTGAAGTTAAAGGGAAATTCTCAGCAGAAGAGTTCTGGTGTCTGCTGTAGAAGTGAACATTTGTACTTTAACCTCTCTGCTCTGTATAGTTTCTCTTTCAGACCAGAAAAACGTCACAGCTGAGTCTGGACAGAACGTCACGCTGACATGTCGAGCTCCAAACAACATCCAGACTGTGGAGTGGAGCAGAGCTGACCTGGGAGACGAATATGTTTTTTTTGTATCGGGATGAGAGGAAAACTTTAGTGCACCAGCATCCATCTTTTAAGGACCGGGTGGATCTGCAGGACAGACAGATGAAGGATGGAGACGTGTCTTTGATTCTGTACAATGTGACGATTAATGACACTGGAACATACGAGTGTCGTGTGAAGGCAAACAAAAAAAAAACGCAGGAAGAGAGCTAATCTGAAGACTCCCCCCATCAGCATCATCTACCTTCATGTTGTTGATCCTCCAGGTGAGTGAGTAGAGTTGAGTGTGTGTGTGATCAGAGGTGAAGCTGCTTCCTGGTTGTTGATGTTTGTTTCTAAAGATGTTGTTGATGAGACTTTGTAGAAAGCAGCTGGTCTGAGTGATGTGATCAGAGTGCAGTAGATAATGTCTGACAGCAGTTTGAAGAGGAAATGGATTCTGTTCTGTTCTTCACTCATCACCTACCTGACAGCTGACACCTCACACCTGTTTCTCACCTGCAGGTCAGACAGGAGGAGACACAGAGGATGGATCTGTTGGACTGAAAGTTGGTCTGTTAGTTTCCTGTGTCCTCATTGTTGCTGCTGTTGTTGGCTTTGTGATCTACAGAAAGTATAAAGGATAAAAGAGTCAGGCTTCACACTAACTTACTGATGATCTGCAGCACATCCAAATATCTCAGACCTCTGAACAGCTAAACTTTGAGTCTCCTGCTGCTGTCTCGACTTCCAAGTGATGTCAGTGAACAGGGGGACAGACACCAGGGACTTCACAAAGAAATTAATTATGAAGTGTCACCATAAAATGTTATTCTGTCTTATCTCTGGGTATGGAGATGATGGAAAGTCTTTGTGAGGAAAGCAGAGTAAAGAAAATCTAAAAGAAAACGGAGTATTCTGCTGATTCAACAGTTATTGTCTAATTTTGCTGCATCCAGCTTACACAGTAAAATTAGACTTGCCGTTGTTCATAAGTTCCAATTTTAACAAAAACAGGGTGCTTCTGTTTATTACTAATGTTATGGCTGCAGATTAGTGTCTCACACTTGAACTCAGCACTTTATCAGGAAATTGCTTTAGTTTGTCAGTAGATCAAGTGTGAAGTGAAATTAATTTGACTGATTCAACGGTCATTCTTGGAGGTTGTTCAGCAGAGACCAGAATCAAATGTAAAAACATTTATACATACATGCACATATACATGCGCACTCATGTCAAAATGTGATGCTCAGTTTTCATGTTAGTGATGCTGTAACCTTCGAGCTGGGCTCGATTTATGCTTGCACGTGTGAAACGTATTCCCACATGAATCTATGTTGGCCTTCAGCAAATGTTACCATGTTGAGTAAAATGAAATAAGAGCTGCTTTCCTGATACTTTAAACTGTGACTGTAAGATTGACACAACTTGCTAAACTATTAATCCCACTTTTAAACTTCATAGCAAGACCACAATGGTGCAAAAAAAAAAAAAAACCCAATATCCAAACATAATATAATAAATAAGGGTGGAAGGGCTTTAGTCATTCTCCTTATAATCTTTATTTATGGTGCACTACTCATCTGAAACACTCGTCATCACAGCGTTTCTGGTTTTCAGCTTTGTTTTTTCTTAAGAGGATCTTTGTGTATTTACCATTTGTTTATATTTTAAAACATTTTGTGTATTTTTTTGAATGTCAAGCAGTCATTTCATTGTGACACTTCTATTTATCTCTGCTATAAAAATCAAGTATACAATCAGGCTTCATGTCCGTTTTCACACAGAATAAAGTCCTGAAGTATTTCTGTTGTTTGCCAGTCTTTTTCTTTCAGGCGGACTTTAACTCATCACCCTGTGACTCATCCAGCATCTGTGTGGCAGGGTGACAAATCAGCTCTAGCACAGACTGGACTGCCGGCTCTGTCCGCAGTTAATGACTAAATCCCTGTCATAAACTGCACACAGTGCAAAAATTTTTTTATTATAATTTGGCTCAGTGTAAAGAGGGGGAATTACATCCCTTTTAAATTCAAAATAGCTTTTTCTTAACATTGGGGGGAAGAAACCTCTCCTGGGCCTTTCTGGATGGAGATTGCGTGTTCTTCCTGTCTAGGCTCTCAGTTGTTGTTAGTGTGGTTTGAATATGAGTGTGTGGTTGTCTGTTTCTCTGCATCAGCCCTGTGTCAAGCTGGTGACCTGTCTAGACTGTATCCTGACTCTCGCTCTGTGGCATCTGGGTTAAGGTATATCTGCTGTAATGGTTACTTTGTTCACCACCGCAACCAGTCTGACAGTCCCTGATATTTATACCTGCAGGAGGCGGGTATAAGGCGCAGGAAGGTGTCGCCACACAGACAACATCTCCCTCTGTGTGACTGTATGTGTCTGAGCTCCTGATCTAAAGTATCATTTAGCTGTAGGTCAAAACCGACACAATCATATATTCGATGCAATGCACCTTGGAGGTGCCACAAACATCGTTTTACATGACATGATATCAAAATTGGCACGCAACACCCATGACACAGGCAACATCGCATAATGGGGTCTTAGGCTCCAGCACTTTACCACGAAGGAAGGAAGATGGATGTAAGATGACTCATCTGGGTCAGAGGACATCAGAGCTTACGTGACATTAAAACTGTAGCTGCCGGTGTTATTATGAGGTTTTTCCGGTGACGTCATCCCAACGCATGGCAGTCTAACGAGTAGCTCTCTCATAATTAATTCGTTCACCCCGTGAAGTGTCATAATTATTACCAATTTTTAATAGATAGTAGAGATATAAGCGGGGTGAACATGGGGAAAAGAGATAAACAGAAAGGATCGGCAGAAGAACGCGTAAACGAAGGGTTTTCGGCAGCGGCATCGCCACCTCGACATGAAGCCAATGCTAGGGCTAACATGGACGAAGGCTTGGCTTTGACCACGATACTGGAAGAACTACGGGACTTTCGAAGAGAGTTCCAGACTTGGTCAGAGCCAATAATAGGATAACCGAAGCAGAAACCCATATCGCGAAGATGGAAGATGTCCCCAAAGGAGCGGAGGGTTTTTGTGGAAAAAGTATTGACGGAATGCCTCGACCTCCCCCAGGGCACAGAGCTTGGTATTGAGAGAGCACACCGGGCTCTGGGAGCAGTGAGGAACTGAGAGGGAACCCCGCGTTCCCTCTGGAGATATACTGTTCTGTCGAAGTGGGTGAGATAACAAATACTTTCCCCTTACTAGATGATTAAGATTGCTTTAGAGACTGTGGAGAAATGCATCTTAAAGGAGTTATCAGGGGCCCTTGCCCTTCAGCCAGGGGAGGTTTCCCCCTGTTTATGGGATTTATGTGCCAGGGTCTGATAGGACTGACCCCAACCTTGGAATCACGTTGGTTTTTTTTTTTTTTTTTTTTAATTTGTCTGGTTTTGGACAGTTGTTGTTGTTCATTGCTCGGGTTTTTAGAGGGAGTTTACCAGTCGATAAGTTACTTAAGTTTGGATACTTTATTTTGGAAAAATGAGCGCTAAGGGAATTAAGGTTATATCCTTTAATGTGAACGGGCTCACGAATCCTATTAAGCAAAGTAGAATTTTGACTAAAATGAAGAAAGATTGAGCACAGATAGTATACTTACAAGAAACACACTTGAATAATAATGAACATGAAAAATTTAGGAGGATGGGCTTTACAAACATGTTCTCTGCAGCGTATGAATCCGGTGTTCCAGATCTACTGGCGTTTAGATCAACTGGCGTTGGTCGAACAGATGTGTGGCAGACTTGCGTTTCAGGAGCCGCTACCGACAAACCAGCAAAAAAACGCCAAATGTGTCATCTGTGACACTTGTGAGGTTGTCTCAAACACACTCCGTCAGACTTGATGCTGTTGAACAACAAAATGTTTAAAAATGTGGCGAGTTTACCTGGTGATATCCTCATGCGCGACGCAATCGCGAAAACAGCAAACCAGTAATACCACGCCGATGTTGTTCACAAGACAGCAAGAGTAAACGATCGGGAGACTCTTGTCGTCATTATCGTTCCCCTCGCACGGTTTATTTCTCCGGTTTCAGCGTTTTTGCTTCACAACTAAAGCGAGCAGTTTACTTTGTGCACTAACATGGAGTCGAGTCAACCAGCGCCACCTCTGGCCAAGTGCACAACACATTTGTACCTTTCAATTGTGTCTGTTTGTGCGTCATGCAAATAAACCTTTGAAATGAATGAAATGATATCATATATTCCTTATTGGCCTACATTTGTAAAAAATTCCAAATTATATACACAAAGTCATAGAAATCACCACTCCAATTGGTCATCATGATTTTGATATTCTCTTTTTCCATAACAATAAAATACGCCTTTCGTCAATATTTCATTAGTGTTGTCACATCACATCCTGTAAGCATCGTCTGTCTGTGTCTTTTCCCTGGAAATGAATATTTCCAGCCAATATAGGCAATCCATCAACATGGCTGGAGAGTTGGTAGTTATATACAGTCTGTATTAGTGTGGTTAATCCAATGAAGATTTGTAAGGAGATGGCAGTTACTGTGAATTCACAGCAGTTACACAGTGATTAGCAATAAACAGTCAGACAATGACTCTGACAATCTCATTCAATCTTGCAGATTGCACCTTCTGTGGAAAGTGGTACCACACAGTGTGTGTGGACTTCCCCTGTGCAGAAGGCGACTACAAATGTTGTGCATGCTAAATAAACAGAAACAAATGATCCCTGTTGTTATGCAAAAACCTCAACCCACCAGGCTGAGGGAGGGGCAGCCATCAGCCAGTCAGAGATCTGCCTTGACACATCGTAGATGAGCTGTGGCTGTTCCTCGGGATTTTACTCTTAAAAAAATAAATAGCTGGAAAGTTTTCCAAACTCCAAGAGAGCAAATTGGAATCAGGCTCCATAGCATGCATCTGTGAACAAGAGAGGGAGCTCTGCTTTATAAGAGACCGTGATGGATGGATGGACAAGCTTCATATCAGTAAATCAGTGTTGACATATAAAATAGGAAATAAAATATTCTGTGTCTGTCTGCGTCGGCCAGAAGACAAAAGACAGAGTTTTAAAGTGATCCCTTTAGAGCCTGAACCATGGCTGAGATCGTGTTCATTGAACCTTATAACAAGTTAAAAATAATAGTAATAAAATTTCCAGATATGAGTTTCAAATAGGATCATCTGCAATCTTTTGTGCATGTTATTGCTCAGTTCATCTTAGACAAACAAAAACATATACAGGCAGGGCTGGTGTTAATAAACAACACTGATGATGTACAAGTCTAAGAAATAAACTCGCCCATCAAATATTATGTGTCTGGTGTCACATTTGGCATCCTTGAACAACTGAAACAGTTGTTTTTAGGAATGTGTAGTCCTCCTCCCTGTGCGATTCACTCATTTCAGCTGTGTTTCAGTCCTCTTTCCTGTGTCACAACCAAAAACATCATTTGTGGGAACACAAAGGAGTGTTTGATGAGAAAGAGAAAGAATTATGATAATTTTGTCACGGTTCGCCGTTTTATTACAGTCCCACCAGGTGTATATACAAGTTGTGCAGGGGAAGTGATATATACAGAGCGGTGATAGGGAAAAGGCTCTGGGGAATCCAGGGCGGGGAAAAAAAACCACTTGCTCTTCTTCAGGCACTCTCACGATCAGTGTCTCTCCAAACACTCTCAAAACAGGAATGCCCCTCGGGGAACACAAGAAGAAGGAATGCGCTGAGATGCCTGAGTAGACTTGCTCAGAAGTGGGCTGCAGTGATGCGAGTCACACAAAACGATCCAGCGATGTATAGTAGTTACTCCCTGCACTAATGAGGCCCAGGTGGGCCGAGGTCGTGAACCTGCCATGAGAGAGAGAAAACTACTGATCAGTGACCTGCTGATCCTCTGGGCCGTGACATATTTATATGTTTGAAGCTTTGAAAATACACAGGAAGAATGAATACTGCACTGCCTGGGGAATTTCACCCAGCAAATATATCAAAAGGTACTAATTACCAACAAGGTCCATTAAACTTCAGAGATGTTGTTCAGGTCATACAAATGGTTTCCTGACAATGATTGCAAGCGTTAAATTGCATCGTGAGCCACACACAGCCAGCTTTAATGACTGCCAGATAAGGGAAATTCCTTTTTTCTGTCACTGTACAGAAGTTTCACTGCACTTTTAAACCTAATATGAGAAGAAAAGAAGTTAAAACTTAAATTTGACACCTCTGTTTTAGAGCTGTCGAGGTCCTGGGTCGCTGGAAAAGAGTTTTGAGTTTGTTGTTATTATTTTTTTTCCATTTTGTATTAGTTCTTAGGGTTCAAGTCTTGTGTTTAGTTTTTCTATTATCCCTACCTGTGTCCTCTCCCGGTATTCTGTTCGTGTCCCCGTTTGTGTCGTTTGTGTTTTCTGTTTGACTTTGAAGGTTTGTGTCTCGTCTTGTGACTGATGACACAAAGTTTGAAACTTTCTGGGTCACCAGAGATTGAAGTCAGTTATGTCTGTTTCATTTCTAAAACTGATATACTTTCTACTTAAGACTCAGCAAGTTACATTTTAAAGGTCAAAGTCAGCAACAGAAAAAGGAAAACAAAGACAAAAAGGAGAAGCAGCAACACCTTTGTAGTGTGGCTCAGAGAAGCAGTAGTAGTGGTGCAGTAGAGCTATGAGCAACGCACCGAGGCCCAAACGTCTGAATCATTAGCTGATTCAGAGAAGAGTCAGGAAACACAGGGCTGGGTCAGAACAGTAAAGTTCACATAGTATTCCTCAAGTATTTTTCCTGGAAACAAATGGGCATGTTCATCATTTTGGGGGGAAAGGGGGAAAAAACTAACAAAAACTTGCAGTGACACACATGTTACAGGTTGCTCCAGTGGTGTGATGTTGAACCATACTGAGCAAGTTCCAGGATGACTCTGTTACTTCATTGACAACATGCAGCATTCAGCCACTTTTGGACGTTAAATATTCTTCTGGTGCCAAATGTATTGCGCCCAGTAATAAAAGCAAGCTCCTCAGCAAATATAACTCCGCAGGAGCACTGAGATCATCGAGCCAGATGATCTTATTACAACTCAGGTCTGGTTTAAAGCAGAGAGGAATTTGGGCCTTCGCAGGATCATTTATTATGGCAGTTTCATATCGCAGCTGCAGTGCTTAGACTCTGGAATAACTTAATATTGGTAATTCAGAATCTATCCAGCCTTTCAAATTCTGTCTTAAAACTCACTTTTTTATGTCGGCTTTAATCTGAGTTCAGTCTGAGAACCATCGGGTTTGTTTTATGTTTGTTTTTATGTTAAATACATTGTATTTGTGTCATCTCACGTCTTGTTTTCTGTATTTGTTTTCTCTTGTTCATTAACTAACTAGTTTGGTCAACTTTGTTGCTTTTAAATGTGCTATAGAAATATAATTGACATTGACTGATACAACACTGGTCTGCCCAGCTATTGGTTGGTAAATTTATTTATGTAGTGTTCTCTTTGCCCGACTCTCCCCCAGTTCAGTCCATGGTAAATGGACTGTGAACTCACAGAATGCAGGCTGCATAAACCATATTTTACTCTCACCTAACACTCAAAGCACTTTGCACTCCAAGCTGTAACAGCAGACACTTTTAACATCTACGTTATTTGATACACGGCCCTGCTTTAAAATTATTCAGAAAAAACAAAGAAAAACAAAAACTTCTAGATAATCTTGGTGTAAAGTCGACTTCCACATGGCTGGAAAACAAAGGCCTCCAAAAAGCAACTCTTGTTTACTTAATCCCAAAGAAGACAAGAATGGCATTTTGTCCTTGTTTATAGCCAGATGTTGTCCATCTTGCGTTCTGGTTCTTGTTTGTGCTGTGATTTTTTTTCATTATCATCTACTAAACTAAAACATGTACTTTTTACTTTGATTTAACAGCATGAATGGCTGTTTGCTTCTCTGTAGTGAGCCTGCGATAGACTGATGAAACACATCTGAACTACATGTGAGAGAAATGATTGTGAAATTTTCCATCTGTTCCCTCTCTCAGAGAAACATTATTCTGTTACAGTGTTTTCCTTCCTGTAACTAAAGGTCAAAGGTCAAGTGAAGGCTTGCATGTGCTTTGCAAATAGAAGCTCCTCTGCTGCCACCTACTGGCCGTTACTAAGCAGTGAATGATGTCTGTTCATGGCGCTTACACTCACCGGCCACTTTATTATGTACAATTTCTTCACAGCAGTGACTTCTACTTCCTCTTCTTGCCTGGAAGTTGAGGATCACAGTTATTTATGTGATAACCTGGCTGATTGTGGCTCAAGAGTTGGCAGTTCGTCTTGTAATCGGAAGGTTGCTGGTTCGAGCCCCGGTCTCGGTTGTTGTGTCCTTGGGCAAGACACTTCACCCGTTGCCTACTGGTGGCGCCAGTGTCCAGAAGCCTCGCCTCTGTCAGTGCGCCCCAGGGCAGCTGTGGCTACAATGTAGCTTGCCATCACCAGTGTGTGAATGGGTGTGTAAAATGCTTTGGGGTCCATAGGGACTAAGTAAAATACTATACAAATACAGGCAATTATCATTTAATCAACCTCAATAACCCTGTGGGAAGGATGAGACGCTGGAGGTCTCCATATTTTCTCAGATTAGATGATGACAGATGGTGTAGATATCCTCAATATTGAGAGATCCTCAGATTAAACCTTATTTGTTTCATTGGTTTCATTTTGATTGAGAATAATTTGACCTATCAGAGACCAGCAGCTTGATTCTGGTGGTTGGATATAATAATGTCTAAAAAAAACAAACCCACAAACTTACAATAAACAGACAAAATGGGGAACCGGTAACAGATAAGATAATGTTTGAAACTTATCCGAAACATTTCCATATCTAAACTCTTCCAGGCCTATTTACTGCAAGACAATTGATCATAAGAGCAGCTTCAGCTGTTCCACTGGAACAATGTCTAACTGGCATCTGTGAAGCCCCACACTTACTTCAGTCCTTACTCTGTACTTCTAAATATCAGCTTTAAACTGAATTTATCATGTGAATTGTTGCATCATTTAACCCCATCTGTGATTCTTTTACCTCACCTTCTTCTGAATATCAGATTTTCCCCTGAGTAATTACAGTATTTTAGTAATAAATAAATAAAATTTGCCAGATCTGTGTCATGGTTGACCCAGGGAGCAGAGACAGCACATACTGAATTTAAGATCTTTATTTTACAAAAGCAAAATTGTAAGTCATCATTTTCCTTACTAAGTACTGGAGCTACATCGTGACATTAAGGCGACATCAGGGAAACATCAGACATGATGGGCTTGGAGTACTGAGTGTAGGGAGACAAAGGAGTGATGGCTCAAAATGACTCCTCCTGGCAGTTCTAAGTGATTAGCTCTAATGTTTGTACGGACTTTCAGTGAGTGATCAAAAACATCTGCAGGTACATTCAGTGTTGATATTTGACACATCTGAACCACAAGGTACAAAATAAACTGATTAATATAAACTGTGTGGAGTCGCAAATTTTGAAGCCAGCATGATAACCTTATCTAACGGATGATGTGGAGATCCAGCTTATTTAGATCTGATTAACATCAGTTCACTAAAGAAAAAGACCCCCTGAAAAGATTAGAATTGTTGAGACAGAGTTTAATACACTGAATCATCTGAACAGCAAGAAAGTACATAGCAAAGCAAGCAAAGCAATCTTGGGGGTGTAGAGTAGCACAAACAGCAAAGCCCGTTAACTGCCCCTGCTGCTGGGTAACGTTCCACCTGTCCTCCAGTCAGAAACAGCAGGTGCAGGGTCAGGTACAGGCCACGGTCCTGCCAGGGGCTGGTCAGGACTCTCAATAAGGGCCATCTGCAGAGGGGCAACCTTTGAATAACCCTTTGCTTAGCCTTATCTCAAAACGCGGTCAGACATGGCACATTAATGAAAATGATTAAATCTTACAACAAGCAGTATGCATCAACAGGTGCTCATACAGGAAGTGGCATAATCATATGATATACGTGTGAATAATACTTAACTGAACTACATCACTAAGTTACATGCAATTTAAATTTATTGGGTAAATGTTTAACATGCTGATTCTGATACAGTGGACCCTCGTTTATCGTGGGAGTTATGTTCTAAAAATAAAAATAGGTGAAATCTGCAGGACCAGTGCCTGGATTGATTACAAGAACGCCTATGACTCAATGCCCCACACCTGGATCCTGGAATGCCTAGAACTATATATACATGTACATGTGTATATATATACATGTACATGTATATATATACGTGTACATATACGTGTATATATATATGTATATATGTGTACATATATATACATATATGTATATATATATATGTATATATATATGTATTAATTATGCTGCAATAGGTGTAGGCTGCTGGGGAATTCCCATGATGTATTGAGTGTTTTTTATTCAGTCACCTTTCTCACCCACTATGTATTAATAGACCTCGCTGCATTGAATCGTACTTGTTATCTCTGTCTCTCTTTCACAGCATGACTTTATCCTGTTTTCCTTCTCTCACCCAAACTGCTCACCGCTGATGGCCGCCCCTCTCTGCGCCTGGTTCTGCTGGAACTTTCTTCCTATTGATTTTTATTATATTTATGTTATTATTTTATTCTAATTTTTGAGTTCAAAAATCATATTTGTATGCATAAACTGAATAAGTAACTGAAGTAATTTGGACACAACCCTCCACACCTAGCCCTGGAAAAAGAGCCATGTGTCAGGTCAAGCACAAATGCAAGAATAATCATGCCACTGTGCGATGCGTTCACTGCTACAGATACACATGTGGTAAATGCAGACTACAGATACCATGGCAGTGCCAGGATTGTGAGTGATTGCTGAAAATGTTGAAATGTACTCACTCACTTTTTATTATTATTTGTAAATATGTGTACAAATGGTTGGTTTTTTGTACTGTTTTTATCAATAAATCTCAGCAACAAAGGACATACACCCATGTGTGTTGATTTCTCCCTAAGATGGCAAACTGAAACACTCCAAGTTGGTGACTTTTGGAGATTTATTTCCCTGGATGATTGAGAATGCATCAAGACGAACACAAAAGGAAGTTCACAGCTTTTAGCAGCTCCCCCACCCCCTCATTCACACACCCCCACTCCCCTCCCTCCAGAATTCCCAGGTAACAACCTAATATACATATGAATGACTAGCCAATTTAGCTTCCACTTGGCTGAAGCTAAAGCCTAGCTAAAAGCCTACCAGCCATTTGGCTGGAAGGCGGGTTTTAAAGGTAGAAAGGTAGAAGGCTGGGCACTGCTGCTCTCGGGGGACTCTAGATGACTGTGCTTGCTTTGTTTTAGACAAACCCACCACCACACCTCCACCTACATCCACACCTCCTCCTGATGATAAACACGTGTCACATGTCCGTGTCATCCTCCCTGTGTTGACTGCTGCATCAGTCTGTGTTGTGGTTCTGCTGATTAGACGACTTGTTCACAGGAAACCTGAAGGTGAGACTCAGACTTGTAGACTATACGTGTCCAGGTTTGTTTTGTAGAACAAAGTAAAGTATACACTCATTATGATCACAGATGACATCATGTACAGTAACATCAAAATATCAACTCACCAATTACAGTCAGCCAGACAAAGAGGTAATATTGTATTTTGCTGGGTTGGGGGGTTGCATGTTTGTGGTATTTATAAAGTGTTCCTACAACACTTTTATTTATTTACTTACTCAGGTTACTTAAAACTATGAATACATAACTAAAAAAACTTGTTAAAACAGTTTAATCGGTGCCTGTTTCTTTTTGTTTTAGTTTCAGCGCAACTCAGTTGTTCATTATATGTTCATCAAAGGGAGGAAGAGCAAAATGTCAAGAACATAAAAGACTGGAAAAAAAACATTTTTTGTATTTCAGGTGTTTGTAAAAGAAAAACTGGTAGATGTAAAGTTTTAAGGTGTGAAAAAGAAGGTTTTCTGTCTGTTCTCTTTCCATTGCATACATCCAGTCTGCTGCTTGCTGCTTCATCTGCTCAGCCTGCTAAAAGATCATCATGAAAACATCACTGCACATCTGGGGTCCGTTCTTTGTACCTCGCTTACTACATCCAAGACCAAATCATCGCGCTAACTCTGAGCTCGCTATTCCGGTTCTCCGAACACACCTGTTGTTGACGATTAGTACAGCTGGATGAAGTAATGTGAGATCACTGGGTGTCGTAAAAGGGGCTACGCATCGATAGTAGAAACATTGATCGGCAACCCTCTGATTGGTCGGCGAAAATGTCGAAGGAGCGCGCTCGGCTCGGTATTTTTCGGCAGCAGAGCAAGAACTCCTGAGTGAGGGATTTCAGGAGTTTCAGAGTTTAATCAGAACGCAAGGGAACACTGCAAAGGCTGCAAAAGCAAGGAGAGAGGGCTGGCAGAAAGTTGCTGACAAATTAAACTCGTAAGTAATTTAATAATAATAATAATAATAGATTGGATTTATATAGCGCTTTTCAAGGCACCCAAAGCGCTTTACAATGCCACTATTCATTCACTCTCACATTCACACACTGGTGGAGGCAGCTACGGTTGTAGCCACAGCTGCCCTGGGACAGACTGACAGAAGCCAGGCTGCCATATCGCGCCATCGGCCCCTCTGGCCAACACCAGTAGGCGGTAGGGTAGATTTATTATATCATATTACATTATATCCTCTTTCACATTAGAGCCACGACAGGACCCACTAGAACATGGGAACAAGTAAAAGTGAAATATAAGAATATTCTACAGAATGGTAATATTTATCACTTATATTGCTTTTAGTCTCTTGAAAAGAGACCCTGAAATAATCTGTTTGTTTATAACAGCAACCAAGAAAAGGGCAGAGCAAAAAAAGACAGGTGGTGGTCCTGCACCCCCTCGTCAACAAGTTGGTTAGGTAAATAATACCCTCACGGGAAATCGATATCTCTCTATGAGCACACTGTCGCGCTGAGCTAAAGGATCCTGTCTGTCCCGCAATATACGCTGAATTCTGAGGACTCTCCTTATCAATCTTGCACCTTCCGCAATGGGTTTCTCGCGTATACGGACAGGACATGGCTGCGACAGACTTCCCTAATCCACCTTCGCTTTTATAGCCGTGGTCTCTCATCTTGATTACACGAAGTGATTTACAATTACTACTCTGAAATATGAATTACATCTGAAATAATCAAGTACATGAAATGGAATGATTAATAGTACATTTCCCTTTTTTTAGGAAATGACCTGTATGTATCTGTGTGACATCAATACAAGGATCAAATACTGCATTATCTTTGGTTACATTGATAATATTTATTTATGGTGAAACAGTGGTTAAATATTGCTGTTGCTTTCGTATAGATGAAGCGGACATACTTGAGTGGCCGCGATCTAATCCTGTTTACATAAAGTAAACCTGCTCCCGAGCAGCTTTACGCTTACGGCTCTGTTGCTATGACAGCAAGTCCCGGATGAGCTTCGGAGAACCGAACGATCCAAGATCACGCGAAATCGTCAACAATCAAATCCAGCTAACTTACTTAGCGAGGTACGAAGGAGGAGAGCTTGCCCTCACTCCTCCAGCTCCCATCCACTGACTCTGGCAAAGTGTCCTGTTCTGTACATTAGCAGCAGCATTACTGCAACCCAAACCAAACTCTCTTTCACACTAAAACCTTATTTGTGACAGTTTGGCTGTAAAACCTTTAATAAGAGTTTGTTGTTTCCTCGCTGAAGATCTGTTCTAAAAATGACCTTTACTGATCTTAACTGTGAATGTTCTCTTATTGTTTGAACTGTGTGTGTTTGTGTTTTCAGAGGTCCCGTCTGACCAAAATGGCATCTACTCATGAAGTAATCCACCAGTCCAACCACTGGAATCCTGTTGCTGGTCCACACAAGCGCTCAGACTAGATTTTTATATATTATGTTTGATCTTCTCATTAAACATACACATCTAACACATATTATAACTAATATTTGAATGTAATGTAATGCAGTGTATGGAAAACAATCAGTAACTGGCAGGACAGTGCTGCCCTCCCCACAGCAGTGATCTCTGCAGATCTCTGTAAGAAACTTTGGTCTCACTTGTTCTTCTTGAGGAGTTCTTTGGGTTTCACAAATATTACTGAAGGAAAATGTGAGTCATTGTGGCTGATTAAGATCTAAATAAAACCTTAACTGCAGATTAAAAGAAGCATGAGCATCATTGGAAACTTTTAAAACTTAAAGAGTTTTAAAAGATGAAGAGAAAAATCTCAGTTCATATGGTCCAGCCGAGCTTTAAAAGAAAAGTTAAAAACATAATACAAGTTAAAAACAATAAATAATTAAAAACTAAACGGCATAGAATTAAGACATGTAGGATAGGGTGAACAAGTGGGTTTTCAACTTAGCTTTAAAAACCTCCACAGAGCATGCCTGCCTAATATCTGTTAGGACCCAGGGTTTTTGAGTTTATGATATTATTTATACTTTCTAGTTTTTGGTTTCTTTGAGTTCTGTCTTATGGCTTAGGTCTCTGTCTTCTTTAGTTGCTCTGTCTCCCCTATCACCTGCATCCCCTTGTCTAGTTCGCGTCTATGTGTATCCTAAGTTCCTATATCCCCGTGTTCAGTCAATGTTTGTGTCTGCCCTGTTCCCACGTCTCTGTTCCCTTTGTTATAGTGCCTGCCCGTGAGTCTGTGTTATGTTTCCTGTTTTACTTTGAAAATCCATGTCTGATGTTAATGTGTCTGGTTTTGCTTCCCCTTGTCTCGTTAGGCCTGATTTGCCCCAGCTGTGTTTCCCTCCTGTTACCCATTCCCTGATTGCTCCCTCTGTGTATTTAAGCCCTGTGTTTCTCTGTGTCTGTGTCGCGATCTACCAGTTTCCTAGCTGTGTGTTCTGTCATTCCTCCAGGTTAAGTTTGTTTTGAGTTTTTCCCAGTTATGTTATATTTTGAGTATCACATTAAAGCCATTTTGAGTTTACGACTGTCTCCCGAGTCTGCACCTTGGGTCCTATTCCTGTCTGCACACAGCCACACATAACAATATCTTGAGGGATGTTGTTCCACAAAAATGAGGCACGAAAAGAAAAAGCACTTTATCCAATAGTCTTTTTCTGACTTTAGAAACACTGTGTTGAATAAAAGCCTTGAGTTATGATTATGATGAGATTTGAGAAATAATTTGCTTTGTCTGTAGGGGCCACTGTAGGGTCCATTAAATCAGATTAAATATGTACACACACTCAGGTTGATGTCAGTGTACCATCAAAAGTATAAAATATAAACGTGCATTTCTGAAACAAACTGTCCTGAATTTTCTCATGTTAAAGAATGACTCAAACAAACATGTATCTTTATACGTTTGTTTGAGTATAAATAGTGTAAAGGATGACGTATATTTGTGAAACTTCATGTATTATTAGCCTTCATCTATGTGACCAAACTAATTCAGACCCTGTAACAGAACAGATCAGACAGGAGGCTGCAGACGGAGCTGCATATACAAAAATACCTGCATATACAGTACCATGAAAAAGTATTCATACCCCTGAACTTTTACACATTTTGTCGCCTTACAAACACAAACTTAAATGTTTTTAATTGGGATTTTCTGTTATGGAGCAACACAATTGTGAAGTGGTGTGAAAGTGATGCGTGTTTTTCAAATTTTAAGCAAATAAAAATCTGAGAAGAACTGAGAATCAATGAGTCTATAATATTCAGAGATGGGCAGTAACGCGTTACGCGTCACTGTAATCTGATTACTTTTTTCAAGTAATGAGTAAAGTAAGGGATTACTATTGCAAAAATGGTAATTAGATTACTGTTATTTTCCCGTAGGAACGCTGCATTACTGCGTTACTAAAACCGTGATTTTTTGCGAGAATGTCTCATGACAGTGACGTAAGCGAGTGCGACGTTTGTGACAACAGCTGTGTGCAGATCAACAATGGATAATATATCGAGTGCACGAGAGAGTATGAGCGTGCAGCGTTTAAAGCGTGGAAGTACTGACCTTATTTTGAGTTTGATTCTATAAAAAGTGAAAAAAACATTAGTGTCTGCTGAAGAAAACTTCTTTTTACAGAAAAAAACCCCTAAACAAGCACCGAGTGCGCTACGACGTGATGGGAAACTCACAGAGAAACTCGCGGATTCTTCCACTGAGCGCTGCGGCTCACCTGCACCAGAGTAAACCTTCGCCTACCCCAGTCCTGCTTTACAGGTGAAATTAGAGCAACAGGACCGCTAGTCTTTGACTTTATTTATTTTCTGCTGTGTTTTACTTGCATCTATTTGAAAGAGTGAGTGTAAACACAAAAAATTTTTCATTTTATGTGCTGGAATGTGCAGAAAATAGGTTTAAATGGTAACCAATTTCTTCAAGTCAGAGAATGTTGCATATAATTATTTTTTTTTTTTTATGCATAAAGTTAAAAGATTAAAACTAATAAAACAAGTTTTAAAAAAAGACTTTTCCATTTGATTACGTTTTGTATGATGGATTATGCAGAAAAAGTAGAATTGGGCTGAAAGATCTATCACTTTATCACCTCTTCAGGTTGTAAATCGTGTTTTTAAAAAGTAACTAAGTAATTAACTACTTTTTGAAAATAAGTAATCAGTAATGTAACGGGCTTGGGGAAGTAATCTGTAATTAGTTACCGATTACTTTTTTCAAGTAACTTGACCGACACTGATAATAATAAACCTTTACAGCGGTATTTCCATGTTTTTTCCGACACTGCTTTAAAGTGAATGACAGCACTAACTGCTGCCTCTGCAGGACAGGATGAGTAATGCAGTTATAAACTGTTTCTTTTAACAGCAGACTCTTCTCTTCACAACTTCATTATACAAACTCTTATGTAAATATGTGTTAGTACATCTAAAAACTAACACTTTCTCACATGACAGAAGAGGTTTGTATTTCCTCCGTTTGAACAATACAGTGGGGCAAAAAAGTATTTAGTCAGCCACCGATTGTGCAAGTTCCCCCACTTAAAATGATGACAGAGGTCAGTAATTTGCACCAGAGGTACACTTCAACTGTGAGAGACAGAATGTGAAAAAAAAATCCATGAATCCACATGGTAGGATTTGTAAAGAATTTATTCGTAAATCAGGGTGGAAAATAAGTATTTGGTCACCTCAAACAAGGAAAATCTCTGGCTCTCACAGACCTGTAACGTCTTCTGTAAGAAGCTTTTCTGTCCCCCACTCGTTACCTGTATGAATGGCACCTGTTTGAACTCATCATCTGTATAAAAGACACCTGTCCACAGCCTCAAACAGTCAGACTCCAAACTCCGCCATGGCCAAGACCAAAGAGCTTTCGAAGGACACCAGGAAAAGTATTGTAGACCTGCACCAGACTGGGAAGAGTGAATCTACAATAGGCAAGCAGCTTGGTGTGAAAAAATCAACTGTGGGAACAATCATCAGAAAATGGAAGACATACAAGACCACTGATAATCTCCCTCGATCTGGGGCTCCACGCAAGATCTCATCCCGTGGGGTCAAAATGATCATGAGAACGGTGAGCAAAGATCCCAGAACCACACGGGGGGACCTGGTGAATGACCTGCAGAGAGCTGGGACCACAGTAACAAAGGTCACCATCAGTAACACACTACAACGGCAGGGAATCAAATCCCGCAGTGCCAGACGTGTTCGCTGCTGAAGCCAGTGCATGTCCAGGCCCGTCTGAAGTTTGCCAGAGAGCACATGGATGATACAGCAGAGGATTGGGAGAATGTCATGTGGTCAGATGAAACCAAAGTAGAACTTTTTGGTATAAACTCAACTCGTCGTGTTTGGAGGAAGAAGAATACTGAGTTGCATCCCAAGAACACCATACCTACTGTGAAGCATGGGGGTGGAAACATCATGCTATGGGGCTGTTTTTCTGCCAAGGGGACAGGACGACTGATCCGTGTTAAGGACAGAATGAATGGGGCCATGTATCGTGAGATTTTGAGCCAAAACCTCCTTCCATCAGTGAGAACTCTGAAGATGAAACGAGGCTGGGTCTTCCAACATGACAATGATCCAAAACACACCGCCCGGGCAACAAAGGAGTGGCTCCGTAAGAAGCATTTGAAAGTCCTGGAGTGGCCTAGCCAGTCTCCAGACCTCAACCCCATAGAAAATCTGTGGCGGGAGTTGAAAGTCCGTGTTGCTCGGCGACAGCCCCAAAACATCACTGCTCTCGAGAAGATCTGCATGGAGGAATGGGCCAAAGTACCAGCTACTGTGTGTGCAAACCTGGTAAAGACCTATAGTAAACGTTTGACCTCTGTTATTGCCAACAAAGGTTATGTTACAAAGTATTGAGTTGTATTTTTGTTATTAACCAAATACTTATTTTCCACCCTGATTTACGAATAAATTCTTTACAAATCCTACCATGTGGATTCATGGATTTTTTTTTCACATTCTGTCTCTCACAGTTGAAGTGTACCTCTGGTGCAAATTACTGACCTCTGTCATCATTTTAAGTGGGGGAACTTGCACAATCGGTGGCTGACTAAATACTTTTTTGCCCCACTGTATGTGTCGCTAACTGGTGATTCTAGGTGGGTCATGTATGTGAGGTAGGTGAGGTGCTTGAAGTGCACAGAATAAGCTGCTGTATGAGTGTGTGGTTAGTCAACAGCACTTTGAGCTGTCAGTGAGACAGAAAAGAACTTTATATATATGCAAGTTCATTATGTGTCTGTTTAATGGTGCAGACTGATGGTAGTTTGTACCTGTGAGCAGAAACACCAACAATGAAGGCTAATAATCCAACATTTGAATCTATTTATTCTGAGCTGACTGAGAGCCAGGCTAAAAATAAAAAATCATCACTGCTGTCTACATCGGACCCTGTGCTGATTAAAGTGAGAGAAGGTCAGTGAGCAGGTTTTCCATCAGGTTTTCCTGCAGTTTGATTCTTGGTTCAGTTTAAAGATTTGACTTTAGTTCAGATTACACTTTTGCTCAGTGTGTTTGTTCACTGTGGACTGATTCCAGATCAGATTATTCAGGAAACAACAGCAGACATCTGAAGACACTTTATTTACTAGATTTAAGCCCTAACAGTCCTTAAAAAAGTAAGTAACAGTAACCTAAGTAACAATCCTTAAAAAAAGAAAAGCAAAAGGACTGTAGAGGCATAAATCAGTATAATAAAAACTTGTTATTACAAGAATAAATGGAGTTGCTAACATCTGTTTTTAATTATTTTTTTGACCGACTTTAAATGAGCCCACACCCACCCAGGAAACATTAAAATAATGGAGCACTTCTCAGAGTCAACCTTTGTCATTGTGTGGGCGAGCCTGAGTAACTTTCCACAGCATCAGCTCCTCAGCTGCAATGAGTCCTCAGTTAGTTCACAGCCTCATGTTCCTGTGTATTTATCAGTGTGCATTACTTAGTCTGGACTCCGTACCTGGACTCGTCATTCCAAACCCTGCCATAGCCTTGCTTCTGGATTCAGCTGCTGCTTAATCTTTTTCAAACAAACTGCCATTCTCACCTGCCTGCCTCCCTGCACACCTATATTGGACTCAGCACTCGCCTGGACCTCGCCTCGCCTCCACCTCCAGCTAATCCCCGCCTGCAAACACGTAAGCCATCCCAGCTTGTCAAATGGGGAAACACTCACAACTCCTTGGACTGTTCTGATTTTCCTCTCCTATGTTTCAGTGCCCTGGTCTGCCAGTTTCCACCAGCCCCACTCCAGTCTCAGCAGTTTTTGTTTTCGCAAATCACTTGGAGCTTCCGGTCTTTGGTTCTGCGCCCGAGTCCATTCCACGCCACGGACCTCTGAGTCCTGACAACGGTCTAAACATCTGGAAAGTCCTGGAGGAAGAGAATGGCTGGACTCATCTGGATTCTGCTTTCTGCGTGCCTGCTGGGTTGTACCTCTCAAGGTAAGCTGTGGTCTGTGTACCAACTTTAATCAGTCTGCGTGAAGTTATAGGCTGTAATCAGTAATAAAAGTTTTAGGTGGAGTTTGTGTACAATTAGAATTTAACCACACAAACCTGGAGTAAATCAAAGTTAACTAAATAAGGAATTCAGGACTTTCGGAGTTACTGACATTTTTATACACAGTCCCTTGATTCAAAGCAGACATTGATTCAAAGTGTTGAAAATCACAATCAGCTCAGCTGCACCAAAACCCCCGAAAGAAGATAACTAAAGTGCACAGCTGCAGACTTTTTCCATGGTTGAGACAAACGACTTCACAAAGTCTAACAAAGTCAAAAACGCTCACGAGGAAGGAGGAGTATTATTATTAAGTCTAAAACCAAAAGATGCTGTTTATAATGGTAATACAGTCAAATTAAACTCTGTTTTAAATCCTCGAGGGTGTTTCTTGGTTGCGAACCTCTTTAGTTGTTCTGATCATAGAAATAATTCTCAAATAATCAGGCATTTTACATGTCTTCTTTGATTTGTCAGGCCTTCTGTCGAACTGGTCAGTGGATTTTCTTTTTTTTTTAAATAATCAATCAAATTCTGAATGTTTTGCTCGATTTACTAATAATCTTGTTTTTCCTTTTTTCCAGAAAAAACACTTTTTAACAGTTAAATTTAAAGGAAAATTCCCTGGATTGTCATTGAAACACATTATATTGTCCCAAATGCTGCTACCCAAGTGTTAACTGTACAGTCCATGTCCAGTGACCCTGATGCTTTCTGTTGAAGTAAACAGCTGTTTGAAACCTTTACCTCTCTGCTCTGTATAGTTTCTCTTTCAGGCCAGAAAAACGTCACAGCTGAGTCTGGACAGAACGTCACGCTGCTATGTCGAGCTCCAAACAACATCCAGACTGTTATGTGGAGAAGAGCTGACCTGGGAGATGACTATGTTTTTTTGTATCGGGATGAGATGAAAACTTTAGTGCGCCAGCATCCATCTTTTAAGGACCGGGTGGATCTAAAGGACAAACAGATGAAGGATGGAGACGTGTCTTTGATTCTGAACAATGTGACAATTAATGACGCTGGAAGATACGAGTGTCATGTCGTTGAGAAAGGAACAAGTGGTTTTAAGCTCATCAGCAACATCACCCTGAGAGTTGTTGATCCTCCAGGTGAGTGAGTAGAGTTGAGTGTGTGTGTGATCAGAGGTGAAGCTGCTTCCTGCTTGTTGATGTTTGTTTCTAAAGATGTTGTTGATGAGACTTTGTAGAAAGCAGCTGGTCTGAGTGATGTGATCAGAGTGCAGTAGATAATGTCTGACAGCAGTTTGAAGAGGAAATGGATTCTGTTCTGTTCTTCACAGCTGACACCTCACACCTGTTTCTCACCTGCAGGATCTGTTGGACTAATCGTTGGTGTGGTAGTTGCTGCTGCTGCCCTCGTTGTTGCTGCTCTTGCTGGATTTGTGATCTACATAAACCATAAAAAGGCAAAAGAAGTTCGTCTCAGACCTCTTGTCATTAAACAGTCTCCTGCTGCTGTTCCCACTTCCCAGTGTTGTCAGTGAACAGACACAGCTGGAACTTCACAATGAAACTGATTTGTGAAATGTCACCGACAGTTATAGGTTTTTGTTTAGCTGTTGACCTAGTGTGTGAGAGCAAAGAAAACATCGAATTTTGCTGTTTTATCATTTATTATCCAGTTATTGCTTCATCCAGATCACACAATATAATTCTGACTATGAATCACTTTGAATAATCTCAGCATTATTACAATATTCTGCTCTTTACACTGGATGTCTTTGCTGCAGTGTTCAAATATTCAACTTGAACAAAAACTCAGTGCTTCTGTTTTAATAGCTGCTCTGAAACTTGAACTTGATACACTTGAAGCTTTGCTGTCACACAGCCTGACGGAGACAATGTGGAAATCGCTTCAGCTTGTGAACAGATTAAAGTGAAATTAATTAACTTGACCGACTCAACCATCACTCTTCGTTTGTGTTCAGCAGCAGAAATGTGAATTTCAGAGATCAGAAGATTAGAATCAACAATAAGAACTTTTATACATTTTAATAATGTAATGTAAAATTGATCTCACCAGTGTTCACCAGCTTTGTTTTGATACCGAGATTGTTTACATTCCTTTTGGGTTTGTCATTTTCAAAGAGCAAGCTCAGGCAGCCTCGTTGGGGCTTAACAGGATAAACTTTAATCACTGAACTTTTGGAAAAGGGGTTGGGGGGAAATTCCATTAATTATATATGTACCTTGTGCGTTTTGGCAGTGCCAGGAGCTCTGCCATCTACTGCCATCTACAAGTACTGTATTGTACACAGGTATGAATAGACTCACGAGCCACAAAAGATTGAAGATTATTAATTTAAGGAAAATATGAATCTAATGAGGACTTATGAGCAACTGCTGTGACGTGTCTCTTTCATTGCTTGTTATTTAGTAAAAAAAATGCTTGCATGTAAAACTCGTAATCACAATAAAAGAATAAAAGCAGAAATGTGAAAATCATCTTCATCACTGCTGTTTCTGTTTTGGTTTCTTTCTTTCTGAAGAAGAAAGTATTTGTGCCTTTTTGAACATCAAACATTCATTTCATTGTGACACATCTTTACCCTGCTATAAAAAATCTGGTATATAATCAGGCTTCATGTCAGTCATCCACAGAATAAAGTCCTGATGCATTTTTGTTTGTCTGTTTCTTTCAGGTTGAATTTAGCTCATCACCCTGTAACTTTTAATGCTATGTGGGTGCACTCTGCAGCTCTGGCTGTTGCTGAGTGCAGTTTGTGACTGAGTGTGCAACAGAAAAAGAAGTGTTTAATTTTCAGTTAGGATCTAATGCACAGCTTTCTTATGTGTCAGGAACTGGCATCACCCTACGAAGCAGTATTGCTGCCATGCAGAGTGTGCACAAGTCATTGTTAGTCAAATGAAATTTGCACATTATATTTACACTGGTCACTTTAAATCAGAGCTAGAGGAAAGTTTGAAACAATTCGAAAGTCACACCAATAACCACCTTAACTCAAAAACACACTGGAATTCCCAGAAAACACTCCCTGACTGTTTATCAGACACCGTCTGCGTTCCATCCAGATCCCTCGTGGGCGGCTCAGAGTCTCGCTCTGCACGTCACTAAGCTGGAGCTTGGTATGCTCTTGTTGGAGGACGGCGCTTTTTCACCCCTCACTCTCTTCTACCAGCGCAGCTGCAGGATGAAAGAACAGAGCACAGTTCACACTAATGTTTACTGCCAGATGCTTACTAAACACCTCATTCTAACTATTTATCCCTGGAATGTGAGTTTCTTCCCACGTCTGTACTGTTGCACTCACTTTAGTCACAGACCCAATCGTGATATTTAGCTTTTAAAATAAAACTGTGTGAGATGCTGTCATGTATTTGACAAGGCAAGTTTGTTCCCATGCAATCTTTAACCAGACCCACATCATATTCAGATGAGGCCATTAGGCTCCTCTGCGAGCAGTGGGTGAGAGGAGCCTGCGCGGGATGTGGCCTGCAATAAATAGCAACAAACAGAGGGATCCAACAGTTCAACTCAGCAAACACAGTGAATAGTATAGTAATAAACAGCATAACTGTTTTATAAGCATTTAATTTTTAGGGAGGACAACATTTTTGAGTGCTCCCTGACTTGCTGCCCAGGTCTTCTCACCTACAGTCAGCAGATCTAGCAAGGGAAATGTGTGGGGTGGATGCATCCATTATGAAAACTGTTTTTTTTTTTTCCTTTAGTGAGCGAAATTGCAAGTGCAGCAAATGTAAAGCTCTAAAATATACAATTCACTGGTAGTTTATCATTTTCAACCCTGCTCTCCCCCTCATGTCTCTCATCAGGAGCCTGCGAAGCACTGTGAGAAGTGCAGTGCAGGCTGTCAGCAGCCAAAACAGCCATCTAGAGACATTTGAAACACTGGCTCTTCCTCGTGGAGCTCATAGCTCACTAAAATACCTGACCTGTATTTAGAAACACGTTTATAGTCTCTGATCTATCACTTCTTTCAGCAGTCATATGAAATAACTGCAAGTTACAATTTTCATTTTTTTTATTTATTTATTTATTTTTTTAGAAAGAGGGGCAATACATATTAATGAACATTTTAACAAATGTAAATATGCCAGATTATAGCCTTGGGCTAATTTCCATCTGCAGACCCTCTGGCAGGTTGGTGTTAACCACAAGTTAGTAAAAACATACAGAGACACTATTTACAGGTCATGTGACAAGGACAAAAACAGTGATCACATTATACTAGAACAAACAATGACAAGGAGAGTGGACACAGAGGACAGTATAGATAACAATAACGGAAACACATCAATTATATTGCACAAACCCCAGTATTGTACATGCCCTGACTGTCGTGACATTGCGTTCACCCATTGCACTAACAGTTGTTTCCCTTTTTGTAATACACTAACTCTTTTTCCCGTCCAATATTAAACATGATTATATGTTTGTGTGTCCCTCAGCCGCCCTTTTAAGTGACTCTTAAAGATGGGTAGACTTGTACTTTCCCTCACTGACAGTGGAAGACTATTCCAGAAGCTCACTCCCTGATATGACAGAGCATTCTGTGAAAAGGTGGTCCGTCTAAATGCCAGTTCACAATCACCTCTAACAGTGGCTCGAGTCAGTCGAGACCCGGCAACACTGCTAGACTTTTGTTTAATAAAATCACTCATTGGTGGAGGCGCCAGACCATATATAACTTTGTATATTAGACAGGCAGATTTAAATAATTTGAAATTAGTAAAATTTAAAAACTTGTATTTTTCTAAAATTTGACAATGGTGATATGAAAAAGGTTTTTTATCTAATAATTTCAATGCTCTTTTGTAGCATACTTCAATTGGCCCAATAGCAGCAGAGCTCGTATAGGACCAACTTGTAATACAATATTCAATATGAGCCAGTATCATAGAGTGCAGGAATGTAATCGCTGCTGTGTCTGTTAATGATGTGCGGATATGTCTAAAGTTCTGTATATTAACATTTACAGTTTTCACTACTTTTTTAATGTGTTTTTTAAAGGATAATTTAGAGTCTAGTAGCACTCCCAAATACTTAAATACCTCAACATTAATTAATTCTTGTGCACCCAAGCAGACTTTTACTGCAGCCACGGTTGTTTTAGGTTTACTAAAAAACATTGATTACGTACATCCTGCCAAAGTGTGATACTCTTCAGTTAAGAGAATAGGTTTTCTCAAATGGGTAGGACACTCTCATAATGTTAACACACAACAAGCTCCTGCTAGGCACAGCAGGAAGTGTGTAAATAAAACATTTGTTTTCACAGCATCACTTCTTGTGACAGAAAAACAAAAAACAAATAAAAGAATGATTCTATAACTAAACTAATACCATATAAAGGTATTGATCCCATATTAACCAGTTTCTCCAGCTGGGTTACATAAAGTAAAAAATACACATGTGCACATAAGCATACACATAAACAAAGAAAGCAGAGAAAACTCCAGTAATCAGATGATTCCCAGCAAGAACTCTGACATTAGTGAAACCCTAAAAACTCCCTCATAAGTAAAAACACATCCAGAACCACCCAGGCTTTGGCCTCCATCTGCCATGAGCGGTTTGGGACTGAGGGGAGGGAGACAAGCCAAAAGACATGCTGGAGCCAGAGACCATTTCCTGCTAAACAAATGTTTCTGAAGTAGTGCAGATTGGATTCCAATATGTTTGTCATTGATTTATTTTACCGTGTGAAAAGAAACTGTGAGAAGGGCTCCAGCCTTTCCCCATGAAGGACAGAGTGTGGGTGGATGAAAAGCAGGCTCATTTAGGTTAGAGAACATTAGAGCTGATGTGAGAGGCTCAAAGGCCTCTCACCCAAACTTTGCAATCCAAAGTTGTGCAGGCCCGGTTCATATCAATCATAAAAAAAACACGAATAAGATATTTGGAGGGGTCATAGGTCAGTACCAGGTAACTCATGAGGAACAGATATTAAAAAAGACAAAGCAAATTTATTTTAAAAATTTAGTTATAAAACAAAGCAAAAAAAACAACCCTAAAAAATCTCGGTCTAAAGTCGTCATCTACATGGTAGTATGGACATGGTTTGAGAACAACTCTAGTTTAATTCAAACAGTTTCTTGCCTTTGTTGATAGCTATTATAAAATAGCTCTTGTGTTTTTGAACAGGTGATGGATGAGCTTGTGCTTTCATTAATAAAAGAAATAAATCTTGTCTCATGTCTCCTGTATGTGGTGTTAAAACAGGCTAATACTGCTGCACTTTAATGTCGGTAGTTCAAAAGCCATTATAGTTTATGATGTGGGACTCACTGTGGAAAGTTTGAGAACTGCTGATTTAGAGCTTTAAAGCTTTAAGAGTAAAGACTTGTAACTAAGGGTCAAAGGTCAAGTGAAAGCAGGCATGTGCTGAGTAGAACCACCTCTGCTGCCACCTACTGGCCTTTATTAAGCAGTGACTGATGCCTATACACAGTGCTTCCAGTCACTGGCCACTTTATTGGGTACATCTGATAGTAATAAGCTGAAACCCTTTTCCTTTACAAACTGCCTTCTTTATTCTAGTATAGCTTTAACAAGCTGGTGGAAACATTCCTCAGAGGATTTAGTCCATACTAACATAAAAGCATCACACGACTGCAACACATTTGTTGGCTGCACATCCATGTCTGCTGGAAGAGGAGAGGGAGGTCTGGGCTTCTCTCTTTAAAGAGAGACTGATGGATGGATGAACAAGCTTCATATGAGTATATCAGCACTGGCACAATAGACTGCCTCTAATTAGTTTACATTTTCGAAATGTCTTCAAAGTTTCTTCAACCAACAAAAGAATGAAGGAAAATGTGTAGCTTTAATGTAGTTCTTCCGCTGGTCTTATCAACAATTCTACTTTTGATAGTTTCTTTACCCTCTTTAAATCTGTTGATATCAAACTACTAAGTGACTAAATCTGTCGTTCCATGACGATCCCAAAGGTGCTCTGTTGGATTGAGGCAACTGGTTTGGAATGATTTCAGCTTTGTGACATGGTGTGTTGTCATAAAAAGATGGATATGCTCAGCAACAAGACTCAGGCAGAGTGTGCAAAAATGGAAAATGTGTCACACCACTCCACCACCAGCCCGAACTGATGCAGGTCAGGGTGGAGCCATGACCTCCTATCCAAATTTTGCAGAAAACTGGAAACTCATTAAAACCAGACAATATTTTTCTAATCTTCTAGTGTCCCATTTTAGTGAGCCTGTGTGAATTATAGCCTCCACTTCCTGACAGTAGTGAGTCCTGCTCTTCATCTTCTTGCCTTGAGGCTGATAGTCACAGTCATTTGATGAACCTCAATAACCCTGTGAAAAGGATGAGATGCTGGAGATCTCCAAATTCACTCAGATTAGATGAAGACGGATGTCATAGATATCCTCATTATGCAGAGATCCTCAGTTTAAATCTGGGTTCTTTAATTTTTATTCAAAATAATCTTTTTTATCCAAAAGAAATGTTTCCATATCTAAAATCTTCCAGGCCTATTTCCTGCAAGACTAATTGATTAGAAGAACCACACCAGCTGGTCCACTGGACCTTTTCAGTGCTTACTCAGTTCTAAATAATAGCATTAAACTGGATTTATCATGTGAACTTCTGCATCATTTAACCCCATCTGTGATTGTTTTACCTTCTCTACAAATACTGCAGCCTGGTATATAAACCATGCCAACATTCCCTTTCTATCAGGGGTGGGGAACTCCGTCGAGAGCCGATGTCCTGCAGGTTTTACATCTCACCCTGGGCCAACCCACCTGAATCGATGATTAGTTCATTACCAGGCCTCTGGAGAACTTCAAGACATGTTGAGGGGGTAATTTAGCCATTTAAATCAGCTGTGCTGGATCAAGGACACAGTTGCAGGAAACCGGTTCTTGTGGCCTGAAATTCCCTAAGCCTGGTTTATATCAAAACCAGCTCTTATATCCTGCTGTAAAATGACCTTTAGTCTTGTGTCTGTGAAGTATCTCTATTCATCTACATGCATCCGAAGTAGGGTTTTTTTTTTGTTTTGTTTTTTAAAAATCAGACTGCACCCAACACTTTAATGACCTAAATTCCAAGTACTGTGTGTGTGAAAAGACTCCTGACTCTGGTTGAGTCTTGCTTTAATTTGTAATTTTTCTGCAAATCTATGTAGAGTCTATTACGCGAGTGGCCAATGTCATTGCCAGCATTTATAGCTGTGTGGCAGTACCATTGTTGACATTCATTCAAATTCGGAGCATGTGAGGTTACGTTGTAGATTGTGGCTTCAAATGTTCAGAAAATCCAATATTTTGCATGACAGTGAAATTTCAATGTTGCACCGGACAGTTCCAGCAACTGCACAACTTCCAGCGTTGAGGCAACACTACCCTGTTAAAATTTACGGGTACATGGAAGTATGCAGAGTACATTGTGTATCAAAGGAAGTGTCCTTATTGAGACAGTGATTTGCTTTTTATTTGGTTTATTTGGCTCGTTTTCAGCACCAGGTCAAATAGGATGCAGGTAGTGGTTTGCCAATTTCATGCTTCACTGCTATTACACTATTATTTTAAACCTACAGCACAACCTGGACGACGGGTTTTTACCTCACCACGGGCAGTTGTCAGATAGTTGCAGACCAGTCTCTTGGCTTGGATGATTGGAGCCTAACAGGAAAGTCAAAATAGCGTTACTGGGCTTTGATGTAAATTAAAAGAAAGAAGAAAACACATCAAAAACATGAATTTAGTTGAACTTATTGACATCAGAGCAGACAAAATTACCCAGACTAGCTCTTCCTTTGTGGAAGCTGCAGCAAAAATGCTGCACACATAGATGAATGCCCCAAAATGGCCTATTCAATGCACATATTTCATTGTTGTGTCATTAAGTTTTGACACTCAGAAGCAGTTTACTTTGATTTCCCCTCACACCAACTCACACCCTTACTCAACCTCCAGTTTCTCAATGGGAAGAGTGTAGATGTAGTAAACCGTCATGTTCCCTCAGTCAGTGACTTTCCAGCTTTGCTTAATCTGACTTGCTTAGGATAAGATATTAGAAGCAGGTTCTGATTTTTTGTTTGTTTCTTCTTAATTCTGTGTGAGATCAGAAGATCTACAGAAGGTGGAAAATGCCCACTGTAACATCTGTGTTACACTACTGGATTTGGATGTCTGCCTGCCTTCTCGTGCCTGTGTCTACATGTGAGTTGCATATCGGTTCGCGATTTGTGTGTCTGCATCAGCGGCATTTGCTTAAGTCATACTAGGACATAGATATAAATGTAGCATTTGGACTTGTGAAAAGGATCTCTGCTGTAGCCATCTGGCTCAGGGGGTCTCTGTGTGGGCTATGACATGTTCTGAAATAATAAGAAAGACACTTTTGGCAGCCTAAACACTAACGTTTCGTCGTAAGTGATCATATTTGAACTACAAGGTGGAGTGCTAAATTATCAGGTAATTACATTTGGCTTGGTTAGCACTCTGCATTTATAGGTCATATGGTTGTAATCCCGAGACACTCATATCTAATTAAATCAAGTAAGAGATTGAATTAAGAAAAACAAAAAAAAAACAATTTCACTGGACAAAACTAAAGCACACTTTCTTGGATGGTCTGAACCAGACCGCAGGTCATACCATCGATAATCCATAAATGCTCTAAACACCCTAATAAACATGGGTCAGTGGCGGTGAAGTCCACTACACTGTTCTCACGGGAACGCAATGTTTCCTACCTACAAGTGTGCAAATAACTGTAAACCTCGGCCACAACAACCAGAGCTCAAGTGGTACATTGTTGTGTAACCTACCGTTCTAACAGAAGATTAGGGGGACCCGCATCAAGCTTTCATGGAAAGAAATTAAAAACACCAACTTGCCCAACTTGGACCAAGCACTGGCAGCTTCAGGTTTGCTGAGGAATACCTAATTGCCCACACCTGAGCTTATGAAAAAAGCAAAGACCAGCTCCGCCCACCAGGGGCGGTTCCCAGACTCAGGTCTCACCTGCCACACATGCCTCTTACTGCATTATCCAAGTTTGTTTTTATTGAGACATATATATAGAAACTAATAAAAAATTGTAGTCAGCTGCACACCAGTTTATTTCAGCTGTAAAGCTAGACATTTTAACATGATGGGCATGACTCTCTTGGTCAGGAGATGACCTGTGGGTTCTTGTGCTTATTTTCATGTCGGCCAGTCAAGCATTTTTGCAATCTGGTGCGTTGCACCATGCATGAGTGATCGTGTTGTTGATTTTTACTGCCAGTGTAATTATCTTCCATTACAGAAACTCTGAGACATACAGATATACAGAGGGAGACTCCAGAGACTTCCCTTTTTGGAAAGTTATATAACATATTGAAAGCTTGAAAGCTTGAAACCTTCGAAGAGCTTCTGAAAGCGTGGCCTCTAATTTATACACATTTTGGTCAGAGATAACTTCCATGGTCTCGTGGCCTAACTTGTTTAATCCCCTTGATAAGGTCAGGCGGGTGGTCATTAACAGCAACATGGCATTCATTATGAAGTCCCCAAGTATTGCAAAATATTGCTAAAAGTACATGTGGTGGGACGTCCCCACACCGGCCTCTGTGGAAGTTGGAGTGAGAGTTGCACTTTGACCTGATTTAACTTATGTGGTCTGTGTTTGCTCTCTTTCAGTCTCATTAAGCACAACAGTTGAATCTGGAATCAATGTCAATCTGTCATGTTTTGCTTCTGTCTATGACAACAACAACATCACCGCTGTACAGTGGAGCAGAAGTGACTTGGAGCCAGAATATGTCCTTTTGTATCAGGATGAGCAGTTTGTTACAGACAACCAGCTTCCATCCTTTGTGAACCGGGTGGATCTGCAGGACAGACAGATGGAGTATGGAGACGTGTCTTTGATTCTGAAGAATGTGACAACTGCTGATAATGGAACATATGAGTGTCGTGTCCTGTTGACGAGAACAAACCGTGAAAAGAGAGCCTTTTTCAAGGGTAACCCCATCTGCAGTGTAAACCTGAGAGTTGTTGATCCTCCAGGTGAGTGAGCAGAGTTGAGTGTGTGTGTGATCAGAGGTGAAGCTGCTTCCTGGTTGTTGATGTTTGTTTCTAAAGATGTTGTTGATGAGACTTTGTAGAACGCAGCTGGTCTGAGTGATGTGATCAGAGTGCAGTAGATAATGTCTGACAGCAGTTTGAAGAGGAAATGGATTCTGTTCTGTTCTTCACTCATCACCTACCTGACAGCTGACACCTCACACCTGTTTCTCACCTGCAGGTCAGCCGGACATTCACAAAAAGGATGGAGGGTTCAAAATTAGAGTTGTTATCCATCCAGCTAGTCTGACAGTTTTTATTTTGCTTGTTGTTGGTGCAATTGTTGGCTGTGTGAGCTACAGAAAATATAGACAACGGCAGAGTCAAAGTTCTTAGTCTCAGAGCTTTAAAAAGCTGAAGTGTGAGTCAACACATCCTGAATTCGGTGATCAGAACATTTTCTTGTTTGGGCATGTTAAGAACTTGTAACAGAACTTCATCATGATGAAAAATAAGAATAATAAAGATTTCTTCATCTCAAAATATAATATAATGAGTTTTTGATTTTGAACATCAAGTATAAAACACTTTGGATTGATTGATTGATTATACTTTATTCATCCCGCAGGAATTTGGGTTAAGGCTGCCAGCCGTGCCAGCGCCGTTGACTGACGTTATTTTTGGTGTGTCATCCTTTCAGTCTTCCTACCATTTCATCCCTCCTACACTATATACACGAGCTCGTGAACTCCTGTAGGTATCACAATTGTGTTTCTGCTTTTTATGCTCCGCACTGGAGGTGCCATATATCTGATGTTAGCAACTATGCAGGTTGGCCCTGGTTAGTGTGACTGAGTATTTACAGAAGACATTTTGAGGCTCTCCTATTGGTTGCTGTAGAGTTTCTTTCATATCAGATGCATTTACATTGTTAGGTTAGTCACCTTTCACTGGTGCAGACACAGAGTTGTACAGCTAGTTGGTGCACTTTAGTGTCAGTAGATGGCAGCACTAGTTGTTGGTTTATTGTTGAGATGGTGGTCAGAGCGGCCAGAGCTGGTGCCACATCCAAGAATCACCTTTGCTGCTAAATCAGCTCATTAAACTCTACTTTAAAACCACGACTTCACATCTGTTACCTAAATGCTAAATGGTGATATTACAAATACTGCTTTTCTTATTGCAACAAAGAAAACCCTGCATGTGCGTTCTGCACACTGCTGTCACATCTGCCCGCCACTCACACTGCTATGACAGAAACACTTTAACAGGTGTTTACTTTATTATTTCACAAATGCATGACTAGTGCAAGAGAGCAGTTGTTATTTTAATGAGAGCTGACAATAAGAAGGAACTTGAAGAAACTACACTAACTTGTAACATCTGTGCACGACAGCTGCAGGAGCACTGAGCTGTTGATGTGCTGCTGTGAAGGTAAGACATTAAAAAATGAGTTGGAATCTGCTCATTATGTATCTATTAGACTTGTAACTAGCTGATCATTTGAAAAAGACACTCAGCTCCATTTGTTTGAAACATCAGATGTAACCGATTTCTTTTTTTGGGACCTTGGAGAGTGTAACAGACTTTGAACCACAGACAGCAAACTGCACGCCAGCTAAGATGCGGTGTACAGCTTCTTAAGTTAAACGTCATCTCCCAGTGCAGCCATCCATAGCCCAACAGACTTCATTTCCTATCACGAACACGTACGCACTTTGTTCTGACTTTTTTTTCTCTGAAGTTTCCAGCCACTGAATAATGCTCCTGCTGTTTATAGTGTGCAGCTGTGGCGTGTATCAGTTAGCATCAGACATCTTTCTGAAACCCACAGAACCACACGAGAACAAAAGTGAGACCAAAGTTTATTGATTCTGCAGAAAAACTAGATCACTGCTGTGGAGCAGACAACACGGTCTCCCACTTAGAAATTAAATAGATCGATAGAAAGATCAATAGGGGATCATATACAGTGCATTCCATTACTGCATTAATGCATTACATACTATACATACTCTTGATAAGGCAAGCGTGCTGGCTGTGTAAGGTGATGAGAAAAACACACGGAAATATATGAGTATTACACATCTATGTCCTGGGGTCTTATGGGTCGGTTGGACCAGTAGCTGGAAGTCATCGGCTGGACTGGTGGGAATCTTCAGTACAGAGCTCTGGCTTCACAATCTGAACACACAGTTTAAAACATCATGAGAAACAATAAGCACCTGTGCACAAACCTGGCCTGTCTGTTATATTCATATACAGAGAGCGAGGAACACGTCAAACCAGTTACAGTTCAGACGTATCTTAATGAAAGGTTTCAATGTCTAAAGTCTCTCAGGCACAAACTTTGCATTTTAAGTAATAATCACCCTAACACACTGAATTATGAATACTATAAACAGTATATGTGAAACTTCAGATCACACAGCATCTGCAGGTGCACCCCCTGCTCTTTGATACATTTCAACCACAAGATACCGAAGGTCTCACGCAGTTTACAGGAACAACATATAACAGGTGGAGACTGTTGCTGTGGGTTTTTACTATGACAAAAGGTCAATATTCTGTATCTAGGTCTCCTTTGTTTGCTACGTGTCTTTCTATATGTTTTTATAGAGCAGCATCCATCCCAGAAAACAATTGAAACATGAACATTGTAACATGTCGTGCATTTGTTTGTCTGAGTTTGTATTTAAATCATTTTTAAACCTACTAAGGGACGGATCTGCTAATGATGTCAGTGTTAATTTAAACCGATGAGCTCACCGTGCTTGGATCACGTGACTTACATTTTTCTTTTTTAACATTTTTTTAACTGGAAGATACAAAATAAGCTCATCAAAATAAACTGTCTGAGAAGTATGAACCAATCTTCCCACACAGGACAAAAAAATGAAAAACAGGCGGATGCTGCTGCTGTGGTTTTACAGTGAGAAAACGTCATTTTCACACCTTGCACATCCTATCTCACTTTTACCTTTAGATCATTTTGGATTTTTCTATTCTATTGTTTTTTTCTTTTCTGCACATGTGCAGAGCCAAACAAGTGTGATGTTGACAAGTGTGATGTGATGCAGAGCCGTGCTGTTAGAATAGAATCAGGAAAATCCAAAAGAAGAGCGTGAAAATCAAAGGAGTGCGTAAGAGAGTGTAAATGTTGGCCTCATGACAATCTGAGGTGCTTAATTTTCTTCTGCATTTCCTTCCAGCTTGACTCTGAGTCTACATCACTTCCTGTACTTAACATTGTTCTTTGACTTAAACTCAAACTTAAACAAGCACTTGTTTTCTATTGATTTAAAATTGATTTTATTCCTTAGCTGTATTATATAAAAGGAAGTGTGATTTAAATAGAAAAATTACTGAAATCAATAGTTTAATTAATTAGTGTAAATTGACATGGGAGGTCTTTATGAGAAGGAAAATCTGAAATGCTTATGCCAACACAGTCGTCCAACATTTCTGCTCTCCTTCAAATGTTTCAAAGTCATCCAATGAGTCAGATTAGAGTCTTTACATATTCTGGCCTCTGGGGCTTATGTTTGACACCACTGGTTTAAACTGGAATGCCAGGAATAGCTGGAATTGTTCTGAGCGTTAAGACAAAGAGGAGCAGCTGTACCTGGTCTTTGTTTATGTGGGTTTCTCTTTAATCTTGATTTCTACATAACAGATGTCTTCTGTCCTCACTGCTGAGTAGACGGCAGCTAAAGCGCTCTCTGCACAATGAAACACACAGAGAGGACATCAGTGCACATGTCATAGAGACACTACTGCCATTACATTAATCATTCAGATTATTTATTGTGGGGAAAGTAATTATGATTTTCCTGCTGAATTTGTAAGTATTATTTGTAGCTTCCACAGATTGACCCATGAAAGCTTTGAATGAATGAATCAACAAATCCACGAACTAATCAATCAGTTTGTTCTATGTATAAAGCACATAAAGATGTTATAAAGTTTACATATTTGCTGTAATTATTCATTCAATTTATGTTATTTTATTCTATTTAATTTGTATGATTTATATCTTGCTGCTTTATTTTATATATTGCATTTATATCTTACACTCTTGCCATTATAGTGCACTGATTGAATTTTATATATTCCTTTAACTTTTCTTAAGTCTTTTTTTTTTACACTGAGGTGAGTAAGAAACAGTATTTGAGTTATCCTGTGTGTCCAAGTAGAGAGCTGACAATAAAACATTTTTGAATCATGAATTTTTGAAAAGCCTGAAAGTCGGAGTCTCACCTTGAAGCTTCCTGTCAACATATCGTTCCACCAAAACAATCAGTAAGACCACTAGAGCTATGACACAGAGTGTTCCAGCAGTCAGCAACACCGGGAGAAGAGGAGAGGAAGCGGCAGGAAAGGTCGAGGTGGTCGAGGTGGTTTTAGGTGGAGGTGTGGCTGTAGATGGAGGTGTAGATGTAGGTGGAGGTGTGGATGTAGGTGGAGGTGTGGTGGTGTGTTTGTCTAAAACAAAGCAAACACAGTCATTAAGTTGTCGTCACATTGTGAATGTTGAAACCTGCAGAAACACAGACAGGTGAGTGTGTCACCTGTGACAGTGATCCAGCTGGATGGAGACTCTCCATGACCGCTGATGTCACACTTGTAGAGGCCTTCATCAGACCTGGAAACATGCTGGATGGTCATGTGACCTGTAGAGTCTTTCCCAGTGAAGACGCCATCTTTGAAGAAAATGGCTGTGAGGTTGGAGGGAGCGGTCTTTGTTTTACAGAGCAGAGTGACGTCATCTCCCTCCATCACAGGGAGGACAGGACTCTGCAGGATCACTGATCCACCTCAACACAGAGACAAACTACAGCATTTCATCCATTTACACACAGCTTCATCAACACTAACTCCACACACTCAGCTTACCAGCGACTGTCAGGTTAACCATGTTACTGATGGGACCCTCTCTGGACTCACACCAGTAAACTCCACTGTCCAGTAGAACGATGTGGCTGATGATGCAGGAAGAACTGTCTAATATTCCAAACTCATCTCCACACTGAGTCCTGGTTTCTAAGCTTGTGTTTCTCCTCAGAGTCCATCCAGCAGAGCTGTCGTCCTCCTCACAGCTCAGAGACACAGAGTCTCCGTCAAAGAACTGAGAGCTGCTGGGACTCACAGTCAGACGAGCTGTGAGGGTTAAAAATAAGCTTTTCATTAATTTCAAAAGTAATGTAAATTATTGTTTAGATGAAATCAGCCTATAGAATGAAAATAAGATTTAAATGTGCTATAGCAGCCCATAAGCATCTACACACCAGATATTTCTGATTCTGATCACCATTTTAGCAATTTATATTTATAAAAAGACGTTTACTGACCTTGGTTTGTTGTCCAGTAAAACACCGATGTCAGAACTAAGGAGAAATTACAATTAGGTTAGTATAGAATAAAGACTAAAGAATAAATGACTGTAGATAATTATTATGTTATAGATAACTATGAAACTCTGGGAAAATGCTGGTTTTGCTACAAGAGATGTCACGTATGGAGTGGGATGATTAAAGCAGGATGATTATGTTAGTTTAAATGAATCAACACTTCTGAGTCACACTAAATGTCAGAATCCTCGAAGCAGAGGTCGAGGAGGGGGTGTGAGAACAATTTAAGGAACGTTGTGCAAAAACTCTTCTTCGTCTTTCATGTAAATTCATAGTTAGATTTAGAAGTCGATAATAATGAATATATAGTAAGAAATCTTTGCAGTATCATTTCCCCTGTAAATGTCACACAAAACTGTCTATCAGTCTTTTTGCACTATTAGGGTTTTTTTTCTCACTGTACTGGTGGCATAAAGAGCACTACCATAACTTGGTGCTTTTATTCTTCTTTTTCCTTCATCACTTTTGATTAACAGAACAGAAAGTAAAAGTTCAACATTTAAAACAAAGAAAAACCAAAAAATTCATGCTTTACTCACAGAGCAGACATAGTACAGACGCTTCCTTCATCGTCCTCTTAACTGACGTGACCTTTTGTTCCTTTTTGTTATAGAGACAAGGTAAACCCCACCCTCTTCACCAGCTTGTCTTTTTTCTATATGTGTAAGATGTGTGACAAATATAAGTTAAAACAAAAAATCATTCAATTCAAATTGTAGTTTAAAAGTTATTTGACAGAAAAGAGTACAAAGCTGCACTTTCAATAATTTAACCGCTTTTAGTGTTTGAAAATGTGTTGTGTTGTTTGGCAGCTTCTCTTTTAGCAACACTTTAACAATGAAGAGCTGGGAGAATAGGGATGCAGTGGTGAAATTTTCCCAGTCTTCCCAGATATGCAGTTTTAGCTGTTGAGCACAGCGGGGTTCTTGGAGACTGTTGCCCACAAAGACACTTGCGCAGGCTGTCACCGCACCAGCAGCAGAATCATTGATAGGAAACAGGATGGGTCTGTGCTTTACCTTGTTTACATCAAATTCTGACCCTACCGTCTAAATCTCTCAGAATATATTGAAACTAACCAGACCGGGCTGTGTTTTTAGAATCTTTTATTTACATTTGGTTAGTGAATGTGTGAATTGCAGCCTCGGTTTCCTGTTGTTAGCTGACAGGAGTTTCAGCTGGTGTGGTTTCTGCTGCTACAGAATCTCCTTCATATGCGGTGCATTCAGAGAACAGCAAGTATCCTTTTGTTGTAACGAGTGGTTGTTCGAGTCACTTTTGCCTTCCTTTCATCTCAAAATATAAAAAAGGGGTGTTGCACATTCATTATGCGAGTTAGTGACCTTTCACTTGTGCAGACTCAGTGTTGGAGGGCTTGTTGGTGCACTTTAGTGTCAGTAGATGGCAGCACCAGACTATGGTTCCTTGGGACCCGTCACTCAGGAGGACGTGGCTGATTTTTCTTTTTTTTTTCTCCCCATTGACTCATCACACGCAAGAAAACTTGCACACACAGACACACACGCCTGGTGCTAAAACTCACCCATCCTGCTATATCAGCTTCTTGTTAAAGATTAGACTTGCTCCAAATTACAACTTAAGTCATTTATATGCTTTTAGATCAGCAATAGTTACCACATGCCATACGGTAATATTACAGGTACCAGTGGTAAATTTTGGTATTGCAACAACAACAACAACAACAAAATCCCCCGCGGCATTGACTGTTGACAGAAAATCTTCTAATGTGACAAATCCAAATTATATCTGTGTCACGGTATGGCATGGCACACCGTGGGGATGTGTGGGGAAGGAGGACCCAGGCGCGGTACTCTGTGTATAAACAGTACGTTTATTTACAGTAACAATAAATCCCCGTGTTCTCCCAGACTCCCGTGTCGTGTCTCTTCGTGAATAGTCGGTGTCTCTGTGCTCTCCGCTCCCGTGTCAGCACCCCCCGGTGCTCGCTGCTCTTCGTGCCTTCCACGCTCCTCCTGCGGGAAACAATAGACGCAGCCGTCAGGACACATACAACTGCGGGCATACACACACTACTCAATTCAACGGGACGACTAACGTGGAGTCACAAGGAAATGATCCCGCGTCGGTGGGAGCTCCAACTCTCTCCTAAGTAGCTCCCCCGACGAGGCCTGATCAGCAGCAGGTGTGTGGCTTCGGGTGTGGCCAGTCCTTCCGCAGGGCCACACCCCTCAGGCCTGCAGGTGGCTGAGCTCCATCCTCCAAGCAGGCAGACATACACACACACACACACACACACACACACACACACACACACACACACACACACACACACACACACACAAGCATGGAGAAGAGCAGCAGCAACACCAAAATACATATAATAATAATAATAATATAATTCATAACTGCTCAGGGATCCTGGGTTGCTCAGACCCAGGATCCCTGACAATCTATGTTTTAAGATTTTACAAGGTTTTATATTTGAAAAACTTCCTCATAGCCAAAAAAGTTTCTTTTTATACAGGGAGTGCAGAATTATTAGGCAAGTTGTATTTTTGAGGAATAATTTTATTATTGAACAACAACCATGTTCTCAATGAACCCAAAAAACTCATTAATATCAAAGCTGAATGTTTTTGGAAGTAGTTTTTAGTTTGTTTTTAGTTTTAGCTATTTTAGGGGGATATCTGTGTGTGCAGGTGACTATTACTGTGCATAATTATTAGGCAACTCAACAAAAAACAAATATATACCCATTTCAATTATTTATTTTTACCAGTGAAACCAATATAACATCTCCACATTCACAAATATACATTTCTGACATTCAAAAACAAAACAAAAACAAATCAGCGACCAATATAGCCACCTTTCTTTGCAAGGACACTCAAAAGCCTGCCATCCATGGATTCTGTCAGTGTTTGGATCTGTTCACCATCAACATTGCGTGCAGCAGCAACCACAGCCTCCCAGACACTGTTCAGAGAGGTGTACTGTTTTCTCTCCTTGTAAATCTCACATTTGATGATGGACCACAGGTTCTCAATGGGGTTCAGATCAGGTGAACAAGGAGGCCATGTCATTAGTTTTTCTTCTTTTATAGCCTTTCTTGCCAGCCACGCTGTGGAGTACTTGGACGCGTGTGATGGAGCATTGTCCTGCATGAAAATCATGTTTTTCTTGAAGGATGCAGACTTCTTCCTGTACCACTGCTTGAAGAAGGTGTCTTCCAGAAACTGGCAGTAGGACTGAGGGTTGAGCTTGACTCCATCCTCAACCCGAAAAGGCCCCACAAGCTCATCTTTGATGATACCAGCCCAAACCAGTACTCCACCTCCACCTTGCTGGCGTCTGAGTCGGACTGGAGCTCTCTGCCCTTTACCAATCCAGCCACGGGCCCATCCATCTGGCCCATCAAGACTCACTCTCATTTCATCAGTCCATACAACCTTAGAAAAACCAGTCTTGAGATATTTCTTGGCCCAGTCTTGACGTTTCAGCTTGTGTGTCTTGTTCAGTGGTGGTCGTCTTTCAGCCTTTCTTACCTTGGCCATGTCTCTGAGTATTGCACACCTTGTGCTTTTGGGCACTCCAGTGATGTTGCAGCTCTGAAATATGGCCAAACTGGTGGCAAGTGGCATCTTGGCAGCTGCACGCTTGACTTTTCTCAGTTCATGGGCAGTTATTTTGCGCCTTGGTTTTTCCACACGCTTCTTGCGACCCTGTTGACTATTTTGAATGAAACGCTTGATTGTTCGATGATCACGCTTCAGAAGCTTTGCAATTTTGAGACTGCTGCATCCCTCTGCAAGATATCTCACTATTTTTGACTTTTCTGAGCCTGTCAAGTCCTTCTTTTGACCCATTTTGCCAAAGGAAAGGAAGTTGCCTAATAATTATGCACACCTGATATAGGGTGTTGATGTCATTAGACCACACCCCTTCTCATTACAGAGATGCACATCACCTAATATGCTTAATTGGTAGTAGGCTTTCGAGCCTATACAGCTTGGAGTAAGACAACATGCATGAAGAGGATGATGTGGACAAAATACTCATTTGCCTAATAATTCTGCACTCCCTGTATGAGTGACATCCTGAGCTAAAGTCTGTTGGCCATTGAAGAGAAAAAAGAGAGAAAAAATAACATAGAAATAAACCCAGAAGCAAAACCAATCATCTTTGAGCCCACTGACTCATTTTTGAATTTTCTTCAGATGAACATTTCACAAACATGCTCTAAAGATAATTCATCACTGGGGGCTGATCTATTTAATCTATTTAATCTATTGAAAATAGAGTTTCACTTTATCATTTTTGTCATGTTATTTTCTGACAATAGTCCAGCCTATGTGTTATCTGGCCTGAATTCAAAAGATCCTTGAGTTCCATCTCTGGCAGGACTTTTGATAGGCTGAGTACAGACTGGACCATGCTCTATACCTCTCTTGTTGTGGCTGTTGCTACTAGCTATTGACCTCCAGGGGCAGCTGACAGGTTCCCGGCTGCATCAGTGGCGTGTGGCTTGGGCAGTGGCTGATGCAAAAACTTGGGTGTTAGTGGGAAGTTGCTGACATCTGTAGAGGAAGTCTGGGGTCTGAGTCCCCTATTCAGGTGGTTGAGTTGCTTCACCTGTTTTGTTGCGCTGTAGCGCCGCTCTTCACCCTCCCTTTCTGTTCGTGGAGCTATGTATACACAGACTGGTAACCCCTGCTCTGAAGATTTAAGCATAAACATTGCTCAGCAGAAACAAACTCAAGGACTGTTTGTATAGCAGCTGATCTAGCTCGCTAGAGTTTGTCAACCCTGAACATAGCTCTTCAGTATCTGTAAACTAGCATCTCTGTGTCTGTAAGTTCTCAAATTGTACATTCAAAAACTGTTTCCTCAGACGCCACATCCTCTGGCCCTATGGATATAGGGAGTAAATATAACTGGGACTGTTTATTCAAAGCCTGTTAATTTAAAGGATTGTTTTTTGATTGCTTATTCAAAGCAGAGAGCAAATCCTATTAAGACTTTAGCTGCTTCTCAAAAACTGGCCTTATTGGAGACTGTCATTCCCAGGGCCTCCCAAGAGGCTGAGTTTCAGCCTTCTGCTGACTCTGGACTCCTGGAGACTAAGAAGCCAACACAACCTGCATTACCTGGAAACTCTGCCTTGCCATCTCAGCTGTCTGAGCAATTAGTTTCTGCTGACAGCCCGAGCGCGTTGACCCAGCCGTCTCCGTCCTCTTCTGGAAGTTTCCGTGAACTCATTTAGCCAGCTGAGGATTGCACCTTGCTGTCACGGCCTGGGCAGAGCCAATGCCCTGAACAGCTCCAGCCAGCATTACCACTGCCAGATTTTTCTGTGCCTGCTGGTTCCATTTCATCGCTGGAGAACCATGCCAGCTGTCTGCCATGTGGGACACCTTGCCAGCCAGAGGTGGTGGACGAGGCGCGCGGGGGGTCCTTGAATGCCGGAAGAGGGGGAACAGCCGGGTGAAGGGCTGCTCCTGCCGGAAGTGGTGGAAGAGCCACTCCAACCAGACGGTGGAGGTATGGGTGTAGATCTCCCTTAAATAAAGAACATCAGCTAAAAGTCACATTCTGAATGTTGAAACCTGCAGAAACACAGACAGGTGAGTGTGTCATGAATGTGGATGAAATAAGAGGTGAAATCAGAGTGAAGCTCCTCACCTGTGACAGTGATCCAGCTGGATGGAGACTCTCCATGACCGCTGATGTCACACTTGTAGAGGCCTTCATCAGACCTGGAAACATGCTGGATGGTCATGTGACCTGTAGGCTGCTTCCTGATGAGGGAGCCATCTTTATAGAAAGCAGCTGGGAGGTTGGAGGGAGTGGTCTTTGTTTTACAGAAAGGAACGCCTGAGGAAGCTAAAGTGGTGATTATCAGAGATATAGAGGAATTGAATAAATATGAATGAAGACTACTGAGGGTCTGCACAACCTGTGTCAGTTAAAGGAGTGTAAACTCATACAATGACATCTAAATACTCCTTAAATCTGACAAAAGATGAATCTAGAAACACAAGAACGGAGTTTAAACCTTGAGGATTTGGAATTGAAGCATTTCGAATATACTGATCATAACGCTTCAGATCAAGAAGATCAATTAGACCCTGACAACCACTTCCTATTAGCCAACCCAAATGACTGTAAATATTACTCTGAAAAAGAATATAATTCCTCAATTAAAACTGATAAGAAATTCTCAATCATTCACTTTAATAGTAGAAGTTTGTATTCAAATTTCAGTTCAATTGAGGAATATTTACAACAGTTTCACGACCCATTTAGTATTATAGCAGTATCAGAAACATGGATTAAAGAAGAAAAAGGTGTTGATTTTGAATTAAAGGATTATAATCTTAACTATGTTAATAGAACAAACAAAGCAGGAGGAGGTGTTGCTATATATGTACATAGGAAATTTAAATTTCGAATATTGGAAAGTATGACATTGACAAAAAATGACTTACTTGAATGCTTAACCATAGAAATTATCAATGAAAAAGAGAAAAACATTATTGTTAGTTGTCTTTATAGATCACCTGGTTCGAGTCTAGAAGTATTCACTGATTGGATTGAAAAAATATTTTCAGCTGTAAGTAATAAAATATTATTCATCTGTGGAGATTTCAATATCGATTTGATAAATCCAAACAATCACAAGACCACCGAGGATTATATTAATAGGATGATTGGTATGAGTTTATATCCCACAATTTTAAGACCAAGTCGTATAACATCTCATAGTGCTACCCTTATTGATAACATCTTTACAAATAATTTAGAGTTAATAATTGCTAGCGGACTAATGGTATGTGATATAACTGATCACCTGCCAATATTTATAGTGTATGACGTTAAGAGTGTATGTAAGAAAGTACCTCAGAAATATATCTACAAACGAGTAAGAACAGAAAATGCAATTAATCTCCTTTATCAGGACTTGATGAATCAGGATTGGAATGCAGTGTATGCTGGAGATGATGTGGATAGAGCTTTTGAAATATTTTTGGATATCTTCAACTGCCTGTACGATAAAAACTGCCCAGTCGGGCAATTCAGTATCAACAATAAATCTATTAAATGCCCGTGGTTAACCAAAGGACTACACAAGGCCTGTAAGAAGAAAAATTCTTTATATAGACAATTCACTAAATTAAGAACTGAAGAAGCAGAGTATAGATATAAAAATTATAAAAATAAACTAACGGAAATATTAAGAACTAGTAAGAAATTATACTATACTAAATTAATACATAAAAATAAAAACAACACTAAAGAGATATGGGGAATACTTAACACTATTATTAAAGGTAACACAAAAAAGTGCTCATATCCAGATTATTTCACTAATAATAATAGTGACAATTACAATCTAAACGAGATGGTGGAGTGCTTTAACAGCTTTTTTGTTAATGTGGGACCGGAGCTGGCTACAACAATTCCAAAAAGTAATCGCAGTGAAATGTCATTGATAGAAATAAATTCAAAGACCATGTTCTTGTCGGGAGTTACTGAATTAGATATTTTAGATGTAGTTAACAACTGTAAGAACAAGACCTCTACTGATTGTTTTGGTATAGATATGATATTAGTTAAACGAATCATACATAGTATTGCCAGACCTCTAGCTTATATATGTAATTTATCATTTCAAACGGGGAAATGCCCAAAGAAAATGAAAATAGCTAAAGTTATACCCATATATAAAAGTGGAAACAAACACATCTTCACTAATTATCGACCAGTGTCCCTGCTCCCGCAGTTTTCTAAAATATTAGAAAAACTTTATAATAATAGACTAGGTAAATTTATTGACAAACATAAACTAATTAATGAAAGTCAGTACGGATTTAGGACAGGAAGGTCAACTTCAATGGCTATCATTGATGCAATAGAAGAGATAACCAACAGTCTGGATAGAAAAAGACATGCAGCAGGGATATTTATTGACTTGAAGAAAGCATTTGATATGATTAATCATTGCAGATCATTTAAAAAATTAGACAGATATGGTATTAGGGGAGTGGCTTTGAAATGGATCCAAAGTTATTTGACTGAGAGACAGCAGTATGTGAAGATGGGCGAGTTTGAATCGGGGTATTTGGGCATTAGCTGTGAAGTGCCACAAGGATCAGTTCTGGGACCAACTCTATTTAACCTTTATATAAACGACATATTTAATGTATCAAAGTTATTAAAATTAGTTATATTTGCTGACGACACCAATATTTTTTATTCTAACGAAGACCATAGTGACCTAGTACTTAACATTAACAATGAGTTAAGGAAATTAAAAATATGGATGGATGTTAACAAATTATCTATAAATTTGAGCAAAACGAAGGTAATGTTCTTTGGGAATTACAATGTAAATGTAGATACTGCAATAAAAATAGATGGTGTAGTCATAGATGTAGTATCAGAAATAAAATTCTTGGGAGTAATGATTGATAGCAAAGTATGCTGGAAATCACACATCAGACATATACAAAATAAAGTGTCCAAAAGTATCTCAATCATAAATAGAGCCAAGTTCTTCTTAAACTGCCATGCAATGTATTTGTTATACTGTGCACTAGTCCTACCATACTTGACTTATTGTGTAGAGGTGTGGGGCAATAATTACAAAAGTTCTCTGCATCACCTGGTTATACTACAAAAATGTGCTATAAGAATAATGTATAAGGTAGGATATTATAGTCACACTAATATTTTGTTTTTGCAGTCAAAACTATTAAAATTGATTGATTTAGCTGAATTCTCGACCGCTCAACTCCTATATAAGGCAAATAAGGGTATACTGCCAGAAAATATCCAAAAGCTCTTTATACATAAAGAAGGAGGTTACAATCTGAGGGGATGTAGTAACTTTAAAAGGCAGATAGTTAGAACTACCAGGAAAAGTTTGTCCGTGTCTTTGTGTGGAGTGAAACTTTGGAACAGATTGGATGTAGAGCTCAAGCAATGTCCAAATATCCATCTGTTTAAATCGAGGTACAAAAAATGTATATTGTCAAGGTACAAAGAGGAATCGTGTGTGTGATTGTTTATCCATGATAGTAAATAATAATATATTCTTTGTATTATTTCTTTCTTTTTTCTTTGTTTATATATAGAATGTTAACAACAAATACTTATATAAACAATTATCTTGTAGAGTTGAAATGGACACTGTTGATATTGTCTTACGCTGTTGTTATTACTGCTATCTCCATTATTAGGAAACAGTAGACCAGAATTAATCTTAAAAGTAAAATTGATGAAGTTACTACTATATAATGGAAGCAAAATTCATTGATATTTTCATAGCTACAATATAAATAATATATGGAGAGGATTTAATGACCATGATGGTGATGACTGTGATATTCAACATTGGTAACAAAGACTGTATTATTGATGCCAAATATTTACACTACTGTATGTTGTAATTATGACAATGTGATAACTTTATAATTGTAATTGTATGTCACAAATATTTAAATGTACTGCGCAACTACAAAATTTAAAACTCAGATAAGATTGCAGGGGTGGGAGTTAAAAAGCTTGCCTTCATCCCACTCCTTTTCGAGCTAAACTTGGTTTTTTTTGTGTGTGTAATTGTACATTACAATAACTTTATTAATTGGTTGCTCGAATAAAGACATTCATTCATTCAATGTTTCATTGTGCAAGCTAAGAAAGTTAAAGTGTTTTGTTATTTTAGAAAGCAGAGTCCATGGTCCTTGAACTTTTTGGACCTTCTTTACCTGAGCGTGCCTGAGCCTAGAAGCAATGCAGGTTGGGCCTGTTTGTTCTTTGATGGGAAACAATCTGGGAATACCAGGTGTGTAAAAGTGCTGTTTAAAATCATATCAGGCCACCTTCCACTAGAGGGCAGTTTTACATAAACAGAAGTGAATTTGAGGCATCTGCCGTCAGTTTCACCAAAATGCTTAGAAGAAAACTTTGGGCATAAATGCAGTTAACTGGCAGCCTAAACAAGTTCCCATGTCTGAAAAACATTTAAATCTATTTTTTAAAGAGTTTCACTTTATCATCTTATGTATTTTGTTTTACACTGAAACAGAAAGACACAGTTGTATAAAGCTTACAGTCAAATATCATATTCATGAACTGCATTTCACTCCTCCCAGAACCTTAAATGACTACTTTAAAGAGCATTTTTCTACAAATACATGAGTCCTGCAAGTGAGCAATAAGTAGTTTAAAAGAACTAAAGACAGATGTGAAGAAGGATTTTTCTTTTTTTCCACGCTCAATCAGTTTTACCCCCTCACAGCCATCGGGTCTTTGGCAACTCATTAAGGGTTAGGATTGTTCTGCCTGTTTGGAAACCCCAATTTGAAAACCTTTGGACTGAAAAAGTGCATGTTTAGTAGGTTACAGTAAAAACAACAACAACAACAAGCGAGGACTCTCTACAAGTTGCAAATGGCCTGAAAATAACGTCTCAAATTTAATTTCTTCAAATTAAAGCTATTCAAACTCACACATACACACTTTGTTCTCAGTCTTTATTTTCCAGCTTTGAATGATTCATGCTTTAGTCTGGCGTTGAGGTGAAGTTTTAATTGTTTCTTTCTTTGTCATCTGCTCCAAACCGAGCCGTGTTGTCATGTTTCGGCTGTTTGCAGGCAGGAATTGGACACAAACGCAAACTCACTGGAAACAGGACTGAACTCAAAATGGCAGCTTTTATTGCTGAACACTGAAACCTAAACCGGGAGGGACGGACAGACAGAGCAAAACATACAGCATGAGGACAATCACCACACTGACACAGAGAAACACAGGGCTCACATACACTGGGACATAATCAGGGAATGGAAAACAGGAGAGAGACACAGCTGGGAGAGATTGGGGCTAACGAGACAGGTTGAGCAAAGCTGGACACACAAAAATGAGACACAGACCTTCACAATAAAACAGGAAACAATACACAAGGACGCAGACTAAGAAACACAGACTTTACATGGGCAGAACTAAACCTAAACCAGAATAAGCTTGAACATAGAACATCATCATCATCATCATCAAAAAGATCAAGAAAATAACCACAAATATGAAAACTCAAAATACTGGGTCAAAACTGACCCGTGACACGTGTATCTGTTGGCCGTAACTATTCACAGTTTCCTGTCAGACGTCTTTATGAAACTCACAAAACCACATGAGAAGAACAACAAGGGAGACGAAAGTTTACTGATCCTGCAGAGAAACCAGATCAGTGCTGAGAAGACACCAGCAGGATCCCACATTTAGAAATAAAATATATAACTGGCCTTAAATACACAGCATTACATTGATATATTAGTTATATTCTCTCTTAACTACATGTTGCTGAAGGCACATTTGTTTGTTTTTTTCTTTGTTTTTGCAGGTTCTTCACATAAAAATCTTCATGAGGTGCTTTGAGGACTCGGCGAGACCTGCAGCTGCATCGCAGTGGCTGGACTGGTGAAATGCTTCACTTTGGAGTAGATGACGTCTGGCTCTCTTGGAAACTCTGGACATACAAACACAGACAGATCAAACAATGTGAGGATAAGCACCTGTGTACAAAACCAGGCCTGCTTCTTATGTTTATAGATAGTAAACTGACAGAATGGGGAAATGTCAGTGAACACGTCTGGTCAATACCCTAAAGGCCTTTTCTCTAGACTTAAAGTAAAGGTTTTTTTAATCTAATATCAAACTTCAGAAATTTACATTAAAAGTCTTACTACATTCTGTCATGAATGAGCTTTTAATCTGAAAGAACCCCACCAGGAAATGTTTAGTTTGGTAGCAGAGAGTGAGCAGAGAGGGGACTCTGAAGCTGTCACTATTAGCATTAACCTGAAGTCATCATGTGAGCTGTTGAAGCATTAAATCCTCTCCGTGATTATTTTGCCCAGCAGCCTTTAAGTGATTATCACCTTTACTGTGACTATCTACAGTAACTTGGTTGGTTTCATTGGTCATTGATCTCTAATCCAGTTTAATTTAACCTGTTCTGAAGCTTTTAGGACCTCAAATGACTTTCAGTGTTAAACATTAAGTAAGTTTTATGCAAATATATACCAGTAATAGAATATGTTGTACATAACACACACAGCTCCTACATATAGACTCAAGATGAAAACTGAATAGTTTCTGGGGCCTTGTGTCTATTAAAAAACAAAAACACAATGCAGCATGCTAAAGTGTTACTTAGCCAGCAGTAAAAATGTGTCTTTGTAGGAAAAACAGCTGTGACAGAAAAAAATGACCCGCTATTGGCGGTTACACCAGTGCTGAGTCAGCGTGCTACTTTTACTTTGATGCTTGGAGCACATTTTGCTAAATTTATACTCTTATAGCTTCACTTATGTTGAAGCTTCTTTCAGTCGTTTCCTTTTTCACAAGGGGTCGCCATAGCAGATACACCTGTTTCCTTGGACCCACACTTTGTCACACTGCAGAGACATTATCTTTGGCACTGTGGCGTGAAATCATTCTTAGTAACCACACACGAGTTCAGTGTAAACTACGGGGCGAAGCTGCAGATGTTGTTGTTTCACATGCAGAGTTTAAAACATGCAAAACTGTTAATGTTAGTGTGGGACACTTGGAGATGTAGAAAACACATGGTTCATTTATTCATTTAAATTTATATTATACTATTGTTTTGCATGTTATTTGATCAAAAGTGCAATAAAGAGTTATATTTTTTTGTTGCTCAGATCAAAGCAACAAAAAAGCACCCCTGACAGAATGCCCTGAGGGAGACAGTTGAATGCCTTCTCCAGGTCTACAAAACACATGAAGACTGGTTGAGGAAACTCTGACACGCGCATGTAAAAATCCTCGAGAGGATAAAGAGGTCTACACTGTGCCTCCTGCATCTGACGTTTTACTAATAAACTGACTCTTATTTCCCTGGAATGGACTTTCCCAGGGAGGCTGATTAAAGTGATCTCCTATACTGAGCATGCTCAATATCAGCATCTCTCCACCTGCACTGTGCATTGTGTGAGCAGAATACCATCATCCCGTATGCTTTGAGAAAGACCAAAAGTCTTTTTCCATGAAATATTAATGATCAGTAAGACATTTGCTCTTAGATCTGTTGTTTGTGCAGAAAACAGTGAGTATGTGTGTTTAACAGCTCTGCAGTAAAGCTGCAGAAACTGGAAACTGGACGACCACAGAGCTGCTAGTTTCTGTTAAACAGGCTGAAAAACACTGTTCAGCATGTGAAGAACAACACTTACATTGAAAGGCTGCGACTAAGTTTTGAAAAATACATCACTAAAACAAGTTAGCTACGCTAGTGTGAAAGGTGGGCTGCACACCAGACATGTCTCCAATCCTTCAGAAATAGAGACAGACAACTAAACTCTATGTGGGAAGTAAAGTTAGTTTTAAAATATATCGTCCATGAAAACAGCTCTGTGATGATTTCTGCCACTCAGAAGATTAAAATCCTTCAACCAGAATGCTAAATTTATACATATTCCACCTGCCATTCTCTCTCAAGAAACACCATCAGATCTAATTGTGGATGTGGTCCCTGCTGGTGAATAAGGAATTTAATTTATTAGTTGTACTACAAGAAGTCATTCTGTGAGCTTTTGAAAGCCTGAAAGAGAAAAAAAACTGAGTGTGAGTCTCACCTTCAAGTTGACTGTGACTGGTTTGCTCCATCAAAAGAAACATTAACACCACTACAACCACGAGACAGACCGACGCAGCAGTCACCACCATGGGGAGAAGAGAGTAACAATCCAGAGAGGTCAATGTAGAGGTGGCTGCAGGAGGAGCTGTGGCTGCAGGTGGAGGTGTAGCTGCAGACAGAGGTGTAGATGCAGGTAGAGGTGAAGATGCAGGTGGAGGTGAGGATGTAGGTGCAGATGTATTTTTCTCATTCAGCTCCTGTTATGTTTATCTCCACCTCATCACGCCCTGTCCTTTTGGATACTTTCTCTCCTGTTTCACTACCTGAGCTGGTAAAACTAGTGAATTCAGTGAAAGCATCCTCTTGTCCACTTGACATTGTACCTGCATCATTATTCAAAAATGTCTTCCAGGTTATTGGTCCATATGTGCTCACTCTAATCAACCCTTCACTGGCGTCTGGTATAGTTCCGGTCTATTTTAAAAATGCTGCTATTCTCCCACTTTTAAAAAAACCTCAGCTAGACCCCTCTCTTTGGAGCAGCTACAGACCAATCTCTAAATTACCGTTAATCGCTAAGCTTCTAGAAAAGGTTGTGGCTAGGCAACTTATAGCGGCTCTGGACAAACATAACATTTGCGATAAGTTTCAGTCCTGCTTTCGCAGAGCTCACTCCACAGAAACAGCCCTTCTTAGGGTCTCAAGTGACATCCATCCATCCATCCATTCGCTTCCGCTTATCCTTTTCAGGGTCGTGGGGGGTGCTGGAGCCTATCCCAGCTGTCATAGGGCAAGAGGCAGGGTACACCCTGGACAGGTCGCCAGTCTGTCGCAGGGCCAACACACAGGGACAGACAACCATTCGCACTCACATTCACTCGCACATTCACACCTAGTGGCAATTTGGATTTTCCAATTAACCTATCCCCACAAGCTGCATGTCTTTGGACGGTTGGAGGAAGCCGGAGTACCCGGAGGGAACCCACACAAACACGGGGAGAACATGCAAGTGACATTTTGATGAATAATGATGCAGGAAGATGCTCGGTCCTACTTATGTTGGACCTAACATCGGCTTCTGACACTGTTGACCACCACATCCTCCTCGAAAGGCTTAAGCATTAGGTTGTTGTATCGGGTACTGCCTTGAAGTGGTTCTCCTCATATCTACATAACCGATCTTTTTTCTGTGGTGGTCTCCGATTTTAGGTCATCCTCTACCTCCCTTACTTGTGGTGTCCCTCAGGGTTCGGTTTTGGGGCCTTTATTGTTCTTAATATATCTTCTCCCCCTCCAGCATATAATGGGCTCTTTTGAGGACATTTCTTATCACTGTTATGCTGATGATATTCAGTTGTACATCTCTTTTAAGCCCCAGGAGTTATCTAAGCTTCAGCTTTTAAATGACTGCTTAGATTCCATCAAACGTTGGATGGCTGTAAATTTTCTCCAACTGAACGAGGGGAAAACTGAAGTCCTCATATGTGCTCCGGACAGATTTTTATCCCAGATAGTGAAAGCCCTTGGTCCTCTCTCACTCTATGTTAAAATCCTCTATTAGGAATTTAGGTGTCACTTTTGACTCGACTCTCACATTGGATGGGCATGTGAAATCTCTGGTTCGGTCTTGTTTTCATTTAAGAAATGTTGCTAAGTTAAGCCCTATTTTATCTCGCCCTGAACTGGAGATAGCTATACATGCATTTATTTCCTCACGCTTGGACTATTGTAACTCTGTTTATGTGTCTAAGCAAAGGTTCTCTGGATCGTCTGCAGGTTGTGCAAAATGCTGCAGCTGGGCTGTTGACAAAATCCTCCAAGTATTCACATGTGACACTGTTGCTATTTCAGCTACACTGGCTTCTTGTTGAATTTAGAGTACATTTTAAGATCCTGGTCTTGACATTTAGAGCCTTGCATGGACTGGCACCAGCCTACATCTCCGATCTGCTACAGCCCTATGTCCCTTGCAGGTCCCTGAGGTCATCTGATCAGGGCTTACTTGCTATAAAACAGACTAAGATGAGAACTAAGGGTTACAGAGCTTTTGCCACTGTGGCCCCGAGACTGTGGAACTCTCTCCCTCATACATTAAGAACTGTGGACTCGGTAGTTGTTTTTAAAAAACAACTCAAAACTCACCTTTTTAAAACTGCTTTTGGTTAAATTTCTGCCTGTTTTATATTGTCTGTTTTACCCTTTTATTGTTTGTTACCTTATGTGCAGCACTTTGTGACTCTGTCTGAAAGTGCTATATAAATAAAATTGTATTTATTTATTTCTGTAGATGTAGGCGGTGCTGTGGCTGCAGGTGGTACTCATGATATACACTCAACAAAAATATAAACGCAACACCTTTGTTACTGCTCCCATTCCCCATGGGATGGACGTAGAGACCTAAAATTCATTCCAGATACACAATATAACCATCCCTCCCAAACAGTGGTCACAAATCAGTCCAAATGTGTGGTAGTGGGCACATCTGCCATATTGAGATAATCCATCCCACCTCACAGGTGTGCCACATCAGGATGCTGATCTGACATCATGAGTAGTGCACAGGTGTACCTCAGACTGCCCACAACAGAAGGCCACCCTGGAATGTGCAGTTTTTTGCGCTATTGGGGGTCTGGGGACCCAGAACCGGTCAGTATCTGGTGTGACCACCATTTGCCTCATGCAGTGCAACACATCGTCGCATGGAGTCTATCAGATTGTCAATTGTGGCCTGTGGAATGTTGGTCCACTCCACTTCAATGGCTGTGCGAGGTTGTTGGATATTCGTGGGAACTGGTACACGCTGTCGTATACGCCGGTCAAGCACATCCCGAACATGCTCAATGGGTGACATGTCCGGTGAGTATGCTGGCCATGCAAGAACTGGGACATTCTCAGCTGCCATCTGCCCTGAACAATGTGAACCATGATTCATCCGTGAAGCGCACACCTCTCCAACGTGCCAGACGCCATCGAATGTGAGCATTTGCCCACACAAGTCTGTTACGGCGACGAGCTGGAGTCAGGTCAAGACCCCGATGAGGACGACGGGCATGCAGTTGAGCGTCCCTGAGACGGTTTCTGACAGTTTTTGCAGAAATTGTTTGGTTGTGCAAACCAATTGTTCCAGCAGCTGTCTGGGTGGCTGGTCTCAGACGATCTTGGAGGTGAACCTGCTGGATGTGGAGGTCCTGGGCTGGTGTGGTTACACGAGGTCTGCAGTTGTGAGGCTGGTTGGATGTGCTGCCATATTCTCTGAAACGCCTGTGGAGACGGCTTATGGTTGAGAAATGAACATTCAATGCACGGGCGACAGATCTGGTTGACATTCCTGCTGTCAGCATGCCAGTTGCACGCTCCCTCATTGCTTGTGGCATCTGTGGCATTTTGCTGTGAGACAAAACTGCACATTCCAGGGTGGCCTTTTGTTGTGGGCAGTCTGAGGTACACCTGTGCACTACTCATGATGTCAGATCAGCATCCTGATGTGGCACACCTGTGAGGTGGGATGGATTATCTCAATATGGCAGATGTGCCCACTACCACACATTTGGACTGATTTGTGACCACTGTTTGGGAGGGATGGTTATATTGTGTATCTGGAATGAATTTTAGGTCTCTACGTCCATCCCATGGGGAATGGGAGCAGTAACAAAGGTGTTGCGTTTATATTTTTGTTGAGTGTATTATACTCATATAAATCAACCTAAAATGGGAAATAAATTAAAAATAAATTCAATGTAGTCAGAGCTGCCATCCTAACCATCCAAGAACAAAGAAGATTCGAAGCATAGATTTGTTAGAAATGTTTTAAAAAAGGTTCATTTGGTTACCTTGGTTTGTTTTGCAGAAAAGCACTGAAGTCAGAGCTAAAGAGAAATGACACCTGTATTAGTTTAGACTAGAGTACCTCCCACCAAGAAAAGGAAGTTCAAATGTAACTGAGAAGAGTTCATGTCCACTTTAGTCACTCCTTTATATGAAAAATGAAAGACTAATTTGTAGCTGCCATGTCTAAAATAATGTAGCAGTTTTGTAAAAAAAAAAAAAAAAAAAAAAAAGCTGTGTGTCTCTGAGTACTCCACAGTGCAAAGACCTGCCTGTTAAGTTAATATACCTCCAAAATAGGTAATTTCTTTATTTTAGATGTAATCCCTTGGTAAATCATGTTGACTGCAGCCTATTTATCAAGATAAGCAAAGTTGTTTGAGGTAAACTCAGATACAAATACTGTAAATCAATTTATGGCATCAGAGTGATCAGGGTAAACCCACAGTCTGTTAGGTTTTCACATCACGGCATGAAGCGATATTGACCGAGGACCGACTTACAAAGTCTGCCATTAATTTGCATCATTTTACTAAGTAAAATTAAACATACAGATATAAATCTGTCTTTGAAATATTTGCCTTTTTAAATGTGAACCAGATCAGCCTATCAGTCTGTTTACACTGTGCATTTCTGCTCCCACACCTCTAACACCAAGTCTGTAAAGCTGTTCTTTTAGTGATTACTTCATGTTTTCTGTAGTGGATGCATAAGTAACAGAACCACAACTTTTAACTCGTGTGTCCACTTTTAACGTAAGCTGACATAATAACTAATTCAGTGAAGTCAACTGGAAAGATGCAAAAACTCCTTTTAACCCGCTGCCTGGATCCAGCCTGACTTCTTCTTTATGTCTTCTCCTCCATCATCAGCTATTAGTAGACAGTAAAAGTTCCGAACTATAAAAACAAAGAAATTGTCCACTTACAGAGCAGAGCTGTTTCCTTCATTGTCGCCTTGACTGATGTGACCTTTTTCTTTCTTTTTTGTTAGATACACAAAGTAGGCCCCGCCCTCTGACCCCAAATGTTTGTTTTTTCTCCACATGTGTGTGAAATATAGATTCAAACATTGTGAAACTGCTACATGTCTCACAGCACTGAGCTGCTGCGATGTGATTGGCTCATTAAATACTTGCATTAACAACCAATGCAAAATGTGTAATAAAGTGGTCAATCAGGACAGAATAGTTACTCTTCATAAATGTGCATTTATCTTTGCTTTGAATATTCCTTAAAACTGATAAAGGTACTAACATAAACACTCAAACATGCTGTGCCCTTAAACAGGGGAAATAGTGAGGAGAAGTGAAAGAATGGCACGAACACGCAGCTCTCACTCGTCTGTATTGAGTGAAGGAGAAGACGCGCGAATCCACCTACTGGAGCCCCGAGGCATTACCAATGGATTGACGCACAATCAACCCAGGCAAAACTTTCACTACTTATCTCCCTCTACCTTCCCACTGCATAATCTATAGAGCACAACAGTCAAAACAACAAATAAAACAATAATAAAAGCATGACATGAAATATAAGGAACAGAGATGTGCAACTCAAAAACTAATCAAATTTATGATCCACCACAAACATATTGAATAGAAACTCTGCTCATTGAAAGAAGCCTGAAAGAAAAACCTAGGAGTGTGAGTCTCACCTTTGAGTTTCCTTTGAATGTTTCATTCCAGCAAAACAACCAGTAACTCCAGTACAACTACAACACAGGCTGATTGAGCTGTCAGCAACACAGGGAGACGAGATGAACAGCAGAAGATGTAGGTGGAGGTGTGGATGTAGGTGGAGGTGTGGATGTAGGTGGAGGTGTGGTGGTGTCTTCCCCTAAAATAAAGCAAACACAGTCATTAAGTTGTCGTCACATTGTGAATGTTGAAAGCTGCAGAAACACAGACAGGTGAGTGTGTCACCTGTGACAGTGATCCAGCTGGATGGAGACTCTCCATGACCGCTGATGTCACACTTGTAGAGGCCTTCATCAGACCTGGAAACATGCTGGATGGTCATGTGACCTGTAGGCTGCTTCCTGATGAGGGAGCCATCTTTATAGAAAGCAGCCGGGAGCCTGACATCTTGTTCGTGTCTACATCACTTCAGGGCCGTGCAGAGAGGTTTAAAGGGGCGGGTGCTCAAAGTTAAAAAGGGGCACATTGAACCAGGCTGAATAACAACAACACACATTCATCAAGAATCTAATATGAGCAACAAGGCAAAGCAAACATCGCCGATGTTTTACCTGATGGGTACATGGTAAATGGCCTGCATTTGTATAGCGCTTTTCTAGTCCTTAAGGACCCCAAAGCGCTTTACACTACATTCAGTCATTCACCCACAGGCAATAGCAAGCTACATTGTAGCCACAGCCACCCTGGGGCGCACTGACAGAGGCGAGGCTGCCGGACACTGGCGCCACCGGGCCCTCTGACCACCACCAGTAGGCAAACATGGGGTTAGTATCTTGCCCAAGGATATTTGGCATGCAGCCAGGAGGCAGCCTGGGATCGAACCACCGACCTTCTGATTAGTGGCTGACCTGCTCTGCCACCTGAGCTACAGCCACAGTACAATGTTGCTGTTGAGGGGTTTCTGCTGCTCCTGCTGCTGATAGTGCTGGAGGGCAGGGCTGTGTTGATCTGAGACTGTAGACATTAGGAGAGATGGTAGCTGATTAAACAAGTGTCATGAGATAACAAAATGCAAAATGCAAAGATTGGTGACAGCGCTTGGAACCATAAGGCAATAAAAAACTGTGAGAAATAATTTAGGCTCTGCCTGTGAATCACTCTTTGCTTCTCTTCTTCCTTCCATCCCATCATTTCATATATCACTCTCCACTTGCTGTCGATCTGAGAACAAGGCACAACTTGCTATTGCAATAAACTATAATTTAATTATCCACACCTAACAACTCCAGCACTTAATCTAAATGATGACAGAAAAATGTTATAGCACTGCCTTTAGTAGCCTTACACAGCTCCTGCTGTTTCCTCCTCATGTCCTTACCAGGCATGTCTGGACAATGTTATATCATGAGTAATATTTTTTTTAAAAATCCATCTAAATAAAACACACACATGCACGCACACACAGAGACATTTTAGACCTTCTTCAGAATACTGTATATACTATGAGCATCATGGTGCTGATCCAGAATCCTTACATTATTATTTATTACTAGAGCTACAATAATAAAGCAAAGAGGAGGGGGAAGTAATAAATATGAAATAATGTATTTATGATGATTCCATTTGTTTCACTATCCACTCTGTGCAGGGCAAAGCTTATTACATGTTTAAACTGTAGAGATACAATCATTTTACTGCTGTAAAATCCAAATTTTGTCTTATTTAAAATATAAATCTAATATAATCTGCTTCTTAATGTATGTTCTTTAAAATACAGCGTGTGTTTTTTAAAATATTATTATAATGCATAATTATGTGGACATGCATATTAGATCGTTTTTTAGTGAAATATAATCCCTCCAGAAAGGCAGGAAAAGCTCTGTAACTTACTTTAAAACTAAATATGTTCTAAATACTTTAAAACTAAATATGTTCCCTAAAACGGTGACAGAGCTACAGACCCATGACAGCCAGGTAGCCAGCAGCTATGACCAGCACTACTTGTGCAGTTAATAAAAGGACAGATAATGTTTGTCGCGCTGTTGCACACACAGCACGCTCGTTTGTTTCAGTTCGTCAGTTGCAACAAGACAGCTTACCAACGTGTACGTAATAAGCTGATACTCCTGTGTGCTACACACTACTTACTGGTTTTGTCGCATCAGTCTGTGTCTCTGAGTTAACTTGTGTTTCTCCTACAGCTCCGGACCGCAACAAATGCGCGTGCTCTTTGTGAGCTCGTTCCCGGCTCGTAACCAGCGCGTTCTGCCGTCAAGGGCGATCATTGGTTAAATGTGATCATGTGACTGATGCAAGCCAGATCCTTTTATTTAGCAAAACTGTGATTAATAGTTAAATATTATTGTTGAGGGGCACAGACAGGACTCCGCACGCACACACACATTAAAATAATAATAATAATAATTTTTTTTTTTAAAAAGTTGCCTCAACAAAAGGGCACTTTGGGCACCCATCAGGAAAGGGGCGGGTGCTCAAGCCCCTCTAGCCCCCCCCCCCCTCTGCACGTGCCTGCATCACTTATTAGCAAACTGTAAACATTCAACATTTAAAACAAAGAAATTTACTGCTTACAGATTAGACGTAGTAGAGATGCTTCCTCCATCGAAGAATAAAGAAAAAGCAGCAACACTTTTTGTAGCTCAGACAAGCAGCAATAGGAGGCTTCTGCAGCTACAACCTTATGGACGGAGGGGAGGCTTATGTTACAGCTAGAGAAGTCAGGTCACCGATGACCGCAACATGCTCAGACAGCAGCTGCTACTTATACATGACCACCTAATGTGATTGGCCAGTAATTAGCAGTGAAATATTAAATAAATTATTCATTCTCTTAGAGTCAGAAATGTATGTACATTTATCTAACCCTCGGTGTCTCCACCTTGTGTGGGGGACACAGATGAGGTCGTAACATCGTTATATCGTTACGTAAAGCATCACAATTAAAAAGTATGCAGAAAATGACATTTATGGTCAGTGATAATATTTATGTAAACCACATTTTAACAATAGGGATATAAGTATTTTATTAAAAGTTAGTTTGTACTAACTATGTGATCTAAAAGTACCAGATGCTTTCATGATCTTTCAGTGTTGGAGGGCTTGTTGTTGCCATTGAGTGTCAGTAGATGGCAGCACCAGGCTGCGGTTTAATCTTGATCATCAGATCATCAGAGGGACATAGCTGATCTGTGTGTGTGTTTAAACACAATACAAGTAAACTCCCACCGACAAACACCTTTATGTTTCCACACACCATACCAGCGGTCACTTTTAGTCTTGCTACATGTGCTACAAGGGCTGACATCTAACTGAATTTTAAATCCATGGAGGGTTTCTTTCTATTTCTCTTTTGTAAAACCTCCTCAAAGCCAAAAAGGTTTCATCTCCTAGTCCACTGCTCAGGCCTCACACATGCGCATTAGTTTAAAGCAATAGTGAGCACTTTAACATACACAGATGTGGCTCTGATCTGTCATTGGTTTTCTTGGAAACACTTTTACCAGTATAAGTAAATCCATTATATTGTACATAAAGGTGGGCCAAGCATGTGTCCAATGTGTGATAATCAAAGAAAAACCTTTAAGTGTGTAGAAAGAAGAGTTTCATTTCATCATGATAATCATTTTATTTCACAATGAAATAGAAGGACAGCTGTGCATGTACATGACTCCTGTAAGTGAGCATTTGTTATGGTAGCATAAACCGATTAAACAGTTTTCTTTACTGAAGGAATATTTCAAAACTGAGATTTGTGGCCTCCTCCTCTAAACTAGAGAAACTTGTGCGTGCATTTGTGTTCAAAGATTACTGTCCTGTTTTATAGGCTTCAATAAATAATCTCTTTCACACCTGCTAATGCAGAAAAAAATAGCTAAATAGATGGAAAATTTATGAAAAGTGTTATAACATAACATAAAACCTGCAGATACAGTCTGTTTTTTGTTTGTTTTTAAGACAGTTTATCAACAAGATATTAAAAGAATATCAATTAGCTGTAGAGCACAGAGACGTCTGCTCACACACCCCTATTTGGAAAAAAAAAGGTCATCCTGAACCATGATGGAGACAAAGAAGAGCAGCTGTACATTTTATAGTTGCTTCTTCTTGTTTCTCTTTGATGTTGATTTCTCCATGAGTGACATCTTCTGTTCTCACTGCCGAGTCGACTGCAGCTGCATCACTCTCTGCATAAGAAAACACATAAAGTGAGCATCAGTGCAGGCAGTACAGTCCTATAGATACTGCTGCTGTTACATTAATGATGACATAAAAATCATTCAGATTAATTATGCGCCAATATTTTGTGCAGGATTCAAATGCGACATGATGGAAAACTGATCAGATCCAGCAGCAAACATCAGCACACTACTGCAGGTAAAAATCATTACAACTAATAAATGTCTTGTTTATGTTTCTTAAATTTATGCGCTTTTTAAATGATAAAAACGTGTTATTGTCGTTATTATTTATTTAGTATTTTCTTAAAAAGTCATGCTATGAACAGTAAACACAGCCAAACATCAGAAAACAGAAAAATGTAAAAAGTAGTAAAAGTCAGTGGCACCAAAGAATAGAAAGGAGAGAAACAACTAAACCTGTCCTGTGGGTTTCTTTTAAACCACCATATCCTAGATTTAAGCACAACATGTCATTTTTCCCCCCCCACTCTCAGTTTTATTTTCACAGCGCCAAATTATAACAGCTGTTGCCTTGAGGTTCTTTCTGTTAGCTGGCGCTAAATAAGCTAAATTAGCGTTTTTAGCTTAGCTTGCCCTGGATTCAGCTTTAAAAAATATGATCGACTGTTTCCAGTAGAGTTCCATCATCTTGTCATCTTTTACCCTCTCAGAGCACCGTGTGTTTGAGTGTCCAGACCATTGCATTTTAGATTTATTCATGTCTTACACATCATCCCAACTCTTTGGGTAACTGAACAACTTTAACTAAAGTGAATAGTTAGTCTAATTCATTACTGTGCCCTGTTTGAAATTAAATGTTTAGCACACAAGGAACAACAACTCACCATTAACAGACTTCTACAAACACAGAGCAACCAGCATGTGATCTACAGCATGATTGTAGGCTTTGACTAAGCTTTTAAAATATGTATCACTAAAATGATCTATACATTCTCTTAACCACTGATCAGGAAGCAGGAGGGCTGGAGCTTCTCCCTGCTGGGATAGTATGAAAGGCGGGCTGCACATCAGACAGGTTTCCAGTACATCACAGGGCTAAGAAAGACAACTTAGCAATCTTACACGCCTACATCTAATTTGAAATCACTAGTTAACACCTATCATGTCTAGACTGTGGGAGGAAGAACTCAACACTGTGAACTGTTTTAAGCCGCACCACGTTTTAGTTTGTAACCATGAAAACAGGTCTGTGATGGTTACTGCCACTCAGAAGAACAACCAGAATGCTTTGCAGTTTGTTACTTCCTAATGCAGGCCTTCATCTCCTCCTGAGCCAAAAGAAAAATAACTATCAGAACATTTGATATCTGCACATTAAAGCCCATGACCTTTGTTCTCATTTTGTCTGAATGTCTATATTTAATAGTACAAAAGACACAAATTATATGTGTTACGACCCGACTCGAAATGACCGTAACAAGAGCGGAGTGTCCCGTGACTTCCCACGCCCAAACAGACACAGCCACAGCATCGGACTTTTAACAACAATTTATTCACAACAATGACACTCACAGTAGTGGAAGTGTATGATTTCAGGGTGAGCTAAGGCCAACACAACAAACAAAACTCAACCTAGGCTTCGGTTCCCCTCTGACCTGTTCAGGGAAAAGAAAACAAAGAAATGACACAAATAACACAGTCTGACCTCCCTGGTCTAAGAACACAGGAGAAAAGGCTTCCCAAAATAATCGGCAGCTCACCCCTACTTGCTCCGCACTTCACACACATGTCTGACTTTAACTAAGTAGCTATGGCTGCGGCTGCGGATGCGGCTGCGGCTGCTCCGTCTGGACCTGAGGCAAGTGCATGGGAAGTCTGCCAAACCCCACACCGCAGCGCTTCAGTCGTCCGTTTATAGTTCACGTCCACAGCAGGAACCAGTTACATCAGGCCGTTCCTTAGGTCCACCAATCACAGCCGAGCCCCTGCACAGGTGAATTTGCATACACACATTAAGAAACAAACAAACCAACAACACATACACGTAACAATATGTTTGATACCTTAAATTACGATTTGATTTAAAGAGCACCTTATGGGCAGTATATGACATGGTGGTTAGCACTGTTGCCTTATAGTAAGAAGGCCCTAGATTCAAATCCACCTTTTGTGTGGAATTAGCATGTTCTCTTTCTTTTATACTCTCCAGGTCCCTCTTCAAAAACAAGCATTAATAGAGTTAGGCTAACTGATGATTAACTGTGAATGGTTATCTGTCTCTGTGGCCTGTCCAGAATGTACCTCACCTATCTGGGACAGCCTCCAGGATATTTATAATAAAGAAAACTCCACAGAGCTGCTTTTAACCAAGCTTCAGCTTTCCTTTGGATATTGTTTAAAATTGAAAAACATACTAACGTAAAACATTCATGGAACACATAAAGAGTGAAAGTCTCACCTTTAAGTTTGCTTTCAACATGTCGTTCCACCAAAACAACCAGTAACATCACTAGTAACACAACACAGACTGTTCCAGCTGTCAGCAACACGGAGACAAGTGGAGAGGAACCAGCAGAAGAGGCAGGTGGAGGTGTGGATGTAGGTGGAGGTGTGGTGGTGTGTTTGTCTAAAATAAAGCAAACACAGTCATTAAGTTGTCGTCACTGTCATGGTCCGGGTGAGCACGGGGTTTTTCCACTCCGCTGGGTTCTACCTTCAGGCAGAGACTCCAATCAGCTTCCACACCTGGTTCCAATCAAGTCACCTGCATATAAGACCAGCATTCACAACAGACCTCTGCCAGATCTTCTGCTAACCCATGTCAGTGCTAGGCTGCGAACCCCTTGTGAGAACCCTCAACTACTGCTTTTCCCTCACCGTGTTTTTCTTTGTCATAGGACCCACCTGGCAGTCACGTTTCCCGAACTACTCTCATCTCCGCCTGGACGCTGGTTCTGTCATCTGGTTTCTTCCTCTCCACCATCGGACTACACCTGCCTGCCTCCCTGCCAAGTCCCTCACTCCACGCATATTCTGGATCCTCTCTGGACACTCCTCACCCGGAACCCCCTGGACACCCCTTCCTCGCATGACACTTTAAACCTGCAACGCGTAAGCCCTAACCTCCATAGCCTAATCCTGCAGCTGTGATTCACTGGACTGCCACTGACTACTTGTCTCTTCTCATTATAGTGACTGCGTACCTCCATCCAAGCCGCTGCCCCTTTTTCCATCCGTGAAATCCAGCACCTAGCCATAGCACTCAGTTTCATGTTCACAGTTTGGCCTCACAGTTCACAGTTCATAGCATTTCATAATTCATAGCATTCATAGTCTCCTGTTGTGTAATTTCACTAGACACTTGTAAATAAAGCACTGTGTTCACGCCCGTTTGCCTCCCTCTGTGTCTGCATTTGAGTCCACACCCACAGCCGGGCCCTCTCGGCCGTAACAGTCACATTGTGAATGTTGAAACCTGCAGAAACACAGACAGCTGAGTGTGTCACCTGTGACAGTGATCCAGCTGGATGCAGACTCTCCATGACCGCTGATGTCACACTTGTAGAGGCCTTCATCAGACCTGGAAACATGCTGGATGGTCATGTGACCTGTAGAGTCTTTCCCAGTGAAGACGCCATCTTTGAAGAAAATAGCTGGGAGGTTGGAGGGAGTGGTCTTTGTTTTACAGAGCAGAGTGACGTCATCTCCCTCCATCACAGGGAGGACAGGACTCTGCAGGATCACTGATCCACCTCAACACAGAGACAAACTACAGCATTTCATCCATTTACACACAGCTTCATCAACACTAACTCCACACACTCAGCTTACCAGTGACTGTCAGGTTAACCATGTTACTGATGGGACCCTCTCTGGACTCACACCAGTAAACTCCACTGTCCAATGGGTCGATGTAGCTGATGTTACAGGAAGAACCATCTGCTACTCCCCACTCCTCACACTCAGCTCTGGTGTCTGTGCTTGTGTTTCTCCTCAGAGTCCATCCAGCAGAGCTGTCGTCCTCCTCACAGCTCAGAGACACAAAGTCTCCTTCAAAGGCCTGAGACCTGCTGGGACTCACAGTCAGACGAGCTGTGAGGGTTAAAATTAAATATTTAATTGTTTAGCAAAGTAATAATTAAACTATTTTTTCTGTGGTTAGGGCTTCCACCTTAAAGATGTTAGATTAAGCCAAGAAACAAATATTTGAAATATTTAAAAGAAATCACTGACCTTGGTTTGTTGTCCAGTAAAGCATTGAAGCCATAACTAAAGATAAATGACACTTAGGTTAGTATTTAAAATAATAGAGAACTGAGGTTTATTTAGCTCATTTTCAAAAGCTAGAACTGGAAAAAAACAAGGCAGAGATGATAATAACTCTTTTTTGAAAGGAGATTTTAGCTTTATTCATAGATCTCTGGTCCACTCACATTATTGTGCAGTCACGGAAATGTGCTACATGTGTTACACGTCCTCTCTGAATACTCCACAGTCAAAAAATGCTTTTTTATTAATAGTTAGTCTGATTATAATTAGAAATGGGAAACATTGTAACTCTGAGCATGAAGTCATGTGTCCACTTTAAAGTTAAGCTGATATAATAACTAACTAAACTCTGTCAAGTTCACTGGTTCACAGGGTAAAATTTCCCCTTTAACCTGCTGTTCAGTCCATTCAGCCTTTTTTCTTCTCCTCCATTATTGTTTATTAACAGAACAGACAGTAAAAATTCAACATTTAAAAGAAAGATATTCTTCACTTACAGAGCAGAAATAGTAGAGACGCGTCATCCATTGTCCTCTTGACTGATGTGGCCTGTTTTCTCTTTTTGTCACAGAGCAAACCCTGCCCTCCTCCCCATATGCTTTTTTTTTGTCTATATGTAAGATGTGTGTAACAAGTATATTAAACTAGAAAATCAAAAATGTTGTTGAACAGAAAATAGTAAAACAGCAGAATCTCCAATGTTTAGAATGTTTTTGCTCTTTGAAAAACATCGACTCGTTTTGAATTTGAAGCACTGCACAAACTGAGAACTGTGGAGACCAAGTGACAGTTTTTCCCACATATATATCTTTAGTTGCTCAAAACATACGAGCCTCCTTTTTAGAAACTGGTCTGTGCCCATAATCATGTTTGCAGTCTGCATTCATGTTGTTTTACACCAGTTTTGACCATCTAAATGCTGAAGCATTAGACCAGACTATGTTTTTACAATCTTCTCTGATGTTGGTGAGCCTGTGTGAATTGTGACCTCAGTTTCCTGTTCTTAGCCGTTATTACGTCCTTTGTGCTGTGCATACTGTGCTCTTCTGCATACCTTGGCTGTAATGAGTGGCTATTTATGTTCCCTTACTATTAGCTTGAAGCAGTCTGACCTCTCTCATCATCACTTTTCAGACAATTCTCTGTAAACCGTATAGATGGTTTTGTGGGAAAATTCCAGTAAGTTTCTGAACTACTCAGACCAGCCGGTCATTCTGATGTTCACTTGGGACCAAGCATGGAAATATCTGTACTTCTAATGCTGGTGTGCGCTTTAATAGCATGTTCATTTGAGTGTTCATTTCTTTATATATGTTTGCGTGCCTACCTCTGAGTGTCTCAGCCTTTTGTGGGGACAGAAATGAGCTGTTGTGAGTTGCAGGTGAAGCTATATTAGCCATGGCTGTGGTTTGAGACTGATATGAATATAAATGTGAGAGTAACAGATACCACACGGTGGCTCATCAGTGTGAACCGGGGGCACAAAAAGTACCAGTATATTTAAAGGGTTAACATTAAAAGTTAAAGATGTATATCATTTAATGTGACATTATAGGGAAAAATAACTAATGTTTGTGTAAAAGAAAATATTTGGCCTAATATCATTTTTGTTCACTAAACAGGTGGATACATGCCACAACATTAGAACAACCGACAAGTACAGTTAATGACATTAAGAGCACTCCCCCAGCAGGAGAGTTTACCCCATTACACCAGAAAACACTCAGGACACAGGCTCCAATCTTCTATGGCCTCATTACTGCAATGCTCTAACACTACATAAAAAAAGATTAACAATAATTGCATTAAAACACATCTTATTGTTTGAGATAATTATAATTTCAAATATATATATTTTTTAAATATAAAAACCTGTTTTGCACTGTGTGATCTGAAAGTGCTGTATGCTGTGAACTGAATGCTGGCAGCACAGCACATACATAGGAGGACTGAAGTGTACAGGAATATACTCTGGAAAAAAAGAAAAGCATCCTGCAAAAGTAAACCAAGCCTTTCCCAAGGCAAAGAAATGGGATATTCTTCAATGACCAAGTCAGTCAGTTGATCTCAGCCCAAAAGAGCCACTTTTCAGTTTCAGTTTTTTTCAGTTTTCAGTTTTATTTGTCATATGCAAGTTAGCACAGGGTCAACATTGCAATGAAATGTGTTTGACGAGCAGCAGTCACTCAGCAGCATAGTACAGTAGGAGAAAATATAATAAAATATAATAAAATAAAATAAAATAATAAAAAAATAGAAAAATAGTAAGGAGCAAAATATTAGAGAGACATGGTAAAAAAGAAAAGATGACTAAATATATATGTATCTACAAATATAAATATATGTACACCAGTGATTAAATGAGAAAATCTTGAAAAGAAATATGACGGGAGGGCAGATGGGATATTGCACAGGAATGAGCAGCACTTTTCAGTTAGTAGATACAAAACTGAAGACAGAGAAAGTCACAAAGAGCAAATCAACACAGTAAATGCCTGACAAAGTTTGTCAAGGATGAAAACAGCATCTGGTGATGTGCATGGGTGATAGACTTCAGGTACTCATTATTCAGGACTTTAGGACTTCAGGCCAAGTAAAACCTGTGCTTCTATTTAAAACAATGTAACTTTGTCTAATTACCTTTGAGCCTCTTAAAATGGGGGATTGCTCATAAAAATCGCTCCAATTCATAACCAATGAATGCCATGCGGCTGTTAAACCATTAAATTAAAGCTGGAAGTTTGCACGTCAGTCACATTTTGATTGTATTGTCAAATATGTTGTGGTGGTGTACAGAGGCAAAACTGAACTCTCCTCTAAATTATGTCCATAACTATAACACCCACTGCTGCTGATAACACACAACTCTGTTACTGTGACAACTTTATTTAATAAAGTGCATTAAATAAGAAACACAACACATAAAGTATCAGAACATAGTTCATGACATTTCTTTACAATAAAAACTAGTTACAAGTTGACAAAATACATTCAGATAATTCAGAGACACCCTTTCCTCAGATTAATGAAGACAATGTCTACACTACAGTCACAGACCTTACAAGACAACAATGAACTGATAACTGATAATGAAGAAACAAAAGTTTTTACAGCACAATGTTTGTCGAAGGCTGTGTGGAGGTGAGATAAAGACCCAAAGTGCAGGCACAGGCTGACATGTGAGTGAGCTTTTATTGAAGGAGAGTCAGTGTTGGGAAGGTTACTTTTAAAATGTATTCCACTACAGATTACAGATTACATGCCCCAAAATGTATTTTGTAACGTATTCTGAATACTTTGGATTACTTAATATATTATCAAGCTTTTTACAACTACATGAATGTACTATTGCTGTGTGATTTATTACTTTTACTGAAGGCTACTCATGATACCAACACCAACTAGATGTTTAAATCTTAATATAAAATGAGTAACAGTAGGGTGGACATTAGGTAAAGCTGCACTTGTTGCAGTGATCTTGTATAGAAAACTATTTGGCGCGTATATAAAACAGGTCCGCGGCTCTGAACCGTAGTAAAGGGACCTCTGGCTAATACGTCGGGCTCGTAGCCAAAAACTAGCTTTACTTTGTTGTGTGGGTCAACTTTTCTAGCGAGAGACAGAGAGAGGCGTTGAAAGGCTGCTCCAACGGGACTTATTGTTTCGGAGGAAAACACGAACACAGCGTACAGTCGAGTCTTAATAGCTTACTTACAACTGGGCTCGTCAGGCACTCTCTTTGGCTGCAGTGGTTATTATTATATTTACATGCTCCGGTTTTTGCTCGGTGACAACTTGTACTTTTTGGCTCTCCTTTTTCTCCCTCCTCGCACTCACAGACACATAACGGGTATGTCAGCACGGACTACACTGCCCATGAGGTTACATTCTTTAGGGCTATGCTTGTAACACTCTGCCTGTTGCCTTCATCCATCCATCCATTCACTTCTGCTTATCATTTTCAAGGTCGCGGGGGGTGCTGGAGCCTATCCTAGCTGTCATAGGGCGAGAGACAGGGTACACACTGGACAGGTCGCCGGTCTGTCCCATGAAACCCATGAATAACCAATGATCAGGACATAGAACTTAAACATAAAACACTGGAAAACACCCAGGACCATGACAGTTCGTGAGCTGGTAAAACACAGTTTCACGTCAGGTGTAGTTCCTACAGATTTTAAACATGCTGTAATCAAACCCATGGTTAAAAAACCTGCTCTTGATCCTACAATTCTTGCAAATTGCAGGCCTATCTCCAAACTACCTTTTCTTTCCAAATTTCTTGAAAAGATGGTTCACAGCCAATTAATGACATTCCTGGAAAAACTTAAATGTTTTAGAGGTTCCAGTCCGTTTAAACAATTTCATAGCACTGAATCAGCCCTTTTAAAGGTTTTTAATTACATACTGACTCTGAGGACTGTGTTGTTCTTGTGTCTTTAGATTTGACAGATGTGTTTGATACAGTGCATCATGCCATTTCACTCACTTGTTTTGAGCAATGGGTGGGCATTAGGGGCACAGCACTGGCGTATAGAAGGGCGCAGATCAGTTTAATGCTGGGTTGTGCTGTAATAGTTATCCTCGGTCAGAAGGAGAAGCTGACATCCAGGGAGTAGATTGTAACAGGTGGAATTTATTTGCATTCAGATTGGTGGTACAAGGAGATATGGCATAGTGTAGGAGGATGTAGAGGGGTGATGCGGGGTGGTTTCTGCGATCAAGAACAGGAAAAGCATTGGAACATGAATACAGATTAAAGGGTAAGAAAGCTAGCCATGAATTTCTCTACAACAACTATGCTATGGTTGAGCATCAGTTTGACAGTGTATACATTTATTAAAGCACTACCTAAATTGAGCCACAAGATTGAGGCAGTTAGCAGTCAGCCCTCTAGTTAACCACTACGTAATACAATAATATTACAGCACACAAAGTTATGTGAATTGGTAAAGGGAACAAATAAAGCTGGAACAAGGCCAGAAACTATCAAATAACTGAGCCACCATAGCTATCATTAACTAGCACATATGCCAAAGGTAGATAAAACCAATGCGCACAAGTAATAGAGTAGAGCATCTTAAACATGGACTGCTAACTCACACACCATTCACAACAACCACGGGATGGGCTATTCGTTTTTCTTCCCAGCAGCTCTCTTCTCCTCTCTCATCAGCCCAGGAACAAGTCAGGCTATCTCAGGGGTCCCATGAATCTCACAGAGGCTGCTGGGTAATGTAGTTGATGCTTACACTGACTTTTCTACCACCGCAGTGGTTCAGGTCCTACTTTGCCAGGCAAACTTTTTGTGTTAGTCTCTGTGACCATGTGTCGTCCTCCGCTCGTCTCTTGTGTGGTGCCCCACAGGGCTCAGTTCTCGGCCCCCCTTCTCTTTTCTTTGTATCTGCTCCCTCTTGGTTCTATACTGAGAAAACACTGCATTGCATTTCACTTCTGTGCTGGTGATTGTCAGATTTATGTCCCTCTAAAGAAAAAACACACAGCCTTTACTTCAGTGTCTTGATGACATTAAGGTTTGGATGTCTTTTAACTTTTTAAAATTCAGCGACAAAAAACCCCCAATGTGTATTTAGATTCCTTGGCCCAGTATAATAAACCAACTGTCACAAACCTGGGCGTCAAATGGACTGTGATCAGTGTCTTCACAGTCAGATTAAGATAGTGGTAAACTCAAGCTTCTTTCAGCTCAGGCAGCTGGCTAAAATAAAGCCAATTCTTTCACGGCAGCACTTTGAGACAGTTATCCCCGCCTTTGTTAGCACTCGGCTGGATTACTGTAATGCACTTCATTGGATTGGATAATACTTGTGTTTTAACAGTGGAGATATAAGTATTTTATTTATTTTTATAAATAATTTATTTATAAAAATAAGTATAAAAAGTATGTGGTCTGAAAGTACCAGATGCTTTCAGATTATCTTTCGGTGTTGGAGAGCTTGTTGGTGCAATTTAGTGTCAGTAGATGGCAGCAATGTCCCTGTAGAGGCTAAGCCTATGCTTGAAGCCACTGAGGTGGTCGTTAACGGGGGTGACGCGATGTCACTGGTATGGATGAATTAGGTAAAAAGTCCAATAACTCCAGCAGTACTTATCTTGTCCCTTTTGGTCTTTATTCCCATATCATCTTAACATAACAGCGCAACGGTCACAAACTGTTTGCCTTCTTACAATTAATGACACACCTGACGCCGATTATGTGCGGCGTCAGGTGAACAAAACAGAAAAAGGTGACCTCTAGCGACCACATAAGGTATTAACCCAAGAATGGCTTCTACAGTCCCTCTTGATCATCAGAGGGACATTGCTGATGTTTGTGTGTGTGTGTGTGTGTGTGTGTGTGTGTGTGTGTGTGTGTGTACACACACACACACACACACACACACACACACACACAAGTAAACTCCCACCCACAAACACCTTAATGTGTCCACATGGCATACCCGTGGTCATTTTTGGTGTTGCTACATTTGTTACAAGAAAAATCCATGGAAGAGAAAGAGTAATGGGTACAGAAAAAAAATCAAAAGCAACAAAACCAAGTTTCATCTCTGAGTCCACTGCCCAGGCCTCACACATGTGCTTATAGTTAAAGCCATACCAGCTACCATCCATTACTTTAGCATACACAGATGTGGTTCTGAGGAATCTGTCATCAGTTTTCTTGGAAACACTTTTACCAATACAAGTAAATCCATCATATTGTACATAAAGGTGGGCCAAGCATGTGTCCCGTGTGTGATAAACAAAGAAAAACCTTTAAGTGTGTAGAAAGAACAGTTTCATTTGATCATGATAATCATTTTATTTCACAGTGAAACAGAAGAACAGTTGTGCATGTACATGACTCCTGTGTATGATAGCATAAACCGATTAAACAGTTTTCTTCATTTAAGGAATATTTCTTAACCGAGAACTGTAGTCTCCTCATCCAAACTAGAGAAACTTGTGTCATCGTTCAAAGATTACTGACCTGTTTACTGGCTTTCACACCTCCAAGCAACCCAAAATGCTGCAGACAGACTCCTAACACGTTCCAGCAAGTGAGCTCACATTATTGCATTTATTGCAAGACTAAAGACTAGGATAAGGGGAAGGCCCACTCCAGCTCCTTTTAGCTGGCTCCTTAAAAAGTTAGAGAAACTGCTGTGAAATATAAGTGCCTATAAACATTTAACTGTTATTTGGTGAGGTGGGGTTTTGTGTATTGTGTATAGCCAGAGCCCACTGCCATATTTTTGAGTTCCCTTCAGGTAGTCTGGCTTCCTCCCCCAATCCAAAGACATACAGTTAGTGGGTTAAATGATGATTGTAAAAGGAGGGTGTAAATGCGAGTGCGAATGGTTTTCTGTCTCTCTGTTTTAGGCCTCGGGCCACCCAAATGACCCTGAATTGCACAAATGGAATAAAAATGGATGGTAAGATGGATAATATATGAAACGTTTCAGATCACATAACATCTGCAGATACAGTTGTTTTTCTTTTTTCTTTTTTAACACAGTTTAACCACAAGATATAAAAAAAATCACAATCTTATGGTCCGTTTGGCCTCTCAGGGCCACCGTACAATCTCAATAAAATATAGAAGACTGCTCACACACCCCTATTAAAAGTCATCTTGAACCATGATGGAGACAAAGAAGAGCAGCTGTACATTTTTGCCTCTTCTTGCTTCTCTTTGATGTTGATTTCTCCATGAGTGACATCTTTTGTTCTCACTGCTGAGTCGACTGCAGCTGCATCACTCTCTGCACAAGAAAACACATAAAGCGAGCATCAGTGCATCAGTGCAGGCAGTACAGTCCTACAGATACTGCTGCTGTTACATTAACGATGACATAAAAATCATTCAGATTAATCATGCTCCACCTTTTTGTGCAGGACTCAAATGGCAATAGATGCAAAACTGATGTCAAACTGCTGCAGGTAAAAATCATTACAACTAATAAATGTCTTGTTTATGTTTCTTAAATTCATGTGCTATTTAAATCATAAAATCTTGTTATTATGGTTATTATTTATTAAGTATTTTCTTAAAAGGTCAGACTATGAATAGTAAACACAGCCAAACATCAGGATAGAGAAAACGAAGTAAAAAATCAGTGGCATGAAAGAATAGAAAGGAGAGAAACATCTATACCTGGTATAGATCCAGAGGGTAGATTCCTAATCATTAAATTATCTATACTTAACAAAAAGCTATGTATTGTTGATATATATGGCCCAAATGTTAATGACACCTTATGTGGTTCTGGGGGTACTCTGCCTCCGCGCTGGGGCTCTGGCTTGGGTCTGTGGGGGCTTGGTTACTGGTTGGTGTGTTGTCGGGGTTGTGGGTGTGTGCACGCGGGGCCAGCGTACAGGACCTCTGGTGTCCTGTACGCCAGAAATGGGGTCCTCTTTAACTGGCGGGGAAGTTGCCACATCCTTGCAGGAGCTCCAGCTGGTGGGGGAAAGCTATAGTAGAGGTGGAGAATGAACTCAACCTGGGTGTCTGTTGTCTCATGTAGTCTGGGAGATGATTGGATAACGGGGTGGGTGCAGTTTCCTCTGTGGTGGGGTTGGGGGGGCCGCCTCGGGCTCTGTGGGGCTTGGTGGTGCTGCTACTGTTTGCCCCGATCCGAATGGGTCTTAGACTCCATCTCTCTGGGAATACCTCCACAGGTTTGGGAGGTTATTTCCCCCCCACCACACTCCCTGCCGGTGGCTGATGCCCCTCAGCCATCAGTGCATTGGTAGTTCTCGGTGTCTGGGGCTTGGCGTTCAGGTATGTACCGCCTCACTTCTGGTGGCTGCTTGGTGGGGCCTGGTGCCTGTGGCTCAGTCGGGCCCTTTCCGGGGGGTGGGGGGCCCTCAGACCCTGGGCATCTGGGCTCGGTTTGCTCTGGCACAGCAGGCGTAGCCGCTGCTGGCAGATCCTAGCCTTGTCACCACAGCCCCCTGTAACGATGAGCTCTCATTGTCACTTACTGGGTCTGTTGACCCAGCGTTTTAAGTTTTAGTTTATTTGGATGTTGATGTTTATTTTTAAGTTCTTAAGGCTAGCTAAGTTAATTTGTTCATTAGATTCCCCTTTTGTTTTCTACCCCTGTATTTAGGGTTCCCTCACCCTTTATGTGTTTCAGGCTGCGTGTCTTATGTTATCCAGTTCCTGTTGTCATGTCTGCTTTCCATTCTGATTCCTCTTTTATTGTGAAAGTCCTTATCCTATGTGCAGTGTGTCTAGTTTTGCTTCGCCCTGTTTCGTTAGGTCTGATTTGTCCCAGCTCTGTTCCCACCTGTTCCCCATCCCCTCATTATCCTCCTGTGTGCATTTAGTTTGTGTTTTCTCATTCAGTTTTTGTCAGGTCGTCTGTTGTTCCTTTTCATGTTTTCCTGTTGTCAGGATTTTCCACATTCAAGGTTTCGTTCTTTGATTTTTGTGTTCAGCATTCAATTTTGCCAGTTTATTTCTATGTAGTTTCTCCCCAGTGTGCATGTGCCTTTTTGTTTTTGTACCTTTTAATCAGCCATATTAAACAGCTCACCTTTTGTTAATATTCAAGGTTAGTCTCACGTTCTTTCGTGTTTTAAATAAATACTTAAATAACACAGTACGGTGGCACGGTGGTTAGCACTGTTGCCGCACAGCAAGAAGGTCCTGAGTTCAATTCCACCAGTTTGCATGTTCTCCCTGTGATAGTGTGGGTTCTCTCCGGATACTCCGGCTTCCTCCCACCGTCCAAAGACATGCAGCTTGTGGGGATAGGTTGATTGATTAATCCAAATTGCCACTAGGAGTGAATGTGAGTGTGAATGGTTGTCTGTCCCTGTGTGTTGGCCCTGCGACAGACTGGCGACCTGTCCAGGGTGTACCCCGCCTTTCGCCCTATGACAGCTGGGATAGGCTCCAGCGCCCCCCGCGATCCTGAAAAGGATAAGCGGAAGCGAATGGATGGATGGACTTAAATAACAGTAAATACTTAGTATTTACTGCACACTGCAGTGTGAGACTGAAGTGCTCTAACAGGGTGATATGGTACTACAAGGTCATTAAGATAAGATGGGGCCTGATTATTTAAGACCTTGTATGTGAGGAGCAGGATTTTGAATTCAATTCTGGATTTAACAGAAAGCCAAAACAGGAGAAATCTGCTCTCTCTTTCTAGTCCCTGTCAGGACTCTTGCTGCAGCATTTTAGATTAACTGAAGGCTTTTCAGGGAGTTTTTAGGACATCCTGATAATAATGAATTACAGTCGTCCAGCCTGGAAGTAATAAATGCATGAACGAGTTTTTCAGCGTCACTCTGAGACAGGATATAATTTTAGAGATACCAGAACCAAGGCTGTATTTGAACTGACTGACCACAGACCTGCTTTCATGAAACCCCCGTAACCATAGAAAGGTTGTCAGAGAAACTCAAAAAATCATTACATTTCCTCAAGTGAAGTCCACAGTTGAAGGATTTGTGACTAATAAAATTGTGCAGAACTGATTAATAATTTAATGTTTGCGTGTGTATGTGTGGCCTGCAGTAAAATTTGAGCAGCTTCTGAGTTTTCATCTGAAACAGGAAACTGGATGATCACAGAGCTATTAGTTCTGAAAATACTGTTTGCACACAAGGAACAGGACTCACCGCTACAGACTTCTACAAACACAGAACAGCTACTGTGATCTATGGCATGATTGTAGGCTTTAAATAAGCTTTTAAAAATATGTATCACTAAAATTATCCATACATTTTCTTAACAACTGTAGCGGGAGAACTGGAGCTTATCTCCACTGGGATAGTGTGAAAGGTGGGCTGCACACCACACAGGTTTCCAGTCTGTCACAGGACTAGGAAACACAACTTAACAATCTATCCAATTTGAAATCATTAGTTAACACCTATCATGTCTTTAGACTGTGGGAGGAAGAACTCACTCAGCACAGTGAACTGTTTAAACTGCACGTTAGTGTGAGGTGAAGAGATAGTCTTCTTTGCAGTGGAAAGTTTTAAACCTTGTGGTCTTTAACCATGAAAGCAGGTCTGTGATGGTTATTGCCACTTAGAGGAACAACCAGAATGCTTTGCAGTCTGTTACTTCCTCATACAGACCTTTATTTTGTCTCATTGCTGTTTTGGGCCTCCTCTTGAGCCAGAAAACAATCAGAACATTTGATATTGGCACATTCAAGCCCGTGACCTTTGTTCTAATTTCTTCTGAATGCCTATATTGAATATGATAGAAGACATAAAATATATGTTTGATAGCTAAGATTACTTTATTATTATTATTAGTTTAAATATAAAAAGTACCTTTTGGGCAGCATTTGACATGGTGGTTAGCACTGTTGTCTTGGAGCAAGAAGACCCAGTATTTGAATCTACTATCTGTCTGGAGTTTACATGTTCCCTCTGTTTTTGTGTGAGTGCTCCTCCAAAAACATGCACTTAATAGAGTTAGGTTAACTGATGATGTCCAGGGTGTAGCCCACCTACCTGGGATACTCTCCAGACCCCCTGCTACTCTAACTGGACAAGCGAATGGATGGATATTAAGTAATAAGAAAAACTCCACAAAGCTGCTTTTATACAAGCTTCATCTTTTCTTTGAATATTGTTAAAATTGAAAAACATACTAATGTGAGACGTTCATGCAACAAAAAGAGTGGAAGTCTCACCTTTTAGTTTCCTGTCAACATGTCGTTCCACCAAAACAACCAGTAACATCACTACTAACACAACACAGACTGTTCCAGCTGTCAGCAACACGGGGACAAGTGGAGAGGAACCAGCAGAAGAGGCAGGCGGAGGTGTGGATGTAGGTGGAGGTGTGGTGGTGTGTTTGTCTAAAACAAAGCAAACACAGTCATTAAGTTGTCGTCACATTGTGAATGTTGAAAGCTGCAGAAACACAGACAGGTGAGTGTGTCACCTGTGACAGTGATCCAGCTGGATGGAGACTCTCCATGACCGCTGATGTCACACTTGTAGAGGCCTTCATCAGACCTGGAAACATGCTGGATGGTCATGTGACCTGTAGGCTGCTTCCTGATGAGGGAGCCATCTTTATAGAAAGCAGCTGGGAGGTTGGAGGGAGTGGTCTTTGTTTTACAGAGCAGAGTGACGTCATCTCCCTCCATCACAGGGAGGAGAGGACTCTGCAGGATCACTGATCCACCTCAACACAGAGACAAACTACAGCATTTCATCCATTTACACACAGCTTCATCAACACTAACTCCACACACTCAGCTTACCAGTGACTGTCAGGTTAACCATGTTACTGATGGTACTCTGATTGGACTCACACCAGTAAACTCCAGTTTCCAATGAGTAGATGTGACTGATGTTACAGGAAGAACCATCTGCTACTCCCCACTCTTCACACTCAGCTCTGGTGTCTATGCTTGTGTTTCTCCTCAGAGTCCATCCAGCAGAGCTGTCGTCCTCCTCACAGCTCAGAGACACAAAGTCTCCTTTAAAGAACTGAGAGCTGCTGGGACTCACAGTCAGACGAGCTGTGATGTTACAATTAAACATTTCATTGTTTTGCAAAGTAGAACTTCGACAAATTTTTTAAAATGAGAATTAAACTATTTTTTCTGTGGTTAGGGCTGCCACTCTAAACATGCCAGAATAAGAAGCCAACAAACAAATATTTGACATATTTAAAAGAAAATCACTGACCTTGGTTTGTTGTCCAGCAAAGCATTGAAGTCAGAACTAAAGATAAATGACACTTAGGTTGGTCTGGAAAATAATAAAGGGCTGTGGTTTATTTAGCTCATTTTCAGCCCCCGAAAAGTATAACAATCATTAAAAGGTGGAACTGGATGCAGCAAGTTTAGAAAAAAGCCAGAGATAATAATAACTCTGTTTTGAAAGTGAAAGGAAAAGTTTATCTCAGCTTTATTTATAGATCTATATAGATAGGTCCACTCACATTATTGTGCAGTCACGTAAATGTAAAAGGATTAAAGAATGTGTGTTTGAACTGCTGTAGAAAAAAAGACGTCTTCATAGTTTACACGTCCTCTCTGAATACTCCAAAGTCAAAACATTTTTTATCAATAGTTAGTCTGATTATAATTAGAAATCAGAAACATTGTAACTCTGAGCATGAAGTCATGTGTCCTCTTTAAAGGTAAGTTCATATAATAACTAACTAAACTCTGTCAAGTTCACTGGTTAAAACGGTAAAATGTCCCCTTTAACATGTTGCTTTTAACAGCAGGTTTTTATCTTCTCCTCCATCATTGTTTATCTACAGAACAGAGAGTAAAAGTTCAACATTCAAAAGAGAGAATTTATCCACTTACAGAGCAGACATAGTAGAGATGCTTCATCCATTGTCCTCTTGACTGATGTGACCTGTTTTCTCTTCTTGTCATAGAGACACAGTAAACTCCGCCCCCTTCCCCCACATGTTTTTTTTTTGCCTATATGAATGATGTGTGTAACAAGTAGATTAAAAAAGAAATTCAAAAATGTTGTTTAACAGAAAATAGTAACAATGTTTAGAATGTTTTTGCTCTTTGAAAAACATCGACTCGTTTTGAATTTGAAGCACTGCACAAACTGAGAACTGTGGAGACCAAGTGACAGTTTTTCCCACATATATATCTTTAGATGCTCAAAATATACGAGCCTCCTTTTTAGAAACTGGTCTGTGCCCATAAACCATGTGTGCAGGCTGCTTTCATGTTGTTATACACCAGTTTTGACCCCACCATCTAAATGATGGAACATTAGACCAGACTATGTTGTTACAATCTTTTGCTCTCTGATGTTGGTGAGTCTGTGTGAATTGTGACCTCAGTTTCCTGTTCTTAGCCGTTGTTACGTCCTGTGTAGTGTGCATACCGTGCTCTTCTGCATACCTTAGTTGTAATGAGTAGCTATTTGTGTTGCTATCAACTTATCAACTTAAAGCAGTCTGACCTCTGACCTCTGACATCAACATGGCAGAGAGCTCTTTCTCTCCTTTTCAGACCATTCTCTGTAAACCGTACAGATGGTTTTGTGGGAAAATCCCAGTAAATCAGAAGTTTTTGAAATACTCAGACCAGCCCGTTTGGCATCAACAACAATATCTGACCAAATATCATTTTTGTTCAATAAACAAGTGGATACATGCAACATTACATGAATTGTTATAGATGTAACAACTGTATACAACAATGATAATAAAAAATAAACTGTACATTGTTACATTACAGCATTCCTTTGGATTGATGTGGATGTCACTCTGAGATGTAACACTGGCTGAATGTTGTTTCAGACCCAACATACTCATCCTGGATAGCAGCACTCCCCCAGCAGGACAGTTTACCACATTACACCAGAAAACATCACTCATCGTGACACAGGCTCCAATATGCATGGGGCCTCATTACTGCAATACTCTAATACTACATTAAAAAACCCCAATGATTAGCGATAATTATATTGAAAAACACATTTTATTGTCCCCTCCACGAATCACTACCTTAACGTGGTGGAGGGGTTTGTGTGTCCCAGGGATCCCAGGGGCTATGTTTTCTGGGGGCTTTGCTCCCTGGTAGGGTCTCCCATGGCAAATTGGTCCTGGGTGAGGGACCAGACAAAGAGCGATTCAGAAGACCCTTATGAAAAGACCATCGAGGGAACAGTTCACCCTGCCCAGGATAGGGTTACCCGCCCTGGAGCCAGGCCCGGGGAGGGTGCCCGAGGGCAGGTGTCTGGTGGCCGGGTCTTAGTCCATGGGGCCTGGCCAGGCACAGCCGGAAAAAGGGACATGGGCCCATCTTCCTGAAGGCCCACCACCCGCAGGAGGCACCGCAGGGGTCGGGTGCAATGTGAGCCGGGCAGCAGCCAGGAGTGGCTCGGGGGGACTCAGAGTAGAGTCGCCACTCTTCCACATCGAAAGAAGCCAGTTGAGTTGAGGTGCTTCCTGGGTAAGGTTCTCCGGGCATGTCCCACCGGGAGGAGGCCCCAGGGCAGACCCAGGACACTGGAGAGATTATATCTCTCGGTTGGCCTGGGAACGCCTTGGTGTTCCCCCAGATAAGCTGGAGGAGGTGGCTGGGGAGAGGGACGCCTGGGCTTCTCTGCTTGGGCTGCTGCCCTCGCGACCCGGCCCTGGATAAAGTGGAAGAAAATGGATGGATGGACATTTTATTGTTTGATATGAGTAATTTAGTAATTTAAATTTAAATATGAAAAGCTGTTTTTTTCACTATGTGATCTGATTGCAAACACAGGATTGCTGGGCAGGACTCAAATGCAGGACGCGGAGCTGTGCAAGGAGAAAAGGGTTTATTTACAGCACCGGGTGAGATAAGTTCATACAGTGAATGTGGCGAGTAGGTTCCAGGGATTTGGAGAAAATGTCCAGGGCAGACAGGCGGAGGTCCAGGAAGGTCTATACAAAGTAGATGGAGAACAACGATTAGGAAGTGAACCAGGCAACACAGGAAAGATACATCAGAAAGAGCCTGGGCTGCACTTTTTGAAGTAAGTACAACGATCCAGCCTGAAATCAGCAGAGATGTGCAGCAGGTGAGTGGAGTCCAGGATGGCACAGATACCCAGACGACGCCCTTGTGGTCATTCATTTACAGGTTACAGAGACTTCCATCCAGACAAAAAGCATCTTAACTTATAGCTGGGAGAGAGAAAGGGCAAGGAGGAGTTGTTTTGGGTGGGATAGTGAGATTACCAACAGCTTTTATACCTCCTACTCATCTCTGCAGATACTGATATGACACTTCTAGGGGATGATGATGATGATGGGCCATAGGATGGACATTCAGCAAAATACAGCCTTGCAACAATAACATAAAGACAACTGTAATGTCTGCGAGCATGGGGCAAAACAGAACCACAGGTCCTCACTGGCTGGACAAGCACACACAGTCATTTATATCATTTCTCAATAACTGTTTCCAGTTGGACCAGCTTCTACATATATCACACAGACACATGTTACAGCATGAGTGCATGTTTTTAACATATAAGTGTAATTTCTGGATCACCCATTCAGCCAAGTCATTGACAGCACTGCTCTGATACAAAGTCATAGTAGTATATGCACCCTGCTCTCTGCCACTCTTCCTTTTTTTTAAACAGTTTGTTTTCTTGTCCACAGTTAAAGTGTTTCAGAAAATTTTGCCAATTTAGTGTGTGAAGTGTAAAATAGCTGAGCTGAGGTAATAGATTGACTTTTCATCTGAATCATTATTGACTGAAATTAAGGTCCTAATACTGAATAAAAGATTAAAAAACAATGAACCTGTGTAATAATACTGACAATAGAATAAAGTCAATTCAAAGTTGCTCTGTTGTCACTTATTGGTAGTGATTGTTTGGCCACGTGACAGCAGTATTTATTTTTTTATTTAAAAAAGAAACCCAACAATCTTCACCCTCCAGGGCCAGTTTAGTATCACCAATTAATCAAACTCCATGCAGGTCTTTGGTCTGTTTGAAGAAACCCTGAGAAACTACCCAGTGAGAACCCCCACAGACACGGAGAGAACATGCAGACTCCTCACAGAAAGGGTCCAAACAGCAGGTGGATTCAAATCCTGGAACCAGAATAAACCAGGAAATAAATGAATGTGTGTTCTTCGTCTTTCAGAGGTGAATTGTTTTTGATTTCCTGATTTTGAACCTGTACGATGGTGGTAGGTGGTAGAGCCCGTCACCTACTAACCTGAAGGTTGGTGGTTTGATCCCCGTCCGCTCCATCAGAGTACGAATGTTAGATAGGAATCTCTTACATGGAGAAAGAATCTAGAGAAAATATGCTTGGTTGAAAGAGGCAAATTCGAGTACTCAGAGTACAATAAGAACTGGTCCATTTACCATTTACACACCAAACTGTATCCCAGGTTACATTCAGAGCAGCCCCTTCCTCCAGAGGATGTTTTGATGGCCAACCCTCATTTGTGAAGTCCATCAGTATGTTTCTGCCTGTTCAGTCTGTGCCCAGACCAAGTCACTGACCTCACCACCTGCTGGTTTACTCGTCCAGACAGCTGCGGTCCTACATCATGGTAGATTTCCTTACTAGCCTCCAGGTAAAGCCACCATACTAACTATTGCAAACTGTTTTTCCAAGGCTGTGTATTTTGTTTCTCTCCCTAAGCTTCCTTCAGCCTTAGAGACCTCTCAGCTTTTGACAGATCACGTCTTCATGTTACACATGACAGAATCTCCGCAAAAACTTTCCTTCGCTTCCCGCGAACTCACAAGAAGTAAAGAAAGCAGCAGCACTTCTGTAAAGTAGCTCAGACAAGCAGCATCAGGAGATTCTCCAGCTATAACCTAATGCACGGAGGGGAGGCTTATGTGACAGCAAGGGAAGTCAGGTGACTGGAGGCTGCAACATGCTCAGACAGCACCTACTACTTATATATGACCAACTAATGTGATTGGGCAGTAATTAGCAGTGAAATATTAAATAAAATATTCATTCTGTTAGAGTCTGACACACAAAGTAAACTCCACCCTCTTCCCTGTTTTTCTTCCATGTGTGTGTGTGTGTGTGTGTGGAATATAGATTGAGACATTGTTACACTGTTACATGTTTAAATGCACTGAGCTGCTGTGATGTGATTGGCTCCTCACATATTTGCATTAACAAACAGTGGGACATGTGTACATAATAAAATGGCCAGTAGGTTTGTACTGTGATTAGAACAGTTACTCTTTTATCACATGTTGCATGTTGATTCTTCATAAATGTGCATTTATTTAAATCTCACTGTCTCCGCTTTCTGTGGAGGGCACCGATGAGGTCATAACATCATTACATTGTTAATGAAAGCATCACAATTAAAAGTATGCAGAAAATGAAATTTGAAGTTAATGATAATAATTGTGTAAACTACACTTTAAAAGTGGAGATATAAGTATTTCATTTCTAAAAATAAATATATAAAGTTAGTTTGTACTATGTGATCTGAAAGTACCGGATGCTTTCAGATGATCTTTCAGTGTTGGAGGGCTTGTTGTTGCCATTAAGTGTCAGTAGATGGCAGCACCAGGCTGCAGTTTAATCTTGATCATCAGAGGGACATAGCTGATCTGTGTGTGTGTAGTCCCCTCATCCAAACTAGAGAAGATTGTGCATGAATATTAGTCATCATGCACAAATTACTCTCCTGTTTACCAGCTTAAATAAATCATCTCTTTCACCTCCAAGCGATCCAAAATGCTCCTGACACGCTCTAGCAAGCAAACTCACATTATTGCATTTTTATTCCCCAACCCTGAATTGCACAACTGGAATAAAAACGGATGGTAAGATGGATAATATATAAAAAGTTTAAGATCACATAACATCTGCAGGTGTTTTTATTTTTTCTCTTTTTTAACACAGTTTAGCCACAGCAGTGATTCTTGATATAAGGGACAAAACATGTCCGGCAGATAAAACCCAATTTTGTGGTTAAAAATATGCATACAAGTGTTAACCCAACTGCCTAAAAGACAAACCAAGGCAATGTTTATACAACAAAACTATGATTTTGCATTTTTTATAAATATATATTTATTTTAAATGGTACAATACATTACCAGTACCTTAAAAATCCATTGTCCAGAAGCAGGTGTGATAATATTAAAATACAGAAAAAAAATTAAAAGTAATGTAAAATTAAACATCATGGCTCTCGTCACTAAGTATTTAAGTCAATACCTTATATAATATCAAAATATGCAATTGAAAATTTATTTTTAAATATTTTTTAAGTGATTAAAATCGTGTCCAGAGTTTTTGTCAACACCGTCAGATTTTTTCAAAAGTACAAAAAAATCAGGAATTATTGTGGGCAGCTAACACTCTGAGGACCCCTTTACCACTTCCTGTTTGATACACATGCCATGAGGTCACTGCTGTGATAATTTTTTTGTTTTTATTTCATTTATTGCACACCTTTCTGATAAAACTCTGTGTCACAACCATAGTGCATCAACACCAAAGTCGATGTAAACCAAGATTTAATTATTTTTTTTGTAATAAGAGCTTAATTTAGGTAGATTGTAGAGGCCATAAGCAAATGATGAAAAACAAGATGGCTTTTGTCAGAAAAACATGCGTTATGAGAGAAAGTCGGGTATTTTGTCAACACCATCAGGATTTTTGTCTGAGGGTGTTGACCCTTTTTCTAATGGTGTTGACAAATCTCACAAAAGTGTGCTATTCACCATTTATGTTAAGTCATTTTTTATTAATATTTCAGACATATTACTTCCTGTGTATTTTACTGATATTTCTGCTTCACAGATGTGTCAAATATTATCAAATTTGCCTTATCTTGAATCTCATTGTTTATGTATACATTATTAATCCTGTAGAAAAATGCTTAGTCCTCTGCATTTAACCCATTCACTCAGTGATGCAGTGGGCAGCTACCAACCCAGGTTAGCCTCTGTTCGTTGGATTTGGATTAAGCCTGTTGTGCTGTTAAAATGTTTTAATGCTTTTTATCTTGTTCTATTACATCTGAATTTAGACAGGTTGTAACTCTCAGTGATGCCGCAGAGTTCCTTTGACTTTGGGATCTGCAGCCCAGGTTGGACCTGGAAACGGCTAATGACATCAGACTTAAAGACCAGATAGCATTTCTATTGCTGAATGCATAATTGTGTTGTGAATATTCATCCTTAATCTGTGAAAAAGCATAAGGTTCAGAAAAAATATAGTAATTTAAAAAATGGTACATTTCAGGCTAGAATAGCAAAGGGAAACCTGTCAGTAGAGGAACGAAAGAGAGGGAACAGGGATGATCAAAAAAGGAGAGAAAAAATTAACAGCCAGCCTGAGTTGAAGAAAGAGTTTCTCATAAAGGAAAGATGGAGAAATAGAGTGAAAGAGGGAAAAATAAAGAACACCAGTGATCTGAAAGAAAGAGAAAAAAGTCAGAAGAGAAGGTTTTGGAAACAAGCACAGAGAGTCAAAAGGAGAGAAAGTACAGCAGGGTCTAAACACACAACCACAGAGAACTTTAGGAATCAAGGAGTAGTAGGCTGGTGAACTATTAAGATGTAGAACTTGACATGTGCAAAAACAGAATTGTTATGATGTGTCTTGTGATATTACAAAGGTTGCTAAGGTTTAATTTTCATTTTGAAAGAAATAATATCTTGTTTTCTACTAGAGTGTCACCACCGTCAGCACCTTGTCAACTCCATAATATGGAGTTTTTGTTTATTTTTCTCTTTTGGAGAACCATATAGTTTCCTCCCTCATGATCTTCCAATAAAAATACGTAATTTTCTCAATAAATGTGTAATTTGCATGCTGCTTAATATGACTGTTTCTTATACAGATTAAATACAAGCTTCTGAAAATATGTATGACTGTAACTCTAATAATAAAAAGCCAAAACAATCTTACTTTTAAATGTGGTATAATTACTTTGAAAACATATGTGCATAAACAATAGAATAGAGAAGCTGCTAATAGTCAAAAGAGCTGAAACAACTTAATTTAAAATATATATTTTTGCATTTCTTTGTGTCTGACGGTGTTGACAAAAACCTTGCACTTCTCCAGCAAAAACATAAATTATTAAAAAATGTTACACCTGGGAGATTGTACCAAGACATGGTGAGACTTTGTGTAACAATTATATGTAAATATGTTTTTGAAAAATCAAAAAATATATTTTAGAAAATGAAAACCTGTTTTGTCCCTAATCTCAGGAATCACTGACAGTATACATAAAAAATCTCAGTAAAATATAGAAGTCTGCTCACACACCCTTATTTTTTTTTAAAATTCATCTTGAACCATGATGGAGACAAAGGACAGCAGCTGTACATTTTTGCCTCTTCTTGCTTCTCTTTGATGTCGATTTGTCCATGAGTGACATCTTCTGTTCTCACTGCTGAGTCGACTGCAGCTGCATCACTCTCTGCACAAGAAAACACATAAAGCGAGCATCAGTGCATCAGTGCAGGCAGTATCCTATAGATACTGCTGCTGTTACATTAACGATGACATAAAAATCATTCAGATTAATTATGCTCCACCTTTTTGTGCAGGACTCAAATGGGACATGATAGAAAACTGATCAGGTCCAGCTGTCAGGTTGTTGTGTGCGGGCGAGGAAGAGATGACCCAAACGCAGGACTCATGGTGCAGAATGATGAGGATTTATTGGAGCGAGTGAAAGAACAGAGCAGGAACGACAGGACTGACTAACTGACTGGAAGACTGAATGGCTGGCTGAACAGCTGAACAACTGAACACAGGCGGAAACGACAACAGTGACAACATCAATGACACGACGGTGAAGGAGTGGAAACAGAAGACTGATGAGGATGATAATGAGAGACCGGTGAGCACACAGCTGAAAATAATGTGGCTAACGACACATTAGACGAGCTTACACAGGAAACAGGAAGTGAAAAAACATGGATGTGGCAAAATCTGTGCTCTCCTCCTGTCTCATTCCCTCATTATCCCTCAGTGTATTTAAGGCCTGTGTTTCTCTCTGTCACTGTTGTGTCGTACCTGCATTACGCTGAGTGGTTTTCCCTCTGAATTGCTGAAGGTTAGTTTTGCTCTAAGTCTGGTTAGTTTCTCTCATTCATGTCACCCAGTTTCTTGTTTTCATTATAAAGTTTACTTTCTATTTGCCATTTTTAAGGTTTTGGTTTGTTTGTGAAGTTATTTCTGATGATGCAATAAAGCTGTCGCTTTCAGTTCATCCCTCTGTGTTCAGTGAGTCCTGCATTTGCCTGCCACACAGCACACCATGACAAGGTCAGGCTTTGAACAGTAAACACAGCCACACATCAGAAGACAGAAAAATGAAAAAGCAGTAAAAAGCCAGTGGCATGGAAAAATAGGAGGGAGAGAAACAGCTAAACCTGGCATGTGGGGTTCTTTTAAACCATTGTTTCCTAGATTCAAGCACGGAGTGTGAAGGGTTATTTTTGTCATTATAATTTAGTTTTATTTTCATATCAATCATAACAGCTGTTGCCTAAAGGTTCTTTCTATTGTAAAACCCTATAAAATGACCCCTGTACAAGCAAACACTAGGCAACAGTGGGAATGAAAAACTCCCTTTTTAACAGGAAGAAATCAGCTAGAACCAGGCTCAGGTGGGAGCAACCATCTGCTGTGACTGGTTAGGGATGTGTGGATGAAGACAGGACAAAAGACACATGGAAGAGAGCCAGAGGTTAATAATAATTAAATCCAGAGAGGTGTATGAACACATAGTGAGTGAGAAAGGTGACTGAAGAAGTAATACTGATTGCGTCATGGTAATCCCCCAGCAGCATACACCTATTGCAGCAAAACTAAGGCAGGATTTAGGGTCACCTGGTCCAGCCCTAACTATATGCTTTAGCAAAACGGAAAGTTTTAAGCCTGATATTAAAAGTAGAGATAGTGTCTGTCTCCCGAATCCAAACTGGAAGCTGGTTCCACAAAAGAGGGGCCTGAAAGATGGAGAAATATGCTCTCTTTCTAGTCCCTGTCAGGACTCATGCTGCAGCATTTTGGATTAACTGAAGGCTTTTCAGGGAGTTTTTAGGACTGATTGTATACTGAGCATATACTTTCACAAGATTACTGCTACGAAACATGAAGATGGAGCTGAATCACAAGGCTGTATTTGAACTGATGACTACAGACCTGCTTTCATGAAACCCCCCGTAACCACAGAAAAATGCAACAGGATGTCAGAAACTCAAGAAATCATTACATCTCCTCAAGTGAACTCGTAATGAAGTATTTTTGAGTAATAAAAAGAAGTGAGCAGATGCAGTTTTTGTCCAGAACTTTTAAATAATTTAATACAGTCTTAATACTGTGTGTGTGTGTGTGTGTGTGTGTGTGTGTGTATTAACATCCCTGAGGAGCTGACGAGTTTTCATCAATAAAAGGAAAGTGGACGACCACAGAGCTGTTAGTCTTTGTTATACACAGGGTGAAATACATGTTTGGAGCACAAAGAACAGCACTCACTGCTAACAGATACTGCAAACACAGAACAACTACTTAGTGATCTATATATACTGTAGGTCTTTGACTAAGCTTTTAAAAATGGTTTAAAAAAGCAGGAGGGCTGGAGCTTATCCTCTCTGGGATAGCGTGAAAGGCAGTTTGCACACCAGACAGGTTTCCAGTCTGTCACAGGACTAGGAAACACAACTTAACAATCTATCCAATTTGAAATCACTAGTTAACACCTATCATGTCTTTAGACTGTGGGAGGAAGAACTCACTCAGCACAGTGAACTGTTTAAACTGCACGTTAGTGTGAGGTGAAGAGATAGTCTTCTTTGCAGTGGAAAGTTTTAAACCTTGTGGTCTTTAACCATGAAAGCAGGTCTGTGATGGTTATTGCCACTTAGAGGAACAACCAGAATGCTTTGCAGTCTGTTACTTCCTCATACAGACCTTTATTTTGTCTCATTGCTGTTTTGGGCCTCCTCTTGATCCAGAAAACAATCAGAACATTTGATATCAGCACATTAAAACCCATGAACGTTGTTCTAATTATTTATTTAATACCTGAAATTTTGTAATCTAAAGAGTACTTTGTGGGCAGCACTTGCCATGGTGGTTAGCACTGTTGTCTTACAGCAAGAAGGTCCTGAGTTCAATCCTTTTGAATGGTCTCTCTGTTTTTGTGTGGATTCACTCCGAGTACTCCTCCAAAAACATGCAGTTAATAAGATAAGGTTAACTGATTATTCTAACTTGCCACATAGGTGTGACTGGTTGTCTGTCCATGGTGTACCCCACCTACCTGGGATAACCTGCAGACACCCTGCTTCCTTAAATTGGACACGCAGAAGAGAATGGATGGACAGACTACATTCAGGATGTTCAACATTATTAATAAAGGACAAATTTCTCTTGCTTGAGAAATACTTGATGCAAGTGGAAACTTTGGTTTGTTTGTGAGAAACTCCAAAGAGCTGGTTTTATCCAAGCTTCATCTTTCCTTTGAATATTGTTTAAAATTGAAAAACATACTAACGTGAGACGTTCATGCAACAAAAAGAGTGGAAGTCTCACCTTTTAGTTTCCTGTCAACATGTCGTTCCACCAAAACAACCAGTAACATCACTACTAACACAACACAGACTGTTCCAGCTGTCAGCAACACGGGGAGAAGTGGAGAGGAACCAGCAGAAGAGGCAGGTGGAGGTGTGGTGGTGTGTTTGTCTAAAATAAAGCAAACACAGTCATTAAGTTGTCGTCACATAGTGAATGTTGAAACCTGCAGAAACACAGACAGGTGAGTGTGTCACCTGTGACAGTGATCCAGCTGGATGGAGACTCTCCATGACCGCTGATGTCACACTTGTAGAGGCCTTCATCAGACCTGGAAACATGCTGGATGGTCATGTGACCTGTAGGCTGCTTCCTGATGAGGGAGCCATCTTTATAGAAAGCAGCTGGGAGGTTGGAGGGAGTGGTCTTTGTTTTACAGAGCAGAGTGACGTCATCTCCCTCCATCACAGGGAGGAGAGGACTCTGCAGGATCACTGATCCACCTCAACACAGAGACAAACTACAGCATTTCATCCATTTACACACAGCTTCATCAACACTAACTCCACACACTCAGCTTACCAGTGACTGTCAGGTTAACCATGTTACTGATGGTACTCTGATTGAACTCACACCAATATATTCCACTGTCATGAGGCACCATCATACTTATATTACAGGAAGAACCAGCTGGTTTTCCCCACCCATCTCCACACTGAGTCCTCTGTTTGCTTGTGTTTCTCCTCAGAGTCCATCCAGCAGAGCTGTCGTCCTCCTCACAGCTCAGAGACACAAAGTCTCCTTCAAAGAACTGAGAGCTGCTGGGACTCACAGTCAGACGAGCTGTGAGGGTTAAAAATAAAAATAAAAATGTCATGGTTGTGCAAAGCAATGATGATACAACATTCTTTAAATTAGAATTAAAATACTTCTTATGTGGTTCGGGCTGCCAACCCTAAACATTAAAGAAGAAGAATTTAACACATATTTGACATATTTAAAAGAAAATCACTGACCTTGGTTTGTTATCCTGCAAGGCATTGAAGTCAAAACTAAAGATAAGTAAAACTTAGGTTAGCATGTAAAATAATAAAGACTGTAATTAATTTGGCTCGTCCCATCTCGTCTATCTCTGATCTCTTGTCCACTTATAATTATGTGAGTAAGTAATCCTTGTGGGAGGCATACATCAATGTAAAAGAATAACAGACTGTGTTTTTGAACTCTTTAAGAAAAAGATCTATTCATATTCATTATTTTTAGCTTGTTGCTATGTTTATATTTATAGTTCTAGTCTTAAGGTTTGTTACTGTTACGTTCCTCATTTCATCTCAAGTCTCCTTTTTCTTTATGTTTGTGCGTCTCCTGTGTCTAGACTGGGTTCTCTCTCTGTCTCCCTAGTCCGCTGTGTCCTCCTGTCTGTTCTTCTCTGGTTCCAGTGTTAAGACTGTGTCTCTGTGCCTTTGTGTTAGTTATTGCTAAGTTCACAAGAACTCAATAAAATTAAATATTGGAAATCAGAAATCCATCAGTTTATTAGCACTGTGCACATTTCTGCTCCCACATCTCTAACACCAAATCTGTAACGCTGTTCCTTTAGTGATTATTGGATGTTTTCGAACTCACTGTACCCAATGCATAAGAAACATTTGGAAACATGACCGGTAACAGTAAGCATGAAGTCGCATGTCCACTTTAAAGTTAAGCTGATATAATAACTAACTAACCTCTGTCAAGTTCACATTAACAGAGCAGACAGAAAAAGTTCAACATTTAAAAGGAAGACATTCTTCACTTACAGAGCAGAAATAGTAGAGACGCGTCATCCATTGTCCTCTTGACTCATGAGACTCATTTTCTCTTTTTGTCATAGAGACACAGTAAACTCCGCCCCCTTCCCCACATACTTTTCTTGCGTATATGTAAGATGTTTGTAAAAAGTAGATTAAAAAAATCAGGACAGAAAATCAAAAATATTGTTTAACAGAAGATAGTAAAAGAGCAGGCTCTCTAATGTTGCTTTTTGAAAAACATCCACTCTTTTTGAATTTGAAGCACCGCATGAACTGAGATCTGGGGAGGACCAACTGATGCAGTTTTGAAAGTACAGTTTTTCCCAGACATACGATTTTAGCAGCTCATTGAGCCTCCACTCTGGAAACTTTCTCTGCCAACAAATGGCTCATAAATCGCTTGTGCAGGCTGCTTTCATGTTGTTTTACACCAGTTCTGATCGAAATGCTGAAGCATTAGACCAGACTATGTTTTTACAATCTTCTGTTCTCTGATGTTGGTGAGCCTGTGTGAACTGTGGCCTCAGTTTCCTGTTATTAGCTCTACGCTCTTGCTGTTGTTACGTCCTATGTGCTGTGCATACCGTGCTCTTCTGCATACCTTGGTTGTAATCAGTGGCTATTTGTGTTGCCTTACTATCAGCTTAAAGCAGACTGGACTCTGACCTCTGTCATCAACAGATGTTTTTTTGGGAAATCCTAGAAAATCAGAAGTTTCCATCTGGCATCAACAACAATGCCACATTCCCCTTTACTTAAATCACCTAAATCAAATGAGAATATCTGTAACTCTAATGCTGTTGCCATGTGATTGGCTCATTACATATTTGCATAAAAAACAGTGACATTTGTACCTAATAAAATGGTCAGTAAGTTTGTACTGTGATCTGAACAGTTCCTCTTTAATAGCATGTTGATTTCAGTGTTTGTTTCTTTATACATGTTGTGTGTTTCTCAGCCTTATGTGGGGACAGAAATGAGCTGTTGTGAGTTCCAAGTAAAGCAGTGAAGCTTTACTAGTAAAGCACTGCTATATTAGCAATGGGCTGTGGTTTCAGACTGATATGAGTACAAATGTGAGAGTAACAGATACCACAGAGTGGCTCATCTGTGTGAAACTGGGGCACAAAAAGTACCAGTATATTCAAAAGGTTCAGTTCGCAGGCCTGCATTAACACTAAAAGGTTAAAGATGTATATCATTTAGTGTGAGGTAATATAGAACATTATAAGGAAAAATAACTGATGTTTGTGAAATGTGGATGTTACTCTGAAATGTGCCATCAGCTAAATGCCATTTCAAACCCAACAGCACTCCCCCAACAGGACAAGGATGGAAACAGCATCTGGTGATGTGCATGGGTGGTAGACTTCAGGTGCTCATTGTAGGCAAAGGACTTTAGACCGAGTAAAACCTGTGCTTATATTTAAAACAATGTTAATTTGTCTAATTGTCTTTGAGCCTCTGAAAATGGAGAACTGTTTATAAAAAATATGTCTTAATTCATTGAATGCAACACACTTAAATTACAGCTGGAAGTTTGCACATCAGTCACATCTTGATTATAGTGTCAAATATTTTGTGGTGGTGCACAGAGGCAAACTATGAACAAACGTGTTTTTTGCCACCAAATGATGTCCATAACTGTAACACCCATTACTGATGATAATACAACTCTGTTACTGTTACAACTTCATTTAATAAAGTGCATGAGATCAGAAACACAACACATAAAGTATCAGAACATGGCTCATCAAATTTGATTACAATACAACTAGTATGTAAGTTGACAAAATACATATAAATACTTCAGAGACACAATCCTTCCCTGAGATTAATGAGCACATATTTTCACATTTATAAAACCTCATTAGAGCCCAAAAACTGAAATCGTTTATTTTTATGTGAATGACATCATGATTTAAAGACTGTGGGTCAGTGAAGAGAAACAGCAACATGCTCTGTTCTGTTCATCTGGATGTAGCGTTTTCAGTGGACATTTCGTCACTGATCCAAGTGACTTCTTCAGTCAGTCGATAAATTATGATGTAAATTTTTAATATGAATTCTTGTCGCATACTTGATTTTGTAATAATATCTTATGATTTGACAAATTGGAGTTGATTCATTATCACTTGCCTCACTTAATAGACCAGAGAACGCTACCACAACTAGAAACCAGGGTTACACTACTTTCCACTGGAGAAAAGCTGGAAAAGGGTAGATATATATTCTTGGGAATATAGTTTGATTCAAAGGTTAGAGCACATTAATAAAGTTGAGAAAAATGTAAATGAGATTTTAAATATAATTAGATAGAGGGCAGCTTTAAAAATGTATATATAGCATTAGTAAGATTAGATGTGGATAAAGTGGATAGGATGCAGGCCAAGGCACTGCGTCTCTGCTGTGGGGATAATGAGATCTTTGGCTGCTGTTGATGTGGACATGGGAGGCAACAGCAGCTAAAATTTACTGGGCTTCACTTACAGGTTACAGAGATTTCCATCCAGACGAAAAGCATCTTAACTGGGAGAGAGAAAGGGCAAGGAGGAGTTGTTTTGAGTGGAACGATGAGATCACCAACCGTGTTTATACCTCCTACTCATCTCTGCAGATATTGAGGACGGACATTCAGCAAAATACAGCCTTGCAACAATAACATAAAGACAACTGTAATGTCTGCGAGCATGGGGCAAAACAGAACCACAGGTCCTCACTGGCTGGACAAGCACACACACTCATTTATATCATTTCTCAATAACTGTTTCCAGTTGGACCAGCTTCTACATATATCACACAGACACATGTTACAGCATGAGTGCATGTTTTTAACATATAAGTGTAACAATATTTGAATCCTTTAATCACCCATCAGATCTTCATTTCTGGATCATCCATTCAACCAAGTCATTGACAGCACTGCTCTGATACAAAGTCATAGTAGTATATGCACCCTGCTCTCTGCCTTCCTTCCTATTTTAAAACAGTTTGTTTTCTTGTCCACCGTTAAAGCGTTTCAGAAAATTGCATCTATTTTAATCAGTGATGTGTAAAATAGCTGAGCAAATATTTTTAGTGTTAAAATTCAGTTAATGAAAAATGTAAACTTGATAAATAAGATTTGATTCATCAGATAAAAGCACGACAAGTTAAACTTTGTGCACTCAACGCCTCATAGTATCGTGCACCACCACTCCAGAGGAGTAGATGGTGATAATACACTGTGGTCTACAGGAACCAGGGAAATCCATGGTTTACAGTTTTTTCCGAATGCCTAAACCCAAACTGTGATTCCTGTAGCACAATTTCTAAAACTATTCAGACTTATAGCAAAACCACTCACTGAGTTTGCAAAACTAAAAGCACAAAAACTGCTTTGCACTCAGTTTGCAATTTTGTAACACACACTTTGCAAAACTGTAGGCACAATTCACTGCACAACACTCACTTGAAGTTTGGATCCCTCCATGCTTATGGATCTATGACAGAAGTATGAGCTCAAACTGACATAGCCTACCTTGTGCACAGGGAAAGCAAACGCCAGATGTGTTTTGTATTCATACCATCAGTGTGCAGTTGGCGCATTGTGTGCTTAGTAGATGATGGCTTGTGTGTACTGTTTGATACGGAAACACCATTTTTACGAAGGTGTGAAGAGTTAATCTAGCTGTGTTTGCTTTTGCAAGAGAACTACAATGTTTTGATGATTGGGTGACAGGTTTTCTTATTTGTGTGAAGAGTTTTGCAAAATTAGCCAATAGTTGCAAAAAAAGGGCTTAAGCAATCAGAAAAAACTGTAACACTAATTTGCCAACTGTCTGGCACACTTCCACATGTGAAAACTGTTTTAGATAAGTAGTCCACTTTGCAGTCAGCCTAAGCACTATAAACAGGCCACAGGTAAGCTGTCCATGTGGAGTACAATGGAAGGAGCAGTAAGAGCGAGAAGAGTGAGAATCAGAGGAGGCCGAGGGAGAGGACGTGGAGGTGAAGAGGTTGGAGGAAGGGGACGTGGAGGTGAAGAAGTTGGAGGAAGAGGACGTGGAGGTGAAGAGGTTGGAGGAAGAGGACGAGGAGGGGAAAGAGGAAGGGTAAGAAGAGTACGAAACAGAATAACTGATGACACCAGAGCTACAATAGTGGACCATGTCATCAACCATGGGATGACCCTGAGGGAAGCTGGCCAACGTGTTCAGCCTAAACTGAGCCGCTACACTGTGGCAAGCATCATTAGGACATTTCGAAATGAGAATCGGTAAGTACTTTGTAGCACTGCCATACTCTAATGAGAAACACAACAGTACCATACATGCAAAAATACTGAAATTGTTACTTTACAGAATTGCTAGACGTCCAGATGTTGGGGGCAGAGGCAGAATGTTCACTCCAGAGCAAGAGACCCATATAGTGAACATGGTGATTGCCAATAATACAATAAGACTGCGTGAAATACAGCAGCGCATAATGGATGATGACACCATCTTTCAAAATATACACAGTGCAAGCATTTCTACACTAAGTCGTGTACTTGCGCGCCACAGAATAAGAATGAAGCAAATTTACAGAGTTCCTTCGAGAGGAACACAGAACGTGTAAAGCAACTGCGATATGACTATGTGCAGGTAAGCTAGTGTCATTGGTTCTGGATTTGGAAGTGCATACTGTAGTGCTGTGCATGGGCCTGATGTGTTGCATTTGTTTTGTCTTGTCCAGAGAGTGATGGAACTAGAAGCATATGCAATGGGACATGAGCTACTTTTTGTAGATGAGGCCGGTTTTAACCTCAGTAAAACCAGGAGACGTGGCAGGAACATCATTGGACACCGTGCCATCATCAATGTCCCAGGACAACGTGGTGGTAACATAACCATGTGTGCAGCTATAAGCCAAAATGGTGTTGTTCACCATCATGCAACCATAGGCCCATACAACACTGCACACATTATTGCATTCCTGGACACCTTGCATGACATGCTCACTGTTCAGAGACCAGAGCAGACCCGATATGTCATCATATGGCACAATGTTAGTTTCCATAGGGCTGCTTTGGTCCGCAACTGGTTTACAGACCATCCATCCTTCATGGCACTCAACCTCCCTCCATACTCTCCATTCTTGAATCCCATCGAGGAGTTCTTCTCTGCCTGGCGCTGGAAAGTGTATGACCGTCATCCTCATCAACAGGTAGCCCTTTTACAGGCAATGGAGGAGGCATGTGGAGATATTGACCAGGCATCATGTCAGGCCTGGATACGGCATGCAAGGAGATATTTTCCCCGGTGCCTTGGACTGGAGGATGTCGCATGCAACGTGGACGAAATTTTGTGGCCGGACCCAGAAAGACGACATGATGTAGGCTGATTGTCTTTTTTTTTTCTTTTATTTGTGGAATTCCTATTTTGTGTTCTGACTTTGTCTTGGTTTTGATGAGTGTGAATGAACACCAATACTTGACGTTTGGATCCTTGTATGTTTACATGACACTATGACAAAGGTGTAACCTCAAATTGACATCTGTACACAGAGAAAGCAAAAGCCAGATGTGTTTTGTATTCATACCATCAGTGTGCAGTTGGCGCATTGTGTGCTTAGTAGATGATGGCTTGTGTGTACTGTTTGATACGAAAACACCATTTTTACAAAGGTGTGAGGGGTTAATCTAGCTGTGTTCGCTTTTGCAAGAGAACTACAATGTTTTGATAATTGGGTGACAGGTTTTCTTATTTGTGTGAAGAGTTTTGCAAAATTAGCCAATAGTTGCAAAAAAAGGGCTTAAGCAATCAGAAAAAACTGTAACTAATGAGTAGTGATGGGCAAATGAAGCTTTCTGAAGCACTGACGCTTGTATTGAAAAACGGTTCATTACTCGATGCTTTTCAGCACAGTCTCTCTGGTGACATCTGGTGGCCACAAATATGAAGAGCAGCTTGAATCTACAAAATAAAACCAACTGCTTCATAATGATTGAGAGTGGAATTCTGTCTGATATTGGGCCACCGTTGTGTTGCTTTAAACATGTAATTTTTAGTCTGAAAAAATTGTTGTTTATTTATTTAATAAATAATTTTGATCAATAAATGTTCCTTGTTTAAACGAGCGACATGGTGTGGTCTTTCTTTACTTGTGACTTCTTGATACAACACATTATGGAGTATGCTTCTGCTGTGAGGTCCTGCCTTCATGTACTTATGCATTTATTTAATCACTGGACCGGTGGACAGGTATGTTCATAAATAATATTATATTATATTTTTCCTTATGCATATTTTTTGACCTGGGGGTAGAATTGATTGTGAACTGAAAGGGAAAATGCTTATGAACTTGCAAAGTAAAATCACGATAGGTAACCCTTTTTCATTTTTATTTAAAAAGAGAATTTGTCCCACTGTGCGATGGCCGAGGCTGTTTCTTTTCGTGGACATATTTTCTCCTGCTTTAAAAAAAAATCCTCTCACATGGTACAGAAGAGGCTGAGGTGCACGGAAACTGGTAGAGAACCAGGTGAATAAACAAATTAAATTGCAGCACATTTTGTAGAATAACTTCTAAAGTTATTTAATAATATTTATATTATAAAAAGCAGATTTTTGACATTCTAAGTTTTTCACCTTTTCAGATAAATAAACACGCACAAAACAGAAGCAAACAACAGGAACACAAAGCTGGCAAACCCAACCAAAACTGACCACAATCAACTCAAAATACCTCCACACTACAGAACCTCCTCTTCCTCGCTGGCTCCTTATCTCTCAGTAGAATGATCAGTGGTTTGCTCTCTCGCCATCAAAACACTCCACAAATCCGTCGAAATCACTTCCTGATAAAGCACTGAATCAGTTACGTTCTAAATGAAGCTTCGGACGTCACTGATCACGTGACTCTGGCCAAACGAAGCAAGCCTCGACACAGCGCTTCTGAAGCATGTTGGTGGTTTGTTTTTTTTGACACACGCACCGGAGTGTCAGCTTCAAGCCGGTGTTCGGTGTTGGTGTTGTGCGCATGCGCCGCGTCTGCGCAGGGTAGGATGTTTTTTCAGGTAGGATGGATTCCCAGAACATGTGTCATCACTACTTTTGAAGTCGCGTTTACAGCAACCGTACCGTGCACCACACCAGACAGTTTCACGAAAGGCCGGAAAGCAAATTCAAAGTCTTTGTTTGTCTGTTACATTCGGACTGCACCACTGACTGGATACATTATTTTGAAACACCTGCATTATTATCATTATTAGGCCATATTTAAATAACAAAATAACTTAAAGCAAAATTGGGAAACATAAAGTCTGAAACAAGTCTTTATATTAAGGGCCATCAGTCAAACAATACTGTTTGCTCTGGGTCTAAACAGCGCGTTTTGTGTGAAGTCTGCTTTTGCGCATGCGGCCGCTTTGAGGGTTCACACAGGAGCGCGTTTGCTGTCACATTTTATTTGTAGTGTGAACAAGCAGACAAAAAAAAAAATCGGATTTGATCAAAAAATCGGAATTGAGCATTAAGATCTGCAGTGTGAACGTAGCCTTAGTCATCGACTGTTCCGTCCTGCTTGTACTATATAGTCATACATGCTGTAGATGTGTGACTGTCACAGACGTCATTTTTAGACAGTTCGAAAAGTAAAGTCAGAAAATAATCTTTTCTTTTTTTAAATGGAGTGGCTCAACAGCTGCAGTAATCATTGCCATGTTGCTATCCTGGAAGTCTCATTTTGGATTTCAAAGTAAAAACAATTAAATAGCAAACTTCTAAATAAAGACCTGGATCTTTTTCTCCCTCACACGAAGCTCCTTTTAAGCATGTCTTTGTAAAATCCTGTGCATGGTTTGGTTTCTGTTCCTTTATGTTATTGATATGTTATGTCTTAATTTGCATTGCTTTTGACCTCTTGGGGCCACCATAGAAAGCCCTATATGAGCTTTTTAGTTTATGTATTTTTTTTTTATTTAAAAAAAAAACAATCTTCACCCTCCAGGGCCAGTTTAGGATCACAGTTAATCCAACGCCATGCATGTCTTTGGACTGTTTGAGGAAACCCTGCAAAACTACCCAGTGAACACACCTACAAACATGGAAAGAACATGCAGACTCCACATAGAAGGGCTCCAAACAGCAGGCGGATTAAAATCCTGGAACCTGAATAAACCAGGAAATAAATGAATATTTTCCTATTTTGTCTTTAAACATTTCTTTTTCTGTTGTTTCTTTGTTAAATATGACTGTGAAAAGGACCAGGACCCGACACACTGTTCCGTGTGGCAGATTTGATTGTTTCTGGATTCAGCACTCACACATCTGACAGCTTTCCAGCAGTCTCACACTCCTGTGATCTCCTGTGAAATAACACTTTAGGTGACAGTGCTAATGTCTGTTTTGTATTTAAGTTAATAAACTGTTTAGCAAATGTTCTTGTAGCCATTTGATTTCAGGATTATCAACTAAATATTATACTATATACCCTCAGAGTGGATATAGTGGATGTAGATGTTGGTAGAGCAGGTCGCCTATTAATTGGAAGGTTGGTGGTTCAAAGACTATGTATGCTGAATGTTTGATAGACAACACATACATAGAAAGAGCATTGAAAAAATGTTCTTGGGTGAAAGAGGCAAATTTGAGTACTCAGATTAGAATAAGAACTGGTCCATTTACCATTTACACACCAAACTGCCACCCAGGTCGGTGTGTCCCAGGGCAGCTGTGGCTACAATGTAGCTTGCCATTGCCAGTGTGTGAGTGTGTGAATGACTGAATGTAGTGTAAAGCACTTTGGGGTCCTTAGGGACTGAGTAAAAGCGCTATACAAGGCCATTTACCATTTTTACAATCAGAGCAGCCCCTTCCTCCAGAGGATGTTTTGATGGCGATCCCTCATTTGTGAAGTCCATCAGTATGTTTCTGCCTGTTCAGTCTGCACCCAGACCAAGTCATTGAGCTCACCACCTGCTGGTTTACTGTTCCCCACAGCTGTGATCCTACATCATGGTAGATTTCCTCACTAACCTCCAGGTAAAGTCACCATACTAACTATTGCAAACTGTTTTTCCAAGGCTGTGTATTTTGTTTCTCTACCAAAGCTTCCTTCAGCCTTAGAGACCTCTCAGCTTTTCACAGATCACATCTTCATGTTACACAGAATCTCTGGTGACATTGCCTTGAACTGAGGACCCCAGTTCAACCCCAGTTTGACTAATGGTCAAACAAAGAGGACCAACCAGGAATTGGAGGCCACCCTCACTGTGTGTTCTAATCAAACCCATCAACTTAGAGCTTGCACCTGGCCTGTGCCAAATACCTCCAACATTTGATGACCTTCTCTGCGACTGGATTATTCCTGTTTGAGGCTTTACTGGAGTATCATTTTTTCCAGGCCAACAAAGTGAGTTCTCTGTTCTTTCTGTCCAGCATCACCTTTGACATTGCCACCAAGGTGGACCTGCATAAAACTATGGAGCAGAACAAGCTTACGGTCATTGGATCTCGGCCCTCATCTACACTCCAGGTCAGAAAGTTACTTCCAAAACTATCCCATTGAGGACCAAATCCCCCAAAACGTCTCACAATTACATTAGTCCATTTGGGATCAAGTCACTCATCAACCCATCACTGTCCACCTTAAGCTCCCCAGAAATGTGACAGTTCACAATATGTTCCACATCTCCAGTTCAGTCCAGTCCACTGTTCACTCTTGGTGATATGCTTCTGTCAAAATAAATATGTGGGAGCACAATTAGCTGAGCTTTCTCTCTGACCCCAGTATTTATCTCGAAATTCAGGTATTCATCTAGAAAGTTCTGCAAATTCAACCTCAATCTCTCACTACTGTATTGCTGTGTTTGCAATATGTCACCAGCACCGAAGAATATTTAGTAGGTGAATCATTTCTTTGCAATGTGTCCTTTATATTGAGGCTAATTCTGCTAACTTTTATGTAGTTTTCATTCATCTAGAAATTACAGATCACATTTCTCCAATATTGCATTTCATACTTCTCTTACACAACTTCTCTAAGATCGTGGATCATGCTTGCTAGATGGAAAAAAAGCTTTTCCATAATAAAACTTGAACTCTACAAGTGAAAGATTGAGGAAGATTAAAATCCGAAGATTGGGAAGATGATTGGACTTTCGATTTTGATTTTTTTTTCTTAAAAAAGCAGCATAAATAGTAAGAGTTTTGCATTTCTGAAGCAGGGAAGGAGAGAAGAAGTCTCAGGTCCAGTACCAAAGAAATGTGGTAAGAAGAAATATATATGGTCACAAAACTGACATCATTAACAGATGAATTTCTTTTGTACTAACCCAAGCTTCTAGCTGACACTTTAATTCAGCTGTGTTGGAGTAGGGATGCATCTAAAAGCTGCAGGACAGTAGCTCTCGAAGAGTGGAGTTGGACACCCCTGCATTATGCCATACAATTTTCTTTGTGAAGGTCACTGTTATTCATTTATTTATTTAAACTGTGGAAATTTTGTTTGAACAACAAAATGTAATCATAGCCATGCTAAATGAATAAACGTGTTCTGTGTAAAATAAGATGGACTTCAAAATTCATACGCGTTGGGGAAAAACCTTTAAGACTTTACACAGGTTGGTGGTTAAGCCCTTGCTGCTGAACCCCAAGTTGTTCTCTGATGTCGGAGTGTGAATGTGTTTGAAGGCTAGAAAAACTTCCTTCCATACATATAAGTGAGTGAGACGCTGTATGAAGCCCTTTGAGTGCTCTAGTAGAGTAGAAGAGCACGATAGAATATCCAAACACAGAGTGCAGAATACTTGCATAATATTAAACCGGGGCAGATGCTCAAAGCTTACTATGTTGATTATTTGTGCTCAGATCATTTCGTGATAGAAATGGAGCTTTTAAAATGATAAGGCATTATTAGAGAATTAAAGTATCTGTTAGTGATATCATGTGACAATCCAGTGTTTGAAAATATTTATTATAAAAAATGTAGATGACTTTAAACCCTCCAGTGCTGGTTTTGGTATAGCTGAGGTGTTAGCATAGCTTAAAAAACATACTGATTAATTAATGATCATAGACCAAAAAATGCATGTACTCCTCACACGTCAGGCTTTCAAACTGAAATAAATCAAAGTAGTTATACTCTTGAAATACTGCTGTAGACGGGAGTCTTGAAACTATAACTGGCTTAGCGTGTTTAAATGTTCTAACATACTGTATATGCTTTTATGTAGAATCCAAATAAAAAAGGATTAAAGTGAATAAATAAAAGCTTAATGTAAAATTATTTAATTTTCTTTGTGAGTGACGGTGTTGGCAGCAGGTGATCATGTCCGTGCGTTTGTTTGTCCGTGCAGACCTTTAAATGTCCAAATCAGAATGTTAAAGCAGACCCTGAAGTTAATGGGGAGTTTGTACAGCCTATCTAATATAAAACATATTAAGTTAAAACACTTAGACACGAGAAATGAGAAGAAAATACAGAGACGTTATTGTTACAGATAAAGCTCCTGAGGTCTGAGGGCCTACGTGCACCAGCAGCAGAACATATCAGACCAGTCACAGTTAAAATAACACAAAGGTTACAGAAAGGTTTTTATTTCTAAATTATTTGAGCTTTGAGCCATTGATGAACTGCAGCACTTTCTCCAGAATTTACACATTAAACATCTTAACCTACTTTTAGTTGCTTTACTTGGTCCTTGTGTGTTGATCGCGACTGTGCACAAGCTTTTTCCTTATTGCTGCCTCCCTAAAGCACTCTGTGACTGGTTTCTTGTCTTGAAAAGTGCAACATTAATAAATTTGGCTTACTTTGATAAAACCTCCTCAAAACAAACAACCTAAAGAAATCAAACCTTCAACGCTCTAATTATGAACCATGAAATCCAAAAACAGCTGCCACAGTAATGTTGGTTTTATGGACCCATGTTGGTGGATTTTAATTTATTTATTTATTAACACAGTTCAGAGGCTACAGAGATGCACTTGTGTGGAGTCGTCTAAAGATCTTTTCATGGTACGCAGAGCTTTGCAGACCCGGTTTAGTTAAATCAAAGATGGTGGCAGCGTGTGTGTGTGTGTGTAGGACACAGTCAGCAGGAGTTCAGGGGGAAGATATTTACTCTTATTATTTATTTAAGATATTTACTGAGCTGCTGTAACTCTCTGTCTGGTCTCAGCCATGATGATGGAGCTCGTTTTCCAAACCTTGTATCTACATTTTTTTTCCTGTGACGTCAAAGGTCAAAGGTCAGATGAAAGGCATCACAGTTAGGCAACTGAAGCTCCTCTGCTGCCACCTACTGGCTGTTTTATTCTGTTACTGATGCCTTTACACAGTGCATGTACTCCCTGGCCACTTTATTAGGTACACATTGCTAATACTGGGCCATGTTTTTCCTTCAGAACACATTTTTACTGTATTTATTTTCATACCAAAATTGTTTGTTATGTTTACAGGAACATTTATAATGAGAAAGAAAAAGTTATTTCGTTTCACATTCAGAGGGAGGACGGCTGAGCTCCGACATTTTTCAGTAATTTCACTCATTTTAAACCTCATCTGACAAAATGTAACCTTTGAAGGTCAAAGGTCAGACTTAAACAGACTGCTCCTATGAACACAAAAAAAGAGAAGAGGGGGAGGACACTTGTGTATTTCACCCTCCCATTAAGTCGTATTTCCTTTGGTATTTATTGTGTTGTTGTAACCGCTGCTCATTTTGTAATTTGTCTTTCCTCAGTGCTTCTACGCCAGCAGAGATGTGAGCAGAGGAGGGAGGAAAATGAGACGTCTTTCAAATCTTCCTTTAAAAGTGAAGTCAGTGAAATGATGTTTGACTCAACTGCATCATGTACAGTTTTGAGACTGACTGCAGCTGGGTTTTATCATCTCAGGTGTTCATGACATGTTTTATTTAGAGACGCTTTTGGTTAAATTCATAATTTAGATCATGTGACAGACATCACATCTTTTTAAGAAATCACACACAGAAACAGTGAAGGGCAGAAGGTTTGATCCTCTTAAAGAACTGAAATAATCCGAATAAAGAGGACGAGCTGTTAAAGGAGTCCTCGTTCTGTGGTTTCTATATTCCAGGTGTGACCACAGCTGTTTAACCTCTGCATCCTCCATCTGCTGTCCTCCAGACGCCTTTTAGGACCTGGGACATGTTTCCAGCTTCCAGATGTGTAAAAATACATCCCAAACAAAAGCTCAGGTCTCAGGAGGAAACATAGTTTGTTTGTTCTCCTGTAACATTCAAGGTCAAAGGTCACATAAAACTGTCAGGCGTTGGGAAAACTAATGATCTTCTACTGCTGCCACCTGCTGGCTGTTATCATGCAGTGACTGATGCCGCTATCTATTTACACACAGTGCATACATTCGGCGGCCACTTTATTAGGTATACCTGGCTAGTCCCATGTTGAGATTCCTTTTTTCTTCTGAGATATTTAAATTCTTCATGGCACTGATTCAACAAGCTACTGGAAACATTCCTCACAGATTCTGGTCCATATTAAAATGACTGCATCACACAGCTGCTGCAGATTTGTCCATGATGTGGATCTCCTGTTAAAACCACCTCCTAAGATGATCTGTTGGACTGAGATCTGGTGACTGTGGAGGCCATTGGAGTATTTCTGTGAACTCATTGTTATGTTCAAGAAATTAGTTTGAGATGATTTGATTTTTTGACATGGTGCTTTATCCAGCTGGGAGCAGCCACCAGACGACACTGTGGTTATAAAATGATGCACGCAATCAGTTAGAATACTTCAGCAGGCTGTGGGCTTTGAACAGTCCTCAGTATGGGGTCCAAAATGTGCCATTAAAATATCCCCTGACCAATACACCACCAACGAACTGTTACTTCTCCCTTCTGCAGAAGCAACAGGATCATGCTTCTGCAAAACTCATCAGACCTGTGCTGTAACGCCGCAGTTACCCTCAGTTTAAATCTCTAAAAAGTTAATTTTTCAGCAGATTCTGGTTTATGTGAGTCATCTTCTTCCTTTTCAGAGCAGAATGGCAGGAATATAAAAAGGTTCTCAATTTGAACTTCACTGGATCCACTTCATCATGTCTATATGCCAAAGGGTTGAGTTCTGCCGTGTGATTGGCTGTTTAGATATCTCTGCACCTACTCAGTGGTTTAACCAGCAGTTTAATAGGTGTGCCGAATAAAGTGGCACACCTATTTAGGAGGACTCACAGAGGATGGATTTGTTGTGTCAGTTTGTGTCAGTTTATGTTGTTTTTTTTTTTTTTTAATCTATATAAAACAACAACAGACTCGGGGTTCCTACCAGCTGAACAGCTGAACAGCAGCTGGAGGCAGCGTTGAGCAGATGAACCTGCTCGCTGACTTTCTCTCGCTTTGACTTTGAAACTGTAACGAGAGACACGATTTACAGATTAATTTTCATTACTGTAAAGATCATTACTGATTACTGTTACACTTTAGTGCCAGTAGAGGGCAGCACCGCACCATGGTTTATTCTTGGGCAGCTGTGCGAGAGTTGCTGACTTTCCCTACAAACTGCACCAGGTCTGTTAAATCAACTTATCATTAAAAACCAGAGTTCATTCATATGACCACAACCTTCCACCGGGGGGCGCTTTAACATAAACACACATGTCAGTTTTTATTAAAGACAATATCACCAGCATGCTCAGAAGAACTCAACACATTTTACTTAAAGACAGTTGTGAAAGTTGGGAAAGTGAAATTGTTCCTCCTGCTTTTAGTTTGTGGCTGAAGTTAACCTGTGTGTTGTCTTTGTTATCTGCTCTGAAGGTGACTGAAGTGTGTTTGGGTTCAACACAACAACTCACGTTTTCCATCAGACATCTTTGTGAAACCCACAGAAGCACACGAGAAGATCAAGTGAGACCAAAGTTTATTGAACCTGCAGAGAAACCAGATCACTGTGGAGACGACAGCACACTTAGAAATAACATATAAATAACAGGAAAGTTACTGAAGACATGAAACTTGGATTACACCTACATTTTAGTTACATAACATTTATTATTGTTTATGTATAAATGATGTCTTGGTCATGCTTTTATTCTGAAAGACCTGGTGAAGAAAATATTCTTTTTTAATATAAAAAATCTAAAAACTAGTTTAAGAAAGTAAAAATTTTTCCAGCTTCTTTATAAAAGAAAGAATAATAATAACTCTCCATTTAACTTTCTGCCCTCAGAGGTTGTGTGAGGTTTCCTTCATGAGGAGAACAAACAGAATATAAACCAGTGTGTTTACAGTGAATGTGTCAGGTCTGAACTGCTGTGGGGACCAGTTAGAGAGCAGCAGCTGGATCCCAGTGGTTGGACTGGTGGACGACTTCAGTGAGGAGTAGATGACATTTGGCTCTGGTAGAAACTCTGCACACACAAACACACAGGAGGAGAATATAAGCACAAAGCAGAGCCTCTCTGTTCTCTTTATATACAGCAAAGCATCAGGACACGTCAGTGAACGCATCACAGTTACAATAATATAACTTGGATCACATAACATATTGAACTTTGGACACATTTTCTGCTGATATATGACGAGTATATGAACAGTATCAGATCACACAGCATCTGCAACTTCGCTCAGAACCTTAATACTGCTGCTATCACTCTGAGCCCTGATGGAGAAAGAGTAGCAGCTGTACAAAAACAAAACTGAGGTAATAGTCTTTGGCGCCAAAGAAAAACGATTACAGGTCACCAGAGAACTTCAATCTATACATCTAAAAACCACAAACCAGGCGAGAAATTTGGGTGTAGTGATGGATGCAGACCTAAACTTAGAAAAACACATTAAGACAATAACAAAGTCAGCTTACTATCACCTCAAGAATATATCAAGGATAAAAGATCTGATGTCTCAACAGGACCTGGAAAAACTAGTCCATGCATTCATCTTTAGTAGGCTTGATTACTGTAACAGCATCTTTACAGGTCTACCTAAAAAATCAGTCAGACAACTACAGCTCATTCAGAACTCTGCTGCTCGAGTCCTCACTAAGACCAAAAAAAGTGGACCACATCAGTCCAGCTCTGAGGTCTTTACACTGGCTGCCTGTCCGTCAGAGGATAGACTTTAAAGTTCTGATGCTGGTCTATAAAGCTCTGAATGGTTTAGGACCAAAATACATCAGTGACCTCCTGACCCAGTATGAACCATCCAGATCCCTCAGGTCATCTGGATCCGGTCTTTTATCAGTTCCCAGAGTCAGAACCAGACACGGAGAAGCTGCATTCAGCTTTTATGCTCCTTATATCTGGAACAAACTCCCAGAAAGCCTCAGATCAGCTGAAACACTCAGTTTATTTAAATCCAGGTTGAAGACTCACCTATTCTCAGCTGCATTTGAATAAAGCACCAAATCCACACTTTTAAGCTTAAATTTCAAAACTTACATTAACTACTGATTTTATCTACTGTTCTGATTTTATCTGTTTTGATTTTATATACTGTTGTTTGTTTGTTTGTTTGTTAATTAGTTAGTTAGTTTATTTGCTTGTTTTATTCAATTTTAAATCATGCTTTTTATTTGTTCTTGTTTCTAATGTCTCTGTAAAGCACTTTGAATCACCTTGTTGTTGAATTGTGCTATACAAATAAACTTGCCTTGCCTTGCCTTGCCTCTGAGCTCTCGTCTCTCTGATGATGAACGTCCATAACTGATGTGTTCACTTCTCCCTGCTGAGCAGACTCCAGCTCCATTACTGTCTGAAACACACATGGAGGACGTCAGTGCAGGCAGCACAGTCTCTGAAATAACCTCAGTAGTATCTATAACACAAAAAGGTTTGTTGAACATTTTTTCTCTACAGTGCAAAAACTGTGAGATGACTCGTGACTCGTGGCAGGTCTGACTCATAGAAACACGATTACAGATCAGGAACGTGTTTCTCATCAAAGCCGTCAATCATCAAAAACTTGTAAAACCATCTGACCGATCCTGTCAGGAGGCTACATCTGCAAAACTACAAAATGAGCCACATAAAGAAAGTCAAATCCAAAAGACCAACACAGCTGAATAGATCAGGTTGATATTTACTGTTTGTATAGAAATTATAAACCACTCAGAGTGTTTTTTATTGTCTCTTTATCTCTGCGGTAGAACCTGGCAGTGACACGAGTTAATCAGAAACCAGAAGCTGGATGATCACAGAGTCATTTCTGATAAGTGCAGGTGGACAAACACTAAACACAGCATTTACTGTAAAGGTCACCCAACAAAACATAATAACAGCAAAGCGACTTGTGATCATTTGTCAAAGTTGTCAGAGTTTAAAGGACAGTCTGGATTCTGCAAACCTCCTTAAAGTTAGAAAATAAACACACACCAGCACAGCCGACAGGAAGGACGACTTTCAATGAAAACTACATGTAAAAATTTTAATATGATAAAAAAGCTGCTGAACTGGAAGCTCAGCTTCCTGTTCATGAACTTCAGGCATGTTGTCTCGTTGCATTTTTGGACGTTGCCTGATGTCCTGCTGGCATAAAATAAACACACTCTGAGAGTTTCCAACTTGACCAAACAGATGTTTCCATACAATGATTATTATGGATATATTATTTCTGACTTTCTCTGTCTGCTGTGTTTCCTGGATTTGTGAGCAAACACAAGAAAAAAGTGCAGTCTGTCCTTGTTGAGTTTCTTAGTTTGATTCAGTGAGAAGAGTCTGGAAGAGGAGCTCAGGAGGAGCAGGAAGGAGGAGGGAGGAGCAGGAAATAGCAGTAGTTTCACTTTGTCAAAAGGAGGACTGCAGCTCACCTGTGGACTCCACCATGATTGTTTGAGTGAGTGAAAATTCATTTACTTCTTTCTTTAACCAGGTTTGTCACACAGTTCTCTTATTCAGCCTTTAAACAGACAGATCTGAGTCTACAGTTTAAAACACAGCGAATACAACGTGATGATGGGAAATGTGGAGCACTGCTTTCATGATTTAAATCTGGGGTCAAGCAGGGCCCGAAACTGGTGCTTTATAATAAATATGATGATAATAAGAACTGAATTACACATTCAAACGCAGAGCTCCTGCTGTAACCTTCACTCTCTAGGTTTTTCCTTTTCTTCACTCATCTCAGATTTCTGGCACAAACACGTCGTAAACAACATGAGTGATACTGGTGTTGGTATGTGATTCATATCAGCATGATGGGATTGATGCTTTAGTTTGCTTCTAAAGGAAACATGTCTGCACATGTTCCCTGTGATCATGTGACAAAAGGCCTGAGCAAATACATTTAAGCTGCAGCGAGTGAGAAAGAGGAACACGAGGAGGTGCATTGAGGTACCTCCACACCATGGAGCTGAGTGGAAAACAGAGCAAACAGCGATGTGTTTGCTTCAAATTCTCTGCTGTGGCAAAACCACCGACCTCAGACATGAAGCCTGAAAGCAAAGCTCCACTTTGATTTGAAAAGCCTGTTTAAAAACAAGCTAGCCCTCTTTAGCACGCTGTTGTACTCAAACAACAAAAGTTTGGTGATTATGCTGTGCTTTAAAGTTTTTTTTCTTTATGTTGTGACACCAACACCTCAGTGTTGAGTAAAATGATGCGTAGCAGAGAGTTTGACCTTTGACCCGAGGATGGAGCACTCCTTCCAGGTGCCAGATCTGCATGCGGCCGTGTTAGCTACAGCTAAGCTAAGGCTGATATCATTTTTATAAATGTTTACATTAAAATAATCAGTTTTCTTAATATGTGCATCCACATGTTGTTTACAGACAGATTCTGGTTTAGTTGTTTAGACAGCAGGTTTTGGTTTGTTGCCTCAGAGCAACATTGTGCAGTTAGGCCACTTTTCTTACAATAATGGTAGCAGTGGTTCCAAACTCTGGTCCTTCGTTCAAATATAAACCAGGAACCCCAAACTCTCAGAACGTAGGGTAATATAACACTAACATTAATGCCATGGAGGGCTAGTCTCACCCAAAGTGCTTTAGAGACGGGCACATTTACACTCCAGGTGTCTAAAAACAAACAGTTTCAAAATGCATGAAAAGCTCAAAGGTGTGATTTTTCCATTATTTCTAATAAAAAACAAATCTCACAGTGATTTAATGATCATTCAAATGTGTTCACAAACTGATGTTTGATCTCATGAATCCTGGCACACTGCTCTCCACCTTTAAAACTTGATATCGTGGTACCAGTATTTACTCAGTACTGGAAGATAATCCAGTTCTGCATTGTCACACACTGCTAGAAAGAAAGGAGGGAGCTTTGATAACCAAGCTCACCACAGCCAGGTGTAGCTCATGAAATAAAGCACAGCAGAGAAACCAGAACAGACACAAGCAGGCAGAGTGTGGGAGTTTTTTAAGGTGGACTTGGACACAATACGAACAGGCTGTGTGGGCGTTGTCTGTCTTGCCTGGAGGGGTGAAAGGAGGAAGCCTCGGCTGAATCCAAAGACGTCATGTTTGAAAATGTGTTTCTGTGCAGTTTCCATGGTGACGGTATTGACATTTATATCCCTGAGTACTGTCTGTCAACAAGCTGTCAGTTTGTTTCTGACATGAAGGTGTGCAGTAAGGCCGGGCTGGTTCCTCTCATGCAGCAGTTTCTCTGCAAACGTCTCCAGTTTAACAGAACGATATCTCTTTACATTAAAAGTTCTTAAACTCATAGTTTCATAAATATTGATCACATGTTAGCAGTTAATCTTCTCTCTACTGCTGTGAAACACAAAGAGAGAATCTAACCTTTTATCACCCAAGATTCAAGAGACAAGATTCAAACAGGCCGTCTGAACTTATTTTATTAAGTTTTGGAATTAAATCACAAAATTCTCAGCTTTCAGGAGCCATTTGAATTTTCTCACTGGTCTAAAATGTCTGATGAGTTACAGTAACGTGAAGCACACATGCTAAAATCTTGGCAGAGCTGATTTATCTGCCTTGTTAAACTGTCTGAGCACAGAAAAGCAAAGGACAGATGCACCAACAGGTCAGAACGTCACTTTATTTAAACAAACAGGCTCCTGGTCGGAGAGCGTGTCCTATTCTCAGTCTCCTGATGACGACTGGACCCCCGACTCTCACCTCTCCTACTTTCCTTTGTTCAGTCATCCTCCTCCTGGATTTCCTTCCACCTCATCAGCAGTAATGACTGATGCTGACCTCATCAGTCTCATCACCACCCTCTTCTCCAACTGTAGTCTCATAAAAAGTCCACTAGTTTTCACAAACCTCAGAAGTTACTTTCCTGCCAAGTCCACACATGAATTCAGAATAAAAAAAACAACAACAGAGTTTTCAAAATCTCCTTAAAGTCATTTAAAGGAGAAATAAGTAAACTACTTAATGTTTATGCTTCCTTGTTTACTTCCCTGCTGAGTCATTTAACAGGGAGTGTCCTTTTTCCAGCTATAAAAAGAGAAACTGTGTCTCTGCTGCTCCGATAAGGAGCTCTGTGACTGGTTTTGTGAGACTGCTATTCACACTTGAATGAGAATGAAGCGACACTGCATTGGATCTTCCCTCATCCTTACGTGCAGCTGTGGATAATCTGCTGAAGGTAACCACTAACACTACTAATGCTATCATCACTGCACTTTAGAGCTAATGTGAAAGAAGCAGCTCAGGCTGTTAGCAGCAGCACGGAGCCCTGATCTGTTTATACAGCGTTCGAACAACGACCAACTGTCATCAATCGAGACTGGAGATAGCATGAGTGACTGTAATTCTTCTGCTCTCATTACATGAGTGCACACACTCATTCTGAATGTAAAGTACATGTGTAATTTTACTTTTTACATGCCTGTGTAATTTTATGTAATTAATATAAGAAGTAAAGCTCACAGGGCGCACACGTCAGCCACAAGCTCAGGTGAGCAAACTCAGTACGAATCCATTAAAAGTTTGCCAGGCTCTTAATACACAGCAGTGATGATGTGGCCTGTTAGCGCACAGTTAACCGGAACAGATCCAAACATGGATAACATTTTAAAAGCCAAAAAATCTGTTTTTGCATTTGGTAGCGATGCTGTGATGGCTGCTTTCATGCTGCAGCTCCTCTTTACTTCCCACGGCCATGAACTCAAGCTAATCCTCGTTTCTTCTGTCTGCTCACTTAAAATGAGCGGTGTAGATTAGATTAGATGAAACTTTATTAATCCCTCGGGTGGGTTCCTCCGGGAAATTCGGTTTCCAATAGCAGTTACAGAATGTGAGCAGAAATATACCACATATACACATATATAAATACAGAGTATACAAAAGGGATAAATGGAATAAATAGGAATAAGAATACAAAGGAAGTGCACATTTCAAGTATTGTCTAGTAGAGTCTAATTGTAAGTAGCAAATAACTAATCTGAAAGGGGCGTTTCACGGATCTAATGACTCTTCAACAAACATCCTTTGCCATTAGTAACAGCCACTCCAGAGATGTTTGCTGCAGGAAACTACTGCTCTGCTGATTTAGCACACAAAAGAAAACAATCCATGGAATTCCAGTAATGATTTCATCACTGAGTGCTGGTTTGTTTGTGCAGAAACAAGAAATATACATGAAATAGATATAAAGCAAGAAAAAAGTTACAGTTCAACGCACAGTCAGAGGTTTCAGTAACGACGGCTCAATAAGATGCACATATAAAATGTTTAAGTCGTCTGTGAGGAAAACAAACATAATCTGAGCAAATAGTTTCATCTCACACGTGCAGGTATTCACCACCACTCGTCCAATTAAACTCTTTGTGCGTAAATTCCACTAAGAAGCCATCGTCCACGCCGCCTTCATAGTACAGAAAACCCGGGTTAAGCGTGACGTCACCTCTGTGGAGAAGATGAAGATTAAATTAAATCCTGCTTCGTAGTACAACAAAGCAGGATTTGATCTTGTCCACAGAGGCCTTTGTATTACGAAGTAGCATTTCAACTTATCCGGCTAACTTCGTGGTTAACTCTGGGATTTTTGTACTATCGGGGTAAATATCCCATGGTTACTTATCCAGATGAGAGATCAACAGGTACAAACTAACTAACCGATCAATTTTATGGAAAATAACGTATCCATTCCTGGAAGATCCCTCAGTTGTGTGTGGATAGTAGCATTGCCTTAAATCAGGGGTGGGCAATTCCAGGCCCCGAGGGCCGGTGTCCTTCAGGTTTTAGATCTCACCTTGGGTCAACACACCTGAATCACATGATTAGTTTGTTACCAGGCCTCTGGAGAACTTCAGGACATTTTGAGGAGCTAATTTAGCCATTTAAATCAGCTGTGTTGGTTCAAGGACACACTAAAACCTGCAGGGACACCGGCCCTCGAGGCCTGGAGTTGCCCAACCCTGCCTTAAATATTTCATTAGTGAATAATGTCTGTGTGCATTTAGAGGCAAGTCTACATACGTTCATGCAGCACTTTTAGCACTAAAATACTGCAGTGTAGCTTTTCCTGCTGATTTACTTTAACCTTCTAGGACCCTGCGTCCACATATGTGGACATCACATTTTGGGTTATTTAGACCAAAATACTCAATTCTGCTCTACAAGGGCCTGATATCCACTTACGAGGACATTATACTGCTACTGTTCTATTGAAATTTTAAACTAATATCCTCATATGTGGCTCTTATTTTTCATAAAAACAAAAAGAAGGTAAAAAAAATCTGGTAATCCTTTGTTTTTACATTCATCGGGCCCCAATATGCCCAAATATCAAAGAGAAATAAAAATGCATGCCGTGGAAGAGTTCGGGTCTTAGGAGGTTAATTCTGTTGTGAATGGCCATGACAGACCCGGTGACACATTTATGCTTTGCAGCATTCTTTATTAACACTCTGGGTTGCTGTGCATACACACACAGAGCTGCAGCTCTCCCGCTGCCGGCTAAACATAACCAACAACAATCACAATGAAGGACCCAGTGCCATATTAAGTTAGCGGGATATGATTGCGAATGCCGTGCAGGGGTGTCTGCCTTCCCTGCACGGCCCACCACATCTGTATTATGTGTTTAACCTATTCCTGTTTTTATAATCTTATAAAATAAAATACTATAATATATAGCATAAGCTTCCTCCAGGCAGGTGTCAGTATACTTATCCATGTTTGTGAATGGTTGTTGCCAATGGAAACGCATCCATACTTAAACTGGAAAACCCGGAGTTAACTTAGTGACGTGAACCCAGACATCAGCTATTCTGGGTATGTTGAGCCAGTAGTACAACTTGAGGTACTTTAAATAGATTTTAATACACAATGTAATCACTGCTAAGATACTTTAGTAGGATTATAACTTCTCCTTGAGTTAAACACCTGGTAAGATTATAATCTTTAAAACACACAGGATAATCCTTCCTGCTATTGCCAATTACATTTTATTTACATAGCTCCAAATCACAATAACAGTCGCCTCAAGGCACTCATGAGGATCATTGTTGGTGTTTCTCATAGTGATTAACTACGAGAACCAGGTTTGTCACACAGGTTTGACTTGCCAAGCAGAAGGTTGCTGGTTTGATTCCAACGGGAAACATAAATGCTCTTGTGGCAGTAAAGCTTTTAAACTGTGCCAAATGAAACACGGCGGTGTGTGAATGATGTGGTGAACCTTTGTGACAAAGGTCTTTTTTGTGTATCTGTGGGGATGTTCCTGCTGATTACATTCTTAGTAAATCACTAAGAATACACCACTACTCAGCTAGTCTAAACTATGGAGTAGTCATTCAGATATCACTTTAAATTTAATGTTCAATGTCAGACTGTGTGAAGTGAAATCACCGATTACATTTTTCTACCATAAATCCTCAAATGTCACTTCACTGTGCAGACATGTACATTATGAACACATTAGGTTATAGTTTGAAGTGAAGGGGAAAAAGCCTTTTAAATAACTAATCTTCTTACAAAAGATGTAATGTTAAAACATCTCATTTGATCTAATATTAAGTTAGCTGTTTTAACATCTAAAAAGAAACATGGGACTGCAGCATGTCTACAGTTCATGACAAACATCTCTATAAGTGACCACAGCTAAATGTATTCACAGCCAATTGAACAGAGCTAATAATGAGGGGCTACAGCGTCATCTAGTGGCCGATGGCTGAAGATGCAGTGGGAACAAAAACACATATGTCATAAGTTTACTTTTAAAAAAGCAAATGTATTTACTTTACACATAATCCATCCATAAATCCTGTTGACTACAAAATATTTAAACACATTTACTATTATAAGCAAATATATTAGACATTAAATTCAATGATGTGTTAAAGGAGAAAAATAAAATGAGGAGAGATTCTCAGCTCTAACTGAAAATCAAACTCCTGTATTTTCTATTGTTTTGCAGAACCCACATATTTCATGTCATCCTGTGGAGCTTTATCAAAGATGTGCCGGCTTCAGTGTGAAATATGATGTCGTTGACTAAATCACAAGAAACCCAAGACCCAGCCTGATTGTTTGAGGGATAATTGGATGCCAACTGAATCAGAGTAAACTCAGCTTCTCTGGGATATTTAGAAAATAAGCTCATTATGAGACTCTGATGTTGAAACCCACAGAAAACAGAAGATGGATGCTGTGAAGATATTCTGCTGGACTCTGGGGTGTGTCTGCCTCCTGCTGCCTGTAACTGCAGGTGAGATTTAAGTGTCTTTGTAAAGTCAGGAGAACCTGCATCACCTGTGTGATAGAAGGAATGTTGGCCAATCACAAGCTAGATATAGTCTGATGTCAGAAAAGGAGTTTAAGGGGAAAAAGTGAAACTTTGATTTAATGTGTGACATTTATTTATTAATCTGGTTTCAGGTTAACCAATCAGAGGACGGTGACCTCTTATCCTCTCTCTGATTGGCTGCTGTAGCGGCGAACAGTTCAAACTTTGACTTCTAACCTCTCTGTTTTGTGTTGTTACCGCTTTCAGATCAGAAAATCATCGCAGCCAAGTCTGGACAGAACGTCACATTGCCGTCTCGAGCTCCAAATGAGAACAAAACCATCACAGTAGTAGAGTGGAGCAGAACTGATCTGGAGTCAGAACATGTGCTTTTGTACCGAGATGAGCAGTTTGAACCAGAAGAGCAGCATCCATCTTTTAAGAACCGGGTGGATCTGCAGGACAGACAGATGAAGGATGGAGACGTGTCTCTGATTCTGAAGGATGTGACGACTGCTGATAGTGGAACATATGAGTGTCGAGTCTTCATGGGAGGGAAAGAACGCAGGAAAAGAGCTCATCTGAAGACTGACCCCATCAGCAGCATCTACCTGAGTGTTGTTGATCCTCCAGGTGAGTGAGTAGAGTTGAGTGTGTGTGTGATCAGAGGTGAAGCTGCTTCCTGGTTGTTGATGTTTGTTTCTAAAGATGTTGTTGATGAGACTTTGTAGAAAGCAGCTGGTCTGAGTGATGTGATCAGAGTGCAGTAGATAATGTCTGACAGCAGTTTGAAGAGGAAATGGATTCTGTTCTGTTCTTCACTCATCACCTACCTGACAGCTGACACCTCACACCTGTTTCTCACCTGCAGGTCAGACAAGAAGACCTGTTGGACTGATGCTCAGTTTGTCAATTGTTGCTGCTGCTGTTGGTTTTCTGATCTACAAAAAACATAAACAACAGAGTCAGGATTCATCCCAGCCTTCTTCTGCTGAACAGTGTGAGATTGAAATGTCTCAGAGAGGTTTTCCAGCTGATTCGTGAGTCTACTGCTGCTGTTTCAGCTTCTCAGAGGTGACACAGATCATCCAGTGGAGAGACACACGAGGACATCCTGAATTTGTTGTTCAGCATCTTTGTGAAAGATGTGAACATTTTCCTTTGGATATGTTGAACTTTAACTAAAGATGTTTTCAGTCCAAAAGTCTTTTTCTCACTGTTGTTTGGTGCAAAGCATCGATGATCATCTCAGAAAACATTTTCATCTTTAATCCTGGTTTCAGGTGAAAGTTTGTCTTTAGCTCCTCACTGTCCTGATGAGCTGCATGAACACCAGCTGGAAGTCAGTTTGTCCATGGGAAGTTTGGACTCTTTTTCTTTTATAAAACATATAAAACATGTAAATTACAGACGTGTCCTGTTTCTGCTGTGAGTGTAGCTGTTAGCTCGTGACCTCCTGCTGAGCTAAAGCCTCAGACTGTTTCTGTAGTTTAAATAGACGACACATCATTCATACACCTGTGTGTGTTCATTGTATGCAGCTTTTATTTATGTCAGTTTGAACACTGCATGTACTGTGAAACTCTTTATTTATATTACAGATTTTGTTCTTTTATGTTATTATTAATGATGAAATGAGTGAGTTTTTCTGTACAGATGAATTTTCTTTGATCAAAAACTTTGTGAGCTGTAGTCTGATGTTGTTTTCTGAGCATTTCTCCTCCACTCTGCTCTTTCTGAATAATCTTTCCTGAATAATCTGATCTGGAATCAGTCCACAGTGAACAAACACACTGAGCAAACGTGTAATCTGAACTAAAGTCAAACTTTGAAACCAACCAAGAATCTCTTTAATTGGCTGGACACAGAGGACATCAAAATACGTATCTGTGAGAGCAGATTTTCTCTCACATGAAGAGTGTCCTCAGTACCTTCCGTAGCTGTCTGACTGCTGTGTCTCTGAGTGGGCGACCAGAGATCACATTAACATGTGAATCCCCGTATTAACAAACATGTCATTCTGTAGTACATCAATGTTAGAAACACTTGAAACCATTGTGTGGTGGTAAAAGTAGGTTAAAGAACAAACATGAAAACCTGTCGCTGCACTTTCAAGAGCCCGATGCTCCAGGATGGTGGCACAGTTTCTTGTCAGTAAATGTTACCATACCATACAATAGTTTATGTAAATAGCAATTTAAAAACAACACATGGCTGACCAAAGTGCTTCACAGCAGAATGATCAAAAACACAATAAATACATGATGATAAAATAACAGTCTCAGATACCCACTGAGTCAAAAGCCAGCAAATAAAAATGAATTTTTAACCTGGATTTAAAAACCACCACTAAAGTGCCTAATGTGGAGAGGAAGATCATTCCAAAGCTTCAGGCCCACAACAGAGAACGCTCAGCTGACCGGAGTGAATGAGGGGGGGCATAGGGCTTCAGCAGATCAGACAAATATACAGGCACCAGACCATTTCAGGATTTAAAAATCAGTAAAAAGGTTTTAAAATAGATTCACATTTTAATTGGAAGCCAGTGTAAGCAGGCCAGAACCGGAGTGATATGCTAAAATTTTATTTTACCAGTTAAAAACTGTGGCGCAGCATTTTGCACCAGTTGCAGGTGTGCTTTGGCCAACCTCTATTATAAGGGAGTTGCAGTAATCCAAGTGAGAGGTTATAAAAGCATGGATGAGAGTTTCCAAATAACGCCTGGAAAGAAAAGGCTTAACCTTCGACAGAGTCTGAGATGATAGAATTTATGTTGCCATCAAAACTAAGTGCAGAGTCAATCTTTACCCCAAGATTAGCAATCAAGCTCTTCAGGTAAGGCTCTGAGTCGACTTTAGTGCAATCGACACAGCTGATCAGCAGAGGGAGGTGTTTGCTCTTATAGTGCAGTGTGACTGTGAGCAGACCTGCACACACTCAGTGATTATGCATTCATACACTATTATTGCTGATATCTTTATCTCTAAAGCATTTTTCTGAGTGCAAGTTCTCATGGGTGAGTGTTTCCACTAATCACCGAATGTGGAAAAGACACCATGTAGACGTCTGTTCACAACCATATTCATTGTTATTGTTTAAATAATAATAATAAAGGCAAATGAATGATCTGATCTTCATTTCTCACTTTGTAAGAGAGGGTCAGACCTGACCTCTGTTGTGTGTGGAAGAACCGTCAACATGTTAACTTACTGTCGTGCTGCAACCAGCTTCAACCATTGAGATGACGTCATCGTTTCAACCATGTTTGGTGGCTGGACGCTCTTTTCATGTTGCACTTTAATGTGAGATAAATAAGGCAAATACTTCATTTGAAGCCTTCCATAGAATGATGGCTTTTTAATTATGGTTATTAAATACAAACATTTGTGATTCATTTTTGATGCATGCAAAGCAAATATTTTGTCCCATCTGGGCCACTGGATTGTTGTTTTTCTGACTTTGTCTGACTGGACCCACAGTGTATGAGGAAACATGCTGGTCTTCAAATGCTGTCACATGATGGTTTTATTACTTTTAGACTTTAAGTTTAGGTCATTCAATTTATAATCCTTTTGAGTTGCAGTCTATAAGCTCCACCTCCTTCTTGATGCTCCCAGTAGACACATGCTGTAAAGCGCGCCTCCAGCTTAAGAAGTGTGGGCATTTCCTCTCAGCAGTGCGTTCTCTGTGTTTTGTGGCTCACAAGGGAAGCCAGCCAAGGTCGAGGAAAAGATCCCTTCACCCGTCCTTAGCCAACTTTGACTGATTCCTTCGCTACAGCCCTTTTTATTGTCAGCTAGCAATTATTCATGAATATGCAATTACAAATACACGTGACAGTCTTCAGCAGGCATATCTGAACAACATCAGCGTCTGAATTCTGCGTGTGTATTTTCAGCCATTCCATACATAGACATACGACCTTTCAATGAACCTAACGTGTGTGTATGAGGTATGCAGAAAAGCAGAAGTAAGCGTCTTGCTAAACTATAAAAACTTACTTGCAATAGGTAACATTTAAAGGTGTGAAGTCTTGCACTTTATAGCTTTAAAGCTATAATGGAAATTATAACATCGAGGCTGCTTCCTCTCATCTCATGGTGCACAGAGCGTGCACAGAATCCTTATGGGACCTGATAAGCATAAGATATTTTATCAGCATACAAATGATAATATATTTCTAAGCATAAATGACCATCTTAAATTATTCATTCTGACAGCTCTCATGAAAAAACCAACTGGAGAGTGTGAGCAGTACAAGGTAGGCTGGGCAGCTCAGCATCACTCATGGCCTTTATCATATTTCATGCGTTGTCCCGGAGCACTACGTGGACGGACGTCTTCAGTAAGCTATCGAAAGCAGCTGCATCGGTTTGGCTGGTGTACGAGCCCCTGAACGACTTTGCATGTAGTGTCACTTGATGACGAACAAACTCCTCATCAATCCACTGCACCGTTAAACTGAGGAGTGACATCGGGGACACACTGCTTGTCCAAATGTCTGTAGCGCAACTTAAGGCTGAAATCTCCTGCATGAGGTTATGCACGTGTTTTTTTTACCTTTTCAAAAAGGTTTGGCACCATTACATCCGAGATGTATGGGCGGCTGGGAATTTCATATCGCGGCTCGACTATGCTGAAAAGACGGCGAAATCCTACGTTTTCCACATCCAACAGTGGCTGGTCATCCAGAGCGATAAAATGAGTCAGAGCCTCTGTTATTTTAACTACTCGTGGATTTTCTCTTGACATTTTTCATCGCTTTTCCAAAACCTGACTTAAAGTCGGCCGTTCTGGTCTTGCGTTAGCCTTAGCAAACTCGGTGTACTCCAGGGCATGATGTGTCCTCAGGTGTTTTATTAAATTGCTTGTATTGAACAATGTACTGTCCTTCCCTCCCCTGGACACCTTACCAGTACACAGTTTGCACTCGGCCTTGCTTCTGTCACCTTTACAAATTATGAAGTAAGTCCACACTGCTGACATTTTGTTTAGCATAGCTACAGCTACCAGTCTCCCTCGCCTAACCCCCTAGCGACATGTCAAAATTCCAAAAGAAAGTACAGGCTACCCTCTGATTCATGAAATAAGTTGGTTCATGGTATCGCATTTTACGGGATTTGCCCCTGATACAGTATCAGTATCAGTGCATCCCTAATTTTAAGAAAAGAAACATGAGCTCATTATGAATTTGATGACAGCAACATATCTCAAAAGAGTTGGGACAGATGCAACAAAAATAGCTGGAGAAACATTTTGCAAATAATCAGGTTTAATAACTGCAGCAGGTGAGTGATGTGCTCATCATCAGTGTCCAGCACTCTACTGTATAAATTGTTCCAGGTTTAAGTAATTACATCCATTCTGCACATTGCTGCTGCTCCTTGGGACAGCGCGTTGAATTTGTCATCATATTGTTCAGGGAGAGCTGAGAGAACTGCATTAATGATGTAGGATACACAAAGTTAAAATACTGTTTCCATACCAAACTGTATCTTAGAATTGGAATTAGACATTTTGGAATTGTAAAACTGATTTTGTCATAGCACGGCATTTTGTCAAGGTCATTCTTTGTGGAACGCAGGAGGGTGATCCAAGATGCAGGACTCAGAAGACGTACAAGCTCAAAACCCGATTTATTAAAGAGATCTTACTAAATACACAACAATACAGGTCAGGAGAAAATACTCCAAAAATCTAATTCTTTCCCCCCCAAAACACCACAGAACAAGGAGTGACAAGTGACACCGCCATGAGGGAGAATGCGACAAGGAGCAAGGATATTCACTGCCATGCCTACAATAACAAACAGAATGCAGCTACGTTACAAGAAACAAGATGTTCAATCAACAAACCTGAACAGCTCCTATCATTGTGCAAGCAGAGTTAAAACTATGCTTTAAAAATCCACTAAAGGTCAAACTTACAGCTGGTGCTAGCAGCAGCCCTAAAGTGCACCGGCCCACTCAGAAAATGCCTGGTATGCCAGAATACCAGTCCACCCCTGGAATTCACTCATTTCATCATAAAAGCACATGCTATATAGTCACATTAAGATGTGCCAGTGGTTACTTAGGTATTGCAATGAAAAAAAAAAAAGCCCTGCATTACTAGCTGTTTACAGAACGTCAGCTGTCAGATGTTACATTTTATATTATGAAGTTTACATCTGTAAACTGTCCTCAAACCCTGGAAATGTAGTTCTCTGAAGTTTACTGAAGGGAAACTAATGAGTGTCACTGTGGCCACTAGAGGGCACTTTAATATAAAAACATGCTGCTCTGAGACACTGGCACCTTGCCAGTTTGCATATGAGATCACATGATACATAAAGACACTCTTATTGGTTATTTAACAATTTCACACCGTTTTGTATCCATCAGTTAATAAAAAGTTATCTTTTTATTGATTTATAGATACCGTTACAATAACTTAGTGACACTGCTCCTGCTCCCCTGTACATAAACACATAAACATTGCAGATGGTATAAATGTGTTCACAGGCAAATACCACATTGATAAACACTCATTCAGTTGAAGCTCGGCTGGACCATATGAACTGAGATTTGTCTCCTTCTCTTTTAAAACTCTGTAAGTTTTAAAAGTTTCCAATGATGCTCATGCTGCTTTTAATCTGCAGTTATGGTTTTATTTAGATCTTAATCAGCCACAACAACTCACATTTTCCTTCAGTGATATTTGTGAAACCCACAGAGCCGCACAAGAAGAACAAGTGAGACCAAAGTTTCCTGCAGAGATCACTGCTGTGGGGAGGACAGCACCGTCCTGTGAGTTACTGAGTGTCCTCCATACACTGCATTACATTACATTGACATCTTAGTTATAATATGTGTTATATGAGTATGTTTAATGAAAAGATCAAACATAATATATGCAAATCTGTTTTATAATGAAGGTCTACTAGTCTGAGCGCTTGTGTAGAACCAGCAACAGGATTCCAGTGGTTGGACTGGTGGATTACTTCATGAGTAGATGCCATTTTGGTCAGATGGAAACTCTGAAAACACAAAGTTCAAACAATAAGAGACCAGTCACAGTTCAAATAATGTAAAGGTTATTCAGGGGCAGATCTTTAGCGAGGAAACAAATAACAAAGAAGTCTTACAGCCAAACTGTCACAAATAAGGCTTTAGTGTGAAAGAGAGTTTGGTTTGTGTTGCAGTAGATGCTGCTGCTAATGTACAGAACAGGACAGTGTTCAGTGTTTGCGTTCAGTTCAAACTTACAGAAATGAAAGCAAAAATCTGAAAATGGTTTATTCTGACCAGCTTGAATACAAATCTTTAAATGAAGTAGCAAAAAAGCTGCAACTGACCAAAGAGTGAAGAATGAGTAGACAGTGAACTCTCGCTTCCTTTTTGGCAGCCTGTGGTTTTATACTTTCACATGCCTTCACTTCAAACCGTTTCACAAAGTTCACACCACTTCCTGTGCTCACACTGAATGCTAACATTGGTCTAACAACCCATTAAATATGAGCATAAACCCTGAGAGCCTGGCCTCAGCTTCATTTCTTATATTGTTATGTGCTGTTAATAACAATGAGACCATTGACAATTTATCTTCAACTTAATCATTCAGAAAATTAACTTACCCACAGCAAGAGATTTAGTCACCTTTTTGGTGACCATAAAGTACAGATTTTCCTTCAGTTCCCAAAACAAAAAAAACAAAAAACAAACACTTTATAGCAGGGGTGAGGGAACGCCAGGCCTCAAGGGTGTCCCTGCAGGTTTTAGATGTGTCCTTGATCCAACACAGCTGATTTAAATGACTAAATTACCTCCTCAACATGTCTTGTAGTTCTCCAGAAGCTGGTAATGAACTAATCGTTTGATTCAGGTGTGCTGACCGAGGGTGAGATGTAAAACCTACAGGACACCGGCCCTCGAGGCCTGGAGTTCCCCCACCGCTGCTTTAGAGTTTCCCATTAATCCGAATTCTTTCAGCATCAGTAAAGCGATCAGCGTGGTTGTTCACCCACGTGTTACGATAAAGTTTAACATCCAGACAATGATGATTTGTGAGGTTTGGCTTATATGCAATGCCCTGTCTGAAGTATTTAACAAAAAAAAACAAAACGAAAAAAAACAACAACACAACAACAAAAAAAAAAGAAAAAAAAAGAAAAAACACCTAAAACAAGAACTAATAAATTACAAAATTTACTTAATTCCGAGGTTTAGTGAAGTCAGTCTAGCTACTGTACCTATAATGCAGTCTGGTAGCTAGCCACAGCGCTATGTTGAGGCTAATATAAACATGTTAACACAGTGAAGATGGAAAATGAGAATTAAATGAGAGACAAATTCCATCATGTATTAGAATTAAAAATCAATTAATCCTAGTTCATCATCACCATGCATGTTAACTGTGATAGTACCATAGCCCTGTCCTCATTTATACTGGTGCTTACATCTTATTTATTTATGCTGTTTGCTAGTGATGTGACGTTCTGTACCGAGGCTTCGAAGCGTGTGTGGATGGAGGGGGCGTTTCCGCGAAGCGCGTATCGAGGCTTGCTTCATTTATGGGAGGAGCTGAAAATGATGACGTCCGAAGCCTCGCTGCCCGGCTGTACCACGTGACTGGTTCAGGAAGCGGTTCAAACTTTGCCGCGAGCTATGACAGATATAAACCCCTCAGACTTCATTCAAAATGTGGGTGTTTGATGGAGAGTTGCGGTTAGTGAGAGTTTGGAGGTTTATGAGAGTGAGGAGAGAAAGTCAGGAGAGAATGGAGGCAGCTAAGAAGAGGAGGATGTCCTCCCCTGTGTGGGAACATTTTGAGCTTATATCTCTCAACAAGGTATGTAAATTTCTACAGAAGATGTATTTTCATAATACTGATGGTGCAATACAATTTATGTTAAGCTGTCTGTACTTTTGTACAAGGTGAAGTGTTTGCTATGTGGGAGCTGGGATACAACAACAACACCTCATCCATGCTTAGGCACTACAGAGCTTTGCATGAGAATAAGGGGAACACCGATTGTGGAGCAAGACCAGCTGAGCCATCAAATGCCATGATAATATAGCATGCAGTAATGTTACTAAATGATATAACAATATGATACAATGCAATAAGTGACGTGTGTGATATTTATATTTGTGCTTTGTTTTTATTGTCTTTCCTCAGCAGAGCAATCTCAAATAGCTGAAGACCTGGTTAGCATGGTGATTGAGGACTCCCAGCCATTTAGCATTGTGGAGGACAAAGGATTCAAAAGATTTGTTAAATCATTAAATCCTAGCTATGTTCTCCCCACTAAAGGTCATAAAAGCAGTGAAAATTTAGTTTTTACAGAGTTAAATGTGAACCGGCAGGACTGAGGCTCAAAGCCTCAGTGTGTAGCTACACTGCTTCACAGCCACGTCGTACGTTAGAACAAAATGTTTTTACTTTCCTTTAGGCCCTGAAAGTCATGGTGGAGGCCAGGTACCAGGAGATGAAGGAGAAAGCTAAGGCCAGCGTTGAGAAGGCAGCAGCTGTGAGTCTGACATCAGATATGTGGACCTCCATCAACACAGAGGCCTATCTTGCAGTCACCTGCCATTTTGTTGATGAGTCCAGCACATTAAACACTGTTGTTTTAGGAGTGCAATATTTTCCTAATGCACACACTGCAGAAAACATTGCACAAGTGAAAGGCTCACTCATGGCAGAATGGGCAATTACTGACAAAGTCACATGCCTAGTAACAGATGGGGCTGCCAATATGGGGGCTTGTGCAAGGGAGCTACAACTCAAACATGCCATAGCTCACACCCTGAACTTAGTGGTGAAGAAGGCCCTTGACCAGACCCCTGAGCTCTCTGACATCCGAGCCAAGTCCAGGAAGATCGTGGGATATTTCAGGAGCAGTACCTCTGCAAAGGTAAGTTCTTAAGTGGCTTAATTACAGTTTCTTTAATGCTACTTATGTGTATAGTTCTGCTCCCTTGACAATCTAATGTATGCTTTTTTAAATTGTATTTTGTAAGGAGAGGCTTTCAGTGGTGCAGGAACAACTAAGGCAGCCTCAACACAAACTACTACAGGAGGTGGAAACCCGCTGGAACAGCACTTATAATATGCTGCAAAGACTGTTCGAGCAAAGGGAGCCAGTGGGTGCTGCTTTGGCAAGTCTCACAACAGACATCCCACCTGTTTCATCTGAGGAATTTGGTATAATTTCAGAGTGTCTGGTTGTCCTAGCACCATTTAACGATAACAACTGAGCTCTCTCAGGAAAAAAGGGTGTCTGGGTCAAAGGTCATACCTTTGCTCACTATGCTGGATCATTGCCTCAATGAACAAATGGAAAAATCACCATCCATTGGGTTTTCTCTGGCTCATAAGCTGAGGATGCTATTGAGAGAGAGAAGCTGGATAAAATACAAACCATGAGCATTATGTTCCTTGTGACACTGCTGGACCCAAGGTTCAGGAAACTCGGGTTTCTCAGCCCTGCAAGAGCTAGCGAAGCAGAAAAAAGACTGAAAGCAGAATGTGCTTCTGTAATGAGGGCCTCCACCACCTCTTCCTCCGCACCACCACCACAGCCATCAACGTCACAATCTGTTGAGGCTGTTTCCCACGGTACCATTGTTATTGCATTTTAGTTGCATTTATATAAACTGAATGTTGGGTTTTCCACTGTATCTATTATTGTACGATCTACTGTACAATATAAAGCGCCTTGAGGCGACTGTTGTTGTTATTTGGCACTATAGACATAACATTGAATTGGTAGTATCTCATAAGACTCTCCTTTTTGTTTAGGTAACAACCTGTGGCGTCGCCTGGATGAAAGTGTCAGGCAGACACAGACACAAAATGTGACAGCAGACGCAAATATTGAGGTCCAACGGTACATGATGGAGCCAAATATTGGAAGGCTGGAGGACCCCCTTAAATACTGGGAGAGACAGAAATATGTCTACCCTCACTTATATAAGTTAGCACTGACAAACCTGTGTACCCCTGCCTCATCTGTGCCCTGTGAGCGAGTGTTTTCAAAGGCAGGGGAAATATTGTCCAAAAAAAGAAATCGCCTACGACCTGCCACAGTGGAGAAACTGTTGTTTTTAAATAAAAACCAATGATGTGTCTCCTAAACACTAATCACCGTCCTTGCCTCAATGTTACAAAAGCACAACCACTGTCCACACCTCACCTCACAGTATATGATCATTTCCAAATAATCATTTTCCATACTGCCAGCATAAATATACACAGTATACTGCCATCACTACAATATAGATGTTTTACACACTCCTTTTGTTGTTGACATTTACAGGCTGTGTGCAAAATGCCACACTCTTCAAATTCATGCCAACTAATATTTTTACGTCCAGTAGGTGTCCTGCTAGAGCAAATGAAGCTTCAAGAAGCTTTGCGTTGGGGTGAACCAATTGGATGAAAAGCTTCAGTGCTTCATGAAGCTTCATCTGCCCATCACTACTGTTTGCTATATAAGCAACTGTTATGTGACGGCTGTGTGCAGGCAGGAAAAGGACCCAAGGTGCAGACTCCAGAGACAAACGTAAACTGAAACAGCTTTAATGCTGAACTCAAACAGAACAAAAGTATGAATCCAAATAACTTACACAGGCAGACAAAACACACAGCTAGATAAGGGTAGATCACGACACAGACACAGAGAAACACAGGGCTTAAATACACAGAGGGAGCAATCAGGGAATGGGTAACAGGAGGGAAACACAGCTGGGGGCAAATCAGGGCTAACGAGACAAGGGGAAGCGAAACCAGATACATTAACATCAGACATGGACCTTCAAAATAAAACAGGAAACATGACACAGACTGAACTAAAGACACAGACTCACACGCATGCACTGCAACAGAGGGAACAGAGACGTGGGACCAGGGCAGACACAGACACTGACTGGACACGGGGATATAGGAACTAAGGATACACAGAGACGCGAACTAGACAAGGGGATACAGCTGACAGGGGAGACAGAGCAACTAGAGAAGACAGAGACATAAACCATAAGACAGAACTCAAAGAAACCAAAGACTAGAAATGATAAATAATATAATAAACTCAAAAACCCTGGGTCAACGACCCAGGCATCCTAACAGCAACTGTACCTCTGGGCTTTTTTGGTCCCTATCAGCACTGTTGTCTTAAAATGTCTTTTTAGCATCACACATTATTGCAGTGGAAACAAGTAAAGAAAATAGCTGCTATGGTTTTACATGTCTTAAAGGCCTGATGTCATCTGTGAAACTTATGAAGAGCCTTTGAAACGTCATGTGTTCTCTTTTTGTATAATTTTTTTATCATGCCTTATGGAGCTTGCTCATTTTCTTATGTAAGCTAAAGAAGTAGACGTTTCTTTGGATAAAGAGCAGCTGTACCTCTGCGCCTGTTTGGTCTGCTGTCTCTTCTCACTGATGAGTAGACTGTAGCTGGATCACACTCTGCACAATAAAACACATACGGAGGTCAGATAGTGAATCTTATAATATACTTATAATATACTGTCAGTATACAGGATGTGTGTTAAAAGACTTCTCTCTTGCTGTCTATTTAAGAGCCTTAAATAGTTCTGTTTTCTTGTTCTTTACAAATATTCAACATCCAGTGATTACAGCTCACTGAAAGACCTTATAAGCATTTTCTTTGGTAAACTAAACTAGACTTTGCTGGGAGGAAATAGTGCCTCTCTGGTTAGTTAGTTAATTAGTTAGTTAGTTAATTTATTTCAAACATGTAAACAATATACAGGCACATTTAGTAAAGAAAATAAGAGAGAAAAAAAATAAGATGCAAAAGTCAATACATTTCAACATTGCTTCTGGTCTGAGTCAGTTACATGTTGAACGGGAGTGGGAAGAAGTACACACTTATTTAATCCCACCCCTTTGCTATAAGTTATCAGTTAATATTTAGTCAGCTTCATTAGTGATATAATCTGTAATAACAATAGTGAGAAGATTTCTGATATAATATATAATATCACATCATGAAAAATTTTAAATAGAGACATTCACTTCATTTCAATATTTTCCCTTTCTTTATAGATTGAGAAGATCATATTTTTATAACTTTTATGTTTGGACATTGCTTCAATTCCATATTCAGACTGTTCCATAGTTTCACTCCATGAACAGAAACACAAAAGCTTTTTCTTGTAGTACGTACCTTCCCTGTTTTGAAGTTACAAAAACTCCTTAAAATATAACTTCTTTCAAAAAACATACTCTGAATATTACCTGGCAGTTCCTTATTTTTTGCTTTGAATAGAATTGAGCTCAGAGTTGAAAAACAACAACAACAACAAAAGCCCCCTAAATGAAAGAGGATGTAGATAAACACATGTACAGACTTCTTGTTTCTATAACAAAGCCTTGAGGCAGCTGCCATAGTGCTCAGGGGGAGCCAGGCCTCGTAATGCATGTATTTCTATGGAGGCAGAGATCTGAATGCATATTTAAAAATTGTCAGAGACCATTTCAATGGTTTCAAACTAAACTGTTCACCTGATGTTGACTTTAAAGGACTTTAGATACTAGTTGTGTGTCTGAGGCAAAACACTGTTATTTTACTTTTTACGTATACGTACGTATGCATATTCACAACCGGTGAAAGTTCTAAGCTACAAGTACAGTCAACCTGATCTGAAAAATTAAATACTACAAGTTCATGCTGTGTAATTATGCGGTGAGTGAACCACATTAAGAATAGGTTGTTCAACATTTGCACAAAATTGTACATGTCCTGTGTGTTAAACCATTTTCAGTTAAATAAAGGACACAAGGGAGATCAGTTTGAGAACAGAAAAAAACGCCTCAGCACATGAATCATCACACCTCACAACATAGAAGACATAAGCTTCGAAGGCGTTTGGTGGGGGGTGATTGTAGGTCTGTGTCAGTGTACATGCGTATGTGTGTGTATGTGTGCGTGTGTGTTCCGTGTTCAACCGTGAGAACGTGTCCCTTCACCCGGTTAAGCAAAAGTCAACAATCTTCGATCAACACAGAAGGAGGTACAAAGAGTTCTGACAACAATCCTGTTATCATGGAGAATTTTGTTGTTCCAGTCAGTTTCAACCTTGCCACCCTTTTATCGCCTTTGGGCTTTTGGAGTCCTGACCTGACTTTTAAAAAATAATTAGAAAAAAAAGCTCTATGCTGCTAAAAAAAAAAAAAAGATATTTGCAAAATTCTGCCTAAATATGTATTTTACCTGGTTAATGTGTGTGGCCAGGCGTGGTTTGCAGCGCCGCTGCAGGGGAGGCGGACGCACCTGAGCGGCACCCGCAATCACTTGTCGCCGCCTTAAAGTCTGTGCTCTCTATGCTCTTGTGTTGTCGGGCTGTGAGCTGAAAAGCTACAGCCCATTGTATGCATACAGCAACCGTGTGTGAAAAGTGGTCAATAAAGAGATGCTGAAAAGCGTGTTCATGGAAACATCGTCGGGTCTGTCGTGACATGTTTACAATAAGACTTATGGTCCCGAACCTCTGCGCGCAGCGTCTGCAGATCGGGGCTGTACGAAGTCACTTTTATCTTTACGCAGGACTGTAAGCTGTCATCTGGGAGGCGTGAGCGGTGTTTGTTTTTAACATAGTTCACGGTGGAGAACAGCTGCTGACATAATGTGGATCCGAAGGTCCATAATTAACCTACCTGGGGTTGAAAGTCTCGATAAATGCACGGCGTTTCGGCGGGTATACCGGCTTCCACGAGTGTAACGCTTATTTTGAGCGATGAAAAAATAATAAAATTATTTTATTTTATATTTCAATATCACAATAATCTTCCAATTTAGAACGACAAGTTAAAAAAAAAAAAACTAAACACAAATAAAATACACTTCAGCTAAATACTTCTAATTTATTTTCCCAAACCACCCGGAGCCGCAGTACAAGGACTAAAGAGCCGCAGGTTGCCAATCCCTGGCCTAAGGGAAGCATGTATAATGTAAACAGAATTGGTCCTAGCACTGAACCCTGTGGAACTCCATAGTGAACCTCAGTGTGTGAAGAGGACTCTCCATTTACATGAACAAATTGGAGTCTATTAGATAGATATGATACAAACCACTGCAGCGCAGTACCTGTAATACCTACAGCATCTTCTAATCGCTCTAATAGGATATTATGGTCGACAGTATCGAACGCTGCACTAAGGTCTAGCAGGACAAGCACAGAGATGAGTCCACTGTCAGAGGCCATAAGAAGATCATTTGTAACCTTCACTAAAGCTGTTTCTGTGCTGTGATGAGCTCTGAAACCTGACTGAAACTCTTCAAATAAACCATTCCTCTGCAGATGATCTGTTAGCTGTTTGACAACTACTCTTTCAAGGATTTTTGATATGAAAGGAAGGTTGGCGATTCCAAGGTCTCAGTACTGACCTGGATGTTCATGGACTTAAAAACCTTTGCAGGATCTTAACATTTTTTTTGAGTCTGTGTGTCTTGTGGGGCGCCATATTAAATTATTTTCTTGTTCTATACAAATATTTACCATCCAGTGATTACTGATTAAAGCATGGAGCTCACTTAAAGACTTGTAGCATTTTCTTTGCACAAATTGTACTTGTCCTGTGTGTAAAGATCTTCACGATTAAATAACACGAGTAACTTTATGACTACTGATGCTTTCTAGCTCACATTAATCTTTAGGAGAACAGTTCAAACCTTTGGGAAGTACACTTGATTCCTTTTCACTGATTAAAGAGCAGCTGTACCTCTGGGCCTGTTTGGTCTGATGTCTGTTTGTCCACAACTGATATTGTCTGCTCTCACTGATGAGTAGACTGTAGCTGGATCACAATCTGCACAATAAACCACACAAAGGTCATCAGTGCTGATAGTGAAGCTTATAAAAAACAGTCAGTATTCAGGATGTGTGTCAAAAAAAAGAGTTATTATTTCCCAGGTAGCATCATGAAAAGATTTCTTAGAAACTGCCTAGAAGCCCTGTGGTTGCTTTATCTGTTTCAGACAAACACCCACCTGTTGTTTCTGGTGATTGACACCAGAAGAAAACACATTTTACTGCAAAGTACCACGTAGACCCACACTTTGTCACGCTATATGCACACTATCATCAGCACTCAGTCATACAGAAAATATGCATTATAAATCTAAATTTTACTGAATGATTTTCATGCAGGTTTCCATGAACTTTATCGACACTGTGTCTATTTAATGGAGAAAGAGTCATTTAAAAGTTCTATTCTCATGTTTTATACAAAAACTGTGACCATGAGTCCATTACATAATTATCTAACATACGTTAGAAAAATTGTCTTGCCTGTTTGGTAATAACTAATAATGTCTCATCCTACTTTTGAGTAGACTGTTTGGTCCCTATCAGTACTGTGGTGTAACATGTCTTTTCACATCACACATCAGTTCAGTGGAAACAACAAGCTGCTGTGGTTTCACAGGTCTTAAACTGCAAAACTATTTCTGTTGTTGAAGGACAATTTGACCGTCAGACAACACATGAGGTTCATTTACTTTAAAGAGGATTTAATGGAAAGGCCTAATGTCATCTACGCAACTAATAAAGAGCATTCAATGAGTCTCTTGTTTTGTATAATTTTTTTTTTACCATCCCTCATGGAGCTGCCTCATTTCTTATGTAAGCTAAGCTACACATCCAAACAAGTAGACTTGATTTCCTTTGAATAAAGTGCAGATGTACCTCTGCGCCTGTTTGGTCTGATGTCTGTTTGTCCATAACTCATGCTGTCTCTTTCCACCAATGTGTAGATTGTAGCTGGAGCACACTCTGCACAATAAAACACATACAGAAAACATGACAGAAGTTAGTGATGCTTATAAAAGTACAGAAAGTATACATGCTTTGTGTTTTAAAAAAAGGACTTATTATTCCCCATGTATCACTATGAGAAGACTCAGCAGGTTTCAGACACTCTGTGGTAATCTTATTTGTTAGAGAGAAACACTAAAAATTTGTCCTTTTGGGGTTTTCCATGATTAACAGCAGAATAAAAACACAGACTTTGTCAGACTATATTGATACTATCATCACCACTGTGGTAACAAGCTATTCTTTATCTACACACATGAGTTCGGAAGAAACAACAGGGAGAAGTAGCTGCTGTGGTTTTGCATGCAAAGTTTAAAATATGCAAAACTATTAATGTTCTAAGATTTGTATGTCTAGTTAAATGACAATTCTTATTGAGCTGTAGGTGTTAATGTGAGGTAATCTTAGTGTGTTAAAGTTAAAGACTGATTTCTGGTTTGAACACTCACCAGTCTTATATTCACATAATATTGACAGTAAGTGGAATTTGATATGTTTAGAATGAATGCTAGAATTGTGCAGCTCCTTTTTGCAACTGGCTCATGAAGACTTCCCACTATGCAGCAACATACGCACAAAACTGCAACTAGAATCTAGAACCAAAGGTTAATATTATGTTATTTTTAAAACAATAACTCTATGAACTACAAAAAAAAAAAAAATTCCATCAGGGCTGTTTTCTGATATTGGGTGGTTTGCAGCCAAAAATAAATGAGAGAGGTCTGAGATTGTTTGAACATGTGTAGAGGAGGAATGGTGGATATGTTTGGGCTCATCTCGGACGGGGATGAGTCTGCCTACAGGAGGGAGGTTGAACGTCTGGTGTCCTGGTGCAGCCACAACAACCTGGTGCTGAATGCCCAGAAGACAGTGGAGATTATTGTGGACTTCAGGAAGCACACAGCCCCACTCCCCCCCATCATCCTGACTGACACCCCCATCACCTCTGTGGACTCATTCCGCTTCCTGGGTACCACCATCACCCAGGACCTGAAGTGGGAGCCCACCATCACCTCCGTCATTAAGAAAGCCCAGCAGAGGATGTACTTCCTGAGGCAGCTGAAGAAATTCAACCTGCCAACACGGACGATGATGCAGTTCTACACTGCAATCATTGAGTCCATCCTCACCTCCTCCATCACCGTGTGGTACGCTGGAGCCACTATCAGGGACAAACAGAGACTGCAGCGTGTTGTGCGCTCTGCTGAGAACGTGATTGGCTGCAGACTCCCATCTCTGCAGGACCTGTACACCTCCAGGACACTGGGGCGTGCAGCTCGGATCTCAGCTGACCCTTCTCACCCTGGACACAGTCTGTTTGACCTGCTCCCCTCAGGCAGGAGGCTCCGGTCCATTCGCACCAGAACCTCTCGCCATAAGAACAGTTTCTTCCCCTCTGCTGTTGGACACATGAACAATAACCATATGACTGTCCCCGCCACTAACACATGACCCTACGCTGTGTCACTGCATCATTCCATGTTTGGCACTGATCACCACCTGCACTCATGTATATATCTTTCTACGTAGCACTCTTAATTCTTACTCTCATGTATATATCTCATGTATATCTCATGCACATATCTTTCTTTCTACATAGCACTTTTAATTCTTATTCTTACTTTTATTTTTATTTTTTTTTCATGTCTATTTAAGTGCTATTTATGACACTATGTTTGCACTGAAGCACCGCAGCAATTTCCTAATGTTGTAAACCTGCTCAACATTTGGCAATAAACCCCATTCTGATTCTGATTCTGATTCTGATTCTGACAAAAGATGTTGAAGATGGAGTCAAGCAGGAGAAAAAGAGGATAAACACATAAGATTCATGGATGTAGTGAAGGAAAATATTCAGAAGTTTGGTGTGTCAGGGTAGGATGCTAGGGATAGGGTAAGATGGAAATAAGAGAAGTAGTAACCTCTGTTCTTTCCAAAGAAGAAGAGGATAACTGAGAATGTGAATCATAAAGGCTAATTTCACTATTAAAGGCTCTCTGGCCTCAGTAGGGGGAAGGGGGTATATGTGGCGGGTTAGACGTGTTCTGTGATGTCGTGCAGGTGAGATGGACTCACCTGCACGACATCTACAATCACGCCTCGTCGGCTTAAAACCTGTGCTCTGCTCTGTGTTGTTGGTGGTTATGTGTACAGCCAACAGAGTAGCCTCTGAATGTACTATTACAGAAATTATGTGGTTATTGTAAGAATAAATGATGCTGCGAAGCACGAAAATGCCATTGGGTCTGCTGTGGTGGCTTAGTTCTATTTTTTTAATAAAAATCGTGAATAAAAAGTGGACGCAAACCTGCAAACAAATTAAAAGAAGTAGGCCTACTATTGAGAAACTCTAAAAATTACAATTAAAATTCTCAACAACAAAAACTGGTGAAAATATAAATGATAAACAACATAACAACCCCCAAAGTGTCTAAGTCATGTCGAGTGACAGGGCAACATCTAAACACAAGAGGGGGTGAGGGAGAGTGTGCCTGCTCTGCGCTAACACAGGAGCGGCAAGTCCAGCGACCTGGCTGTTACCTCTTTGCTGAGAGCACAGCATTGCAAACAAGAGCAGAAGTTAAAGTAAAGAATCGATCTCAGAAGGCTAGTATTGATCCGATACCGATACAATCGATATTTGGATCGATCCGCCCACCACTATTATTTTTTTGGTTAAGTTTTTGGAAGGTTTTTTTTGGGGTTAGAGTTATATTTAGCTGATCTATTTTATGGGCCTGCTAATTGTGTTTTTGAATCCTGTCTTTGTAAACTTTTTTTGAGGGCTAAAAGAAAATCCATTTTGAAGACAGTCCTCCATGCTTTTGCTGTTTGCTCTCACATACATATTTGTTTACATTTCCATTTTTTTCCTTTTTTTCGTTTTCTTAACAGCCCTGAGGTAAGCATGTGCAGCTGAAGTGTTTTTATGACAAACAGCAAACTGGACAACCACAGAGCTGTTAACTTCTGTTAATTAACCACAGGCTGAAAAACAAGCATCCAAAGAGCAACCTTCAGGGTCAACTATCAACTACAAACACACAACAACTAAAGTCTGAAGATTCATGGATTTTTTTAACTTTAAAGGTTTTCAAAAAGTTGTCATTGAAACAAATTGAATCTAATATACTATATAAATATAGTAATTTATTTATGCTGTATGTTAATGTAGGTGCAAAGTATAAGAGTTTAAGATTAGCCAACATGTGGAGCTCAGTGTTGAATTGGTAAATTTGGCAAATGTCTGGTATGGTGATGCACTTTGGGCCGATGGATCAATTGAAGGGCTACTGTGCACTGGCCATACAAGGACTAAAAGCAGCCCATTGATTAATTTTCATTACTGACATTATATTGCCCAATGAAATCTCTTAGTACAAGCAGCAACTGGTCTAAAACAAGGCTGCACTCCTTTTACAAGTTAGTTTGTAAGCACAAGTTCAAGGTGTAGTAAGATAGTTTAGCCACTATACTTGTTACATCCCAGCTAGCCTTAAAGAGCTTTTAAAGGCAGTTTTTGTCACTACAGGGTCCTCCAAAGAAGTGAAAGGGTTAATAGAAAAGGCTGTTAACCAGCCAGTTAGGAAGGAAGTACTCCTAACACAGCACCCAGAAAAAAAAACAACAAAACAAAACATTATAGTGTCAAAAATGACTTGTATGGCCATAGATGCAAAAGCAAGATAGTTCCCAAAGACTCATATAGCCTGTTGCAAAAAACAGTGTCGGTGTGTATAGCTAATTACACTCTTCATAACAACTTTTGTGCAACCACAGGCTTACAGATACAGGCTTATATGTTGCATTACTGTGCTGCTGTACTGTGCTGTGCTAAAGAATCACAGTAAAGATGGAATAACCTTATTTGTGCGTCCTGTGTTTTCTGACCGACACCCCAAGGTGAACACCACTGCTATTCAGACAACACCTATACAGTTGTGAGTTAAACCCAAATTGATAACTTCACAGGGAATAATAATTATTTATTTATTTATATAGCTCTCCTGTTTGAATTATATTAAAACAGGGGGCTGTCTTCTAGGCTTCATCTGGAGTCCCTGAAATTGACCCTTGGACCATTTTTGCTGCCTTTTGGGGGCATTTTTAACAGAATTATCTGACAAATATTATGACTGCTGTGAAATTACGAGTACAAACATAACATGTATGAAGTTGGGTTCAGTTTTGGTGAGTGAAATTCTAGGATTTTATCTGTGAGTTTGTGTGCACAAATTGTCAGCTGTCTGTGTCTGTGAAATACAAGTGTACATAGTGCATATATATTTAAGGGATTCGCTTTTTAAATGTTAATTGTGAAACTGAAGAACATGTGCTGACTTAAAAAAAACCACTGAATGTTAGTAAAAAATGTTGTTTGTGTGAAACACTTTAGATACTATAAGAAGACCTAGCCTTAAAACAGTCCTTTTAATAAAAGTTTTAAACTTACATATAATTATACTGTCTATGTCTAGACACAAACATAAAACACTACCCTTGCTCTATTTGACTGGCTGTTGTTGTGATATTTTAAGATGACTGTATGTGATTGTCATCTCCACTTTTTCACTCAAATGTGCCGAAAAAAAAAAAAAACAAAAAAAAACAGTTCAGCATGTTTTGAAATTATAACAATAAAAAAATTTACAAAATTTTCAAAAGGCAGAAATCCAGAAGTCTGAGTCTCACCTTCAGGTTTCCTCCCAACATGTTGTCTCACCAACAGAACCAGTAACACCAGTAGAATCACAATACAGACTGATCCAACAGATGACAACACAGAGAGAATAGTGGTAGAGTGTGATGAAGGTGCAGATGTAGGTGGAGGTGTGGATGTAGGTGGAGGTGTGGTGGTGTGTTTCTCTAAAACAAAGCAAACACTTTCATTAAGTTGTCGTCACATTGTGAATGTTGAAAGCTGCAGAAACACAGACAGCTGAGTGTGTCACCTGTGACAGTGATCCAGCTGGAATTAGACTCTCCATGACCGCTGATGTCACACTTGTAGAGGCCTTCATCGGACCTGGAAACATGCTGGATGGTCATGTGACCTGTAGGCTCCTCCCTAATGAGGGAGCCATCTTTATAGAAAGCAGCTGGGAGGTTGGAGGGAGTGGTCTTTGTTTTACAGAGCAGAGTGACGTCATCTCCCTCCATCACAGGGAGGACAGGACTCTGCAGGATCACTGATCCACCTCAACACAGAGACAAACTACAGCATTTCATCCATTTACACACAGCTTCATCAACACTAACTCCACACACTCAGCTTACCAGTGACTGTCAGGTTAACCATGTTACTGATGGGACCCTCTCTGGACTCACACCAGTAAACTCCACTGTCCAATGGGAAAAGGGTGATAGTGCATGAGGAACCAGCTCCTTCTCCCCACCCATCTCTTCCACACTGAGTCCTCTGTTGTTTGCTTGTGTTTCTCCTCAGAGTCCATCCAGCAGAGCTGTCGTCCTCCTCACAGCTCAGAGACACAACGTCATATTGAAAGAACTGAGAGCTGCTGGGACTCACAGTCAGACGAGCTTGGTTTTCTTTGCAGGACAGAAGAGAGATCACAACTAAAAGAAATTGCACTTACAGTCAGTTATTTTATAATGAGAACAAAAAATACATATCCAAGAATAGAATAGAATAGCCATTTATTTTCATTTCACATGTACAACAACATTATGTATGTTCCACACTAACTGTGCCAGAATAAAATATAAATAGTAAAACAGCAGGAAAAAGAATCAAAAGCAGGAGAAATTGAAAGTGTTTGTGTGTGTGTGTTGCTGAGGAAATATTTAATCCAGGAGCAGGTCAAAGTGGTTCAGCTTGGTGGATATCTGGGATTATGATGTTGAAAACTGAGCTGCAGTTCACAAAGAGCATCCTCACAAAGATTTTCCTGTTCTCGAGATAGCTTAGTGGTCTGTGAAGGGTGATGGCATCCTCTATGGACCGATTTGCTCTGTAGGAAAACTGGTGGGGGTCAAGGGATAGGGATAGACAGTCTCTGATGTCCTGAGAAAGAATCCGCTCAAAACACTTCATGACGTGCTGGGGACGGGAGAGTGGAGGAGGGGTGGTCTCAAACTGAGCAAGAAGGTGTTGAGCTTTTCTGCAAGTATGAAACTGCTGTTGAGTTTTGGGGTGCTTTGGCCTTTGTAGTTGGTAAGTCAGTGCTGGTTTGCAGTAGGGGAACCATAGCTGAACTGAACACAGAGTCCAAAGAGTGGGGATTTAATCAGACCGAATAAACAGACAAGCCAGAGCAGAGCAGCTAAATGGAATAGGGTTCAGGCCTGAGCCGAAGTACTGAAGCGGTGAAGGGCTGCAGAAGGCAGAGCAGTGTGGATGCTGGATCAGAGGCTGCAGGTTTGGTAACGTAAACAAGATAAACTTTGACATTTCTATTTTGATAATAATAAATGAATTTGAAAATTTGCATGTAAAAAAAAGATGTTCAGTTTTCAGATCTGCAGTTTGTCCTCAAGTTGTTTCTAACTTGGATTTTCCTGATTTATTTTTTGTCTTCACCTTGATCATCAGTCATTAAGACAACACACAGTGAAAGTATAGTATTTAAAAAGAAGTTTTTTACTTACAAAACAGAAGCAGCAGAGATGATTCCTTCATTGTGCTCATTCATTCATTGATGTGACTTTGCCATCATTTCCTATAGAGACCTGAAAGAAAGCCCACCCACTTCCTGTATGTCAGTTTGTTTCTTTTTCATTTTTCTTCTGTCTACTTGTCGTAGGAAGGTGGTTTTAGCCTATGGTATGCAGAGGATATGTTGGAATGCATATGTATATAATTCTGGCCTGTCTTTTGTCAGATAGGCTGCAGCAGACAAGGAGTTGGGTTAACTGTTTTTGATAAAGTCCCACAGAAACACAGCTTACATCAAATTGTCATCAGTCTTAATCCAAATTTGGTGCAACCATGATTGAATGCATTGGGTTACAGTATTTGTTACACACACACACACACACACACACACACACACACACACACATATATACATATATATATATATATACACACACACACACACACACATCCATCCATCTTCATTCTTCATCCGCTTTATCCGAGGCCGGGTCGCGGGGGCAGCAGCCTAAGCAAAGAGGCCCAGACCTCCCTCTCGAGCTCTTCTCTGAGCCCTTGGTATTTCTCCAGCTTCTCGTGTTCCTTCTTCCTGATATTGCTGTCATTCGGAACCGCTACATCGATCACTACGGCCGTCTTCTTCTGTTTGTCTACCACCACTATGTCCGGTTGGTTAGCCACCACCATTTTGTCCGTCTGTATCTGGAAGTCCCACAGGATCTTAGCTCGGTCATTCTCCACCACCCTTGGGGGCATCTCCCATTTTGACCTCGGGACTTCCAGGTTATACTCGGCACAGATGTTCCTGTACACTATGCCGGCCACTTGGTTATGGCGTTCCATGTATGCCTTGCCTGCTAGCATCTTGCACCCTGCTGTTATGTGCTGGATTGTCTCTGGGGCATCTTTACACAGCCTGCACCTGGGGTCTTGCCTGGTGTGATAGACCCCAGCCTCTATGGATCTTGTACTCAGAGCTTGTTCTTGTGCTGCCATGATTAGTGCCTCTGTGCTGTCTTTCAGTCCAGCTTTGTCCAGCCACTGGTAGGATTTCTGGATATCAGCCACCTCCTCTATCTGCCGGTGGTACATACCGTGCAGGGGCCTGTCCTTCCATGATGGTTCCTCGTCTCCCTCCTCTTTCTTGGGTTTCTGCTGCCTGAGGTATTCACTGAGCACTCGGTCAGTTGGGGCCATCTTCCCAATGTATTCTTGGATGTTCGTTGTCTCATCCTGGACTGTGGTGCTGACACTCAGCAGTCCCCGGCCCCCTTCCTTCCGCTTAGCGTACAGCCTCAGGGTGCTGGACTTGGGGTGAAACCCTCCATGCATGGTAAGGAGCTTTCTTGTCTTTATGTCAGTGGCTTCTATCTCCTCCTTTGGCCAGCCTATTACCCCAGCAGAGTACCTGATCACGGGCAGGGCGTATGTGTTGATGGCCCGGATCTTGTTCTTACCATTCAGCTGACTCCTCAGGACTTGCCTGACCCTCTGCAGGTACTTGGTGGTTGCAGCCTTTCTAGCGGCCTCTTCATGGTTCCCATTTGCCTGCGGGATCCCCAGGTACTTGTAACTGTCCTCTATGTCTGCAATGTTGCCTTCTGGTAGTTCAATCCCCTCAGTTCTGACTACCTTCCCTCTCTTTGTTACCATCCGACTACACTTCTCCAGTCCGAACGACATTCCAATGTCATTGCTGTATAGTCTGGTAGTGTGGATCAGTGAATCGATGTCTCGTTCACTCTTGGCATACAGCTTGATGTCATCCATGTACAGGAGGTGGCTGACAACTGCTCCGTTCCGTAGTCGGTATCCGTAGCCAGTCTTGTTAATGATCTCACTGAGGGGGTTCAGGCCTATGCAGAACAGCAGTGGGGACAGAGCATCTCCTTGGTAGATCCCGCACTTGATGGTGACTTGTGCTATGGGCTTGGAGTTGGCCTCTAGTGTTGTACGCCACATCCCCATTGAGTTCCTGATGAAGGCTCTTAGGGTCCCATTGATCTTGTACAATTCTAGGCATTCCAGTATCCAGCTGTGGGGCATTGAGTCATAGGCCTTCTTGTAATCAATCCAGGCAGTGCACAGGTTGGTCAGTCTGGTCTTGCAGTCTCGGCTGATTGTTCTGTCTACCAGTAGCTGGTGTTTTGCGCCTCTGGTATTTTTGCCAATTCCTTTCTGTGTCCCGCTCATGTATTGACCCATGTGCCTGTTCATCTTAGCCGATATGATTCCTGACAGGAGCTTCCCTGTAGTGCTGAGGCAGGTTATTGGTCGGTAGTTGGAGGGGACCGATTAAAGATTATAATCTTTAAAACACACAGGATAATCCTTCCTGCTATTGCCAATTACATTTTATTTACATAGCTCCAAATCACAATAACAGTCGCCTCAAGGCACTCATGAGGATCATTGTTGGTGTTTCTCATAGTGATGAACACTTTGACTTGCCAAGCAGAAGGTTGCTGGTTTGATTCCAACGGGAAACATAAATGCTCTTGTGGCAGTAAAGCTTTTAAACTGTGCCAAATGAAACACGGCGGTGTGTGAATGATGTGGTGAACCTTTGTAACAAAGGTCTTTTTTGTGTATCTGTGGGGATGTTCCTGCTGATTACATTCTTAGTAAATCACTAAGAATACACCACTACTCAGCTAGTCTAAACTATGGAGTAGTCATTCAGGTATCACTTTAAATTTAATGTTCAATGTCAGACTGTGTGAAGTGAAATCACCGATTACATTTTTCTACCATAAATCCTCAAATGTCACTTCACTGTGCAGACATGTACATTATGAACACATTAGGTTATAGTTTGAAGTGAAGGGGAAAAAGCCTTTTAAATAACTAATCTTCTTACAAAAGATGTTCATCTAATGTTAAAATATCAGATTTGATCTAATATTAAGTTAGCCGTTTTAACATCTAAAAAAGAAACATGGGACTGCAGCATGTCTACAGTTCATGACAAACATCTCTATAAGTGACCACAGCTAAATGTATTCACAGCCAATTGAACAGAGCTAATAATGAGGGGCTACAGCGTCATCTAGTGGCAGATGGCTGAAGATGCAGTGGGAACAAAAATGCATATGTCATAAGTTTACTTTTAAAAAAGCAAATGTATTTACTTTACACATAACCCATCCATAAATCCTGTTGACTACAAAATATTTAAACACATTTACTATTATAAGCAAATATATTAGACATTAAATTCAATGATGCGTTAAAGGAGAAAAATAAAATGAGGAGAGATTCTCAGCTCTAACTGAAAATCGAACTCCTGTATTTTCTATTGTTTTGCAGAACCCACATATTTCATGTCATCCTGTGGAGCTTTATCAAAGATGTGCCGGCTTCAGTGTGAAATATGATGTCGTTGACTAAATCACAAGAAACCCAAGACCCAGCCTGATTGTTTGAGGGATAATTGGATGCCAACTGAATCAGAGTAAACTCAGCTTCTCTGGGATATTTAGAAAATAAGCTCATTATGAGATTCTGATGTTTTTGGCTCCTCACTGTCCTGATGAGCTGCATGAACACCAGCTGGAAGTCAGTTTGTCCATGGGAAGTTTGGACTCTTTTTCTTTTATAAAACATATAAAACATGTAAATTACAGACGTGTCCTGTTTCTACTGTGAGTGTAGCTGTTAGCTCGTGACCTCCTGCTGAGCTAAAGCCTCAGACTGTTTCTGTAGTTTAGATAGACGACACATCATTCATACATCAGTGTGTGTTTATTATATGCAGCTTTTATTCATGTGAGTCTGAACACTGCATGTACTGTGAAACTCTTTATTTATATTACAGATTTTATTCTTTTATGTTATTATTAATGATGAAATGAGTGAGTTTTTCTGTACAGATGAATTTTCTTTGATCAAAAACTTTGTGAGCTGTAGTCTGATGTTGTTTTCTGAGCATTTCTCCTCCACTCTGCTCTTTCTGAATAATCTTTCCTGAATAATCTGATCTGGAATCAGTCCACAGTGAACAAACACACTGAGCAAACGTGTAATCTGAACTAAAGTCAAACTTTGAAACCAACCAAGAATCTCTTTAATTGGCTGGACACAGAGGACATCAAAATACGTATCTGTGAGAGCAGATTTTCTCTCACATGAAGAGTGTCCTCAGCACCTTCCGTAGCTGTCTGACTGCTGTGTCTCTGAGTGGGCGACCAGAGATCACATTAACATGTGTATCCGTATTAACAAACATGTCATTCTGTAGTACATCAATGGCTTGTTGTTAGAAACACTAGAAACCATTGTGTGGTGTTAAAAGTAGGTTAAAGAACAAACATGAAAACCTGTCGCTGCCCTTTCAAGAGCCCGATGCTCCAGGATGGTGCCACAGTTTCTTGTCAGTAAATGTTACCATACCATACAATAGTTTATGTAAATAGCAATTTAAAAACAACACATGGCTGACCAAAGTGCTTCACAGCAGAATGATCAAAAACACAATAAATACATGATGATAAAATAACAGTCTCAGTTAGAGTCAAAAGCCAGAAAATGCAGAGGGAGGCAGCTGGAGATGGGGAGGGAAGGAAGGGAGGGGCAAGTGACCCCTCCCTGGGGCCAGCTCCCCCCCTGACCCCAGTAGGCACCCCCATACTCCGCGACCCGCCAGGGAAAGGGGGCCCAGGCCCATCTGGACCGGGGCCCAGTTCAGCAGCGCCGCCTGGCCCACCTGACCCCACCACAGAGAAAACTGCACCCACCCTATCATCCACTCATCTTCCAGACTACGCAAGACAATAGACACCCAAGCTGAGATCTTCCTCCACCTCTCCTATATCTCCCCCTCCTGCAGAGTGAGTTCCTGAAGAGAGGAGAGCTCCATATAAACCTCCTATATTTATTTTCTTACTCTTCTCATATCTGGTTATGATGTAACCGGAGCCTCGTCATCTCGTCTATATGCTGCACTGGATATAGCAGAGGTGGCAATAAAGTTGACTTTGACTTTGAACTGTCATGGTAAAGAGAGACCTGAGTCAAAGGCAAAGCTCTACCAGTCCATTTACATCTCACCTTGTGGTCATGAAATCTGGGTAATGACAGAATACAAGCATCCATATTTATTTTCCTTCACAGGCTCAGCATTATATAGAGATAGGGTAAGGAGCTCAAACATCCAGAGGGATCTCAGAGTACAGCGGCTGCTTTCCCCTGTGTATGAAAAGGAGCCAGTAGAGATCCCTTCCATGCACCTCTCTTGTTTCAGGCACTCCTAACTGGGAAGAGACCCCAATGAAGACCCATTTCCTTCTGGGGAATGCCTCAGGTTTCCCCAGAAGGAAATGGGAAGTGTGCCTGGGAAGAAAGTTGTCTGAAAACTCTGCTCAGCCTACCGCCACCTCAACCTGTCTAAATATCTTATATCACACTTTGGACATCCTTGATCCTTCTCCCCGTGTCTTAGTCCCTCCTACCAGAGAATGAGGAAGGAGAGGAGGAAGCAGGTGTTTTTTTTAGATCTCAACTAAAACTGGATTGTATGATCTTAGGCGTAACAGTGTTCTTTTTTTTATGTGGACAAGTTCATTGACAGCAGAGGCGATGGATCTTGTTTTCACTTCTAAGCTCATATTTACAGTTTTTCATCCTTTCACATTAAAGGTCAAAGGTCAGACAGCTTGTGTTGGGCAAACTGAAAAACGTGCTGGAAACATTCCTAAGAGGTTTTTTAGTGACATGATAGCATCGTACAGTCAAGTCAAAAGCTTTGATGATTAGTTTTTATACTTCCAAGCTCCAAAATAGCAGGTAGAAATTAAAAATGCATCCCAAACAAACATTCAGGGGCCCGTTCTTCGTACGTCGCTTACTACATCCAAGATCAAATGACACATCCAAGACCAAACCATCGCGCTAACCGTGAGCTCGCTAATCCGGTTCTCCGAACACACCTGCTGTTGACGATTAGTACAGCTGGATGAAGTAATGTGAGATCACTGGCTGGCTTAAAAGGGGCTACGCATCGATAGTAGAAACATTGATCGGCAACCCTCTGATTGGTCGGCGAAAATGTCGAAGGAGCGTGCTCGGTATTTTCCGGCAGCAGAGCAAGAACTCTTGAGTGAGGGATTTCAGGAGTTTCAGAGTTTAATTAAAACGCAAGGGAACACTGCAAAGGCTGCAAAAGCAAGGAGAGAGGGCTGGCAGAAAGTTGCTGACAAATCAAACTCGTAAGTAATTTAATAATAACAATAATAATGGAGTGGATTTATATAGCGCTTTTCAAGGCACCCAAAGCGCTTTACAATGCCACTATTCAGTCACTCTCACATTCACACACTGGTGGAGGCAGCTACGGTTGTAGCCACAGCTGCCCTGGGACAGACTGACAGAAGCCAGGCTGCCATATCGCGCCATCGGCCCCTCTGGCCAACACCAGTAGGCGGTAGGGTAGATTTATTATATTACACTATATTATCCAATATTATATTACATTATATTATATTGTTATATTATATCCTCTTTCACATTAGAGCCACAACCGGACCCACTAGAACATGGGAACAAGTAAAAGTGAAATATAAGAATATTCTACAGAATGGTAATATTTATCACTTATATTGCTTTTTCTCTCTTGGAAAGAGACCCTGAAATAATCTGTTTGTTTGTTCATAACAGCAACCAAGAAAAGGGCAGAGCAAAAAAAGACAGGTGGTGGTCCTGCACCCCCTCGTCAACAAGTTGGTTAAGTAAATAATACCCTCACGGGAATATCGATATCTCTCTATGAGCACACTGTCGCGCTGAGCTAAAGGATCCTGTCTATCCCGCAATATACACTGAATTCTGAGGACTCTCCTTATCAATCTTGCACCTTCCGCAATGGGTTGCTCGCGTAAACGGACAGGATATGACTGCGACAGACTTCCCAAATCCACCTTCGCTTTTATAGCCGTGGTCTCTCATCTTGATTACACGAAGTAATTTGCAATTGCTACTCTGAAATCTGAATTACATCCGTAATAATCACATACATGTAATAGAATGTTAATAGTACATTTCCCTTTTTTAGGGAATGACCTGTATGTATCTGTGTGACATCAATAAAAGGATCAAGTGCTGCATTATCTTTAGTTACATTGATGTTATTTATTTATGGTGAAACAGTGGAAAAATATCACTGTTGCTTTCGTATAAATGAAGCGGACATACCTGCGTGGCCGCGATCTAGTCCTGTTTACATAAAGTAAACCTGCTCCCGAGCAGGTTTACGCTTACGGCTCTGTTGCTATGACAGCAAGTCCCGGATGAGCTTCGGGGAACCGAACGATCCAAGATCACGCGAAATCGTCAACAATCAAATCCAGCTAACTTACTTAGCGAGGTACGAAGAACGGACCCCATGTCTCCAGAGGATATTTACTGTTTGTTTTTTATCCTGTGACATTAAAGGTCAGATGGAAATCATCACCTCCTGAAGCTCCTCTGCTGCTACCTACTAGCTCTTATCATTTTATGACTGATCTTTCATCCACAGTGCAAACACTTGCTGGCCACTTTATTAGGTATACCCTTTAGCTTACAGCACTGCCTTAATTCTTCATGGTATAAATTTAACACAGTGCTGGAAAAATTTCTCTAAGATGTTGGTTGATATTGACATGATTGGACAGAGCAGATATGTCAGTACACGTGATTTAAATCTCCCGTCACATCACGTCCAAAGGTGCTCTGTTGGATTTTCATTTGTTGGAAATGAAAATTAAAGCAGGAAATTACAAAAGGCACAAAGCTCAAAGACATTTACATTTACAGATAGATAATTATTTGGGTTAAAAGAGAAGACATTTATAATGTAACTGTGTTTCTGTAGTCACTAAAGTGGCTCTCTTTTGTTCCTCCTAAATAACTTGTTAACTTACACTGAGCTCATTAACCAGGAGCAGGTTATGTTCTAAGTTTTGATATAAAATCCCCTAAAAGGGCAACAATTTCACAGATACTTTACAGCACATTGCAGGTGAAATACACATTCTCTGACAGGGGAAATACAGTTTATATAATTCATACCTTACTGAAACTACATGTCAAAGGAAAGTACATATATTTATTTGATGACATACATACATTGTTGTATTTTTAATCTAATTTTAACCTGCTGCTAAATCTATTTTACACTAGAACACAGAAAGCACATCAATAATACCTGATAAAAGTAATTTCACAAATGAAAGTGATTTCTATGTCTCCTTTATTTGGCTGTGAGACAGTAATGTTTAATGTCCGGTTTAAAGTCTCAGACCCTGACGTGCATGTTAGAAATAAAGTGCAGCACTGAGAGTGCACTTGATTTATTTTATCATCACAAGATTAGTGATTTCCTGCAGCATTTAAATTTCATCTTACTTGCAGTAATTTTTCATTTTAGTCTCATCCTCATCATCTGACCTTGTCTCTAGTAGAGTAGAGTACTACAGTAGTGGCACTCACAGGAATAATTGTGCAAAGAAAAAGAGTCATGTTAACTTTTTTTTTTTTTTGCTCAGCGTGCACAGAGCCTGAAGCAGGGAATCCAGCTTAATAGAGAAAGTTCATAACCACGATCCTGATACCCGGTATCTTCTACTGAAGTTATGTTTAGTCAAGCCAGCGAACACTAAGGCTGTGTTGAACTTCGCTCTGAAATTAAATGCACATCATACATTGCATATATGTAAGTTACTTTTTGTGATAATACATAACGTTTTTATTATATGAATTCTAATAACCACTCTCTCTGTGGTTTTAATAATAATGATGGATTGCATTTATATAGCGCTTTTCGGGGCCCTCAAAGTGCTGCACAATTCCACTATTCATTCACACACTGGTGGAGGCAGCTACAGTTGTAGCCACAGCTGCCCTGGGGCAGACTGACAGAAGCGAGGCTGCCATATCACACCATCGGCCCCTCTGGCCATCACCAGTAGGTGGTAGGTGAAGTGTCTTGCCCAAGGACACAACGACGAGACTGTCTGAGCCGCGGCTCGAACCGGAAACCTTCCGGTTACAAGACGAACTGCCAACTCTTTGAGCCACGATCACCCTGGTTTTAATTAAAATCAGAATCAGAAAACTTTATTTATCCCCAAGGGGCAATTAACAAACAACCGAGCAGCATAACGTTGAAGATAAGGACAATAAGAACAGGCAATAGGAGTGAAATAATAAATACACAGAATATACAGTATATACAGTTTTAAAATAACACAGTTTTAAAAATTAAAGTGACTGAAATGTGAATAAATAACTGTAAGTGACTAAATCTAAATGTAGCCAGGTGGAAGTTCGATATTATGGGACATGCCACTGGATGGCGCTGTTTCTTTTGGGGTATCCCTGAGAGCGCAAGGGATCATGGGGATCTACAGAGACATTCACGGGAGTGCTAGCTTGCATTGGTGTTATGTGGGTGTGCAATGCCTTTTTTCGCTGCCTGATATGTTTTAAATGCAAAGTGTGCAACAGTTAAGGCACCAGGAGTGGCTGCAACCAACTTCCCCGTTCATCTCAGAGGGATCTATATTCCGTTTTCTGCGGAATTAATGCACTGTATGTATTTGAGTTCACACTTGTATTATACTATCTCTGTGGGTAAGAGGGAAATGTACCTTGTTAACTGTTTAATCTTGGCTCTGTATCTTAGCAGGAGAAGCCACTACAGTTATTTTTGCACTGCTAAGTTTGTTTTATTTATGTATGGGTTTATATCAGACACAAAATGACGCTAGACGTCCTTGAGTTCCAGATGCTGATAAAGTTGGGGAAATAACCTGCAGTAGCAGTGGGTTACCACTGCACAAAGCTGTTACTGGATGAGAACTGTCTGTAACAATTTTATTTCTTTATTTTTACAAGCTTTTTTATTTTCTTCTGAGCGCTTACTTTATCATTCAGATTAAAAGAACCCCAAAGATAATCTGTGTTCTGGGCTGGTTAATTTAGCCAGGCTACATAAATTTAATCAGAAGAGCACACAAACAAATGAATATTACAGATGAAGGCTGGATTCCAGTGGTTGGACTAATGGACTACTTCTGTAAGGAGTGGATGACGTCTGGGTCTGGTTTAAAGTCTGAACACACACACACACACTGTAGAGACTACAGCCCTCACCGTCTCTCCCCGATCCTTTGATACTGGCAGAAGAAGTGCGACGAGACAATTGACTAGGTTCAACTTTTATTGCAGACAAATTAAACAAATGTGCATTTGGAGATCAATCAGTTGCACACAAACTCTGGTATGCCCTTACATAACACCAGTTGATCTGAACCCCCCTGACTCAGCAGTTACACTTTGCACCCTCACCTCCTGTCACCTGACTCTTTACCTTAGTAAAGGGTCTCTCTCTCTCTCTCTCTATGTGTGTGTCTGCGCGTGTTAGACCTACTGACCTATAATCTATTTAAATGACTAACAAGTATGATGCTTGCTAACAGTTCTGCAGCTAAATCTCTAAAGTCACAATAATATATTCCCACAACACAAACTCTGCATTTCATGTTTTCCTGTTTTCTGGAATACTAATGAACTCTAAACAATATCAAACTGTCATCAGTGAACCTCAGCATTTCCTCCAGAATTTCCACATTAAAACTCTTGGAACATTCTTTCATTAATGAGCTTTTAATGTGAAAGAAACCCACCAGGAAGCGTTTGGCAATTTATGTCTGAAGAGCCTCAGTAGGGTTGTGACTCTGCAGCTTTAAATATTCCAATGAATATTACCTTCTTCATAAATTTGATTCGTTTATCGCATCTTTATTTGAAAAGTAGCTTTTCTATCAGCTACAGTCTGCTCTGTCGTGAGAAAACTGCAGCTGTTTCACCCTCTGCATAATAATAGCAAAGATACCACAACTTATAAATGTAGTGTTAGTGCGTGATGATGACATGGAAATGACTAGTTTCATGTGACATTATAAAAAGGTTCCATAGAAACTATTGTCACTGTGTTTTTTTATCTCATTCGTCATTAACGCCAGAAGAAGAAAAAACAAAAACCACAACACATGATTAGAACCGTAGTGTCAAATCTCTCTGTAGCATCACACAGTCCATTTGAAACAAGTTGAAGCTGTTCTATTTACACCTTTTATGGAAACATTGACCATCCAGTGATTAATTCTTGGGGTTTAATGAAAAACTGATGACAATTCAATACATTTAAAGTGATTTTCAGACTTACAAATGCTAGAAGTGTTTTAATGATACAGGGTAATAATCTCAAATGTAGGTTTTCACACCAAAATCTTTCTCTTCTGAATGTCTATGATATAATGTGTTTATGTTGGAGGAATCTCCCATATCATATATCTGTAAAAACCCTGATTGCTTTTTTTTTTTTTACTGGGACATTCATGAACAGCTGCAGCTGTGTTAGAACATGTGAGCAAAAGGACATGAATCATAACACAGAGCATCTGCAGCTGAATCAGTCTCTGCACGATAAACACACACACAGGACATCAGTGCAGGTGGTACAGTCAGACTTTTCTCAGTTCATGGGCAGTTATTTTGTGCCTTGGTTTTTCCACACGCTTCTTGCGACCCTGTTGACTATTTTGAATGAAACGCTTGATTGTTCGATGATCACGCTTCAGAAGCTTTGCAATTTTGAGACTGCTGCATCCCTCTGCAAGATATCTCACTATTTTTGACTTTTCTGAGCCTGCCAAGTCCTTCTTTTGACCCATTTTGCCAAAGGAACGGACGTTGCCTAATAATTATGCACACCTGATATAGGGTGTTGATGTCATTAGACCACACCCCTTCTCATTACAGAGATGCACATCACCTAATATGCTTAATTGGTAGTAGGCTTTGGAGCCTATACAGCTTGGAGTAAGACAACATGCATGAAGAGGATGATGTGGACAAAATACTCATTTGCCTAATAATTCTGCACTCCCTGTAAAGGCTATATTTAAACAGACTGAGCACAGAGCTGTGCTGAAACCACAGGTTGAACGTACCAGCTGGTCAACATGTCAGGATGTCACTGCAAAAAGAACAAAAAATGTACTGTTAGATTTCTTGTTTGTCTTTTTTGTTTCTTTCTTTATATATTTTAAATTTTTATTATAGTTGTACAAAATTTAGTTTTTCTTTATGTGCATTAACAGCCCTGCAGTAAAACGTGAGAAGCTGAAGTGTTTTTTATCTGAAACAGGAACTCGGACGACCACAGAGCTGTTAGTTTCTGTTAACCACAGAGTGAAAAACATGCTTGAGGATGTTGAGCAATGAACGGCTCTCACAGTTAACGGTCATCTTCAAACACAGAACAACTATAGTATTCTTTTATTTATAGGCTTATATTGATAAAATATATCACACCAGGACACCCAGCTGTCCTAGTGTCCTAGTGATAAGGATTATTTAGACCTAGGCTCATACCGGTAGTCGCCCTGTGTTCCAAAACCCCAGGCAGTAGGACAGCATGCTCTCCAATGAGGAGCAGTTAAAGGCAAGCTGCAGCTTCTGGTCCAGGTTATTCTTCCTCGAGAAAGAGGTGATGATAGTGCCATCTGCAAATATTACAGTCCATGGAGACTCCTGTCTGACCTCACTTAAACACTGCAAACACTAAACACAAGACTTAAACCCACCTGTTGTGCCTGCTGCACAATAGGGCTGGATTGGTAATGTGCAACCAATTCAGTTGGTAAATGGACTGAATCTTATGTAGTGCTTTTCTACTCTCCCGAACATGCACATTCACTTTCTTCTATGCCGTTTAAAACCCTTGCGTAACTATTTTTAAATCCCGGTAGCACTGCAACCACGTGAGCTAGCGCAATAATTTTTTTTGCATATGAAACCGGAGGAATTGTACTTACATCTTATGCCATCAGCTTGTCCTCGGTCACAGTTTCCTTCCACATATAGCTTTGCAAAAACTGCATCGTGTATCTCAAAAATAAAACTATGAAAACACTCAAAATAAATTTCCTGTGGTGGGAAACTAGTTTGTGCAACTTTTTTGTATTTACAGTTTTGAGGGATAAGCCTCTTAAATTTCTCTAACTAGAAATATATGTTAAAAAAGCAAAAACGATTTTAAATTTTTTTGTAGTTTATTGCACTTTGTTGCAATTTATGTAATTACTATGCACTTAATGCAGACATATTATTAAAATTTGGGCTATAATGGTTGTATTGATGTATAGCAACTTGAAATGCTCCCAAAAATGGCTCCAGAGCAGGTAAAAATATAATATAAGCTCTGGCAGACTTGGTTCTATGGTAGGTCTTAAAGGGTTAAATGCTCACTAACTAACAACATTCACACTCAGATGGATGCACCTTAGACCAACTTGAGGTTAGTATCTTGCTCAAGGATACTTGGTATGCAGACTGGAGAGCCAAGGATCAAACCATCCGATCAGTAGATGACCTGATCTACCACCTGAGCTACAGCCACCTCAATTCAATTCAGTTCCACTGTATTAATATAGTGTCAAATCACAACAACAGCTGCCTCCAGGCACTTTATTTTGTAAGGTAAAGGCCCTACAATAACACAAAATAGCTGGACTGTGGTGATCTGAGGATGATAGTACTTTCTAACATGAAACAAATATAATAGCAATGCTATACCTATGAACAGGAAAAACATTTATCAGCATGGCCTCCTGCTTCCACCAGAGATGAATGCATAAGAGGCGAGAAAGACACATGAGGAGAGAGGAGTCAGAATGAGATGTCAGTGAAATTTGAGTTCTAACTTCATATTTATACAGTATCAGAGCCTTAAACAGGCTGACTTCTGCTAAATGGGTCAAACTGGGCAGAAAGTACACAAACACATAACATCCTTATAGAATATGATGTAACAGAGATAGATATAGATCAACTTACCTCAGAATATATAAAGCATATAAACAATTACAGCAACAAACACAGCAGTGCTACTGATCCAAAATACTCAAAGCTTCATAGAACTGAAACAAACATTTATTTTTAGCTCCGTTCTGCTGCAGATACATACTTTAGGTTTCTGAACATTAAACTTGTTGCTGCCCTTCATAGTGTGTAACTTGAAGGCCCTGAGTATATTCAGTACTTACTTTTGACAGTTCACTCTTCTTCTGCCGTATTTTGCGGCAGAATTCTCCACACCCACCGCCGCGCTATGAATTGTGGGATATATGGGACCGCGAAGCGTGCACCAGACCACGCTTGATATTTGGGGAAATCGACGGCGCATTTGGAGTATACTTTGAATTGGGACAGCCGTCGTCGCGTGGCGGTGATGTAACCGCACTTAAAATGCGTACTTCAAGCGTGCAGACCCTGAATTAGGACACAGCCTATGGGATATTTTAAGATGGAAGTGCTTCGGTGAAAAGAAAATTCTGTCTTGCACAACGCGCATAATACTTTATGTCAGTCGACTGTTCCGTCCTGTTATTTTTTTAATACCCAAATTTTTATTTCCACTTCTAACCGCATATTTACATTTTTTCTCCTGTGACATTAAATGTCAAAGGTCAGATGAAACCATTATGTGTTGGGCAAACTGAAGCTTCTCTTCTGCCACCTACTGTCTGTTATACACAGAACTTAAACTCATTGGCCACTATATTAGGTAAACGTAAGTACTTTGTTTGACTCTTGTTTTTCTTCAGGACTGCCCTAAATCTTCGTGGCACAGACTCAAAGAGGTGCTCGAAACATTACTCAGGATCTGGTTCATATTGACGTGATAGTGACACAAGTTACAGTCAGCATCCATAAAGAGTCCTTAATTCTCTTGGTGTTACATATGTCTAAGGGCAAAAATGTGACACACATTAAGAGGAAACTGGAAGCTGAACTAGAGCTCACAGTGCCAGCTGATTATTGGATACGTTCTTTTGTTTTCTAACAGAAATCTCACCAAATTTCAAACCTAGATCTGCTGTAATTCAACTAATTCAACTGAACTGGTCTGTGTTAAATGTATTTATCCCTGGAGTTCTCTGGAATTCTGGTGAATCTTTAAAACACTAATAAATAATGGAAATGTCTTTTAATATTTAAAGGAAAACCAAATATGGAACTATAATGGAATTTAATGCAGAGAGGATCTCAGTCATAAGCACAAGGATACAGAATTACTTTAACATCGGGATGCTTTGGTCTTATGTTTGGGGAAGTCATGTGTCTGTTCTTTTCAGGATTGCTGAGATGATTTTCAGGAAACATCTCAGGAGAAAAATGCCTGAAAGTCAGACCCTGAAAGACACATCAAACACACAAAATTTGTTCCAAAATACAGCGACGTCCCACTTTTTCACAATATAGCCCATGCCATTTGAGCAATACTAGCGGTCATTTTTGGTACTGCAATGAAAAATGTAACTATCCTCCAGCACTGACTGTTAACAACAGTGGTCTCCAACCTTTTTTGCACCACAGACTGGTTTATGTCCCACAATATTTGCGGCCTTTAAGGTGTCGCAGATAAATACAACAAAATTAATACCAGTGCCGGTAACAAAAAAAAGATTTATTCATAACACACGGGAAAAGACCCAGAGAAACCAAGTTAATGATAAAAAACGATTTTAAAAAATAATGATAAAAACCCTGAAAACCATTTTGAAAAATTTCACACTCGAGCCTCAACTCTCGCGGCCAGGTACCAAACGACTCTGATCAGTGGGGGTTGGGGATCGTGCTGGTTTACAGAACATCAAATGCACACAGAGGTTTTTCTTTAATATTTCACCAGATCTTAGAAATGAAATTCTTTAAAGTTTCAAATCTGTAGGTGAGTCAAAGGAAATGTCCATATTTTTAAAGCCAAGTGTTTGCTTCCTGCTTTGTTTTTAACCATTGTGCCCACTAGAGGGCACTTTATTATAAACAGACGCTGCTCTGAGACATTTGTTGAAAGATTACGACACCGTTGTGTTTCCAGTTTGTGTATGAGATCACATGATACATAAATGCACTCTTATTGGTTATTTTTAAAAGTTTGCATCTTTTATAATAACTTAGAGACTCTGCTCCTGCTCCATGTGTAAAACACTGTACTAAGTGATGATAATATGTATCTGTTCACACAGAAACAGAATGAGTGCAGATTGTATAAACTTGATCACAGATAAATATCACATTCATGAGCACAAACTACTTCCTTTGAAAACAGCTGGACCACACATATCAATAAAACAGTAACTAAGATGAATGTGTGCAGCGTCTTAAGCTGAAAAATCTCCAGAGACATATTTCTTTTAAAGAGCATCTAAAATAAAGTCTCACAGATTTCATTTCCTTGAATCAAAACTTTAACCACTGACACATGCACAACCTTTATTTGAAGCTTTGGTGTGAAGTTTCCAGCCACTGAATAGTGTTCATGTTGCTTTTAGTCTGCGGCTGTGGTCGTATTTATTTTTTTCTTTGTTATCTGCTCTGAAGAGAAACATGCATGGGTTTGCCACAACAACTTGTGCTTTCCATCAGAGATTTTCATGAAACCCACAGAACCACACGAGACGAACAACAAGTCAGACCAAAGTTTATTGATCGTGCAGAGAAACCAGATCTGTGCAGGAAACAGAAGCACACTTAGAAATAAAATACAAATAAGCATTCAAGTAAATCAAAGGAGCTTGCAAAGAAAGTAAATACGTTCAAGTAAATACACTGAATTACAGTCTTACTTTTCTGATATCATGATGTTCTGCAAATTTGTCTGCTTGTTTAAGATCATCAAACATATGTTAACATTAGACAAAGACAAATCGAGAAAACACATAATGCACTCTTTAATTGATGATTTAATTTATTAAAAGAAAAAACTGTCCAAACTACCTGGTCCTGTTTGAAAAAGTAATTGTCCCTTTGTGAAATTGTGAAATAATTGTCATTATTCACATTTTTTGGATAACTGAGTTCAGTTTCACTAAACACACTCAGGCCTGATTACTGGCAGACCTTTTGAATCAAAAAATCACTTATATTATATTATATTATATTATATTATATTATATTATATTATATTATATTATATTATATTATATAAATCACTTAAATAGAACCTGTCTGATAAAGTGAGGTAGACTGGATCTCAAAAAGCAACACATCCTGCCACGATCTAAAGAAACACCTGAGAAATAAAGTCACTGACACATATCAGTCTGGAAAAGGTTACAAAGCTATGTCTAAGACTTTGGGACCGATGCTGCTCAGACTCTGCAGTTGTGGTTTTATTTGTGCTTGTTTGTTGTTATCTCCTCTGAAGAGAGGTCTGTATTGGTTAGCCACAATAATTCACATTTTCCATCAAACAAGTAGAAGAAGTGAGACCAAAGTTTATTCATCCTGCAGAAAAAACAGGTCACTGCTGAGGTTGTAAGAGCATATTTAGTGAGAAGAACAATGAGAATGTATACAAATCTGTTTTACAATAAATGTCCTCAGCGTTGAGGACCAGCAGCTGGATTTGAGTGTTTTGGTCTGGTGGATTACTTCAGTGAGGAGTAGACAACATTTGGCTCTGGTAGAAACTCTGAAAATAAAAACACACACAGTTTAAACAGTATGAGACCAGTGAAAGGGAAAATAATAATAATAATAAAAAATAAAATAATCCAGAAGTCATTTTTGGGATAGAATTTTCCTCCAGTTCAACAATTCTTCCCTGTTTTCCTGTTGTTCTTATACATTTTGAAAGCACCAATTTATTTGAACAAAAAAAGCATCAGCTGCTCCTCAACACCTGAATCATATCAAAGTTACGTGAATGAAACTCAGCGCTTTCTTCATTAGTTTCATATTAAAGGCCTTTCAGTCAAACCTTTTAATGTGAAAGAAGCCCACCAGGAAGTGTTATGTAGTTCATATAAAGGAAGACAGTCTCAGCACATTGTAGACTCATTTTACTTCAACATGAGGGAGAGTGATATATGTCAGAGTAGTTAAAATTTGTTCTGGCTCACACCAAGTGAATAAATGATGTGAAAGGGAACACTGGTATGCACTCAGTACACCTTCAATTATCATAATCCCAATATTGCAGCTAAAATATATTAAAAAAAAATTAATTTAAAAAATGAGTTAAATATAAGGAACATTATATAATATTTAACATTTTTCCAATGTAGTACTACAGCCATTAGATTTATTTTGCAGGTTTTGTTTTCAGATTGTGATTTATGTTTGTCTTGAGAGAAGTGGGATTGAAAGAGAAGTCCTGCCATCCAGCCATTGGCCCGGAAGGCCACCTTGGCAAGCATGCCTTCAGTGGGAGCAAGGAACAACATCCAGAGCACTGAGAAGCAGTTAGAGCTAGGGTACTCTCCTCCCCAGGTCCATCCAAACTCTACTGGGTAATACTCATACTGTAGGATCAGAGACTCAGACTTTTTAAACAGAGAGTCAGTTCCAGACTTTCCTGTACTCGGGGTCATACAATTACGGGCGATCATGGCAATTAGAGCTAAGATCGTGGTTAAAGAGTTGGGAGTTCGCCTTGTAATCGGAAGGCTGCCGGTTTGAGCCCCGGCTTGGACAGTCTCGGTCATTGTGTCCTTGGGCAAGACACTTCACCCGTTGCCTACTGGTGGTGGTCAGAGGGCCCGGTGGCGCCAGTGTCCGGCAGCCTCGCCTCTGTCAGTGCGCCCCAGGGTGGCTGTGGCTACAATGTAGCTTGCCATCACCAGTGTGTGAATGTGTGCGTGAATGGGTGGATGACTGGATATGTAAAGCGCTTTGGGGTCCTTAGGGACTAGTAAAGCGCTATATAAATACAGGCCATTTACCATACAATACACAATCTCCATCAGCTCTTTCCAGACTCCTTCAGTTCCTAGAAAGTAGAAAGACTGAGGCACATGCGAGAGATACAAATAGTCTCAAACCTAGTCTTTTTTTTTAGCTTCATAAAATGGCCATTGTGGCTGTTTTACCAGGTGTTTAACACATCCAAGTTTAACATCCAAGCATCAATGAAAAAGTTACTTTACAAATATTTGCCAAGTTAGATGTTAGTTTGTTATTAAGGAAGTTTTCATCCAAAGATGATTTATCTTGTTCCTATTCAGGGGTAAAAACAAAAACATTTTGCTCTGTTTGTACTGGCACTTGTTACATGTTGGAGTCAGTAAAGTCTTCTCCTGAACAACTGATGTCGGCAGCTCATGTTTTAAAAAAGGAGCAGTTCCTTATCAGATAACAAACTAATTTTCTTTCTCAGTGAACAAAGAGCATCAGTTACCTCTGGGTCTGTTTGGTCTGATGGTGATTTCTCCATAACTGATATCATCAGTTCTCACTTCTGAGTAGACTGCAGTTGGATCACACTCTGCAGAGTAAAACACATACAGAAGACGTCACTGCACATACAGCAGGTTATAAAAAGTACTCTTAGTGCACAGGATGTGCGTTAAAAGAAGAGTTATCATTTCCCAGGTAGCTCTATTAAAGCCTTTCACAGAAACTGTCAGCGGCTTTCAGAAGCTCTGTGGTCATCTTTCCTGTTTCAGACAAACAGCCACATTATTTTTGGTCATTTGTATTTAACACCAGAGGAAGATAAAATACACATTTTACCACAAAATATAAACCAGACTCACACTTTGTCACACTATATGCACACTATCATCAACACTATGATCAGAATTCTGCGTTCACATGTCAGTTTCATGGAAACAAAAGAAGGAAATAACCCTTTGTGGTTTCACACAAGTTTAAAACACACAAACCTACTAATTTAGGTAAAGAACAGTTGCTGAAAACACATTTATCAACACGTTAAGTTCTGGTCTAAATAAGCAGAATGTAAAATATGATGATGTTTGTCCATCATTTAAACAGTTTTAATGTCCATTTAAAATCCGACTTAACATGAGAGCTACAGATAACTCATTTTGTCTCTGTTGCTTCATAAACATCTTCTAACTCCTTGCAAACATCGCTGAGCAGCTCTGCAGGTTTCTGGAGCTTAATTTCAGCTTTAAGTTACCTGTTTCTGTTAGTCATTGTGGAAACAGGTTTAATACTCAGAGAATGTAGAATGTTACCTTAACCTTATCCGTTGCTTAGTTTTGGTATTTGGCCTTCAACTACCTAAACACATACGCTAGCTTAGCTCCAGTTCCTACCTTGGCAGTACGTGTGAATGTGACCTTGTCTCACTGTGTTAGCCTTGCTATGGGCTCCCACAATCAAACTGTTGAGGAGCTTGAAAGATGCATCTCATAAGTCTGCATGGGGTATCTATGTAACAAGAGAGTTGTTTCTAACCTTTTCATACCACCGTAGAAAAAAACCCTTCCAGCTCATTTAGTATTCCAGTAAAAAATACCGCCTGCATTTATAGTGGTGGGATCTCATTTGTTTTCCCTTTAAGCACTTTGTGATTTTCTCTCCTGCATTAGAACTTAGAACGTTTTAGTTTCTTGCGCAATGAAATTGGGTATTAAGATTTATTTCTTCCTTGAACCCTCACTGGAGTTACACACTTGAGGCACTCCAACTATGTTACAACATGCAAGCAAACTGCTAACAGAATCCACCACAGATAATCAAACAGCATCCTAGTATTTACAACAAATATTGCCCCTGTGAAATGCAATCAAACCTCTATCAGGTCTTTCTTATTTGCTCTGAAGACCTGTTGCACTGTTTTTGTAGTTCTGAACCATGATGGAAACAAAGTAGAGTAGTTGTACCTCTTCTCTTTGATTTTTTTCTCTTTTCTCTGATGATAATTTGACCATAACTGACGTCCTCTGTTCGCACTGCTGAATAGACTGCAGCTGGATCACTCTCTGCACAGTAAAACAAATATAGCAGACATTACTGCAGTGGTGCAGTCATATATGTACTTGCTATTACATTAAAAATAACACAAAAAGTTTTATGTTTCTTTTTTCTGGTACTAATGTGTGAAAAATAACTGATACTGAAGGCTATACAGTATTTAAGCTAACTGACCACAGCTGTTTTCATGAAAACTTGCTGAAACCACAGGATGTAAATATGTTGTGCAACCTAGAACATAACATACTGTGGCGAGCTCAGACAAGGAGGAGACGGAGGTATCGTTTGGTCTTGCTTCCCGTGAGCTAGCCAGGGAGCACAGCCGTTTATTAACACAGGCAGACCAGCACACCACCACAACAACAACAAAAGGCGCTCTCCCACCCGGAAACACACAGTCGCAGAGAGAGCATCACCTGTAACCATGGCAACAGAACAACAAAACATAACTGTCAAAACAAAACCCCGAACAGCCCTGACCCGCTACAATACACTGGCCTACAGCATTCTGTGCTTCTGTTGTTCTTTTATTGTCATTGTCTGAGATTTTGTGGTGCAAAAAGCTATTTTAATAAAATAATCACTGAAACAATTGTCTAGAGGCAATCTTAGCTCCAGTGGGGGTGGAAATGCAGCTGAGGTTTCTGGCACCACCTCACTTACTTCCAAGTTACACAAAGAAGGTTCAGGTTACTTTATTTGTACCTGTAGCTACATCTGTGCTGCTTTTGTGAGTCATCTATCGTCACATGCACACTCTTAATACAGCCATAACAGACAATGATTGCACATAGTACACACAAAAAAGGAACTAAAACTCACTATGCAATGGGTTTCTGTCAAGGAAAATTGAATCAGCCAGACGATCTAACTGGTATACAGGGATGCTAGGTTGAGCTGTGGTTCTTAGATGACTTAACAATTTGATTGAGTGAGATTCTGTTCTTTATGGTTTTGTCAACATTGAAATGAGAAAGGTTTCTCAGACATGAGTCGCTGGTGACCCTTCTGCACACAGCTTCACAGTTTGCTGCAGTTTGCATACCGACCGAACAGATTGACCGAGGATGCTATTTCCACTGCACTTCACCTCTCCCTCTCCCACCTGGACAAGAAAGACAGCTATGTCAGAATGCTGCTCATAGACTTTAGCTCAGCATTCTGACACCATTATCCCCTAAAAATGTTTGATAAACTCAGCAAGTTGGGACTGAGCACCTCTCTCTTCAACTGGATATTAGATTTCCTGTCAGAGAGGCCTCAGTCCTTCCGAATTGGCAACAACATCTCCAGCACCATCAGGCTGAGCACAAGAACTCCACAGAGCTGTGTTCTCAGCCCTCTGTTGTTCACTATCCTGACACACGACTGCACCACCCTACACACTAGAGCAGGGCGATATGACCAAAAAATATTTATCACAATATGCATTTGAAAATTTGCGATAACGATATAACTGACGATATAATTGTCACTACACAAAATAATTTACAACTCCTCAACTTTATTAGTGCTGTTACGGTTCGGCGTTGGCAGTGTATTGTTTTAGGCGTTTTGTTTTGGCGTGACTGTTATGTGTTTCCTGTTTTACTTTGAAAGTCTGTGTTATCTTAGTGTGTTCAGTTTACGTTTCCTTGTCTCGTCAGGTCTAATTTGCCCCAGCTGTGTATCCCTCCTGTGGTCCATTCCCTAATTGCTCCTTGTATGTATTTAAGCCCTGTGTTTCTGTATGTCATGGTCGCGATCTTCCCCCCCCCCGTTGTAAATGGTTTGGCGCCTTGTGTTGTGATGTAAATAAATGTCGTATTTTGCTTTAAAGAAAATAGTTGTCGATACTTTTGTTTTGGGAATATTTTTGTGGAAGCCCGTATTAGTTTTTTCTCGTGTGTTTTTGCCTTATTTTTATTTTTCCTGCGTTGCACGCCGGTTGCCTAGGCCGGGGTGTAACAGTGCAAAAAACACATCAATGTATTTTCACTTAAACAAGCAGCTTTTTTAAAGCAGCTGTTAAGATCATTGGAACATCTCTCTCTCTCTGCTACAGGACATCTTCCAAAACCGCTGCATCAGTAAGACCTCCTGTATTGTGCTTGACCTGTCACACCCCTCACATGGACTCTTCTCTCTCCATCCATCCAGCAGACACTACCGCAGCATCGGGGCCTGATCCTCCAGACTGCGCAATAGCTTTTTCCCACAAGCCATCAGACTCCTGAACCCATTGCCAGCAACCCCCCCCCCCCCCTCCCCCCAACACACACACAATCTGTTAACCGATTCTTTTTCACTTTACAAACCCCTGCGTCTGTAAGACATGCTACTCTATGGAGATTTTTTTTTACTTCAGGTTTACAAGCTGCTACACTGGTCACCACAGATAATCAAACCACTCCAAACTGTAAATTGTAAATTCGAAGTGTAACTTCTCTTGATCCCCTAAGACTTAAGCGTATATTTACTTTTTCTCCTTTTTATATCTATCTATTAGCTGTGTATTAGCTCTCTGTATGCTGCACTGGATATAGCAGAGACAATAAAGTTTACTTTGACTTTGCTTTAAATTAAGCTTTGAATCATTAACTGTTCCAAGATATTTATAACACTGAAAACATTCCACAGTGTGACATTTGATAAAAGTGACTTTGTGTGTATGAGTACTTTTTGTAAAATCAATGATATGCTTTCAGTATGATCAGCTGTAGGCAGGACCTATCACACTATTGGACAAAATTAGCAAAAACTCGGCCATGGATGGGTTCATTTTCCTGGAGCAGATAGACAATAACAGAATTATCTACATATTTTCAATTTTTCCTATTTTCAAAATTACTCTAACAAATATTTGTGTACAGGATAAATAGTAAGAACGAGAGCATGCACCCCTGTGGGTGGCCACTCGAGGAGCAGACCTGGTTTGACAGGACCCCACTTACATAGTCAAATCAGATCTTTGGGTCACGTTAGTTTTAAAGTCAAGAAACAAATCAACAAAGATTTTTATTCATGTTGAACTGTTCTGAAAGCCTTCAGATTAAAATAGCAGGCTAAATTATGTTAGGGCCAATCTCTCCCAGCTGTGTCTCCCTCCTGTTTTCCATTCCTTGATTATGTCCCTGTGTTTATTAGCCCTGTGTTTGCCCTTTCTCAGTGCTGCGTCATACCCTCAGATCCTGCCTGTGTGTTGTTTGGTTCCAGCAATAAAGCTGAGGTTTTGAGTTACTATTCTGTGTTCGAGTCCTGCGTTTGGATCCTCATCTCCGCCTGCCCGCACACAGAGCCCTGGCACATGTAACCTGATGAAAATAATAGTTTTGGCCTCCATAGCTAATTACACCATTCATATCAACTTTGGGGTGGCTGTAGCTCAGGTGGCAGAGCAGGTCAGCCACTAATCAGAAGGTTGGTGGTTCAATCCCAGGCTGCCTCCTGGCTGCATGCCAAATATCCTTGGGCAAGATACTAACCCCATGTTTGCCTACTGGTGGTGGTCAGAGGGCCCGGTGGTGCCAGTGTCCGGCAGCCTCGCCTCTGTCAGTGCGCCCCAGGGTGGCTGTGGCTACAATGTAGCTGCCATCACCTGTGTGTGTGAATGGGTGAATGTAGTGTGAAGCGCTTTGGGGTCCTTAGGGACTAGAAAAGGGCTATACAAATGCAGGCCATTTACAGGGGGTAATATTCATTTCTTTAATAAAAGTTTTGTTCACTGACAGATGGATGGTTGCACAGTTGGCTGGAGTGGCGAGCTAACAGCTACTATCCCAGATAGACTACGGATGCAACTTAATATCCAAGCATTGAAGCTGAGAAGTTTGCACTCCAAACTTCTTGTTCAACCATGCCTAATTGTGGCTACAAAAAAAACAGATGGCAATAACCAACATCTGATTGTATGCCGATCTTTTATATACAGTCTAAGGTGTCATTGCACCTAAGAGTTAAACTGACACCAATGTAGAGAGTAATGTCTTTAAGAAATTAGGTTTGTAAATGTTGGTGTGGAACTGAAGAACGCCTTCTTAAGAAATACTAAATGTTATGAAAAACTTTAAAAACTCGGCAATAAATATATACTTCACATATGGACACACCACATAAAACACTACCTCTGCTCCATCTGATTGGCTTTTGTTGGTGATGTAATATTTTGAGGTCACTGTAAGTGATGTCATCTTTGCTAACTTTTCCAACATCATCTGAAATGAGCCAAAATGAAAATCAATGTAATTTATTTTACAGTAGTCTTAATGGACACTTAAGAAAACTATTGAACATGTTTGTAAATTGCATTTTAAAATAATTTACATAACTATTTAAAGAAATAATTCTTAGTCTCGCCTTTAGGTTTCCTGTGAACAGATTGTCTCACCAATAGAATCACTAACACCAGTAGGATCACAACACAGACTGATCCAACAGGAAATAACACACGGCGAAGTAATGACAAATCAGCAGGAGTGGTTGTAGGTGGAGGTGTGGTGGTGTGTTTGTCTAAAATAAAGCAAACACACTCATTAAGTTGTCGTCACATTGTGAATGTTGAAAGCTGCAGAAACACAGACAGGTGAGTGTGTCACCTGTGACAGTGATCCAGCTGGATGGAGACTCTCCATGACCGCTGATGTCACACTTGTAGAGGCCTTCATCAGACCTGGAAACATGCTGGATGGTCATGTGACCTGTAGGCTGCTTCCTGATGAGGGAGCCATCTTTATAGAAAGCAGCTGGGAGGTTGGAGGGAGTGGTGTTTGTTTTACAGAGCAGAGTGACGTCATCTCCCTCCATCACAGGGAGGACAGGACTCTGCAGGATCACTGATCCACCTCAACACAGAGACAAACTACAGCATTTCATCCATTTACACACAGCTTCATCAACACTAACTCCACACACTCAGCTTACCAGCGACTGTCAGGTTAACCATGTTACTGATGGGACCCTCTCTGGACTCACACCAGTAAACTCCACTGTCCAATGGGAGGATGAAGCTGATGTTACAGGAAGAACCAGCACCTTCTCCCCACCCATCTCTTCCACACTGAGTCCTCTGTTGTTTGCTTGTGTTTCTCCTCAGAGTCCATCCAGCAGAGCTGTCGTCCTCCTCACAGCTCAGAGACACAAAGTCTCCTTCAAAGAACTGAGAGCTGCTGGGACTCACAGTCAGACGAGCTGTGAGGGTTAAAATGGAAAAACTCATGATTATTTTACTATTGTCAAAAACAGTTAACTCATATATTTCTTGCAATAGTGTACAGCACAAAACCTCAAAATTGATAAATTGTTAAGCTTTTGAAATGCTTTCATTTATTCAGTTTGCCTTTGCTGTTTCAGCTGCTTTGACACACGTATTTCTTAACTTTGGGGTAAAAAAAAGTACATCTTATAAAATTAAGTTTTCTGTGTGAATGAAATTTTTAGAAGCATAGAATGGAAATTAAGTTTACTGACCTTGGCTTGTTGTGCAGCAAAGAAATGAGGACAAAACTGAAGATAAATTAGATCTGGGTTAGTTTAAAGTGATTATATGATTTAAAAAAAATTGCCACCAAAAAACTTACAAACCCAGTTGTACATACAGAAAGACTTGTCTTGATGTTGGACGCAAATTGAGTTTCTGAAGGATGCTCCTAAATTACAAACTAAACTCCAATAAAAAGGAAGGATGTCTCTCATCTGTTAGCATGTAGATTTGCATTGAAAAGTGGAGCCTTGTTTTCACTGTAAAAATGATTATTAGCACTAGTAGCTCTTGCTGTACATGTGAATGTTGTATTATGAGAGAATGAAAACATATAATAAATAAAAATTACTCTCCATGCTACACTGTTGCTGATTAACTCTGATTAACTATGGATTAACAATAATCATTGGAGTTCAAAACATCAGGTATAAACCATATTGGTTTTCCATAATTTAATAAATCCAAAGTTAGACATAAATTTTCATCACTGTAGTGTATTAACTATGACAGCTGCTCTGTCTTCTATTTTTTTTTAGCCTTTTGCTTGCTTTAGTACATGTAATGCAACAAACACTAAATTACACAAAAGTGAATACATGTCTACATTGAGGTTATGTTGATATGATATATATATGACACTGATTGAACCTCTCTTTCTTGTTTCCTGGTTAAGCTATATAAAGTTTCTATGTAGACCTGCAGTTGGTCCTCGTGGTGTTTTGAACTTGAATTCAGCCTGATTTGTTTTTCATGTCTTCTCCTCCATCATCAGTTATCAGGAGAGCAGACAGTCAAAGTACAAGAATTCAAACAAACACAGAGATTCTACTTACAGAGCAGACACAGCACAGATGTTTCCTTCATCGTCCTTCTCACTCATTTCAGCTTTTTTTCATTTCTGTCACTGACACCAAGTAAAGCCCGCCCTCTTCCTCTGAGTCTGTGTGTCTCAGTGGTTTTATCATTTCAAGGTAAAAGTGTTATGTAAAATATACTGACTAGCCTTCTTTTTTGTTTTTTAGACAGCTGGTTTTGGTGCTTGTTTTAGCGTTAGTTAAACCAAGGTGGTGATATCAAATTTAAATTCTTCTGACTTTTAGTTGTTTTTAATATCACCTTTTAGCAATAAATACATAAATAAATTTAAACAACAATATTTTATCATTAAGTAGATATATTTACCATTTTACAACTTTGTAGTACAGTCATAATAGAAGCATTAACATATTAATCTAATATCACTCCTCCAGTTGGTTTGATAAGACCGTGGCAAGATGTGAAAACTGCTGTTCACAAACGCTGTCCATTTAATCTGACTGATCTGGAGCTGTTTTGCAAAGAAGAATGGGCAAGAATTTTTATTTATTTATTTATTTTTTATTTTATTTGTAAAAAAAATTTTGAATCATGTATGATTTCCGTTCCACTTCTCACGTATACTCCACTTTGTGTTGGTCTTTCACGTGGAATTCCAATAAAATTGATTCATGTTTGTGGTTGTAATGTGACAAAATGTGGTAAAGTTCAAGGGGCCGAATACTTTTGCAAGCCACTGTATTGGGTGTGGGGGAGATTACCCTCTTTTGACCAAGGATGTTGTTAAAAACAGTTGTGATCAGAAGGTCACGCGCGCGCGCACACACACACACACACACACACACACACACACACACACACACACACACACACACACAGTGCCTTGTCTTTTGTAACCATGGGGGTTTTACGGTGGGCGGTGCTTGTGTTGTGTTGTGTATTGTAACCAGAGATGGGCAGTAACGCGTTACTTGTAACAGCTTGGAAGTTTAGGGGTTACTTGTAACGCGTTACTGTAATCTGATTACTTTTTTCAAGTGAAAGCATTTTCAAATTGCCCATATATGACTCAATTTTTTATAATTTCAGAATACTTTAAATAAGGAAATTCATGTTTCCACAGGATAGTTTCACTCTAGATCAACAGTATGCAATCTCGCGGTGATACCATATCAATTTCAAGTCATTCTGATATTGTCTTTCAAAGTAATGGCCCATTGAAACTGCCCATATATGGCTTACTCATTTAACAAATGCTCTTACATGGGCCATTACTTTGAAAGGCAAAATCAGAATGACGAGTGAAACTATCCCATGGAAACATGAATTTCCCTATTTAAAGTATTCTGAAATCATTGAAAGTTAAGTCATATATGGGCAATTTCAAAATGCTTTTATTTCGAAAGGCAAAATCAGACTGACTTGAAATTGACATGGTCTCACTGAGAGGTTGGATACTGTTGATCTAAAGTAAAATTATCCTGTGGAAACAGCATTTTTCCTAAAAGTTAAGTCATATAGGGACAATTTGAAAAGGCTTTTATTTTGAACGGCAAAATCAGACTGACTTGACGGTGACATGGTATTACTATGGGGTTGGATACTGTTAATCTAGAGTGAAATTGTCCAGTGCAAACAGCAATTTTCATTTTTAGAGCATTTTGAAATCGTTAAGAGTAAGTCATAAATGGGCAATTTCAACTGGCCATTCATATGAAAAGCAAAATTAGAATGAGTTGATATTGACATGGTATCACTGTGGGGTTGGATACTGTTGATATAAAGCACAACTAATCTTTGGAAATATAAGTTTTGCTTTTAAGAGCATTCTGAATCATTCAAAGAATAGTTCAAAAACAAAAATTCACAGGGCTTTTACTTTGAAATCCCAAATAAAGTGGCCTTGATATTGACAGGGCGCTACTAGGGTACAAGGTTGTGTCATGTGGATCTAACATTAGAGTGTATAAACAACACTAAATTATACTTTATTATGTTCTTAACATATCTGTTAATTCACTCGAAGTTGGATTTTATTTTGAAATCAGGTTTCCACATCTCTTCCCGTAATACTTTGAATACAGGGGGAACAGAAAACAAACTGGAGGCTGTCTTGACACGAGTCACCTGCTGGCCTCCACTATTTGCTAATGTTACTGAATCTGTGGAAGCTCCACCATAGCCACCACCAAACAATTGAGTTATTTTTACACATCTGCCAGCATCTGGCCAATCCACTACCTTTCATTGTTTACACCATTACGAAAAAACAACAACAGCAAAAACCTACGTCGGCCCATAAAAGCGAAAAATCACCATCAACCCACCGGTATGCCCGATGGCCAGTCCAGCTATGCGCATTCCTCTGGGCCATATCCTTCGGGATTAAAAAGAAAATGACGTCATTCGTGTAGATTACTGATTGGCAGAGCTAACTTGAAATTTTGAGTTACTTTTTTTAAATTTCGAGTTACGTTAGAGGAAAAAGCCATGCCTCTAGTGAAGGCGGGATATTGCATAGCATTTGTATTAATAACACAAGGATTGGCTGTGACTTGTGCTTAAACCACTTAATTTCAGTCTTATTATTCTTATGCAAATACAACCTCAGGAAATGATGTAAATGATCATGATGGAAAACATCTAAAAACTGTTTGATTGTGTTGTGGGGTCAGAAATATTATATTTTATTAACCCATTTTTCCACATATGTTTCTACTTCCCATGTGTATTTAAGCCCTGTGTTTTTCTCCATCTGTTGTTGCATTGTACCACATTGCTGTGTGTTTCTCTGAGCTCTTTGTTACTAGTTTTTGGTTATGTTTTCTTCTATTGAGTTTTGAACAGCCATTAAAGCTGTCTTCTTCAGTTAAACCTTTTTTTTTTTTTTCGAAACCTACATTTGGGTCCTCATCCTGCCTGCCACAGCAACATGACCATTTTTGCTGAATTTGTTACATTTTTACATTTATTAAATCTTATCCAAGAAAACTTTAGAGGATAAGGACAAGCTTTATTTGTTGGTTGCAGTTGCCTGCAACTGAGATGACAGACCTAGTCGACCATACATACAATATACAAACTTTACATTGGGGAGACAGGTCAGGCTAAGCAGCAAAAAAGAATAGATAATGAAATATGTAACATATAGGGTTACATATATGTTACAGGAGATTGATTGAAATTGATTGAAAAATTGATTTCTGCTTATAATGACTCCCAACAAGGGAGTCATTATGAGGAGAAAACAAAAAACTCCATAGCACATAAACAAGCACAGATATCATCACACTATAACACCATGAAACACAGACAAGAAACATAGGGTGGGAGTACGCCAATGTGCACAGCGTGTCATGGATGCTGCGACCTTACCGCGCATCTGGCTGAGCCGCTGTCTGCATCGGGTGGGAGGTAAGCATGGGAGGAGGCGTTGGATCTGGGGAAGCGAGGGTGGTGGTGAGGGCGTATCAGTATCAGTGTGCATGTGTGCGTGCGTGTCAGGATGTGTGTCCTGAGTTCAGCCTGAGAAAATGTCCTTTCGCCTAATATCAACAGTCCATAGCGTACACAGGTGGCCTTGAGGAATGTCAGTTCAGAGGAGTCAGTTCGTTCTCATATCTTTTGGAAGAATGTTGTTGTTCTCCTCAGTGTCAACCTTCAAGCAGCTGGCAACCTCAGGGTTGGGGCTATAGCCGCATTTAGGGTGGACAGAATGCATCAATTTTTCAGTGACCATCACTGGTCACCAGGTGTCTACTCTCTCTTTTAAAAGCCATGAGCTCCTCCAAGATTTTTCCCATATTTCGTTCAGTAAGAACAGTCTGAGCACTCACGGCTCTTCCCACACTTTCGACCATAGCGGCATGCCTCGTGGGGTTTTGAACAGCAGTCACTGCTTTCTTCAATTTCTGATATGCCAGGGCCAAGCCAGCTCACACAACGCCTTACTTCTGCCATCCAGCAGGGAACGTCCCTCCAGGGCACTCAGTTTCTCCCGATCCTAGGGTTCTTGTCGAGAATAGATTGTCAAACGCATTAAGGGACCAGTTGATCAAATCCATAGTTCTTCATTAGGTTTTAGAGAACAAGAGCGAGAATAAGAGGTTCTCGCAGGGTTAGAGTAAGATGAGACCAGACAAGGACATAGGAGCAACACGCAGGGAAAATAAGGGAGGGAGAGAGCGAAAGATGTGTCCGCCTCCTCCGAGAGCCAAGAAATAATAGAATGGAAGAAATTTAGGAATAAATGCTTAAGTCAGTTTTACTAATTATTAATTTTCCTGACATTTTAATTAAATGTCAGCAAAACAGGTGGTGTAACAGTCATAAAAAGCTATCATCACCCATGAATCAGTGTGTTTCTTTCTTAAAACACGGGATTGAATACAGTGATGAGAATAACTTTGCTTTGTAATCTAACTAGTTACTACTTCTATAGTTACAACGTAGACGCATTACTAGTTTCTACACAAAGATGGTTGAAGCTTCAATTTCAGTTTACCCGGTGTTGTGGCGGGTGCTGCTGATTGGCTGAGGAAGAATTATGTAGTCATAGTAAACCAGTCACATGACCCACTTAAGATGACATAGCAACAAGATGCTATGTCAACCCAAGACAACCCTGAGTGTTCATTTTTGTATAAAAAGTGTGAACTTCAAACTACAGGGTGGGCCATTTATATGGATACACCATAATATGGGCGATCGTGGCTCAAAGAGTTGGCAGTTCGTCTTGTAATCAGAAGGTTGCCGATTCGAGCCCTGGCAGTCTCGGTCGATGTGGGCAAGAGCACTTCACCTACCACCTACTGGTGATGGCCAGAGGGGCTGATGGCGTGATATGGCAGCCTCGCTTCTGTCAGTCTGCCCCAGGGCAGCTGTGGCTACAACTGTAGCTTGCCTCCACCAGTGTGTGAATGTGAGAGTGAATGAATAGAGGAATTGTACAGCGCTTTGATTGCTATATAAAATGCAATGCAATCCATTATTTTTTTTATAATAAAATGGGAATGGTTGGTGATATTAAAGTCCTGTTTGTGTATGTGAGGGGGCAAACTCCTCAAGATGGGTGGTGACCATGGTGGCCATTTAGAAGTCGGCCATCTTGGATACAATTTGTTTTTTCAATAGGAAGAGGGCCATGTGACACATCAAACTTATTGGTAATGTCACAAGAAAAACAATGGTGTGCTTGGTTTCAACGTAACTTTTAGAGCTGCGCATGAAGTGTGATTTTATCGTGGTAGAAGCAAAACAGCAAAAGTAAAAGGGAAGCCATGACGATGTTTATGTGAAGCATAGTTTGGATCTTCTTTTCCTGCTGGTTCAGTCAATATTGTTTGGAGAGAGATAAAACTAACAGCTTTAGAATCAGTCCAAAGCGGGCATAAACACAAAGCGTGGACCCGCCGAAACATCAGAATCCGTGAGCTGTCAGCTTTCAGCCCCGACCGTGTCCGTGCAGTCGGGTGAGAAAGCCACATCTCACTGCTTCTGATCCGTCGGCGGGTCCGCGCTTTGTGTTTACGTCTTTGTGCAGAATCAGTGTACCAGCTCTCATTTACTGTTTTAGCTGTTTGTCAAATCTTTCACCTGAGATTCTGGCATTTCGGGCAAAATAAATTCATATTAAAAAATCGATTAAGGATTTTAATGAATCGACTTCACGTTATCCAAGCCAGAATCGATTTTAATCCATAAATCGATTATCAAAACCCACCCCTAATGGTCACCACCCATGTTGGGGAGTTTGCCCCCTCACATATACTAATATGCCACAAACAGGACTTTAATATCACCAACCATTCCCATGTTATTACGGTGTATCCATATAAATGGCCCACCCTGTATATACCCGTTTTTAAATTGTGTTGATAGGTCACATAAAACCAGAGGTTTTATTAACCTTTTAAAGTCGGTGTTCTGACAAACCATCCTACTTTGGCAAAACGTCCTGCCGTAAGTAGTTTATGCACATTTCTGCTGTCACAGAGTAATTCCAGCACCAATTTAAGTAGGTGTGACGGTTTGCCACTTAACTTTGCCCATCAGAGTATGCTTGTAGCTCATATGCATACAGCCAGAATGGTTTGCCACTTCATTTTGCCCGTGAAAGTATGCTTGTAGGCAATGTTCCCTCTAAGCTGCGCACGTGCGCAATTGCGCACTGCTGGCACGGTCTCTGCGCACAGAAAATCTCTGTTACGCACAAAAAAAATCTAACCTGAATTGAAATTAAAATACTTTAACAATTCTTTTTTGCAGTGTTAGTCAGTAAGTGACTGGCTGCTCCCCTATGGGATTAGAACGATTCCACCTTAACCCATAGTCCAGCCAATGATGCGATTCACATTTGTATATACGCAGCTAATCCACGTCGCTGACAGGCTATGACAGCGTCCTTATGTGCCGACATCGGTGTTTTAGCTAGCAAAGCGGCTGATGAGGAGTGAAGCCACATTAATGACAAGGTGTACAACCATTGGAGATGTGAGCAGGACAGACAGAACAATTGACAGAAAAAGTGTGGACTTTATACCAGTTTTTAAATTGTGTTGATAGGCCACATAAAACCAGAGTTATGATAAAAAATATATGCAATGTTTGGTTTCCTTGCTGAATACTGTCTTTGTTTATATTTACTTCCCGAAGAAACGATAAAAACGGCGTTTTATAAGAAAAAAGGCTCGAAAGCCTGTGAGCAAAAACAGAATCCACCCCCTCTTCATTTCCTATTCATCCAAAAAAGTACCATGTCGACCAATCAAAAAATGATATGGCAACGTGGCATCTAGTTGTTAAGAAACAGGGGGAAGTTTTAGGAGTGACGGCGGTGTTTTGCGAGGTGAGAGATTTGCCACGTTTAGCACAAATCTTGTGTAGTCAGTGTGTAGTGTAGTCAATAGTTTTGTTGTGTGAGTCAGAACAGTGAGGCGACTGCTGAACGTTACAGGTGTTGCAGGAGTGATACATCTCCTGCTGTTAGGCCTGCAGGTATCAGGCTGTTGTTCTCCTTTATCTCATAGTGGACAGAAATTATTTTTTGGAGTGGCACAAATAATTTGTGTGGCATCAAATTTGATGCAGAACAGCTGATTGTTCTGTAAATAGTTTGAAATGTTTCTTTAAAAAAACACCTTGGCTGCATTTAAAAAAAATAGCTGCAAAAAAACTTGTTTGCCAAACTGAGTTACTTTTTTAAAGAAGTAACTATATAATTAATTGCCCAGCATTGGTCTTTATATACTGTAGTTTGCAGACAGAGAGTTACAGGACTCTCTCCCAGACCACAGACTCACAATACAAGTCAGAGCTTTTTTTAAAAAAAAAAAGAAAGTTGTGTTTTCAAAATTGGAGTTCAAGTTATTTTAACTTCCAATAGTGTTAACATACTACACAGGTCAATGGCTAGATTTTTTTTACATTTTCATTGTAAGTGGGCTAAAGCAGTTAATTAAAAGTAGTCTAACATAAATGTAAACGCTGTAATTTGATTATGGTAAATGGTAAATAGCCTGCATTTGTATAGCGCTTTTCTAGTCCATAGGACCCCAAAGCGCTTTACACTACATTCAGTCATTCACCCATTCACACACACATTCACACACTGGCGATAGCAAGCTACATTGTAGCCACAGCTGCCCTGGGGCGCACTGACAGAGGCGAGGCAGCCGGACCACCACCATTATTTTAATAAACCATGTAACTTGGATGGATTCGATGCTGGCGTGACCACAGTGCACACGTCTGCTGTTGCTCACAGTGGTCCAAGGGATCGCTCAGGGAGTTTGTGCTCAGGGAGTTTGTGTGGTCGCTCAGACACATGAAAGATTAGAGGGAACATTGCTTGTAGGTAACATTCACAAAGGTAGCATGGTTTGGCACTTAATTTTACCCGTCAGAGTATGGGTGTATACATGTGTGTAGCTGTTATTAACAAAGGTAGGATGATTTGCCACTGAATTTTAGCTGTTAAAGTATGCTTCTAGCTCATATTCAGAAAGGTAGAATGGTTCGCCACTGAAATGTAGCTCAGATTAACAAAAGTAGGACAATTTGCCACTGAATTTCGTGTTGTGCGCATGCGCAGAAACAACAGGTAGGATGGTTTGCCAGGTAGGATGGATTCCCAGAACACCTGTCGGATCGGGCACGCTCTGTTTTACGTAACTATTTTTAAATCCCGGTAGCACTGCAAACTGGTGAGTGCTGTGGGGCAGACAGACAGGAAGTAAACGCCTGTGAAATTGGACGGTCTAGCCTTCAGGTTTGCGTCAACGCTGTCTTGGTGGAGTTTAATAAACTCGGCCGTCTGCTCCTTGCTATCTAAAATATAACAGGACACTGGCGTAAATTCTTGACCGTCTCACACTTCTGTTTAACCCTTTATAGCCGGTCGGAGCGGACATGCTCCATTTTGCGTAACTATTTTTAAATCCCGGTAGCACTGCAACCACGTAAGCTAGCGCAATAATCTTTTTTGCATATGAAACTGGAGGAGTTGTACTTGCATCTTATGCCATCAGCTTGTCCTAAGTCACAGTTTCTTTCCACACATAGCTTTGCAAAAACTGCATAAAAAGCACTTGCTGTCACAGTTCTGGGTCAGTTTCTACCCAGTATTTTGAGTTTATTATGTTTTGGTTTAAGCTTGCATCAGGGATTGTTTTCTTGTTCTGTTAATGATGATTATGATGTTTATTATTAGAGTTTCATGTTTCTGCTTGTGTTTAGGATTTGTTCTTCGGTTGTCTCTGCTTATTATTTGCCTAGTTCAATGTGTCATTTTCTGTCTGTCTCTCTATGTCGAGTCTGCGTCTTAGTGTGATGGTTTCTTGTTCCTGTTTTATTGTGAAGGTCTGCGTCTCATGTGAGTTTGTTTTACCTCTGTCTCGTCTTGTTGATTATTCCCAGCTGTGTCCACCACCTGTGTGTAATTCCCCTGTGTTTCTCTGGGTGTATTTAAGTCATGTCCTCCGTTATTGTAGTTGCTGGTCCGTCTGCGTATCCACTAGTGATGGGCAGATGAAGCTTCATGAAGCACTGAAGCTTTTCATCCAATTGCTTCACCCCAGCGCAAAGCTTCTTGAAGCTTCATTTGCTCTAGTAGGACACCTACTGGACGTAAAAATATTAGTTGGCATGAATTTGAAGAGTGTGGCATTTTGCACACAGCCTGTAAATGTCAACAACAAAAGGAGTGTGTAAAACATCTATATTGTAGTGATGGCAGCATAATGTGTATATTTATACTGGTAGTATGGAAAAGGATTATTTGGAAATGCTTAAAATGGAAATGATCATTTACTGTGAGGTGAGGTGTGGTTGGGGTGTGGACAGTGGTTGTGCTTTTGTAACGTTGAGGTATGGACAGCTACACACTGAGGCCTCAGTCCTGCCTGTTCACATTTTATTCTGTAAAAACTAAATTTTCACTGCTTTTATGACCTTTAGTGGGGAGAATATAGCTAGGATTTAATGATTTAACAAATCTTTTGAATCCTTTGTCCTCCACAATGCTAAATGGCTGGGAGTCCTCAATCACCATGCTAACCAGGTCTTCATCTATTTGAGATTGTTCTCCTGAGGAAAGACAATAAAGACAAAGCACAAATATAAATATCACACACGTCACTTATTGCATTGTATAATATTGTTATATCATTTAGTAACATTACTGCATGCTATATTATCATGGCATTTGATGGCTCACCTGGTCTTGCTCCACAATCGGTGTTCCCCTTATTCTCATGCAAAGCTCTGTAGTGCCTAAGCATGGATGAGGTGTTGTTGTTATATCCCAGCTCCCTGGCACATAGCAAACACTTCACCTTGTAGAAAAGTCAAGACAGCTTAACATAAATTGTATTGCACCATCAGTATTATGAAAATACATCTTCTGTAGAAACTTACATACCTTGTTGGGAGGAATAAGATCAAAATGTTCCCACACAGGGGAGGACATCCTCCTCTTCTTAGCTGCCTCCATTCTCTCCTGACTTTCTCTCCTCACTCTCATAAACCTCCAAACTGTCTCCAAACTCTCACTAACCGCAACTCTCCATCAAACACCCACATTTTGAATGAAGTCTGAGGGGTTTATATCGCTGTCATATCTCGCGGCAAAGTTCGAACCGCTTCATGAACCAGTCACGTGGTACAGCCGGGCAGCGAGGCTTCGGACGTCATCAGTTTCAGCTCCTCCCATAAATGAAGCAAGCCTCGATACGCGCATCGCGGAAACACTCCCTCAATTACTCGACACAAGCTTCGAAGCCTCGATACAGAACATCACATCACTAGTATCCACCATGTTTCATCCGTGTGCTCCCTGTCGTCATCATCATGTACTATCGTCTTCCTTCCTTTATGTTCAGGTTCGTGTTCTTGTTCATGCTCTGTAGTTTAGTTCTCCGTTTTGCCGTTTGCCTCTCTATATTTTTGTGTTCAATAAAACACCTTCACACCTTCACGACTGCCTGCGCTTGTCACGGCGAGTGAGATGAGCCGTGTGGAAAATAAAGGAGGATCCAAACGCAGGCAGTCGTGAGGGTGTGAAGGTGGTTTATTAAACACAAAAAGGAAATGGACAAACGGCAAACGGAGCAATGACTAAACTAAACTGGGAACAAACTAACTACAGAACACGAACCTGGACATGAATGAGAGCGGGCGGAAACAGATGATGTCGACTGCAGGGAAACACACAGATGAAGCAGGGTGGAAACACAGACGGACCAGCCACTACAATAACGGAGGACATGACTTAAATACACCCAGAGAAACACAGGGGAATTACACACAGGTGGTGGACACAGCTGGGAATGATCAACAAGACGAGACAGAGGTAAAACTGAACACACTCACATGAGACCCAGACCTTCACAATAAAACGGGAAATGAGAACACCACACCAAGACGCAGACCTGACACTGAGAGACAGACATATGGAACCTGAACTAAACTAAACGTGAGATGCAACCGAGAACAAATCCTAAAACATGAAACTCAAATAATAAACATCATAATCCTAAACACAACAAGAGAACAAGAAAACAATCCCTGATGCAAACTAAAACATAATAACCTCAAACATGGAATAACAAAAACATGAAACTCCACATACTGGGTCCAACGGACCCAGACCCGTGACAGTACCCCCCCTCAAAGGGCTGGCTCCTGACAGCCCCAAAACAAAAAGCACAAGCACCAAGCCAGGGCGGGCGGAGGGGGCCCAGGAAGGAGGGCCCGAAACACAAAAACCAGGAGCACGAGAGTCCAGAACCAAAACACGACTGTTCACCAGTCCATAACACAGTCAGGGGACCGACCGTGCACACGGCAACGGCGGCGACGGGCAAACAGTTCTGGAGGCCGACCGTGCACACGGCAACGGCGGCGACGGGCAAACAGTTCTGGAGGTCGACCGTGCACACGGCAACGGCGGCGGTGTGGCAACCGCAGGATCAGACGAGGCGGGACCAGACGAAGGCGGAGCCGAGGCCGGACCAGACGAGACTGAAGACACGGAGGCCGGACCAGACGAAGCTGAAGACACGGAGGCCGGACCAGGCGAGACTGAGGTTGAAGCGGAGGCCGGACCAGGCGAGACTGAGGTTGAAGCGGAGGCCGGACCAGGCGTGGATGAAGACACGGAGGCCGGACCAGGCGTGGATGAAGACACGGAGGCCGGACCAGGCGTGGATGAAGACACGGAGGCCGGACCAGGCGTGGATGACAGCAGCGGGACGGCTGCGAAACCTGACGGCAGAGGGACGGCTGCGAAACCTGACGGCAGTGATGCTGCAGGAGGTGATGTGGAGATGTGCTGGCTGGGTCCTCCAGGACCGTCAGCAGGTGTGAGGATGTGCTGGCTGGGTCCTCCAGGACCCTCAGCAGGTGTGAGGATGTGCTGGCTGGGTCCTCCAGGACCCTCAGCTAACGAGGCGTGGTGCTGGGTGGGCTCCTCGGGCCCTCCAGCAGACGACACTTGAGGCTGGCTGGGTTCTCCTAAACCCCCAGCAGAAGACACTTGAGGCTGGCTGGGTTCTCCTAAACCCCCAGCAGAAGACACTTGAGGCTGGCTGGGTTCTCCTAAACCCCCAGCAGAAGACACTTGAGGCTGGCTGGGTTCTCCTAAACCCCCAGCAGAAGACACTTGAGGCTGGCTGGGTTCTCCAGAACCCCCAGCAGACGAAACATGAGGCTGGCTGGGTTCTCCCGAACCCCCAGCAGACGAAACTTGAGGCTGGACGGGCTCCTCGGGCCCCCCAGCTGAGATTGACGGCTGAATGGGTCCCTCTGGTCCTCCAGCGGAGGACAGGGGTAGAGGAGCGGACTCACTGGAGCTCTCAGCAGGGGATGACGGCTGAGACTGCTCAGTAAAGTCCTCTAATGAAGCCACTGGTGCTAGCATCTCGACCTCTAGGGGTCCAGAGGTGGCTGGTGACTGGCACCCAGCCTCTGGGGAGGCCCTAGAGGGAGCAACTGTCTCTGAGATGGCCAGTTTAACTGAACCAGTTAAAGTCTGTGTGAAGTGTGTTCCCTGCTTGTAATGAGGCTGTGAGGATAAAGGCTGGGTAAGTGAGTGGACAGGCTGCTGAACTGGTGGCAACTGAGCTACAGGTAGCAAAGTAGTAACAGGTGGTGGAGTGGCTGGCTGAACTGATAAGGCTGATGACTCTCTTGCCAACTGAGCTATTGACTGGGCTATGGACTGTAACATGGTGTCTACTGGGTCTGACTGTGACTGTGATGGAGGTGATGAGTGAGTGGCTGACTGAGTTAGCGACTGCTGGGAAGCTAACCGAGCTACCGGCTGAGCAGCTGACTCAACGAACACAGCCCCGGTATAAACAGTCATATGAACTGGTGAAACAGACAGAGCGTCTTTTCCACTCACCACAGCCGGCGGTTCTGAAGTCCTATTCTCCAGCTGTGGGGCGACGCGCCGACGGCGCGATCGTCGCTTCCTCCCGGGCAAAACCTCCGGCGGGCCTGGCAAAACCTCCGGCGGGCCGGGCAAAACCTCCGGCGTCCGGCTGGGTTGGGAAGCGATAGCGGCTGGTGGGTGTAGGTGAAGTTCGTGAAGGATGAAGTCTTGCACGAGTGGGTGTAGTGAGTCCAATAGCCAGGGATAATCCGTGAGCAGCTGTTGCAGTCTGGCTTCCAGAACGTGGAGGAATGCTTCTCCCTCATGCTCTAGCCACAGGTTGATTATTTGTGAAGCGGAGTTCGTGATGAGGTCCCGAAGCTCCGTGGGTGGGGTGAATGCCGCTGGATCCATATCTGGCTGGTCCGTACTGTCACGGCGAGTGAGATGAGCCGTGTGGAAAATAAAGGAGGATCCAAACGCAGGCAGTCGTGAGGGTGTGAAGGTGGTTTATTAAACACAAAAAGGAAATGGACAAACGGCGAACGGAGCAATGACTAAACTAAACTGGGAACAAACTAACTACAGAACACGAACCTGGACATGAATGAGAGCGGGCGGAAACAGATGATGTCGACTGCAGGGAAACACACAGATGAAGCAGGGTGGAAACACAGACGGACCAGCCACTACAATAACGGAGGACATGACTTAAATACACCCAGAGAAACACAGGGGAATTACACACAGGTGGTGGACACAGCTGGGAATGATCAACAAGACGAGACAGAGGTAAAACTGAACACACTCACATGAGACCCAGACCTTCACAATAAAACGGGAAATGAGAACACCACACCAAGACGCAGACCTGACACTGAGAGACAGACAGAATGACATATGGAACCTGAACTAAACTAAACGTGAGATGCAACCGAGAACAAATCCTAAAACATGAAACTCAAATAATAAACATCATAATCATGATCCTAAACACAACAAGAGAACAAGAAAACAATCCCTGATGCAAACTAAAACATAATAACCTCAAACATGGAATAACAAAAACATGAAACTCCACATACTGGGTCCAACGGACCCAGACCCGTGACAGCGCTTGGATCCTCTTTTTCCTTTTTCACACAGCTCTTCTCACTCGCCGTGACACTTGCAGCAACAAAAAACATAATATTCCAGAAACACGCTTTGCCGATCCGATCAGCTGTTTGTAACACTTCCTAGTCCATCAGCCTGAACTATGGAATGTCTGCCATGACCTGCCCGAAACCGGAAGTGACGTCATTTTGCGGAAATGTAGGTTTTTTTACCATCAGGGCCTTATGAGCCTATATTTGTTTTTGTTTTTAAAAAGTTATGTTTGACTTTATGACTTTCTGTGTCGTTTCTGGGATGCTTAGGACTCATATTGCACTGCTGGAAATAGTTTATTTTGATGCACATGCTGTGTTTTTGCAAATTTGCATTATGATATTTATTTTCGTTTTTCCTGCAGTATATAAAAATTGGTGTATTTCAAAAATAAAACTATGAAGACACTCAAAATAAATTTCCTGTGGTGGGAAACTATTTTGTGCAACTTTTTTGTATTTACAGTTTTGAGGGATAAGCCTCTTAAATTTCTCTAACTAGAAATATATATTAAAAAAGCAAAAACGATTTTCAATTTTTTTGTAGTTTATTGCACTTTTTGCAATGATTGTAATTACTATGCACTTAATGCATACATATTATTAAAATTTGGGCTATAATGGTTGTATTGATGTATAGCAACTTGAAATGCTCCCAAAAATGGCTCCACAGCATGTAAAAATATAATATAAGCTCTGGCGGACTTGGTTCTATGGTAGGTCTTAAAGGGTTAAAAATATACGCAATGTTTTTTTTCTGAATACTATTGTTATGTTAATGTGGGAAGAAACAGTCAAAACTACGTTTTCTAAGGAAAGTGACCAAAAAAAGTAAAAAGAAAGCACCCCTTTCCAATTGGTAGAAAAACGTAACATGTCGACCAATCTAGAAATGATATGGCAACACGTGGCATTGGGTTGTTTAAGAAGGGGGAGAAGTTTTAGGAGTGACTGCAGCGAGAGAGAGTTTTGAGATATTTGTGATGTTTAGTGTGTTTTGAGTGCATAGTATAGTGTGTAGTGTAGTGGATAGTTTTGTGTTGTGTGTCAGAACAATGAAGCAACTGCTGAATGTCACAGTTGCTGCCAAAAACCAATCAAAGGCAGACTGCACTGTGAACGCTGTCTGCAGGTAAAAAACAAGAGTGATACACCACCTGCTGTCAGGCCTGCAGGTACAGTGGGGCAAAAAAGTATTTAGTCAGCCACCGATTGTGCAAGTTCCCCCACTTAAAATGATGACAGAGGTCAGTAATTTGCACCAGAGGTACACTTCAACTGTGAGAGACAGAATGTGAAAAAAAAATCCATGAATTCACATGGTAGGATTTGTAAAGAATTTATTCGTAAATTAGGGTGGAAAATAAGTATTTGGTCACCTCAAACAAGGAAAATCTCTGGCTCTCACAGACCTGTAACGTCTTCTGTAAGAAGCTTTTCTGTCCCCCACTCGTTACCTGTATGAATGGCACCTGTTTGAACTCATCACCTGTATAAAAGACACCTGTCCACAGCCTCAAACAGTCAGACTCCAAACGCCGCCATGGCCAAGACCAAAGAGCTTTCGAAGGACACCAGGAAAAGTATTGTAGACCTGCACCAGACTGGGAAGAGTGAATCTACAATAGGCAAGCAGCTTGGTGTGAAAAAATCAACTGTGGGAGCAATCATCAGAAAATGGAAGACATACAAGACCACTGATAATCTCCCTCGATCTGGGGCTCCACGCAAGATCTCATCCCGTGGGGTCAAAATGATCATGAGAACGGTGAGCAAAGATCCCAGAACCACACGGGGGGACCTGGTGAATGACCTGCAGAGAGCTGGGACCAAAGTAACAAAGGTCACCATCAGTAACACACTACAACGGCAGGGAATCAAATCCCGCAGTGCCAGACGTGTTCTGCTGCTGAAGCCAGTGCATGTCCAGGCCCGTCTGAAGTTTGCCAGAGAGCACATGGATGATACAGCAGAGGATTGGGAGAATGTCATGTGGTCAGATGAAACCAAAGTAGAACTTTTTGGTATAAACTCAACTCGTCGTGTTTGGAGGAAGAAGAATACTGAGTTGCATCCCAAGAACACCATACCTACTGTGAAGCATGGGGGTGGAAACATCATGCTATGGGGCTGTTTTTCTGCCAAGGGGACAGGACGACTGATCCGTGTTAAGGACAGAATGAATGGGGCCATGTATCGTGAGATTTTGAACCAAAACCTCCTTCCATCAGTGAGAACTTTGAAGATGAAACGAGGCTGGGTCTTCCAACATGACAATGATCCAAAACACACCGCCCGGGCAACAAAGGAGTGGCTCCGTAAGAAGCATTTGAAAGTCCTGGAGTGGCCTAGCCAGTCTCCAGACCTCAACCCCATAGAAAATCTGTGGCGGGAGTTGAAAGTCCGTGTTGCTCGGCGACAGCCCCAAAACATCACTGCTCTCGAGAAGATCTGCATGGAGGAATGGGCCAAAATACCAGCTACTGTGTGTGCAAACCTGGTAAAGACCTATAGTAAACGTTTGACCTCTGTTATTGCCAACAAAGGTTATGTTACAAAGTATTGAGTTGTATTTTTGTTATTGACCAAATACTTATTTTCCACCCTGATTTACGAATAAATTCTTTACAAATCCTACCATGTGGATTCATGGATTTTTTTTTCACATTCTGTCTCTCACAGTTGAAGTGTACCTCTGGTGCAAATTACTGACCTCTGTCATCATTTTAGGTGGGGGAACTTGCACAATCGGTGGCTGACTAAATACTTTTTTGCCCCACTGTATCAGGCTTGTGATGTTCTCCTTTATTTTATAGTGGGCAGAAACAATTTTTTGGAGTGGCATAAATAATTTGTGTTGCATCTCATTTGATATAGAATGCCTGATTGTTCTGTAAATAGTTTAAAATGGTTATAAAAAACACCATGGCTGTATTTTTAGGTAAACCGCTGCATTTAACTTTGTTGTTTGCAAAAGTTTTGCATAAATTTTTAAAATTTACAATTTATATTTACATTTCAAGTTATGTGTCATGGTGAGTGCTGTGGGGCAGACAGACAGGAAGTAAACGCCTGTGAAATTGGACGGTCTAGCCTTCAGGTTTGCATCAACGCTGTCTTGGTGGAGTTTAATAAACTCAGCCGTCTGCTCCTTGCTATCTAAAATATAACAGGACACTGGCGTAAATTCTTGACCGTCTCACACTTCTGTTTAATCAGTTTTCTGTTTGACGTTTATTCAGCTGTGTGAAAACCAAGGAGGAACCCACCCAATGGATTAATAAGGTTTTGTTTTATCTACTCTAGTCTAATAACTTTAATCTCAGCCAAACCGATTTACTCACGAACAAATAAAACAATGAAAAAAGCCAAACAATAACATTTTTAGGTTGTCTAAGTAACTTATATATCACGTTTAACCTGAGTAGCGAAAGTCCGCGGTGTCGTTCTCGGCGGCTCTAGTGACCCTCGAGCGCTCGGCTAGCTATCGAGTCGATGGGTAACAGACTTCTCCGTAAACGTTGGAGTACTTTTGCAAAAATGCAATATCTTGATCAACCGAGCAGATATTTGATGTTTACACAGTTACTTTCTCGCCTTAAAATATATTAAAAGTTTATTTCGTGACCCAGAAAGATTAATAAGAGTAATTTTAAAACTTGGTAGCAGCCGCCATTGCCGGAAACTGGAGTTTGGCTGGGCCGCGCTATGAATTCTGGGATATGGTGGGCCACAAAGGACACACTCGACCCATCCTTCAAATTCGGGGAAAAGGAGGACGCATTTGTCGGCTGCATTTGTCGGAGTCTGCAAATTTGGACAGCCTTCGGTGCATTGCTGTCACGTAATTGGTCTAAAAATGCGGCCTCAGGAGGATGCAGCCCATGAATTTGGACACCCCCTAATTGGACGTAACGAGTCAAGGGGAAGCAAAACTGAAAACACTAACATGAGACAAGGACCTTCAAAGTAAAACAGGAAGCACATGACAGCCACAGCCTTGACACTGAACTAAACATACCGGTACACTAAATACAAGGGCACAAAAACACACCCTAACAACTAAACTCAAACCAGGATCAAACTGAAACCTAGAATGATAATAATCAAAACAGCACAACTAAAGAAACAGAACATAAATCATAACACAGAAAAATACAAGAAACTGAAAATGCTGGGTCAAAATGACTCAGAACCATGACATTATGAAAATGATTCGTTAAAAATTTTTGTGGTTGTTACAGTAAAAGTTTCTACTCAGATTTTTTTTTCTGATTTTAGATTATTTGTGGTAATACAGTATGCCAAAATGAAAAAAATAACTGTAAATTCAGGCATGGGAGGTGGTGATGAAAAGAATGAAACTAAACAAAGCAAGCCGTTTTTAAAGGTGAAATGTAGAGGTAAAATCCAAAGTAGTCAAAAACGGCCAGTTATACCCTGGACCCCAGCGGGTTAAACATTTTTTTAATGTAACGCAATAGTTAATTTTTACTATAATTAGTTACTTTCATAATATTGTTACTAACTCAGTTACATTTTTGAAGAAGTAACTAGTAACTATAACTAAATACTTTTTAAAATACTTTTTAAAATAACCCAACACTGACTGAATAGAGGTGGAGCAGGGGGTGGTACAACTACTGATATACAATCACTAATATAATCAGAACCAGTGATCGAATGTAACTTTTATTTAATTTACTTGGATTTTCTTTACATCGCCTCTTTCTATCTTATGCTTGTTACTAATCCACTGTTTTATGAATGCAAATATTTTTCTTTGTTCAGCCTTTAAGCTTTAAGCATAAATTTTTATCTATTCTTAAAAAATATTTCAATATTTAAAATACACACACTTCTAATATCACATTCTAATATCACATATCACATTTCTAATACATATATGCCTGTAAGATGTGAAAAGAGGTCTTAAATATGTTTAATTCTCTTTATGTTACAGCAATAGTGTTTATGAATGAATGAAATGAATAATTATTTTTTGTGTGTTATTTTGTTTGTTTTCTGCATGTTTGTTCACTTGAACATGTTAATGTCATTGATTTGTGTAATTGCACATTTGTATCGCCAGAGGGCAGTACTTCAAAGTTGATTGCAGTTTGATGTGTCGGTCGCGAACGAAATGGCTCTTAGAGCCAACTCTTTGACGTGACTGACGCAAGCCGGCTCCTTATCCACAACTATTTTCAGTTGCGGATGATAAAGGATTCAGAAAGTTTATTCATGCGGGCCCATACGACAGAAAATGTGCATCTTCTTTTTGTTTTCATATTTTAATTTATATTTAATTGCGTTGTGGTTTGCAGTGTTTTGTATTGTTTCAAAGCTGAAAATTTAAATAGTTAAAAGTTAAAATGTGAATAGTTGGTTTTTGTATTATATGATTTATTTATTAGATTTTATGTGGAGTGAATAAATAAAAGTATATTTACGGTGGCCCCTAGAGACAAAGCACATACAAACTCCAAAACACATGAAAACTCCAAAACATGTACAAAAGACAACAGAAGTGCTCCAGGATGCTAGGCACAGTGTTGAGCTTTTGTTACCAGCAATTACCAATGACCGGATTTGGTGTGTGGTAGTAACAGGTAAATGAACATTTGAAAAAAAATATTTGAATATATATGAGTGCTTGTATATAAATAAACAAACAATACACACATGCTTTCAATTGTGTAATTTAAGTGATCTAGGTAGCTCTGTTTTGGAAGTTCAGTTAACGCTAGAAATGTGTTTTGGAGTTTGTACGTGTTTTGTCTCAAGGGGCCACCACATATATTTATATATAAACATATATAAATAAAACCACTTTTTTTTTTACATTAGTAATTCCTTTTGTGCATAATTTTATATTATTGTTAATAATAAATTAATTAAAGCAACAAAACAACCTGAAGAGTCGGTTCTTTTTAGTGAGTCGAGCCGAAAGAGCCGGTTCTCTAAAAAGATCCGGAAATCCCATCACTACAGTGGGCGGCTTCTACGGTTGTACCATGTGGTCTTAGCTTTTAAAACGAGCTAAAAGAAGAGACACCCACAGTGTAGGCGAAACAAAAAGGTCATGAAACCAGTTTATTCTGCTGGACCTGTTTCAGCAGCAGTCTGCGTAAAGATATTTCATTCCAGCCTCGTGTGAAATCAGCAAAACTCAACTCAGAGCGCAAATGGCTCCTTTAAAATCTTTGTCACTTTGGTGGATTTTTCTGGCTGTCACGTTTCTACGTTCAGCTGACTCACAAGATGAGCTGGGTGTGTATATTTCACTTAACTGTTAAAATACTTCATGAACATAAAAAGAATTTGATTTTTTTTTTTTTAAATATGCTTTAACATTATTATTCTCTTCTGGGTTTTACATGATGATGGATGTTAAATGTTCACCAAGAGGCACCTCAAACTGATGTTGTCTGTGAGAATAATTTATTGACATACTTGATTTCGCTTTGGGAAATAAAACTTCACATGAAAAGCATTTTTTTATGCACTTTAATACTTAATAGAAGAATAGAATAGAATAGAATAGAATAATCCTTTAATTGTCCCACAAGGGGAAATTTGTTTGTAACAGCTGCCAGAAAGACACATATACAAACAAACAGTACACAGGACACAGAACAGAAACATACACAATTTTTCTTACATATTTAAATTAAGGACAATGGTTACTATAAACAGAGTACTGTACAGTTATTAAATTAAATAAAAATAACAACAGATAAGAGTCAAACCCAGGTTATAGAGTGAATTGGTTGATAAAATAGTGCAAATTACAGCGCAGATGTAAACTTCTATGTTTGTTGGGAGCAGTTCTGATTGTACAGACAGCTGCAGGAGGAAGGACCTGCAGAAACGCAGGGATGCAGCAGTCTGTCACTGAAGGAGCTCTGCAGTTCAGCAACATTTACATGCATGGGGTGGGAGACTGTGTCCATCAGAGATGTTATTTTGGCCAGAGTCCTTCTGTCTCCCACCACCTGCACTGGGTCCAGGGTGCATCCCAGAACAGAGCTGGCCTTCCTGATGAGTTTATCCAACCTCTTCGTCTCAGCTGCCGATAAACTGCTGCTCCAACATACAACACTGTAAAAAATGACAGATACCGCCACAGAGTCATAGAAGGTCTTTAAAAGCGCTCCCTGTACTCCAAATGACCTCAGCCGCCTCAGTAGGTAGAGTCTGCGAGATAGAGATATTTGTGTTAGTGTGTGGAGACTGCAGCCTAAGGCTGATATTGTCATATGTATAAGTCATATTCATAAGTATGAAACAATACATTTCAGATAATTTTATGCAAAAGTAATGTAATGAGTAGTAAAAAAAATACTTTATTTGGCAAATCATTAAATAAAGTTCATGTATTACTTAATAATGTGTAACACATTACTTTTTTGAATAGTGACCACAACACTGATCATTTCAATACTTCTGGTAGAGGTATTGTTACGAGTTCAAAATTGGGGATGGAGACAAGAGAAAAAACCACAATAACAACACTGGTCCGGCCGGTTGAGTCAAACGATGATTTTAATGATCACACGCGTGGGAGATGGACACTGATGCAGACAGCCTCAGATCTCAAAATGGTGGAGCATTGATCAAACTCTTATAGCCTCTGGTGCCCCCACCTTATCATAAAAGCCTAAACATTCACATGCTTTCTCTCACACAGCGCCTAAGCTACGACCTTGGCTCCCTGTTTATCTGCTCCTGCTGAGATGGGGCAGAAAACTCCAGCATGTTCTGTTCTCTTCTAATCAGACAAATAAGGCGATGACTTTCTGCAAACAGTATTTCTTATAACTCAGCAGTATAATGCATCATAAAACAACATCATTCATTCACAATAAATCAGCAGTCTAATGTAATGCAAATCAGTTTAACTAATGCAATAGTTATCAGCTTCTTCTAATTCAGAAGAATAATGCAAACTAAAACTACATAATAATTCACAATCTTTAATTCAGGGTCTAACATGGCATAAAATAATATTATAATCTAACAGTATTCAACAAGTACACATCACAGTTCTTTCTTTCCTCTGATTGGCTGCTGTAGAAGTGCACAGTTATACTCTGACCCCTTTAACCTCTCTGCTCTCTGTTTTTTCCTCTTTCAGACAAGAAAAACATCACAGCTGAGACTGGACAGAACGTCACTCTGACATGTCGAGCTCCAAACAACAGCAACATCATAGTTGTAGAGTGGAGCAGAGCCGACCTTGGCAAAGAATATGTCTTTATGTACCGCGGAGGGTATCTTGTTCCAGATGACCAACATCCATCTTTTAAGAACCGGGTGGATCTGAAGGACAGTCAGATGAAGGATGGAGACGCGTCTTTGATTCTGAAGGACGTGACGATTGATGATGCTGGAACATACGAGTGTCGTGTCTTCATGAGAAGAACAAACCGAGGGAAGAGAGCTTATCTGAAGACTGATCCTATCACCACCATCAGGTTAAATGTTCCTCCAGGTGAGTGAGTAGAGTTGAGTGTGTGTGTGATCAGAGGTGAAGCTGCTTCCTGCTTGTTGATGTTTGTTTCTAAAGATGTTGTTGATGAGACTTTGTAGAAAGCAGCTGGTCTGAGTGATGTGATCAGAGTGCAGTAGATAATGTCTGACAGCAGTTTGAAGAGGAAATGGATTCTGTTCTGTTCTTCACTCATCACCTACCTGACAGCTGACACCTCACACCTGTTTCTCACCTGCAGGTCAGCCAGGAGGACACACAGAGGATGGAGGGAAGGAGGATGGAGGGAAGGAGGCTGCAATCACTAGAGGACATCCTGGTCTGTCAGTTTTTGGGGTGATTTGTGTTCTTATAGCTGCTTTTGCGATCTCTGGAAAATTGAAAAACAAGAATTCCTCACTTGCTTCACCTGAACAATAGCAAGCCTAAAAAAAGAAGGAAGCTGGATCTTTTGGACTCGTCATTGGTCTTTCAGTTGTTGCTGTGGTGTTTTCTGCTGCTGTTGTTCTTTTTTTTTATCTATAGAAAACATAAACAATGTAATCAGGACTCACACCATCCTCACACTGAACCACAGACTGAAATGTCTGAGAGTTTTCTAAACTCTGAATCTCCTGCTGCTGAATACAATGACAGAAATGACCTGGAAGCAAATAACTGTCACGGACACTCCACAAGGATCCCTGATGTCACTCTGACACTTGAGAATGAACTAATTTGTCCTCCTGGCAGCAGTTTGAAGAGGAAATGGATTCTGTTCTGTTAGTATTTCTTACTCCTGATGAAGCAACTGACATGCAGCCGGCATGAAATATAGCACAAACTGTATGTTAATTAGTAATTAGTAATTAGTTAATTACTGTCGTTACCACAAAGAAATCAAAAGCAAGAGTACAGATGTGTTTTAGGCAAAACCAACGGAATCCACAATCCTTTAAAAAATAAAGGAAACAGCACTAAAGTACGCGTGACACACCCTCTGAGCTTTGCTCCAAGTAACCACAGGTGGAAAAACACAGATACCCATTCATTCGGTCAGAGGAGGAGACGAAAGATTCAGCAGGTTGTTTACACTGAATAAATGGCTTATATCAGCATGTGCCGACCACTCAGTGCATTTTATCGACAACTTTAATATTTTTTGGGAACTGTGGAGCAGGGAAATTATTTTACTGCTATTGTTAAATAATCATCATTATTACCATTGCATTAATAATATAATCTGGAGTTTATATTGCATTCAGGGGTTGAACAGTGTGTGTCTTTCAGAAAGGCTAAAAGTCACAGGCTGACAGGAAACAGGCTTGCAGAGAGTTTGCAGAAGCAGGAAGTTATTTTGAGCAGCAGGCTAAGACGAGGCTTTAACAATGTAACAGATAGCTTTAAGATGGCCTTAAGATGTTTATGATGATGTTAATTTTGTATTTCAGATGCAGTTATAACTATTGTGTACACAATGCATATCTGTGCTTATTTGAGTTGATGTTCAGGTTCTTTAAAGGTCTTAAGCTTCACTGACGTGACTGTTCAGGTGATACATGCTGAGGGAAAACTAGAACATAGAAGGAATTGCAATACATGCTTACAAAACACTTATATATCAGGTCATTTTATATTAAGGTTTTAAGTAGAGGTTCTTGTTTAAAACATTTATTTAGTAGAAGACATACATATAGTCTCAGTGAGCCTCTGGTCTGGTGAAAGGTCAGAAGTGCAACAGGTGAATTGAGAAAGAGCATTTGAGGACGAGACACAGACAGTTAGTAGGTGAAGAGGTGACACAAAGAGCATGTGAGGTCAACACACACACACACATGAGTTAGATTTATTTAGAGGAGAGATTAGTCATGTCTCGGCAAGAAAGAGGAACAATTCACTTTAAGACAAGAACGGAAAGTACCAGCCATGAAAATAGAAGATGATCTTCTAGGTTAAAAGTCATTGTAGTGTTGATCTGATCTATGTATAAAATGTATCTGTGACGCATGAAGGGGCGTCAGTAAATCAAACCCTGATGCTATAAAATATCTGTTTATGCTTTGATTAAGTCGGAGATCACTTGCTGTCGGCGTACAGAGTGTTCTTCCCACACGTGTAGTCATTAAAATCATTGTTTGACCAAGACCTTCTGGACCAAGGGTGGTTTGTACTCTCCCTCCTCAATTGTGAACCTTAACAGAACGCAGGCATCTGTTTAAAGCAAATGGATTTAATTTTAACAAGTCAGGGGTGAAACTGTTCACCTCCAACTTGTTTTATTCCATACGTCATCCATCTGTGCTTGGTGCCAAGGCTGAGATAAACGAGGAGTTATCTCATAAAGAGGAACAAACAGTACTCCAAGAACAGACAAAGCCCAGCAGAAACCTTGAGGAGGAGCTCCATTTGCCCCCACCTGGGAAGAGCCTCAGAAAGGAGAGACATCTAAGGCAAGAAGAGGGGTCCCTATTTTCCTCCAACTCTCTCAACAACACCAACGACCAGGACAAGGGACCACGACCTTCCCCAGTCCCCAAAACCCCTGACAGACCATCACCCTCCTCCCCCTCCCTTTCTCCTCCCTTTCTCCCTCCTCCCCACACCTGAAATTCACTGAGGAGATGATGGAGCGGGTCAATGCTGGGCTCAGATCTACCCCCCGTCCCAATTCCCTTTTTGTCCCCCATAAACCCCCCACCAGAGCGGCCAAAGGTTCGCCATCGAGCCCCACCCTCAACAGAGCAATCGAAGTCACATTGCCCAGCCTCGCCCCCCTTAGTTCCTCCTTACCACCTTCATGCTCTGTCTCCGCAGTCTGATGCGTGATGTGTGAAGGGTCCGGGCTGTGAGGATTATGGCAGTGGTGACTTTTCCCAGGAGAAGCTGGGACCCTGTTTACTAGAAGGTTTTAAAATCTCTGTACTTTTAGGTGACAGGAGACATGTGGCCTGGTCAAAACACAGAGAGCTGCACTCTAAAAGATCTTTAAACATAGTAAACATACCTTGTGTGCCACAGACTGCTCCCAAACACGAGGGGACAAGTAATGCCTCTAAAACACTTAAGTTGGCTTTATTAAACATTAGATCTCTAGCTGGGAAAACATTTTTAATTAATGATTTAATCACTGAGCACAGCCTTGATTTTATGTTTTTAACTGAAACTTGGTTGGACCAAAGTAACAGTGGAGCTGTTCTCATCGAGACGACCCCTCCTAACTACAGTTTTATCAGTGAGGCCAGGGTGAGCAGGAGAGGAGGGGGGGTTGCTGTCTTATTTAATGAATCATTTAAATGTAAGCAGCTATTTCCTGGAAGTTTTCAGTCTTTTGAATATGTGGCTTTACAGCTGAAGGCCCCATCCAAAGTTGTGTTTCTTAATGTTTACAGGCCTCCCAAATACTGCACAGACTTTTTTAATGACCTCAGTGAACTGCTGTCTGTGATCTGTGTTGATTTTGACTGTGTAATTATTGTTGGGGATTTTAACATCCATGTGGACAACCCTCAGGACAAAGGGACTAAAGATCTGAGCAACACTCTGGGCAACTTTGGGCTGACTCAGCATGTAACAGAGGCCACACATAATAGAGGACACACTCTTGACCTACTGATCTCCAAAGGCCTGAGCATTTCAAAGGTTACTGTGTCTGATGTGGGCCTGTCTGATCATTACTGTGTTTTCTTTGAAAGTAAAATCTCAGCCCACATAAATATATCAACAACAGTGATCACAAAACGGTGTATAACTGAAGACAGTAGTGAGATCTTTAACCAGGTCTTCCCATTAACACCTGACCTGTCCAGAGGGTGAGTCAATGAGCTCGTCAATAGCTTCAATGCTAACATGTTAAATGTAATGGACACCATTGCTCCCATTAAGGTGAAGGTTATCTCTGGAAGGAAAAAGTCTCCATGGAGAAACTCCACACTAATGAAAAATGAAAAAAAGAGAGTGTAGGAAAGCTGAGCGCAGATGGAGAAAAACAAACCTCCAGGTTCATTATGACATTTATAAAGAGAAACTTCACAATTATAATTTACAACTGAGGAATGCAAGGAGGTCCTACTTCTCTGACATCATCACTAAAAACAGCCATAATGCTCGGGTCTTATTTTCTACAGTAGACAGGCTAACAAACCCTCCTGTGTCAGTGGCAGCTGAACTTCATTCGACCATGGCCTGCAATGACTTTGCCAAATTCTTCACTGAAAAAATCCAAAAAATTAGACAAGCAATTGGTACATCAACAGCAGATCCAGGATATGTACTGTGTCCACCGAAAAACTGTTTAAATACCATGAAACAGTTTAAACCTATTAACAGCAAAGACCTGGAGGACATCTTAGGTAAACTGAACTCCTCCTCCTGCTGTTTAGATGTCCTGCCAACAAGTTTTTTCAAAAAGGTCTCAAAGACTTTAGAGTCAGACCTGTTACAGATCGTCAACTTTTCTTTATTATCAGGTGTGTTTCCAGAATCACTAAAAACTGCTGTAATCAAACCTATACTGAAAAAGGACAATCTTGACAAGACACAAATAAACAACTACAGGCCGATCTCAAATCTCCCGTTTTTAAGTAAGATCATTGAAAAAGCAGTTTCCCAACAGCTCAGTTACTTCTTAAAACAGAATAATTGCTACGATGCCTTCCAGTCAGGTTTTAGACAGAACCACAGCACTGAAACTGCTCTGACCAAAGTGTTTAATGACATATGTCTGAATACAGACAGTGGAAAAATGTCAGTCTTAGTTTTACTGGATCTCAGTGCAGCATTTGATACAGTTGACCACAACATATTACTCAAACGACTGGAGAACTGGACAGGTCTTTCAGGAACTGTACTAAACTGGTTCAAAACATACTTAGAAAACAGGAAATACTTTGTATCAATAGGTAACTTCACATCTGAGCAGACAAGTATCACATGTGGAGTTCCCCAAGGTTCCATCTTGGGACCCCTTCTGTTTAACATTTACATGCTCCCACTGGCACAGATTATAAACAACAACAAAATAAACTATCACAGCTATGCAGATGACACACAAATATATATCACAATGTCACCAGGAGACCGAGGCCCTGTGCAGGCTCTTGGTAAATGCATTGAGGAAATAAATGACTGGTTGTGCCACAATTTTCTCCAGCTAAACAAAAACAAAACTGAGGTAATAGTCTTTGGCGCCAAAGAAAAACGATTACAGGTCACCAGAGAACTTCAATCTATACATCTAAAAACCACAAACCAGGCGAGAAATTTGGATGTAGTGATGGATGCAGACCTAAACTTAGAAAAACACATTAAGACAATAACAAAGTCAGCTTACTATCACCTCAAGAATATTTCAAGGATAAAAGATCTGATGTCTCAACAGGACCTGGAAAAACTAGTCCATGCATTCATCTTTAGTAGGCTTGATTACTGTAACAGCATCTTTACAGGTCTACCTAAAAAATCAGTCAGACAACTACAGCTCATTCAGAACTCTGCTGCTCGAGTCCTCACTAAGACCAAAAAAGTGGACCACATCAGTCCAGCTCTGAGGTCTTTACACTGGCTGCCTGTCCGTCAGAGGATAGACTTTAAAGTTCTGATGCTGGTCTATAAAGCTCTGAATGGTTTAGGACCAAAATACATCAATGACCTCCTGACCCAGTATGAACCATCCAGATCCCTCAGGTCATCTGGATCCGGTCTTTTATCAGTTCCCAGAGTCAGAACCAGACACGGAGAAGCTGCATTCAGCTTTTATGCTCCTTATATCTGGAACAAACTCCCAGAAAGCCTCAGATCAGCTGAAACACTCAGTTTATTTAAATCCAGGTTGAAGACTCACCTGTTCTCAGCTGCATTTGAATAAAGCACCAAATCCACACTTTTTAGCTTAAACTTCAAAACTTACATTAACTACTGATTTTATCTACTGTTCTGATTTTATCTGTTTTGATTTTATATACTGTTTTGTTTGTTTGTTTGTTTGTTTGTTTGTTTGTTTGTTTGTTAATTAGTTAGTTAGTTTATTTGCTTGTTTTAATCAATTTTAAATCATGCTTTTTATTTGTTTTTGCTTCTAATGTCTCTGTAAAGCACTTTGAATCACCTTGTTGTTGAATTGTGCTATACAAATAAATTTGCCTTGCCTTGCCTTGCCTTGCCTTGCCTTGCCTTGCCTTCATTATCTACCAAGTTAATCCTTAGAGGATTTTTTGAAAACATCCTTGCGTGTCTCCTGATAATAATCCTCCTAGCTAGTCTGGGCCTGCTCATGTAATTAGAGACAACAAAGTGAAGCTCTTATTACAAGTTGCAGGAGTTGTACTTTGCAGTTTGTTCCTACCACGGCTTGATTCAGCGCTGGGTTTTAAGGGGGAAATATATATATCTATATCTATATCTATATCTATATATATATATATATATATATATATATCTATATATATATATATATATAAATACATTATATAAATACAAAACACACCCAAAAAAATACATTAAAAATACATTACAGAATTATAAAGAATCGCTGCATTGTTCTGTTTGTGTTATGTCGCGTTCTACTTCTTTGTTTAAAAAGGATTCATACATTCAGTGGTGCTGGGTGTGGTCAAGTTTGTGCAGCTCTCATCTCAGTTCAGCTCCAGGCAACACGAGGTGAAAAACACGCTGACAGAGACTGCAGCACTGAAGGCTTATAGATATGTGTTTCATATTTATTTATCTAATTTTTTAGATGTCATTTTAAACATGTTGGGTAAAGGTTACACTCTGACCTTTTTCTCTTTTTGACTTACATAAAAGTCATAAAGCAGGATTCAGATAAGTTATTTATTGAACAAAGTCCCACCTTTAAAACACAGGATTATTACTTCCTAAAGGCTGATGATAAACCTGGACTTTGAGCTTCTTTTACTGCAGTATATAATTTTATAAAACGCATTAAAATGTAACCTTCACAGCTCCTAACGAGCCTGTGACTGTAAGAAGAGAACAAAATGGAGGTTGTGGTTTGCTGCTCAGCTTCACCTTCACTCACTGTTGTTGAAACGGGGAAGTGTTTTTTTTTTTGTTGTTGTCTTTTACAGAGAACAGAAATCAGAAACTAGTTTCAGAATATCTTCAGACTTTAAAACCATTTCATCATTCAAATCTTTACAAATCTCTCCCTGAGACTCTGAATGTCAAAAATGAGATCGGTCGCTTTTATCAGTCATGTGTTTCCAGTTTGAACCGGTTCTTTTCTTTCCTGTAATTTGTCTCTCTGTGTTTTATGAGAAGCAGACTGTTCCTCTTAAAGTCATCATGTGGTCAGAACACAGCTGCTGATGAAAGACTTGAAATCCAAAGAGCAGAGCTGAATGTAATAACTGGATCACATGGAGTTACAGCTCGAGGTAACTGACATTGTGATATCTGTGGGACTCATTTACTCAGTAACTCAATGAGAGTTCTAGGCTGCCTCATGTAGGTCAGCTTTTCTGTGACATTTGAGTCACATCTGGCCCACACAATTCATTTTAGCCTTCCTCTGCTGTCTCATATTCCCAATGTGAGACTCAGAAAGATGAAACAGAAACATTGCTGTGGAATTTCTGTGGTTAATACAGAGACTGTGCGACTAAGAATTAAAACTGTGTTTCAGTCTGTGTTCAGGGCCGGGCTCTGCCAGGAAACAGATGACATGTCTTTGTTTGAAACTGTTTTGCAATGTAGTTTGAACACCTCCCCCACACCATAGAAACAGCAGAGCGCTGCCTTCTACACAGAGTACAGAAACTTCCTCTTTAACCCTCTCGAGTCAGGCGTTGCCGATTTGCAACAGTTAAAAACTAACAACCTGATTACCCCACATACATATTGTATGAGTTTTTTTACTCAGAAATACCACTGCAGGACTTGGTTGTGCATTAGCAACAAAAACTTAATTTGAGCCTGAGAGGGTTAACAGGACTGTGCAGGACAGTTAGATGAACTTTATAAAATCCACTTTAAACTAAAATAACTTTTACAGTTTTTACAATTTTTATAGTGGTTTTTCTTTAACTCAACACATAAAACAGGGTTAAAGTATCACACTTTTAGTATTATGCAGTATGCGACCCAAGCAGACTCAGCCTGTCTATGATGCATCTACGTGGTATTAACACCACACTGTCACACCTAACAGAAACATCTACAGCATGTTGCAAGTGTGCATTAGATTCATCTGCTGTAAGCTTCCCTCTAAAACTACCTCCGTCCTGCACAAACAACTGAAGTATATGGGTGGAGTATAAGTACTTCCCTGTGGAGCTCAGTTGAACTCAGTTTTGGAAGTTGAAATCAAGAGAAAATGTTTAATTTTAAACATAAACACTTCCCTTTTACTGCCATAATGGAAGTATTTTTGTTTCTCTCATACCAAACCAAAACAGGAGTGAACAGCACACAATGCCTCTAATGTCTGTCCTCTGACTCATGGGTAGTGTCTCATTTCCCTGGGAAATTTCCGAGCCATGATGACTGCCTGCACGTGCTTGTTTTATCTGTCATCATCCCCTATCACTGACCACAGCTCAAGTCTTGATGTTGTATAACCGTGTTTGTGTACATAAGCAGAATAGAGAACTATACTATTTACCTGTTAAACATCATTTATTTAACACAAGTCACAGGTGATGTGTTGTCCTTCAGAGCAGGTAGATGCTGGTAAAATATTGTTTTTACAGCTCAGGGTGGAAATTTTTCCCCGCGTCATTCTGTTTCATTTAGCAAACAATACATGTCATCTGTTCCCTGCCTGCTTTTGTTTGAGTTCATTCATTCTCTGTTTACTGTGCAAACACTAGAGTCTGTTTCAAGGTGAAGTGTTCCCAGTGGCTCTCACATGTCGATCTGCTGTTTTCTCATAGCCCAGAGTCACAAACTGCAAAACATGGCGAAAATATTCAACACAGAATCGAGATTATTTTCTTCTCAGGACTGTTTCTAGAAAAAAAGTAACTTAATCAGCTGAGGTGACACCAGAGTGTTTTGAAAGGAGAAGCAATAAGAAACCATCTCACCATCAGACCAGACAGTCAGCATGACTGATGAGTGACACATCATCATGCGTATGAATGCTGCAGTCATGATGTTTCTTACAGCAGATCTTGATATATAGTGGGTATGTTTTAACATTTGACAGGTTGTTAAACTCACAGGGCAACTCAGTTAAACGTGGTTTAACAAGGACAATGAACTAAATGACATAAAATGGCCCAAGTGGAGGGTGTAGTTTGGTGACAGTCTGTCCTCAGGTTAGTTTCTTTTGCTCATCATTTCCTCAACTTTTAAACAGCAAGGATTAAAGGTGATCAAGAACTGAAGAGAAAAGTGCTGGATATGAATAAAGTTGAATAGAAAACACAAGTTTTTATTCTGCTTTTGCTGTTAAAATAACTTAAGTAAAATAAATATTATGACTATGTCTAGTCAGACACTAAAATGGAGAGCAGAGGAGAGTCAGATCAGGATAAGTTAGGCAAATCACATCACATATCTTAGTAAAACATGAATGATTTGAATTTCAAATCAAATGCAAAGTTTGTGCTCATGTCATATTTACAGTCTCTTCTTTGTGTTGTTGGTACTTCAGTGCCAAGATAACCTCAGAGCAAATAAAAAAAGCCAATTCTACTGAGGCCTTTTCGAGTTCAGGGGATATTATAATTTATTTATAATTCACTATAAGTGTGAAAAAAAAAAGATTTCACAGAGGAAACGAAAGTAATGCTGTAAGTTTTGTTTTACAAGAAATGAGAGAGGGCGAGGGTTGTGCTCCACCCACATCATGCAGCAGCTGCGTCACGTGGAAAGTTTCCAACATTTATTCTCTGATTTTAATCCATTAAAACATATTGGTGACATATAACTCATTGTGCATTACTCAGATGGAATATCATGAGCTTTGCTGCAGGTTTTACCCTGTCAGAAAAAAAGTGCACAAATTATAAAGTTGCAACAACTGAGCTCAATACAAACAGCAGAAGCTATGAGGCCCTCTGGAGGTCAGATATAAACACTATGAGCTGTACTTTTAAACAGGACAGACATTTATTTATAGATATTTATAGATTTCTAACATTTATGATATTCATTCTGCTCTTTAAGCATATCTATTAAACCCAGAGTGCTGACTGTCAAGAGAAATATGTGAATGCGTCGAAGAGTAAAGAGAAACACCCAAACATCAGTCAGTCTTGGCACACAAAAGCATACACCCAGTATACACGTCTGAACTTGACTCGAAGGCATTCAGCTGCTGGCTGATGAGAAGTCATGTGTTCAGTGGTTTGAAAAATATCATGTTGGGTCTGATTACCTTCAAATAAATAATTCAGTTAACTTCAGCTATTTAAATCTAAGTTTCTACTTGTGCTGCTTCCCTCCTGTCCCTGCATTTATCACATACATGCCATAAAGACCCAGCAGTGAAAACAGAATAGACCTATTTTTCACAATAATCTGTTAACAATGATGAGTTTTCTAGTTCAAGGTCAGAAGCTTTAAATAAATGTAACTTCTTTGCACATGCACGCACACACAGAGTCTGCGGACTCAAAAACACATGCAAGAGGAGTATGAACTCATCTCAGACACAGACGTGCATCTTGTGTGCAGAGATCACAGAAACAGACCTCAGCTTATAAATTAACCAGGTGATGGTGCATATTTAAAGACACAGAAGCAACCTGTTATCAGACTGAAATGTTTACTCTCTGACTCCTTGAGGTCTGCACTCACATAAACACATATAGGAGAGGATCGTGTCTGTATGTGACATGCAGCAACAGAAAAGCTGCACACAGAATGGGTGTTTTTCTGTGTGCATATTGTTTTAACCAGAACTCTGTGAACAGGTTTGCACAAGAAAACACGTCTCACTCTCTGAGGGCTGTGAAGATTTACAGCAGCTGTTTTTACAGATAAGCTCTGCAGGCACCGACAAGAACACTGAAGTCCGTTGATTGTTCTTCAGGCAAGAAAACATTCAACCTTTGAATCAGAATGCAGGACTGTGATTGGCTGCATGTACTTACTTGAGCAAGTGACTGAGTTGTTGCATTATTTATTTTTTATTTTTTTAAAGAGTCTGAAGTCTAAATTTAAGCTGTTTATTTCAGTCCAACTGTAACACTGCAAACACACACAGCATGTGATAAATACATAACATATGATCCACAGACGTGTGCAGGACTGTATTTAGCAGCCAGCCTGTCATCACTGGTCAAACTGGTTTAGTTGTTTTGAAGGTGTCCTCTTTGACTTTAGTGAGGAGTAGGTGACCCGTGGCTCTGATGGAGGATCTGAACACAAACACACAGATTAAAGAAATGTTTAGATTTCAGGTGATAAAAACTTCTTGGACCCATCAGAAAACTGGCTCTGTTTTATTTCCTCAGTGCTTCATGAGTCTGTGCCAAGTTAAACTGAAAACAAAACAATCCAACAAACGACTTTTAACTGAAAGTGGATCCAGAAGATTTCATTGGTTATTCAAGACGTTATTATGAATTGAAAGAAGAAGAAAAAATATCCCTCTTCAGAGAAAATGAAAGTAGAGAAGTACATTTCGTTTGAAAAGAAAGAGCACCTGCAGTATGCAGCAGGTGAAAGACCGTAATTTTTCTTCTGATTTAAGTCATTTGAAACCTTTTTAATGTCATAAAGATCACTGTGTGTGTGAGATGAACAGAAACTTCACTGCAGGTTTTCTCTGTTTAATATGCAGATAGAATCAAATCAGTTTTGACATGAGTTAACGTAAAGCTTCCATAGAGAAGCTTTGGGATCCTCTGTAGGTCAGAGGTCAGATTTACTCACCATGAGGATCCTCGTGAGAACAGGAATGTTATTTATTTATGAATTTCTGACATTTGCACTGCTCTTAACTTGTGTTCAATAAGCCAAGAATGTATGTGGTATGTGGGGAAATGTAAAGAAAACCCGCTATGAATGCAGCTCCTAATGCAGCTATGAATGCAGCTCCTAATGCAGCTATGAATGCAGCTCCTAATGCAGCTATGAATGCAGCATTCATTAGCTGTGACACACACACACGCACAAACACAGATGGCTTTGTTAGAAAGGCATCTGTGTTTCAGTCATACAAAATGCAGTTTATCTGGAAGCTTCTGGAGGTTGTTTATCAGAAATGACTCCAGGTGACACTAGAGCTGGGCGATATGAGATTTTTTCATATCACGATATGTTTTTTTCATTTCAGGCGATAACGATATCTATCACGATATAAGCCAAATAACTATATTTGTAAGATTTAAATGTGCCGTTGCTCACAAGTAAAATGTGAAATAATCAGCAGCTTGTTTTTATTTAAATATTTATTTCCCATAATAAGTTCAACAGGGTAGATGTACTTAAGGAACATGAGACTTTTTCAGATAAATAAAGGCAAATATTGCAAACTACACAAAAGGCAGCCGCTAAAGCGTTTAAGTTTCAAAATAGAACAAACGAAACAGACTAAATTGTCAATTCCACTTAGAAACAAAATATTAATTCTAAAAATAAATCTTAGTTTGTTTTACAGAAGAACAGACAAAACTGACTAACTTTTGTCAATATCAAATAAACTGAGAACTAAAAGGAAATTCTCAATCTCTCCTTGTTGTATAGCTGAGCTTTTCAAACAGTTTTAACAGTTACTTTAGTCTGACAAAAGCCGAATGACGAATTAGCGCTTCCAGTCAGAGACTGAGGCTACGTCCACACGTACACGGGTATTTTTGAAAACGGAGATTTTCCATTTTCGTTTTAAAAAATAATCCCGTCCACACATAAAGGCAGAAATGAAGGAAAACGCTGCGATGAACATGCCAAAGCAGCAGGTGGCGCTAGATTCCTAACCGTGCAGAAATGTTGGCCAATCAGAAGTCTAGAAGCCTCGGTGGGGAAAAAGTAAACAAAGCTGGGGCATAGAAGCAGAACCGAGTCGTAAGTGTGGAGGGACAGTAACTGTGTGTATATGTAAGCATTTAAACACTGCAGAGAGTAGAATTAACAGTAACAGAATTGTAGAAATTCATTTCACCGAAACAATAACGTGGCGCAGTGTGACGCATGCACCAGTATTTCCAGACTTGCTTTCGGCACAATTTACAGTGCACGCTACTCTATTTTTGTCAGACTTGAAATAACCGAAATACCTTCACACTACAGAACTTCTATGGCTCTTCCGTTCGACAATCTCTCCGGCATTGGAACCATCATCTGTTTTCTCTTCGGTCACGCTCGGTTGATTTTTCTAGTCGGCACACTCATTTCCTCCATTACCCGCTGGCTGCTTCCCAAACAAACACACGTGCGGCTTGGCACTTGTGCTGTACGTAACAAGTCACGCGACGTGACGCTGCGGCCGTGACGCTGCGGCTCTGCGCTACTTAATTTGGATTGGCTGACCTTTTTTTTTTTTTTTTTTGAGGACAAGAGCGGCGAGGTCTATCGCGATAGCTTAATTTCTCTATCGAGTAAAAGTTATATCGCGATACATATCGTTATCGTTCTATCGCCCAGCTCTAGGTGACACATAATCTTTGCAAAGCTACCAACAATTTTATGTCTAATTTGTCTTTAGACTTGTCCTCCTCTATAAGAAGAGATGTACATGTGTGATCAACATAACTTTCATGTTTATCTCTGTGTATCAGAGTCTGGATGAGATCAGAGCTGTACTGATTAAAGACTTAAGACTTTGCAGACATTAAATAATTTAAAAAAAAAAACCTCTTTGCTAGCCTGTGAAACATCTTTCAAAGCAAAGGCTTTACAATACAAATGTTTAAATGGACTTTTAGGGGGAGTGTAACTGCCTCCACTTACCTTCACTTCATATGGGACGAATGTGAGACGTGACACAGAACTCAAGTCGGTGGTGTAAGGGTGTCAGAGCAGGTTCAAACAATATTAATGTTCAAATAAAAGTAAAATGTCACGAACTCCTCAGGGACAATTCTGGTGTTTTAGTGATTATATTCCTTTATCAATGCATTTCTATAACCCATCTTATTGAGTTTTAAGAGGAGACTAAGATGATCAGTACGAAGAGAATTTAACAAGCTCATAAACTTGTTGAAATAATTTCACGTTTATATATTTTTAAAAACATAAACACTGATCAGTCAATGACTGACTTCTCACTTCATTTTTATGATTTGTGGGGCTCAGGCTTTACATGCAGTAATGGTTAGGCTTGCTCCTACTGCCTCTCTCTTACTAGGTCAGTAAGTATCAGCATTTACACATATTAGCAGTAAGTTAACACAGAGATTCAAATATTACTACCTATAAATATGAGGCCTTTAAACATGAGGCTTGTTGAAGGCAGACAAGCTGAAGCCAGACTCAATGTCAGATGAAAACCATCACGTGTTGAGCTCCTCTGCTGCCACCTACTGGCTCTTATTTATTTATTATTTCTGACTTTGGTTTTAAATTTCAAATGTATATAGGTAAAGCTGCAGGGAAAAGTCTTTTTACAATTCTGTTATATTAGTATGTGTGCTGGTTCCTCAGCAGGCTAGCTGTGTGTAATTTCTGGTTCACAATGGGTATCACAAGTTTAGTGAGTCAGACTGTCTCAATTCAGCCACAGCTTCACCTCTTATACGTCACACGTAAGCTGGGTTGTGACATTTGTGCCACATGTCAAACAAAGTAAAACCCACGTAATGGAAGCAGGTGCTGTATGGACAGAATCAACCCACACATTCAGAGAGCCTTTTGTTTAGACTGACTCACAAAAAAGTCCCGCGTGTCACATTTCCTCCTTTAGACAGGTCAGGACTATTGACATTTGAAGTGCACAGAAAAGAGGCTGATTGGCTCATTACAGGGTAGCTATAAAATGATTGGACCAGGCTGATGACAACACAAAGGAGTTTTACAGCACGGGAAAGGATGGTTAGTTTTTGCCTAAAAGACTACACACAATGCTTGTCTTGTTATCCTCCTCTCACCTTCAATTGTTCACAGCAGGTCATCGCTCCCTGATTCTAAGATTTCTTTCTGCTAAGAGGAAGTTCCTACCAACTGTCACCAAGTGCATGATGTGTTATTGTATGTTCTTTATAGGGTCTGTATAAATAAAATTTAATAGAATTGTATAAGGTGTCACCTGTTCCACTCACGTGGTTCTATTTATTGTCTTAAGGTCAAACTTCAAATAAAAGTAAAACGTCATGAACTCCCCAGGGACAATTCTCGTGTTTTAATGATTATATTCCTTTATTAATGTATGTATATAACCCATCTTATAGAGTTTTAGGAGGACACTAGATGAACAGTAAGAAGAGAATTTAACAAGCTCATAAACTTGTTGAAATTATTTCACGTTTATATATTTTTAAAAACATAAACACTGATCAGTCAATGACTGTTAACACTTCTCACTTCATTTTTATGATTTGTGGGGCTCAGGCTTTAAATGCAGTAATGGTTAGGCTTGCTCCTACTGCCTCTCTCTTACTAGGTCAGTAAGTATCAGCATTTACACATATTAGCAGTAAGTTAACACAGAGATTCAAATATTAATATCTATAAATATATCACTGATGAACATGAGGCCTGTTGAAGGCAGACAAGCTGGAGCCAGACTCAAAGTCAGATGAAAACCATCACGTGTTGAGCTCCTCTGCTGCCACCTACTGGCTGATTGGTTCATTACAGGAGAGCTATAAAGTGATGGGACCAGGCTGATGACAACACAAAGTAGTTTTACAGCACGGGAAAGGATGGTTAGTGTTTGCCTAAAAGCCTACACACAGTGCTTGTCCTGTTATCACCCTCTCACCTTCAATTGTTCACAGCAGGTTGTCGCTCCCTAAACCTGATTCTAAGATTTCTTTCTGCTAAAAGAGAGTTCCTACCAACTGTCACCAAGTGCATGATGTGTTATTGCAGGGTATTTATAGCGTCTGTATAACTAAAATCAATTGAATTGTATAAGGTGTCACCTGTTGCGTTCAGCTGGTTCTATTTATTGTCTTGAGGCCAAATACTCCCAGCAGTCTCACGTATCAGAGAGTATCAGAGAGTCTGCTGTTTTCTGTGTTGCTCTGAGAATTTGCAACTGCAACCAGGAGGTACAAATTAATTGTAAGCTGGTTCGATTCTTTAAATAACAAGGGAACATCCACCAGTGCTTCCCTTATGACTTCTATTAGCAGACTGAACACTGGAGCATCCTTTATGAAAATAGAGCAGTAAAAAAACAAAAAGACAAACTTGCATCATTCCTGCACCTCGTGATGTTTTCTTTAAAATTCCAGGAAACAAGACAAAAGAGGGAAGTTTGAAAACATTCGTTCCTGCCATTGTTCCTGTAATGAATAAAGGGGAAATCTTCTGTTAATGTGAAAGGAACTTTAGTCATACAAATACTTTAACAGCAGCTACTCACAGACTAAAACCTGAGAGCATGCAGACTCAGCATCACAGATTATGATGAAAACAGGCTTTGTGCACAGTACTCTAATATATAGAGTAGTGTGCAAAAGTTTTAGACAGGTGTGGAAAAAATGCTGTAAACATAGAATGAAATAAAAGTGATTGTTTTTTGGTCCCTAAACCTGATTCTAAGATTTCTTTCTGCTAAAAGGGAGTTCCTACCAACTGTCACCAAGTGCATGATGTGTTATTGTTATTGCAGGGTCTTTATAGGGTCTGTATAAATAAAATTGAATTGTATAAGGGGTCACCTGTTCCACTCACCTGGAACAGGTGACCCCTCATACTCTCTTAAGGTCAAATACTCCCAGCAGTCTTACGTATCAGAGAGTCTGCTATTTTCTGTGTTACTCTAAGAATTTCTTACAAACTGCAACCACGAGGTACAAATACAACTCAGATTTCAGTTGATTAATTGTAATCAGAGCTGGTTCAGTTCTTTAAATAATAGGGAAACATGCATCAGTGCTTTCCTTCTGACTTCTTTTAGCAGAGTAAATACTGGAGCATCCTTTATGACAATAAAGCGGTAAAAAACAAACAAAACAAAAAAAAACCTTGCATCATTCCTGCACCTCGTGATGTTTTCTTTAAAAAAACTGTGTGCAAGTGTACCTAGAAGAATAGATGCTGTTTTGAAGGCAAAGGGTGGTCCCACTTAATATTGATTTGATTTAGATTTCTCTTTTGTTCATTTACTGCGTTTTGTTGGTTGATGACAATAAATGATTAATACTGTCATTTTTGAAAGCCTTCTTAGTTTTCAGCATTTTTTTCTGCACCTGCCTTAAACTTTTGCACATTACTGTATATGTAAAGTTTCTGCTCTCATGTACTCTCTCTGTGTGCTGACTGTTAAACCCAGAGCGAATAAACCAAACGAGTTTAATTGGAACTGTTTGGGATTCAGAGGATTTCATTTATCATTGTAAGTTGTTATAAATTATTTAAAAATAAAACTAGAAGAGATTAAAAAAGTAAAGCAGTAAGTTTTGTTATACATGACATGAAAGCAGGAAAGAGAAAGAGAGAGAGGTCCTGCCCACCTATTTGTTTGTCACTTTTGTAAAAAATATCTGAATGATCAGTAATTAATGCTTTTCTTCAAACCTCAACACAGAAAAAAAGTAAAAGCTAAATGTGAAATTCATCACTTCACTGTTTGTTTTTCGCTTGTTTTTCTTTAGTGCAGGTTCATGGATGATAAATTTTCTGTAACAGAAGGAAAAAGGGAAAGTTAATAAAAAGCATTCAAACACTGAAAAATTCAGACATGCAAACACCCAATAAATATGCTTTAGTTTTGTCAGAGAGTGTGTTTGGTGGACCAGGTGCGGACACAGACGCAGGAGGCAAAACTTTTGCTAAGCTCAAAGCGAGCCTTTAATCAGGTCTGATACAGAAGGCAAAATAAACCATAAACTATGGGAATGACAAAAGAAAGAACCTAAACTGGGAGTAACTAAAGGCTATGAACAAGGACTGAACTATGACAAAGTACCGTGGACAGACTATGAACACGACATGAAAAACTGTGAACAAGATCTCGGTACTGGCACATGAACGTGCAGGGAAACATGACTGAGAAAGTGACTATGAACATATCCAATGCCAAATCTTGCAGGCTAGACTCCTGACGTGCAGCTAGAAATAACAGGGTGCATGAACAGATGACACAACACTGACACAAAGACACACTGGGCTTAAATACACTGAGGAAGTCATCAAGGAATTAGAGACAGAAGGGGAACACAGCTGGGAGGAATAAGACCTAATGAGACTGGGGGGAACAAAGCTAGAAACACTGACATAAGACAGGAACATGAACCTTCAGAGTAAAACAGGAAACAAGACACCACTAAACAAAGACGCAGACATGACATTGAGAGACAGAGTAGACACTGAACTAAACCTGCAATAAACATGAGAACACAAAACCTACGAACTAATCCCTAAACAAGAATAACTGAAACATAGATTCATCATCATCATCATCATCGGAAAAGAATCCAAAATGCAAAAACACACCAAAACATAACAACTCAAAATACTGGGTCAAACTGACCCAGAACCGTAACAAGTTTGCTTGGAAAATAGTTTCTGAATGTCTCTGTTTTCATAAAGGACCTGGATGTGAACTCACCTTCACCTTTTATATATATATATATATATATATATATATATATATATATATATATATATATATATATATATATATATATATATATATCAAAAGTGTTTAATGTTCCAAACAATTAAGGTTAAGTAGTCATTTTGATTGACTCAGTATATTTTTGTTGGTTTTTTTTTGTTGTTGTTGATTTTTTCAAATGTTATCATTAATAAAAGCTAAATATAGTTTAATGTGCTTTAAAATAACATTGAACTACTGTACACCTTTGAATCACTTCAGGTCTTTCAGTGTGGAGTGTGCATGCTCTCCCTGTACCTCTATGGATTTGTTTCCTCCCACAGTCCAGATACAGGCCTGTTTGCTTAACCAGTGATTCCTAATTGGCTTTAAGCGTGAATGTGTGTTGGTCCTGCAACAGACTGGTGGCCTGTCCAGGTGCTTTTCACCTTATCACAGCTGAAGCACCTTCAGGTACTTCTGATAAAGTAGAATTTTTTCTTACCCAAGTAAGATCAGGGTTAACCCGAATGGTGAATGGTGGTTTATCATTATGCTGGAATCTAACCTCCCCGGGAGCAGGTTAGATTCCAGATTAAACCCTACAATAATGCAGAAAACTGGGACAACCTCGTATGGGTAGGCACTTTGGTGACAGAGGGGAGGAAAAGCTCTTAAATATGTCTTAAGGAATAAGAAATCGCCTCTAGTGCTGCAGCTTCTCTTTCTGTCGTTCTCACCTGGTGTTGCCTGGAGCTGATTTCAGGTGGTTTCCAGTGAGATTAGACCTACATGATCATGATCACTGCCATTTTTTTCACATTTATTTTTAAAGAAAAGAACCCAAGCAGAAACAGTAATGGTTTTACACGATTTATTTTTGTTTTACAATCCATTAATCCATCCATTCGCTTCCGCTTATCCTTCTCAGGGTTGTGGGGGTTGCTGGAGCCTATCCTAGCTGTCAAAGGGCGAGAGGCGGGGTACACCCTGGACAGTTCGCCAGTCTGTTGCAGGGCTAACACACAGGGACAGACGACCATTCACTCCTGCATTCACACCTATGGGCAATTTGGATTAATGAATTAACCTAGCCCCACAGCACAGTGGTTAGCACTGTTGCCGCACAGCAAGAGGGTCCTGAGTTCAATTCCACCATCAGGCCGGGGTCTTTCTGTGTGGAGTTTGCATGTTCTCCGGGTACTCCGGCTTCCTCCTGCAGTCCAAAGTCACGCAGCTTGTGGGGATAGGTTGTTTTACAATACTAGGATTACTTACAAGCAGATAAATTCAAAGGCTCATTTTCATCAAATTTCCATGTGTTGAATGTCAGCACTAAGAAGTTGGAGCAGTAACAGGAGACTCGTAGTTAAGCTGGAAAAAGCTCTTAGACATTTCAAACATCTTGCAGTTCAGCTGGAGGCTGGTGTGGACTTCGACTGTGTTGTTGTTTATATTGACTGTAGATAAAAACAACAATAACAAAAAGCACAGCAAGAACTGTCACACCAGCTGCAGGTCCAACAGATCCAATCTTCTCTCCTCCATCCTCTGTGTGTCCTCCTGTGTGACCTGCAGGTGAGAAACAGGTGTGAGGTGTCAGCTGTCAGGTAGGTGATGAGTGAAGAACAGAACAGAATCCATTTCCTCTTCAAACTGCTGTCAGACATTATCTACTGCACTCTGATCACTCAGACCAGCTGCTTTCTACAAAGTCTCATCAACAACATCTTTAGAAACAAACATCAACAAGCAGGAAGCAGCTTCACCTCTGATCACACACTCAACTCTACTCACTCACCTGGAGGATCAACAACACTCAGTGTGATGTTGCCGCTGTACAACCATGATTGCGTTTCCTCCATGAAGACACGACACTCGTATGTTTCAGCGTCATTAATCGTCACATTTTTCAGAATCAGAGACACGTCTCCATCTTTCATCTGTCTGTCCTGCAGATCCACCCGGCTCTTAAAAGATGGATGCTGCCTGAATGGCTCAAAGTGCTCATCCCGGTATAAAAGGACATATTCTTCATTCAGATCAGTTCTGCTCCATTGTACAGCTGTGAAGCTGATGTCTGGGACTCGACATGTCAGAGTGACGTTCTTTTGACCAGATTTAGCTGTTATGTGTTTCTGATCTGAAAGAGGAAACAACACAGAGCAGAGAAGTTACAAAGGTCAAAATGCAAAAAAATTTCCAAATTTACGTAACAGTATGATGTTTGGTAAGTAAATTAATGTTGGCCAAAATAATACTGAGGAGGTTTCAGTGGGGATTTGTTTATCATGGTAGTACATAAAGACTGAAACACAACAAAATATTAAGTAGCCCCAAGCCTTTCAAACAGTTGTTATGGTAACTGATAGCATATTTTCAATGAATAGTCCAGTAACACATATCGGTTATTTAAAATAATACAAATGAAGGGCAAAAATAATCTGTTGTCTAGGGTCTGAACATCCAGAGTTTATAACCACTAAAACTTTCTTTAAGTTATCTCTGATCCCACGAATAGAAACACGTGTAAAATCTCTCATGCTAAATGGGTATAAAATCAGTTTTGAATGTGTGCCAGTGTCAATCTCACCTACAGCAGCAGAAACCAGCAAGAAGACGGAGACCACGCCCCCGAAGAGCGACGCATGCGCAATCGTAGCCATTTTCTAAGGACACAGACCAAGAGATGTGTCCGGGCAATCATTTTGTACTGAACGCATGGTGACATTTTCATTTCAAGTCGGTTTTCTTGGTGCCCCCGTCGGCTCGTTTTTCAGTTTGGCTTTAGCCTCTGACGGTAAGCTCACGCGCTTTACAGCCCTTTCCGTTCAGGTTCAGCTTTTTACAAATGGTCTGTGGACTCCTGAGTCTTGACTAGATTTTTATAATAATTTCAGTGTTTGTTTTAGAGTAATTAAAATCATATTGGGCTGGTTGTGGGTTCACACGGATTTTCCCCATTTTCGGACACCGGTTTTCTAGTTGTATTGCCGTTGTGTGTGTGTGTGTGTGTGTGTGTGTGTGTGTGTGTGTGTGTGTGTTTCTTTATACATTGTACAATTTAAGTTTGTTTGTTTATTTTTTGTTATTTGTTGTTGGTTTTCTTTTCTTTCTTTTTTCTTTTTTTCACTGGAGTACGATTTTTTTTTCATCTGACCTCACTGACCATATAACCTCACCATCCTGCGTAGTATTAGGGTCAAATTAAGAAAAAAAAACATATTATTGATAATTTTGAAAGTAAAGTCGAAATAAAAATTCGAGTGTGCAAATTACGTTGTTGTTATAAGACAAACTGCCTCGCTGTACCCAAATTCCATGTTTAGATGAGTTGAAACAAACAAACTGACCAGCCGTTTTGTACAACGTACATCTAATTTATTGCACGAGTGTTAATCATCGATAACCTTGCATCGGTCCGTTTTTGTACAAGTCCACTCTTCCGAGTTTGTGTGTGTCATGTCTGACCAGAGGGTGCAGAAATTTATAACGTCCAGATCACCAAACTGTGTTTGTGTTAAAAGATTAATTAATTAATTAAACACACCTGAATTCGCTAACTCAGATGATGTATCAACCGTGGCAGTTTATCTTGAAACATGTTTTGACTTTTTTTTTCTCGAAATTTCGACTTTATTCTCAAAATGGTCAAAAATATTATTTTTTTCTTAATGTGTCCCTAATACTCCTTCCTACCAACTCCTATCCTTGTACTGGAATAACTATTGATTTTATTATAAATGAAATTAGTATCTGCAGACAATATTATTTTTATAATTTTTAAATTTGTTTAAAACAAAGTCTGGAGGTCTTTGTGATCGGCTTAATGCAGTCTGAATGTTTGATGTGAAACTTTGTGTGTTTAAAGTATGCGAATGTTTATAATATTTTTGCTGTAAACCTCAAGATAAAAACAATAAAACTCAGTTCGAAAATGATCACATAATGTCTTTATTTGCTTTTAACTTTCGGTGATAAAAGGATTCAAGTTTGATTTGTTGCTTGTAGCAAAGAAAAACATCACTTTCTCTCAACTCTGTGAAATTTAAAAGAACATTGGCAGTAACAGCGTCACACTGTGTGATGGAGCGTCAGCGTCACATGGGCGCACACAACCCACTTCCCTGTTCACTCTGTTTGCACTAAGAAAGTTAAAACCACCATTACTGTTCTCCATGAACAAGAGTTTACAGTTACAGAACATACTACACTTTGACTTATCCTTCATTTCTGAGGCGAGCACATTCTTACCTGATATTTCCTAACATCGGATTCAAGTTGTTGGAATAATGACCGAAATATTTAAGAAAAGCTAACTTATACAACTGAGTTTTCAGTAGTGATTTAAAAAGAATCAAAGGGCCAGTCAACCTGATGGGCCGATGGAGGCTTTTCCAAAGTTTAGGAGCTAGTGTGAATACAGTAGAAGATGAATAGAAGATTGAAATGGTCTGAAACAGTGGTATGTAGAGCGGGGTTTTATTTAAGCAAAAGGAAGACACTGGCATGCATTCAGATGATCTTTTAGAGGAGCCAGGAGGTGATGAGTATAATCTCCTTAAGGAGGAGTAATGGCAAGTTGTGGAGATCTGGATGAAAGTTGGTTTGCTGAGACACTTGGATAAACTGACGGGTTCCACTTCCAGGCTTGTTCTGTGATCTGCTACTGCCCAAAAGATTAAAGACCTTCTTCACAATCATCAAACAATGTGGCAGGAAAACCAGACTGAGTGGGATCCAAGGCATTTCATTGGTTATTAATAACAAGTTATGAAAGTAGAGATGCCATTGATGCCTAACATTTATGGAATATTATCTTAACTTGTGTTTAACAACCGAAGAATGTTGATTGACAGGGCGAGTGTCACAAAGATACCAGGGGCAAATGTAAAGAAAAACACAAGCATTCATTACCTCTGACACACACACACACACACACACACACACACACACACACACACAGTGAACATATTTTTTGTATGACTGAAGTGCAGTTTATCTGCCAGGTTTCTCTGCTGTGATTCAAGGTGAAGTGACATAACCTGTATAAAGCTACCATCAAGTTTATGTCTAACCTGTCTCTATAAGAGATGTACATGTGTAAGAGCTGTGATCAATACAACTTTCATGCTTATCTCTGTATCACAGAGTCTGGGGGAGAGCAGAGCTGCTCTGATTAGAGACGTAAGACTTCACAGACATTACATAACATAAAGAAAACACTTTGTAAACACTTCACAATACAGATGTTTAAATGGACTTTTAGTGGGAGTGTAACTGCCTCCCCTTACCTTCACTCCATATGGTACAGATGTGAGAGGTGACACAAAACACTAGTCAGTAGTGTGACGGTGTCAGAGCAGGTTTTAATATTCAGTTCAGTTTTATTATTTAACTTTGACATAAAGTCCACAGTGTCCTATTTTATGATCACATCGATAAATATGGAACAATAAGTGTAAAACTGTATGCAAGAGTCTGTATCGTGTTACTCATCATGGAAACAAAGACATTATCTAACACGGTGAATCACAGTGATTCATAAAGACCACCAGCAGCCAGCTGACGGACAGCTTTTTCCCAAGATCTGTGAAAGCCATCTGTCCACCCGCCCTTCCCTCTGCTCCTGTGGAAACACCGTCACATAGACCCATTGACCCCCTGCACGTACACTCACATCCTGTTACTGTACTCTAAAGAATGCTAAGCATTTATCTTTTTTTAAGTCTTTTTATTCATTTGTCTTTTTTTGCATTTTCTTTTTCACTGAGAGAAACAGTGTAATTAAATTAAAGAAACTGACATCTGAATATTTATTTTTTCGAAAAACATGATGATGTCATGCCTGAATCAAAACAAAATGTCACAAACTCATCAGGGACCATTCTTATATTTTAATGATTATATCTCTGTATGTATGCATGTAACAGGACACTGCCATGAATGGTAAGTGTATTATTTAAAAAGTTCCAACAAATTATTGAGATCATTTCACTTTATTTTTCTAAAAAGATGAAAATCCATCAGTCAAGAATTAGAGAATAGTTGTCAGTAGCAACTGGTGACATGTCTGTCTGTATATCTCTGTCAATCTCTCTCTGGTCACTGTTAACAAGTCATTATGAAAAAACAAACACATAAAAGACTCCAGCTTCTGTCATGGACCCGTTTTCACTGACTTTCTGCCGAGGTGTGTTCTCTCTCTTTCTCTTTCTTTTTCTCGCCTTCTGTTTGTTTTGATTTTACCACCTGCTGTGGAAAAGGTTAGGTTAGGCGAGTAAAGTGAACCAACATTCAGTACAGAAAAATCCAGGGTCAATCCTGAAGTTACCTGCATAAGACAAAATTCTGCTTCATACTACAGGCCTTTGGTCTTCAGCGTCTTTGTGGAGGGCAGTTTATAAACTTCTACCACCTGAGGAGCGAATGCCTCATCATCCTCGCCTCAGAACAGATAGCAGAGATGAGCAAAGCCAAAATTAAACAAACTAAAAGTTCCACAAATGTAATCGTAATTAAAAGAATAAAGAACATGAATAAAACTGTTGGATCATCAGTCTGAGCCAATCCATCTCTTTGGATCAGGAACTGAAAATGCACAAGAAACAGACTCATCTGCTGTTGACAGTGAGACAGTTTTTAAATTATTATTAACAGTTATCATTATTATCAACAGACAGGTCAAAGGTCAGATGAAAACCACCATTTGTTGAGCATTCTGAAGCTCCTCTGCTGCCACCTACTGGCCCCATGACTGATGTCTTTCTACACAGTGCATACACTCATTGGCCACATTTTTAGGTACACTTTGTTAGTCCTGGATTGAACCGTCTTTTTGCTTTCAGAACTGACATAATCCCTCATGGCATGGACTCACCAAGGTGCTGGAAATATTCCTCAGAGGTCCGTATAGAGATGATAGCATCGCACAGCTTCAGCACATTTGATGATGTGAATCCGAAACATCACTAAAGTGCTGCACTGGATTTTCAAGGTTTGGTGCAAATGTTAGACATGTGTTTATGATAAAAATAAGTCTTTTCACCCACACAATGTTCTTTTTGTTGAAAGTAACTGTAATAGCTTTATATTCTAATACTTGTTTACTGTTTACTCTTCTGTCAGAGTCCAACTTCTACAGAGAACTGCAGTCGACTCATTTAGTTGTCAGCACTTCAGTGTCACTACACTGGCAGCACAAGACCATGTTTTGGTCAGTAGTTGGTAATTTGTTCGTCTGTTGATGTTATAGTGATTTTTACAATAATACAAATGTTGCACAAGAACACAAAGTATTTAATTACAATGCTTTTCTGAAACCACAAAAGAACTTAAAATACACTGAGGTCGGTGTAAACAGTGACCGACACCTTAAATCCAACAGAGGAAAAAAGTTTCACAAACACTCAGGTTAAAATTCACTCAGACTGAGTACTGAGGAGTCCACAAAGCATGAGAAGAAGCTGCTACATGTCTAAATACATTGACTTGCTGCCATGTGATTGGCTGATTAAATATTTCTAGTAACATGCAGTTGAAGGGGTGTACCCAATAAAGTGGCTAGTAAGTGTGACTTAAATGTACATCACTGCAAATTTGAAACCAATCCAGACCTGGTAGAGCAAAGTCAACTGCTAATCGTGGAGGTCGGTGGTTCGATTCCAGTCTGCATGGCAAATATGCCAAAAGGGGCTTTGAATGCTCAGTTGGAGCAGAAAAGCTGATCATCACATGAAACATAGATGAAGAATTTTCTGCAGCATCGACATGCACGTATGTCTGTATGTTCCCTAAGGTGAGTGGGCTGGTCTTAAAGAAACTTTGAATTAACATTATATAGGACACTGTGAGTGGCAGCATCTATTTGACTGATACAAATATCTTATACAGATGCTGTAAACATCTGTGCTTTTCACAGTGTAGTTGAGCAAAGAATGAAATGTCAGATTAAAATGAGTCACGCTATAATGTCCATACCATCATATTATAATGATTGTAGTATAGATGTGTCTGTCTGTGTAATATAAGTTTTTTAAACATAGATAAAAAGAAGTCGAAATTACACGAGGCAGTTAAAGTCACTCAGAAAGATCCTAAAATCAGTGGTTGGAGCTCTTCAGTGTCACTAGATGGCAGCACCAGACTGTGCTTTAAGCTGTTGTTGGTGCTTTTTACTGTCTGTGGATGCTGCTGGAATCAGCTACATACAGTTAGCTGTAAACTGACCAGTTATTGATTGTATATAATTAAAGTGGCCGGAAAGACCGTGGGGACAGTTTAGGCACAAAACTGACGTGATCACATCTACAGACAGATAATTATTTGGGTTTGAACAGATGACACTCATCCTCATACCTATAATAATAAACATGTAGAGCTCAAACCTCTTCCTACCTCTCTGAGAACAAAGTTAAATTCATGTTTTTACTGAGGAGCGTGTAAGCATGGATTGAAGGAAACCAGAGAGACACTATATAAAAATCACTCTAACACAAACTCGAGGCGCTGCTTTGAAAAATGAAGCAAACAAAAAAGCAACAACAAGCGATGCAAGCGAGCTTCCACACAGACTGCTGCTAAATGCAAGTCTCACTTTTCCACCTGAACCAGTGTCTAATCTTAGATTTTCTCTCCTGATTCATTCCAGATTATTCTAAATTATGAATGAATGGTTTACTTCACCTTTTTGATAATAAAAACGTGTCATATGACGGGTCCCAGTGGTATTTGGTATTGCAGAAATTCAAAATAAATAAATATCAGTAGAAGTTATTCTCTTTCAGACACACATGATTCATGTTAGTGTGCATTTGTTATGGCCGCTTAATCTGACCCAGATTTTGGCTGAATCGACACCGAGATCATCATCATCACACTGAATGAGGACAGATGTCCTCACTATGTGTCCTGTGCAAACACAACCACACATAACAACACAGTAACTAAGATGCATCTGAAAGATATCTGTTGATGGAGACGTATTTATTTCAAACAGCATCTAAAGTCTCACATATTTCATTTCCTTGAATCTAAACTTACTGTACACAGACACATACGAGCTTCTCAAGCTTTTGTGTGAAGTTTCCAGCCACTGAGTGATGTTAGTGCTGCTCTCAGTCTGAGGTTGTGGTTTTATTGATATTTGTTGTTTTCTATCTGCTCTGTGGAGACGTGCATGGGTTAGCCACAGCAACTCATGTTTTCCATCAGAGAGCTTCATGAAACCCACAGAACCACACGAGAAGAACAACAAGTCCGACCAAAGTTTATTGATCCTGCACAAAAAAAAGGTTTCTGCTGTGGAGACGACAGCAGGGTCCCACAAGTTACTGATTATTTTAAATACATTGCATTATGTTTATTTATCAGTTATAGACTATATAATGCATAGCATATACATACAGTATAATGTTTCTGTTTTGGCCTTGCAGACATAGAGAGGCAGTGTGACAAAAATACTTTTTTTTGAGCTTCTTTACAAAAACGTCTCATCACCACATTAAGTTTCTCTTTGTCCGTCTGCAGTTCTGTGAGTGCATTTAATGAAGAGATCAAACAGAATACATACACATCCTTTTTATAACGAAAGCCCTCTGGTCTGACGGCCTGTGTGGACCAGCAGCTGGTTGTTAGGTTGGACTTGCAGATTTCTTCAGTGAGGAATAGACAACATTTGGATTTGATGGAAGCTCTGAAAACACAAGAACACACAGTTCAAACAATATGAGACCAGTCACAGTTAAAATAACTCACTCATTTATATTTTTTTTAAAAAAAATCCACATCAGTGGTGCCACAATTTTCACATTAATAGTCTTGGAGCCAAACTGTCACAAATAATGTGAAATAGACCAACCAGGAAGTGCGACTCAGAGCCTCCCTGTTTCAAAAAAACATACTGATGAGCGCCACGAAAATTTAAGTTGGAGGATCCAAATTGGAAACATATTCACATATATAGGTAATCTTTTTATTAGGTGTTCTATTCAAACTCAGAGAAAGACTAAATCTGAACTTCCAGCAGGCGGCTCAAATACGTGGATTCTGTGGATAACAACAAAAAGGGTGCAACTGACCAAAGAGTGCAAAACAACCAGGCAGTGGTTTCCTTCCTGACTGCCTGAACTTTTAGAGTTTCACCTCCCTTAAATTCTTCACTAAGTTCAAACCACATCCTGTGCTTACACTGAACGTTAACATGGGACTCATAAATCATTAAATATGAGCATAAATCCAAACTTCAACATTATCCTTTGGCAAAGTAATTTGCCCATGACCTACAAAAAGGGATTCAATCACTATAATAAACTGTATCATTTGTAGTATTATACACTGATTCCTGGGGCCAAATTCTTTCAGCTGTTTGCCCGGGTGTTACAATAAAGTTCAGCACCCAGACGTCCATGATATAGTTTAACTGAGTAAGAACAAGGACCCGCCCATTATATCTGGTCATTTGTGATTAATATTAAAAGAAGAACACACATTTTACCGCGAAATGCCAAACGGACTCAACTTTGTCACAAAATATATACACTGTACCGGATACTCTGAACAGTCAATCAGCGTGTTTGAATAGACGACAGTAAGGACTCATTCCCCTGCTCAAAGTTGCAGAGAAGCAACCTTGTCGTCCCTGGCGTACAGCAAAACAGACAAGGCCATTTCTGTGTGGACTTTGTGTCTCCATGGGCAAGTTAGTGGGATTAGGTTAATGATTCTAAGATGCCCACATGTGTGAGTGTGAAAGGTTGTCTGTCTCTCTGCGATAGACTGGTGACCAGGGTGTCTCTGGCCCTACGACAGCTGGAATAGACTCCTGCCTCCTGCAACCCTGATGTAGAGATGGACAGATGACAGCTGTGTCCTAAAACATTAAACTGGAGGAAAAAAAGACGCACACGACAATTTTATGTCAACCAGAATTTGACTTTGTTGATCACTCCAAAGAATAACTCTTTAAACTCTTTTTACTTATCTGCATGATTGAGCATGCATCGAGACTCTTTAAATGAAGTTAGAATAATCATGGGAAGGATTTCCACATTAATAAATGTCTTTCTATTAAGTACTTTTATTGGACAAGCACAATTTGCACGGGCTGGGTCAACTCAACTGAATTCAGTTGGACTCAACTGCAGTAAACAAGTTCACTCATCATGAGTTAATGAAGTTGGTTCATAAAGTTGGAATAAAAGAATTGCATAATGCTCAAATAAAGCAATTTAACCGCGTGGAAATTCACTCAATGATTTTTTTAATGTTTATTTAAACTCCACACAGAAATGGCCTTGCCTGATGATGGATTTGAGCTTGGGATCTTCTAGCTTTGAGGCAACAGTGCTAAACACTGCAAAATCAAACTGTCAATCCAAACTAAAAAAATAGTGGGAAAGCTGATTGATACCGAATTTTCTTTACTTTTCTGTCCTTGACAGGTTAAGCCACAATAAATAGAGATAGCATGCATGTGGTGTGTGTATGTTCTGTCTTCTGTGTTTGAAATTGCATGTGATATTGTGATATTGTGATATCGCAAATCCAGGCAGTTACGCACTGTTGCTATACATGAATAAATTTAACTAGTTTTAAGTTGTTGAAAGCAGATCCTACATGATTTAATTACGTTCACCATAGAAACATAAAGTCATTGTGTTCAAGTTACATGTTTGTCTCTTGTAAATGTAACAACCACACAATGTCACTTTTAGTGTAGAAGGGAAATGATTCCTTAAATGTTTAAGTCCCTGCCCTTAAAAATGATCATTCTAGAGATTAATGTTCCCCTTCAGTTTTTCAAAAAAAGAATATATGTGATAAACATAGAAACTCCTCTTTTTGCTGATCCTAGCTGTGTTTCCACACAAAGCAAGACTTGCAGCTGATCTCAGGACAAGTGAAAGTAGATCCAGAGGAAGCTTGTCTAGCATGATAATCTCCCCCCAAAGACTAGAGGCTTATCCACAACGTGCAAACAATCAGTAAAAGCAGCTGGCATCTTAGCTCCAGCCACTGTTAACAGTAACGCCTGTGAAATGAAGATGCTACAGTCTCTATGGGAGGCAAACTTGACAACAAGCAATTGTTGATAGCATAAGATGGCATTAATGTCAAGGATGGATGCAAATACATGAGAAGCTTGTCTGAGCTGAAAGCAGAGAGATCACTTTAACCTTAGTTTTTATTGATATTTTTTATTGACTCGACCTTCCTTATTCTGACAGACACACAGCACACAAAACAATACCTCTGCTCCGGTTGGTTGGCTGCTGCTGGTGATGATGTAATATTTTGAGGTCACTGTATGTGATGTCATCACCTCCAGATTTCCCTCCACTGGCTGAAATGAACCAAAATAAACATATAGATAAATATAGATGACTGCATAATAAATCTCACTGGACATTTAAGAAAGTTGGTCTTCCTTCTTTTTGTTGTCTGCAATGGGACACAAGCTGTGTGTATGTGTGCTTTTTGGTGCACATATAGACGAATAGAAAAAAATAGTTTTGCTTTGGTTTCTTTTATGTGTAAACACAACACTGGTCCATTTCTTAAGTTAGGGGAAGTTTTTGTACTTCAATGATTGTTAAGTGGCTTAAGAAATTAACAAAAAGAGAAATGTACCTCTGAAAATGGAAACTAGAAAGATGAAAATGAGTGAAAAAGCAGCCAGTGTGCAAAACAAAACTTTAAGTCTTCAGAGATCCTGGAGAACTATTGCTCAAGACTTTAATGCATTACAAGAAAATCACTTCTTATTTTCTATCTCCTTGCATATGAAATGTTAAAAAAGAGGCGTGGCTCAAGAAGTTGCTCCTACAAAAACTATATAAGAAACATAATTCTATATTGTTGATGTCTTGGTTGTTCAGGGTCTACAATTTTTTTAAGGTTGTAATTAAGGCTTTGTTTTTGTTCCATGTTATGTTGTAAACACTTGTTAAAATGATAAAATACACAATTAGCCCATTCAACGCTCCTTCAGTTCCCAGTTAAAACAGTCCAAATTCTTACAGCTCCAAAAACACCATCTGTGTGGTTCTGTGTCTGTATAGGAACTCGGAAAGAAAGCGACTGGACTTCATCACGTTTCTTCACATTTCACGTCTCTTCTTCTTCAGTTCTAAAGTCAAATTGTGGAGAGTCCCAAGTATTTAATCCCTAGTGGGAGTTGTCCCACTGACCCACTATTGATCATGTGCCTCATCACAGGTAACGTCTCACAATCACTATAAACCTCTGCTGATACTGACCTGATGAGCCTGATGAGAGTTAAGTATTTCTCAGTAAAAGCTCAAGTTGTGATTCCCTGATGGGCGCAAATAACCATCGTATGACCAGATGAAGAATAAAAACAGACCAAATTTAGCCCTCGGATTTCTAATTATGAAAAAGTCCTGGTGCTAAGCTTAATGTCCAGGCTGAAAGGTGACCCAAGACTCAAACCTAGAGCTAGAAACATTCACGTCATTGTGATGTCACTTTGAATGTGATTAAAATGTGTCCACGTGAAAACAACAGTTGGCAAGAAATTCTTCTTTTAAAAAAGTTGTACTAGAAAAAAGTAAATGCATTCAGTTCTATCAGTTTATCTTCAGACTTTAGGATTTGTTGGCTGTGGTCTTCTGGCTGCATAAGGATCAATAATCTAACTCTACTTTATAGTCACCATATTTGTTGTTGAATGCACCAGTGTTGGTCAAGTTACTTGAAAAAAGTAATCAGTAACTAATTACTGATTACTTCCCCCAAAAAGTAATCCCGTTACTTTACCGATTACTTATTTTCAAAAGTAATTAATTACTTAGTTACTTAGTTACTTTTTAAAAACATGATTTACAACCTGAAGAGGTGATAAATCGATAGATCTTTCAGCCCAATTCTACTTTTTCTGCATAATCCATCACACAAAATGTAATCAAATGAAAAAGTCTCTTTTTTTTAACTTGTTTTATCAGTTTTAATATTTTAACTTTATGCATCAAGCAAAATTTTAATTATATGCAACATTCTCTGACTTGAATAAATTAGTTTAACATTTAAACCTATTTTCTGCACATTCCAGCACATAAAATAAAATATTTTTTGTGTTTACACTCAGTCTTTCAAATAGATGCAAGTAAAACACAGCAGAAAATAAATAAAGTCAAAGACTAGCGGTCCTGTTGCTCTATTATCACCTGTAAAGCAGGACTGCGGTAGGCGGAGGTTTACCCTGGTGCAGGTGTGTCGCGGTCAGTTGAAGAATCCGCGAGTTTCTCTGTGAGTTTCCCATTACGTCGTTGTGCACTCGGTGCTTGCTCGGAAGTTTAGGGGTTTTATTCGCGGTAAAAAGTTTGCTTCCCACGCATGATGGACGCTAATGTTTTTGTCACTTGGGATCAAACTCAAAGTAAGGTCAGTACTTCCACGCTTTAAACGCTGCACGCTCATACTCTCTCCCACAATCGATATGTGATCCATTGTTGATCTGCACACAGCTGTTGTCACGAACGGTGCACTCGCTTACGTCACTGTCATGAGACATTCTCGCAAAAAAAAAATCACGGTTTTAGTAACGCAGTAACGCAGCGTTCCTACGGGAAAGTAACGGTAATCTAATTACCGATTTTGCAATAGTAATCCCTTACTTTACTCGTTACTTGACAAAAGTAATCGGATTACAGTAACGCGTTACTGCCCATCTCTGGCATGCACTAACGATGACGTTACCACAGGCCTGTCACTGGTGCACTACTGGTGCTTCAGGTGAGCCAGAAGAAAACAAAAATAAATCTCATGTCTTCAACCTGAGTGCATCTGTATGCGCCAGGTTCCAAAAATTAAAAGGTATGTAATGTCATTGCATAATGAGCAACAGTGTCTAACAGGACACGAGTGCTGGAAGTGAAACATAGAAAGTGGTGTCAGTATACAGGATGTGTGTTAAAAGAAGTTATTTCCCAGTAAGCATCATGATCAGATTTCTTAGAACCTGCCAGCAGGTTTCAGAGGCCCTGTGGTCATCTTTCCTGTTTCATTTTACCAGAGAGTACTGTATAGACCAATACGTTATCACTACATATACACACTATCATCAGGACTATGATGAGAAGTCAATCTTTAAAACTTTTTAAACAAAACTCTACTGCAGCTCTGTGGTCATCCAGTTTCCTGTTTCTGATGAAACACTTTAACTGAGTTCACGGCTCAAAAAGCATTTCAGAAAGAGGAGGCTATAGATATGTAAATATAGATGTTTATAATTCAGGTGTTAATGCAAAATGTTGCTTTTATGAAGATTGTAACTGTAATAGTCTATAGTATAATGCTTAAGCTTACTCTCAGACATATAGACCAACCTTTTTTTGTGATACTCTGCTAAAAAAAGAATAACTTCTAACTTTATCAGAACACATCCATAAGAACAACACAGAGCAGCTCTGCAGGTTCTTATCTCACTCTTACTGCCTGTTTATGCCCTGTGCTTATCTTCAACGTCATGCTGCTCTCTCGTATATTTCAGGTCTTTCTGATTCTGATGGAGCTACAATCCAGGTTCTAGTTACCTGTTATTGTGAATCACCTCAGAGCCATCAAATATATTTAATGCTCAGACTTTTTTATACAATAACACATAAATGATAAATTTAATTCATTGCATTTGTGTGAGAAATGATGTTAATTTAAACATTTTATCTAAGACACTGTTAGTTTGATTCAGTGTCAGGACTTAATGATGTCATTTTTAAAGCAGGGTTGCTTTAAATATGATGATACGGACAATTCATCACAGTTCTTACATGTTAAACGTTCCAGTGGTCCCTCTAAGCTGAGCGCGTGAGCAATCGCACACTGCTGACACAGAAAATCTGCACTGCACAAAAAAAATCCAGCCTGAATTGAAATTACATGTACATGTACTTATTTTAATTTCGCTGGTTTTCTGTGTGGAGACTGTGTCAGCAGTGTGCGATTGCTCACGCGCTCAGCTTAGAGGGAACTGTTACTTAGTTTTGCCACGTGGCCTCTGACATGCATGTTAAATTAGATGTTGATTTTAACTTGGTCATACATGAGAATTTGAGTTTGTCTTCCTGTGTTTGCCCTGCAATAAGCTCTCAAAACCTTCAACTTTTAAAACAGATGGATGGTAAATCAATCAGTAAATTATCAAACCCCATGAATGGTTGCAAGGATGTATCACACAAGCCTGGATGCATATGAGCAGAGGTGTTTCAGAGGTACTCATACAGCCTGCAGCTCATTTATCCCAACAAAAAATCCCTGACTGTGTTCATTTTGGCAGGATCTCCTCTAGTGTCCCTAAAAGAAATTCGTAACGTCTGTCCTGTATGTATAAAGAAGGATTTCTTGCTTGACCTCTCACCATCCTCCAACACAGGCTGCAACATGTTAGTAACAGCTGAGAGGATCCACTACAGATAATCAAATAGCATCTCAATATTTACAACAAATATCGTCCTTATGAAGGACAAAAACACATGATGGAGACAAAGAAGAGCAGCTGTACCTCTGGTCTTTGATCTGTTTTTCTTGTCTTTGATGGTGATTTGTCCATAACTGACGTCTCCAGTTCGCACTGATGAGTAGACTCCAGCTGGATCACACTCTGCACAATAAAACACACAAAGAAGACATCAGTGCAGTAGTCATACTGGCACTTACCATTACATTAGAAACAACACAAAAAACTATTTAGATTATTTACTTTTTTTAATTGTGTAAATAAGAATAACTCTTATAACACAGATGTCAACACTGCCAAGAAAGAAGAGAACAGAAGTGATACTAAAGGTTATATGTAAAGCAGACAACTGATCACAGCACTGTTTTAATGAAAACATGCTAAAAATCATGGGATGCGTGTACGTCACACTAAGTGCAAAATTTCTGCTAACTGCAAAAACTGTGCTGCGCTTCTTCTTTGCAGATATTTACAGGTTTTATAACTTTTGGTGCAAATAGTGATTTTCTATGCTTCTGCCATAACTTCACATTATGCATCTTTCATGATGAACAGAAGAGATTAAAAAGTATAAGGCGATGGCCTTACAAGTCTGAACAGACAATAAATTTGGTGTCTGTGCTTCAAGTGTTGCTGGAGCTTTCTGTTCTATAGATGAGAGTGGAAATCACACTTGTGCATGTGTGTACAGTAACCACAAGCTGCATAAAGCTGAAGCATACATGCACATAGCTTTGTGAAACTCATAAGGGATAAGTGTCAGCATCACTTGTTTCTGGGGGTGGAAAAACTGTGATGACCTCGCACTTTAATGCATTTCCCTGTTAATTATTTCATGACTTCAGCCCTGTTTAAATAAAGATGCTTAGCTTAAGAGTAATTAGTAAACAGTGTCAGACTGATCCAGACAGGAGTCTCAACACCTGCTGGACTCTTCCTCGCATTCTTATCCATGATGAAGACAAAGAAGAGCAGCTGTACCTCTTTTCTTTGACTTTCTTTGCTTCTCTTTGATGGTGATTTGTCCATAACTGACGTCTTCAGTTCTCACTGCTGAGTAGACTGCAGCTGGATCAGTCTCTGCACAATAAAACACACACAGAGGACATCACTGCAGACAGTACGGTCATTTTTATACTACTTTTAATATTTTAAATATGATGCAAAACCATTTCAGCTACTGCTTTTGTGTCCAGTATTCAAATTAGCAGTGAAACAGCTGCTTTGTGCTGATGGTGCAGGCACCTTATCTGAGGTGCAAGACAGATGGCAGGTATGATTAACAGAACTGTACATTTTTATTTTTTAATACATAAAATGAATATTTTGAAAATGAATATTTTTGTCAATGTATTGTACCTACACAGAGTTTAAAAATCCCTTTTACTGCCCTGCAGCGAAACCTGAGCAGTTGAGGTGTTTCATTAGAAACAGGAAACTGGACAACCACAGAGCTGCTGTGTTAACAGACTAACCACAGGCTGACAAACAGGCAGTCCAGCATGTAAAAAACAACCGTGTGAACGGTTCAGCGGGTGAGCAGTGTGAACATTTATAGACTAAGTTTTGGTTGCATCACTTAAACAAATCTAATCTAAGATAAATAAAGTGAATTATTTCATTTGCATGCTAATGTGAAATTAAACCATTAGATATTAATTATAGACCATGTGTGTAGTGGAAGGGTGCAGTTTCTGCAATCTATGGTCCATAACCATCACAACAAGTCTGGTCCCTGCAATAACCAGAACACTTTACGATGTTACACCTCTAGTATTAGGCCTCTGCTATTACACAATGTGTTGATCTGGTTTTGTAATCTCAGGTCCTCTCCTTATCTCTGCCTTCCTGTCTGTGACCTGAAAAACAATCAGTTTGTCATCTTGAAGTATGTCTCAACTCTTTAAAAGCATCTCAAGAACAAAGAATGCTGCAGGATGAGCCACTACTGATGTCACTGATGACAAATACACAGCCAGCAGAAAAAACGTCACCAAGTAGCTGTAAAATGAAGGTTTGGGTCCAGAAATGTTACGTGCCTAAAAAATGACGACAGCTGTGTATCTGAATACACTGAATAATCCATTTTTTCTATTAATAGATGCTTTTTTCGTTAATGCTGCCCTTGTCTGGTTTTTACTGCACTAAAAACGTCTTATAGTATGTTTAAAAACTACAAATACAATAAAATAAATATATAAACACAATATAATACTATTCCCAAGTGAATAGTGCCTGGAGAGTGATGTGCCTTGGGTTTATTGATGAAGATAACATCTACAGAGAAGAGCTTTATTGTGTCCCCTCAATCAAAGAGATTAAACCTAGAGGCATATGTCACAGAAATTAAAGGCATTTCCAAGGCATTCACTAATAAGACTTTCTGAAACTAGTCTTCAACATTTGCCAAGGCTAAAGGTTTTTAATGTGTTTTTAAGATCAGGATAACCTAGGATTTTACCACCACACAAAAGCTTTCTTCCTATATTATCTATAGAGAGCAAAGAGAGAGAGAGTCTTTTAATTACACAGGTCTGCAAAAAAATTTAATAAATAAAAATTCAGCTCCATGGGATATTTTTAGTAAATTATATGTTTGATCTCCATTTCCCTCCACCACATACAGTTTTTTTTGTAAAATATGATAAGTTTACATTTAAAAAAGCACAACACCAATACAAACACTATATTTTATATTTTATAGCTATGCATAATTTTTCTGAAATTCCTTACCTTTCGCTATTATTATTATTATTATTATTATTTTTACATATAATTTCTAGTTAGAGAAATTTCAGAGATTTATCCCTCAAAACTGTAAATACAAAAAAGTTGGACAACGTAGTTTCCCACCTCTGGAATTTTTTTTAGAGTGTCTTCATAGACACTCCTGAATACTGAAGGAAAACCGGAAAATTAATATAATGCAAATTTGCAAAAAAACAAAACAACATGTGTGTTCCAGCAGTGTGATTTGAGTTCTAAGCCTCCCAGAAACGATACAGAAAACCATAAAGTCAAACATGACTTTTAAAAACACCAGTATAACTTATATGGCCCATAAATTATGTTGCTTCCGGTTTCGGGGAGATAATGGCGGACACGCGATAGTTCGCGCTGACGTCTATTCCAGTTAGGAAGTGTTACAAACAGCTGATCAGATTGGCAAAGCGTGTTTCTGGAATATTATGTTTTTGTTCCTGCAAATACTTTTTACAAAATTTTTGCAAGGCCTATGTGGACGGAAACCGTGACTTAGGACAAGCTGATGGCATAAAATCTAAGTACAACTCCTCCGGTTTCATGTGCAAAAGAAAAATTGTTGCGCTAGCTTATGTGGTTGCAGTTCTACAGGGGTTTAAAAAGAATTACACAAAACAGAGTGTGCCTGCTCTGACCGGTCACTGCACATAAAATGTAAAAAATAAAATATAAAATACAAAAACCAACTATTTACATTTCAACTTTTAACTATTTAAATTTTCAGCGTTTTTCTTTTAAACAAATTTAAAGTGAAACAACACAAAACACTTCAAACCAGAACACAATAAAATATAAATTAAAATATGCAAAACAACAAGAAAATGTACATTCTCTGTCATATAGGTCTAGATTATTTTTTGGGAGAGAGTTTTCCTGCTTGGAATTGCATACGTAGGATTCACTGCATGAATAAACTTTCTGAATCCTTTATCATCCACAACTGAAAATAGTTGTGGATGATTACTATACCTTTCTAATGTGACGTTGTTGTCCCTGGCTCTCTTCCTCCCTCTCCTACCTGTTCCTGTGCTACTGGGAGTGTAACTACCGCAGTTTAAAAATCATCTTTTTAAAAGTGCTCTTGGTAAATTTACTGTTTCAATGTTTTAGTATTTTTCCTCTGAAGCACTTATTTAGATATTTCTCCTGAAAAGTGCAACATAATATTATACTTTAGCCACTTTCCATTAACCATCAAAACAAGTTTTCTCCTTCTTTTGAATGTTGTTAGAAAACACACACACAGAGACACAGTCACACACCTTTACGCCGCCTCATTGGCTGTTGATGAGGATTTGAGATTTTGATTTCACTGTATCTGATATCATCTCTGATGTCGTCTTCTTCAAGTTATGATGACATGAGCCAAAATAAAAAATAAACAACATATAAATAAACAAAATTACACACACACACGTATATATACGTATATATGAAATCTGCTCACCTTCAGGCTTTCTGTGAACAAATCGCCTCACCAGTAGAGTTAGTAAAACCAGCATGACCATAACACAGACTGATCCAAAAACTGACAAAATGCAGACAACAGCAGGAGAAAGGGATGCAGGAAGAGTGGATGTAGGTGGAGGTGTGGATGTAGGTGGAGGTGTGGTGGTGTGTTCCCCTAAAATAAAGCAAACACAGTCATTAAGTTGTCGTCACATTGTGAATGTTGAAAGCTGCAGAAACACAGACAGGTGAGTGTGTCACCTGTGACAGTGATCCAGCTGGATGGAGACTGTCCATGACCGCTGATGTCACACTTGTAGAGGCCTTCATCAGACCTGGAAACATGCTGGATGGTCATGTGACCTGTAGGCTGCTTCCTGATGAGGGAGCCATCTTTATAGAAAGCAGCTGGGAGGTTGGAGGGAGTGGTCTTTGTTTTACAGAGCAGAGTGACGTCATCTCCCTCCATCACAGGGAGGACAGGACTCTGCAGGATCACTGATCCACCTCAACACAGAGACAAACTACAGCATTTCATCCATTTACACACAGCTTCATCAACACTAACTCCACACACTCAGCTTACCAGTGACTGTCAGGTTAACCATGTTACTGATGGGACCCTCTCTGGACTCACACCAGTAAACTCCACTGTCAACTGTGTCAGTGTAGCTGATGTTACAAGAAGAACCAGCTGGTTTTCCCCAACCAGGTCCACACTCACTACTGATGTCTTGACTTGTGTTTCTCCTCAGAGTCCATCCAGCAGAGCTTTGAACATCCTCACAGCTCAGAGACACAAACTCGTTCTCAAACAACTGAGAGCTGCTGGGACTCACAGTCAAATGAGCTGTGAGAGAATTTATTACACTCACTGTTATTGCATCATGTGTAGAATGTTCACATTCTTGTATTTCGTGTGAATATTTCATTAGTAATATAGCAAAAAAATATAGAAACACACACGCACTGAAAATGTTACTTTTTTCCAAGAGGTTTACTTACCTTGTGTTGATCTGCTGATGAGCAAAGATGTCTGCACTGCAGAGAAATGAGTCTGTTAGTTTTAACTCTGGTTAAGATCAGATACCATATTTTATAAAGGAAGTAGCTACTGTGACAGCTTGTGCAGAACAAACTAGACCATATTTGGCAAATTTGCACAAGCAGGTAGAACCAATGAGTTTTTCTGGGATTTGCTAGATAGCTCAGTTAACAAGATGCATTCATAATTAACAGTAGCTGTTTCCCCCTCGGATGTCAATTAATCGTTTTAATTTTTTTTTTCTGCTTTCTGAAATGTGTGGCTTCTGTTATATTTCAGGCGATTCATTTTCATTTCATTTTCCATTAAAAATGGCTGGGTTTGATCTCTGCCTACATTTCACTAGGGCTACCCTTGGAAAAGCCATGATCATCGAACAATGTCTTTATTGATACATAGTAAGGTGTCCAAACTCATAATTAAGGAGTTCATCAAAGGTCATGTATATGAGGGAAATAATTTAATTTTGGCTAATTTTGGCTGATAGAACAGTCTTGAAACACTTCAACATGCAATTCCTTTGTTTTCTTTTCGTTCAACTTTTGAACAAAACAAAACTGCATCCATCTCCTTTCTATATAGTTTTGTATATACTCATACAACATGTAGAATTTTGAAACAGGTCAAAGGTAGAAGTACATCTTAAACACTGTAATTAATAACAGCTTTTAAACCACTTCAGATTTTCTTTGCACACTTGGCCCAATTTCATTTTATTGTCTTGAGATTTCATGTTTTGCCTCATGCATTTCTATCTGTCTCTTTTCCTTCTTTTCACTAAAGCTGCTTTCCTGTTGGATATTGTTGAGACTAATAGCCACAACCCCCGAATCCTGTTCAAAATCTGTAACTCTGTGATCAATCCTTGTCCGGGAATGTCAGTTTTGGCCTCCCCAGCTCTCTGTGAGCAATTTTTAAATCATTTTACAAGAAAAAAAATTATTATCAAGGGCCTCACTTTTACACCCTTCTGTGGTGAATCTTCTTCCTACTTTAGGATGAATGTCAACTTTCTATCAGTTTGAGCCAATTTCACTGTCCACCCTCAAGAGATTAATTAAACAGCTGAGCAGTTCGAATTCTGGATGGTGGATGGTTTTGTTGGAATTGGGCCTTATATTCTATCTTGGATGATGATGAACTATCATTACTAGTGGGCTGTGTGTCCCGCTTTAAACATGTGATAGTGCAACCTGTTCTAAAAAAAAGAGCAGCCAGAATGATCCTGCAAACTATAGGCTGATCTCCAAACTCCCTTTCTTATCTAAAGTATTGGAGAAAATTGTGTTATTGCAACTACAGGCCTACTTAAACACAAATAGTATTAGTGATAAATCTCAGTCTGGCTTTAAACCACGCCACAGTACCGAAACGGCTCTGCAGAGGGTCTTTAACGATCTTCTTTTAATTGCTGACTCAGGTCACCCCGCTGTTTTCATTTTATTGGATTTGCCATCCATCTTCATAGACTTCAGCTTGTTCAAAATGCTGCGGCTTGTCTCCTGGAACATTTGCTTCCATTACTCCAGTTCACACTGACTTAAACTGACTATCCATCAAATATCGTATTAATTTTAAAATCTTGTTGCTTACCTTTAAAATTATAAATAACATTGCGCCTAGCTATCTTGCCGACTTTCTTAGCTTGTATACTCCTAGTCGAGCCTTAAGATCATCTGGTCAATTTATTTAACCCACACTCCTGGTTTAAATAGTGCTTCCCATCTGATAGTACGAGTGCTTGTTTTTGTACTTTGTTAATGTTTAATAACAATGACTATTGCACTACTGTGAAGCACTTTGGTGTACTTTTGGTTTTAAATGTGCTATCTAAATAAAATTGTATTGTATTGTAACTTAACCCAAAGGAAGGCATCTGTGCATCCAGCTTAAATCCATGAAAACATCATCACATTCAAAAGAAAAGTTTTAACCAGTTTAATGTTTAGTGTTTTGTTTTACAGGTGACCTCTTCTGGTCATTTCAACGGTGATTGTATCCTGAGAGCTCTTTTCTTCTTTCTTGAAGTTTATGCCTTTCATACCTCAAATGTGTGAAAAAGATATAACAGTAAAATCCCCCCCACAAAAGAATATGTTATTCATCGGTAGCTACAAAGTTCATACACCAGCTTTTAAACAGTTAATATTTTTTTTTGCACATTTGGTCATCGCATTTGTTTCCTTATGTTGAAACTCACGTTTTAGAGTTCAATTTGTCTTGTAAAATTAAAGTCTGCAACTTTGAAAGTAAAAGCTTAGTGTTCTTTTTGTACAACTTTGACATTAGTAATGTAATTTTTATAATATAGACAAATTTTAATAATTAATTATTTTATAATATAGGCAAATGTCTATACTTACAGAGCAGGCAAAGCAGAGTGGTTTGTCCCATCGTATCGTTAAGTCACATGAGGTTCAGACTATTTCTTACAGCAGTTAAGCCCACCTCCTTCCTCTTTGAGATTTACAGTGTAGTGTGGTTTTCTCTCACCACTACTTGAGGTGCACAGCAGAAAATGTACCAAGAAAATTGGTGCAGTTTTTAAGAATGTCGCTATTCTATAGGAAAGACAAAGAATCTGAACCAATGAGATAAAAGGAAAAAAGAGAGCGATGCAATTAACGAATTAAGTAAGTGAAAGTGTAAGTGATTTAGCAGGTTCAGCTGTCATTTAGGCCCTGACATTAAATCAGGTTGTTAGTCAGGCAGCACTTCTTGAAATCCTAGTGGATCCAGACTAAGCAATATTCCTGGCTACTCTTTGATTCCTGCATTCCAGTTTCCCGCTTTCAGGTTTCACGGGTTAACCTGAACTCAGAACTTTAAAAAAAAGTATTTTACATGCCAAAAAAAAAATTATTTTAAGGTTCTTTCCTACAAATTTTCTTCTTGTTTACGTCTTTGAAATACCTTTAGTAAAATGTCAGCCAGAAACACAGGTTTCTGTACCTTTTGTCTCTAACATTGTGTAACAGATTAAGATCAGATGGTGGCGTATTTAGGAAAATATATTTGTTATGGCCTGTAATGGGGTAACTGTGCCCCCTAGAGGAGTAAAACTGCACAAGAATGGCAATTTATATTGTTTTATTAAAAATGAGTTAGGCAGCCAAATACAGTTGTTGATTTAGTTCTGAGAGTCAGGCTTATAAAAATCAATGTCCCCTTCCACAGCACTGCTACTGTAGAGGTTCATGACAGATCCTCCTTAGTTACACAAGCAGCACCCTCTGTTCCCCAAGCACTTCTACAGCCAACTACTACATTACATAAGTTTATAGAATCAACTGACCAATCAAGCCATTTTCCCAAAATTACATATCATTCACCCAAACCCTAGTTACAATCATCATATCTACAGGCAGATGTTGTCCTATTACAAGAGACCCACAGACCTCTTAGAGGTTCGAATGAACTTAAAACACCTGAGTTTCCCAATGTGTTCTCAGCTTGTTATAATTCTAGACAAAGGGGAGCAGCAATTTTAATACATAAAAATATTAATTTCACAGTACTCGATACAGTTATAGATCCAGAGGGCAGATTCTTAATCATTAAACTATCTATACGTGATAAAAAGCTATGTATTGCAAGTGTATATGGTCCAAATGTTGATGATCCCTCATTCTTTCACGGTTTTTTCAGTGCACTCTCTGAACACTTAGATGGCACACTTGTTCTTGGAGGTGACCTCAACCTTGGACTAAATGAAGACATGGATAGGCTCAATACAGCGGGAACTCAGCGTAATTGGCAGTCCACAAATATAATCAAACAGTATATGAGTGACTTTGGTCTTTGCGATGCATGGCGCTCCCTTCACCCCACCAGTAAGGAATATACTTTTTTCTCACATGTCCATCACTCCTACTCTCGTCTGGATTATTTTTTGGTCAGCAGCTCACTGCTGAACGACATTTCAGACACTGAGATTCACCCTATAGCTGTCAGCGATCATGGTCCTGTATCTTTAACACTAATGCACAAGAATAATACTACGCCAAGAAAAAACTGGAGATTTAATATATCACTACTTAAAGATGAAGACTTTATTAAATATTTTAAAAAAGAGTGGACTTCATATTTGGACTATAATGACACTCCCGAAACATCAGCTTCTGTTCTATGGGAAGCAGGGAAAGCTGTGATGAGAGGTAAAATAATTTCTTTCTCATCACATAAAAAGAAAAAAGAAAACAAAAATATTCAGGAATTAGAAAAAAACATCAAATCACTAGAAGAAGCCTACGCGTCCCACCAAGATCAGGAAACATTGAACAAAATACGCAAAACAAAACTAGAATTAAATGAGATAATTGATAAAAAAACAAAATTCTTAGTACAAAGACTACGCCTACAAAATTATGAACATGGTAATAAATCCGGTCAATTTCTAGCAAACCAGCTAAAAATAAATAAAGAAAAAACAACTATATGTGCTGTTCAAGATTCATCTGGGAACACAATATATGATCCGATGCAAATAAACAACATTTTCAGGGATTTCTATAAAACGTTGTATTCACCACAAATAAACCCATCTAAAAAAGAAATTGATCAGTTTTTGGACAACATAACTCTTCCAAAATTATTGGACACTCAAGCAATGGCACTGGATTCACCACTGACACCAGGTGAACTCCAGGAAGCCCTGATAAGTATGCACAATAATAAGGCTCCAGGTCCAGATGGCTTTCCTGCAGAATTCTACAAAGAATTCTGGTCGATTCTAGCACCAGTTTTCTACAGAACGTTGTTGGAAATTAAAGAAAAGGGCAGACTTCCATCAAATATGAATTCTGCAAACATTAATCTCCTGCTAAAACCAGGCAAAGACCCTGTATATCCCTCAAGCTATCGTCCAATATCCCTTATAAATGTAGACCTTAAAATAATCTGCAAAGCTCTCTCAAAGAGACTGGAGAAAATAACCCCCCTCTTAATTCATCCTGACCAAACTGGTTTCATAAAAGGTAGGCACTCATCAACAAATACACGTAGATTACTTAATTTGATAGACTACTCATACAGTAAAAACCTAGAAACTACAATATTCTCTTTAGACGCAGAAAAAGCATTTGACAGAGTTAACTGGAAATTTCTATTTGCAACTTTACACAAATTTGGTTTTGGATCCTCTTTCATAAACTGGTTAAAAATATTATATAATTCCCCAAAAAGCTTGTGTTAGAACAAATGACAAGACATCCTCCAGCTTCTGTCTCTTGAGGGGCACCAGGCAGGGATGCCCACTCTCCCCTTCACTATTTGCAATTTTTATTGAACCACTAGCAGCAGCAATTAGACAGAATTCAGTAATTAAGGGCATAAAATGCAAGAACGTGGAACATAAAATCAGCCTTTATGCGGATGATGTGTTACTCTTTCTCCAAAATTCACAAACCAATATCTCTGGGGTGATTGAATTGATAAACTCTTTTGCAAGAATATCAGATTACTCAATTAACTGGTCAAAATCTACAGTCCTACCGATTAATTGCTCCTTCCATAATTCCTCTTCTACACCACTGCAATCGGGAAATATAAAATATTTAGGTATTAATGTTTCTCCCAAGCTTGCAGATCTAACTAAATTAAACCATATCCCACTTTTAAAGAAGGTAGAAGATGATCTGGCTAGATGGAAATGTCTACCCATATCACTCATGGGAAGGGTTGCCGCTATAAAAATGATGGTCTTACCAAAAATAAATTATTTATTCTCAATGATCCCAACTAAACTGCCACAAGATTGGTTCAGATCTCTAGATTCATGTATGTCCAAATTCCTTTGGAAAAATAAACCCCCACGTATAAGCTTAAAAACACTACAAAAGACCAAGGATAAAGGAGGACTAGAACTGCCTAACTTTCAGCACTACTTCTTAGCCAACAGGCTTCAGTTTATCTCAGGATGGCTAAAACACACCCTCTTAGATGAACCTTGGCTAGATGTAGAACAAGCACTCTGCAATAATCTAGAGATCTCAGACCTACCATTTATCAGCTCAAACATCCAACGACATGAATGGTTTAAAAGCATCAACATCAGCTCTTCTCTGACAGCATGGTGGGAGTTTCTAAAATTGACAGCGTCTTCATTAATCCCATGCAAACGTACACCTATCTGGAACAACCCTGACATATTACAAAACAATAATATGATAAACTTTTCAGATTGGAGTGATAAAGGAATCAAATATTTAGAACATATACTAGAAGGAACAGAATTTATTTCATTTGACGGACTAGTTACACAATATGGGATCAACAAGAAAAGATTTTTAGAATATCAACAAATTAAATCCATAGTAAAAAAGAAATTTAAACCAGGTCAAGTTGAACTACAAACACCACCAAGTGTGGTTCAATTTCTTACTCTTAAACCCCCCAAATTACTATCCAAAATATACAGAATGCTTTCTAAAACAGATGAATCAATATCACTTCCTATTGCAAAATGGGAAGCGGATTTATCAGTTAACTTAGACCTAAACTTCTGGTCTCAGATTTGCTTAAAAACCTTTCATCTAATTAGAAATCCCAGTCTTCAATTAATTCAATACAAAATATTACATAGAGTGCACTATACAGGTCATCGGATGTTCAAGATGGGCTTTACGTCTACCAACAACTGCTCACACTGCCAAACCAATTCACCGGACAATTATATCCACGCTCTTTGGTTCTGTCCACCAGTTCAGAAGTTTTGGCGCGAGATATGTGAAGACTTATCGAAGTGTCTGAAATGTAACATTCCAACTTCCCCCTTAGTGTGTTTGTTGGGCAGCTTAGATAATGTCACTTCAGAAAAGAATATCGCCCATATGGTTTTCACTGCCCTATGCATAGCCAAGAAAACAGTCCTCATGAACTGGAAAAATAAAAATAATCTTAATTCTAACCAATATAGAAATTATCTATTAGATTACATTAGTCTTGATACAGCCTCTGCCACCACATCAGATCAATTGCTCTGGGCTCCTTTGATCAGCTCCATCACCTAGTGGGGGTGGGGGGTCATAGTTTGGTCCCGCCTTCACTGTTGTGATTGGTGTGGGGGTAGGGACAGGCTTAGGGCGTCGGGGGGTTCCCCGGAGGCATCTTCCTTGGGGGGCTCAACCCGGGGTAGCGGTCATGTCCGGTTAGGGGCTCTGTTGGCTCTCAGGTGACTGTTTCCTCGCGGCTGCGTGCAGCGGGGCTAGGGGAGGGTCTGTGCTGACGGACGTGGGTTACTGACCTGGTAGCCTGGCTGCCCCTGGGTGGGTCCAGGATGGGCGTGAGGTTCTGGGGGCGCTCCGTCTCTGGGCTGGGACCCGGACCGGGCCTCGGGGGCTTGGGTCCTGGTTGGTGTGTTGCCGGGGTTGTGGGCGGGTGGGTGCATGGGGGCCCAGCCCTGGAGCAGGGTGCCGCCGGTGCGTCGAGCCACCTGGGGGGCTCTTCAACTGGTGGGGGAGATGGTCACATCTTGCAGGAGCTTTCCTCTCCTCAGGAGCTGCCTCTGCAGGAGGGGGAGATACAGGAGAGGTGGAGGAAGATCTCAGCCTGGGTGTTTATTGTCTTATGTAGTCTGGAAGATGAGTGGATGGTGGGGTGGGTGCAGTTTTCTCTGTGGTGGGGTTGGGTGGACTGTCCCGGGCTCTGTGGGGCCGGGCGGCGCTGCTGCACTGGGCCCGGTCTGGATGGGCCTGGGCCCCCTTTCCCTGGCGGGTCGCGGAGTATGGGGGTGCCTACTGGGGTCAGCGGGGGAGCTGGCCCCAGGGAGGGGTCACTTGCCCCTCCCTTCCTTCCCTCCCCATCTCAGGCTGCCTCCCTCTTCCCGCTCCACCACAACCACCCACACATGCAGGGCCTTGGAGTAGGGGTATGTCACCAGGGTGCAGAGGAGCCCCCCCCCCCCCCTCTGTCCCCTTCTGGCTGCCTCTGCCTCAATTTTATCCCACAACTTAGACATTCACATTACTCACACTCTCATTACACATACATATAGGATCTTGGGGGTGGGCACGATACACGGAGTCCAAAGTACCATCAGGGTGTACACCCCACCCCTGGCATCGTTGCCCACCTCTCAATTTTAAATACACGTAGACATTGAGGGCTAGCAGGAGGGACCATGCGCTTACCTGCTGCTCTCTGGCAGGTAGCTCCAAGCCCTCCTGGGTTTTAAATGCACCTTAGAACACACATGCATCAACATTACAATGAGCGGGTGGAGGGAGGTTCGGAGTCTTCTCTCACCCCCGTTCTCTGCGACCTGCTGGAGCAGGGGGGCTAGGACTAGGAGGAGGAGTTGGCCGTCCGACTGCGGTCTGGAGTGTGGAGCCTTCCTGCTGCTGCGGAGTCGGGGCGGTCTGCCTCCCCCCACCGCAGGGAAAAGGGAAACACCACCTGGGTCTGGGTGCAGTTCCCCCCTCCAGGGGCGGGGGCACCTAGACCCGGTTTGTAGAGTACGCTTGGGGAGTGTGATCGTGTGTACAACGTCTCTTTATGTCTGTCTCCACGTTGGTTGAGTGTGGAGTAAGTGCATATGAGAGCATGAGGGTGGGAATGGATGTTTGTATCTGTGTGTGCCTGTATGTCTGTGTCTATATGTCAGGTTGGGTGTCAGGCGCCACCTCTCTGGGGACATCTCAGGCCCTCCAAGGTTTGGAGGCCTATCTCCCCCTACCACCACTTCCCCTGCCAGTGGCGGACTCCCTCAGACATCGGTGCGTTGGTGGTTCTTTGTGTCCGGGGATGGGCGTCCAGGTACACACCGGCTCACTCCTTGGCGGCCGCTTATCGGGGCCTGGAGCCTGGGGCTCGCTCGGGCCACTTCGGAGGTGGGGTGCCCCCAGCCTCTCGGCCTGGGGCTCGGTCACTCAGGCGCAGCTGGCTGCCGGCGGAGCTCACGGGCGCGTCACTGCAACTCCCCCTGGCTTCTTCTCCGCGGCTGCTGAGTGAGCCCTCATCTGGGACTCTCCTCAGCTCTTTCCGGGACAGTGGCGCAGCTGCCCCTCTGTTGGTCTTCCTTGGTCTCTTGTGTTCTGGGGGCCTCTGGATGTCTGGAGTTTTGATCTCCTCCACACCTGCTTCACGCCCTGGAGGACGGGGCTGTGGCCCCCCCACACCCTCTAGCAGATTATTACATGAAGGAACCTTTTAAAAAAACAAAAAACAAGCGCGTCCATGCTCACAGGTGTACACACGGGTGATCACACCCACAAACTACACCCTTTTTGGCTCCTACCTCAAAGCACACTGTGTTCTGTTGATCTTATGTGCTGCACAATAATGTTTAACATTTAGTATTTACTGTCATATTCCCATATATCATTGTGATGTTGTTTATTCTATTACTCTTGTTCTCTTCTGCTTGCTTTCTTTTTTCTTTCTCAGCAGGTGATCCAGGTGATTGATATATGCATTTTTTTCTCTCTGCCCGTTCTGTTGGTTTTTGTCTTTTGCCCTTCTCCCCCGTCCCTCTTCTCAGCTGTTTCTCTTTCCCTCTTTCTTTCTCCCCTTCTTTCCCCCAGTCAAGTCTGTCCCGTATTCAGTAAGTGAAAATAAAATAAACAATAAAAGGTGAATCAAATGGACCATTACGGCAAGGCTGGGATGGTCAGTTTGGTAAAGTAAATCCGTTGGGCATCTTTCTTTGCCTTTAGACAACAATTCTGATGGCAAAAGAGCCAAACGGGACAGGCCAAAAAAAAAAAAACAAAAAAAAAAAAACAATCATCATATGATTATTGAAAAAATGTTTTTCTGTCACCAGATGTCACTAAAACAAAGCATTGAATAAAGGAACCCATTTTAAATAAAACTGATAAAAATGTTCAATACTGGTTTACTTTTCTATTTGCACATCGCTAAATGTGGATCCAAATTCAGACTCTTGAGGCAGAATGGAACCTTAACTAAAAGTGAGTCTTTATATATGGGTGTGCAAAATACAAATGAAAAGTGCAGGCAGCTGGGGAACACAGAAGGAACTAACCAGCCATAACAGGACGAAGGAAGCAAAACAGGATGAGAGATTGTGAAAATAAAAAACGGCAATCGGCATGAATAATCAGGTCTAAACTACTGGTGAAAAATCTTTCATGACATTGCAGATTTCTGATATTTTGTGTAAATGCAAGCATGTAACGCAGGCCTGGACCTGGAGCCTGGGCCTGGAAAGCAGGGCTTGAAACAGTTCTGTTCTGTTTTCTAGCTTTCCAGGGCCGGTGTCCTGCAGGTTTTAGATTTGTCCTTGATCCAACACAGCTGATGTAAACGGCTAAATGACCTCCTCAACATGTCTTGAAGTTCTTCAGAGGCCTGGTAATGAACTAATCATTTGATTCAGGTGTGTTGACCCAGGGAGAGATCTAAAACCTGCAGGACACCGGCTCTCGAGGCCTGGAGTTGCCCACCCCTGATGTAACATTTTGATTATTTCAAATAAAAAACAAATGTGAAACATTTATTCTTGCATGAACCACCACACATTGTGTAGCTTTCGTACTTATTTACATAAAGTCAAAATTCACATGTTTTATGTAACTCGAATGTTTAATTATGTGGGCTTAAGAAAATAAAGTTATAGACTATATTTATATGAAACACGTGCATACTAACTGCATTTGATGAATTTTAACCATATATACAATGCATCTTTGATTTCCACCCTCTAGATCCCTCCCTGGCACTAAAGTCCCATATTGTTGCAAGAAAGAGGTTGTGTCATATTTGTCATATGTCAAAGTCTGTTCTCCATGCCATTGTCAGGAACCTGGTGTCACAGTCCTGGGTCGGTGACGCCAGTGTTTTCTGTTTTCTATTATTAATCTTAGATTTCTTGATGTGTCTTTGTTAGTTCTTAGGTTTTGGTTCTGTGTTAGCATTGTGCCTCTGAGTTTAGTCTGTGGATTTTTACTTTGAAGGTCATTGTATTCTGTTTTGCTTCCTCCCCACCTCATATTTGTAATTACTGTCAGCCGTGTTTCCCACCTCTCTTTTTAATGTCTGCGTGTGTTCCCGTTCGTTGTTGCGTCATCCCCATCCTAGCCTGTGTGTTCTGTTTTCTAGCTTTCCAGTTTGGTTTCTGTTTTCCTTTTTGCCAGCAATAAACCTGAGATTCTTTGAGTTTAATTTTCCGCCTCTGTGAGTCTGCATATTGGGTCAGTTTCCTGCCTGCCTTCACACAGACCATGACACCTGGGTCTAAGGAACCGAGGGTCCATGAGCAGTTGGTGACTCATATTATATTATCTGTTTTTGCTGCACTGTGCTGCAGTTCCTGTGTTTTCATGCTTGTATGTATAGGCAGGTGTATGTGTGTCGGTGTGATAGGCACCTTCATGCCTGGTGGATGTGGCCCTGCCAGGTGGCTGACCACACCTGAAGATCATGCTACGCACCTGCAGCTGATCAGCCTGTAGGAGGAGCTACTTAGGAGTGTGGTGGAGCTCTCTTTGACGGTGGATTGTTGCGTGAGGTTCCACGTCAGTATTCTTAGTGAGATGCCTGCTGTAGAAAAGTGGCTTTATGGTAGTGATGGCCAAATGAAGCTTTCTGAAGCACTGAAGCTTGGATTGAAAAACGGTTCATTACTCGAAGCTTTTCAACACAGTCCTCTCTGGTGACATCTGGTGGCCAAAAATATGAAGAGCAGCTTGAATCCACAAAATAAAACCAACTGCTTCATAATGACTGCCCACTCTACAGAGTGGAATTCTGTCTGATGTTGGGCCACTTTGTGTTGCTTTAAACGTGTATTTTTTGGGGTGACAAAAATGTTGTTTTTCTTTAATACATAATTTTGAGCAGTAAACTCTGCTTGTTTAAACATGCACCATTGTGTGATTTTTCTTTGCTTGTGACTTCTTGATGTTGGTAAATACAATAATTGAAAAATACCACGTTACATATAATATACATATGATAATGTACAACACATTATGGAGTATGTTTCTGCTGTGAGGTCCCGCCTCCATGTACTTATGCAGTTAATCGCTAGACGGGTATTTTTATAAATAATATTATATTTTGGGAAATTTTCCCAGACATATTTTTGACCTGGAGGTAGATTTGATTGTGAACTGGAAAGGGAAAATGCTTATGAACTTGCAAATTAAAAACATGATGCATTTAAAGTAGCCCTTTTCCATTTGTATTTAAGAAGAGAATTTGTTCTAGTGTGCGTTCTAAGTTCTCTTGCCTTAAGGAAAATCCCTTCACATGGCACAGAAGAGGCTGGAGCGCACAGAAACTGGTAGAGATGCAGTTATATGGTCTAACTGGGCCCCACAAACTATCAGCTAATTAAATTGCTGCACATTTTTTGCAGACTAGCAGTTTAAGATTATTTAAAACATAAATTATTTCTTTTTATAACATTAAATGTAAAGAGTCAAATAGAAGTCTTTCTAAAGTTATTTAATGATATTGTAGCGGCTCAGGGCTGTTCGGGGTTCTGTTTGTACAGTTATGTTTTGTGTATGTTGCCATGGTGACGGGTGACGCCCTCTCGCTGCGACGGTGTGTCCTTCCGGGGTCAGAGGGCGCCCTGTGTGTTGGTGTTGTTGCCGCGCTGAGCAGTTAGGTAGCGGCAGTGTGTTTTTCTGCAAAACGGCTGTGCTCCCTGGCTAGCTCACGGGAAGCACGACCAAACGATACCTCCGTCTCCTCCTTGTCTGAGCTCGCCACAATATTTATATTATGAAAAGCAGATTTTTGACATTTTAAGTTTGTCCCGTTGTCAGATAAAATAAACACGCACAAAACAAAAGCAAACAACAAGAACACAAAGCTGGAAAACCCACCCGATTGACCAAAATCAACTCAAAATATTCCCACACAACAGAACCTACTCTATTCCTCGCTGGCTCCAAATCTCTCAGTAGAAATATCAGTGGTTCGCTATCTGTCACCATCAAAACACTCCACAAATCCCGCGAATGATTCGCTTCCTTATAAACCATTGAATCAGATACCGAGGCAGTCAGGTTCTAAATGAAGCATCGGACGTCACTGATCACGTGACTCTGGCCAAACAAATCAAGCTTCGACACACGCACCGGAGCGTCAGCTTCAAGCGGGCCATCACTACTTTATGGCTGTCTCCCCCAGGAGGAGTGTGAAAGGCCAGAGAGAGGAGACAGGGGAGCAAAGAAAAACATGGACTTTTTGGAGACGGCACGACACGGGAGTCAAGGGAGTGCACGGCAGTTTTTTGTGTGAATTATTTACACCACTGTAAATAAATGCACTGTTCATCACAAAGAGTCCAAGGTTTGTGTCTTCATTTCCCACATCCCCAAAGTGTGCCACACAGCCAGTGACAGCCATGGATTTAACACCTTTCCTCTGCTTTTTCCTTACTACATATTTTTGGGGATTTGCTTCTGCTCTCGATGGTAAGCTGAACAGCACAAGTATACGCAAACAAGTTTAGAAAATTATATAGAAAATAATTAATTGAAATATTTTTTTTCAGGTCAAGCTGTGCTTTCTGTAGTATACTGACAGTTGCTCTCATAACTCAAGTAACCGTTCTAAAATAACTTTGTCACTGATGTCTTCAAAAAGGTCATTATAACCAGTGTTGGGAAGGTTACTTTTAAAATGTATTCCGTTACAGAATACAGAATACATGCCCCAAAACGTAACGGCGGTACATGTATTCCGTTACTCCCCAACACTGATTATAACCCAGTAGTTATTAAGTCCAGTAAAACCAAATGTCAAATACGTGCATGATTTGTGCTTCTTCCCTCTCTCCTTCTGTAATGCATTTTTGCTTGATGATGTGAAACAGTTTATTTAAACTTTATATTGTTTTATATTTTATTAAGCACTAGCAGTGTCTGCCTATTATTGTCTTTCTTTTTTACCTCTACTACTTTCGACCTTTATTTACTGGATTGAAAGAAAAAAAAACGAATTTCCTGTTCGGGTTTTTCCCCTTCTGTTAACAAGAAACTTGTGTTGCTTACTTCAGGCTAAGCAGGTATTTTGAGTCACTCCAAGGTAGACTTGACAACTGATATGATGATAATTTAATTTTAAAGGATTATGAACAGTCAGTCATTGCATTTCATTTGTAGATAAACATGGGAAAATGTTGACATTTGAATTAAGAACAACACTAACATGGAGTATAATAGTATAAATGGAGTTAATTATTATACTACTGGTTCTTGGTGGAATGGATATATAAGATTAAAAAAAAGGTTGAGCAGCACCGCCGTGACATTGTACATTTATGGCTCAGAGATATATTTCTTCTGGAAAGAGAACGTTAAACTGTCAAAGCGTCAAAGGCTCATTTGACAGTGACGTGCTTTATATAAATATTTTCTTTCTTTCTTTTCTGTTTGACTTAGACCAAAAACAAGTTGTAGAAGCTGGAGAGAATGCACTACTGAAGTGTTGTGATTCCAGTATCGGTAAAATCGAAAAGTTATCATGGATCAGGAGAGATGTGGGAACAAATCTGCATGTTTTCTTCTACCGAGAAAATCGCCTCTATGAAAACATCCAGCATCCATCCTTTCGTGGCCGAGTGAAGCTGAGTGATCCACAAATTAAAGATGGAAATGTGTCCCTCATTCTCTTCAACACCACCACTAATGACACTGGAACATATGAGTGTTATGTGGTAGGCACTCACGCTGGACGCCGTAAGAGAGCAGTTTCTGAAGCCCAGCATGTAGTGCAGCTGAAAGTTAAATCTATAAGTACGTTTTGGCATCTTTAGCCTAAGTTAGATGAAATCTACACAATGCACCTTTTTTTTCCTTTTTAATAAAGCAAAAGCCATCATACCTTAAAACCATTGTAAGAAGATCAGAAGTCTGTTTATATGATTTTAAATTGGTTTCATTTCTTTGTTTTAAGTATCGTGTCAAGTGTTTTTAATGTAAATTTATTGATCAGTGATGTTACAATTTACAAACAAATTAGAAACTAACACAAACAAATTCCAAAGTTTACTATGATCTTTCACTGCTTCTTCCATTTATTAATTGATAATGTCTGACAGCACCTCACGCATGTTTCTCACCTGCAGGTCAGCCACGAGGACTCACAGAGGATGGATCTGTTGAACTGATGGTTGGTCTGTCAGCTTCTGCTGGGCTTCTTGTTGCTACTGTTGCTGGTTTTGTGATCTACAGAAAATTTGCGAATTCAAATTATCGCTCTCCTTCTGAACAAAAGCCAGTTTCCAGGACTCCCAAGGAAACTGGAAAGATGACAATGGAAGTCCAACCCGAGAGTCCTCTCCTATTAAACAGTTAAATACAGACTGAAGAAGTCACTTGGACGAGAGATGAAACGTTTCTCCTACAAAACGCTACGTCTGAATGAACAGAATCAACTTTTGGAGAGTTAAATATATAAATTTCTGTTTTCAAGTCTCAAAACAGAGTTAAAGCTAATGTGCACTGTTGTTCTCTCAGCCCACTGAGAGGAAAAGCACATCTTTATCAAAAACTCCTGCAACAACCTCTTTTTGTGGATTGTGTGTTTTTATTGTCTACTTTTTTTTTATTTAGGAAAGTGCATGTTAATTACATGTAAAAAAAAATTACATGAATGTAAACATACCAGATTATAGCCAAGGGCTAATTTCCATCTGTTGTCCATAAAACATAAAAAATAAACATAATAATTCATAAAAAATTCATAATTCATTCATAATCTATTTATCCCCTTCGTATATTTTATTTATATTTGTCTCTGTATTTATATGTGTGTGTGTGTGTGTGTGTGTGTGTGTGTGTGTGTGTGTGTGTGTGTGTATATATATATATATATAACATTCTGTAACTGTAACTTCTGTCGGTGCTGTGCTTTTTTGGAAACCGAATTTCCCAGAGGAACCCACCCGAGGGATTAATAAAGTTCTATCTTATCTTATAATAAAAACTCCATCACCAAACTCACACATACACACCATTCTGTTCCCAAATGAAACATTAAAACTGTACAACTCATACATGATCACACACTTGATTTCTCCATAACCAGTTTTTAACCTTTGATTATACAAGCCTTTGTTCTTCTGGTATGCTGTTGCTCGTGTTCATGAAGATCTAATTACACTGGAATCTTGAGAATCTAGTTCCTGACTGATTAGAATTTCAAATGCATATTTAAAAAAGTTCCACTACCATCTCCTTTTATTTCCTCATTCCTTTAGTCTTAAAGTGCGCAAAGTTAAACTCACAATCCAACAAGTGACTTTATCTCACAGTGGGTAAATCCAGGGAATTTCTTGTTATTGTTAACAAGTTAATATGAATTAAAAGAAGGAAAAATCTGCAGCTTCAAATGGACAATGTTTATGACATTTATTCTGCTCTTACCTTGTGTTCTATGAGGCAATAATGTTGACTGACAGGAGGCGTGAACATTGGCAATGTTGGCAGAAAAAACACACAAGCCTTAATTAACACTAAAACAAACACACACACCTGACTATGACTGGAACTTAGTCTTAGTCACGTCTTTCACATTACTAAAGGTAAAGTCACCTCTTTGGTCTTGCAATGGGGATAAATAGAGTCCAGACGAGTACAGAGCTGCACAGATTTATCAGGACTGTGTAACAGTTTATAGACATTACATTGCATAAAGAAAACACTTCACTTTGCTTAACCTGTAAACCATGTGCCAGGTCACATCTATAATCTTTGATATTTTTATAGAAGAGATTTAACTGTCAGCAGTTCACATTTATGTCCCTTTATTTATATGATTTGCGGTGCTAAGGCTTAAGATGTAATGTGTAGGCCTGCTCCTACTGCTCTAGGTCAGTAAATATCAGCTGCAATATGTACATTAGCAGTAAAGTAACACAAAGACTCATATATTACTATCACGGGGGTCTCAGGGACACAGGGAATAAAGCTTATCCCAGCTCTATAAACTAAACAGGTCACAGTTACAAATATGTGTGTCTTTGAATGGTGAGAAGATTAAAGAGAGCACACAGGTGAACTGTCCCTTTAAACGCTCCTGTCGTGTTCACCTCCCGCCCCTTACTTTAGTGTTCCCATTCTTCAAAATTGACCAGCCAGTTTTAACTGCTCTTAAATCAGCACAACAACCAACAAATCTTTTATTCAACATTCTTCATCTGTGAACAATGTCTCAAAGTAGTGTTTAATATTATAATATTAATATGAATTAACTGCAGTAAAAATACAAATGGGCACTGAAAACATATTACAAAACGAATGAATGAAAGTAAATAAAAAACCAAAGACCAAACTCAACATGAAGCCTTGTGTGTGTGTGTGTGTGTGTGTGTGTGTGTGTGTGTGTGTGTGTGTGTGTATCATGCACATGTGTGGCATGTGACAGTCAGGTGAGGGCCTTGCAAACATAGGCATCACATTTGCAGCATCTCAGGCTTGTTTTGTTGTCTCTCGGGGCACAGAGCTCACAGCGCTTCCTTTTCTGCTCGTGTCTGTGTTGGGGGAGAGCAGCCAGGCCAGTGGCTGGGGCTGGGGCTTGCACACTCTTCACCAGACTGGCAGAGGCTGGTGTGCGGGGAATGTGCTGGCGCCGTTGAATAAGAGGAGTCACCAAAGCTTTCCCCAGCTCTGCTAGGAAAAGTCTCTTCCTGAAACTCTTCCCCTGATTCCAGGTTGGGTTGATGGCTGTCCACACCACATATGCGTTGAAAGCAGACACATCAAGGATCTTGTGGAACAGTGCCACAGGCCAACGAGCTGTCATTAGCTTGCAGGTGTATGTGCCAGTAAACTGCAATAAAAGGAACAATAAATAAGAGATTGGGAACATATTGAATCTGTCGTACACAAAATGCTATGATTCACATAAATGAAAGTGAAATGCATGCAGGATCGATGAAACTTTACATTACCTTATCAAGGCAGTCAACAGCTCCTTTGTTCTTCTTGTAGTCCTGGATTATAAGGGGCTTCCTGTCCTCTGTGGTGCTGACCGCGGCGTCTTTGTGTGGCGTGCTCATCGGGATGACATTTCTATTCTCCGTGGGAAAATCCAACACAAGTGTGTGTGTGTGTCAGTGAAAGCACATGTTGATGAGAGTGCCTCTCTTCCTCTACTTTTTCTGCATAATCCATCATACAAAATGTAATCAAATGGAAAAGTTTCTTTTTAAAACTTGTTTTATTAGTTTTAATCTTTTAACTTTATGCATCAAGCAAAAATTTAATTATATGCAACATTCTCTGACTGGAAGAAATTAGTTTAACATTTAAACCTATTTTCTGCACATTCCAGCACATAAAATATTTTTTTTTGTTTACACTCACTCTTTCAAATAGATGCAAGTAAAACACGGCAGAACATAAATAAAGTCAAAGACTCAGCGGTCCTGTTGCTCTATTTTCACCTGTAAAGCAGGAGTAGGGTAGGCAGAGGTGTGCTCTGGTGCAGGTGTGCCGGAGCGGTCAGTGGAAGAATCCGCGAGTTTCTCTGTGAGTTTCCCATTAAACCCTCACGCTGCACGAACGTGGCACTCGCTTACGTCATTGTCATGAGACATTTTCGCAAAAAAATCACGGTTTTAGTAACGCAGTAACTGAGCGTTCCTACGGGAAAGTAACGGTAATCTAATTACCATTTTTGCAATAGTAATCCCTTACTTTACTCGTTACTTGAAAAAAGTAATCAGATTACAGTAACGCGTTAACGCGTTACTGCCCATCTCTGGTTGTCACATGTGGTATTATGCACTTGGAGACTGGTTGTTTTGTCCAGCACAACACACACGCCCTGGTTTTCGTCGGCTCCTCCACTACTGGGGTTCCCCGTGTATACCTGCATATTTCAGGCATAGCTGCTCCTGGCGTCACATGCTACCCAGACCTTTATTCCACTGTGGCGTGGGTGTGGTCTCTGGCCAGCTGCAGAGGAGGGGTGACGCAGTGAGCTCCTGGGGTGGCACAGGGGCGGGGTGAACAGGTGTGCTGGGATCTGACAGTGATTGTGTCTCTTTATATGTTGGCAGTGACAGTCGGAGGAGGGAAGCGGACGTGACAGCAGAGAGAGAGCGGGTGTGTCTGTGTCCCAGTAAAAACCACAGTATTAAATAAAAATTCTGCTGTCATCATATTCGCTCCAGCTTATGTTTCTTGGGTCCAACATTACATCCACATTTCCCTGGATTGCTTAAAATGTACACCTTGAAGGGACAGCGACCTCTGAAAGGAACCAGGCAATCATCAACCGTCACCTCAGGGCCTGGATTGTACATAAGCGCCACTGCTGCACAGTTCAAAAGCAAAAGTGGTTTTTATGGAGAACAGCTACCATCCAAGCTCTCTCAAAAATATCTGCTGAATCATTTTTTTCCTTTAAAACAAGTTTATCATTTAAATTTAAATGATGCCTAAAGAACGTGTAAGTGTCTGAGCACAAACTCTGGATGTTAAAAATGTGATCAGATGAGTCTATTCAGTAGTGCGTTGTCAGCTCGAACCTGTTTTTTTGTTGGGTCTTTTTTTCTTTTTCTCTATAGCTTTGCTCTTAGTGTTTTACAGTTCAATTCAATTGTATTTATACAGCGCCAAATCACAACATCATGTCATCAGGATAACACATCTCATGAAAGACTGAAATATGCTTTAAAGAAAAACTCCAGAGCAGAGATGATTCAGCTGGATCAGAGGGAGTTTCCTCAGCAAGCTGCCTGTGTGTAATTTTTGGCTCACACTTGCTTTCACAAGTTGGATAAATCAGACTGTATCAATTCAGCCACATCTTCCCCTCTTATATGTAAATTGTCAGCAGTGCTGTGACATTTGTGCCACATGTGGCCCAAACAACACTCATTTTCACTCTGTCTGTGGCTATTCGTCGAATTCGGGGACTACAGTGTTATTTTATGTAGCTGTTTCTCTTGTTGACAGTTGTGCCAAAAGTGATTGTCTGTAGTTTTTTATGTGTAATGTCTTTACTTATATTTGTAAATACATGTTAGTGAACAGTTTTTGCAAATTTAAAAATTGCCTATTTTAACATAACATATACCTTTATAAAGCTAGTGTTATATTTTTGTAATTCCTGATATCCTCTTGGCCAGATTACTTCAAAAAATACATTTTTAATTTAAATTAGACTTTTTAACTCGATAAATAAAGGATACATCAGTTTGACAAAAACTGATTGCAGCTTCTGCCTTCTGACAGGAACGTGGTTTGTGGCTCAAAATGACATGATATCATTACTTATATCCATCTGTAATGTGTTTCACGTATTATAGGTCATGTACATTTGTTTAAATATGGGAAATCCTTTTTTGGCATATACTGAAAATCTGTATTTGGTAGACAATGACTTTTTCGGCACAACACTGACGTTTTAAAATGGCGGATTGGATACTTATGAATGAGATGTTCTCATGACTTATCAAGTGATGCCACTGATCAGCCAATCGGTGGCATGCAGTCTGATAAGGTGACATTTTAATACCTTCTCAGATTGTTTGAAACCCCAGCCGAGCAGATACTAAAAAGTACCTGGTACCAGGAACTATGACTCAATGGAAAACCCGAAAAACAGTAGTTGTGATCAGAGCTGTTTTGATTCTTTAAATAACAGGGAAACATGCAGCGGTGTTTCCTTTATGACCTCTATTAGCAGAGTAAACACTGGAGCATCCTTTATGATAAGAGAGCTGTATGAAGGGCAGGGATAGCTCAGTAGGTAGAGTGGTTGCCCCATGATCGGAAGGTCGGGGGTTCGATTCCCCTTAACAGCTACCCTGAGGTACTCCTGAGCAAGGTACCGTCCCTACACACTGCTCCCCGGGCGCCCAATGGCTGCCCACTGCTTCACTGAGTGAATGGGTTAAATGCAGAGAGCAATTTCCCCACGGGGCTCAATAATGTACACACTTTCTTCTTCTGAAAACCTCTCATCATTCCTTCACCTCGTGATGTTTTCCTTCAACGACAAGGAAACATGATGAGCCAGAGACAGAGTTTTAAACTATTTGTTTCTGTCATTCAGCAGAACAGCGAAATAACAGACTCAGAAAATCAATGATGGGGAAATCTGCTGTTGCTCTCAAAGGAAGTCATTTAAATGTTTCGAGTACTCCGAGACTTGACAAGAGAGAGAGATAGAGAGAGAGAGAAGGCCACGCCCAACAGCAGTTTGTTTATCAGTGGAAAGTTTCTAACATTTATTCTGTGATTTCACCCATTTGAGACATTTTAATGACATAAAGATCACTGTGCATGACTTAGATAGATTTAAAGAAGCTTTCCCTTATTAAAGGTCAGAGGTCACAGTCAAGGCCTTGTGTGTTGTCGGTCTGACTGGGCTTCCACCTGCTGGTGATATCCTGTCAAAGCACTTTACAGTGACACTCCACAAACAAAAAAAAGGAAATTGGGTGGTTGTTACAAAAGTCTAACTTTTAATTGGTACAAAATAATTTTACGTTTCTCTGATGAACGTAATTAAATCATGCAGGATTTGTATGAAATTTAACAACTTCATTTATTCTTGTTCAGATGACATGATACAATCTAGTAAGAGTGGTTAGTTGCCCGGACTCACAAAATTCACAAGATCACACAAGATTTCAAACAACAGGAAAAACACTGGAGTTATAAGAGGCAGACAACTATGCACGCATCACATGTATGCTGTTGCTATTTATTGTGGTTTAACCTCTCAAGGACAAAAAATGCTGCATCAAACCTTGCAATCATAGTTTTAATACTTTTGCGACACATATACTGGCAGCTCGGTGGTGCAGTGGTTAGCACTGTTACCTCACAGCAAGAAGTAGGAGAAGGAGTTCAAATCCACAATTGGGCAGTGGGTTCCATCTGGTTTGCAGTTATTACGCCTAGGTTAATATGTCATTCTAAACTAATTTTAATGTTTTTTTCTCTGTATGTGTTAGCCCTGTCATAGACTGGCGATCTGTCCAGGGTGTACCCTTCCACTTACCCTATCACATCTGGGATAGGCCCCAGCTCCCCCACAACGCCGATGAAGATAAGAGAGTGGAGTGAAAGTTGTTATAAATCTATTACGTTTTAAGTTAACTAGACTGTTGAAGATTATGTAATATGAAGACAACATATAGTACTTAAGGGACTAAGTACTATTGGGGTAAAAGTTATTGTATAGTGTTGGAATAAAGTGACAAAATTGCGAAGGATTTAAATATTCCAAGAGCTCCACTTATTTCATCTAAATATGTTTCAATCACGTTTTATCAGCACAAAAGGTTTATTGAATATGAATAGTTGTGTTGTTTTAACTCAGTTGTTTAAGTTTCTGTCAAAGCAAAACATTTTTGTGCAACCAATGTCCACTATTCAGTTAAATACAGGGAGTGCAGAATTATTAGGCAAATGAGTATTTTGTCCACATCATCCTCTTCATGCATGTTGTCTTACTCTAAGCTGTATAGGCTCCAAAGCCTACTACCAATTAAGCATATTAGGTGATGTGCATCTCTGTAATGAGAAGGGGTGTGGTCTAATGACATCAACACCTATATCAGGTGTGCATAATTATTAGGCAAAATGGGTCAAAAGAAGGAAAAGTCAAAAATAGTGAGATATCTTGCAGAGGGATGCAGCAGTCTCAAAATTGCAAAGCTTCTGAAGCGTGATCATCGAACAATCAAGCGTTTCATTCAAAATAGTCAACAGGGTCGCAAGAAGCGTGTGGAAAAACCAAGGCGCCAAATAACTGCCCATGAACTGAGAAAAGTCAAGCGTGCAGCTGCCAAGATGCCACTTGCCACCAGTTTGGCCATATTTCAGAGCTGCAACATCACTGGAGTGCCCAAAAGCACAAGGTGTGCAATACTCAGAGACATGGCCAAGGTAAGAAAGGCTGAAAGACGACCACCACTGAACAAGACACACAAGCTGAAACGTCAAGACTGGGCCAAGAAATATCTCAAGACTGGTTTTTCTAAGGTTTTATGGACTGATGAAATGAGAGTGAGTCTTGATGGGCCAGATGGATGGGCCCGTGGCTGGATTGGTAAAGGGCAGAGAGCTCCAGTCCGACTCAGACGCCAGCAAGGTGGAGGTGGAGTACTGGTTTGGGCTGGTATCATCAAAGATGAGCTTGTGGGGCCTTTTCGGGTTGAGGATGGAGTCAAGCTCAACTCCCAGTCCTACTGCCAGTTTCTGGAAGACACCTTCTTCAAGCAGTGGTACAGGAAGAAGTCTGCATCCTTCAAGAAAAACATGATTTTCATGCAGGACAATGCTCCATCACACGCGTCCAAGTACTCCACAGCGTGGCTGGCAAGAAAGGGTATAAAAGAAGAAAAACTAATGACATGGCCACCTTGTTCACCTGATCTGAACCCCATTGAGAACCTGTGGTCCATCATCAAATGTGAGATTTGGGAAAACAGTACACCTCTCTGAACAGTGTCTGGGAGGCTGTGGTTGCTGCTGCACGCAATGTTGATGGTGAACAGATCAAAACACTGACAGAATCCATGGATGGCAGGCTTTTGAGTGTCCTTGCAAAGAAAGGTGGCTATATTGGTCGCTGATTTGTTTTTGTTTTGTTTTTGAATGTCAGAAATGTATATTTGTGAATGTGGAGATGTTATATTGGTTTCACTGGTAAAAATAAATCATTGAAATGGGTATATATTTGTTTTTTGTTGAGTTGCCTAATAATTATGCACAGTAATAGTCACCTGCACACACAGATATCCCCCTAAAATAGCTAAAACTAAAAACAAACTAAAAACTACTTCCAAGAACATTCAGCTTTGATATTAATGAGTTTTTTGGGTTCATTGAGAACATGGTTGTTGTTCAATAATAAAATTATTCCTCAAAAATACAACTTGCCTAATAATTCTGCACTCCCTGTAAATCCTACACGTTCTTTGAACAACATTGCTTTTATTTTCACAGACTGTACACAAAAATGAAACAAACATGAAGGCAACAAAGAACCAAAAACTAGAGACAAAAGTAATTAAAACTCAGAGGTTTTGAAAAATGAAATATAATAATCCTTTAATTCCAAAGAAGTGTTTTGGATTTTGTATGTGTTTTGTCTCTAGGGGCCACCGTAATGACCATATGCACAGAGCATGTACAAGAATTTAAATTTGCAATGCTCCCATGGCCCTCAGTGTATGAACAACAATGAAGAACTTAAAGATAAAAAGATCAAAATAAATGGTTTGGTATGGCTGTGGGGCAGGTGGTTCAGAGGGAAGAGGTGAATGCAGGTCTGGAGTTTTTGTGTGTGAGAGTCTCGAGAGGGACAGAGCAGGGATAGCCTAAAGGCCAGAGAGGGGAGGTGCATTTCACCATAGGTCTTGAATGCAGCTATGGACGAGTGCGCCGGACAACAGCAGCATGTGGAGCAGCTTTAAAGGTATGAAAAGTGATTAGATTTATTTTAAGTTTCTTATATCTATGTCTTAAGGTTTCTGTTGAATAGGAAAAGTACACCAAAAATCTAAATTTCAGCATTTTCTGTCTGAATGTAAAAAGTTATTTCACAATGATGCTAATATTGGTTAGCTAGTTGATAATTTGGAAATATGTTTTAGCCAAGTAGCCCGAATAAGCAAACCACATATAAATTAGACATTCAGAACTGACTTAGCTTAAAAATCAAGATACGTTTGATCAAACTTGGTCTTTGACAACCAAAGTTTCAATATTTTAGGGGATTTCAACTTTCTATGCTTTTATGATTTTAAAATAAAAAAGTTTATTAGCAGCCTTAGGTTTTTCATGTGCAAGCTAGGAATGAGTATTAGTTTGTTGATTAAGAGGTGCTAATCAAAAAGAAAAAACTAGCCTAACTTCACATACAGGTCTATTATGATATTTGTTTTATTTATTTATTATGTCACCCATATGTCACAAAAATTTGATTTGCAAAATACAGATTCCTCAAGCGATGAGAGTGAATCAGCGGCTGCTTAATATGGACATTAAACAATAAGAGATCCAACATGTCCTCTTATCTGGACCGACAGCACTGATCACAGTGAGGATTACAGAGTCTGTTACACATACTAGTCGTTCTGTGGTGAAGGAAATGTGTCTCTATTAGAAGGACCAGACCTCAGACCTCATACTTCCATTCTTCTTGTTATCTCCAAACACCTTCTTGTCCCATTTACGTCTCTGTTCTAGTGTTCATGTCCCACCCTCTCTCTCTTTGCTCGTTTGTCACTTTGTCACGTCTCATTGCAACCAGGGAGATCTGCCTGACCCAGGATCAGACACTGAACCTCAGCCTGAGGCAAGGGTGGGCAACTCCAGGCCTCGAGGGCTGGTGTCCTGCAGGTTTTAGATCTTAACCTGGGTCAACACACCTGAATCACATGATTAGTTCATTCCCAGGCCTCTGGAGAACTTCAAGAAATGTTGAAGAGGTCATTTAGCCATTTAAATCATCTGTGTTTAATCAAGGACACACATAAAACCTGCAGGACACCGTCCCTCAAGGCCTGGATTTGCCCACCCCTGGCTGAGGTGTAGATAGTTGTTTACCATTCATTCAATTGAATTTGATTTATAGAGCACCAAATCATCACAGCTGTTGCCTCTCATCTTCTATCAATAAAGTTATGTTTTATATTCACTCTCATGTTGTTTACCTTTTACATTAGAGCAACCAAATCTATATTAAAAATACTGCAAACTTACTGAAGCTGCATGTATGACCATGTTTTTCTGCACTTGTGCACAATGGTACCTCTGTCGCTCTCTCTCACAAACAAGAACACACACACAGACACACACACAGCCTTTATCTTAAACGGTGCAATATAATAAATATAATTATCACATGTTTAGTCATTACCACAAACATAAATTATTTTTTTCTTTGATCGGAGGATCAATCAGTGAAAGAGATGCGCTACCGTAAACCTCAGTGTAGAAGCGCAAGGAAAATTAACCCGCAGCTGCCATCACCTGACCACATGTAAGTCACGTGTGTGGAGGCTCAAATGCAGCAATGCGTAGCTGTAGTGTCTCCGTGATGTACGAACATATATAAAGAGGATTGGATCCCCGCAAAATGCGCATGTCAGTGTTCGTGTTGGAGTTTAACTTGTGACGTAGAGCTCGTTACCATGGAGCCTGCCGACAGAAGAAGGGGTTCCCCTCTATGGCAGCACTTTGAGCTGATCTCTCCCAATAAGGTACTCCATACAATATACCTCCATCCTTCGTGCATCCTTCGTGCATCCTTCCTCCATCCTTCCTCCATCCTTCCTGCATCCTTTATCCATCTATACTCTTTCTATCCTCCATCTGTCTGTTCTGCTGATCCGTATCAGCGTCACGTGACCACAGTCTTTGCTCCATGTTAGAAACACTGGAGCGGAGTCACCATAATCATCTCATTTTCTGCTGGATTTATTTAAATGTTTATTGAAACCATAGCGACACATTTTTGATCTCAGCATCTCTCGCCCTTTAAACACGTTAAAATGACTGAATCTCACAAAATGATACGTAGCCATTTTTGTTTCCATGGCAACAGCTGAGCAGCATCTTCACCACCAGGTGGAGCACCAGTCTGATCATAGGCTGGAGGAAACATGGTGGATGATCACCTGAGCTGTACTCAGCTTCTGATAAACAATCAAATCAGATACAGAAAACAGGATTAATATTCATGAATGACAACAAGGGAAATGATGACATCATAACAGAAACGCAAACAAGACGTACATGAGTATAAAACATGCCAGACTGAAGATGAGACGTCAACAGCATCGCAAACATTAACTTTTAAAGCTTCCATGTGGTTTTACATTTCTTCCATGAAAACAGGAAGTGCCGCTTTTCATTTGAAGACTCACATTTATGGACGTGGACGTGGAAAAGTATAAATCTGGGAGCTTTGTTTGGACATGAAGTTGGTAATGTGTCTGTGTGACAGCTGTGTGGAAGCATGAGAGCAACGTTTGCGGGAAAATCCACAGACTGTACCACTCGGACGTGTTTCAAGGAGGTTTTTCACAATAAAATCAAAGCATCGGTTTAAATAAAACCTCCTTCACCTAGTAAGGAAACATTTTGTGGACACGATTTATTTCCATTTAACAAAGTTAGTTCAGTGAGAGATGGTAGGAGGAGCAGAGGTCAGCTCATGGTGACAGAGGTCAAACAGATGTGAGGAGGAACAGCACACACAGCACTGGTGTGTTTCATCTCCACACATAGACAAACCACAGCAACACTGACTCCACTCTCAGCCTCCCAGTGACCATGAGCTTACCCGTGTCACCGGTGCCAGCCTCTGTGGAGCCCAGTGTGTCATATGATGATGATACAGGACATTTTCCACACCCAGCTCCACGCTGAGTCCTGGCTTCAGTGGGTGAGTCCATCCAGCAGAGACGTGGAGACACAAAGACTGAGAACGGCTGGACAGGTTCAGGTGTTACACTTCAGTTCAGTGTTCATGAACGCAGGTTCATTGTTGTGCACTAGAACCTGATGTAGAAGTTACAGCATGCAAGCACACGGTGATGGGGCCGAGGAGCAGCTCTTTACTGACATCTAGTGGTTCTACATCTTTTTCCTGGTTAATAAAGTTCAGCTTTCTTCTCCTGCAGATCATTTGACAAATCTTTTGCTGTCCCCATGACTCGGGAGCCAAAAACGTCGGTGCAGCACTGGACCTGCAGCGTCTGTCTGAAGGCCTGAAACTCCTCCCACGCTGATCACAGGTGAGCATGGTGACCTTCAGTAAGGTAAACCTGTGGTTGTTTCTGTCCAACACAGCTGTAGGGCAGTAAAGAACGTCACCCAACCTCCACCAGAGAGAAAGAAAAATGTCTGTATCACGATTCATATTCTGTGAGAGTAATCACAGATCCCTGTGGGGTGTTTGAACACTCGTACACACTTCCAGCTGCACTGTGGAGGTGCAGTGATTGGAGTGTACCCGTGGGGATCTGTGATTTTGAAGGCTAGGACGTGTTTCAGCCTCTGCTGTCGTTGATGTCACAGAATAGTTAAATCCTTCCTGTTTCATGGGATCGTCCTTGTCTTCTGACAGCAAGCAGAAACATGGCTGTGGTATAGTTTTGTCATGTTGACGTCTTGTCACGATGTGAGCGTTTCATTTTATGACCAGTCCTGATGGACTGTGATTAGTGAAACTGGAGACTTGCTCCGCCTTCCACCTCTTCCATCATTTTCCTGTTTGTTATCCCAGTGTGTGTGTGCTTTGATGTGGATATATCGTCAACGTGTCCTTTAATGACGTGACTGTGTGGCTGCTGTTGCTCTGTCTCTCGTTTCTCTGGATCAGCTTTGTTTTCTCAGTCTGGAGGAAATGGGTGTAATACTCATGCCTACTCTAGGCCCCTCCCACAGGATAGACAGATTGACTGTGGCATCATCATGTGATAAAACCCATTCTGTTAAATCTTTCTGTACTTCCTGTTTAGTGACCTCATCATTTAGCACAGCCTCATTAAATCTGCAGTATTTAGATAGTTTACTCGTCCTGTCCTCACTGCCAAAGATACTGGTTTGTGTCCACACACAGTGGTGGGTTCTTTATTACAGTCACTGGTCCTATATAGTTTTTTACCAGGTGGTGTTGAAGAGCTCCCATGGACACGGGACATGAAGGTGACGTTAGTGGCCCAGTTCTGCTGGGAGCCGCTCCACAGTCTGTCTGAGAGCACAGCTGAAGTTAAATATACACAATATAAAAGTTTAAGACGTTTTTGTTTAAGCTCCCTCTTCTCACATGTTCTGTCTTCGCATCCAGCTGTTGGGTCCGCGTCTCGGTGCAGGAGATATCTGATCGTGCTTTCGTCTTTGTTGTTGACTTTGTTGTTGGTCTGTTCGTGCCCCTCTCAGCTTTCTGTCCTTATCTTTTCTCTCAAACTGATTTTCCACATATGCAGCCCGTTATGATCCAAAGCTGTCCAGCGGGAAAATCACAGTCCTTGACAGGCCAATTCTGGCCCCCGAGCCTTATGTTTGACAGCCCTGCTCTAGAGGATGCTGACACTGTAAAAACATTTAGTGTTGCAGTTTTCACTGAAGGCCAGCATATCAGGAATGGAGCTGGGCTTTTGTTGGCTCCTGAGAAGAAGAGCAAAGACAAACACATCTTCTCTTCCTCCTGAATAAACAGGAAACAGGAAAATCCTCCACTACAAATCAGAGTCAGTGGAGCATCGCTGCAGTTAGAACTGCTTCATTTATGCACAGGCAGGTGGAGGTTTTCCTGCTTCAGCTGCTGCTGGAGCTTCAACAGATGTGGTGATGGAGCAGAGGGTAGCTGATTACTGGCTGCATCTATAATAAGCACTGTTTGAATCAGACCCACAGCTGGGTTTCTGAACCTCACACTGCTGAGTGCCTCACTTGAACAGTGGACATTCATTTATAAGGAGCTCTATGAGCAAAAAAGGAATATAAAAGTAATATAAGGAGAAAAGCAGCACTAAGACACTTCACTGTAGCTTTGTGGAGCTCTTACACACAGTGTGTGTGTTCTAGTCCACATCACAATAAGACACTTACTGAGAAACAGCTAGTGCTGAAGACGCTGCAGCCCAGAGGTTGGAGGAACAGACAGTGACACACAGACATGAATCAAGAATCGGTTGCAGTGCGAGAAACAACACAGTGGCAGAAATAGAATATATGTTATTTATTTATTTTAGTATATATGTTATATACATGTCGATTCATCTGCCCATGGATACAGAATACAATTAGAAAATATGAAATATCAATGATTATGAGTGGGGTGAGTGCAAAATCCAGGTAGGACATGATGTGCAAAGAATCCAGAGTGCAACCTTTTCACATAAATAAATAAGTGTGTTATTGTAAGTGTGTTATTGTAAGACGTTAGCAGAGCAGTGATCGGTGTGATTCTGTGGACAGGTGTGCTTCATCCACACCTGAGCTGAGATCAGGAGTATCTGTACTTGGTTTGACTCTGTGGGAGATCTATGCATTTTCTTCTGCTTATCCAGCTCAGGGTTACAGGAGGCTGGAGCCAGAGTACACCCTGGCCAGGTCACCAGCTTATCACAGGGTAACATTTGCAGTGACACCTGCAGAATCACCGGGTGACCTAACCCCACTAACTGCATGTCTGTGGACTGTGGGAGGAAGCCTCCAAACACAGAGAACCCAGAGAGAACATGCAGACTCCACACAGGAAGGCCAGGTGGGGGATTCAAACCCTGCTGTGAGGCAACAGAGCTAATTACTGCACCACCGTACTGCCTCTGGCTGGGTTGTAGCACATCTAATACTTACCTCACTCAGGGACATGAAAACAATTCATACACAGCCTTCATGCTTTTGTTGATGTTCTGTCTCTTTTAAAATGAAAAAAACATAACACAAAAGACTTCATTGTGTGTAACTTATCAGATAATTATTCCCCCTTCTGTGATTTAAGCTGTTCCTGCTTCTGCTGCTTTTATAAAAAAAAAAAAGCAAATCAGACTTGGAGGAAAAGAAACAAAACAGAAGCATAAGTGGGCTACCAGCATTGGTGTCTCCATTAAAACATGATTCACCATGGCAACAGAGTCCTCTTGACTCAGAAGATACTGAAATTTGTTTTTAATGGATTTATTTTTGGTTTGTTTGAGACGGTCTGTGTGTTTGTGTGTGTTTGTGAGCGCAGATACAGAGAGTAATGGGTTTGCGAGGATACCGTTTAAATCACTTACTGAGAACAAACAAAGTCTTTTCTTTGAAAGTTTTGAAGATAAATTCAAACACGGGGACGGATGATATTTATAAGTGCTTTATGAAACCCGTCCTCATCATAGCAATCATATGTTTCCATCATCATGATGGCACGTTGTTTTAGAGCACAGTCAGCACGTGGCCTGTTGGCTCATATTCTAGTGATGTGCGGATCGATCCTGAAATATCGATTCCTCCGATACCAGTCATTTATGTTCTAGAATCGATTCTCACATTAAAATATCAATATTTTAGTAATTTAGGGTATATTTGTAGTTTATCAGTGGAAAGAAACTATAACATTCAGATTGTCTACATTGGAAGCAACTACTTCCTCTTCCGCCTTTCATAGTCATGTGTGAAATACGGCTGTATAAATGTGTCGCAGACCCTTTGCGTGCGCACTCACAACAATGGCTGAGCGTGGAGTCATTTTACATCCACAAACGACGTGGTTTGTGATACATGTGGCAAGACCACTAACCTCGTCAAACACCTCAGAGTAAATCATATCACAGAATATGACGAGGATATGTTGAGGTGAACTGAAGAGGAGGAGAGAGTCAGGTGCTGCTAGGGCGAGACAGACGTCTCTCACAGAGTCCTTCAGTGCTGCAGGCAGGCAAGGTGTTCAAATAGCGCATAACTTCAGTTTTTTTTTATTTCTATATATGATGAACTCTGCATTATTAAGTGATAAGAACAAGTAATCTGATGTCTTATAATCACTATGACGCTATAATTTGAGATACAATAAAAGATACAATGAATAAAATAAGCTTTTGTACAAAGTATCGGTATCGGATCAGTATCGTCGATACCACCCTGAATATTACTTGGTATTGGATCGGAAAGGAAATCGCACATCACTATCATGTTCTACATCATTGTGTGTCGCTGTGATTGTCACGTTCATGTGATATGACTTTCACCTGCTGGCAGGTAGAACAAATACTAACTGACTTCCTAAAGTCATATGAGTGGGTTTGTTTGTTTGTTTGTTTTTTCTTTTTTTCACAAAAAGTAGTGAGAAACAAGTCTGGGCATGCATGACGCTGTTTGTGCCCGTTCAGTCATGACTTAGCATCTAAGGCAGGGATGTCCAACATATGGCCAGCGGGCCACATCCGGTCCTGATACACTTTTATATGTCAGTTATTAATGACCTGAGCAAATGTGGGAGCTGAATGTTCAGCTCTGCTGATCTCCATGCAAACAGGGGTGGAACCATAAAGCCAATCACATGCAAAGACAGACTGTCATACCATGGTTGGGTACAGGCCGGGTACACAGAGAGACGGAAGCCGATTTAAATACAAGAGTGTCAGGAAAATGTAAAATGAGCAGCGTTCGACTAATAATTGAATATTAGATCAAACAAAGTGAATACAAAGTGTGTTTGAATGGCAGAGATGCAGAAATGTGAGCATGTAACACAGAGCAACAGCATACATGCAAACCCTCCTGAATCTTTTCCAGGAGAATCTCGAATTTCAGTGCCCCTCCTGAAAATCTCCCAGAGCCACCATTCTCCTGAATTTCTGCTGATTTTCCACCCGGACAACAAAAATGAAAACCATATCCCAGAACCAAAACCCAGCAAATTCCAGTTTCCAACAATGGCGGCAGCTATTTAGTTTTAAGATTACTCCTATTACTCTTTCTGGGTCACAAAATAAACTTTTAGCATATTTTCAGGTGAGAATAAACTTCAAATATCTGAGCCGGCAAGAATAGCAAACTCCCGGCACATCGTTTTCAAACCCCTGCGGTCTTTCGCTACTCAGGTTAAACATGATATTTAAGTAACTCGATAACCTAAAAATTTTATTGTTGGACTTTTTCAGTGTTTTATTTGTTCCTGAGTAAATTGGTTTTGCTGAGATTAAAGTTATTAGATTAGATGAGATTAAATAAAAACTTTATTAATCCCTCGGGAGGATTCCTCCAGGGTTGTGACACTGCTGAAAAAAACGTCAAACAGAAAACTGATTAAACAGAAGTGTGAGACGGTCAAGAATTTACGCCAGCGTCCGGTTATATTTAGATAGCAAGGAGCAGACGGCAGAGTTTCACTCCACTGAGAGAGCCCGTGACGTAATTCTGAACGCTAGACCATCACAGTCGCTCACTTACGGCCTACCCGCCTTTCGGAGGACTTGGCCCACTTAGACCACGAAGGCCGGGTCCTTAGGTCGATGCAGCCTCTGAATTTGGACAGTAATAAAAGTGACATTTAACTTACTTTAAATAAATAATTTTAAATAAATAAACACTGTAAAATTCAAGTTTTTTGTATATGTGTATGTAATCCCCCCTTTTGAACGTCTCCCTAATTCTGAGGCTTCAAGGTTGGCAAGTATGAGCAACAGCTCAGTCTGAGTCTAAACGAGTCTCACAGGCTTGCTGTGCGTTTAAAGCTGTAAGAATTACAAATTACAATTATAAGTTATCATTCTTAACTTGTTTGATCCGCTGGTCACCACAGACAAACACAAGCAGACATTTTGGATTTTTACTGTATTATCATAGTTTTAAAGCTTTTCCTGCAGATACAAACCTCCCTTATGAACATTTATACTACACAAAGTCATTCAGCAATAAACAATTGAAGACAGAAAAGTTTGTTTTTCACTTTCTACTATAGAAATTTCAGTTTTTTGTGATGATTGATGAGCTATCAGAACTTTTTCTATCATTTTATTTCTTACAGTTTAAGGAGTCGTGCTGACAGGTTTCTGTTGTTGTCACAGAGCTTTTTCTTCATCATATAGAAAAACACTTAAATATGTGACTCCTTCACAGTGACAGGATGTTTCAGTGGTCCGGCCCAACTAAAGTCATGTGGTCCCCCATGTAAATTCAGGCTGTTTCTCAATCCTGTCTTTAAGTGATGATGTATGAACCCTGCTTCCAGGTCCAAATTACTCTGCGTTTAATAAGGCTGTTGTGTTTTTAACATTTTTTAATGCTTTGTATCTTGTTCTATTTAATCTCAACAAGTCCCTAAAAAAAGTCAGTGATCACTGTGGGCCTCTCTCGGTTTTTATGATCACTGCTCATTTTAAAGCTTGGTTTTTAAAACCTCACAATGTATCTATATGCAGCAGTATATTAATAACTAACCTCATATCATGGATGCATTGTCTCAGTTGTTCTCGTGGACTTGTGATACGTCATCAGTCATCAATTCAAAGTACGCATCAAGCCAAGCCCAAGTATGCTCAAAATTCCCAGATGTGTTCTCGCTCCACTTTATCGAGCAATAAAGTGGAGTCCACAGCTACTGTGAACTTGGTGCAGCTAAATCTAACTCAAAAGTGGCAATGGCAATTTTATTTGTTCCTGAGTAAATCGGTTTGGTGAAGACTAAAGTTAAGCTTGAATTCTTACTTGGAGAGTGGTCACTGTATTTTGAATTACACCCATCATATCCCCTGATGTAAAATGTTCTGTTCTTATTTAAACAGCTGGATCAGAATTACATCTAAGATGACAAATAATTAAATTCAGCAAAAACAGCATGTTAATGCATGGAGATCCTGAAGGCTGCTCCAAAAATGATCCGATTATATTTTAAACATTTGTTCAATTCTCTTCCAAACCCCAGCAGCTGTGTATTGTAAGTTTTAGTGTCTACTAAAATACAAATAAAAGTGTTCTAACATCTCACCTGTTTGTTTTTATTCAGACATACATGTGTACTATTTTATTAATAGAGACATTAGCCTCGTTTCTGTCATGTAGTGGTTGTGCTGAAGCTTATTAGACATTATGAAACTGATGATATGTAAAATTGATTTTTGCCAAAGTGCTTAAGATACTTTTTTAATTATATATTTTTTAATCTACTACATTTGTAATTTCTATTGCAAATATTAAGCACAGTTAAATTAAGAGGGGATGGCAGTGAAAACTCTGGAGCTGTGTTGTCACCATAGAAATTGTAGAGTGATCTGCTGCTTTCTGTGGAATTCTGGACTCCCGTGTGAACTTACAAAGTCCGTACTCGCGAACAGCAGAGGCTGGTGAGCAATGTTCCCTCTAAGGTGCGCACGTGCGCAATTGCGCACTGCTGGCACGGTCTCTGCGCACAGAAAATCTGTGTTGCGAACACAAAAAAAATCTAACCTAAATTGAAATTAAAATGAATACGTCAACAATTCTGTTTTGCAGTGTTAGTCAGTAAGTGACTGGCTGCTCCCGTATGGGATTAGAACGATCCCACGTTATCCCATAGTCCAGCGATTCACATTCGTATACGCAGCCAATCGATGTCGTTGACAGGCTATGACAGCGTCCTTATGTGCCGACACCGGAGCTGATGTGGAGTGAAGCCACGTTAATGACAACGTGGACAACCATTGGAGATGTGAGCAGGACAGACGAAACAATTGATGGAAAAAGTGTGGACTTTATACCAGTTTTTAAATTGTGTTGATAGGCCACGTAAAACCAGAGTTGTGATTTTAAAAAAAGAATGCAATGTTTGGTTTCCTTGCTGAATACTATCGTTGTTTATATTTACTGCGGGAAGAAACGGTAAAAACTGCGTTTTATAAGAAAAAAGCCTCGAAAGCGCTCTCCACCTGTGAGCAAAAACAAACCCCCCCACCCCCTCTCTCTTTCCTATTCGTCCAAAAAAGTACCATGTCGACCAATCAAAAAATGATATGGTAACGTGGCATCTAGTTGTTAAGAAACGGGGGGAAATTTTAGGAGTGACGGCGGTGCTTTGAGATGTGAGAGATTTGAGACGTGTAGCGCAAATCTTGTGTAGTTAGTGTGTAGTGTAGTCAGTAGATTTGTTGTGTGTGTCAGAGCAATGAGGCGACTGCTGAACGTTACAGGTGTTACAGCAGTGCTACATCTCCTGTTGTCAGGCCTGCAGGTATCAGGCTGTTGTTCTCCTTTATCTCATAGTGGACAGAAATTATTTTTTGGAGTGGCACAAATAATTTGTGTGGCATCAGATTTGATGCAGAACAGCTGATTGTTCTGTAAATAGTTTGAAATGTTTATTTAAAAATGCATTGGCTGCATTTAAAAAAAAATAGCTGCAAAAAACTTTGTTGTTTGCCAAACTGAGTTACTTTTTTGAGGAGTAACTATATAATTATTTGCCCAACATTGGTCATTATATACTGTATTTTGCAGACAGAGAGTTACAGGACTCTCTCCCAGACCACAGACGCATAATACAAGTCAGAGCTGTATATATAAAAAAAGAAAAGAAAAAAGAAAAAGAAAGTTGTGTTTTCGAAATTGGAGTTCAAGTCATTTTTACTTCCAATAGCGTTAACATACTACACAGGCCAATGGCTGGATTTTTTTTTTACATTTTCATTGTAAGTGGGCTAAAGCAGTTTAAAAGTAGTCTAACATAAATGTAAATGCTGTAATTTGATTATTTTAATAAACCATGAAACTTGGATGGATTTGATGCTGGCGTGACCACAGTGCACACGTCTGATGTTGCTCACAGTGGTCCAAGGGATCGCTCAGGGAGTTTGTGTGTTCACTCAGAAACATGAAAAATTAGAGGGAACATTGCTGGTGGGTGGGGCTGCTGCAGTGACCTCATTCACCCCTTCACTGTTACCTACAAGTTACACATTGAAAGTCTTGGGGGGTTGGGGAAAGGAGTTGATCACTCAAGGGTGCCCCCCTCAATTTTACCAGCGCTCCAATTTTGTTCGCATCATATTTTAGTATAGTTTCTGAATTGAGGAGAATAAAAACATATTTAACATTCGATGTAGCTGCATTGTTGAGTAGAAAGCACAGATTAAATAAAGATGTTTAAATTTAGAATAGAATAGAATAATTGCCATTATTGTCACTATACAGTTGTACAATGAGATACAGTTTTAAATTTAATTTTGGAACTTTTTTAATTTAAGAATATCTGAGCAGATGGTGCAAACAGCAAACACCTGCTGCTGAAGACACTGCAGTCCACAGGTTGGAGGAACAGACAGTGACACACAGACAGGTCGGCTGCAGTAACACTTTAATACAGAACACTATCAACAGTAATTCCATCACATGGTCACAGAGTTATCACAGTACAGTCACAGGAACACGGTTACAACATGACAGTAGCTCCTGAGCCAGGCTCCCTGCATCATCTTGAGAAATAAAAGCAAACCATAAAATGATGCTGGAACAGACAGCACTGATGCTTTTGTCTGTCATGTGCCAGTCTCTTTGGATTTCACACTGCTGAGTTTAAAGACATATGAAATGAGCCTCCACCCTTTGCTTCTCCCTGAGCTCAGCTCACATCAGTCGTTAGGCCAGTGTAGCACCTGACTGCATGTTTGAGGCTGAACGTTTTTTTCCTGTTAGTGATTCCATATTCAGTCACATTCCTGCTGTGTGTGCATGTCTGTCTCTGTAACAGTGACATTTGTGTCCCTGCAGTGCTGATAAATCAGGATGCTTAACCCTTTAAAACCGGTCGGAGCGGGCACGCTCCGTTTTGCATAACTATTTTTAAATCCCGGTAGCACTGCAACCACAGAAGCTAGCGCCATAATTTTTTTTGCATATGAAACCGGAGGAGTTGTGCTTACATCTTATGCCATCAGCTTGTCCTAGGTCACAGTTTCCTTCCACATATAGCTTTGCAAAAACGGCATAAAAAGCACTTGCAGCAACAAAAACATGATATTCCAGAAACACGCTTTGCCGATCCGATCAGCTGTTTGTAACACTTCCTACATCCATCAGCGTGGACTATCGCATGTCCGCCATGACCTGCCCGAAACAGGAAGTGACGTCATCAGGGCCTTTTTAAAAGTTATGTTTGACTTTATGACTTTCTGTGTCATTTCTGTGATGCTTAGGACTCATATTGCACTGCTGGAAATAGTTTATTTTGATGCACATGCTGGGGTTTTTTTTGCAAATTTGCATTATAATATTTATTTTCGTTTTTCCTGCAGTATATAAAAATTGGTGTATTTAAAAAATAAAACTATGAAGACACTCAAAATACATTTCCTGTGGTGGGAAACTATTTTGTGCAACTTTTTTGTATTTACAGTTTTGAGGGATAAGCCTCTTAAATTTCTCTAACTAGAAATATATGTTAAAAAAACAAAAACGATTTTAAATTTTTTTGTAGTTTATTGCACTTTTTTGCAATTTATGTAATTACCATGCACTTAATGCAGACATATTATTAAAATATGTCTGCATTAATGTATATCAACTTGAAATGCTCCCAATAATGGCACTACAGCATGTAAAAATATAATATAAGCTCTGGTGGACTTCTTCTATGGTACGTCTTAAAGGGTTAAGGAGCCGAAGTCAGCGGCAGCAGAAACAGATGGAGCAGCTCAGTCTCACTGTTACTGTCACAATATTCAACTTTAAGGACACTTTCTGCAGACCTGAGGGAAATCCCAGAGATAACACTGTGTCAGGCTGCACACAAGCGAATATGCATGAATAAGGCAGCTTTTTAAAAAGGCTTTTCTACAGTAAAGAACAGACGGTGACTTATCCAGAGGGACATCATCATTAGACCTGCTCAGTCTGCAGGTTTGCTCACAAACAAGTCAACACTTTAGAACTTTCTGGGGTGTTGGTTGATTTTCTTTCTCTCTCCATTAAAAAAAACTGCCAACAGCAATTAAACTTTAGACTAATTCATGATGGTAATTATGTCCTCGTGTGTAATTTTCAGACTTGGGAAAATTATGATGCAGTTAGAGAAAAAAAAATAAGAGAAAAACAAGGCTAAAAACATCCATTCGTGCAGGGATTACCATAGCAACAGAGTCATTTTCTTCTGACAACACTCATGTGTTAAGTATCAGCAGCGACACACAGACAGAAAGTATTAACACTTTAGTTTGAAAATAGATTCTTTGGTTTGTTTTGCATGTGTGTGTGTGTGTGTGTTGGTTGTAAAGAGTACCGTTTAAATGACTTACTGAGAACAAACACAATGTTCCTTGGCGAAGCTGCTCAGCAAAAAAGGAGTTGTAAAGCTAACAGGGACGGCTAAGTGTTTGAGTGTTTCGTACGGCGCTTGCTGTTTCACGGTTCATCACAGGATAGTTATCGTACAGTCACGACGCTACAAATAGAGACACAAATCAAAGGAAACATAAAGCAGCATTCAAGCTATGTTACAAAGAAATATCAGGCACACTGCAGCTGAGTCAGTGTTAAAGCTGCCTGCTCTGGCTCTGAATCAGCTCTAATGGCACTTTGTTTTAGAGCACAGTCAGTGCTGTGGCCTGTTGGCTCATATTCTACATTCTATGTCGCTGTGATTGTAAAGGGCATATGATACGACTTTCACAGATATTGTGTGTATAGCAAGTGAGGTGTTCAACTCTAAAGCTTTATTTGTCCCCCATGATAGACAGTACCTCCACCCCCTGCAGGAGGCTGTGGAGGAGCTGAGAGCTCCTTTAGCAGTGACTGTTACAGCCACGGAGCAGCTCCTTCATCCCCACAGTAACACTGTGACACAGATTCAAATGTACAATCTGAAGCTCATGGGTGCGTTTGTTTGTTTCTTTTTTCTTTTTTCAAAAAAAAAGTAGTGAGAAACAAATCTGGGCATGCATGACGCTGTTTGTGCCCGTTCAGCCATAACTTAGCGTCTAATACAGGGATGTCCAACATACAGCCAGCGGGTCACATCAGGCCCCTAATACACTTTCATATGTCAGTTATTAATGGCCCGAATGTATGTGGGAGCTGAATCTTCAGTCCTGCTGATCTCCATGCAAACAGGGGTGGGATGATACAGCCAATCACATGCAAAGACAGACTGGGTCATACCACTGTGTCAAAGAATAACAGTAAGTGTAATGGTACCATTTATAGCTATAATTGTGGTTCACCATCTAAAGTCAGTGTGCCACCCCTGCTCTAAATCATGAACTACAGGAACTGTTAACACTCTAGCATAGCATCAGTATATAGCATAGCAAGCATGTCCAGCCAATTGTGACACATGCAAGCAGTGCCTTCATTAGCAGCTAACGTTAGCCATGCTACCTGCCTGTTACTGACAGTGTTCATGTGCAACACCCTGATAGTTGATGTTGATGCTCCACAAACAGTGATTTGATTGGCTAACGTTGGTTTGTACTGTTAGTGGAGTAAATTCAGTCTGTTCGTGAACGTGTGGAGAGTCTTTTGACAACAGCGTCTTTTAGTTTTGGTCATAGTCGATGAGAAACAGTTTCACTGTTTGCTAAAAGAGGTGGAGCGTTTGGTGGGAGCAGATCGAACGTGTGCTTTAAACTTACTGCACTTCTGATTGGATCTTGTTCACTGACAGAGGTGTTTAGTTATCGTCTTGTTTTCATCATAAACATCAGTGAAACTAATGTGACTCCTGCCTGTGAGTCCAAACATGCTAAACAAGTACCTCCTTTAAAGCAACAGCCATGAAAACTGTAGATTATAAGAGGAAAACTGCAGTGAAATCAAAATCTGTGATTATCTTTAAAAACAAACCACAAAAAGAATACATACATATGAGTTTCCACCCTTTACATGTAATCTCAGCATTATCACTCATTGTAACAGCTGTTATATGAAAAAAACCAACAAAATGAAAAAAAAAGTTTTCTGTTTAAACTCAGAGGCAGGACTTTCAGGTCAGAGGTCGGTGTTAACAGAATCATCAAGATTAAACACAGGAACAGAAATATGAGAGAAGACCCAAAGTCAAAAGCAGATCACATGTAGGTGGAGCAAACCGCCTTTTGCCAGCATTCAGTGGTGGAGCTGCAGGTGAGAAACAGAAGACAGGTGTGAGACATGATCTACTTCCTGCTTTCTACAAAGTCTCATCAACAATATCTGCATAAAAGGACACGTTCCCCTCCCATAGCAACAACCTGACACCTTCTCTATGATCCATCCCGCCTGTTCCAGCTGCTGCTCTGGGCACATTTTCATGGCACATTTTGGACCCCTCAGTGTCTGAGATTGTGTGAACGTTACAACATACGTGAGCATTGCTGCTGACCATGTCCATCATATTTTGGTCACAGTGCACCATCTTCCAGCAGGACAAAACACTGTGAGACTAATTGGTGAACAGGACAGTGACTCAGTTCTCGGTCCAGTGGAGAAATCTTGGGATGGAACAGGAGATTCACATCGTGGATGTGCAGGAACTGTGCAACGCTTTCATGTTAACATGGAGCAAAATGTTAGAGGAAGGTTTCCAGCTCCATGTTGCATTTATGCCTTGAAGGATTAAGGCAGTTCTGAAGGTAAAAGGGGGCCAACCCAGTGCTAACAAGGTATACCTAACAACATGAGCAGTGAGTTTAGATTGATGAAAACAACTTCATCATGTTTATTGTAAGTCATGATTAAACTAATTGTGCTATAACTCCCAGAACCTCGGCCTCATGTGTGCAGACGTTTTATGAAAGGGGCTCAAAGGCTGATCGTCACAAGGGGCTGTAACTGAAGGAACAACGCTTCAGGTGTCCTGCAGTGCACCCCCACCCACTTAAGCAAACAATTTAGGTGACAGTGGGAAGGTAAAACTCCCTTTTAACAGGAAGAAATCCTCCAGCAGAACCAGTCGCAGAGAGGAGCAGCCATCTGAGACACCAGCTGAGGGGAGCTGACGTGGACAGGAGAAAAGACACGCTGTGGAAGAGAGCCAGAGATTAATAATTACTAATGATTCAGTGTAGAGAGGTGTCTAAACACATAGTGAGGTAAGAAGAAACACTCATGCATCATGGGAATCCCCCAGCAGCCTAGACTGCAGCATAACCAAGGCAACTGTAGTTGTGATTTGAGGCTACATAAGGCTCAGAGAGAACAGATTGTTGACGACTCTACAAACTTACCCACTGGAGCAATCATCAGCTGGATGGTGTTGATGGTATCAGTATTCTCAATGTTAGTCTTCCATTGGTATCTTTCTTTGTCGACGGCCAGACACTCATATGTTCCATTCTCAGCCTGCGTCACATCCTGCAGAGCCAAGGACAAATTCCCACTGTCCATCCATCCATCCATCAGATGCAAGCGGCTACTTGAAGATGGATACTTGTTGGCTCGATGAGACATCTTGCTCTGGTACAAAAGTACTTTTTCTCGCTTTAGGTCAGTTCTCCTCCACACTACAGCCGCAGTGGGATGATCTTTATGGACCTGACACGGCAGAATGACATCCTGTCCACACTCAGCTCTGATAATTGTCAGGGCTGAAGGAGAGAAGAGACAACACAGGACAGAATCAATCTTTTTTAAGTACATTTCAAGGCAAACGCTCACACACACACACACACACACACACACACACACACACACACACACACACACACACACACACAAACCACACACAATCTTATGATTGGTCTGTGTGCGCAATCATGCACTGCTGGCACAGTCTCCAATGACAATGTTTACAACCATTGGAGATGTGAGCAGGACAGACGGAACAATTGACGGAAAAAGTGTGGACTTTATACCAGTTTTTAAATTGTGTTGATAGGCCACCTAAAACCAGAGTTATGATAAAAATATCTGCAATGTTTGTTTTTTTCCTGAATACTATCATTGTTTATATTTACTGCGGGAAAAATGGTAAAAACTGCGTTTTATAAGGAATGCATTTGAAAGCACTCTCCACCTGTGAGCAAAACCAAAAAAAACTCACCCTTTTCTATTGGTGGAAAAATGTACCATGTCCTTAAAAAAAGGAAATGGAAACATGACATTTAGTTGTTTAAGAAGGGGGAAGTTTAGGAGTGACGGCGTTTGCAACGTTTAGCGTGTTTGGAGTCTAAAGTCAGTGTGTTGTCTTGTGGAGTTAGTGTGTAGTGTAGTCAATTGTTTTGTTGTGTGTGTCAGAACATGAGGCGACTGCTGAATGTTACAGGTGTTACAGGAGTGATACATCTGCTGCTGTCAGGCCTGCAGGTATCAGGCTGTTGTTCTCCTTTATCTCATAGTGGACAGAAATTATTTTTTGGACTGGAACAAATAATTTGTGTGGCATCAAAATTGATGCAGAACAGCTGATTGTTCTGTAAATAGTTTGAAATGTTTATTTAAAAAATGCCTTGGCTGCATCTTTAGATAAACAGATGCAAAAAACTTTGTTGTTTGCAAAACTCAGTAACTTTGTTGAAGAAGTAACTATATAAGTAATTTCCCAACATTGGTCATTATATGCTGTATTTTGCAGACAGCGTTACAGGCAGTGGCGTCGTTAGGCCTATTTTAGGGGTGCTGAAGCCTCCCTAAAATATTCTTAAGCCCCCCTAAATAATTTGGTGGGTTTTTTTTTTTTTTTTTTTTTTTTTTAACTTATTCGATTTTTTTTTTACAGAACTTGCAGACAAATTCAATATAAAGATGCAGGAATATGAGTTTAAAGAAATAATAATATAAACCTGTCGCTATTCACACAAATATGATCATAACTCGGTTGGTCCCTTTCGCTTTACATTGTTAAGGTAGCGTCAGTGCTTCGTTATCCAATCCCTTCCAGTTGTTCACAGGGGACATCCACATGACTGAAAATCCAGTCCTCGTTTTCACTGCTACTTTACACTCCGCTCGTATACACCTGCAGAAACACTAGCGTGCATGTGGCAAACGGCAAGAAATCATGGATATTAGGGCTGCCACAAACGATTATTTTGATAGTCGACTAGTCACCGATTATTTATGCGATTAGTCGACTAATCAGATCATCATCATCATCCAAAATAAACAAAAAGTCCTTCAAAAATAAAATGCAGCAACCATCACTGGACGTAAAACTACAGCTTATTGCACCAGCAGCATCTGCTCTTATATAACTATCATTAGCTTACAGCTTTAAGCTTTTAAGGTGCTAACTAAAAATAAAGACAAGATGATAGTTTATTCAATTTTAATGAAATTTGCAGATTGTTTCGGTAAAGTTTAATAAACTCCTTGCTATCTAAAATATAACAGGACAAGGAGTATATTCTCCAGCATCTCACACTTCTGATAATCAGCTGTCTGCTTGACATTTATTCAGCTGTGTAAAAACTATAACTTTAATCTCAGCCAAACCGATTTACTCAGGAACAAATAAAATACAAAAAAAAAAAAAAAAAAAAAAAAAAGCCAAACAACAACATTTTTAATTTATCTAAGTGACTCATATATATTTAACCTGAGTCGCGAAAGACGGCGGTGGGTTTGAAAACAATTTGCCGGGAGTCCGGTGTTCTCACGGCGCTAGTGACCTAGCCCCCGGCTAGCTATCGAGCTAGTGGGTAACAGACGTCTCCGAAAACGTCGGAGCGCTTTTGAAAATATGTGGTGTCTTGATAAACTGAGCAGATATTTGAGGTTTACACAGCTACATTCTCGCCTGAAAATATGTTAAACGTTTATTTTGTGACCCAGAAAGAATAATAAGAGTAATATTAAAACTAACTAGCTACCGCCATTGTTGGAAACTAAGCTGGGCCGCGCTATGAATTCTGGGACACAGCTGCTTCTTCTTCTTCGGGGTTTAACGGCAGCTGGCATCCTTGTACATGCTGTGCTGCCATCTTCTGTTTCAGTCCGTTATTACACTCTTAAATCCTGCTATTATTCCTGCGTCTTTTGCGATCTTACAAAGCTTCAAACGACACGTCGACTATTAAATCAGTCGTCGACGATTTTGATAGTCGACGTAATCGTGACTAGTCGACAAATCGTGGCAGCCCTAATGGATATACGCAAGTTTTTCAAGAAAGTAAGTCTTCATCACTGGCTGGTAGTAACAATTAGTTAGCTCCAGCTAACAGCAGAGAGTCCCATGTAAATAATGAACCAGGTGCTCCCCATTTTGTAAATAAAAACCTGGCTAGCGCACTAAGTTAAATTGTTAGCATAATGTTAATTTCTGTCACTCGTTTTAGCTCTGAAAAATCCAGCTGAGCTCATTCAGGTATGGTTATCATCAGTGGAAATAATAATAATCACTCCATCCCCATTAACCTGTAGGAGTCAGGGCAGAGGAGCACAGAGAGGCAGAGGGGAGAGACGTCTGCTGGAGAGGTGAGTCAAAGGATGGAGTCATTTGTGATGCAGACAGTCTGATTAGAATTTTATGGCACTCAATATGGATATGAAATATGAAACATTTCAGTCACGGTACAACATATAAGACCTGTTTAACTTGAGCTTTTATTTAGGAGAGTCAAGGTTAGAAAGTGGAGAGAGCAAAGAGAGAGATATGTATATAAGTCAAATTAGCCTGACTCACATATTTTTGAGGGTTCTATTTTAATATTACTTCAATTCAAGTAATTTAGTAATATTTTTCAGGGCTTTAAATTGCAACCATTTTAGTCACATGCGTGCTCAAAATATAATGTTTGTAACTTCAAAATATTTGGGAGCAACAAATTACTGTGGAGCGGGAGCAGAAGTCATGATATTAGCAATTTACATTACAATTCAGTATGTTTTAATGTATCTTGAAGGGTGAGGCAGAAGGAGTGGCTGAGGGAGAAAAAGGTCAACAGGCAAGTTCAAGTCAGAGAGAGCAAGGAGAGACAGAGGAGCTGCAGCAAATGGATGGAGAGGCAGAGGAAGATCAAGTTATTACAGAGAGAGGAGAGCAAACAGGCCAAGAGAGGGAAAATGATGAAGCAGCTGCAGCAACTCATTCTACTACAGGGTTTGATTTAGGTGACAAAGACACAGGGCCCAGACAGGTGAAGCTGAAGAGCTATCCACATGATACTTTTGGTACACAGAAGCGAGCATTTAACCACAGCTGGTTTGAAAAGCACAACTGGTTAGAATATTCAGTCAACCAGAATGCAGCTTTCTGCTTCCCATGTAGAGTGTTTGGCAAAAACATCAAACATGATAGTTTGGTCAGTAGCGGTTGCAAGAACTGGAAGAAAGCTTTAGTCATCTTTGGCAAGCATGAGATGGCACAAACACATAAGGACAGTGTTGTTACATGGAAAAGCTACCAGGGAACTAGCAAACAGGGAAACGTTGCACAGGTGATAGCAACTGCAAATGTGAGTGAGATAGTCGAAAGAAGAGAGTATCTCAGACGAATTGTTGCAGTCACCTCTATGTTAGGGAGACAGGGACTCCCTTTTCGTGGTCATGATGAAGGTGAAGACAGCCCAAACAGAGGGGATTTTCTTGCGTGCATGGAGCTTTTGAAGGAGTTTGATCCTTTTCTTCAAAAACAAAATCCCCCATCAAATGCACAGTATATCTCACCAACATCCCAGAATGACATGATTGACTGTTGTGCCCAGGAAGTTACTAGTGTCATTGTATCTGAAATGACACAGTCTAAAGTCTATGCCATCATGGTGGATGAGGCAAGGGATAAAAAGGCAGAGCAGTTAGCTGTTTGTGTCAGGTACGTGTCAGAGGGGGCAGTGAAGGAGCGTTTCCTTGCACTTGCAGAGATAAAATCATTTGATGCCCAGTCCATAGCAAATGAGATTCAGCAGCAGATCCAAAACTATGGTCTTGCAGAGCTTAAGTGTGTAGCACAAACATATGATGGTGCAGCCGTTATGAGTGGCTCCACTGGAGGTGTACAAGCACATTTTAGAAGGCTCCATCCTGAGGCTATCTATGTGCATTGTTATGCTCATCAACTCAACCTGGTTTTGTGCAATACTTGCAAGGCTGCCCCAGAGGCTGTGGAGCTTTTCAGCTTGTTGGAGTGTGTGTATTCTTTCTTCAGCACCTCCCTAGTCAATCATCATAAGTTCATGGAGACTCAGGCAAAGCTTGGATTGACAAAAACTGAGCTTGTGCAACTTTCAAACACTCGCTGGGCATGTCAGTTGCGATCAATCAGTGCAGTTCTTGAGACATTGCCTGCCATTTTGGAGTGCCTATCTGCAATTGGATCCCCCATAGCTGTTGGTCTCAGAGCAAAGCTCTACAAGTTCTCAGCAGTCTATGCACTACTGATGTTTCAGTCGATTCTGTCTGTAACCGAAGGACTCCACAAATTCCTGCAGAAAGAGACTTTAGACCTGGCAGAAGCTTTTATCTGCAAACAAGCTGTGTGTGACACACTTAAGGGCAAACACTCAGATGCATTTGCTACAGAGCTGTATGAGAAAACAAAGGCCCTGTGTAACACCCACAGTATCCCTGAACCAGGTGCCAAGACAAGGCACAAACAGAGGAAAATGGAGGATTTTGTCCTGGAGGCAACTGTGGGTTCACGCACTGAATTGAACAACTCAGACACATTGAAAAGAGAGTTACTTTTCCCTTGTGTGGATCGGATGGTTGGCGAGCTTGATCAAAGATTTTGCAGTGTAGATATAGGGCTGCTAAAAGGCGTCCAGGCATGCAGTCCTGAATCTGAGAACTTCTTGAGTGAACCACACTTGAATGAACTTGCAAAGCACTACAGACTTGACCTGAAAAAAGAGGAGGTTCTGGTGGCCAGAAACTTTCTTACCCGGAAAACAGAGGCTGGATGTCCACCCAAAAATATGTTGTCTGTGTACAACCTCCTTGATTCAGACATGTTTCCCTCTCTGAAGGCAACCATCCAAGTTGCCCTAACAGTGCCTGTCAGCAGCTGCTCGTGCGAACGGTCCTTTAGTGCACTGCGTCGGCTGCACTCCTGGCTGCGTCAAACAATGGGTCAGAAAAGACTTCACAGTCTTGCAGTCATGTCTATTGAAAAAGACACGCTTCAGCATCTGAGTCACAACAGAGTGATTGACCGATTTGCCACTCTTAAAAACAGACGTCATTCTTTGATGCTTCCACCCACCAAGTAACTGGTGATTGCAGCCAGAAAAATGTACTTTTTTATTTTCAGTTTGTTTCTTGTTATTGATGCGGCAAACACATTTCCTCTGTTTTTTTGTTGTACTGTATTATAAAGCAGACTGAAATAAAACAATAGATCTATTGGTGGCCTAGGATGTTTAATCTGTCCAAAAAAGTAGGAAAACAATTTCTCAGTCTTTGTTTTCTGTTTGTGAAATTTTGTGCTCATTCACTACGTTCGTTCATGTCGTGTGCATCTCTTGGGGGCTAAGCCCCCCCTGTCCTTAAAACCTAGTGACACCCCTGGTTACAGGACTCTCTCCCAGACCACAGACTCATACTCATAAAGTCAGAGCTTTATAAAAAAAAAAGAAAAAAAAAGTTGTGCTTTCAAAATTGGAGTTCCAGTTATTTTTACTTCCAGTAGTGTTAACATACTACACAGGTCATGAACAAGATTTACTTTTAAATTTTCATTGTAAGTGGGCTAAAGCACTTAATTAAAAGTAGTCTAACATAAATCTAAATGCTGTAATTTGATTATTTTAATAAACCAAGTAACTTGGATGGATTTGATGCTGGCGTGACCACAGTGCACACGTCTGCTGTTGCTCACAGCGGTCCAAGGGATCGCTCAGGGAGTTGAAAAATCAGACACATGAAAAATTAGAGGGAACATTGCACATCATCATGAATATTAAACTGTAGTGTATATATTGTATAATATGAGTGAAAAGTAAACCATGTGACATGTAAACTTGGGTTACTAGGAAAGACCAAAATAATTTCTTTGATCAAGCATGTTGAATCTGACCAGAAAAGCCCAGAAATGAGAGGGAGCCACAGAGAGGAGGAGGATACGGGCTGTGAGGGACACACAGTGGACCAGTCCTTAGACCTGTGTGTCTCACACTGCCCTGTGATGACACTCCATACACGCAGTTTCATTAACACTAATGAATAATAATGAAAAGATAAAGTAATGAGTTACTATAGTTCTCAGTTACAGCCTCATGTTTACTCCATATTCATCTCTTTTCAGACATCAGCAGGATCAAGGATGACCCCCCCACCCCAGTCTGAGGACGTTCCCCACCACATGAATGGGGGACGGGAGGCACAGCTTCCAGCCCAGCTGGTAGGAAAGTCCTCCTTGGGTGGACTTCTCTGTAACTATGGACTCTGCCTGTTGTCATGCGTGCAGACGTTTCAGTCCATAGACATTTCAGCCAGTGCTTTTTAAACATTAACTGTGCACATGTGCGGGATGTGAAATCTTCTGTTTCATTGTTAAATGTTCATTCACTTTGTTTGTGCTCCAAATAAATCCCCTTCATAGATGAAGCAGTTCAATTTTGTCCTCTTGGTTTGGTTCAATGCCCCCATGAAAAAACACCCTGAGCCCAACCTGCTAAATCTGGTGTGGAACTGCCACTGCTGTGAAGCTTCATCTTCATGTATCAAATTCTGTACTTAAAAAGTCCCCTTCCACTCATTTTCATGTCCATTTCCTGCACAATGAAACCTGAGGCAATGCTTAAACATGAGTCTGTCAACACCTATAAACACAACAGCCTTCATGTGCATGAATCAGGGTCTGTCATTTAGCAAAGAAACTTCAAACACTAGTACAAAAACAATCAAGCGGTCCTTCCAAATCTCATATTTGAGCGCACGGTAATAAAAACACTTGAGGATAATCAGTGCCCGTGTCTGAATCTTGACAGATGCAAAAATAAACAGAAAACAAAACAGCAGATTTTTAGTTAGAGAAGTGAAGAAAATGCTGTTTTCATTTTCTTCCCAACATTAGAAGAGTCTAACATGATGCACACGTGTAGAAACAGACACATATACCTGTGCATGAACACTGCTGTGCAGACAAAACACACGATTTCCATCTTTCTCATGCAAAAACTCACCTACAGATCTTGTAAACCGGCAGAGAAGAATCAAAGCCAACACAGCTTTGCTGAACATGGTTGTATTCTCAGCAGTGGAGGTGCAATGCTCAGAGCTCCTTAGTCCTCTTGGGTTTGGGGGATATGAGCGCTCATAGCAAGAGGACTGCAAGGGTACAGACCTTTATACACTTGAGTGTGCTGACAGCAGTCATGTGCTCATGTTGCGTCTGGCTCTCACTGTCACACTCACTGTATCCACTAACACATCCACCCGGCTGAGCAGCTGCACACACGTGTCTACACTCATACATGCAGCTGCTGAGAGTGACGTCAGGCTGCAGGTCAGTAACCATGGTTTCAGGTGACGCTCTGAAACTGATGATTCCAGCCAAAGATGTCAGCTTATTGTTTCCATGCAGAATCAAGACTGAAGTCAAATAAATCCACTTTCTGTTTACATAGTGCTTTACTGTAATTCCCATGGTAATGCTGACTTATAAAAACAAAGGTGATCCATCAGTCCAGATGAATAATGTGAGCTCATTTAAGCGCACGTTTGTGTATTCAGAGCCATGAATGTTGATGTACTCTGTCCACTGATGACTAGTGACAACTAGTGGACATTTAATGAGATTACATCAATAATTTGTGTGAAATGAATAAAATACAGGCAGTACTGTAAAAATAAAATACTGCAGAACAAAATAGAAAACGTTAATTCACACAAGGGGAAGTCATGTGACGACAAATGTCATTGGGTGGAAAGATCAGCGCCATCAGAACACCGACTGATCTGCAGCCTGATGGCATTCATCATTTAGCGCTCTGTAACCTGATGGAGTCAGTGTGTAAAATAAGGTGATGCAAAGATCTGGATGGAGTAGATGGAGCAGAGCAGATGCAGAGTTTCAAATGCACCATCATGGCTCAATAAGAGCTTATCAAAATAATACAAATACTAACAAAAAGGACCCCAGATGGTTCTGATGGTTCTGTTCAGCTTTCGGTTTAATGATTTATATTACAATAACAATAAATAATACAATAAATAAGTTTTAAGAGGTGCTGTTATCCAGTGAAACTCCAGAGCCTCAGGGCTGGGCTTAGGCCCCAGTGTTTCAAGATACAAACATACGCATACGTTTGTTCCAACATACGCAGAGTGGTGAGAACAAAATAGGTGCGTTCAATAAATCTGATGGTAATTTTGCGTCAAAACTCTAAGAAGTTTGAACTTTTCCATGCAAACATTATTAAATGAGGCCCAATGTCCATAAATCAAAGAGGGGAAATGCACAGGTGATGACTTCATGCCTGTTGAGCTCTAATCTGCACATCAACCTGCTCCAGAGCAGATGGAGGAGAAATGAAGAAGAAGAGTTTAGATGGAGCCGTGTGTGCAGCAGGGAGACGAGTGCTGTCATAAAGTGTGTCTGCTTCCTGCCATACCTGCCAAGCTTGTGTGATTTATCGGTGCAGATCTTTAAACTCACACTCTCATGTCTTCTTGTCAAACAAGGTGAGTTAAATAAAGTTTTTTGTCCTCATGTGAACAAAGTGAGTGTGCGTGCTGAAAGCAGCTGCTGTGGACGTGTGTGTTATTATTGCATACCAAAACACACACTCTCTTTCAGTTCAGTTTAGTGTGTGCAGCCAAACATCACAGCAGACTGCCACAGAAGAGGGTTCAGTTTCCTCATAGTTTCACACCTCCAAAGCCTTCACATCACAGGAAACTTCATCTTGTCATACATTTTTTTTTTTTTTTTTGCCTGTCCCATTTGGTTCTTTAGCCATCAGAATTGTTCTCTGAAGACCAACAAGGATACCCAATGGATTTGCTTTGCCAAATGGATCATCGTGGCATTGCCGTATTGGTCCATTTGGTCGATCTTTGTTTTTATTATTTATTATATTTTATTTTCAGATGTTACAGACGGGACAGACATCATCTTGTCATACATTTAGATGTAGAAGATTTTTTGTATAACCTTTGCGTGCTTAGATGAAGTATGTGTATGTGTCAGCATGACCTTGTGAAAAATGTTTAGCTTTGAAAGGGGTTTGAAAGATGTCAAGGACTTGTTTTACTGAAAGGAAAGTTATTACTGCTGACATCATGTGCAAGCAAGCAATTTATTTATGTAGCGCTTTCAGATCAGCCACCAGCTGAACACAAAGTGCTGTACACTTGACATGTGGGCAGAATCTGAAGCTCTGTGATGTATTTTGTTCATGTTTAACCTGTTTGTGTATTATACGTATTTCAGTTTCATCCAGTGGTTCAACGTCGTGCATTTTTCTCTTATAAAAGAATCAGACAAGTTACTGAAAACCTGTTGTACTCTAAAAGCCAACAATGGGACACAGACGTGTCTTTATTTTTTTAAAACAGTGGGTCTTCTATGATCTTCTATGATGTATTCGTCATGTATTTTGTCTCTGTGATACTGCAGGCTGACAGTATCAGTTTCAGAGTATGATGTGAACTCATACCTCTGATGTCACACATATTTGCTTCAGGTGATGCTGCCTCAGTAACTCAGTAGATTTAATAACACATCCAAGATGAACATGATTTCTTTAAGCTTATCAGCAAAAGGATAAGAGCGGAGATCTCGCTGAAACAGACCCCAGGTGTCAAGTCCAGCAGGGAGACAGAAATCCACTGATGACCAGGTGAGCATGCATATTTAAAGAAACAAGCCTGATGTCAGACTGAGATGCCATCTGTTACTCTCTGACTCTGAGTTCTGGACTCAGACTAACACAACACGATTGCATCATGTCTGGATGTGTGTTGACTCATCGGGAATAATAACATACCAGAAAATGGAAGAATACCTGAGGGCCTCATTGTAGCTCGCCTGGTCCCTTTACCTGAGTAACATCCCCCCTCACAATGCTCAAACACAGAGCCTCCTTTCATGACCAGGTTTGTATATGTTGCAAAGAAGCTGCACAGAAGTGACATTTTTTTCTTCTAAAAATGTTCATTAATTGAGTAGGAACTAATGTCACATGAATTATTACTACTGAGATTGAATGTGATGGGCTTCATATTTTCATGTATTCTTGTCTGTCGATTCATCATAAAGAGTGTGAAGACGACACTGAGATGAGCAGCAAATATAAAGTTTTATGAAAGCACTTAAAACTGAAATAAATATTTACCTTTTCATTGCGTGCAGTTTTCACTTTCTGTGAGCTGCTTTTTAAGGAAAGAAAACTGGTATGACACGCAGCTAAATGCTGCTCTTAGATAAAATGTGTGTTCTTTGTTTGCAGTTTGTTTTCATCATCATCACTGTGACAAAGCTGTCACAACAAAACAGTTCTGATCTGTGAAAGAGATTAAACATTTGTTTGTTTTCAGAGATAAGACCTGCAGCCACAGACATACGCTGATTCTGCATCAGAAAAAAAAAATCAGCTCTTATGAATCTGAACGCAGGACTCTGACAGACTCTTAAGTTTCATGGGTCTGTATGGTGATTAACTGCATATTTGTTAAATCAGAATCAGAATCAACCAAAATTGTATGCAGACCCGTTCAGTACATTTGAAAGAGGGTACTTTTAAGAGGAGGAAACATATATGTACAATAAATTAAAAATAAATATAAATAAATAAAATAAATAAATATAGCATATACAAGACTGTATATGAACAAGTGAGAATACAAACAAGTGAGGATACGGTTGGAGCACTGTGATTTAGTCCTGAGAATGTTGCACAGTTAAAAAGAAAATATTGCACAGTTGAATGTTGTGTTTTCGCAGCGATTTATCCCCCGATTGTATTTATTAATGCAACAGCCCTGGCATATGTGCTGTTTCTCAGTCTGTTTGTTTTGGCTTTAATGGTCCTGTACCACCTTCCTGATGGTAACAGCTCTGACAGGTGATGGGTGGGATGCGTCCTTCAGGATGCTGCAGGCTTTCCTGTGGCAGCAGGACCCCTACAGCACCTCCAGGGAGAGAAGAGCACAGCCAATGATCCTCTGTGCTGAAGATGTTTTTAAGACTACAGACCTGTCTCAGGTTATCCTTCATATCATATCTAATCTTCATCCATGAACAAAGTCTTCTTATTTTGCCAAGAAGCAGCAAAATAAATACTTTATTCCTAAAAAAATGAAAGACCTACATCAATAATGATCAATAAGTATTTTAGTCATACTCATGACATCACAAACATACTGAGCTTGATTGTGATTTTCTCCTCCTGGACTGTCTCACACTCCCCTGACAGATCACACTTGATGACTCAATGAACAACTGAAATTTGTAAACCATGTCTAATTACTTCCCCATGGAGGTCAGCAGTTCTTTCCATTTAAGGAAAACAAACTGCATAGAAGCTGCTGTGTGGAAAGACCTGCATGACTGATGACTTAGACTGAATGATTCCCATGAAAAGTTTCCAAATAATATTATATTATAACCGGGATCAAATTGAAACTAAACACTTAGGAATCAACATGTAGCATGAAGCATCATAAAATGATACATGTCTAAATACATTGACTTACTGCCATGTGATTGGCTGATTAAATATTTCCATTAACAAGCAGTTGAACAGGTGTACCCAATGAAGTGGCAATGTTGGTGGTTAAATTCCAGCCTGCGTGGCAAATATCTTTGGCCAAGATTATACCCCAATGTGTGTGCGTGTTAGATAGGAAAAAAAAGTGCTTGTGTGAATGGGTCAATGAGGCAAGTTGTGTAAAGCGCTGTGGGTGCTCAGAGTAGAAAAGTGCTCTATAAGAACCAATCCATTTAGACAACTGACGAATTGAAACAAATGAGTGTGCTGTGTTTGCAACACCACAACAAACATCACCTATATTTTCATTAACTGCACAAATAGTGGTGGTCATTAGCTGCTAGCTAACTGGGTAACGGTGTCATGGGTCTGTAGCTCTGTCACCGTTTTAGGGAACATATTTAGTTTTAAAGTAAGTTACAGGGCTTTTCCTGCCTTTCTGGAGGGATTATATTTCACTAAAAGTATTTAATATCCATATCACATAATTATGGATTAATAGAATTAAGATATTAAAAACACACCGTATTTTAAAGAAAATACACTAAGAAACAGATTATATGCTTCTCGTGTTCCTTCTTCCTGATATTGCTGTCATTCGGGACCACTACATCGATCACTACGGCCGTCTTCTCATGTTTGTCTACCACCACTATGTCCGGTTGGTTAGCCACCACCATTTTGTCCGTCTGTATCTGGAAGTCCCACAGGATCTTAGCTCGGTCATTCTCCACCACCCTTGGGGGCATCTCCCATTTTGACCTCGGGACTTCCAGGTTATACTCGGCACAGATGTTCCTGTACACTATGCCGGCCACTTGGTTATGGCGTTCCAAGTATGCCTTGCCTGCTAGCATCTTGCACCCTGCTGTTATGTGCTGGATTGTCTCTGGGGCATCTTTACACAGCCTGCACCTGGGGTCTTGCCTGGTGTGATAGACCCCAGCCTCTATGGATCTTGTGCTCAGAGCTTGTTCTTGTGCTGCCATGATTAGTGCCTCTGTGCTGTCTTTCAGTCCAGCTTTGTCCAGCCACTGGTAGGATTTCTGGATAGCAGCCACCTCCTCTATCTGCCGGTGGTACATACCGTGCAGGGGCCTGTCCTTCCATGATGGTTCCTCGTCTCCCTCCTCTTTCTTGGGTTTCTGCTGCCTGAGGTATTCACTGAGCACTCGGTCAGTTGGGGCCATCTTCGTGATGTATTCGTGGATGTTCCTTCTCTCCTCCTGGACAGTGGTGCTGACACTCACCAGTCCCTGGCCCCCTTCCTTCTATATCTAGAACTGTTGTTATATCTATCTATCTATCTATCTATCTATCTATCTATCTATCTATCTATCTATCTATCTATCTATATGTATATATATATATATATATATATATATATATATGCTAGTTTATGTGTAGGTCTATATGTAGATGACAGTGAGTGAGAGATGATGAACTGAAGGAGTTGGGAGAATGACAAAGACTCTGCATTACTCCATGACTGCTGTGTGTATCATACTGTGTTAACTGCAGCATAGACATGCATGTGTGACTGTGTGCTCCCTAAGATGAGTGGGCTGAGCTTGATGAAACTTTGCATTAACATTACACAGGCACTGTGAGTGGCAGCATGTATATAACTTATACAAATACTGTAAACATCTGTGCTTTTCACAGTGCAGTTGAGCAAAGAATGAAATGTCAGATTAAAATGAGTCACGCTATAATGTCCACAACATTATACTATAATGATTGTAGTATAGATGTGTCTTTCTGTGTTCCCTATGCGCTATACATTTTGTAAACATAGATAGACGAAATCAAAAATACGTGCAGCAGTTAAAGTGACCCAGAATGATCCTAAAATCAGTCGTTGGAGCTCTTCAGTGTCACTAGATGGCAGCACCAGACCGTGCTTTAAACTGTGGTTAGTGCTTTTTGCTGTCTGTGGATGCTGCTGGAATGCACCTATAGTTGGCTGTGAACTGACTAATTATGCATATAATTAAAGTGGCTGGAAATATCCTGGTGATTCTGGTAACTCTACTTGAGTATATCTCTTAGTACATCAGTCTTTCTCTGAGCATTTGTTTTTGCAGCATAATCTGACCCCGATTTTGACTGAATGGAAACTGAGATCATATCAGACTGAATGAGTATAGACAGCACATATGTCCTCACTGTCCTGTGCAAGGACAACCACAGATATCAACAACACTGTAACTAAGATGCACATGCAAACTGTTATCTACTGATGGAGAATTTTTTAGTTTAAACAGCATCTAAATTCTCACATAATTCATTTCCTTAAATCAAAACTCATTAACCACATCCACACTTTGTTCTTAAGCTTTTGTTGATCTACACTGAAGACATGTGCATGTGTTAGCAACAACAGTTCACATTTTCCATCAGACATCTTCATGAAACCCACAGAACCACACGAGAAGAACAAGTCCAACTAAAGTCCTGCAGAGAATACAGATCACTGCAGTGGAGACAACAGCAGGGTTCTACAAGTAACTAAGTATGTTAAATATATTACTTTACATGTATATATTAGATATATACTAGATAGGATTGTTATTTATTGTTCACATAACATGTATTATATAGATACATGTTGCTGTTATGGCCATACTGAGATGCTGAAAGACAGGGTGATGAAAATATACATGTATTTTTTTTTTCTTTAAAGTCGTTAAAGAAGTTTAGCTTTTATTTTCCCACAAACATTAATTTCTCTTTGAGTAGGAGTTGACTTGAATTTATTGAAAAGATTAAAGACAATATATACAGATCTGATTTGTAATGAATGTCCTCAGGTCATGTGGAACAGCAGTTGGATTCCAGCGGTTGGACTTCAGCAAGGACTAGGCGACGACTCTGAAAAGTTCAAACAACATGGGACCAGCCACAGTTAAAATAATGCATGGGTTTTGCTTTAAATACTCTTGATAAAATCGAAGAAGTACTCTATTACTTTAAGAATGTGCCTTCAGTTAAAATAATCAGTGTGGCTGCTTGCCCAGGTTTTACAATATAGTTTATTGTTCTGGCATCAGCAATACATAATAATAATAATAATAATAATCATCATTTATGAGGGTATTTGATTTGTTTTTAGTTTCTTTCCATTTTTCCGCTTTGTCATATATATATATATATATATATATATATATATATATATATTTATATATATATATATATATATATATATATATATATATATATAAATATATATATACAAAAATATACATAATATATTGATCTACTGTCTCATCTTGTTCTGCTCTGAGTTTTATTTTTATTTTCTGTCCCACTGTTCTGTTTCCTGTTTTATTTTGTTAGGGCTCTTGACTCATGTACATCATGTTTAATTTAACGTCCTCTGTCACATTAATTTGTTCCTTCTGTGTTTTCCACCAGTTCAATCACCTGCTGTGTATTTATTGTCTGTCTCCCACTGCTTTCATGTCAAGTTGTCCGTTCTACTTTCACAGTTGTCTGCTCCTTGTTTCCCCTAGAAGTCTTTTTCTGTGGTTTGCTTTGAACTTGTTGAATAGCCAACAATAAAAGCTTTTTTGTTTCACCTCGTAGTCCTGAGTTCTCCACAAATTGCTTAGTACAGTAGTGATGGGTCGTTCGCGAACGAAATGGCTCTTAGAGCCGGCTCTTTGACGTGAACGACGCGAGCCGGCTCCTTATCGCGAGCCGTCATGTGGGTTTTTTTTTTCTTTCTCTCACCCTCTCTCTCTCTCTCGCACTTTTTTTCCGCTTCACTTCGCACCTGAGCCTTGTGCTTTACGCTGGGCAGAGGGGGGAGGGGCGGTAGTTACACTCAGTAGCACAGGAACAGAGCCAGAGGGAGAGAGAGAGAAAGAGAAAGAGAGCCAGGGACAACAACGTCACATTAGAAAGGTATAGTAACCATCCACAACTATTTTCGGTTGCAGATGATAAAGGATTCAGAAAATTTATTCATGCAGGTCCATATGACAGAGAATATGCATCTTCTTTTTGTTTTCATATTTTAATTTATATTTAATTGTGTTGTGGTTTGCAGTGTTTTGTGTTGTTTTCACTTTAAATTTGTAAAAGGAAAAAGCTGAAAATTTAAATAGTTAAAAGTTGAAATGTGAATAGTTGATTTTTGTATTATATGATTTATTTATTACATTTTATGTGGAGTGAAAAAATAAAAGTATATTTACAGTGGCCCCTACAGACAAAGCACATACAAACTTCAAATCACGTACGAACTCTGAAGCACGTACAAACTCCAAAACACGTAAAAACACGTACAAACTCCAAAACACGTAAAAACTCCAAAACACGTACAAAAGACAACAGAAGTAATAATAATGGATACTTTATTGATCCCCATGGGGAAATTACTTGTTTTTCTCTGCATTTGACCCATTCACTCAGTGAAGCAGTGGGCAGCCCACTAAGCAGGCGCCCGGGGAGCAGTGTGTAGGGACGGTACCTTGCTCAGGGGTACCTCAGGGTAGCCGTTAAGTGGATTCGAACCGCCGACCTTCCGATCATGGGGCGACCACTTTACCTACTGAGCTATCCCTGCCCAAGTGCTCCAGGATGCTGGGCGCAGTGTTGAGCTTTTGTTACCTAGTGGCTACACAAGCCAGCAAGTACCAACGACCGGATTTGGTGTGTGGTAGTAACAGGTAAATGAACTTTTTTTTAAATTATTTGAATATATATATGAGTGCCTGTGTATAAATACACAAACAATACACACATGCTTTCAATTGTGTAATTTAAGTGATCTAGTAGCTCTGCTTTGGAAGTTCAGTTCATGCTAGAAATGTGTTTTGGAGTTTGTACGTGTTTTGTCTCTAGGGGCCACCGCATATATTTATATATAAACATATATAAATAAAACCACTTTTTTTTACGTTAGTAATTCCTTTTGTGCATAATTTTATATTATTGTTAATAATAAATTAATTAAAGCAACAAAACAACCTGAAGAGCCGGTTCGGAGCCGAAAGAGCCGGCTCTTTTTAGTGAGCCGAACCGAAAGAGCCGGCTCTCTAAAAAGAGCCGGAAATCCCATCACTATAGTACAGTGTGACACAAGAAGAAGGGAAATCTCAAAATCTCAAACGCAGTTAATCATTAATACATTGCTGTGTTGTTTGGATCACTCACTATGACATCTTCATAGTGGGAATGATTTTCTTTTCCTGAAGTGTTCATATATTTGAAGTCAATGGGCTGTCTTGTACACCAACGTGACCAGGAGACTGGAAACATTTACATCATTATAATTTCGCCTAACAATTTTTTAAAAAAAGGACATACTTTGGATTTGGTCCTCTCATTTTCTCTGGATATTTGTAATATGAACATCGACAACGCTGGTATTTCTGACCATTTTTTGGTCATGTCTGATGTTGAGCTATGTGCAATTGTATTAAATTCTGAATGCTGTGGCTTGCCTTCTTACTCAAGCTAGAAAAGTTGATTCTAACACTCCAAACCCAAACAGCAGCACTTTGTGACAAAATATACCCTACATGGTATAGTACTGTCTTTAATAAGCTAAAGTAGACTAAGGCATGCATTTCTATGGAGACAAAAAAGTGCAAACACATCTACAGTGGGGCAAAAAAGTATTTAGTCAGCCACCGATTGTGCAAGTTCCCCCACTTAAAATGATGACAGAGGTCAGTAATTTGCACCAGAGGTACACTTCAACTGTGAGAGACAGAATGTGAAAAAAAAATCCATGAATTCACATGGTAGGATTTGTAAAGAATATATTCGTAAATTAGGGTGGAAAATAAGTATTTGGTCACCTCAAACAAGGAAAATCTCTGGCTCTCACAGGCCTGTAACGTCTTCTGTACGAAGCTTTTCTGTCCCCCACTCGTTACCTGTATGAATGGCACCTGTTTGAACTCATCGTCTGTATAAAAGACACCTGTCCACAGCCTCAAACAGTCAGACTCCAAACTCCGCCATGGCCAAGACCAAAGAGCTTTCGAAGGACACCAGGAAAAGTATTGTAAACCTGCACCAGACTGGGAAGAGTGAATCTACAATAGGCAAGCAGCTTGGTGTGCAAAAATCAACTGTGGGAGCAATCATCAGAAAATGGAAGACATACAAGACCACTGATAATCTCCCTCGATCTGGGGCTCCACGCAAGATCTCATCCCGTGGGGTCAAAATGATCATGAGAACGGTGAGCAAAGATCCCAGAACCACACGGGGGGACCTGGTGAATGACCTGCAGAGAGCTGGGACCAAAGTAACAAAGGTCACCATCAGTAACACACTACAACGGCAGGGAATCAAATCCCGCAGTGCCAGACGTGTTCCGCTGCTGAAGCCAGTGCATGTCCAGGCCCGTCTGAAGTTTGCCAGAGAGCACATGGATGATACAGCAGAGGATTGGGAGAATGTCATGTGGTCAGATGAAACCAAAGTAGAACTTTTTGGTATAAACTCAACTCGTCATGTTTGGAGGAAGAAGAATACTGAGTTGCATCCCAAGAACACCATACCTACTGTGAAGCATGGGGGTGGAAACATGCTATGGGGCTGTTTTTCTGCCAAGGGGACAGGACGACTGATCCGTGTTAAGGACAGAATGAATGGGGCCATGTATCGTGAGATTTTGAGCCAAAACCTCCTTCCATCAGTGAGAACTTTGAAGATGAAACGAGGCTGGGTCTTCCAACATGACAATGATCCAAAACACACCGCCCGGGCAACAAAGGAGTGGCTCCGTAAGAAGCATTTGAAAGTCCTGGAGTGGCCTAGCCAGTCTCCAGACCTCAACCCCATAGAAAATCTGTGGCGTTGAAAGTCCGTGTTGCTCGGCGACAGCCCCAAAACATCACTGCTCTCGAGAAGATCTGCATGGAGGAATGGGCCAAAATACCAGCTACTGTGTGTGCAAACCTGGTAAAGACCTATAGTAAACGTTTGACCTCTGTTATTGCCAACAAAGGTTATGTTACAAAGTATTGAGTTGTATTTTTGTTATTGACCAAATACTTATTTTCCACCCTGATTTACGAATAAATTCTTTACAAATCCTACCATGTGGATTCATGGATTTTTTTTCCACATTCTGTCTCTCACAGTTGAAGTGTACCTCTGGTGCAAATTACTGACCTCTGTCATCATTTTAGGTGGGGGAACTTGCACAATCGGTGGCTGACTAAATACTTTTTTGCCCCACTGTAAATATCCTCAGAGATCACTAAACTTACAATGATTTTAAAGCAAACTGAGTTTTAAAAAACTGCAAAACTGCACTAACACAGTATTTTTTTTAGTTTTCAAAACAAAGTGCACACTTCAAATTCTTTGAAATGATGGTTAGCATAAAGGTAATGAATTAGAAGTTTTTGTGACGTTCCAATGAAAAGACGAATTGTAAAATAGATAGATAGATGATAGATAAACAGATAATCAAATAGCATCTCAATATTTAGAACAAATATCGTCCTTATGAAGGACAAAAACACTTGTTCTGAACCATGATGGAGACAAAGAAGAGCAGCTGTACCTCTGGTCTTTGATCTGTTTTTCTTGTCTCTGATGGTGATTTGTCCATAACTGACGTCTCCAGTTTGCTCTGATGAGTAGACTCCAGCTGGATCACACTCTGCACAATAAAACACACAAAGAAGACATCAGTGCAGTTCTACATTCATACTGGCACTTACCATTACATTTAATATGACAAAAAAACTATTTCGATTATTTACACTTCTTTTTTTATGTTGTATGAACAGGAATAAGACAGACACACAATGTTTAGTGCTGCTGCAGCAAACATCAAACAAAAATGTTAAACTGAAACTGTTGGCATTTATAGGTTTATTATGTATTCATATAGTATTTGACCCTTTTCTTTACTGTCATGAAAGAAGAAAACAGAACTGGAAGTGAAGGTTATTATTAAACCAAACAACTGATCAAAGCACTGTTTTCATGAAAACATGCTAAAATCATGGGATGCATGTACATCACACTAACTGCAATATTTTTAACTGAGCTGCACTTCTTTGCACTTCTTTGATATTTACATGTCTTATAACATTTGGTGCAAATAGTGATTCTCTATGCAAAAAAAATGAATATTGCAATGACTACACCCACACATGATTAAAGATATTAGTCAAGACTTCTGCCATAACTTCACATCATGCATCTTCCATGATGCACAGAAAAGATGAAAAAGTCTGAAGGCGATGGCCTTACAAGTCTGAACGGACAATTAACTTGGTGTCTTTGCTTCAAGTATTGCGGGAGCTTTCACTTCTACAGATGAGAGTGGAAATGTAATTAAAGCCGAGGCATGCACGCACACAGCTTTATGAATCTGATGAAAGAAACGTGTCTGCGTCCCGTGAAAAAACTGTGATGATCTCACACTGACTTCAGCCCTGTTTAATAGTGATGTGCGGATCGATCCTGAAATATCGATTCCTCCGATACCAATCATTTATATTCTAGAATCGATTCTCACATTAAAATATCGATATTTTAGTAATTTAGAGTAAATTTGTAGTTTATCATTAACAGGAACACAGTGGAAAGAAACTATAACATTCGGATTCTCTACATTCAAAGGAACTACTTCCTCTTCCGCCTTTCATAGTCATGTGCGAAATACGGCTGTATAAATGTCTCGCAGCCCCTTGGCGTGCGCACTCACAACAATGGCTGAGCGTAATTGTGCGGATGTATTTTACCTCCACAAACAGCTGAGCCGTGGTTTGCAATAAATGTGGCAAAAAAAGTGAGGTGTTGTGGCCATACTTGCCAACCTTGAGACCTCAGAATTAGGGAGACATTCAAAAGGGCTGTTTGGGTGGATAAATATATTTTACAGGGTTTATTTATCGGATAAAATACGTTAAATGTCACCGTTATTATTGGCCGGCCCGGAAACAGCGGGGGTGTCCAAATTCAGAGGCTGCTTCCACCTGAGGACCGGCCTTCGCGGTCTAAAGAAAGCCGGGTAGTACGTCACGAGCTCCCTCGGTGGAGTGAAACTCTGCCGTCTGCTCCTTGCTGTCTAAAATATAACCGGACACTGACGTAAACTCTTCTGTTTAATCAGTTTTCTGTTTGACGTGTTCAAACAGAAAACTGGTGTTCAAATAGCACACAACTTTAGTTTTTTTATTTCTATATGATGAACTCTGCATTATTAAGTGATAAGAAGAAGGTATTCTGATGTCCTGTAATCATTATGACGCTATAATTTGAGATACAATAAATAAAATCCGTTTTGTACAAAGTATCGGTATCGGATCAGTATCGTCGATACCACCCTGAATATTACTTGGTATCGGATCGGAAAGGAAATCAGTGGTATCGCACATCACTACTGTTTAAATAAAGATGCTTTGCTCAACAGTAATTAGTAAACAGTGTCACATTCATGCAGACAGTAATCTCAACATCTGCTGGACTCTCTTTCTCATTTTTTATCCATGATGAAGACAAAGAAGCGCAGCTGTACCTCTTTTCTTTAATTTTCTTTTCTTCTCTTTGATGGTGATTTGCCCATAACTGACGTCTTCAGTTCTCACTGCTGAGTAGACTGCAGCTGGATCAGTCTCTGCACAATAAAACACACACAGAGGACATCACTGCAGATAGTCATTTAAGTACTGCTGTTAATATTTTGATTATGATGCAAAATTATTTGATCCCCTTCTTTTGTCTCCAGTATTCAAACTGGACATAATGAAAAACTAAATTTCTTAAATCAGCGACTAGCAGTGAAACAGCTGCTTTAGGGAGGACGCAACTGTGCAGATGATGCAGGCACCATATCCCAGGTACAAATAAGACAGGATACAAGAACAGAAAAGTTTTTTTCATACAGAAATGTCTTGTTTTGAAACTGAAAACAGAGCTGAACCCCCGCCCCCCAAAGGATTAAAAGTAGGCCATGTGGGTAGTGGAAGCATGCAGCTTCTGCAATCTATGGCCCACAATCATCAAAACAGGTCTGTGGTCCCTACAATAACCAGAACACTTTGTGATGTTACGCTAGTGCTGTGTTGATCTTTGTCTTGTAATAGCAGGCCCTGTCTCCTTATCTCTGCCTTCCTGTCTGTGACCTGAAATCAGTTTGTCATCTTGAAGTATGTCTCAACTCTTTGAAAGCATCTCAAGGACAAATAATGCTGCAGGATGAGCCACTACGGATGTCACTGATGGCAAATACAAAGCCAGGCAAAAGATGTTTCATTTGGGAAGTATAGGTTAGAGCCTTCCACTGAACTGGAGGTTTTATCAATCACTCTTGGCATACGGCTTGATGCCATTCATATAGAAGAGGTAGTTCAGATTTGCTCCTTTCCTTAGTCAGGATCTGTAGCCAGTCTTGTTGATAATCACACAAAGTTATAACAGCAGTGTGGACAGGGCACCTTGGGAAATCCCGCATTAGATGGTGACTGATATTGGCTTGATTTCGGCTCCATTGTTGTTTGTCACTGAAAGTAAAGGGCAGTATATGACACCAGTTATTGCTCTTGCTTGCTTATGTTCAAGGTAGGCTAGGCTTGATTAGCCTGGGGACCCTTACTGGATCTAGACATCATGGAGGGATGATCTGAAGTTCCAAAGCTGAATACGCTATCCAGCTGCTATATATGCTTACTATGTGAATGAAGTAAGACTAAAAATTGAAGCTGAAAAGAGAGAAACCATGAAATCTCCTCACCTTTAAGTTTCCTTTTAACAAGTCGTCTCACCAGCAGAACCAGTACCACCAGTAAAGTCACAACACAGACTGACCCAACAAATTACAACACAAAGAGAACTGGAGGAGCAAGTGATGGAGGAAGAGAAGTAGAACGAGGTGGAGGTGTGGATGTAGGTGGAGGTGTGGTGGTGTCTTCCCCTAAAATAAAGCAAACACAGTCATTAAGTTGTCGTCACATTGTGAATGTTGAAAGCTGCAGAAACACAGACAGGTGAGTGTGTCACCTGTGACAGTGATCCAGCTGGATGGAGACTCTCCATGACCACTGATGTCACACTTGTAGAGGCCTTCATCAGACCTGGAAACATGCTGGATGGTCATGTGACCTGTAGGCTGCTTCCTGATGAGGGAGCCATCTTTATAGAAAGCAGCTGGGAGGTTGGAGGGAGTGGTGTTTGTTTTACAGAGCAGAGTGACGTCATCTCCCTCCATCACAGGGAGGACAGGACTCTGCAGGATCACTGATCCACCTCAACACAGAGACAAACTACAGCATTTCATCCATTTACACACAGCTTCATCAACACTAACTCCACACACTCAGCTTACCAGTGACTGTCAGGTTAACCATGTTACTGATGGGACCCTCTCTGGACTCACACCAGTAAACTCCACTGTCAACTGTGTCAGTGTAGCTGATGTTACAAGAAGAACCAGCTGGTTTTCCCCAACCAGGTCCACACTCACTACTGATGTCTTGACTTGTGTTTCTTCTCAGAGTCCATCCAGCAGAGCTTTGAACATCCTCACAGCTCAGAGACACAAACTCGTTCTCAAACAACTGAGAGCTGCTGGGACTCACAGTCAAATGAGCTGTGAGAGAATTTATTACACTCACTGTTATTGCATCATGTGTAGAATGTTCACATTCTTGTATTTCGTGTGAATATTTCATTAGTAATATAGCAAAAAAATATAGAAACACACACGCACTGAAAATGTTACTTTTTTCCAAGAGGTTTACTTACCTTGTGTTGATCTGCTGATGAGCAAAGATGTCTGCACTGCAGAGAAATGAGTCTGTTAGTTTTAACTCTGGTTAAGATCAGATACCATATTTTATAAAGGAAGTAGCTACTGTGACAGCTTGTGCAGAACAAACTAGACCATATTTGGCAAATTTGCACAAGCAGGTAGAACCAATGAGTTTTTCTGGGATTTGCTAGATAGCTCAGTTAACAAGATGCATTCATAATTAACAGTAGCTGTTTCCCCCTCGGATGTCAATTAATCGTTTTAATTTTTTTTTTTCTGCTTTCTGAAATGTGTGGGTTCTGTTATATTTCAGGCGATTCATTTTCATTTCATTTTCCATTAAAAATGGCTGGGTTTGATCTCTGCCTACATTTCACTAGGGCTACCCTTGGAAAAGCCATGATTATCGAACAATGTCTTTATTGATACATAGTAAGGTGTCCAAACTCATAATTAAGGAGTTCATCAAAGGTCATGTATATGAGGGAAATAATTTAATTTTGGCTAATTTTGGCTGATAGAACAGTCTTGAAACACTTCAACATGCAATTCCTTTGTTTTCTTTTCGTTCAACTTTTGAACAAAACAAAACTGCATCCATCTCCTTTCTATATAGTTTTGTATATACTCATACAACATGTAGAATTTTGAAACAGGTCAAAGGTAGAAGTACATCTTAAACACTGTAATTAATAACAGCTTTTAAACCACTTCAGATTTTCTTTGCACACTTGGCCCAATTTCATTTTATTGTCTTGAGATTTCATGTTTTGCCTCATGCATTTCTATCTGTCTCTTTTCCTTCTTTTCACTAAAGCTGCTTTCCTGTTGGATATTGTTGAGACTAATAGCCACAACCCCCGAATCCTGTTCAAAATCTGTAACTCTGTGATCAATCCTTGTCCGGGAATGTCAGTTTTGGCCTCCGCAGCTCTCTGTGAGCAATTTTTAAATCATTTTACAAGAAAAAAAATTATTATCAAGGGCCTCACTTTTACACCCTTCTGTGGTGAATCTTCTTCCTACTTTAGGATGAATGTCAACTTTCTATCAGTTTGAGCCAATTTCACTGTCCACCCTCAAGAGATTAATTAAACAGCTGAGCAGTTCGAATTCTGGATGGTGGATGGTTTTGTTGGAATTGGGCCTTATATTCTATCTTGGATGATGATGAACTATCATTACTAGTGGGCTGTGTGTCCCGCTTTAAACATGTGATAGTGCAACCTGTTCTAAAAAAAAGAGCAGCCAGAATGATCCTGCAAACTATAGGCTGATCTCCAAACTCCCTTTCTTATCTAAAGTATTGGAGAAAATTGTGTTATTGCAACTACAGGCCTACTTAAACACAAATAGTATTAGTGATAAATCTCAGTCTGGCTTTAAACCACGCCACAGTACCGAAACGGCTCTGCAGAGGGTCTTTAACGATCTTCTTTTAATTGCTGACTCAGGTCACCCCGCTGTTTTCATTTTATTGGATTTGCCATCCATCTTCATAGACTTCAGCTTGTTCAAAATGCTGCGGCTTGTCTCCTGGAACATTTGCTTCCATTACTCCAGTTCACACTGACTTAAACTGACTATCCATCAAATATCGTATTAATTTTAAAATCTTGTTGCTTACCTTTAAAATTATAAATAACATTGCGCCTAGCTATCTTGCCGACTTTCTTAGCTTGTATACTCCTAGTCGAGCCTTAAGATCATCTGGTCAATTTATTTAACCCACACTCCTGGTTTAAATAGTGCTTCCCATCTGATAGTACGAGTGCTTGTTTTTGTACTTTGTTAATGTTTAATAACAATGACTATTGCACTACTGTGAAGCACTTTGGTGTACTTTTGGTTTTAAATGTGCTATCTAAATAAAATTGTATTGTATTGTAACTTAACCCAAAGGAAGGCATCTGTGCATCCAGCTTAAATCCATGAAAACATCATCACATTCAAAAGAAAAGTTTTAACCAGTTTAATGTTTAGTGTTTTGTTTTACAGGTGACCTCTTCTGGTCATTTCAACGGTGATTGTATCCTGAGAGCTCTTTTCTTCTTTCTTGAAGTTTATGCCTTTCATATCTCAAATGTGTGAAAAAGATATAACAGTAAAATCCCCCCCACAAAAGAATATGTTATTCATCGGTAGCTACAAAGTTCATACACCAGCTTTTAAACAGTTAATATTTTTTTTTGCACATTTGGTCATCGCATTTGTTTCCTTATGTTGAAACTCACGTTTTAGAGTTCAATTTGTCTTGTAAAATTAAAGTCTGCAACTTTGAAAGTAAAAGCTTAGTGTTCTTTTTGTACAACTTTGACATTAGTAATGTAATTTTTATAATATAGACAGATTTTAATAATTAATTATTTTATAATATAGGCAAATGTCTATACTTACAGAGCAGGCAAAGCAGAGTGGTTTGTCCCATCGTATCGTTAAGTCACATGAGGTTCAGACTATTTCTTACAGCAGTTAAGCCCACCTCCTTCCTCTTTGAGATTTACAGTGTAGTGTGGTTTTCTCTCACCACTACTTGAGGTGCACAGCAGAAAATGTACCAAGAAAATTGGTGCAGTTTTTAAGAATGTCGCTATTCTATAGGAAAGACAAAGAATCTGAACCAATGAGATAAAAGGAAAAAAGAGAGCGATGCAATTAACGAATTAAGTAAGTGAAAGTGTAAGTGATTTAGCAGGTTCAGCTGTCATTTAGGCCCTGACATTAAATCAGGTTGTTAGTCAGGCAGCACTTCTTGAAATCCTAGTGGATCCAGACTAAGCAATATTCCTGGCTACTCTTTGATTCCTGCATTCCAGTTTCCCGCTTTCAGGTTTCACGGGTTAACCTGAACTCAGAACTTTAAAAAAAAGTATTTTACATGCCAAAAAAAAAATTATTTTAAGGTTCTTTCCTACAAATTTTCTTCTTGTTTACGTCTTTGAAATACCTTTAGTAAAAAGTCAGCCAGAAACACAGGTTTCTGTACCTTTTGCCTCTAACATTGTGTAACAGATTAAGATCAGATGGTGGCGTATTTAGGAAAATATATTTGTTATGGCCTGTAATGGGGTAACTGTGCCCCCTAGAGGAGTAAAACTGCACAAGAATGGCAATTTATATTGTTTTATTAAAAATGAGTTAGGCAGCCAAATACAGTTGTTGATTTAGTTCTGAGAGTCAGGCTTATGCTGCTTTGTACCATTCCTCACAAGCATAAAATCCATATTTCTGGTAATTCTCCCAAGCATTTCCTAAATAATCATTTTAATTCTCTAAAATAATTAAACTAATGATGGCTGATATGAAACAGATACAAGCTTCAAACTCGAAGTTGCATTTTTCCTGAACCATTCAGGGAAAATGCCAGAAAAACACACATGAACAATAATTGTTCTTCCCCTGACTGATTGTATGGCTGGTCTAAACCAATGGGTACTGCTACACAATGTGAGATGCTTCGTAAAAATCAATGTCCCCTTCCACAGCACTGCTACTGTAGAGGTTCATGACAGATCCTCCTTAGTTACACAAGCAGCACCCTCTGTTCCCCAAGCACTTCTACAGCCAACTACTACATTACATAAGTTTATAGAATCAACTGACCAATCAAGCCATTTTCCCAAAATTACATATCATTCACCCAAACCCTAGTTACAATCATCATATCTACAGGCAGATGTTGTCCTATTACAAGAGACCCACAGACCTCTTAGAGGTTCGAATGAACTTAAAACACCTGAGTTTCCTAATGTGTTCTCAGCTTGTTATAATTCTAGACAAAGGGGAGCAGCAATTTTAATACATAAAAATATTAATTTCACAGTACTCGATACAGTTATAGATCCAGAGGGCAGATTCTTAATCATTAAACTATCTATACGTGATAAAAAGCTATGTATTGCAAGTGTATATGGTCCAAATGTTGATGATCCCTCATTCTTTCACGGTTTTTTCAGTGCACTCTCTGAACACTTAGATGGCACACTTGTTCTTGGAGGTGACCTCAACCTTGGACTAAATGAAGACATGGATAGGCTCAATACAGCGGGAACTCAGCGTAATTGGCAGTCCACAAATATAATCAAACAGTATATGAGTGACTTTGGTCTTTGCGATGCATGGCGCTCCCTTCACCCCACCAGTAAGGAATATACTTTTTTCTCACATGTCCATCACTCCTACTCTCGTCTGGATTATTTTTTGGTCAGCAGCTCACTGCTGAACGACATTTCAGACACTGAGATTCACCCTATAGCTGTCAGCGATCATGGTCCTGTATCTTTAACACTAATGCACAAGAATAATACTACGCCAAGAAAAAACTGGAGATTTAATATATCACTACTTAAAGATGAAAACTTTATTAAATATTTTAAAAAAGAGTGGACTTCATATTTGGACTATAATGACACTCCCGAAACATCAGCTTCTGTTCTATGGGAAGCAGGGAAAGCTGTGATGAGAGGTAAAATAATTTCTTTCTCATCACATAAAAAGAAAAAAGAAAACAAAAATATTCAGGAATTAGAAAAAAACATCAAATCACTAGAAGAAGCCTACGCGTCCCACTAAGATCAGGAAACATTGAACAAAATACTCAAAACAAAACTAGAATTAAATGAGATAATTGATAAAAAAACAAAATTCTTAGTACAAAGACTACGCCTACAAAATTATGAACATGGTAATAAATCCGGTCAATTTCTAGCAAACCAGCTAAAAATAAATAAAGAAAAAACAACTATATGTGCTGTTCAAGATTCATCTGGGAACACAATATATGATCCGATGCAAATAAACAACATTTTCAGGGATTTCTATAAAACGTTGTATTCACCACAAATAAACCCATCTAAAAAAGAAATTGATCAGTTTTTGGACAACATAACTCTTCCAAAATTATTGGACACTCAAGCAATGGCACTGGATTCACCACTGACACCAGGTGAACTCCAGGAAGCCCTGATAAGTATGCACAATAATAAGGCTCCAGGTCCAGATGGCTTTCCTGCAGAATTCTACAAAGAATTCTGGTCGATTCTAGCACCAGTTTTCTACAGAACGTTGTTGGAAATTAAAGAAAAGGGCAGACTTCCATCAAATATGAATTCTGCAAACATTAATCTCCTGCTAAAACCAGGCAAAGACCCTGTATATCCCTCAAGCTATCGTCCAATATCCCTTATAAATGTAGACCTTAAAATAATCTGCAAAGCTCTCTCAAAGAGACTGGAGAAAATAACCCCCCTCTTAATTCATCCTGACCAAACTGGTTTCATAAAAGGTAGGCACTCATCAACAAATACACGTAGATTACTTAATTTGATAGACTACTCATACAGTAAAAACCTAGAAACTACAATATTCTCTTTAGACGCAGAAAAAGCATTTGACAGAGTTAACTGGAAATTTCTATTTGCAACTTTACACAAATTTGGTTTTGGATCCTCTTTCATAAACTGGTTAAAAATATTATATAATTCCCCAACAGACATCCTCCAGCTTCTGTCTCTTGAGGGGCACCAGGCAGGGATGCCCACTCTCCCCTTCACTATTTGCAATTTTTATTGAACCACTAGCAGCAGCAATTAGACAGAATTCAGTAATTAAGGGCATAAAATGCAAGAACGTGGAACATAAAATCAGCCTTTATGCGGATGATGTGTTACTCTTTCTCCAAAATTCACAAACCAATATCTCTGGGGTGATTGAATTGATAAACTCTTTTGCAAGAATATCAGATTACTCAATTAACTGGTCAAAATCTACAGTCCTACCGATTAATTGCTCCTTCCATAATTCCTCTTCTACACCACTGCAATCGGGAAATATAAAATATTTAGGTATTAATGTTTCTCCCAAGCTTGCAGATCTAACTAAATTAAACCATATCCCACTTTTAAAGAAGGTAGAAGATGATCTGGCTAGATGGAAATGTCTACCCATATCACTCATGGGAAGGGTTGCCGCTATAAAAATGATGGTCTTACCAAAAATAAATTATTTATTCTCAATGATCCCAACTAAACCGCCACAAGATTGGTTCAGATCTCTAGATTCATGTATGTCCAAATTCCTTTGGAAAAATAAACCCCCACGTATAAGCTTAAAAACACTACAAAAGACCAAGGATAAAGGAGGACTAGAACTGCCTAACTTTCAGCACTACTTCTTAGCCAACAGGCTTCAGTTTATCTCAGGATGGCTAAAACACACCCTCTTAGATGAACCTTGGCTAGATGTAGAACAAGCACTCTGCAATAATCTAGAGATCTCAGACCTACCATTTATCAGCTCAAACATCCAACGACATGAATGCTTTAAAAGCATCAACATCAGCTCTTCTCTGACAGCATGGTGGGAGTTTCTAAAATTGACAGGGTCTTCATTAATCCCATGCAAACGTACACCTATCTGGAACAACCCTGACATATTACAAAACAATAATATGATAAACTTTTCAGATTGGAGTGATAAAGGAATCAAATATTTAGAACATATACTAGAAGGAACAGAATTTATTTCATTTGACGGACTAGTTACACAATATGGGATCAACAAGAAAAGATTTTTAGAATATCAACAAATTAAATCCATAGTAAAAAAGAAATTTAAACCAGGTCAAGTTGAACTACAAACACCACCAAGTGTGGTTCAATTTCTTACTCTTAAACCCCCCAAATTACTATCCAAAATATACAGAATGCTTTCTAAAACAGATGAATCAATATCACTTCCTATTGCAAAATGGGAAGCGGATTTATCAGTTAACTTAGACCTAAACTTCTGGTCTCAGATTTGCTTAAAAACCTTTCATCTAATTAGAAATCCCAGTCTTCAATTAATTCAATACAAAATATTACATAGAGTGCACTATACAGGTCATCGGATGTTCAAGATGGGCTTTACGTCTACCAACAACTGCTCACACTGCCAAACCAATTCACCGGACAATTATATCCACGCTCTTTGGTTCTGTCCACCAGTTCAGAAGTTTTGGCGCGAGATATGTGAAGACTTATCGAAGTGTCTGAAATGTAACATTCCAACTTCCCCCTTAGTGTGTTTGTTGGGCAGCTTAGATAATGTCACTTCAGAAAAGAATATCGCCCATATGGTTTTCACTGCCCTATGCATAGCCAAGAAAACAGTCCTCATGAACTGGAAAAATAAAAATAATCTTAATTCTAACCAATATAGAAATTATCTATTAGATTACATTAGTCTTGATACAGCCTCTGCCACCACATCAGATCAATTGCTCTGGGCTCCTTTGATCAGCTCCATCACCTAGTGGGGGTGGGGGGTCATAGTTTGGTCCCGCCTTCACTGTTGTGATTGGTGTGGGGGTAGGGACAGGCTTAGGGCGTCGGGGGGTTCCCCGGAGGCATCTTCCTTGGGGGGCTCAACCCGGGGTAGCGGTCATGTCCGGTTAGGGGCTCTGTTGGCTCTCCGGTGACTGTTTCCTCGCGGCTGCGTGCAGCGGGGCTAGGGGAGGGTCTGTGCTGACGGACGTGGGTTACTGACCTGGTAGCCTGGCTGCCCCTGGGTGGGTCCAGGATGGGCGTGAGGTTCTGGGGGCGCTCCGTCTCTGGGCTGGGACCCGGACCGGGCCTCGGGGGCTTGGGTCCTGGTTGGTGTGTTGCCGGGGTTGTGGGCGGGTGGGTGCATGGGGGCCCAGCCCTGGAGCAGGGTGCCGCCGGTGCGTCGAGCCACCTGGGGGGCTCTTCAACTGGTGGGGGAGATTGTCACATCTTGCAGGAGCTTTCCTCTCCTCAGGAGCTGCCTCTGCAGGAGGGGGAGATACAGGAGAGGTGGAGGAAGATCTCAGCCTGGGTGTTTATTGTCTTATGTAGTCTGGAAGATGAGTGGATGGTGGGGTGGGTGCAGTTTTCTCTGTGGTGGGGTTGGGTGGACTGTCCCGGGCTCTGTGGGGCCGGGCGGCGCTGCTGCACTGGGCCCGGTCTGGATGGGCCTGGGCCCCCTTTCCCTGGCGGGTCGCGGAGTATGGGGGTGCCTACTGGGGTCAGCGGGGGAGCTGGCCCCAGGGAGGGGTCACTTGCCCCTCCCTTCCTTCCCTCCCCATCTCAGGCTGCCTCCCTCTTCCCGCTCCACCACAACCACCCACACATGCAGGGCCTTGGAGTAGGGGTATGTCACCAGGGTGCAGAGGAGGCTACCCCCCCCCCCCCCCTCTGTCCCCCCTCTGTCCCCTTCTGGCTGCCTCTGCCTCAATTTTATCCCACAACTTAGACATTCACATTACTCACACTCTCATTACACATACATATAGGATCTTGGGGGTGGGCACGATACACGGAGTCCAAAGTACCATCAGGGTGTACACCCCACCCCTGGCATCGTTGCCCACCTCTCAATTTTAAATACACGTAGACATTGAGGGCTAGCAGGAGGGACCATGCGCTTACCTGCTGCTCTCTGGCAGGTAGCTCCAAGCCCTCCTGGGTTTTAAATGCACCTTAGAACACACATGCATCAACATTACAATGAGCGGGTGGAGGGAGGTTCGGAGTCTTCTCTCACCCCCGTTCTCTGCGACCTGCTGGAGCAGGGGGGCTAGGACTAGGAGGAGGAGTTGGCCGTCCGACTGCGGTCTGGAGTGTGGAGCCTTCCTGCTGCTGCGGAGTCGGGGCGGTCTGCCTCCCCCCACCGCAGGGAAAAGGGAAACACCACCTGGGTCTGGGTGCAGTTCCCCCCTCCAGGGGCGGGGGCACCTAGACCCGGTTTGTAGAGTACGCTTGGGGAGTGTGATCGTGTGTACAACGTCTCTTTATGTCTGTCTCCACGTTGGTTGAGTGTGGAGTAAGTGCATATGAGAGCATGAGGGTGGGAATGGATGTTTGTATCTGTGTGTGCCTGTATGTCTGTGTCTATATGTCAGGTTGGGTGTCAGGCGCCACCTCTCTGGGGACATCTCAGGCCCTCCAAGGTTTGGAGGCCTATCTCCCCCTACCACCACTTCCCCTGCCAGTGGCGGACCCCCTCAGACATCGGTGCGTTGGTGGTTCTTTGTGTCCGGGGATGGGCGTCCAGGTACACACCGGCTCACTCCTTGGCGGCCGCTTATCGGGGCCTGGAGCCTGGGGCTCGCTCGGGCCACTTCGGAGGTGGGGTGCCCCCAGCCTCTCGGCCTGGGGCTCGGTCACTCAGGCGCAGCTGGCTGCCGGCGGAGCTCACGGGCGCGTCACTGCAACTCCCCCTGGCTTCTGCTCCGCGGCTGCTGAGTGAGCCCTCATCTGGGACTCTCCTCAGCTCTTTCCGGGACAGTGGCGCAGCTGCCCCTCTGTTGGTCTTCCTTGGTCTCTTGTGTTCTGGGGGCCTCTGGATGTCTGGAGTTTTGATCTCCTCCACACCTGCTTCACGCCCTGGAGGACGGGGCTGTGGCCCCCCCACACCCTCTAGCAGATTATTACATGAAGGAACCTTTTAAAAAAACAAAAAACAAGCGCGTCCATGCTCACAGGTGTACACACGGGTGATCACACCCACAAACTACACCCTTTTTGGCTCCTACCTCAAAGCACACTGTGTTCTGTTGATCTTATGTGCTGCACAATAATGTTTAATATTTAGTATTTACTGTCATATTCCCATATATCATTGTGATGTTGTTTATTCTATTACTCTTGTTCTCTTCTGCTTGCTTTCTTTTTTCTTTCTCAGCAGGTGATCCAGGTGATTGATATATGCATTTTTTTCTCTCTGCCCGTTCTGTTGGTTTTTGTCTTTTGCCCTTCTCCCCCGTCCCTCTTCTCAGCTGTTTCTCTTTCCCTCTTTCTTTCTCCCCTTCTTTCCCCCAGTCAAGTCTGTCCCGTATTCAGTAAGTGAAAATAAAATAAACAATAAAAGGTGAATCAAATGGACCATTACGGCAAGGCTGGGATGGTCAATTTGGTAAAGTAAATCCGTTGGGCATCTTTCTTTGCCTTTAGACAACAATTCTGATGGCAAAAGAGCCAAACGGGACAGGCAAAAAAAAAAAAACAAACAAAAAAAAAAAAAACATAAAAAAAAAAAATCATCATATGATTATTGAAAAAATGTTTTTCTGTCACCAGATGTCACTAAAACAAAGCATTGAATAAAGGAACCCATTTTAAATAAAACTGATAAAAATGTTCAATACTGGTTTACTTTTCTATTTGCACATCGCTAAATGTGGATCCAAATTCAGACTCTTGAGGCAGAATGGAACCTTAACTAAAAGTGAGTCTTTATATATGGGTGTGCAAAATACAAATGAAAAGTGCAGGCAGCTGGGGAACACAGAAGGAACTAACCAGCCATAACAGGACGAAGGAAGCAAAACAGGATGAGAGATTGTGAAAATAAAAAACGGCAATCGGCATGAATAATCAGGTCTAAACTACTGGTGAAAAATCTTTCATGACATTGCAGATTTCTGATATTTTGTGTAAATGCAAGCATGTAACGCAGGCCTGGACCTGGAGCCTGGGCCTGGAAAGCAGGGCTTGAAACAGTTCTGTTCTGTTTTCTAGCTTTCCAGGGCCGGTGTCCTGCAGGTTTTAGATTTGTCCTTGATCCAACACAGCTGATGTAAACGGCTAAATGACCTCCTCAACATGTCTTGAAGTTCTTCAGAGGCCTGGTAATGAACTAATCATTTGATTCAGGTGTGTTGACCCAGGGAGAGATCTAAAACCTGCAGGACACCGGCTCTCGAGGCCTGGAGTTGCCCACCCCTGATGTAACATTTTGATTATTTCAAATAAAAAACAAATGTGAAACATTTATTCTTGCATGAACCACCACACATTGTGTAGCTTTCGTACTTATTTACATAAAGTCAAAATTCACATGTTTTATGTAACTCGAATGTTTAATTATGTGGGCTTAAGAAAATAAAGTTATAGACTATATTTATATGAAACACGTGCATACTAACTGCATTTGATGAATTTTAACCATATATGCAATGCATCTTTGATTTCCACCCTCTAGATCCCTCCCTGGCACTAAAGTCCCATATTGTTGCAAGAAAGAGGTTGTGTCATATTTGTCATATGTCAAAGTCTGTTCTCCATGCCATTGTCAGGAACCTGGTGTCACAGTCCTGGGTCGGTGACGCCAGTGTTTTCTGTTTTCTATTATTAATCTTAGATTTCTTGATGTGTCTTTGTTAGTTCTTAGGTTTTGGTTCTGTGTTAGCATTGTGCCTCTGAGTTTAGTCTGTGGATTTTTACTTTGAAGGTCATTGTATTCTGTTTTGCTTCCTCCCCACCTCATATTTGTAATTACTGTCAGCCGTGTTTCCCACCTCTCTTTTTAATGTCTGCGTGTGTTCCCGTTCGTTGTTGCGTCATCCCCATCCTAGCCTGTGTGTTCTGTTTTCTAGCTTTCCAGTTTGGTTTCTGTTTTCCTTTTTGCCAGCAATAAACCTGAGATTCTTTGAGTTTAATTTTCCGCCTCTGTGAGTCTGCATATTGGGTCAGTTTCCTGCCTGCCTTCACACAGACCATGACACCTGGGTCTAAGGAACCGAGGGTCCATGAGCAGTTGGTGACTCATATTATATTATCTGTTTTTGCTGCACTGTGCTGCAGTTCCTGTGTTTTCATGCTTGTATGTATAGGCAGGTGTATGTGTGTCGGTGTGATAGGCACCTTCATGCCTGGTGGATGTGGCCCTGCCAGGTGGCTGACCACACCTGAAGATCATGCTACGCACCTGCAGCTGATCAGCCTGTAGGAGGAGCTACTTAGGAGTGTGGTGGAGCTCTCTTTGACGGTGGATTGTTGCGTGAGGTTCCACGTCAGTATTCTTAGTGAGATGCCTGCTGTAGAAAAGTGGCTTTATGGTAGTGATGGCCAAATGAAGCTTTCTGAAGCACTGAAGCTTGGATTGAAAAACGGTTCATTACTCGAAGCTTTTCAACACAGTCCTCTCTGGTGACATCTGGTGGCCAAAAATATGAAGAGCAGCTTGAATCCACAAAATAAAACCAACTGCTTCATAATGACTGCCCACTCTACAGAGTGGAATTCTGTCTGATGTTGGGCCACTTTGTGTTGCTTTAAACGTGTATTTTTTGGGGTGACAAAAATGTTGTTTTTCTTTAATACATAATTTTGAGCAGTAAACTCTGCTTGTTTAAACATGCACCATTGTGTGATTTTTCTTTGCTTGTGACTTCTTGATGTTGGTAAATACAATAATTGAAAAATACCACGTTACATATAATATACATATGATAATGTACAACACATTATGGAGTATGTTTCTGCTGTGAGGTCCCGCCTCCATGTACTTATGCAGTTAATCGCTAGACGGGTATTTTTATAAATAATATTATATTTTGGGAAATTTTCCCAGACATATTTTTGACCTGGAGGTAGATTTGATTGTGAACTGGAAAGGGAAAATGCTTATGAACTTGCAAATTAAAAACATGATGCATTTAAAGTAGCCCTTTTCCATTTGTATTTAAGAAGAGAATTTGTTCTAGTGTGCGTTCTAAGTTCTCTTGCCTTAAGGAAAATCCCTTCACATGGCACAGAAGAGGCTGGAGCGCACAGAAACTGGTAGAGATGCAGTTATATGGTCTAACTGGGCCCCACAAACTATCAGCTAATGAGAATAAATAAATTAAATTGCTGCACATTTTTTGCAGACTAGCAGTTTAAGATTATTTAAAACATAAATTATTTCTTTTTATAACATTAAATGTAAAGAGTCAAATAGAAGTCTTTCTAAAGTTATTTAATGATATTGTAGCGGCTCAGGGCTGTTCGGGGTTCTGTTTGTACAGTTATGTTTTGTGTATGTTGCCATGGTGACGGGTGACGCCCTCTCGCTGCGACGGTGTGTCCTTCCGGGGTCAGAGGGCGCCCTGTGTGTTGGTGTTGTTGCCGCGCTGAGCAGTTAGGTAGCGGCAGTGTGTTTTTCTGCAAAACGGCTGTGCTCCCTGGCTAGCTCACGGGAAGCACGACCAAACGATACCTCCGTCTCCTCCTTGTCTGAGCTCGCCACAATATTTATATTATGAAAAGCAGATTTTTGACATTTTAAGTTTGTCAGATAAAATAAACACGCACAAAACAAAAGCAAACAACAAGAACACAAAGCTGGAAAACCCACCCGATTGACCAAAATCAACTCAAAATATTCCCACACAACAGAACCTACTCTATTCCTCGCTGGCTCCAAATCTCTCAGTAGAAATATCAGTGGTTCGCTATCTGTCACCATCAAAACACTCCACAAATCCCGCGAATGATTCGCTTTCTTATAAACCATTGAATCAGATACCGAGGCAGTCAGATTCTAAATGAAGCATCGGACGTCACTGATCACGTGACTCTGGCCAAACAAATCAAGCTTCGACACACGCACCGGAGCGTCAGCTTCAAGCGGGCCATCACTACTTTATGGCTGTCTCCCCCAGGAGGAGTGTGAAAGGCCAGAGAGAGGAGACAGGGGAGCAAAGAAAAACATGGACTTTTTGGAGACGGCACGACACGGGAGTCAAGGGAGTGCACAGCAGTTTTTTGTGTGAATTATTTACACCACTGTAAATAAATGCACTGTTCATCACAAAGAGTCCAACGTTTGTGTCTTCATTTCCCACATCCCCAAAGTGTGCCACACAGCCAGTGACAGCCATGGATTTAACACCTTTCCTCTGCTTTTTCCTTACTACATATTTTTGGGGATTTGCTTCTGCTCTCGATGGTAAGCTGAACAGCACAAGTATACGCAAACAAGTTTAGAAAATTATATAGAAAATAATTAATTGAAATATTTTTTTTCAGGTCAAGCTGTGCTTTCTGTAGTATACTGACAGTTGCTCTCATAACTCAAGTAACCGTTCTAAAATAACTTTGTCACTGATGTCTTCAAAAAGGTCATTATAACCAGTGTTGGGAAGGTTACTTTTAAAATGTATTCCGTTACAGAATACAGAATACATGCCCCAAAACGTAACGGCGGTACATGTATTCCGTTACTCCCCAACACTGATTATAACCCAGTAGTTATTAAGACCAGTAAAACCAAATGTCAAATACGTGCATGATTTGTGCTTCTTCCCTCTCTCCTTCTGTAATGCATTTTTGCTTGATGATATGAAACAGTATATTTAAACTTTATATTGTTTTATATTTTATTAAACACTAGCAGTGTCTGCCTATTATTGTCTTTCTTTTTTACCTCTACTACTTTCGACCTTTATCTACTGGATTGAAAGAAAAAAAAACGAATTTCCTGTTCGGGTTTTTCCCCTGCTGTTAACAAGAAACTTGTGTTGCTTACTTCAGGCTAAGCAGGTATTTTGAGTCACTCCAAGGTAGACTTGACAACTGATATGATGATAATTTAATTTTAAAGGATTATGAACAGTCAGTCATTGCATTTCATTTGTAGATAAAAAATGTTGACATTTGAATTAAGAACAACACTAACATGGAGTATAATAGTATAAATGGAGTTAATTATTATACTACTGGTTCTTGGTGGAATGGATATATAAGATTAAAAAAAAGGTTGAGCAGCACCGCCGTGACATTGTACATTTATGGCTCAGAGATATATTTCTTCTGGAAAGAGAACGTTAAACTGTCAAAGCGTCAAAGGCTCATTTGACAGTGACGTGCTTTATATAAATATTTTCTTTCTTTCTTTTCTGTTTGACTTAGACCAAAAACAAGTTGTAGAAGCTGGAGAGAATGCACTACTGAAGTGTTGTGATTCCAGTATCGGTAAAATCGAAAAGTTATCATGGATCAGGAGAGATGTGGGAACAAATCTGCATGTTTTCTTCTACCGAGAAAATCGCCTCTATGAAAACATCCAGCATCCATCCTTTCGTGGCCGAGTGAAGCTGAGTGATCCACAAATTAAAGATGGAAATGTGTCCCTCATTCTCTTCAACACCACCACTAATGACACTGGAACATATGAGTGTTATGTGGTAGGCACTCACGCTGGACGCCGTAAGAGAGCAGTTTCTGAAGCCCAGCATGTAGTGCAGCTGAAAGTTAAATCTATAAGTACGTTTTGGCATCTTTAGCCTAAGTTAGATGAAATCTACACAATGCACCTTTTTTTTCCTTTTTAATAAAGCAAAAGCCATCATACCTTAAAACCATTGTAAGAAGATCAGAAGTCTGTTTATATGATTTTAAATTGGTTTCATTTTAAGTATCGTGTCAAGTGTTTTTAATGTAAATTTATTGATCAGTGATGTTACAATTTACAAACAAATTAGAAACTAACACAAACAAATTCCAAAGTTTACTATGATCTTTCACTGCTTCTTCCATTTATTAATTGATAATGTCTGACAGCACCTCACGCATGTTTCTCACCTGCAGCTCAGCCACGAGGACTCACAGAGGATGGATCTGTTGAACTGATGGTTGGTCTGTCAGCTTCTGCTGGGCTTCTTGTTGCTACTGTTGCTGGTTTTGTGATCTACAGAAAATTTGCGAATTCAAATTATCGCTCTCCTTCTGAACAAAAGCCAGTTTCCAGGACTCCCAAGGAAACTGGAAAGATGACAATGGAAGTCCAACCCGAGAGTCCTCTCCTATTAAACAGTTAAATACAGACTGAAGAAGTCACTTGGACGAGAGATGAAACGTTTCTCCTACAAAACGCTACGTCTGAATGAACAGAATCAACTTTTGGAGAGTTAAATATATAAATTTCTGTTTTCAAGTCTCAAAACAGAGTTAAAGCTAATGTGCACTGTTGTTCTCTCAGCCCACTGAGAGGAAAAGCACATCTTTATCAAAAACTCCTGCAACAACCTCTTTTTGTGGATTGTGTGCTTTTATTGTCTACTTTTTTTTTATTTAGGAAAGTGCATGTTAATTACATGTAAAAAAAAATTACATGAATGTAAACATACCAGATTATAGCCAAGGGCTAATTTCCATCTGTTGTCCATAAAACATAAAAAAATAAACATAATAATTCATAAAAAATTCATAATTCATTCATAATCTATTTATCCCCTTCGTATATTTTATTTATATTTGTCTCTGTATTTATATGTGTGTGTGTGTGTGTGTGTGTGTGTGTGTGTGTGTGTGTATATATATATATATATATATATATATATATATATATATATATATATATATATAACATTCTGTAACTGTAACTTCTGTCGGTGCTGTGCTTTTTTCGAAACCGAATTTCCCAGAGGAACCCACCCGAGGGATTAATAAAGTTCTATCTTATCTTATAATAAAAACTCCATCACCAAACTCACACATACACACCATTCTGTTCCCAAATGAAACATTAAAACTGTACAACTCATACATGATCACACACTTGATTTCTCCATAACCAGTTTTTAACCTTTGCCTTAAACAAGTTGAATGTCGAGCATTCTCTAATGGGTTGAGGAAGACTGTTCCACAGATGGCCACCCTGGACAGAAAGGACGTTCTGCCCAAATGCTGTCCGTCTGTGGGGTTGTAGCTCGAGTGGTCCTGTCTGAGCTTTCTTTATGCCTAATGAACTCCTTTAGTGGTGGTGGAGCAAGGGAGTGTAAGACTTTATATATTAAACACACTCTTTTAAATTTCACTAAGTTATTGAAGTTCAGTAATTTGTGTTTTTTTAACACATGACAGTGGTGGTGGGAAGTCGGTTTTTTGTCAAGTACTTTTAAACTTCTTTTATAAATGTTTTCAATAGTTTTAAGTGTTGTTGGACAAGCAAGTGACCAGGACGTGAAACAATAGTCCATATGAGAGATGATCATACTAGCCATGGTTATTTTCTAGAGAAGTGATTATACAAGCCTTTGTTCTTCTGGTATGCTGTTGCTCGTGTTCATGAAGATCTAATTACACTGGAATCTTGAGAATCTAGTTCCTGACTGATTAGAATTTCAAATGCATATTTAAAAAAGTTCCACTACCATCTCCTTTTATTTCCTCATTCCTTTAGTCTTAAAGTGCGCAAAGTTAAACTCACAATCCAACAAGTGACTTTATCTCACAGTGGGTAAATCCAGGGAATTTCTTGTTATTGTTAACAAGTTAATATGAATTAAAAGAAGGAAAAATCTCCAGCTTCAAATGGACAATGTTTATGACATTTATTCTGCTCTTACCTTGTGTTCTATGAGGCAATAATGTTGACTGACAGGAGGCGTGAACATTGGCAATGTTGGCAGAAAAAACACACAAGCCTTAATTAACACTAAAACAAACACACACACCTGACTATGACTGGAACTTAGTCTTAGTCACGTCTTTCACATTACTAAAGGTAAAGTCACCTCTTTGGTCTTGCAATGGGGATAAATAGAGTCCAGACGAGTACAGAGCTGCACAGATTTATCAGGACTGTTTAACACTTTATAGATATTACATTGCATAAAGAAAACACTTCACTTTGCTTAACCTGTAAACCATGTGCCAGGTCACATCTATAATCTTTGATATTTTTATAGAAGAGATTTAACTGTCAGCAGTTCACATTTATGTCCCTTTATTTATATGATTTGCGGTGCTAAGGCTTAAGATGTAATGTGTAGGCCTGCTCCTACTGCTCTAGGTCAGTAAATATCAGCTGCAATATGTACATTAGCAGTAAAGTAACACAAAGACTCATATATTACTATCACGGGGGTCTCAGGGACACAGGGAATAAAGCTTATCCCAGCTCTATAAACTAAACAGGTCACAGTTACAAATATGTGTGTCTTTGAATGGTGAGAAGATTAAAGAGAGCACACAGGTGAACTGTCCCTTTAAACGCTCCTGTCGTGTTCACCTCCCGCCCCTTACTTTAGTGTTCCCATTCTTCAAAATTGACCAGCCAGTTTTAACTGCTCTTAAATCAGCACAACAACCAACAAATCTTTTATTCAACATTCTTCATCTGTGAACAATGTCTCAAAGTAGTGTTTAATATTATAATATTAATATGAATTAACTGCAGTAAAAATACAAATGGGCACTGAAAACATATTACAAAACGAATGAATGAAAGTAAATAAAAAACCAAAGACCAAACTCAACATGAAGCCTTGTGTGTGTGTGTGTGTGTGTGTGTGTGTGTGTGTGTGTGTGTGTGTGTGTGTGTGTGTGTATCATGCACATGTGTGGCATGTGACAGTCAGGTGAGGGCCTTGCAAACATAGGCATCACATTTGCAGCATCTCAGGCTTGTTTTGTTGTCTCTCGGGGCACAGAGCTCACAGCGCTTCCTTTTCTGCTCGTGTCTGTGTTGGGGGAGAGCAGCCACGCCAGTGGCTGGGGCTGGGGCTTGCACACTCTTCACCAGACTGGCAGAGGCTGGTGTGCGGGGAATGTGCTGGCGCCGTTGAATAAGAGGAGTCACCAAAGCTTTCCCCAGCTCTGCTAGGAAAAGTCTCTTCCTGAAACTCTTCCCCTGATTCCAGGTTGGGTTGATGGCTGTCCACACCACATATGCGTTGAAAGCAGACACATCAAGGATCTTGTGGAACAGTGCCACAGGCCAACGAGCTGTCATTAGCTTGCAGGTGTATGTGCCAGTAAACTGCAATAAAAGGAACAATAAATAAGAGATTGGGAACATATTGAATCTGTCGTACACAAAATGCTATGATTCACATGAATGAAAATGAAATACATGCAGGATCGATGAAACTTTACATTACCTTATCAAGGCAGTCAACAGCTCCTTTGTTCTTCTTGTAGTCCTGGATTATAAGGGGCTTCCTGTCCTCTGTGGTGCTGACCGCGGCGTCTTTGTGTGGCGTGCTCATCGGGATGACATTTCTATTCTCCGTGGGAAAATCCAACACAAGTGTGTGTGTGTCAGTGAAAGCACATGTTGATGAGAGTGCCTCTCTTCCTCTACTTTTTCTGCATAATCCATCATACAAAATGTAATCAAATGGAAAAGTCTCTTTTTAAAACTTGTTTTATTAGTTTTAATCTTTTAACTTTATGCATCAAGCAAAAATTTAATTATATGCAACATTCTCTGACTGGAAGAAATTAGTTTAACATTTAAACCTATTTTCTGCACATTCCAGCACATAAAATATTTTTGTTTTGTTTACACTCACTCTTTCAAATAGATGCAAGTAAAACACGGCAGAACATAAATAAAGTCAAAGACTCAGCGGTCCTGTTGCTCTATTTTCACCTGTAAAGCAGGAGTAGGGTAGGCAGAGGTGTGCTCTGGTGCAGGTGTGCCGGAGCGGTCAGTGGAAGAATCCGCGAGTTTCTCTGTGAGTTTCCCATTAAACCCTCACGCTGCACGAACGTGGCACTCGCTTACGTCATTGTCATGAGACATTTTCGCAAAAAAATCACGGTTTTAGTAACGCAGTAACTGAGCGTTCCTACGGGAAAGTAACGGTAATCTAATTACCATTTTTGCAATAGTAATCCCTTACTTTACTCGTTACTTGAAAAAAGTAATCAGATTACAGTAACGCGTTAACACGTTACTGCCCATCTCTGGTTGTCACATGTGGTATTATGCACTTGGAGACTGGTTGTTTTGTCCAGCACAACACACACGCCCTGGTTTTCGTCGGCTCCTCCACTACTGGGGTTCCCCGTGTATACCTGCATATTTCAGGCATAGCTGCTCCTGGCGTCACATGCTACCCAGACCTTTATTCCACTGTGGCGTGGGTGTGGTCTCTGGCCAGCTGCAGAGGAGGGGTGACGCAGTGAGCTCCTGGGGTGGCACAGGGGCGGGGTGAACAGGTGTGCTGGGATCTGACAGTGATTGTGTCTCTTTATATGTTGGCAGTGACAGTCGGAGGAGGGAAGCGGACGTGACAGCAGAGAGAGAGCGGGTGTGTCTGTGTCCCAGTAAAAACCACAGTATTAAATAAAAATTCTGCTGTCATCATATTCGCTCCAGCTTATGTTTCTTGGGTCCAACATTACATCCACATTTCCCTGGATTGCTTAAAATGTACACCTTGAAGGGACAGCGACCTCTGAAAGGAACCAGGCAATCATCAACCGTCACCTCAGGGCCTGGATTGTACATAAGCGCCACTGCTGCACAGTTCAAAAGCAAAAGTGGTTTTTATGGAGAACAGCTACCATCCAAGCTCTCTCAAAAATATCTGCTGAATCATTTTTTTCCTTTAAAACAAGTTTATCATTTAAATTTAAATGATGCCTAAAGAACGTGTAAGTGTCTGAGCACAAACTCTGGATGTTAAAAATGTGATCAGATGAGTTTATTCAGTAGTGCGTTGTCAGCTCGAACCTGTTTTTTTGTTGGGTCTTTTTTTCTTTTTCTCTATAGCTTTGCTCTTAGTGTTTTACAGTTCAATTCAATTGTATTTATACAGCGCCAAATCACAACATCATGTCATCAGGATAACACATCTCATGAAAGACTGAAATATGCTTTAAAGAAAAACTCCAGAGCAGAGATGATTCAGCTGGATCAGAGGGAGTTTCCTCAGCAAGCTGCCTGTGTGTAATTTTTGGCTCACACTTGCTTTCACAAGTTGGATAAATCAGACTGTATCAATTCAGCCACATCTTCCCCTCTTATATGTAAATTGTCAGCAGTGCTGTGACATTTGTGCCACATGTGGCCCAAACAACACTCATTTTCACTCTGTCTGTGGCTATTCGTCGAATTCGGGGACTACACTGTTATTTTATGTAGCTGTTTCTCTTGTTGACAGTTGTGCCAAAAGTGATTGTCTGTAGTTTTTTATGTGTAATGTCTTTACTTATATTTGTAAATACATGTTAGTGAACAGTTTTTGCAAATTTAAAAATTGCCTATTTTAACATAACATATACCTTTATAAAGCTAGTGTTATATTTTTGTAATTCCTGATATCCTCTTGGCCAGATTACTTCAAAAAATACATTTTTAATTTAAATTAGACTTTTTAACTCGATAAATAAAGGATACATCAGTTTGACAAAAACTGATTGCAGCTTCTGCCTTCTGACAGGAACGTGGTTTGTGGCTCAAAATGACATGATATCATTACTTATATCCATCTGTAATGTGTTTCACGTATTATAGGTCATGTACATTTGTTTAAATATGGGAAATCCTTTTTTGGCATATACTGAAAATCTGTATTTGGTAGACAATGACTTTTTCGGCACAACACTGACGTTTTAAAATGGCGGATTGGATACTTATGAATGAGATGTTCTCATGACTTATCAAGTGATGCCACTGATCAGCCAATCGGTGGCATGCAGTCTGATAAGGTGACATTTTAATACCTTCTCAGATTGTTTGAAACCCCAGCCGAGCAGATACTAAAAAGTACCTGGTACCAGGAACTATGACTCAATGGAAAACCCGAAAAACAGTAGTTGTGATCAGAGCTGTTTTGATTCTTTAAATAACAGGGAAACATGCAGCGGTGTTTCCTTTATGACCTCTATTAGCAGAGTAAACACTGGAGCATCCTTTATGATAAGAGAGCTGTATGAAGGGCAGGGATAGCTCAGTAGGTAGAGTGGTTGCCCCATGATCGGAAGGTCGGGGGTTCGATTCCCCTTAACAGCTACCCTGAGGTACCCCTGAGCAAGGTACCATCCCTACACACTGCTCCCCGGGCGCCCAATGGCTGCCCACTGCTTCACTGAGTGAATGGGTTAAATGCAGAGAGCAATTTCCCCACGGGGCTCAATAAAGTACAATAATGTACACACTTTCTTCTTCTGAAAACCTCTCATCATTCCTTCACCTCGTGATGTTTTCCTTCAACGACAAGGAAACATGATGAGCCAGAGACAGAGTTTTAAACTATTTGTTTCTGTCATTCAGCAGAACAGCGAAATAACAGACTCAGAAAATCAATGATGGGGAAATCTGCTGTTGCTCTCAAAGGAAGTCATTTAAATGTTTCGAGTACTCCGAGACTTGACAAGAGAGAGAGATAGAGAGAGTGAGAAGGCCACGCCCAACAGCAGTTTGTTTATCAGTGGAAAGTTTCTAACATTTATTCTGTGATTTCACCCATTTGAGACATTTTAATGACATAAAGATCACTGTGCATGACTTAGATAGATTTAAAGAAGCTTTCCCTTATTAAAGGTCAGAGGTCACAGTCAAGGCCTTGTGTGTTGTCGGTCTGACTGGGCTTCCACCTGCTGGTGATATCCTGTCAAAGCACTTTACAGTGACACTCCACAAACAAAAAAAAGGAAATTGGGTGGTTGTTACAAAAGTCTAACTTTTAATTGGTACAAAATAATTTTACGTTTCTCTGATGAACGTAATTAAATCATGCAGGATTTGTATGAAATTTAACAACTTCATTTATTCTTGTTCAGATGACATGATACAATCTAGTAAGAGTGGTTAGTTGCCCGGACTCACAAAATTCACAAGATCACACAAGATTTCAAACAACAGGAAAAACACTGGAGTTATAAGAGGCAGACAACTATGCACGCATCACATGTATGCTGTTGCTATTTATTGTGGTTTAACCTCTCAAGGACAAAAAATGCTGCATCAAACCTTGCAATCATAGTTTTAATACTTTTGCGACACATATACTGGCAGCTCGGTGGTGCAGTGGTTAGCACTGTTACCTCACAGCAAGAAGTAGGAGAAGGAGTTCAAATCCACAATTGGGCAGTGGGTTCCATCTGGTTTGCAGTTATTACGCCTAGGTTAATATGTCATTCTAAACTAATTTTAATGTTTTTTTCTCTGTATGTGTTAGCCCTGTCATAGACTGGCGATCTGTCCAGGGTGTACCCTTCCACTTACCCTATCACATCTGGGATAGGCCCCAGCTCCCCTACAACGCCGATGAAGATAAGAGAGTGGAGTGAAAGTTGTTATAAATCTATTACGTTTTAAGTTAACTAGACTGTTGAAGATTATGTAATATGAAGACAACATATAGTACTTAAGGGACTAAGTACTATTGGGGTAAAAGTTATTGTATAGTGTTGGAATAAAGTGACAAAATTGCGAAGGATTTAAATATTCCAAGAGCTCCACTTATTTCATCTAAATATGTTTCAATCACGTTTTATCAGCACAAAAGGTTTATTGAATATGAATAGTTGTGTTGTTTTAACTCAGTTGTTTAAGTTTCTGTCAAAGCAAAACATTTTTGTGCAACCAATGTCCACTATTCAGTTAAATACAGGGAGTGCAGAATTATTAGGCAAATGAGTATTTTGTCCACATCATCCTCTTCATGCATGTTGTCTTACTCTAAGCTGTATAGGCTCCAAAGCCTACTACCAATTAAGCATATTAGGTGATGTGCATCTCTGTAATGAGAAGGGGTGTGGTCTAATGACATCAACACCTATATCAGGTGTGCATAATTATTAGGCAAAATGGGTCAAAAGAAGGAAAAGTCAAAAATAGTGAGATATCTTGCAGAGGGATGCAGCAGTCTCAAAATTGCAAAGCTTCTGAAGCGTGATCATCAAACAATCAAGCGTTTCATTCAAAATAGTCAACAGGGTCGCAAGAAACGTGTGGAAAAACCAAGGCGCCAAATAACTGCCCATGAACTGAGAAAAGTCAAGCGTGCAGCTGCCAAGATGCCACTTGCCACCAGTTTGGCCATATTTCAGAGCTGCAACATCACTGGAGTGCCCAAAAGCACAAGGTGTGCAATACTCAGAGACATGGCCAAGGTAAGAAAGGCTGAAAGACGACCACCACTGAACAAGACACACAAGCTGAAACGTCAAGACTGGGCCAAGAAATATCTCAAGACTGGTTTTTCTAAGGTTTTATGGACTGATGAAATGAGAGTGAGTCTTGATGGGCCAGATGGATGGGCCCGTGGCTGGATTGGTAAAGGGCAGAGAGCTCCAGTCCGACTCAGACGCCAGCAAGGTGGAGGTGGAGTACTGGTTTGGGCTGGTATCATCAAAGATGAGCTTGTGGGGCCTTTTTGGGTTGAGGATGGAGTCAAGCTCAACTCCCAGTCCTACTGCCAGTTTCTGGAAGACACCTTCTTCAAGCAGTGGTACAGGAAGAAGTCTGCATCCTTCAAGAAAAACATGATTTCCATGCAGGACAATGCTCCATCACACGCGTCCAAGTACTCCACAGCGTGGCTGGCAAGAAAGGGTATAAAAGAAGAAAAACTAATGACATGGCCTCCTTGTTCACCTGATCTGAACCCCATTGAGAACCTGTGGTCCATCATCAAATGTGAGATTTGGGAAAACAGTACACCTCTCTGAACAGTGTCTGGGAGGCTGTGGTTGCTGCTGCACGCAATGTTGATGGTGAACAGATCAAAACACTGACAGAATCCATGGATGGCAGGCTTTTGAGTGTCCTTGCAAAGAAAGGTGGCTATATTGGTCGCTGATTTGTTTTTGTTTTGTTTTTGAATGTCAGAAATGTATATTTGTGAATGTGGAGATGTTATATTGGTTTCACTGGTAAAAATAAATAATTGAAATGGGTATATATTTGTTTTTTGTTGAGTTGCCTAATAATTATGCACAGTAATAGTCACCTGCACACACAGATATCCCCCTAAAATAGCTAAAAGTAAAAACAAACTAAAAACTACTTCCGAGAACATTCAGCTTTGATATTAATGAGTTTTTTGGGTTCATTGAGAACATGGTTGTTGTTCAATAATAAAATTATTCCTCAAAAATACAACTTGCCTAATAATTCTGCACTCCCTGTAAATCCTACACGTTCTTTGAACAACATTGCTTTTATTTTCACAGACTGTACACAAAAATGAAACAAACATGAAGGCAACAAAGAACCAAAAACTAGAGACAAAAGTAATTAAAACTCAGAGGTTTTGAAAAATGAAATATAATAATCCTTTAATTCCAAAGAAGTGTTTTGGATTTTGTATGTGTTTTGTCTCTAGGGGCCACCGTAATGACCATATGCACAGAGCATGTACAAGAATTTAAATTTGCAATGCTCCCATGGCCCTCAGTGTATGAACAACAATGAAGAACTTAAAGATAAAAAGATCAAAATAAATGGTTTGGTATGGCTGTGGGGCAGGTGGTTCAGAGGGAAGAGGTGAATGCAGGTCTGGAGTTTTTGTGTGTGAGAGAGTCGAGAGGGACAGAGCAGGGATAGCCTAAAGGCCAGCATTTCACCATAGGTCTTGAATGCAGCTATGGACGAGTGCGTCGGACAACAGCAGCATGTGGAGCAGCTTTAAAGGTATGAAAAGTGATTAGATTTATTTTAAGTTTCTTATATCTATGTCTTAAGGTTTCTGTTGAATAGGAAAAGTACACCAAAAATCTAAATTTCAGCATTTTCTGTCTGAATGTAAAAAGTTATTTCACAATGATGCTAATATTGGTTAGCTAGTTGATAATTTGGAAATATGTTTTAGCCAAGTAGCCCGAATAAGCAAACCACATATAAATTAGACATTCAGAACTGACTTAGCTTAAAAATCAAGATACGTTTGATCAAACTTGGTCTTTGACAACCAAAGTTTCAATATTTTAGGGGATTTCAACTTTCTATGCTTTTATGATTTTAAAATAAAAAAGTTTATTAGCAGCCTTAGGTTTTTCATGTGCAAGCTAGGAATGAGTATTAGTTTGTTGATTAAGAGGTGCTAATCAAAAAGAAAAAACTAGCCTAACTTCACATACAGGTCTATTATGATATTTGTTTTATTTATTTATTATGTCACCCATATGTCACAAAAATTTGATTTGCAAAATACAGATTCCTCAAGCGATGAGAGTGAATCAGCGGCTGCTTAATATGGACATTAAACAATAAGAGATCCAACATGTCCTCTGATCTGGACCGACAGCACTGATCACAGTGAGGATTACAGAGTCTGTTACACATACTAGTCGTTCTGTGGTGAAGGAAATGTGTCTCTATTAGAAGGACCAGACCTCAGACCTCATACTTCCATTCTTCTTGTTATCTCCAAACACCTTCTTGTCCCATTTACGTCTCTGTTCTAGTGTTCATGTCCCACCCTCTCTCTCTTTGCTCGTTTGTCACTTTGTCACGTCTCATTGCAACCAGGGAGATCTGCCTGACCCAGGATCAGACACTGAACCTCAGCCTGAGGCAAGGGTGGGCAACTCCAGGCCTCGAGGGCTGGTGTCCTGCAGGTTTTAGATCTTAACCTGGGTCAACACACCTGAATCACATGATTAGTTCATTCCCAGGCCTCTGGAGAACTTCAAGAAATGTTGAAGAGGTCATTTAGCCATTTAAATCATCTGTGTTTAATCAAGGACACACATAAAACCTGCAGGACACCGTCCCTCAAGGCCTGGATTTGCCCACCCCTGGCTGAGGTGTAGATAGTTGTTTACCATTCATTCAATTGAATTTGATTTATAGAGCACCAAATCATCACAGCTGTTGCCTCTCATCTTCTATCAATAAAGTTATGTTTTATGTTCACTCTCATGTTGTTTACCTTTTACATTAGAGCAACCAAATCTATATTAAAAATACTGCAAACTTACTGAAGCTGCATGTATGACCATGTTTTTCTGCACTTGTGCACAATGGTACCTCTGTCGCTCTCTCTCACAAACAAGAACACACACACAGACACACACACAGCCTTTATCTTAAACGGTGCAATATAATAAATATAATTATCACATGTTTAGTCATTACCACAAACATAAATTATTTTTTTCTTTGATCGGAGGATCAATCAGTGAAAGAGATGCGCTACCGTAAACCTCAGTGTAGAAGCGCAAGGAAAATTAACCCGCAGCTGCCATCACCTGACCACATGTAAGTCACGTGTGTGGAGGCTCAAATGCAGCAATGCGTAGCTGTAGTGTCTCCGTGATGTACGAACATATATAAAGAGGATTGGATCCCCGCAAAATGCGCATGTCAGTGTTCGTGTTGGAGTTTAACTTGTGACGTAGAGCTCGTTACCATGGAGCCTGCCGACAGAAGAAGGGGTTCCCCTCTATGGCAGCACTTTGAGCTGATCTCTCCCAATAAGGTACTCCATACAATATACCTCCATCCTTCGTGCATCCTTCCTCCATCCTTCCTCCATCCTTCCTGCATCCTTTATCCATCTATACTCTTTCTATCCTCCATCTGTCTGTTCTGCTGATCCGTATCAGCGTCACGTGACCACAGTCTTTGCTCCATGTTAGAAACACTGGAGCGGAGTCACCATAATCATCTCATTTTCTGCTGAATTTATTTAAATGTTTATTGAAACCATAGCGACACATTTTTGATCTCAGCATCTCTCGCCCTTTAAACACGTTAAAATGACTGAATCTCACAAAATGATACGTAGCCATTTTTGTTTCCATGGCAACAGCTGAGCAGCATCTTCACCACCAGGTGGAGCACCAGTCTGATCATAGGCTGGAGGAAACATGGTGGATGATCACCTGAGCTGTACTCAGCTTCTGATAAACAATCAAATCAGATACAGAAAACAGGATTAATATTCATGAATGACAACAAGGGAAATGATGACATCATAACAGAAACGCAAACAAGACGTACATGAGTATAAAACATGCCAGACTGAAGATGAGACGTCAACAGCATCGCAAACATTAACTTTTAAAGCTTCCATGTGGTTTTACATTTCTTCCATGAAAACAGGAAGTGCCGCTTTTCATTTGAAGACTCACATTTATGGACGTGGACGTGGAAAAGTATAAATCTGGGAGCTTTGTTTGGACATGAAGTTGGTAATGTGTCTGTGTGACAGCTGTGTGGAAGCATGAGAGCAACGTTTGCGGGAAAATCCACAGACTGTACCACTCGGACGTGTTTCAAGGAGGTTTTTCACAATAAAATCAAAGCATCGGTTTAAATAAAACCTCCTTCACCTAGTAAGGAAACATTTTGTGGACACGATTTATTTCCATTTAACAAAGTTAGTTCAGTGAGAGATGGCAGGAGGAGCAGAGGTCAGCTCATGGTGACAGAGGTCAAACAGATGTGAGGAGGAACAGCACACACAGCACTGGTGTGTTTCATCTCCACACATAGACAAACCACAGCAACACTGACTCCACTCTCAGCCTCCCAGTGACCATGAGCTTACCCGTGTCACCGGTGCCAGCCTCTGTGGAGCCCAGTGTGTCATATGATGATGATACAGGACATTTTCCACACCCAGCTCCACGCTGAGTCCTGGCTTCAGTGTGTGAGTCCATCCAGCAGAGACGTGGAGACACAAAGACTGAGAACGGCTGGACAGGTTCAGGTGTTACACTTCAGTTCAGTGTTCATGAACGCAGGTTCATTGTTGTGCACTAGAACCTGATGTAGAAGTTACAGCATACAAGCACACGGTGATGGGGCCGAGGAGCAGCTCTTTACTGACATCTAGTGGTTCTACATCTTTTTCCTGGTTAATAAAGTTCAGCTTTCTTCTCCTGCAGATCATTTGACAAATCTTTTGCTGTCCCCATGACTCGGGAGCCAAAAACGTCGGTGCAGCACTGGACCTGCAGCGTCTGTCTGAAGGCCTGAAACTCCTCCCACGCTGATCACAGGTGAGCATGGTGACCTTCAGTAAGGTAAACCTGTGGTTGTTTCTGTCCAACACAGCTGTAGGGCAGTAAAGAACGTCACCCAACCTCCACCAGAGAGAAAGAAAAATGTCTGTATCACGATTCATATTCTGTGAGAGTAATCACAGATCCCTGTGGGGTGTTTGAACACTCGTACACACTTCCAGCTGCACTGTGGAGGTGCAGTGATTGGAGTGTACCCGTGGGGATCCGTGATTTTGAAGGCTAGGACGTGTTTCAGCCTCTGCTGTCGTTGATGTCACAGAATAGTTAAATCCTTCCTGTTTCATGGGATCGTCCTTGTCTTCTGACAGCAAGCAGAAACATGGCTGTGGTATAGTTTTGTCATGTTGACGTCTTGTCACGATGTGAGCGTTTCATTTTATGACCAGTCCTGATGGACTGTGATTAGTGAAACTGGAGACTTGCTCCGCCTTCCACCTCTTCCATCATTTTCCTGTTTGTTATCCCAGTGTGTGTGTGCTTTGATGTGGATATATCGTCAACGTGTCCTTTAATGACGTGACTGTGTGGCTGCTGTTGCTCTGTCTCTCGTTTCTCTGGATCAGCTTTGTTTTCTCAGTCTGGAGGAAATGGGTGTAATACTCATGCCTACTCTAGGCCCCTCCCACAGGATAGACAGATTGACTGTGGCATCATCATGTGATAAAACCCATTCTGTTAAATCTTTCTGTACTTCCTGTTTAGTGACCTCATCATTTAGCACAGCCTCATTAAATCTGCAGTATTTAGATAGTTTACTCGTCCTGTCCTCACTGCCAAAGATACTGGTTTGTGTCCACACACAGTGGTGGGTTCTTTATTACAGTCACTGGTCCTATATAGTTTTTTACCAGGTGGTGTTGAAGAGCTCCCATGGACACGGGACATGAAGGTGACGTTAGTGGCCCAGTTCTGCTGGGAGCCGCTCCACAGTCTGTCTGAGAGCACAGCTGAAGTTAAATATACACAATATAAAAGTTTAAGACGTTTTTGTTTAAGCTCCCTCTTCTCACATGTTCTGTCTTCGCATCCAGCTGTTGGGTCCGCGTCTCGGTGCAGGAGATATCTGATCGTGCTTTCGTCTTTGTTGTTGACTTTGTTGTTGGTCTGTTCGTGCCCCTCTCAGCTTTCTGTCCTTATCTTTTCTCTCAAACTGATTTTCCACATATGCAGCCCGTTATGATCCAAAGCTGTCCAGCGGGAAAATCACAGTCCTTGACAGGCCAATTCTGGCCCCCGAGCCTTATGTTTGACAGCCCTGCTCTAGAGGATGCTGACACTGTAAAAACATTTAGTGTTGCAGTTTTCACTGAAGGCCAGCATATCAGGAATGGAGCTGGGCTTTTGTTGGCTCCTGAGAAGAAGAGCAAAGACAAACACATCTTCTCTTCCTCCTGAATAAACAGGAAACAGGAAAATCCTCCACTACAAATCAGAGTCAGTGGAGCATCGCTGCAGTTAGAACTGCTTCATTTATGCACAGGCAGGTGGAGGTTTTCCTGCTTCAGCTGCTGCTGGAGCTTCAACAGATGTGGTGATGGAGCAGAGGGTAGCTGATTACTGGCTGCATCTATAATAAGCACTGTTTGAATCAGACCCACAGCTGGGTTTCTGAACCTCACACTGCTGAGTGCCTCACTTGAACAGTGGACATTCATTTATAAGGAGCTCTATGAGCAAAAAAGGAATATAAAAGTAATATAAGGAGAAAAGCAGCACTAAGACACTTCACTGTAGCTTTGTGGAGCTCTTACACACAGTGTGTGTGTTCTAGTCCACATCACAATAAGACACTTACTGAGAAACAGCTAGTGCTGAAGACGCTGCAGCCCAGAGGTTGGAGGAACAGACAGTGACACACAGACATGAATCAAGAATCGGTTGCAGTGCGAGAAACAACACAGTGGCAGAAATAGAATATATGTTATTTATTTATTTTAGTATATATGTTATATACATGTCGATTCATCTGCCCATGGATACAGAATACAATTAGAAAATATGAAATATCAATGATTATGAGTGGGGTGAGTGCAAAATCCAGGTAGGACATGATGTGCAAAGAATCCAGAGTGCAACCTTTTCACATAAATAAATAAGTGTGTTATTGTAAGTGTGTTGTTGTAAGTGTGTTATTGTAAGACATTAGCAGAGCAGTGATCGGTGTGATTCTGTGGACAGGTGTGCTTCATCCACACCTGAGCTGAGATCAGGAGTATCTGTACTTGGTTTGACTCTGTGGGAGATCTATGCATTTTCTTCTGCTTATCCAGCTCAGGGTTACAGGAGGCTGGAGCCAGAGTACACCCTGGCCAGGTCACCAGCTTATCACAGGGTAACATTTGCAGTGACACCTGCAGAATCACCGGGTGACCTAACCCCACTAACTGCATGTCTGTGGACTGTGGGAGGAAGCCTCCAAACACAGAGAACCCAGAGAGAACATGCAGACTCCACACAGGAAGGCCAGGTGGGGGATTCAAACCCTGCTGTGAGGCAACAGAGCTAATTACTGCACCACCGTACTGCCTCTGGCTGGGTTGTAGCACATCTAATACTTACCTCACTCAGGGACATGAAAACAATTCATACACAGCCTTCATGCTTTTGTTGATGTTCTGTCTCTTTTAAAATGAAAAAAACATAACACAAAAGACTTCATTGTGTGTAACTTATCAGATAATTATTCCCCCTTCTGTGATTTAAGCTGTTCCTGCTTCTGCTGCTTTTATAAAAAAAAAAAGCAAATCAGACTTGGAGGAAAAGAAACAAAACAGAAGCATAAGTGGGCTACCAGCATTGGTGTCTCCATTAAAACATGATTCACCATGGCAACAGAGTCCTCTTGACTCAGAAGATACTGAAATTTGTTTTTAATGGATTTATTTATGGTTTGTTTGAGACGGTCTGTGTGTGTGTGTGTGTGTGTGTGTGTGTGTGTGTGTGTGTGTGTGTGTGTGTTTGTCAGCGCTGATACAGAGACTAATGGGTTTGCGAGGATACCGTTTAAATCACTTACTGAGAACAAACAAAGTCTTTTCTTTGAAAGTTTTGAAGCTAAATTCAGACACGGGGACGGATGATATTTATAAGTGCTTTATGAAACCCGTCCTCATTGTAGCAATCAAGTGCTTCCATCATCATGATGGCACGTTGTTTTAGAGCACAGTCAGCACATGGCCTGTTGGCTCATATTCTACATCATTGTGTGTCGCTGTGATTGTCACGTCCATATGATACAACTTTCACCTGCTGGCAGGTAGAACAAATACTGTCCAACACAGCTGTAGGGCAGTGACTGTTACAGCCACAGGGGAGCTCCTTCATCCCCACAGTCACACTGTGCAGTGCACACACGCACACACACACACACACACACACGCACGCACACACGCACACACACACACACGATGTCACAGACATGTGTTTACACGATTACTTAGCCCTTGAGCTCAGCTCATGATCATTAACATGAACTGTTATGATCGCTGATCAAAGACCAGAATCAGAATCAGAATCGTGTTTATTGGCCATGTATATGCGCAGACACATACAAGGAATTTGGTTCAGGTAGATGGTGACTCTCAAGCACAGCAATGTAAATCTCAACAATATAAGCAACGCAATACACCCACCCTCCCACACACACACACACACACACACACACACACACACACACAGACACACACATGGATCCCCCATTCAGAGATGGTCTTTCCCTTTTTAAATGGCCTTCTTGTTTGTTCTCAGTAAGAGATTCAAGCTGTATCCTCTCAAATCCATTCAATTCAATTCAATTTTATTTATATAGCGCCAAATCACAACAAAAGTCGCCTCAAGGCGCTTCATAGATACAGAGAAAAACCCAACAATCATATGACCCCCTATGAGCAAGCACTTTGGCGACACTCAGCGTCACTCTGAGACAGGATATTTCTAATTTTAGAGATGTTGCGCAAATGGAAGAAAGCAGTCTTACATATTTGTTTAATATGTGCGTTGAAGGACATGTCCTGGTCAAAAATGACTCCAAGGTTCCTCACCGCGTTACTGGAGGCCAAGGTAATGCCATCCAGAGTAAGAATCTGGTTAAATACCATATTTCTAAGATTTTCAGGGCCGAGTACAATAACCTCAGTTTTATCTGAATTAAGAAGCAGAAAGTTAGCGGCCATCCAGGTCTTTATGTCTTTAAGACATTCCTGCAGTTTAACTAATTGGTGTGTGTTATCTGGCTTCATGGACAGATAGAGCTGGGTGTCATCTGCATAGCAGTGAAAATGTATGCTATGTCTTCTAATGATGCTGCCTAAGGGAAGCATGTATAATGTAAACAGAATTGGTCCTAGCACTGAACCCTGTGGAACTCCATAATTAACCTCAGTGTGTGAAGAGGACTCTCCATTTACATGCACAAACTGGAGTCTATTAGATAGATATGATACAAACCACTGCAGTGCAGTACCTGTAATACCTACAGCATGTTCTAATCGCTCTAATAGAATATTATGGTCAACAGTATCGAACGCTGCACTGAGGTCTAGCAGGACAAGCACAGAGATGAGTCCACTGTCAGAGGCCATAAGAAGATCATTTGTAACCTTCACTAAAGCTGTTTCTGTGCTGTGCTGAGCTCTGAAACCTGACTGAAACTCTTCAAATAAACCATTCCTCTGCAGATGATCTGTTAGCTGTTTGACAACTACTCTTTCAAGGATTTTTGATATGAAAGGAAGGTTGGAGATTGGCCTATAATTAGCTAAGACTGCTGGGTCTAGAGATGGCTTTTTGAGTAAAGGTTTAACTACAGCCAGCTTGAAGGCCTGTGGTACATAGCCGATTATTAGAGATAGGTTGATCATATTTAAGATCGAAGAATTAATTAATGGCAGGACTTCTTTGAGCAGTTTTGTAGGAATAGGGTCTAAAAGACACGTTGATGGTTTGGAGGAAGTAATTATTGAAGTTAACTCAGAAAGATCAATTAGAGAAAAAGAGTCTAACTTAACATCAATGGTACTAAGAGTAACTGTAGATAATATTACATCTGTGGGATGATTATTGGTAATTTTTTCTCTAATGATAAAAATTTTATTTGTGAAGAAGTTCATGAAGTCATTACTAGTTAACGTTAAAGGGATGGTTGGCTCAAAAGAGCTCTGACTTTTTGTCAGCCTGGCTACAGTGCTGAAGAGAAACCTGGGGTTGTTCTTATTTTCTTCAATCAGTGATGAATAGTAAGATGTTCTGGCTTTGCGGAGGGCTTTCTTATAAAGCAGCAAACTATTTCTCCAGGCTAAATGATGATCCTCTAGATTTGTGACACGCCATTTCCTCTCCAGATTACGAGTCATCTGCTTTAGGGTACGTGTTTGAGAATTATACCACGGAGTCAGGTACTTCTGATTTGAGGCCTTAGTTTTCACAGGAGCTACAGTATCCAGAGTCGTACGTAGTGAGGAGGTGAAATTATTAACAAGAAAATCGACCTCTGTTGGGGTAGCGTTCAGATAGCTGCTCTGCTCTGTGTTGGTACAGGGCATTGGAGATGATAACAGTGGGTGGATTATATTCTTAAACTTACAGTGCTTTCAGAAAGACATCTATTTTGATAAAGTCTACTCTTCACCGCTGTGTAATCAATTATTGTAAAAGTAAATGTTATCAGGAAATGATCAGACAGGAGAGGGTTTTCAGGAAACACTGTTAAATGTTCAGGTTCGATGCCATATGTTAAAACAAGATCTAGAGTGTGATTAAAGTGGTGGGTGGGTTCTTTTACGTTTTGAGAGAAACCAATTGAGTCTAATAACAGATTAAATGCCATGTTGAGGCTGTCATTTTTAGCATCTACATGGATGTTAAAATCACCCACAATAATTATTTTATCTGAGCTCAGAACTAAATTAGATATAAAGTCTGAGAAATCAGACAGAAACTCTGTGTAAGGCCCAGGTGGACGATAGATGATAACAAGTAAGACTGGTTTCTGAGTTTCACAGCTGGGGTGGACAATGTTAAGCATCAGGCTTTCAAATGAATTAAAAGTCTGTCTTGGGCTTTCATTAATTAATAGGCTGGTGTGAAAAATTGCTGCCACACCGCCCCCTCGGCCTGTGCTTCGAGATTTCTGGTAGTTAGAATGACTCGGGGGTGTTGATTCATTTAAACTAACATAATCATCCTGCTGCAACCAGGTTTCTGTAAGGCAGAGTAAATCAATTTGTTGATCAATTATTAAGTCATGTACTAACAGAGACTTGGAGGAGAGAGACCTAATATTTAATAATCCACATTTCACTGTTTTACTCTTTGGTTCAGATGTGGATACTGTATTGTTCTTTCTTTGTGATTGTTTATGTTTAAGTTGTTTGTTGCTGGTTTTTAGTTTGTTTTTTGTCTTTTTGGAAGCTGACACAGTCTCTATGGAGATGGGTTTTTGGGGGGGTAGCAGGAGGAGAGAAGCTGCAGAGAGGCGTGTAAGACTGCAACTCTGCTTCCTGGTCCCAACTCTGGATAGTCATATTTTGGGGGGTTTAATAAATTTGTCCATATTTCTAGAAATGAGAGCTGCTCCATCCAAAGTGGGATGGATGCCGTCTCTCCTAACAAGACCAGGTTTCCTCCAGAAGGTTTGCCAATTATCTATGAAGCCCACATCGTTTCTGGGACACCACTCAGACAGCCAGCAATTTAAGGAGAACATGCGGCTAAACATGTCACTCCTGGTCTGATTGGGGAGGGGACCAGAGAAAACTGGTCCGACATTGTTTTGGCAAAGTTGCACACCGATTCAATATTGATTTTAGTGACCTCCGATTGGCGTAACCGGGGTGTCATTACTGCCGATGTGAATTATGATCTTACTGAATTTACGTTTACCCTTAGCCAGCAGTTTTAAATTTCCTTCAATGTCGCCTGCTCTGGCCCCTGGAAGACAATTGACTATGGTTGCCGGTGTCTCTAGCTTCACATGTCTGAGAACAGAATCGCCAATTACCAGAGTTTGACCCCCGGCGGGTGTGTCGCCGAGTGGGGAAAAACGGTTAGACACATGAACGGGTTGGTGGTGTACCTGGGGCTTCTGTTTAGGACTATGCTTCCTCCTCACCGTCACCCAGCCTCCCTGTTTCCCCAGCTGCTTTGGACCTGCCGGGGAACAGCTAGCGGGGCCTACGCTATTTTCGGCTGCACCAGCTACAGTTCAATTCAATTCAATTCAATTTTATTTATATAGCGCCAAATCACAACATAAGTCGCCTCAAGGCGCTTCATAGATACAGAGAAAAACCCAACAATCATATGACCCCCTATGAGCAAGCACTTTGGCGACAGTGGGAAGGAAAAACTCCCTTTTAACAGGAAGAAACCTCCGGCAGAACCAGGCTCAGGGAGGGGCGGCCATCTGCTGCGACCGGTTGGGGTGAGAGAAGGAAGACAGGATAAAGACATGCTGTGGAAGAGAGACAGAGGTTAATAACAGATATGATTCAATGCAGAGAGGTCTATTAATACATAGTGAGTGAGAAAGGTGACTGGAAAGGAAAAACTCAATGCATCATGGGAATCCCCCGGCAGCCTACATCTATTGCAGCATAACAAAGGGAGGATTCAGGGTCACCTGGTCCAGCCCTAACTATATGCTTTAGAAAAAAGGAAAGTTTTAAGCCTAATCTTAAAAGTAGAGATAGTGTCTGTCTCCCGAATCCAAACTGGAAGCTGGTTCCACAGAAGAGGGGCCTGAAAACTGAAGGCTCTCCCTCCCATTCTACTTTTAAATACTCTAGGAACAACAAGTAGGCCTGCAGAGCGAGAGCGGAGCGCTCTAATAGGGTGATATGGTACTACAAGGTCATTAAGATAAGATGGGGCCTGATTATTTAAGACCTTGTATGTGAGGAGCAGGATTTTGAATTCAATTCTGGATTTAACAGGAAGCCAATGAAGGGAAGCCAAAACAGGAGAAATATGCTCTCTCTTTCTAGTCCCTGTCAGGACTCTTGCTGCAGCATTTTGGATTAGCTGAAGGCTTTTCAGTGAGTTTTTTGGACATCCTGATAATAATGAATTACAGTAGTCCAGCCTGGAAGTAATAAATGCATGAACTAGTTTTTCAGCGTCACTCTGAGACAGGATATTTCTAATTTTAGAGATGTTGCGCAAATGGAAGAAAGCAGTCTTACATATTTGTTTAATATGTGCGTTGAAGGACATGTCCTGGTCAAAAATGACTCCAAGGTTCCTCACCGCGTTACTGGAGGCCAAGGTAATGCCATCCAGAGTAAGAATCTGATTAGATACCATATTTCTAAGATTTTCAGGGCCGAGTACAATAACCTCAGTTTTATCTGAATTAAGAAGCAGAAAGTTAGCGGCCATCCAGGTCTTTATGTCTTTAAGACATTCCTGCAGTTTAACTAATTGGTGTGTGTTATCTGGCTTCATGGACAGATAGAGCTGGGTGTCATCTGCATAGCAGTGAAAATGTATGCTATGTCTTCTAATGATGCTGCCTAAGGGAAGCATGTATAATGTAAACAGAATTGGTCCTAGCACTGAACCCTGTGGAACTCCATAATTAACCTCAGTGTGTGAAGAGGACTCTCCATTTACATGCACGAATTGGAGTCTATTAGATAGATATGATACAAACCACTGCAGCGCAGTACTTGTAATACCTACAGCATGTTCTAATCGCTCTAATAGGATATTATGATCAACAGTATCGAACGCTGCACTGAGGTCTAGCAGGACAAGCACAGAGATGAGTCCACTGTCAGAGGCCATAAGAAGATCATTTGTAACCTTCACTAAAGCTGTTTCTGTGCTGTGCTGAGCTCTGAAACCTGACTGAAACTCTTCAAATAAACCATTCCTCTGCAGATGATCTGTTAGCTGTTTGACAACTACTCTTTCAAGGATTTTTGATATGAAAGGAAGGTTGGAGATTGGCCTATAATTAGCTAAGACTGCTGGGTCTAGAGATGGCTTTTTGAGTAAAGGTTTAACTACAGCCAGCTTGAAGGCCTGTGGTACATAGCCGATTATTAGAGATAGGTTGATCATATTTAAGATTGAAGAATTAATTAATGGCAGGACTTCTTTGAGCAGTTTTGTAGGAATGGGGTCTAAAAGACACGTTGATGGTTTGGAGGAAGTAATTATTGAAGTTAACTCAGAAAGATCAATTGGAGAAAAAGAGTCTAACTTAATATCAATGGTACTAAGAGTAGCTGTAGATAATATTACATCTGTGGGATGATTATTGGTAATTTTTTCTCTAATGATAAAAATTTTATTTGTGAAGAAGTTCATGAAGTCATTACTAGTTAACGTTAAAGGGATGGTTGGCTCAAAAGAGCTCTGACTTTTTGTCAGCCTGGCTACAGTGCTGAAGAGAAACCTAGGGTTGTTCTTATTTTCTTCAATCAGTGATGAATAGTAAGATGTTCTGGCTTTGCGGAGGGCTTTCTTATAAAGCAGCAAACTATTTCTCCAGGCTAAATGATGATCCTCTAGATTTGTGACACGCCATTTCCTCTCCAGATTACGAGTCATCTGCTTTAGGGTACGTGTTTCAGAATTATACCACGGAGTCAGGTACTTCTGATTTGAGGCCTTAGTTTTCACAGGAGCTACAGTATCCAGAGTCGTACGTAGTGAGGAGGTGAAATTATTAACAAGATAATCGACCTCTGTTGGGGTAGCGTTCAGATAGCTGCTTTGCTCTGTGTTGGTACAGGGCATTGGAGATGATAACAGTGGGTGGATTATATTCTTAAACTTAGTTACAGTGCTTTCAGAAAGACATCTACTTTGATAAAGTCTACTCTTCACCGCTGTGTAATCAATTATTGTAAAAGTAAATGTTATCAGGAAATGATCAGACAGGAGAGGGTTTTCAGGAAACACTGTTAAATGTTCAGTTTCTATGCCATATGTTAAAACAAGATCTAGAGTGTGATTAAAGTGGTGGGTGGGTTCTTTTACATTTTGAGAGAAACCAATTGAGTCTAATAACAGATTAAATGCCATGTTGAGGCTGTCATTTTTAGCATCTACATGGATGTTAAAATCACCCACAATAATTATTTTATCTGAGCTCAGAACTAAATTAGATATAAAGTCTGAGAAATCAGACAGAAACTCTGTGTAAGGCCCAGGTGGACGATAGATGATAACAAGTAAGACTGGTTTCTGAGTTTCACAGCTGGGGTGGACAATGTTAAGCATCAGGCTTTCAAATGAATTAAAAGTCTGTCTTGGTCTTTCATTAATTAATAGGCTGGTGTGAAAAATTGCTGCCACACCGCCCCCTCGGCCTGTGCTTCGAGATTTCTGGTAGTTAGAATGGCTCGGGGGTGTTGATTCATTTAAACTAACATAATCATCCTGCTGCAACCAGGTTTCTGTAAGGCAGAGTAAATCAATTTGTTGATCAATTATTAAGTCATGTACTAACAGAGACTTGGGGCCTGGCTAGCTACGGGTGAATGAAGGGTGCGAAGCCGAGTCTCCAATTCAGTAATCCTGGCCTCCAGCGCTGCAAATATGCTACATTTGTTACAGATATTGTTACGGGTCCCAGATGTGAAGACCACAATAACAAAAAGAATACAAATCTGTAAAAATAAAGGTAGAGTCTCAGAGAAAGAATCACAGGAGCACTCGTGTCTTTTCCCGAATTGCATCTCTTATTTCAGATCAACAAATATAATTTACATCCAGTGCTTTCACTTGTCAGATATGCTCAATAACTGTAAGAGGTAAATAAAAGGCATTTGGCAAATATATGCATCTATGGTCATTACATTTCTCCAGTTTACACTGTTAACCACACTATTCCTTCACTCATTTACATCAGCAGTGCAGATAGCATATAATGCCTTAAACGTCTTATTGCTCTTTCTCACATATAGGGCAAACTCAAAATAGCTTATCCACAAATCTGATATAAGTGCATAAATCTTACTAGATTAGACAAAACACACCTGGATGTATTACTTTGCAATGTAACAACATAAATGTACATTCATTCTTAGCTTATTCTTAACATTTCCACATCACTTGAACCATAAAGTATATATAAGATATTTTAATCTCGAATAATCTGATGTCAGGGCCTTTACAGTTAAATTGGAGCACCACACACACATATTTGCTTGTTAAATGGAGTTTACCAAGTTTAAATACATCCCGCGGGCTGGCGAACTCTCGCGGTAACTCTCGCGATAACTCGCGGTAACTCTCGCGATAACTCTCGCGAGACTTGGGGCTGCGCGGCTCGGCTTTACCACCGCTGCGGTGCCGCGCTTCAGTAATTTTCAACTAAACCCCACTTAAGGTTACATCGGCGGTGTCAACATAACTCTCAGTAAACACCGAAGTAGAACAAGGCACAAAACCCTCATACACTGTATTTTTAAGACGATACTGACCTGTAAAAATAAAGGTAGAGTCTCAGAGAAAGAATCACAGGAGCACTCGTGTCTTTTCCCGAATTGCATCTGAGAGGACAGGAAGTTGGTCCGCTCTAGGCAACCGCGGGCGAACGACTACAGTGTCAACAGTTCCGCTTATTATTTCTCACTTTTACTCTCCTCAATTGTTATGGACTACACGTAATGAATGTAAAATAATAATTGTCTTAATTGCTGACATATGTTTTTCTTAAAAATAATAAAATTTCCCAAAATGTGGTAGCACATTTGTGTTCACCACACGCTCCCCAACAGCAAAAGTGGCTCCTGACACTTAACTTGAATTATAAAAAAAACCTTTAAACTAACAAAGTCTCTTTACAGAAGTCCCTGGAATATTCCTCTTGCCCAGGTGTCCTTAGACTTCAGGCATTCTCCTTCCTGAGATTTCTGTTCGATTCAATAGCAAGGAACAACATATGAAACAGGTAAGTAAGGGCTAAGGGTGAGGGGAGAGGGGTAGGGGGGTTGGGAGTAGAGAAGAGGGTAGTAGAGGGAAGGATATGGCGAAGGTTGGACGTTGATGGTGTTCACCGCAGGATGAGCCTGATAGGCTGGTTGACCCAAGGATGGGTAGGTGAAGAATGTGGTGGGACGTCTCTGCCTGCTGGACTGCCTAAGATGAGATGGTGGCTCTGGATGGATGTCATCCCCTGGCTCCACCCTGGGTTCTGGCTCTGGGTCAGGAAGCTCTACTGGATCAGGACTGGACTCAGTGACGTCAACTTCTTCTTGAACCTGAGGCATCTCCTGATCGTCACTTAGTTGAGGTAGGTCTGGGTCTCTTAACACAATTAGATCCTCTTCCGGAACCATGGCACTTTTTTTTCTAGGTTGGACACGAGCCCTTAAGACTTGTCCTAGTTCACTTGGACCGGAGCTCCGTTGCGCTCCACTTGGAACTGGTGTGACTGGAGAATGGCCCCCTCGAGGGTATCTGGGTACACCAAGCCAGTACAATGGCTCACCCTCTTCCGAGTCAGTTGTGTCAGGGTTCGGCTCTGGTGTCATTGGTCTTCCGGTGGACTTCTTGTTTCTCTTGTGTGGTCTTGTAGCCTGACTTTGGATAATGTCCACTGGCAAGTCATTTACTTGTAACAACAAGTTCCTGTGCAAGGTGCGAACAGGACGGCCTCCCGCCTCTGGACTCACTTTGTAGACGGGGTTGTCGCCCACTTGCTCCCTCACAATGTAGACCGTTTGCTCCCAGTAGGGTCTCAGTTTGCCAGGGCCGCCCCTTTCACTCAGGTTTCGTACCAGTACTCGGTCTCCTGCCTGTAGCATTACTCCTTTGCATCTTTTGTCATAGTTTGCTTTGCCTTTGGAACTTGACTGTTGACTGTTTGCATTTGCAATGCGGTATGCTTCTGTCATCTTCCCTTTCCATCTTTCTGCATACCCATGTGGTGTCTCAGTGTTGTTTTCTGCCATGAGACCAAAGAGAAGGTCTACTGGAAGACGGGGGTGTCGACCATACAAGAGGTAGTACGGAGAGAAGCCAGTCGATTCATGCTTGGTACAGTTGTAAGCATGGATAACATGGGGTAGATGTTCCTTCCAATTTTGTTTCTCCTTTTCTCCCAGTGTACGCAGCATCTGTAACAGGGTGCGATTCAGCCTTTCAGTAGGGTTGCATTGGGGATGGTAGGGGGATGTCCTTGAGTGACCAACGCCTGCGAGTTCTCTTAGGGACTTGAATAACTGATTCTCGAACTCGCGACCCTGGTCGTGGTGGAGCTTGGAGGGGTAGCCGAATTTGGGAATGTAGTCATTGAAGAGGCGGTCTGCCGCGGTCTTTGCGGCCTTATTCTTGGTGGGATACGCTTGTGCGAACCTGGTAAAATGGTCTACAACAACCAGTATATATTCAAACCCACCTTTACAAGACTCTAAGTGCAGGAAGTCAATGCAAACAAGCTCAAGAGGGGAGCTGGATGTTATGCTACCCATGGGTGCTCTCTCGTGTGTCGTTGGCTTCTTCTGCTTGATGCACTGACACTTCCTTGTGACGTACTCTTCAATTTCTCTCTTCATGAAAGGCCAATAGAACCGCTCTCGTGCCAGGTTCAAGACTTTCTCCACGCCGACATGGCCCATGTTGTTGTGGAGGTGTGTGAGAGCTACCTGTCTGTAGAGAGTAGGTAGGACCAGCTGCTTGCGTCCTGTAGTCTTTCTATAGAGAAGGTCATTCTCCATGTGCAGCCGACTCCACTCTCTCAACAGTCTCTTTGTGTTAGTGTCAGCCTTGTCATCTTCTGTTGGTCTTATGTCCTTCTCTACCATGTCAATGACTTTTCCGATTGCTGGATCTGCTCTCTGCGATTGTACAAGTTGGTCATGACTGATTGACTGTAGGGGTTCTTTGATGGGTAGGTTTGGTGCGGTGAGGTTAAGGGCTGCAATCCATGCTACGTCTCCTTGCTTCGCTCTTCTGCTCCCTTCCCAAACTGCACATACGGCTTCCTCCGACAGTTCCTCTGAGCACTCTCCCATGAACCTCTCAATGTCAAGTGGGCAACGTGACAGCACATCTGCATCAATGTTTACTTTTCCCGGCCGATATTTGATGTCGAAGTGGAAGTCTGCCAATTGTCCGACCCAACGGTGTCCAACTGCATTGAGCTTTGCTGTGCTGAGGACATATGTCAAGGGATTGTTATCTGTAAAAATGGTGAAATGTGGAGCATAGTAGAGGTAATCCTTAAACTTGTCACAAACTGCCCACTTGAGGGCGAGAAACTCTAGTTTTCCGCTGTGCAAGTGGTAGTTTTGTTCAGCAGGTGTGAGCGTGCGAGACCCATACCCAATCACTCTCATCTTGCCTTGTTGGTTCTGATATAGGACGGCACCAAGGCCCCTCTGGGATGCGTCCGTGTGCAATATAAAAGGGCGGGTGAAATCAGGGTACGCTAACACTGGTGGCTGAGTGAGCATGCCGATCAAGCGCTCAAGGATCTCTTGGTGTTCTTTGTTCCACTGTATCAGGGCTCGAGAAGGCTGCTGAGTGTGTTTTGCTCTGCCTCTAGTTGGTTTTGGTGGCAGTGTGTTGGACGGGACTTGGAGCAAGTCATACAACGGTTTGGCTATGCGGGAGAAGTCCTGCACATACGTCCGATAGTAGCTTAGGAATCCCAAAAGCTGCCTGACTTCTCCGACGGTCTGTGGCCTTTTGTGTTTGAGTGCCTGTACTGCCTCGGTGTCTTTGGGGTCCACCTTTACTCCATCTGCAGATACCAATCGGCCGACATAGCGAACCTCTTTACGGAACAGCTCACACTTCTCGGGTTTTAGCTTTACACCATGCCGTTGTAGGGCTTGGAGGACTTTCTGTAGCACTTGGACATGTTCGTCAAACGACTTGGAAAAACAAAGCACGTCGTCAAGGTAAGGGATACAGCACTCGTCTCTGAGGGTGTCAAGCATTTCTTCCATGCTCCGTTGGAAGGCTGCTGGGGCATTAGACAGTCCAAAGGGTATCCTCACCCATTCATAGAGGCCCCACGGGGTAGTGAATGCCGTCAGGTACCTTGAGCCTTCTGCGATGAAACCTTGATGATAAGCTTTACCCTGATCCAGGATCGAGAACCAGCTGTAACCACCTAGCGAGTCTGTGAGATCCTGGATCCGGGGGAGTGGGTGTCTGTCTGGCACAGTCTTGTTGTTTAAGAGACGATAATCGATGCACAAACGTAAAGACCCATCCTTCTTCCTTACGCAAATGACTGGAGCAGCATACGGCGACTGTGACTTCACTACCCATCCCTTGACAATCAGCTCTTGAATATACTCCTTTACTTCCCTGTAGAGGGGTTTAGGGATAGAAGCATAGGCCCTCTGGACTGGTGTATCATCTTTGAGCCTGATTTCCATTTGTAGTGAAGGGATACAGCCTATGTCTGTGCTGCTACGAGAGAACGCCTCACACTCTTCCCTTAACACCTTTTCAACTGACTTCTGTTGGTCCGGACTCAGGTGGCTAAGATCAACTGGGGGTAGCCATGACTCAGTGGACAGTTCAGAAACAGGGGTGGCTGCGCTTACCTCAGCTATGGTGATGGGGCTCTGTGTGGGTTGAGTCAGCTCTGATGTGTTTGTGGGTCGGTCTGCCTCAATAACTTTAGCGACATGTTGAATAGTACCCAGGGCTGTTCTCTTCGGTAGAATTATTTCGTGTTTGGAGTGGTTAGAGATGGGGACCTTAACAAATGGCCTTTGAGGGTTGTTGATCTCAAGGAGCCCTTCCCCAACACTCAGGTGTCTCAAGGCAGTGTTCTCGTCGGGTTCGTACAGCACCAGGGGGTCACAAATGTCAAAACTTTGGGGTACTCTGCACCACACTTGGACTGCTTTTCCAGCAGGAATGGTCACATTGCTCTTCCCAATTCTCACTGTGGCTGGGTCACATTCTGCTCTTTGTGGTACTTGTATGAAGTTTACCATAGCCATCACTTGCTCTTCGTCTGTACCAAAAGCTTTGCGTAGGAGACTATACAATAGAGCACTGGCCTCTCGGTCTGACTCTTGTGTTTGGATAATGGCGCCAAGCACGTTCACTCCCAGGAGGGGCTGAGGGAGTGACAGCTTACTGACAAGGAAAGGGGCTTGCACAGTAAGATTGGGATCTTCATGACCAGCGAGAGTGACTGTAAGTTCAATCCACCCATCATAAGGAACTGCTTGTCCGTTAACCGCATAAACTTCAAGTCCATCATTTAACAGCTCTTGGAGGGGTCGCACCTGATAGTTAGGAATAAACCGCTGAACCCACTGTCTGTCCACTAAACTCACTTGTGAGCCAGAATCAAATAACACTGTCACTGGATAGCCACCAATCAAACACTTGAGGAGGCTTTTCTTTCCAACTAGGGGGACTTTACAGCTGTTTGGTGTTAAACTTTGGCAAGAGGTTACCTGTTGCTTTCTCTGGTCTCGCTTTGGCTGCTTTCTTTTTAGCTTACTGCGACGTCTTGCACACTCAGTAGTAAGCTGTGCAGAGGAGGACCTTACTGGCTGGGACTGTGACTCTGCGCCGGCCTCTGGCTGTCCCTCGACAGAGACCGATTCCAGTTTCCCTGAGTTTTGGTCCGCTTTAAACATCCCACCGCTCTGTGTCCTGACTCGCAGCATACAAAGCAATGACTACAGTCCTGCCAGTTCTGTTCAGTACACTTTGGACAAAGGAATGCTTTCTTTTGAGGAGGTCTGTTGGGGTTGGCTGGGGTTTGGAAAAGCGGGTTGGGAGGTGGTTGTGGGGACAGCTGGCAAGGCTTTGCCTCCTGTTGTTTAATTAGGCTGGCGACCATGTTAGTTAGAGTCTCTACTTGGGCGGCAAGTTGTTTGATTGTTGGTGAGGATTGTTCTTTGGCTATCTTGTCGTTTGCTTCGATCCCAGCACTTTGGGCTTGTGCACTCTTTTGGCGGGCGACTTGGCCTAACCTTCGCTGGTGTTCATTTTCATCACTGATAATCTTTGTGACCTCACTAAGAATCTCTTCGTCAGTGACATTGTTGTTTGAGGTGAGAGGTCTTAGTCTTTGTCGCAAGTCTGCGTACTTAGCCCCCAGGCCTTGATAGATTGTGTGGAGGAAAACTTCCTGGACAGTTCTTGGGTCATAGGAGATCTCAGTGTTGGCCTGCTTCGACTGAAAAATAAGCTTCTGTTTAAGTCCAATCATGCGATACAGAAACTGCTGGGGCGTCTCTTGTTCACTTTGTCTAGCACACATTAACTCTTGGAGCATTTCAGTTGTCGCTTTTTCTCCGAGATGAGACCTCAGAAAGCCCTGAAGTTCATGGAGAGACAGGTCATCTTTGAGCATTAACATGTCCCGGAAAGTGCCAGGCTTCACAATTCTCAACACACCTCGAACAATTTCAGCCTCCACAAATCCTTCTTTAACTCCTTCATTAATCTGCTTGGTGAGACTGTTGTAGCTGATTTCGGAACTGTTGTCTCCAATCTGTCCCCCAAAAACTTTGAATTCTCTGCGTGGTAAGTACGAAAAGTCTCTTACAGTGACTGGCTGCTTAGGGCTAATCTGTATGATTGGTTGTGGTTGCAAATTGCTCTGCTGGCGTGCTACAGCAGGTGACTGGGCCCTTACAGTTCCACATAGTCTTAGCCTCTCACCCAGTGTCTCATACGCTTTCCTCAACTCCTCTAACTGTTGTGTTTCTGCGTTTGCATAGGGGTTTGGTGATATATCTGGTGGATCTTCCGGCGGTTGTGGGTCTAGCACGGTATTGGATGGTTGTGGACTGGGCATGGCATGTACTTCATTCTCACCAGCTGTTTGCACGGCAGGATTACTTCCCTGGATGACTAGATTAATCAAATCATTCAGCGTCAACAAATGACTCATGCCCTCATCTTCAAGTTGCAGTAGTGTGTTTGACTGTATGTAGGAGGTGATATAGTCCATACAACCTTCTTTATCATCCTGACTGAGCTGTGTAGTGTCTTTGTTTTCTGATGCGAGGCTCTTAGCGAGTTCGAAGAGGTCTTGACCTTGGAGTGAAAACAAGCGTCTCCTGATATTCCAGGCGAGTTCCTTTCTCTCGGTCGACATGTTGTATGTATTTCTGATTATCCTTCAGCTCGATAGTGACTAGGATGCGTCACACTCCCCTCACTGAAGTACGGTTCCACGTTGAGGCAAAGGTCCCCTTTTCACCTCACTACCTGGACACCTACTCGCTGGCTTGGCTGGAGTAACGGCCTTGTCACGATTGTGTCGTGGTTCTGGTATCACTGGATCTGCCCTCGACGACTGTAGAGGAGAGATCCCGGACGAGCCCCCACAGTTTGTTACGGGTCCCAGATGTGAAGACCACAATAACAAAAAGAATACAAATCTGTAAAAATAAAGGTAGAGTCTCAGAGAAAGAATCACAGGAGCACTCGTGTCTTTTCCCGAATTGCATCTCTTATTTCAGATCAACAAATATAATTTACATCCAGTGCTTTCACTTGTCAGATATGCTCAATAACTGTAAGAGGTAAATAAAAGGCATTTGGCAAATATATGCATCTATGGTCATTACATTTCTCCAGTTTACACTGTTAACCACACTATTCCTTCACTCATTTACATCAGCAGTGCAGATAGCATATAATGCCTTAAACGTCTTATTGCTCTTTCTCACATATAGGGCAAACTCAAAATAGCTTATCCACAAATCTGATATAAGTGCATAAATCTTACTAGATTAGACAAAACACACCTGGATGTATTACTTTGCAATGTAACAACATAAATGTACATTCATTCTTAGCTTATTCTTAACATTTCCACATCACTTGAACCATAAAGTATATATAAGATATTTTAATCTCGAATAATCTGATGTCAGGGCCTTTACAGTTAAATTGGAGCACCACACACACATATTTGCTTGTTAAATGGAGTTTACCAAGTTTAAATACATCCCGCGGGCTGGCGAACTCTCGCGGTAACTCTCGCGATAACTCGCGGTAACTCTCGCGATAACTCTCGCGAGACTTGGGGCTGCGCGGCTCGGCTTTACCACCGCTGCGGTGCCGCGCTTCAGTAATTTTCAACTAAACCCCACTTAAGGTTACATCGGCGGTGTCAACATAACTCTCAGTAAACACCGAAGTAGAACAAGGCACAAAACCCTCATACACTGTATTTTTAAGACGATACTGACCTGTAAAAATAAAGGTAGAGTCTCAGAGAAAGAATCACAGGAGCACTCGTGTCTTTTCCCGAATTGCATCTGAGAGGACAGGAAGTTGGTCCGCTCTAGGCAACCGCGGGCGAACGACTACAGTGTCAACAGTTCCGCTTATTATTTCTCACTTTTACTCTCCTCAATTGTTATGGACTACACGTAATGAATGTAAAATAATAATTGTCTTAATTGCTGACATATGTTTTTCTTAAAAATAATAAAATTTCCCAAAATGTGGTAGCACATTTGTGTTCACCACAATATCATTACTGCTAAAGGAGGCCGAGGAGTAACTAAACATCTGACACAATGAGCAAGAAAGTGCAGGAGGGACAGGTGAAGTAGCCATGGTGCTAACGAGTCGGCTACGAGCTAAGCTAAGCTAAGCTAGCGAAACAGTACAGAGACAGTGAGTGAATACTTTGGCTATAAATTAGGTAGTGAGTACACAGAAAGTGTGCTTCGGATGAAGCACGTGAAGATTATACTATGAAAGAAGAATGTATTTAAAAGTTGTTAATTAAATTGCTAAGCAAATAAGCTACTCAGAAACACCACTGTGTTTGAGCAGGAACAGGAAGTGTTCACTCGCTCTACCACAGAGCGAGTGAACACCAAGTGACAGCGCCTCCCAAGTGGACTCCAGCAGTCCATTAAAGTCTGTAACAATGCTCACACACACAGACCGTCTCAAACAGACCAAAAATAAATCCATTTAAAAAATGTAAAGAACAAAAGTTTTCAGTAGCTTCTGAGTCAAGATGAGTCTGTTGCCATGGTGAATTCATGTTTTAATGGATATACAGGGTCTGAGCCGTCATACTCGTAGAATCCACTCACTGAGGGAATAAAAAGCGAGGTGGCAAAAGAGTCTGGAAAAAAACCCCTAAGGCAGCATGGTCTCAAAGATCCGGGCCCAGCGTATCCAAGCAGGGTCGTGGAAAACTGGTCCCCCTCCATGGAGCTTTTCAAAGCACAGGAGACAACGCACGCTCGACATCGCTTACCAGCCAAAGCTCGCCGCCAGTAAAGCCTGAGTTTTACCTGAATAGCTGCTCTTCTCCCTCTCCTTTTCCATGGTCTACAGGGACCGCTGAGATCACCTGATGAGGATCCAGCTAATGGTGGAGGGTGGGAAATGCAGAAGGAGGAGGAAGAGACATTGTGAGGCATCATAGAGGAAGAATGGACAGTAAAACCAGGCGATCATACACCAAGGCAACTAATACATAGTTAAAACTAAGTGAGAACAGCAGAGCAGAAAAAAACGTAAGCGAGTGCGACGTTCATGACAACAGCTGTGTGCAGAGTATGAGCGTGCAGCGTCTAAAGTGTGGAAGTACCGACCTTACTTTGACTTTCTGTTAAAAGTGATAAAAACATTAGCGTCCGCTGTTCACAGCATGGGAAGAAAACTTCTTTTTACAGCGAATAAAACCCCTAAACTTCTGTGCAAGCACCGAGTACGCTGCCACAGGAATGTGAAATTCACAGAGAAACTCCCGGATTCTTCCGCTGACCGCTGCGGCACACCTGCACCAGGGCAAACATCCGCCTACCACACTCCTCCTATCCAGGTGAAAATAGAGCAACAGGACCGCTAGCCTTTGATTTTTCTTATTTTCTGCTGTGTTTTACTTGCATCCATGTGAAAGACTGAGTGTAAACAGAAAAACCTATTTCATGTGCAGGAATGTGCAGAAAATAGGTTTAAATGTTAAACAAATTTCTTCCAGTCAGAGAATGTTGAATATAATTAAATTTTTGCTTGATTCATAAAGTTAAAAGATTAAAACTAATAAAACAAGTTTTAAAAAGAGACTTTTCCATTTGATTACATTTTGGATGATAGATCATGCAGAAAAAGTAGAATTGGGCTGAAAGATCTATCACTTTATTACCTATTCAGGTTGTAAATTATGTTTTTAAAAAGTAACTAAGTAACTAATTACTTTCAACAATAAGTAATCAGTAAAATAACAGGTTTACTTTTGGGGGAAGTAATCAGTAATTAGTTACTGATAGGTTTGTAGCTTAAACCCATTCGCTGGAACGTTAAGGACAATTTATTACACAGCAGAAACAAGACACAAGTAGGCAAAGTTCTTTGTGTTACTCATGCATGAGGGAGAGAACCACGACAAGAGCCGTTCCTTCGCTTGACCCCAGTCGCTCTCGTCCACTCCCCCGTAACACTGCTCTTTTATTGAGGTTACATGAATATACATAGGTTCATTAACATATGACGTCTACATACACACAAAGAGTACCTTGCCTGTGCGTTGTGTAAATGTGTGTGTGTGTGTGGGGAGGGTCCAGTGTGTGACCCCATAAAGACTTCCCTAAACCTGCTGGTCTGGAAGTCCAGCAGTTCATTTAAACAAAAGGCACTTAGCCTAAAACAGATATAGCTACATTTATCCTACCATAAAACAATAATGTGTATGCCCTCTCCCATGCTCCCAGGATGTTGGTGTGACTGCCAGAACACTCTGGAATGCACACAAAGCCTTTGCAGACTATTAAGGATCAAACCTCTACCAACATGACATTGATTATACAACTCTAAGCATATATGAGTAGATATTTCTAAGCATAAATGACAATAAACAATACAAATCTAACACTTACTGATTACTTTTTTCAAGTAACTTGACCAACACTGGTCACCAGGATTGTTCACCTCTCTGCAGGAACTTTGGTTCTCTCCTCTTTAAAGAAACTCTCTGCTGTGCACCTCCCAGCTTCAGCTTCCTCCACAGGTTTTCTATGACTGAGGTCTGGAGACTGATCCACGACTCATGTTCAGTATTCTGGCTGAGAGAACAAGGTTCTCGTCTCAGATTTCACACTGCATGTTCCTGTCCACTGACCTCTCAGTGTGTGATGTTGGCCTGCACCTTAAAAAGAACGACAGCCCAGAGCATCATGTTACCTCCTCCCTGCCTGACTGTGGGGACACTGCTCTGTGGGTCACGTCAGCGTTTCTCGGGTTGATGGCAGAGATCTTGATTTTGGTTTCATGTGACCACAGTACACTTCCAACACTACATTTTCTGAGTTATTTGTGGGTGTTTTCTTGTTAGTTCGTTTTTTTAGTACTTGAACACTAAAGTGGCCTTCAATGAGATGACAGAGCCAGCAGTGACCCACAGCATTTAAGTTTGACACTCCTGTTTTAGATGTTCACTGGCAAACTTGAAGGATCTGGAGCCAGAGTACACCCTGGCCAGGTCACCAGCTTATCACAGGGTAACATTTGCAGTGACACCTGCAGAATCACCGGGTGACCTAACCCCACTAACTGCATATCTGTGGACTGTGGGAGGAAGCCTCCAAACACAGAGAACCCAGAGAGAACATGCAGACTCCACACAGGAAGGCCAGGTGGGGGATTCAAACCCTGCTGTGAGGCAACAGAGCTAATTACTGCACCACCGTACTGCCTCTGGCTGGGTTGTAGCACATCTAATACTTACCTCACTCAGGGACATGAAAACAATTCATACACAGCCTTCATGCTTTTGTTGATGTTCTGTCTCTTTTAAAATGAAAAAAACATAACACAAAAGACTTCATTGTGTGTAACTTATCAGATAATTATTCCCCCTTCTGTGATTTAAGCTGTTCCTGCTTCTGCTGCTTTTATAAAAAAAAAAAGCAAATCAGACTTGGAGGAAAAGAAACAAAACAGAAGCATAAGTGGGCTACCAGCATTGGTGTCTCCATTAAAACATGATTCACCATGGCAACAGAGTCCTCTTGACTCAGAAGATACTGAAATTTGTTTTTAATGGATTTATTTATGGTTTGTTTGAGACGGTCTGTGTGTGTGTGTGTGTGTGTGTTTGTGTGTGTTTGGCAGCGCTGATACAGAGACTAATGGGTTTGCGAGGATACCGTTTAAATCACTTACTGAGAACAAACAAAGTCTTTTCTTTGAAAGTTTTGAAGCTAAATTCAGACACGGGGACGGATGATATTTATAAGTGCTTTATGAAACCCGTCCTCATCATAGCAATCATATGTTTCCATCATCATGATGGCACGTTGTTTTAGAGCACAGTCAGCACGTGGCCTGTTGGCTCATATTCTAGTGATGTGCGGATCGATCCTGAAATATCGATTCCTCCGATACCAGTCATTTATGTTCTAGAATCGATTCTCACATTAAAATATCAATATTTTAGTAATTTAGGGTATATTTGTAGTTTATCAGTGGAAAGAAACTATAACATTCAGATTGTCTACATTGGAAGCAACTACTTCCTCTTCCGCCTTTCATAGTCATGTGTGAAATACGGCTGTATAAATGTGTCGCAGACCCTTTGCGTGCGCACTCACAACAATGGCTGAGCGTGGAGTCATTTTACATCCACAAACGACGTGGTTTGTGATACATGTGGCAAGACCACTAACCTCGTCAAACACCTCAGAGTAAATCATATCACAGAATATGACGAGGATATGTTGAGGTGAACTGAAGAGGAGGAGAGAGTCAGGTGCTGCTAGGGCGAGACAGACGTCTCTCACAGAGTCCTTCAGTGCTGCAGGCAGGCAAGGTGTTCAAATAGCGCATAACTTCAGTTTTTTTTTATTTCTATATATGATGAACTCTGCATTATTAAGTGATAAGAACAAGTAATCTGATGTCTTATAATCACTATGACGCTATAATTTGAGATACAATAAAAGATACAATGAATAAAATAAGCTTTTGTACAAAGTATCGGTATCGGATCAGTATCGTCGATACCACCCTGAATATTACTTGGTATTGGATCGGAAAGGAAATCGCACATCACTATCATGTTCTACATCATTGTGTGTCGCTGTGATTGTCACGTTCATGTGATATGACTTTCACCTGCTGGCAGGTAGAACAAATACTAACTGACTTCCTAAAGTCATATGAGTGGGTTTGTTTGTTTGTTTGTTTTTTCTTTTTTTCACAAAAAGTAGTGAGAAACAAGTCTGGGCATGCATGACGCTGTTTGTGCCCGTTCAGTCATGACTTAGCATCTAAGGCAGGGATGTCCAACATATGGCCAGCGGGCCACATCTGGTCCTGATACACTTTTATATGTCAGTTATTAATGACCTGAGCAAATGTGGGAGCTGAATGTTCAGCTCTGCTGATCTCCATGCAAACAGGGGTGGAACCATAAAGCCAATCACATGCAAAGACAGACTGTCATACCATGGTTGGGTACAGGCCGGGTACACAGAGAGACGGAAGCCGATTTAAATACAAGAGTGTCAGGAAAATGTAAAATGAGCAGCGTTCGACTAATAATTGAATATTAGATCAAACAAAGTGAATACAAAGTGTGTTTGAATGGCAGAGATGCAGAAATGTGAGCATGTAACACAGAGCAACAGCATACATGCAAACCCTCCTGAATCTTTTCCAGGAGAATCTCGAATTTCAGTGCCCCTCCTGAAAATCTCCCAGAGCCACCATTCTCCTGAATTTCTGCTGATTTTCCACCCGGACAACAAAAATGAAAACCATATCCCAGAACCAAAACCCAGCAAATTCCAGTTTCCAACAATGGCGGCAGCTATTTAGTTTTAAGATTACTCCTATTACTCTTTCTGGGTCACAAAATAAACTTTTAGCATATTTTCAGGTGAGAATAAACTTCAAATATCTGAGCCGGCAAGAATAGCAAACTCCCGGCACATCGTTTTCAAACCCCTGCGGTCTTTCGCTACTCAGGTTAAACATGATATTTAAGTAACTCGATAACCTAAAAATTTTATTGTTGGACTTTTTCAGTGTTTTATTTGTTCCTGAGTAAATTGGTTTTGCTGAGATTAAAGTTATTAGATTAGATGAGATTAAATAAAAACTTTATTAATCCCTCGGGAGGATTCCTCCAGGGTTGTGACACTGCTGAAAAAAACGTCAAACAGAAAACTGATTAAACAGAAGTGTGAGACGGTCAAGAATTTACGCCAGCGTCCGGTTATATTTAGATAGCAAGGAGCAGACGGCAGAGTTTCACTCCACTGAGAGAGCCCGTGACGTAATTCTGAACGCTAGACCATCACAGTCGCTCACTTACGGCCTACCCGCCTTTCGGAGGACTTGGCCCACTTAGACCACGAAGGCCGGGTCCTTAGGTCGATGCAGCCTCTGAATTTGGACAGTAATAAAAGTGACATTTAACTTACTTTAAATAAATAATTTTAAATAAATAAACACTGTAAAATTCAAGTTTTTTGTATATGTGTATGTAATCCCCCCTTTTGAACGTCTCCCTAATTCTGAGGCTTCAAGGTTGGCAAGTATGAGCAACAGCTCAGTCTGAGTCTAAACGAGTCTCACAGGCTTGCTGTGCGTTTAAAGCTGTAAGAATTACAAATTACAATTATAAGTTATCATTCTTAACTTGTTTGATCCGCTGGTCACCACAGACAAACACAAGCAGACATTTTGGATTTTTACTGTATTATCATAGTTTTAAAGCTTTTCCTGCAGATACAAACCTCCCTTATGAACATTTATACTACACAAAGTCATTCAGCAATAAACAATTGAAGACAGAAAAGTTTGTTTTTCACTTTCTACTATAGAAATTTCAGTTTTTTGTGATGATTGATGAGCTATCAGAACTTTTTCTATCATTTTATTTCTTACAGTTTAAGGAGTCGTGCTGACAGGTTTCTGTTGTTGTCACAGAGCTTTTTCTTCATCATATAGAAAAACACTTAAATATGTGACTCCTTCACAGTGACAGGATGTTTCAGTGGTCCGGCCCAACTAAAGTCATGTGGTCCCCCATGTAAATTCAGGCTGTTTCTCAATCCTGTCTTTAAGTGATGATGTATGAACCCTGCTTCCAGGTCCAAATTACTCTGCGTTTAATAAGGCTGTTGTGTTTTTAACATTTTTTAATGCTTTGTATCTTGTTCTATTTAATCTCAACAAGTCCCTAAAAAAAGTCAGTGATCACTGTCGGCCTCTCTCGGTTTTTATGATCACTGCTCATTTTAAAGCTTGGTTTTTAAAACCTCACAATGTATCTATATGCAGCAGTATATTAATAACTAACCTCATATCATGGATGCATTGTCTCAGTTGTTCTCGTGGACTTGTGATACGTCATCAGTCATCAATTCAAAGTACGCATCAAGCCAAGCCCAAGTATGCTCAAAATTCCCAGATGTGTTCTCGCTCCACTTTATCGAGCAATAAAGTGGAGTCCACAGCTACTGTGAACTTGGTGCAGCTAAATCTAACTCAAAAGTGGCAATGGCAATTTTATTTGTTCCTGAGTAAATCGGTTTGGTGAAGACTAAAGTTAAGCTTGAATTCTTACTTGGAGAGTGGTCACTGTATTTTGAATTACACCCATCTTATCCCCTGATGTAAAATGTTCTGTTCTTATTTAAACAGCTGGATCAGAATTACATCTAAGATGACAAATAATTAAATTCAGCAAAAACAGCATGTTAATGCATGGAGATCCTGAAGGCTGCTCCAAAAATGATCCGATTATATTTTAAACATTTGTTCAATTCTCTTCCAAACCCCAGCAGCTGTGTATTGTAAGTTTTAGTGTCTACTAAAATACAAATAAAAGTGTTCTAACATCTCACCTGTTTGTTTTTATTCAGACATACATGTGTACTATTTTATTAATAGAGACATTAGCCTCGTTTCTGTCATGTAGTGGTTGTGCTGAAGCTTATTAGACATTATGAAACTGATGATATGTAAAATTGATTTTTGCCAAAGTGCTTAAGATACTTTTTTAATTATATATTTTTTAATCTACTACATTTGTAATTTCTATTGCAAATATTAAGCACAGTTAAATTAAGAGGGGATGGCAGTGAAAACTCTGGAGCTGTGTTGTCACCATAGAAATTGTAGAGTGATCTGCTGCTTTCTGTGGAATTCTGGACTCCCGTGTGAACTTACAAAGTCCGTACTCGCGAACAGCAGAGGCTGGTGAGCAATGTTCCCTCTAAGCTGCGCACGTGCGCAATTGCGCACTGCTGGCACGGTCTCTGCGCACAGAAAATCTGTGTTGCGCACACAAAAAAAATCTAACCTAAATTGAAATTAAAATGAATACGTCAACAATTCTGTTTTGCAGTGTTAGTCAGTAAGTGACTGGCTGCTCCCGTATGGGATTAGAACGATCCCACGTTATCCCATAGTCCAGCGATTCACATTCGTATACGCAGCCAATCGATGTCGTTGACAGGCTATGACAGCGTCCTTATGTGCCGACACCGGAGCTGATGTGGAGTGAAGCCATGTTAATGACAACGTGGACAACCATTGGAGATGTGAGCAGGACAGACGAAACAATTGATGGAAAAAGTGTGGACTTTATACCAGTTTTTAAATTGTGTTGATAGGCCACGTAAAACCAAAGTTGTGATTTTAAAAAAAGAATGCAATGTTTGGTTTCCTTGCTGAATACTATCGTTGTTTATATTTACTGCGGGAAGAAACGGTAAAAACTGCGTTTTATAAGAAAAAAGCCTCGAAAGCGCTCTCCACCTGTGAGCAAAAACAAACCCCCCCACCCCCTCTCTCTTTCCTATTCTTCCAAAAAAGTACCATGTCGACCAATCAAAAAATGATATGGTAACGTGGCATCTAGTTGTTAAGAAACGGGGGGAAATTTTAGGAGTGACGGCGGTGCTTTGAGATGTGAGAGATTTGAGACGTGTAGCGCAAATCTTGTGTAGTTAGTGTGTAGTGTAGTCAGTAGATTTGTTGTGTGTGTCAGAGCAATGAGGCGACTGCTGAACGTTACAGGTGTTACAGGAGTGATACATCTCCTGTTGTCAGGCCTGCAGGTATCAGGCTGTTGTTCTCCTTTATCTCATAGTGGACAGAAATTATTTTTTGGAGTGGCACAAATAATTTGTGTGGCATCAGATTTGATGCAGAACAGCTGATTGTTCTGTAAATAGTTTGAAATGTTTATTTAAAAATGCATTGGCTGCATTTAAAAAAAAATAGCTGCAAAAAACTTTGTTGTTTGCCAAACTGAGTTACTTTTTTGAGGAGTAACTATATAATTATTTGCCCAACATTGGTCATTATATACTGTATTTTGCAGACAGAGAGTTACAGGACTCTCTCCCAGACCACAGACGCATAATACAAGTCAGAGCTGTATATATAAAAAAAGAAAAGAAAAAAGAAAAAGAAAGTTGTGTTTTCGAAATTGGAGTTCAAGTCATTTTTACTTCCAATAGCGTTAACATACTACACAGGCCAATGGCTAGATTTTTTTTTTACATTTTCATTGTAAGTGGGCTAAAGCAGTTTAAAAGTAGTCTAACATAAATGTAAATGCTGTAATTTGATTATTTTAATAAACCATGAAACTTGGACGGATTTGATGCTGGCGTGACCACAGTGCACACGTCTGATGTCGCTCACAGTGGTCCAAGGGATCGCTCAGGGAGTTTGTGTGTTCACTCAGACACATGAAAAATTAGAGGGAACATTGCTGGTGGGTGGGGCTGCTGCAGTGACCTCATTCACCCCTTCACTGTTACCTACAAGTTACACATTGAAAGTCTTGGGGGGTTGGGGAAAGGAGTTGATCACTCAAGGGTGCCCCCCTCAATTTTACCAGCGCTCCAATTTTGTTCGCATCATATTTTAGTATAGTTTCTGAATTGAGGAGAATAAAAACATATTTAACATTCGATGTAGCTGCATTGTTGAGTAGAAAGCACAGATTAAATAAAGATGTTTAAATTTAGAATAGAATAGAATAATTGCCATTATTGTCACTATACAGTTGTACAATGAGATACAGTTTTAAATTTAATTTTGGAACTTTTTTAATTTAAGAATATCTGAGCAGATGGTGCAAACAGCAAACACCTGCTGCTGAAGACACTGCAGTCCACAGGTTGGAGGAACAGACAGTGACACACAGACAGGTCGGCTGCAGTAACACTTTAATACAGAACACTAGCAACAGTAATTCCATCACATGGTCACAGAGTTATCACAGTACAGTCACAGGAACACGGTTACAACATGACAGTAGCTCCTGAGCCAGGCTCCCTGCATCATCTTGAGAAATAAAAGCAAACCATAAAATGATGCTGGAACAGACAGCACTGATGCTTTTGTCTGTCATGTGCCAGTCTCTTTGGATTTCACACTGCTGAGTTTAAAGACATATGAAATGAGCCTCCACCCTTTGCTTCTCCCTGAGCTCAGCTCACATCAGTCGTTAGGCCAGTGTAGCACCTGACTGCATGTTTGAGGCTGAAAGTTTTTTTCCTGTTAGTGATTCCATATTCAGTCACATTCCTGCTGTGTGTGCATGTCTGTCTCTGTAACAGTGACATTTGTGTCCCTGCAGTGCTGATAAATCAGGATGCTTAACCCTTTAAAACCGGTCGGAGCGGGCACGCTCCGTTTTGCATAACTATTTTTAAATCCCGGTAGCACTGCAACCACAGAAGCTAGCGCCATAATTTTTTTTGCATATGAAACCGGAGGAGTTGTGCTTACATCTTATGCCATCAGCTTGTCCTAGGTCACAGTTTCCTTCCACATATAGCTTTGCAAAAACGGCATAAAAAGCACTTGCAGCAACAAAAACATGATATTCCAGAAACACGCTTTGCCGATCCGATCAGCTGTTTGTAACACTTCCTACATCCATCAGCGTGGACTATCGCATGTCCGCCATGACCTGCCCGAAACAGGAAGTGACGTCATCAGGGCCTTATGAGCCTATACTGGTGTTTTTAAAAGTTATGTTTGACTTTATGACTTTCTGTGTCATTTCTGTGATGCTTAGGACTCATATTGCACTGCTGGAAATAGTTTATTTTGATGCACATGCTGGGGGTTTTTTTGCAAATTTGCATTATAATATTTATTTTCGTTTTTCCTGCAGTATATAAAAATTGGTGTATTTAAAAAATAAAACTATGAAGACACTCAAAATACATTTCCTGTGGTGGGAAACTATTTTGTGCAACTTTTTTGTATTTACAGTTTTGAGGGATAAGCCTCTTAAATTTCTCTAACTAGAAATATATGTTAAAAAAACAAAAACGATTTTAAATTTTTTTGTAGTTTATTGCACTTTTTTGCAATTTATGTAATTACCATGCACTTAATGCAGACATATTATTAAAATATGTCTGCATTAATGTATATCAACTTGAAATGCTCCCAATAATGGCACTACAGCATGTAAAAATATAATATAAGCTCTGGTGGACTTCTTCTATGGTACGTCTTAAAGGGTTAAGGAGCCGAAGTCAGCGGCAGCAGAAACAGATGGAGCAGCTCAGTCTCACTGTTACTGTCACAATATTCAACTTTAAGGACACTTTCTGCAGACCTGAGGGAAATCCCAGAGATAACACTGTGTCAGGCTGCACACAAGCGAATATGCATGAATAAGGCAGCTTTTTAAAAAGGCTTTTCTACAGTAAAGAACAGACGGTGACTTATCCAGAGGGACATCATCATTAGACCTGCTCAGTCTGCAGGTTTGCTCACAAACAAGTCAACACTTTAGAACTTTCTGGGGTGTTGGTTGATTTTCTTTCTCTCTCCATTAAAAAAAACTGCCGACAGCAATTAAACTTCAGACTAATACATGATGGTAATTATGTCCTCGTGTGTAATTTTCAGACTTGGGAAAATTATGATGCAGTTAGAGAAAAAAAAATAAGAGAAAAACAAGGCTAAAAACATCCATTCGTGCAGGGATTACCGTAGCAACAGAGTCATTTTCTTCTGACAACACTCATGTGTTAAGAATCAGCAGCGACACACAGACAGAAAGTATTAACACTTTAGTTTGAAAATAGATTCTTTGGTTTGTTTTGCATGTGTGTGTGTGTGTTGGTTGTAGAGAGTACCGTTTAAATGACTTACTGAGAACAAACACAATGTTCCTTGGCGAAGCTGCTCAGCAAAAAAGGAGTTGTAAAGCTAACAGGGACGGCTAAGTATTTGAGTGTTTCGTACGGCGCTTGCTGTTTCACGGTTCATCACAGGATAGTTATCGTACAGTCACGACGCTACAAATAGAGACACAAAGCAAAGGAAACATAAAGCAGCATTCAAGCTATGTTACAAAGAAATATCAGGCACACTGCAGCTGAGTCAGTGTTAAAGCTGCCTGCTCTGGCTCTGAATCAGCTCTAATGGCACTTTGTTTTAGAGCACAGTCAGTGCTGTGGCCTGTTGGCTCATATTCTACATTCTATGTCGCTGTGATTGTAAAGTGCATATGATACGACTTTCACAGATATTGTGTGTATAGCAAGCGAGGTGTTCAACTCTAAAGCTTTATTTGTCCCCCATGATAGACAGTACCTCCACCCCCTGCAGGAGGCTGTGGAGGCGCTGAGAGCTCCTTTAGCAGTGACTGTTACAGCCACGGAGCAGCTCCTTCATCCCCATAGTAACACTGTGACACAGATTCAAATGTACAATCTGAAGCTCATGGGTGGGTTTGTTTGTTTTTTTTCTTTTTTCAAAAAAAAGTAGTGAGAAACAAATCTGGGCATGCATGACGCTGTTTGTGCCCGTTCAGCCATGACTTGGCGTCTAATACAGGGCTGTCCAACATACAGCCAGCGGGTCACATCAGGCCCCTAATACACTTTCATATGTCAGTTATTAATGGCCCGAATGTATGTGGGAGCTGAATCTTCAGTCCTGCTGATCTCCGTGCAAACAGGGGTGGGATGATACAGCCAATCACATGCAAAGACAGACTGGGTCATACCACTGTGTCAAAGAATAACAGTAAGTTTAATGGTACCATTTATAGCTATAATTGGGGCGATCGTGGCTCAAGAGCTGGGAGTTTGCCTTGTAATCGGAAGGTTGCCGGTTCGAGCCCCGGCTTGGACAGTCTCGGTCGTTGTGTCCTTGGGCAAGACACTTCACCCGTTGCCTACTGGTGGTGGTCAGAGGGCCCGGTGGCGCCAGTGTCCGGCAGCCTCGCCTCTGTCAGTGCGCCCCAGGGTGGCTGTGGCTACATTGTAGCTTGCCATCACCAGTGTGTGAATGTGTGTGTGAATGGGTGGATGACAGGTTGTGTAAAGCGCTTTGGGGTCCTTAGGGACTAGAAAAGCGCTATACAAATACAGGCCATTTACCATTTACCATTTATAATTGTGGTTCACCATCTAAAGTCAGTGTGCCACCCCTGCTCTAAATCATGAATTACAGGAACTGTTAACGCTAGGGTTGCCAACTCCCTGAAAAATAAATAAGGGACACCTCGTGGCCAGGGCCGGGCAACCCAGTTCACCCTTCCCAGTGTGGTGAATTTTGTAGCTCTTTTTTTGTGTGTGAAATTATTTTTTAACCATTTGACTTGAATTTGATTTAAGCAATCTAAAACTAATTATAAAACTAAGCATATAAAAGTAGATATTTCTAAGCATAATTGACAATCAACAATACAAAACCTAACAAAAAACAAAACATAAGCATAAGTGGGCCAGCATTGGTGCATCCATTAAAACATGAAGTCACCATGGTAACAGAGTCCTCTTGACTCAGAAGATACTGAAATATATATATTTTTTAATGGATTTATTTTTGGTTTGTTTGAGACGGTCTGTGTGTTTGTGTGTGTTTGTGAGCGCAGATACAGAGAGTAATGGGTTTGAGAGGATACCCTTTAAATCACTTACTGAGAACAAACAAAGTCTTTTCTTTGAAAGTTTTGAAGCTAAATTCAAACACGGGGACGGATGATATTTATAAGTGCTTTATGAAACCCGTCCTCATCATAGCAATCATATGTTTCCATCATCATGATGGCACGTTGTTTTAGAGCACAGTCAGCACGTGGCCTGTTGGCTCATATTCTAGTGATGTGCGGATCGATCCTGAAATATCGATTCCTCCGATACCAGTCATTTATGTTCTAGAATCGATTCTCACATTAAAATATCAATATTTTAGTAATTTAGGGTATATTTGTAGTTTATCAGTGGAAAGAAACTATAACATTCAGATTGTCTACATTGGAAGCAACTACTTCCTCTTCCGCCTTTCATAGTCATGTGTGAAATACGGCTGTATAAATGTGTCGCAGACCCTTTGCGTGCGCACTCACAACAATGGCTGAGCGTGGAGTCATTTTACATCCACAAACGACGTGGTTTGTGATACATGTGGCAAGACCACTAACCTCGTCAAACACCTCAGAGTAAATCATATCACAGAATATGACGAGGATATGTTGAGGTGAACTGAAGAGGAGGAGAGAGTCAGGTGCTGCTAGGGCGAGACAGACGTCTCTCACAGAGTCCTTCTGTGCTGCAGGCAGGCAAGGTGTTCAAATAGCGCATAACTTCAGTTTTTTTTTTTATTTCTATATATGATGAACTCTGCATTATTAAGTGATAAGAACAAGTAATCTGATGTCTTATAATCACTATGACGCTATAATTTGAGATACAATAAAAGATACAATGAATAAAATAAGCTTTTGTACAAAGTATCGGTATCGGATCAGTATCGTCGATACCACCCTGAATATTACTTGGTATTGGATCGGAAAGGAAATCGCACATCACTATCATGTTCTACATCATTGTGTGTCGCTGTGATTGTCACGTTCATGTGATATGACTTTCACCTGCTGGCAGGTAGAACAAATACTAACTGACTTCCTAAAGTCATATGAGTGGGTTTGTTTGTTTGTTTGTTTTTTCTTTTTTTCACAAAAAGTAGTGAGAAACAAGTCTGGGCATGCATGACGCTGTTTGTGCCCGTTCAGTCATGACTTAGCATCTAAGGCAGGGATGTCCAACATATGGCCAGCGGGCCACATCCGGTCCTGATACACTTTTATATGTCAGTTATTAATGACCTGAGCAAATGTGGGAGCTGAATGTTCAGCTCTGCTGATCTCCATGCAAACAGGGGTGGAACCATAAAGCCAATCACATGCAAAGACAGACTGTCATACCATGGTTGGGTACAGGCCGGGTACACAGAGAGACGGAAGCCGATTTAAATACAAGAGTGTCAGGAAAATGTAAAATGAGCAGCGTTCGACTAATAATTGAATATTAGATCAAACAAAGTGAATACAAAGTGTGTTTGAATGGCAGAGATGCAGAAATGTGAGCATGTAACACAGAGCAACAGCATACATGCAAACCCTCCTGAATCTTTTCCAGGAGAATCTCGAATTTCAGTGCCCCTCCTGAAAATCTCCCAGAGCCACCATTCTCCTGAATTTCTGCTGATTTTCCACCCGGACAACAAAAATGAAAACCATATCCCAGAACCAAAACCCAGCAAATTCCAGTTTCCAACAATGGCGGCAGCTATTTAGTTTTAAGATTACTCCTATTACTCTTTCTGGGTCACAAAATAAACTTTTAGCATATTTTCAGGTGAGAATAAACTTCAAATATCTGAGCCGGCAAGAATAGCAAACTCCCGGCACATCGTTTTCAAACCCCTGCGGTCTTTCGCTACTCAGGTTAAACATGATATTTAAGTAACTCGATAACCTAAAAATTTTATTGTTGGACTTTTTCAGTGTTTTATTTGTTCCTGAGTAAATTGGTTTTGCTGAGATTAAAGTTATTAGATTAGATGAGATTAAATAAAAACTTTATTAATCCCTCGGGAGGATTCCTCCAGGGTTGTGACACTGCTGAAAAAAACGTCAAACAGAAAACTGATTAAACAGAAGTGTGAGACGGTCAAGAATTTACGCCAGCGTCCGGTTATATTTAGATAGCAAGGAGCAGACGGCAGAGTTTCACTCCACTGAGAGAGCCCGTGACGTAATTCTGAACGCTAGACCATCACAGTCGCTCACTTACGGCCTACCCGCCTTTCGGAGGACTTGGCCCACTTAGACCACGAAGGCCGGGTCCTTAGGTCGATGCAGCCTCTGAATTTGGACAGTAATAAAAGTGACATTTAACTTACTTTAAATAAATAATTTTAAATAAATAAACACTGTAAAATTCAAGTTTTTTGTATATGTGTATGTAATCCCCCCTTTTGAACGTCTCCCTAATTCTGAGGCTTCAAGGTTGGCAAGTATGAGCAACAGCTCAGTCTGAGTCTAAACGAGTCTCACAGGCTTGCTGTGCGTTTAAAGCTGTAAGAATTACAAATTACAATTATAAGTTATCATTCTTAACTTGTTTGATCCGCTGGTCACCACAGACAAACACAAGCAGACATTTTGGATTTTTACTGTATTATCATAGTTTTAAAGCTTTTCCTGCAGATACAAACCTCCCTTATGAACATTTATACTACACAAAGTCATTCAGCAATAAACAATTGAAGACAGAAAAGTTTGTTTTTCACTTTCTACTATAGAAATTTCAGTTTTTTGTGATGATTGATGAGCTATCAGAACTTTTTCTATCATTTTATTTCTTACAGTTTAAGGAGTCGTGCTGACAGGTTTCTGTTGTTGTCACAGAGCTTTTTCTTCATCATATAGAAAAACACTTAAATATGTGACTCCTTCACAGTGACAGGATGTTTCAGTGGTCCGGCCCAACTAAAGTCATGTGGTCCCCCATGTAAATTCAGGCTGTTTCTCAATCCTGTCTTTAAGTGATGATGTATGAACCCTGCTTCCAGGTCCAAATTACTCTGCGTTTAATAAGGCTGTTGTGTTTTTAACATTTTTTAATGCTTTGTATCTTGTTCTATTTAATCTCAACAAGTCCCTAAAAAAAGTCAGTGATCACTGTGGGCCTCTCTCGGTTTTTATGATCACTGCTCATTTTAAAGCTTGGTTTTTAAAACCTCACAATGTATCTATATGCAGCAGTATATTAATAACTAACCTCATATCATGGATGCATTGTCTCAGTTGTTCTCGTGGACTTGTGATACGTCATCAGTCATCAATTCAAAGTACGCATCAAGCCAAGCCCAAGTATGCTCAAAATTCCCAGATGTGTTCTCGCTCCACTTTATCGAGCAATAAAGTGGAGTCCACAGCTACTGTGAACTTGGTGCAGCTAAATCTAACTCAAAAGTGGCAATGGCAATTTTATTTGTTCCTGAGTAAATCGGTTTGGTGAAGACTAAAGTTAAGCTTGAATTCTTACTTGGAGAGTGGTCACTGTATTTTGAATTACACCCATCATATCCCCTGATGTAAAATGTTCTGTTCTTATTTAAACAGCTGGATCAGAATTACATCTAAGATGACAAATAATTAAATTCAGCAAAAACAGCATGTTAATGCATGGAGATCCTGAAGGCTGCTCCAAAAATGATCCGATTATATTTTAAACATTTGTTCAATTCTCTTCCAAACCCCAGCAGCTGTGTATTGTAAGTTTTAGTGTCTACTAAAATACAAATAAAAGTGTTCTAACATCTCACCTGTTTGTTTTTATTCAGACATACATGTGTACTATTTTATTAATAGAGACATTAGCCTCGTTTCTGTCATGTAGTGGTTGTGCTGAAGCTTATTAGACATTATGAAACTGATGATATGTAAAATTGATTTTTGCCAAAGTGCTTAAGATACTTTTTTAATTATATATTTTTTAATCTACTACATTTGTAATTTCTATTGCAAATATTAAGCACAGTTAAATTAAGAGGGGATGGCAGTGAAAACTCTGGAGCTGTGTTGTCACCATAGAAATTGTAGAGTGATCTGCTGCTTTCTGTGGAATTCTGGACTCCCGTGTGAACTTACAAAGTCCGTACTCGCGAACAGCAGAGGCTGGTGAGCAATGTTCCCTCTAAGCTGCGCACGTGCGCAATTGCGCACTGCTGGCACGGTCTCTGCGCACAGAAAATCTGTGTTGCGCACACAAAAAAAATCTAACCTAAATTGAAATTAAAATGAATACGTCAACAATTCTGTTTTGCAGTGTTAGTCAGTAAGTGACTGGCTGCTCCCGTATGGGATTAGAACGATCCCACGTTATCCCATAGTCCAGCGATTCACATTCGTATACGCAGCCAATCGATGTCGTTGACAGGCTATGACAGCGTCCTTATGTGCCGACACCGGAGCTGATGTGGAGTGAAGCCACGTTAATGACAACGTGGACAACCATTGGAGATGTGAGCAGGACAGACGAAACAATTGATGGAAAAAGTGTGGACTTTATACCAGTTTTTAAATTGTGTTGATAGGCCACGTAAAACCAGAGTTGTGATTTTAAAAAAAGAATGCAATGTTTGGTTTCCTTGCTGAATACTATCGTTGTTTATATTTACTGCGGGAAGAAACGGTAAAAACTGCGTTTTATAAGAAAAAAGCCTCGAAAGCGCTCTCCACCTGTGAGCAAAAACAAACCCCCCCACCCCCTCTCTCTTTCCTATTCGTCCAAAAAAGTACCATGTCGACCAATCAAAAAATGATATGGTAACGTGGCATCTAGTTGTTAAGAAACGGGGGGAAATTTTAGGAGTGACGGCGGTGCTTTGAGATGTGAGAGATTTGAGACGTATAGCGCAAATCTTGTGTAGTTAGTGTGTAGTGTAGTCAGTAGATTTGTTGTGTGTGTCAGAGCAATGAGGCGACTGCTGAACGTTACAGGTGTTACAGCAGTGATACATCTCCTGTTGTCAGGCCTGCAGGTATCAGGCTGTTGTTCTCCTTTATCTCATAGTGGACAGAAATTATTTTTTGGAGTGGCACAAATAATTTGTGTGGCATCAGATTTGATGCAGAACAGCTGATTGTTCTGTAAATAGTTTGAAATGTTTATTTAAAAATGCATTGGCTGCATTTAAAAAAAAATAGCTGCAAAAAACTTTGTTGTTTGCCAAACTGAGTTACTTTTTTGAGGAGTAACTATATAATTATTTGCCCAACATTGGTCATTATATACTGTATTTTGCAGACAGAGAGTTACAGGACTCTCTCCCAGACCACAGACGCATAATACAAGTCAGAGCTGTATATATAAAAAAAGAAAAGAAAAAAGAAAAAGAAAGTTGTGTTTTCGAAATTGGAGTTCAAGTCATTTTTACTTCCAATAGCGTTAACATACTACACAGGCCAATGGCTAGATTTTTTTTTTACATTTTCATTGTAAGTGGGCTAAAGCAGTTTAAAAGTAGTCTAACATAAATGTAAATGCTGTAATTTGATTATTTTAATAAACCATGAAACTTGGATGGATTTGATGCTGGCGTGACCACAGTGCACACGTCTGATGTCGCTCACAGTGGTCCAAGGGATCGCTCAGGGAGTTTGTGTGTTCACTCAGACACATGAAAAATTAGAGGGAACATTGCTGGTGGGTGGGGCTGCTGCAGTGACCTCATTCACCCCTTCACTGTTACCTACAAGTTACACATTGAAAGTCTTGGGGGGTTGGGGAAAGGAGTTGATCACTCAAGGGTGCCCCCCTCAATTTTACCAGCGCTCCAATTTTGTTCGCATCATATTTTAGTATAGTTTCTGAATTGAGGAGAATAAAAACATATTTAACATTCGATGTAGCTGCATTGTTGAGTAGAAAGCACAGATTAAATAAAGATGTTTAAATTTAGAATAGAATAGAATAATTGCCATTATTGTCACTATACAGTTGTACAATGAGATACAGTTTTAAATTTAATTTTGGAACTTTTTTAATTTAAGAATATCTGAGCAGATGGTGCAAACAGCAAACACCTGCTGCTGAAGACACTGCAGTCCACAGGTTGGAGGAACAGACAGTGACACACAGACAGGTCGGCTGCAGTAACACTTTAATACAGAACACTAGCAACAGTAATTCCATCACATGGTCACAGAGTTATCACAGTACAGTCACAGGAACACGGTTACAACATGACAGTAGCTCCTGAGCCAGGCTCCCTGCATCATCTTGAGAAATAAAAGCAAACCATAAAATGATGCTGGAACAGACAGCACTGATGCTTTTGTCTGTCATGTGCCAGTCTCTTTGGATTTCACACTGCTGAGTTTAAAGACATATGAAATGAGCCTCCACCCTTTGCTTCTCCCTGAGCTCAGCTCACATCAGTCGTTAGGCCAGTGTAGCACCTGACTGCATGTTTGAGGCTGAAAGTTTTTTTCCTGTTAGTGATTCCATATTCAGTCACATTCCTGCTGTGTGTGCATGTCTGTCTCTGTAACAGTGACATTTGTGTCCCTGCAGTGCTGATAAATCAGGATGCTTAACCCTTTAAAACCGGTCGGAGCGGGCACGCTCCGTTTTGCATAACTATTTTTAAATCCCGGTAGCACTGCAACCACAGAAGCTAGCGCCATAATTTTTTTTGCATATGAAACCGGAGGAGTTGTGCTTACATCTTATGCCATCAGCTTGTCCTAGGTCACAGTTTCCTTCCACATATAGCTTTGCAAAAACGGCATAAAAAGCACTTGCAGCAACAAAAACATAATATTCCAGAAACACGCTTTGCCGATCCGATCAGCTGTTTGTAACACTTCCTACATCCATCAGCGTGGACTATCGCATGTCCGCCATGACCTGCCCGAAACAGGAAGTGACGTCATCAGGGCCTTATGAGCCTATACTGGTGTTTTTAAAAGTTATGTTTGACTTTATGACTTTCTGTGTCATTTCTGTGATGCTTAGGACTCATATTGCACTGCTGGAAATAGTTTATTTTGATGCACATGCTGGGGTTTTTTTTGCAAATTTGCATTATAATATTTATTTTCGTTTTTCCTGCAGTATATAAAAATTGGTGTATTTAAAAAATAAAACTATGAAGACACTCAAAATACATTTCCTGTGGTGGGAAACTATTTTGTGCAACTTTTTTGTATTTACAGTTTTGAGGGATAAGCCTCTTAAATTTCTCTAACTAGAAATATATGTTAAAAAAACAAAAACGATTTTAAATTTTTTTGTAGTTTATTGCACTTTTTTGCAATTTATGTAATTACCATGCACTTAATGCAGACATATTATTAAAATATGTCTGCATTAATGTATATCAACTTGAAATGCTCCCAATAATGGCACTACAGCATGTAAAAATATAATATAAGCTCTGGTGGACTTCTTCTATGGTACGTCTTAAAGGGTTAAGGAGCCGAAGTCAGCGGCAGCAGAAACAGATGGAGCAGCTCAGTCTCACTGTTACTGTCACAATATTCAACTTTAAGGACACTTTCTGCAGACCTGAGGGAAATCCCAGAGATAACACTGTGTCAGGCTGCACACAAGCGAATATGCATGAATAAGGCAGCTTTTTAAAAAGGCTTTTCTACAGTAAAGAACAGACGGTGACTTATCCAGAGGGACATCATCATTAGACCTGCTCAGTCTGCAGGTTTGCTCACAAACAAGTCAACACTTTAGAACTTTCTGGGGTGTTGGTTGATTTTCTTTCTCTCTCCATTAAAAAAAACTGCCGACAGCAATTAAACTTCAGACTAATACATGATGGTAATTATGTCCTCGTGTGTAATTTTCAGACTTGGGAAAATTATGATGCAGTTAGAGAAAAAAAAAATAAGAGAAAAACAAGGCTAAAAACATCCATTCGTGCAGGGATTACCGTAGCAACAGAGTCATTTTCTTCTGACAACACTCATGTGTTAAGAATCAGCAGCGACACACAGACAGAAAGTATTAACACTTTAGTTTGAAAATAGATTCTTTGGTTTGTTTTGCATGTGTGTGTGTGTGTTGGTTGTAAAGAGTACCGTTTAAATGACTTACTGAGAACAAACACAATGTTCCTTGGCGAAGCTGCTCAGCAAAAAAGGAGTTGTAAAGCTAACAGGGACGGCTAAGTATTTGAGTGTTTCGTACGGCGCTTGCTGTTTCACGGTTCATCACAGGATAGTTATCGTACAGTCACGACGCTACAAATAGAGACACAAAGCAAAGGAAACATAAAGCAGCATTCAAGCTATGTTACAAAGAAATATCAGGCACACTGCAGCTGAGTCAGTGTTAAAGCTGCCTGCTCTGGCTCTGAATCAGCTCTAATGGCACTTTGTTTTAGAGCACAGTCAGTGCTGTGGCCTGTTGGCTCATATTCTACATTCTATGTCGCTGTGATTGTAAAGTGCATATGATACGACTTTCACAGATATTGTGTGTATAGCAAGCGAGGTGTTCAACTCTAAAGCTTTATTTGTCCCCCATGATAGACAGTACCTCCACCCCCTGCAGGAGGCTGTGGAGGCGCTGAGAGCTCCTTTAGCAGTGACTGTTACAGCCACGGAGCAGCTCCTTCATCCCCATAGTAACACTGTGACACAGATTCAAATGTACAATCTGAAGCTCATGGGTGGGTTTGTTTGTTTTTTTTCTTTTTTCAAAAAAAAGTAGTGAGAAACAAATCTGGGCATGCATGACGCTGTTTGTGCCCGTTCAGCCATGACTTGGCGTCTAATACAGGGCTGTCCAACATACAGCCAGCGGGTCACATCAGGCCCCTAATACACTTTCATATGTCAGTTATTAATGGCCCGAATGTATGTGGGAGCTGAATCTTCAGTCCTGTTGATCTCCATGCAAACAGGGGTGGGATGATACAGCCAATCACATGCAAAGACAGACTGGGTCATACCACTGTGTCAAAGAATAACAGTAAGTTTAATGGTACCATTTATAGCTATAATTGTGGTTCACCATCTAAAGTCAGTGTGCCACCCCTGCTCTAAATCATGAATTACAGGAACTGTTAACGCTAGGGTTGCCAACTCCCTGAAAAATAAATAAGGGACACCTCGTGGCCAGGGCCGGGCAACCCAGTTCACCCTTCCCAGTGTGGTGAATTTTGTAGCTCTTTTTTTGTGTGTGAAATTATTTTTTAACCATTTGACTTGAATTTGATTTAAGCAGATGCATATTCTTTGTGATATGACCATATGGGAAACAAATGATCATTTAGCCATTTATTTTTAGCTCACAATGACAACATTAACACAGTAAAACAGGTCTCTTTCTTAAACAGAAGCCTGTCATGCTTAACTTTTGAGAATATAAGTAAATCTTTCTTTAGAAGAACTCTGTCCTGCTTAACTTAAAATTATATAAATTAATAGAAAACAATAGAACGAAAAATACTCTTGTAACTGTGCACATATAGTGCATTTAGTACAGTTGGCTTCAGTTGAGGTATTATTTCAGCTTTTCTAATGCTAATCAGCTGCTCCTGTTTGTAAACCCACTTGTTCCCATGATTACGCATCATAACTCATCATCATTATTCATCTATGTATTACTTTTATGTATTAGTCATGTATTTGTTGTAATCATCTATCCTTGCTGTTGTTTATTACACAAAATAAATTATATTATCACACTTCTGGCCACATAGCGCTGATATTCACTGCACATGCCCATATCCTTAACCAGAGGGTTTAAAAAAACACAAACCAGTGTTTACATACCATATCTGCTTCTGCCGTGGCCTGGTGGACAAAAACTTGGTTAAGGGTTCCCCGAGCTGTCACGCCCCTCATGTTCTTCATGTGCCCCCACCACTAGAAGCATGCCTATGGAAAAAGTGCGCCGGCACACAGTGCAGTGCGCTTTAAAGGTGTTATCGTGCATTTTCCCAGCCAGGTGTTTTCCTTTTCCCATTCCTCCCTGTACTTTTGCAGCCTTTTATTTTTCTTTCTCTGAGGGGAACAAACATTGCTGCTCTAATGCTGGGCTCACACTGTGCGATTTTTGGCCCATTTTGAGACGATTTTTGAGTCGTGCGACCGATTTGGTGATCGGCCCGATTTTGGCCTTCATCGTGCATCGTGTAGTACACGTGGGGTAACGAGAAGCGATTAACACCTCACGACCAGCTCCCGATCATCAATCGCTCGTGAGGGTGTCAACACAGCTGCTCACACTGCTCACACGCAAACACGTAAACGTCGTGTGCTTGTTGTTGTGGTCATCTGTTGTCTTCCGGTATTTTCTCCGTAAGCGACCTTTCCTCGACCAATGAGATGAGCGGTAATCTGAATTGTCATACTCGAATTGTCATAAGTGTGCTGTCAGCTCATTGGTCACAAAGCAGGAGAGGGGCTGGGAATTATGTTTTCAAACAAAGCGTTAATTCCATAAACATTTATAGACTACTTTTGATTCTCACTGTATTACGGGACAAAGTGCGTCCCTTATTAGCTCAATACGGGACGTGTACTTTTGTTTCTAAATACGGGACGATTCCGTTTTTTAAGGGACGGTTGGCAACCCTAGTTAACGCTCTAGCATAGCATCAGTATATAGCATAGCAAGCATGTCCAGTCAATTGTGACATGCGCAAGCAGTGCCTTCATTAGCAGCTAACGTTAGCCATGCTACCTGCCTGTTACTGACAGTGTTCATGTGCAACACCCTGATAGTTGATGTTGATGCTCCACAAACAGTGATTTGATTGGCTAACGTTGGTTTGTACTGTTAGTGGAATAAATTCAGTCTGTTCGTGAACGTGTGGAGAGTCTTTTGACAACAGCGTCTTTTAGTTTTGGTCATAGTCGATGAGAAACAGTTTCACTGTTTGCTAAAAGAGGTGGACCGTTTGGTGGGAGCAGATCGAACATGTGCTTTAAACTTACTGCACTTCTGATTGGATCTTGTTCACTGACAGAGGTGTTTAGTTATCGTCTTGTTTTCATCATGAACATCAGTGAAACTAATGTGACTCCTGCCTGTGAGTCCAAACATGCTAAACAAGTACCTCCTTTAAAGCAATAGCCATGAAAACTGTAGATTATAAGAGGAAAACTGCAGTGAAATCAAAACCTGTGGTTATCTTTAAAAACAAACCACAAAAAGAATACATACATATGAGTTTCCACCCTTTACATGTAATCTCAGCATTATCACTCATTGTAACAGCTGTTATATGAAAAAAACCAAAGAAATGAAAAAAAAAGTTTTCTGTTTAAACTCAGAGGCAGGACTTTCAGGTCAGAGGTCGGTGTTAACAGAATCATCAAGATTAAACACAGGAACAGAAATATGAGAGAAGACCCAAAGTCAAAAGCAGATCACATGTAGGTGGAGCAAACCGCCTTTTGCCAGCATTCAGTGGTGGAGCTGCAGGTGAGAAACAGAAGACAGGTGTGAGACATGATCTACTTCCTGCTTTCTACAAAGTCTCATCAACAATATCTGCATAAAAGGACACGTTCCCCTCCCATAGCAACAACCCGACACCTTCTCTATGATCCATCCCGTCTGTTCCAGCTGCTGCTCTGGGCACATTTTCATGGCACATTTTGGACCCCTCAGTGTCTGAGATTGTGTGAACGTTACAACATACGTGAGCATTGCTGCTGACCATGTCCATCATATTTTGGTCACAGTGCACCATCTTCCAGCAGGACAAAACACTGTGAGACTAATTGGTGAACAGGACAGTGACTCAGTTCTCGGTCCAGTGGAGAAATCTTGGGATGGAACAGGAGAGTCACATCGTGGATGTGCAGGAACTGTGCAACGCTTTCATGTTAACATGGAGCAAAATGTTAGAGGAAGGTTTCCAGCTCCATGTTGCATTTATGCCTTGAAGGATTAAGGCAGTTCTGAAGGTAAAAGGGGGCCAACCCAGTGCTAACAAGGTATACCTAACAACATGAGCAGTGAGTTTAGATTGATGAAAACAACTTCATCATGTTTATTGTAAGTCATGATTAAACTAATTGTGCTATAACTCCTAGAACCTCGGCCTCATGTGTGCAGACGTTTTATGAAAGGGGCTCAAAGGCTGATCTTCACAAGGGGCTGTAACTGAAGGAACAACGCTTCAGGTGTCCTGCAGTGCACCCCCACCCACTTAAGCAAACAATTTAGGTGACAGTGGGAAGGTAAAACTCCCTTTTAACAGGAAGAAATCCTCCAGCAGAACCAGTCGCAGAGAGGAGCAGCCATCTGAGAGACCAGCTGAGGGGAGCTGACGTGGACAGGAGAAAAGACACGCTGTGGAAGAGAGCCAGAGATTAATAATTACTAATGATTCAGTGTAGAGAGGTGTCTAAACACATAGTGAGGTAAGAAGAAACACTCAGTACATCATGGGAATCCCCCAGCAGCCTAGACTGCAGCGTAACCAAGGCAACTGTAGTTGTGATTTGAGGCACACAGAGAACAGATTGTTGACGACTCTACAAACTTACCCACTGGAACAATCATCAGCTGGATGGTGTTGATGATATCAGTATTCTCAATGTGAGTCTTCCATTGGTATCTTTCTTTGTCGACGGCCAGACACTCATATGTTCCATTCTCAGCCTGCGTCACATCCTGCAGAGCCAAGGACAAATTCCCACTGTCCATCCATCCATCCATCAGATGCAAGCGGCTACTTGAAGATGGATACTTGTTGGCTCGATGAGACATCTTGCTCTGGTACAAAAGTACTTTTTCTCGCTTTAGGTCAGTTCTCCTCCACACTACAGCCGCAGTGGGATAATCTTTATGGACCTGACACGGCAGAATGACATCCTGTCCACACTCAGCTCTGATAATTGTCAGGGCTGAAGGAGAGAAGAGACAACACAGGACAGAATCAATCTTTTCTAAGTACATTTCAAGGCAAACGCTAACTCTCTCTCTCTCTCACACACACACACACACACACACACACACACACACACACCCATGCATGCACACACACACACACACACACTTCCTGTAACAAACCCAGGAAGATAAGAATTGTGTCACCAACTCATCACTTGCATGATCCTGAATCTGAAAATAGAATTACTGTGATTCTAAAAACAGGCCTTACTGAGAGCTGTGTGTGTGTGTGTGTGTGTGTGTGTGTGTGTGTGTGAGAGAGAGAGAGAGAGAGAGAGAGAGATTTCACTGTATTTCTACGTTTTTTCACTTAGAAAAAACGGTGAACCTGGCTGAAGACTTGAAAACTATTTCTCTTTGGAAAAGCGAGCGAAATCCCTCACCTCGGGAAACCCAGGTGCAACACTTTGAAGCACATTGGTTCCGTTTAGGTGGCCCCACTTTACATTTTCAGCATAAAGTAAAAAAAAAAACCACACATTTGTTTTCACTACAGGTGCAATTACTTACTGTGGTACGTTTTCTTAATACCGAAATATTATGTCTGCAGTGTTTTTAATTACAATCAGTGACGTGATGATAATGTAATGCTCACTGTATAAAGCATCAATACGCCTCTCTCACTCCTCTGGCATCCACCCTCTCTCCCCACATATGTTTGAAGCTCGCTCTATCACAGCCAGTCTCTGGCCCATCTCGAAGCTTGTGCAGCAATAATCTGCCAATAGCGAGCCTGCTGAGGTGGGGAGAGAGCGAGCACAAGCACATACTATACAGCGTGCGAAGCTCGTGTTTATATGTAATATGTGAGCGGCAGGAAGCAGCTCGCTCTGCTCATTGCAGAAGGACGGCAGGATGGCGAGAGGACGGCGGGGTCTCGTGGCCCCTCAGAACACGTTTCTAGAGAACATCGTCCGCCGGTCCAACGGTAAGATATGATCCGGTTCTGATCTGTTCTGCACCTGGCTTCAAATGGTGATAATATATTTCTTATATATAATGTTTTGTGATTTTGTTGCTCATTTCGCCTTCAGGCATAGCCACATAAACACACACGGGCAATTGCTAAAAACCTAAGTAGTACTGAAACCACAAGTAATTATGGTTTAAATTTATTATGGTAGCTCTTTACTTTCAGTGATGGCTATTCCTCTCTCTCTCTCTCTCTCTCTCTCTCTCTCTCTCTCTCTCGCTCTCCCTCACTTTCCCCACACACACACACACACACACACACACACACACACATATATATATATATATATATATATATATATATATATATATATATATATATATATATATATATATTCACACGTTGTAACAGTTACAAAAGGCACATAGGCTCCTTAATAACAAGTAGGGGTAAGGCAAATCAATTTCATAGAGCAAAGTTTATTAGATAAACAACTACCAATTTAGAGCTGCAGAGAATAAAAACAAACTAAATAGCAGGGCTGACAGTACCAAACCGTTAAGACACTTTATTAATAAACATTACTTTAAAGGACCAGGTTCACTGCCATGATGCTGCCCTTGGTTAAAATAGCAGCTCAAGAAAATAGTTAACTAAAATGGTGGAGACTAGCCACTTGAAGGCAACCTACAGGGAGGAGGGACCAAGGGTGCCACCAATCACTCACCCGTGCAATCTTTCTGAAATCCTCACTGCCACTCTCACTGCAACTTAAATGGCCCGTTATACTTGTTTCCCGGTATGTACACTCCAATCCACAAAAGGGAATTCCACCACACGTGCCTAGCCCCCCTCCCCCTGCAAGCAGCTGTGTCTTCACTAAAGAAAATTAAAATAAACATGCATATCAAGCAATACAGAACACAAAATTCAGGAAATATTATATACAGGAATACAAACACACACACACACACCGTTTAAAATACAATTATTAGCAGTACAACTAAAAGCATGATTAAAATATAACAAACTGTTAACACTAAAGCACTATAGAACAAGGAACCAATCGATGCCAGTCAAACACAACAGCAACAAAGCAACAAAGGGTACAAGACAGCAGCGGTGTGTAGGCCTGTAACAGGAGAAAGAAACCAGTTATCCAGGGTCCACCCTACTTCTAAAAACAAAGAAAAGTACAAATGAAGTCACTTAAAAACAGCAAAAGTACGTAAGTGCAAATTGCATCAATAAATAATATGTACACTATAAAACTAAGAAAATTTTCTAATTGTTACTCACTGCTCTCTGTGGGCGTATTTGCTTTAACTAAAGCCACACTAATCGGGGGGAATAATTATTTTACTAAATCACAGCCTGTATAGTAACATTCTACATTTACCTTTGCTGTAAGCTAACATTACCATCACACCTCACTGAATTGAATAAAATTACTCAGCTGCCTTAATTCAAACTGACAGTACTCTACATTTATAATAATAATAATAATCAGTTTGTGGTTCCAAGTTTCACAAGAAACAATTTTCTTGAATGTTTTGCAAAGTACTGGTTGTTAAAGTAAATCCCTTTTTTGCTGCTAGTGCTCTCTCAGAAATGCCCAGACTTGTCCCATTGTTGCTTATACTAGGAAATGTGAATGTGCTGCATTGGTATCGAAAAGATACTTGCAAAATGGATGGATGGATGGATGGATTTTTTTTTTCCATATCACCAGGCACTAATTTAAATGCTAGGAAGTTCCTCTAGACATGCTTTGAATTACACCAGCCATTATTCAGTAAAAGGGGGTAACTGCATCTCTAATTATATATTAACAAAAGACATTCATGAAGACTCAAGAAGGAATGCAGCACACTAAATCCAGTGCCAAGACCATGACCGTGCTGGAAAAGATAAGCAACTTTAATGACTTGAGTTTTCATTCATTATATTTATATGATGTCAATTTACAACAGTCACTTCAAGGCACTTTTATATTGTAAAGACCCTAAGACAATAATAGAAGAAAAATAGAGTACTTAGAGGAAGATGTCCGTGAAGGTTATCAGTCATCCAGGTCATCGTAGTCAAAGGAGCTTGGAAAGAAAAGCGTCTGGACTTTTTTAAGTTGCTTGAAGACGTTTCACCTCTCATCCGAGAAGCTTCTTCAGTTCTATGGTCAAATGGTGGAGAGTCCCAGATTTAAGATCTGTGGAAGTAACCCACCATGAGGGACAATTGACCCAATAATGATCCTCTACCTAATCACATGAGCCAAGGTGTGAAAATGGGTGTAGGTCACAATCAGCCAAGGTTTCGGGTGAGCTCATTGTGAAACCTAGCCCCACCCTATCATGTGATTTCCTGAGGTCAGATGGCCCAGGATGTGAGTGGGCGTTAAGGCATCTGGGAAGGGATCTCAAAACTGGATTATAGATAGCAGACAATTAGTGTCGTAAACCACCGCCTGAGAGCAATGAGAGGCGAAACGTCTTCAAGCAACTTAAAGAAGTCCAGACGCTTTTCTTTCCAAGCTCCTTAGAGTACTTAGAGGAAGTAACAAGCAAGACAGTATTTTCCCCATAGTAGCTTCTTTTCATTGCCTTCGTGTTAAATCCAGAATCAAATTTCAACGTCCTTCTCCTTATGTAAGGTCTTGAATAATCAGGCCCCATTTTACCATCCATATTTTATCTGTGAAAAGTGCTTTATAAATAAATGTTACTTACTTAATTACTTTCTTAGCCTCTGGTTCCTGAGGTAAAAGTAGAATGTGGGGCAGAAAAAAAAGAGTTTTTCTTTTCTGCCGTCGCCTTATTTCCTCATAGAACATCTGATTGTTGGGGGTGGGATGGGAATCAAGAACCAGTTCCCAGGAGTTCAATTCCTTTGAACTGTTAGTCTGTGTGCCTGCTCATTGATTCCACTTGCACTTGTACTACAATCAGCTGATTTTGGCACATTCTTAAAGGTGGATATAGACATTACTTTTATTTTTAATTCACAAAAGGACAAAAATACAAGAGTAAGTGGAACCTCCATCCAGGACAAACACATTTTGCTGCCAACACAAATTCGGCTCTTTGCAAGTACCTGCACAGACAACATGCTAACACTAAGCTAGCTAAAAACCTAGATTGATGTTAAAGCTGAGTGAATCCCATCCCTGGTCCAGCAACTAGACCCTGAACTTCAACAGGTAACAAACAAATCAGTAAGAGAATCAATAAGTAATATCACTTATCCATATCAATAATAATGGTATTGGAATTGATAAATTCTTATTAATTCCCATCCACTATTAGAGGTTTCCCCTCTGTTATTGGAGGGTCCCAACCTTACAATAAAACGCACGTGGAGGACACTGTTGTGATTTGGCACTTTATAAATTAACCTGAATTGAACTGAATTGAAAAATGACTGTCTTTTAATAGCACAGGTATTAAGTGTAGGCCAGTTGGTTATTAAATAAAAAGAATCATCATAATTAGTTTAACACTGATTTTACAGGTGTAAAAGTGAGGCAATTATTTATTAGTTTAATTTACCACTTAATTGATTAGCAATAATTACTTACGTAATAGTTAGCTTAACTTAGCTTCTCTATTGGGTTTGGTGCTATTGAACAACCAAAATATTTTATCAGAATAATGTGGACTCTGGAAGGCTGCAATGGGCATTTTTTTAAACTAGTTGTTGTAGCCCTCGTGAAATGTGGAGAAATATTGTGTATGCTGGATTCATATAATTTTTCAGTCATGTGATGTTGCGAAGTAGGGCAGATTATCACTTATTGGTTTCTGTGGTCAGATACCAATTTTGTGCTGGGAAACGCTCAGATCGTGGAGTGGCCTATCGTCTATAGCAATGATGGCTTCTGTAAACTCTCTGGCTACCATCGTGCTGAGGTCATGCAAAAGAGCAGCACCTGCAGGTACCACAACACACATGGATACCACCGCATGGATTATTGAGGGCTGATTGTCTCAAGTAAATGTGTACTGTATCAATGCAAATACTTGGTTTTCCTCTGCAGCTTCATGTATGGAGAGCTGACAGACAAGGAAATGAGTGAGAAGGTTCGACAGACCTTTGAGAACTACGAGATGAACTCTTTTGAGATTCTGATGTACAAGAAAAACCGTGAGTATTTAATAGTACTGGATATGACCGTGTAAGCTGCATCCAAAAATGTTTGTATGAACTGCTTCCTCAAAAACCCAGATACCTAAGGATCTCAAGAAATCTAGAAATTGTATATATGCTAATCTGGGACACACCATGCTAAAAGCTCAAAGCCTTTTAATTACCTAGCCAGGGGTCAGCAACCTTTAACACCCAAAGAGCCATTTGGACCTGGTTTCCACGCAAAAGAAAACACTGGGAGCCGCAAATACTTTTTGACATCTAAAATGAAGATAACACTATATATTGTTTTTTTTACCTTTATGCTTTGTGTGAACAACTAAAGTAAGTAAAGTTTATTTATTAAGCGCTTTTCACAGACAGGCAGTCACAAAGCGCTGTACACAAATATTAAAATAAACAATACAATCAATAGACATTATACACAATGTAAAAGATCAAATGTAAATAATGTAAAGAATATAAAATACGTAGATCAACAAAAGGCTTGTTTGAACAGAATATTTTTTAACTGCTTTTTAAAAGAATCCACAGAGCAACTAAGTTGTGTTGCTTATGAAATCCATGAAGTGCTACAGAGAAAATGACATTTTATTCATGTAAATAACACATTTTGAACTCTTAAAGAAATATAACAAAAGGAAAGACACCCAGCTGAACTAAAATGATCCAGCAAACAAAAGCTGTTGTGAGCCGCCACCCTTATATCGCCTTTGGGCTTTTGGAGCCTTGACCTGACTTTTAAAAAATAATTTGAAAAAAAAGCACTATGCTGCAAAAAAAAATTTGATATTTGCAAAATTCTGCCTAAATATGTATTTTACCTGGTTAATGTGTGTGGCGGGGCGTGGTCTGCAGCGCCGCTGCAGGGGAGGCAGACGCACCTGAGCGGGACCCGCAATCACGCCTCGCTGCCTTAAAGTCTGTACCCTCTCTGCTGTTGAAAAGCTACAGCTGGCTGTATGCGTCAGCAACCGTGTGTGAAAAGTGGTCAATAAAGAGATGCTGAAAAGCATGATCATGCAAACATCGTCAGGTCTGCCGTGATATGTTTACAATAAGACTTATGGTCCCGAACCTCTGCGCACAGCGTCTGCAAATCGGGGCTTTCATCTTTACGCAGGACTGTAAGCTGTCGTCTGTGAGGCGTGAGCGGTGTTTGTTTTTAACGTAGTTCACGGTGGAGAACAGCTGCCGACATAATGTGGATCCGAAGATCCACGATTGGCCTACCTGGGGTTGAAAGTCTCGATAAACGCACAGCGTTTCGGCGGGTACACCGGCTTCCGCGAGTGTGACGCTTATTTTGAGCGATGAAAAAATAATAAGATATAATTTTATTTTTATATTTCAAAATCACAATAATCTTCCAATTTAGAACTACAAGTTAAAAAAAGAACTAAACACAAATAAAATACACTTCAGCTAAATACTTCTAATTTATTTTCCCAAACCACCCGGAGCCGCAAAATAAAGACTAAAGAGCCGCGGGTTGTTGACCCCTGACCTAGCCTATTACATTTGCAAACAACTTTTGCCAGTAAAAAAAAAAAAATGTATTTGATAAAGAATTCAGAAGGTGAAGGTTCCTTTATTTTTTATTTCTGTGTTTTTATATATTTTTATAAGCATAACACCACCTAAAGCAAACTTCACACATCATACAAAATAACTTAGTATTTAACAAGACTTTGGTTTTAAAATGGTATTGATTCTTCTAAGTTGTAAGATTATACTAAACAACTTTCCTTTTTGATAAAATTTATGGTTGGATCAGGTGACCCAGAACACTTGTTTAGGTATGCTGCAATAGGTCAAGGCTGCTGGAGGCTGCATATCAACAAAAAAACTGGGCTTTCTTGGCTCCCATGTTATCTTTTTCTCTGTTGGTGACAAGTTGTATAGTTAGGGGTTGTTTTGTGTAAAGGATCAGTGAAAAAAATATTGTTCTTTTTTTTCTGCCTGGATAGAAAGTTATCGGTGAAATTTAAATCTCTCTATTTGGGAGCAAATAACATAATTAGAATAGAAGATATCAAGCTAATGCCACTGAGCTATGTATAGCTGCAGATCGCATACGTTTACTTTTCAAATTCAAAGCTTGAAATTGGTCTTTCCATGGGATGCAGCATTTAACATTCCATTTTTAGGCACTTGCCATTATTGAATATTTCTTTGTTGTAACAGTGCTTCTTGGCAGTAGATTTTATACCATTGGAAAACACATTTCCTCTAAATGGTGTAACATTTATAAGGAAATTTAATTGGTTTGTTGAGCAGCAGAGTTGAGTATGTGGGTTGTATCAATGAAAACCTTGGCATATCATCTCTGCCAATGCCAAACAGGTTATTTTCCAATTGACTCCTTTTTGGTGGTTGGATGATTAGTCTAAAGAAACAAGACATATTAAGAGTTTAACAGTTTATTCATCCTCACTCATGCTCAGTGGCGGTCCTAGCCTGTTTGGCGCCCTGGGCGAGCACTAACCTCTGCCCCCCCCCCCCCCCCCCCCCACACACACACACACACACACACACACACACACACACAAAACATGTTAAGGATTGTACCATTGTACCGAATTGGTGAATTGTACTGGATTGCACACACACACACACACACACACACACACACATATGAAGAGAGAGAGAGTATGCATAGTAGCATAATATGCAAATGATTACCAAACAGCCATCATAATTTGTCATACAATGAGAACAGGACAAATCAACAACTGACACTGACTAATTAATATTAAAATCTGTAACATAATGTATTGTTTGGAGTTTAGTCTGTTACTGTTACTATTTTTACCATTTCTTCTTGGAACAACTGTAACCCATATAGTGTCCTTAGGGATTAATAAAGATTCTGATTGTTTCAGGATACATGACATAATCCAATGACACATCTGCTTACCTGTATATTTTGCTCGTTTCTCCTCCTCTTCTTTTCTCTTTTTTCTAAACTGAGGACCTGATGGCTTTGAACTTTTCTTGTCCATCTCCCATTGGTTTTAATTTTGCACTCCAGTATGAACACCCATCCCCCAACCTGAGGATCACCACAACATAACCTTCACCTTAGTTCACAGATTCACTTTGTCTAGGGTTTATTTCTGGGATTCCAGGATTCAAATCATGAATACATAATGGATTTGGATTTACAACATTATGAATGAAATGTGCTCTATTTGGAAGCAGCAGGGCCCCGTCCCCTTTTGACGGGTTGTGTGTGAGACTTTAAATCATCAAACTATAAATTATAAATTGTTATTGATCCCTTTACCCCGAGTCCTAAAGTGTGTATTTATTTTCTTACTCTTCTTCTTCTTATTGTTTGTTTACTTGCACTGCTGTAACAGGAGCCTCGTCATCTCGTCTCTCTATATACTGGACTGTATGTAGCGGAGATGACAATAAAGTTTACTTTGACTTCAGCAGCGAGCAGGCGCACCGAGGGCTCTCGCGCTCACTTTTCGCTTATAGAATTTCGAAAAAACATCGGTACAAAACTCTTGTAGTAAAATGACAATTGGAGAATTTCTATGTGGATGATGAGTAAATTTAAACTAGTGATTAGCTAATAATATGAAAATCTGCAGTATTAGTATTTGATAATGAAAAGAAATTTCTATTCTACTTATCCACTGAAAAATTCACTTGTCCCTAACAGGTAAACAAGCTTCAGTATTAAGCCCTGTAGTGTTCTGTTAGTATTATTGTAACCTAACAGCAATTTGGAGTCTTCCACTGGACTGTAAGTTAGGGCAGGCTGGGGAGCAGTTAAATAATGTAGTGATATCCAGATGCTGTAACAAATTATATTGTATAGACAAAAAGGATTAGCAGACCTTTGTATGCATATGACGTGGTAGTAAATACATTACATTGCAAGTGACTAGCAGGTGTATATACAGCTTTAGGCATAAAGTTGTTGATTTACCGATATAGCAGTGGGTTACGGTGCATGTGATCACTCACTGAACTTCAGAGAGTGTGAACAAAAAACATTTAGGTTGTAGACCGCGTACACACAATATTATCAGATGGTGTCGATATCAGAATTATATTGTTTAAAAGAACCTTTTTGTACAATAAATTTTTTAATTGGATATTTAAAATGGAGTGGTCCCACCGATGGTTACTTGAATTTTTGACACCATCATGTCAACATGCCAATGCCCAGAGGAAATGTAGTACTACAGTGAAACAGTACAAATCACAAATAAATTGTTGTCTACTTGTTATTCTTTATTAAATTTTATTTTAATTTTGCATTATTATATTTTCCTTGTTGACAGATTGTTGTTGTGAGAAACAGTGCTTTACTTCTTGTTCTGTTCCGCAGGGATGCCAGTTTGGTTTTTCATGAAGATTGCCCCGATCAGAAATGAGCAGGACAAAGTTGTCCTGTTTCTCTGCACTTTCAGTGACATCACTGCCTTCAAGCAACCGATTGAGGATGAATCTTCTAAAGGTGGGTTGGTTCCAAAGTGTGGGTAATCTTGACAGAGATAAAAGACAAACATAGAAAAGGCTGAAGGAACAGAATAGGAGCACACAGCTGGATTAACCTAAGGATATAAAAAACAGAAACTCAAAACTATAGACTTGAAATAACAATATCAAAGGAAATTTTACCAGGTGTAGGGAAAAAATAAACATAGATATATAAACATTAGGAAATGGCTGACAGCTCAATTCCAACAATACATAATCCTCTTTCAAATAAATAAAACTCTAGAAAGAACCAAAAACCCCAAAACTCATAACATAGACAGCCCCAACAGCAAGTGTGCCAGAAGTGTAAAAGGGTCAAAAAGCTATTATCCTATAAGGATCACCTTAGCCTTCATTCGCATCCACTCAAAGTCATCTACTGAGCATAAATATTTACTATATTGAAGAAGAAAGATGTGTAAAAGTATTGTGAGCTTACTTGGGAAAAGTGACGAGACAGAAATCTCAAATATGAACAGGAATTCATAAATACTGATGTATCACCCTGTTTCAGAAAATCATTTCTTCTGTTGACATTTGGGCATTTATTGAAGAGGAACAATGCACAGAACTCTATAAGCCTCAGCCTTAGGTAAGGTAAATAAATAAAAAAAATGGCAGTGGTGCCACTATCGAAACTTTGGGGCATTACTGGAGATTGACAATTCATCTCTTCTTCCACAACATCGCAGGATAAAATACTGTCCTTACTCAAGAGTACACTTTAGCTAACTTTCAGAAGAGTTGATTCTGTTAATCTGGACATAGTACTTTCAGTGTTTCCTTACTTATCCAAGCAACTTCTTCGGTTTTAGCTGAATGCAAGTTTCCCCAACCTTATAGAGAGTACATTTGTATGATTACTGAAACTAGCACCACTGACGAACGATGGGCTGTGAGGTCAGTTTCTTGATTATTAATATGCACATTGTCATGATTATTAATCAACAACCACTGATCATGACATGCCGTGAGTACCATTCACAGAGAGTTGGGGAATGGCTGCAATCTCAGCATTGCAATATAGTAAAAGATGTAACGTCCTCAATTCAGAGATAGTCTTTCCCCACTTCACGTAAATGGCCTCCTTGACTCCTTGCTCAAATTACTGTTCCTCTCTGTCCAGGATGCGTGTATCCTCATCTTGGAGTATACATGCATATGTATAAAATTCACCTCTCCCCCCTGTGGATGGTCTTTATCCTTCAAGCTCAGGTCCTCTGCAAGAGGCCTGGGAGCTTTAGGGTGCTGCACAGTGTCTTTGCTGTTCTTAGGACTGAGCTGCTCTGGACAGATCTCGGATGTTGTTCCTGGGATCTGCTGGAGCCACTCACCTAACATGGGAGTCACTGCACCGAGTGCTCCGATTATCACTGGGACCACTGTTACCTTCACCCTCCATATCTTCTCAAGCTCTTCTCTGAGTCATTGGAACTTCTCCAACTTCCTTTTTCCTGATGTTGCTGTCATTCGGTTTCGCTATATCTATCACAGGGGTCGGCGTGCGGCTCTTTAGTCGTTATAGTGCGGCTCCTCGTGGTTTGGGAAAATAAATTAGAAGTATTCAGCTGAAGTGTATTTTATTTATGTTAGTTCTTTTTTACCTTGTAGTTCTAAATTGGAAGATTATTGTGATATTGAAATATAAAAATAAAATTATATTTTATTATTTTTTCATCACTCAAAATAAGCGTCACACTCGCGGAAGCCGGTATACCCGCCGAAACGCCGTGCATTTATCGAGACTTTCTTTCTCACAACAGTTTTTGTTTGCTGGATCATTTTAGTTCAGCGTCTTTCCTTTTGTTATATTTCTTTAAGAGTTCAAAATGTGTTAATTACATAAATAAAATGTAATTTTCTCTGTAGCACTTCATGGATTTCATAAGTAACACACCTTAGTTGTTCACACAAAGCATAAAGGTAAAAAACAGTATATACAGTGTTATCTTCATTTTAGATCTCAAAACGTATTTGTGGCTCCCAGTGTTTTCCCAAATGGCTCTTTGGGTCTTAAAGGTTGCTGACCCCCCTAATCTATCACTACGGCCATTTTCCTCTGCTTCTCCACTACTACTATGTCTGTTTGGTTAGCCATCGCCATTTTGTCTGTCTGTGGAAGTCCCCAGGATCTTAGCTAGGTCATTCTCAACCACCCATTTTGACCTCGGGACTTCCAAGCCATATTCGGCACAGATGTTTCTATATACTATGCCGGCCACTTGGTTATAGCGTTCTATGTATGCCCTGCCTGCTAGCATCTTGCACCCTGCTGTTATGTGCTAGATTGTCTAAGGGGTATCTTTACACAGCCTGCACCTGGGGTCTTGCCCGGTGTGATAGACCCCAGCCTCTACGGATCTTGTGCTCAGAGCTGGTTTCTGTGGTGCCATGATTAGTGCCTCTGTGTTATCTGTCAGTCCAGCTTTGTCCAGCCACTGGTAGGATTTATGGATGTCAGCCACTTCCTCTATCTGCTGGTGGCACATACCGTGAAGGCATCTGTCCTTCCATGATGGTTCCTCCTCTTTCTTGGGTTTCTGCTGCCTGAGGTATTCACTGAGCATGCAGTTGGTCCTGGCCATTTTTCTGATGTACTCATGAATGTTTGTTGTCTCATCCTATACTGTGGTACTGACACTCAGTAGTCCCCGGCCTCCTTTCTTCCACTTAGTGTACAGTCTCAGGGTGCTGGACTTGGGGTGAAACTCTCTATGCATGGTCAGGAGCTTCCTTGTCTTGATGTCAGTGTCCTCTACCTCCTTTGACCAGCTTATTATTGCAGAAGGGTATGTGATCACAAGCAGGTCGTAGTTGTTGATAGCCTGAATGCGGTTCTCCCATTCAGTTGACACCTCAGGACTTCCCTGACCCTGCAGGTATTTGTTGGGTTCAGTTTTTCTAGCAGCCTCTTTATGGTTCCCATTTGCCTGTGGGATTCCCAGGTACAGTGGGGCAAAAAAGTATTTAGTCAGCCACCGATTGTGCAAGTTCCCCCACCTAAAATGATGACAGAGGTCAGTAATTTGCATCAGAGGTACACTTCAACTGTGAGAGACAGAATGTGAAAAAAAAATCCATGAATCCACATGGTAGGATTTGTAAAGAATTTATCCGTAAATCAGGGTGGAAAATAAGTATTTGGTCAATAACAAAAATACAACTCAATACTTTGTAACATAACCTTTGTTGGCAATAACAGAGGTCAAACGTTTACTATAGGTCTTTACCAGGTTTGCACACACAGTAGCTGGTATTTTGGCCCATTCCTCCATGCAGATCTTCTCGAGAGCAGTGATGTTTTGGGGCTGTCGCCGAGCAACATGGACTTCCAACTCCCGCCACAGATTTTCTATGGGGTTGAGGTCTGGAGACTGGCTAGGCCACTCCAGGACTTTCAAATGCTTCTTACGGAGCCACTCCTTTGTTGCCCGGGCGGTGTGTTTTGGATCATTGTCATGTTGGAAGACCCAGCCTCGTTTCATCTTCAAAGTTCTCACTGATGGAAGGAGGTTTTGGCTCAAAATCTCACGATACATGGCCCCATTCATTCTGTCCTTAACACGGATCAGTCGTCCTGTCCCCTTGGCAGAAAAACAGCCCCATAGCATGATGTTTCCACCCCCATGCTTCACAGTAGGTATGGTGTTCTTGGGATGCAACTCAGTATTCTTCTTCCTCCAAACACGACGAGTTGAGTTTATACCAAAAAGTTCTACTTTGGTTTCATCTGACCACATGACATTCTCCCAATCCTCTGCTGTATCATCCATGTGCTCTCTGGCAAACTTCAGACGGGCCTGGACATGCACTGGCTTCAGCAGCGGAACACGTCTGGCACTGCGGGATTTGATTCCCTGCCGTTGTAGTGTGTTACTGATGGTGACCTTTGTTACTTTGGTCCCAGCTCTCTGCAGGTCATTCACCAGGTCCCCCCGTGTGGTTCTGGGATCTTTGCCCACCGTTCTCATGATCATTTTGACCCCACGGGATGAGATCTTGCGTGGAGCCCCAGATCGAGGGAGATTATCAGTGGTCTTGTATGTCTTCCATTTTCTGATGATTGCTCCCACAGTTGATTTTTTCACACCAAGCTGCTTGCCTATTGTAGATTCACTCTTCCCAGTCTGGTGCAGGTCTACAATACTTTTCCTGGTGTCCTTCGAAAGCTCTTTGGTCTTGGCCATGGCGGAGTTTGGAGTCTGACTGTTTGAGGCTGTGGACAGGTGTCTTTTATACAGATGATGAGTTCAAACAGGTGCCATTCATACAGGTAACGAGTGGGGGACAGAAAAGCTTCTTACAGAAGACGTTACAGGTCTGTGAGAGCCAGAGATTTTCCTTGTTTGAGGTGACCAAATACTTATTTTCCACCCTAATTTACGAATAAATTCTTTACAAATCCTACCATGTGGATTCATGGATTTTTTTTTCACATTCTGTCTCTCACAGTTGAAGTGTACCTCTGGTGCAAATTACTGACCTCTGTCATCATTTTAAGTGGGGGAACTTGCACAATCGGTGGCTGACTAAATACTTTTTTGCCCCACTGTACTTGTAGCTGGTAAGCAAACTGAAGGGGATCCTGATGTGGCCTGACAATAGGTCAGAGCTGGTCAAGGATAAGTCTTTCCAGTGTCTTCATGACATGGGAAGTTAGTGCCACAGGTCTGAAATCCTGGAGGCCACTGGGACCCCAGTGTGTCTCATTCCCTGTGCGTCTTTGGCACAGGAATGAGGCATGATGTCTTCCACAGCAGTGGGACCCTCTGCATACTCAGACTCATCATGAACAGTTTATGAAGGACTCCACAAAGCTGGGTCTTCAAGACCCAGCTTTGTGGAGTCCGAGTGCTGGTCTTGAAGACACAGGGACTCACCCCATCTGGACCAGCAGATTTTCTTGAGTGGAGTCTTCTCATTAGTCTCTGAACCTGGGCATGAGTGAAAGTGATAGATGGGGGAGGGGTGTCAGAACTATTACAAGGGGCAATGGTGCCAGGTGGTAAGAGAGCGAGAAATAGTGGTGTAGCTGTGTATTACACGCTGACTAGAGGCAAGTCAGAAGGGTGGTGATCATTCATTGCAGTGATGAATCTGTTGAAAAACACATACAGCTCATTAGCTCTGTCCTCACCGCCCCCAGCTCCTCTGCTGTTAATTGGCCCGAATCCAGTGATTGCCTTCCACACCTTTCTCATGCTGTTCTGCTGGAGTTTCCAAACCAGCTTTCTCTTGTAATTGTCTTTAGCCTCTCTGATCTTGCCCTTCAATAACAAATGAACCATTCTGACCATTCATATACCTATCAGTTGATGTTCCTATACTTTGGGTCATACCACTACGGTTTGCTGTCATGGAAAGCTATCCGTCTTTAACATTAAATGGTTGGAATATTTAAAATTGTTTAAAAAAAGGAAAGAACCAAACCAACAAAACTAGCCTACTATGGCTAACTGGGTTAAACATTAGTTGCTTCAAAATCCAGCAGTGTTTTAGTCATTCATCATGTTTAATGTTAAGATAAGTTTTCAGTGTCTTCATGCTGTTGTGTTATCTCCTTGACAGGGTGGGGTAAATTTGCTCGTTTGACTCGTGCACTAACCAGCAGTCGAGGAGTTCTTCAGCAGCTTGCCCCAGCTGTCCATAAAGGAGAGAATGTTCATAAACATTCACGCCTGGCAGAGGTAACACCATTTCCCCTACAGTAAGGTCTTTTTTCTCCCTAATGAAAAAACAAACAAACAAAAAAAAAACACTGGGATGGGGTACTGCAAGGGTTGAGGAGGTGATTATGAGAATGTGTGCCAGGCACAGTAGCAGGAGGGCAGGCCACACAAAGGACACACATTAATACAGAAAACCAAACAGGGAACCCAGGAGTAAAAAGAGTTGTAGAAACATCTTTTGTCACACATCAGCCATGTATAGAAGATAGAGGATTATGAGCTCATTTTCTCAGTTTGCTGAAAAAATTATCTGAATTAAATTTGTAATAGTCACCATGCCAAAAATAGAGATAAATACATCTAAATAACAAGAAGAATTGTGCTAAGCTAAAAGGTTTGTTGCCCCAAAATAAGTTTTTAAAAATACTTTATCATGTTTGTTGAACTTCTACTAAGTCAGGTACTTCTGGATAATTGCTGAATGTTATGTCTTACTTACTATAGGACAGAAAATACTGTAAGATAGCTCAAATGTGCTGTTTAGCAAAGTATTTCAGTCTCAGGCTGGACAGTTTCAGGTAAAAACAAGTTGTACTATACTGCATCGCTTGTTCACATTATGGTAATATATTCTTTCTGCTTTTAAGCCCAGCCTAACTCTTTTGTGTGTGTGTGTGTGTGTGTGTGTGTGTGTGTGTGTGTGTGTGTGTGTGAGAGAGAGAGAGAGAGAGAGAGAGAGAGAGAGAGAGGGAGAGAGAGTGTTCACCCTGACACGTGTTTGTGGGGACCAAAAATTGGACAATTAATATACTTGTGGGGACCAACAGACCTTATGGGGACAAATTCTTGGCACCATGATTTTGAAGACATTTGTTGAGACTCAAAATGTGGTGTTAGTGTCAGAGTTACAGATAAGCTAGGGTCAGGCATTCAAACTCACATTCGCACCTATGGGCAGTTTTTTGTTACCAGTTAATCTGACTGTGTTGAAAACAAACATGGGGAGACAAGCACAGAAAGACCCCAGCCTGATGGTGGAATTAATGAAGGAACTTTAAAGTTTAAATCATGTAAGTCTGAGTGAGAGCAATAAGGTGTGGTTGGACATCAGATAATTAAATATCAACAACTTGATTGTGACCAATCAAGTTTTTGGTGGTGCTGTCACTTGTTTTTTGCTCTCTTTGTGGTAGAGTATCATTTCCTGTTACAACACACACAGTGGTAGTGAGGGCCAAATGAAACTTTCCGAAGCTCGTATTGAAAAAGGGTACAGTACTCGAGGCTTTTCAACACAGTCTTCTTTGGTGACATCTGGTGGCCAAACATATGAAGGGAGGCTTGAATCTACAACTTATAATGAAGTTCTTCAACATGATTATCCACTTAACAGAACTGAGCTGACAGCTTCTGTTTAACATCATGTGAAAGTTCTGTCACTGTACATTTCAGACCTGGGGGCAGAATTGCTCATGGCAATAAAAAGACGTATAGAAAAACTTATTTCATAGTTTAATCTTGATGTGCTTCTGGAGCACACTCTCTGTGTATTCACTTGCTAATTATTGTCAGTAATTACTTATTGTGTCTTTAGGGTTTCGCTAGCTTAGCATAGCTCTTAGCCAACTCGCTAGCAGCATGGGCTCTTCACCTGACCCCCTACACTTTCCTGCTCATTGTGTCAAATTTAGTTACTCCTCTGCCTCCTTTATCAGTAATGATCATTGTATTAAATGTAGCCTATCTGCAGCTCTGGAAGCTGGGATCACTGAATTGTAGACCCGGCTTCGCACTCTTGATACACCCGTAGCTAGCCAGGCCCCTGTAGCTGGTGCAGCCGAAGGTGGTGTAGGCCCCGCTAGCTGTCACCTGACAGACTGTCAAGAACAGCTGAGGAAACAGGAAGGCTGGGTGACGGTGAGGAGGAAGCATAGTCTTAAACAGAAGCCCCATGTACACCACCAACCTGTTCATGTGTCTAACCGTTTTTCCCCACTCTGCAACACACCGGCCGGGGATCTAACTCTGGTAATTGGCGATTCTGTTCTGAGACATGTAAATGGACTGGTTCTTATATGGTGCTTTTTCTACTCTATCTGAGCATTAATGTGCTTTACTCAACTTTCCCCATTAACACCCTATCGCACAAGTACCTTTTCTATGCTCTTTGTCTATAAGTGCTTTCTATCTAATATATACACACATTCATTCTCCAATAAATGCATCAGAGAGCAACTTGGGGTTACTATCTTGCCCAAGGATATCTGGCACACAGACCAATCTTATGATTGGTCTGTGTGCGCAATCATGCGCTGCTGGCACGGTCTCCAATGACAATGTTTACAACCATTGGAGACGTGAGCAGGACAGACGGAACAATTGACGGAAAAAGTGTGGACTTTATACCAGTTTTTAAATTGTGTTGATAGGCCACGTAAAACCAGAGTTATGATAAAAATATGTGCAATGTTTGTTTTTTTCCTGAATACTGTCATTGTTTATATTTACTGTGGGAAAAATGGTAAAAACTGCGTTTTATAAGGAATGCGTTTGAAAGCACTCTCCACCTGTGAGCAAAACCAAAAAAAACTCACCCTTTTCTATTGGTGGAAAAATGTACCATGTCGACCATTAAAAAAAGGAAATGGAAACATGACATTTAGTTGTTTAGGAAGGGGGAAGTTTAGGAGTGACGGCGTTTGCAACGTTTAGCGTGTTTGGAGTCTAAAGTCAGTGTGTTGTCTTGTGTAGTTAGTGTGTAGTGTAGTCAATTGTTTTGTTGTGTGTGTCAGAACATGAGGCGACTGCTGAATGTTACAGGTGTTACAGGAGTGACACATCTCCTGTTGTCAGGCCTGCAGGTATCAGGCTGTTGTTCTCCTTTATCTCATAGTGGACAGAAATTATTTTTTGGAGTGGCACAAATAATTTGTGTGGCATCAGATTTGATGCAGAACAGCTGATTGTTCTGTAAATAGTTTGAAATGTTTATTTAAAAAAACACCTTGGCTGCATTTTTAGATAAACAGATGCAAAAAACTTTGTTGTTTGCATAACTCAGTTACTTTGTTGAAGAAGTAACTATATAAGTAATTTCCCAACATTGGTCATTATATGCTGTATTTTGCAGACAGAGTTACAGGACTCTCCCCCAGACCACAGACTCATACTCATAAAGTCAGAGCTTTATAGAAAAAAAGAAAAAAAAAGTTGTGTTTTCAAAATTGGAGTTCAAGTTATTTTTACTTCCAGTAGTGTTAACATACTACACAGGTCATGAACAAGATTTACTTTTAAATTTTCATTGTAAGTGGGCTAAAGCACTTAATTAAAAGTAGTCTAACATGAATGTAAATGCTGTAATTTGATTATTTTAATAAACCATGTAACTTGGATGGATTTGATGCTGGCGTGACCACAGTGCACACGTCTGCTGTTGTTCACAGTGGTCCAAGGGATTGCTCAGGGAGTTTGTGTGTTCGCTCAGACACATGAAAAATTAGAGGGAACATTGCACATCATCATGAATATTAAACTATAGTGTATATATTGTATAATATGAGTGAAAAGTAAACCATGTGACATGTAAACCTGGGTTACTAGGAAAGACCAAAATAATTTCTTTGATGTTATAATTGATCGAGAATGTTGAATCTGACCAGAAAAGCCCCGAAATGAGAGCGAGCCACAGAGAGGATGAGGAGGAGGATACTGGCTGTGAGGGACACAGTCCTTAGACCTGTGAGTCTCACACTGCCCTGTGATGACACTCCATACACGCAGTTTCATTAACACTAATGAATAATAATGAAAAGATAAAGTAATGAGTTACTATAGTTCTCAGTTACAGCCTCATGTTTACTCCATATTCATCTCTTTTCAGACATCAGCAGGATCAAGGATGACCCCCCCACCCCAGTCTGAGGACGTTCCCCACCACATGAATGGGGGACGGGAGGCACAGCTTCCAGCCCAGCTGGTAGGAAAGTCCTCCTTGGGTGGACTTCTCTGTAACTATGGACTCTGCCTGTTGTCATGCGTGCAGACGTTTCAGTCCATAGACATTTCAGCCAGTGCTTTTTAAACATTAACTGTGCACATGTGCGGGATGTGAAATCTTCTGTTTCATTGTTAAATGTTCATTCACTTTGTTTGTGCTCCAAATAAATCCCCTTCATAGATGAAGCAGTTCAATTTTGTCCTCTTGGTTTGGTTCAATGCCCCCATGAAAAAACACCCTGAGCCCAACCTGCTAAATCTGGTGTGGAACTGCCACTGCTGTGAAGCTTCATCTTCATGTATCAAATTCTGTACTTAAAAAGTCCCCTTCCACTCATTTTCATGTCCATTTCCTGCACAATGAAACCTGAGGCAATGCTTAAACATGAGTCTGTCAACACCTATAAACACAACAGCCTTCATGTGCATGAATCAGGGTCTGTCATTTAGCAAAGAAACTTCAAACACTAGTACAAAAACAATCAAGCGGTCCTTCCAAATCTCATATTTGAGCGCACGGTAATAAAAACACTTGAGGATAATCAGGGCCCGTGTCTGAATCTTGACAGATGCAAAAATAAACAGAAAACAAAACAGCAGATTTTTAGTTAGAGAAGTGAAGAAAATGCTGTTTTCATTTTCTTCCCAACATTAGAAGAGTCTAACATGATGCACACGTGTAGAAACAGACACATATACCTGTGCATGAACACTGCTGTGCAGACAAAACACACGATTTCCATCTTTCTCATGCAAAAACTCACCTACAGATCTTGTAAACCGGCAGAGAAGAATCAAAGCCAACACAGCTTTGCTGAACATGGTTGTATTCTCAGCAGTGGAGGTGCAATGCTCAGAACTCCTTAGTCCTCTTGGGTTTGGGGGATATGAGCGCTCATAGCAAGAGGACTGCAAGGGTACAGACCTTTATACACTTGAGTGTGCTGACAGCAGTCATGTGCTCATGTTGCGTCTGGCCCTCACTGTCACACTCACTGTTTCCACTAACATATCCAACCGGCTGAGCAGCTGCACACACGTGTCTACACTCATACATGCAGCTGCTGAGAGTGACGTCAGGCTGCAGGTCAGTAACCATGGTTTCAGGTGACGCTCTGAAACTGATGATTCCAGCCAAAGATGTCAGGTTATTGTTTCCATGCAGAATCAAGACTGAAGACAAATAAATCCACTTTCTGTTTACATAGTGCTTTACTGTAATTCCCATGGTAATGCTGACTTATAAAAACAAAGGTGATCCATCAGTCCAGATGAATAATGTGAGCTCATTTAAGCGCACGTTTGTGTATTCAGAGCCATGAATGTTGATGTACTCTGTCCACTGATGACTAGTCATCCACCCATTCACACACTGGCGATGGCAAGCTGCATTGTAGCCACAGCCACCCTGGGGTGCACTGACAGAGGCGAGGCTGCCGGACACTGGCGCCACCGGGCCCTCTGACCACCACCAGTAGGCAACGGGTGAAGTGTCTTTCCCAAGGACACAACGACCGAGACTGGCAGAGCCGGCAACCTTCCGATTACAAGGCGAACTCCCAACTCTTGAGCCACGATCGCCCCCCATATAATACATATATTAGTAATTATTTTAAATGATTGAATATTTTAAATAAAAGTACAGTTATGAATCAGTTAAACAGCTAAGAGAGCAGGGTGAAATAAAGGCTTTAAGTCTGAGGCACCATGAAAGCGAGTTAATAGAGAAAGTTTAAACTCATGATTAAAGCTGGAGGACTGATGGATGGGGAGCTGTGTGTGAGCACTCCTGCAGGGATGGGGCTGCTGGCTGGAAGTAATTACTGAGGTTGGGTCAAGGAGATCGATCAGAGAGAAAGTCTGAATAAACATCAGCACTTATTCGTTCAGTTTTATTCACATAGCATCAAATCAAATCAAATCAAATCAAATCAACAGTTCATGCACTTTATATTGTAAAGACCCTACAATTACAGTTAAAACTGCTGTAACTAATGATCTACATGGAAACACATCTATGGAGAGGAAATCCACCTGCTGAGGGTCACATCTGCATCATTGTAGCTACAGTGGATGTTTCAGTGTCAGGACTGAAGGTGGAGCTTTGTGTGTCTCAGGGTGAGCCCGCAGCAGCTGCCTCCAACCGAGGACATGCCTCCATCACTCTCAGCACTGGAGCCCCCCAGGGGTGTGTTCTGAGCCTGCTGTACTCGTTGTACACATATGGCTGTGTGGCCACTACCAGCTCCACCACCATCATTAAGTTTGCTGACGACACCGTCGTGGTGGGCCTGATCTCTGATAACAACAAGACGGCCTACCTGAAGGAGATTAGGAAATATATATTTATATATTTTTCTTATATATTTGTATATTGTGTATTTGTGTATTGTGCATTTTGTTGTACAGTTATTTTATTTTTAACTTTAATATATTTTATTTTATTCCTTCCTAGCTAAATTTACCCTTCATTTTAATTTTCATATTTATTTCCTATCCTATTCAGTCTTTTTTTTTTTCTTTAGGTCACGAGCAGTTGTCTAAGCATTTCACTGCATATCGTACTGTGTATGACTGTGTATGTGACAAATAAAATTTGAATTTGAATACTTTACCATCTTAAATCTAACAAATTCCTTCATGAATTACATTTAGTCAAAGGTCAAAGGTCAAATGCTTCTTTGTCTTTCTCCACAGAACCATTTCCATCCTGGACCACAGCTCTCCTGGCGTTTCTTGTTGTTTCTGGAGGTCTTTTATTCTATTTCTGGCAGTATTTCATGTCAGGTGAGTGTCTCCTACTACAGACAGCTGTCTGAAACATGCTAACACTGAACCCTCACACAGAACGTTTATGGCCTTTTTATCTAATAATGACAAAACAACGTCTGAGCCATGATCCTCATGTTGCTTTTAGAGAACGTCATTAATACTTTTTATCAAGAGTAATATTACTATTATAATGATACTTCCCAGGTTATTGTCATGTGTTTTACAAGAGAAAAGGCATTTCTCTGAGCAATTCTTTCTTTGCTGTCCACCCACAGATGCCGATTAACAATAGAACATATAATACAAATAGTACAAATAAATAAATGAAGACAGAAAACAGACAAAATATGGAGATTTGAAACAGAGATGCGTGAAAAAGAGCTATAGCTTAATATGCAGGATGACCTGATGTGCAAAAAATCATTATTACTATTCAAAGTGGGTCGGCTGTTCAAAAGTGATGGCAGTGGGGAAGAAGGAGTTGTTGAGTCTGGATTTCAATTCAATTCAATTCAATTTTATTTATACAGCGCCAAATCACAACAAAAGTTGCCTCAAGGTGCTTCATAGATACAGAGAAAAACCCAACAATCATATGACCCCCTATGAACAAGCACTTTGGCGACAGTGGGAAGGAAAAACTCCCTTTTAACAGGAAGAAACCTCCAGCAGAACCAGGCTCATGGAGGGGCGGGGCCATCTGCTGCGACCGGTTGGGGTGAGAGAAGGAAGACAGGATAAAGACATGCTGTGGAAGAGAGACAGAGGTTAATAACAGATATGATTCAGCAGAGAGGTCTATTAACACATAGTGAGTGAGAAAGGTGACTGGAAAGGAAAAACTCAATGCATCATGGGAATCCCCGGCAGCCTACATCTATTGCAGCATAACTAAGGGAGGATTCAGGGTCACCTGGTCCAGCCCTAACTATATGCTTTAGCAAAAAGGAAAGTTTTAAGCCTAATCTTAAAAGCAGAGATAGTGTCTGTCTCCCGAATCCAAACTCCAAATTTCACACTTCTAAACCTTTGTCTCGAGGGCAGAAGTGTGAACAGTCCATGTTGGGGGTGTGTGGGGTCTTTGAGGATGGAGGCAGCTCTCCTCTGGACTCTGCGATGGTAGATGTTCTGCAGAGAGGGCAGCTGAGTCCTGATGATCTTCTCCACAGTTGTTATCACTCTCTGCAGGCATTTGCGGTCCATAGCAGTAATGCTGCCGTACCATGCAGCTGGTCAGTGTTCTCTCTACAATGCAGCTGTAGAACCTGCTGTAGTCCTTGTGGGTGTTTTTGACCAGTCAAATCTTTGTATTTCACTCTCTTCTCATTGTGTTTGCTGTTCTCTCAGGGTGTCGGGTGGAGGTGGAGGAGTCTGTCTGGTTGCCCTTTAAAACCACAGCTCAGCTGCCTGAAGACACTCTAGTAGAGTGGTGGCACCGTCCTGAGAAGCCTGACAAACAGGAGCGGGATTATAGAGACCGAGTGAAGATGAAAGACGAGCGTCTGAAAAGCAGACAGTTCAGCCTGACCTTTAAACGCTCCACAGAGAGAGACAGTGGCAGATACAGCTGTGTGGCCTGGAGCCGCGGACACGTAATCGGATGAAGAATCGTGCTGCTCACAATTACAGGTGTTTGTTCATTTTCATTTGGTTCTCTCTGCTTTCACTTATTATTTTATTGTATTTGTATGTGGAGGTGTCGTGTCTCCTCTGCAGGGAGAGATCAGCACATCAGGAAGAGAAGCAGCTCCACTGATCCGACTCCTCTGATGGCTGATCGATCAATTTGATCTGTGTGTTCTTTGATTATTGATCAGTGATGTCAGAGTGGAATCAGTGTGATGATATGAATTCTACTGTAAACACTTTTTCCTTCATTTTCTCCTACTGATCACTTTATGTCTTTACTCTGTAGTCATGTCCTGTTTAAAGCTTTGTGAGTGTCGGGTAAGCAGTGAGCAATCTGCATGAGTGGGAGATGTGGACGCTGTTGCAGGAAGGCTGTATTTTATTTATTTATGTGAGTTTAATCCATTAAATTAATAAAGAGCCACTCTGATGTTCTTTGTGAGTCTTTCGGGTGATTCTGTTTTCACATGCAGCTCAGCTGTTACTATGAGTACAGCATGAAGAAGATAAAAGGAGGATTAGACATCAGTTGGTAGTTAACTAACATACAAAGTCCTGCAGCTTCCTAACCAGCTGGTTTCAACAAGTCTCACCTGTGAGGTGGACTGTTAACACCTCCTCCTCATCATCTTTCCTGCGCCTTCAGGGAGAAACGGAGGACTCCCCTCAGTTATTACATTCATTCATTATTACGTTCTTAGCTGATCCTACATTACAAAATGATTTTAACAATGAATGCAGTGGTGAATATGCGTTTAACCTTCCTGTCATGTTCGGTTTACATGTTTCGATTTACAACTTAAAACACTCATAAATATTGTGTTTTGCATGCCATTGCCTCAAGGCCTTATGACATCCTCCATACTATGCACTTGAACATATAACAGTGATTATCGCCTCTTTAATTGAAAGCTTGTAGACAAGCAGCTTTTTACAGCTACAGTGTAATTACCTGTTTTTGTTCGGTAAGGGTTAATGACAGGATATCCTCAACTGCTGGTGAGCGAGCGAAAACACAGCAGAGACCTCTGTGTTTAAGAAGTGGACGGTTGTGGTCGCTGATGCTCTCAGCTCGCTCAGTTTCACACACAGGTACAAGAGCACAAGCCTCCACTGTGGATTAGATACTACAGGGACTACATCTGAATGCCTGTAGAGCAGTGTGTAGTCACAGGAACCTGCCAGAAGGTAGCAGCACATCACCCCAGCGTCACCCTCCAACTAAAACCTCTGCAGAGACTCTGGCAGGTGTCTGCAGGTTCAAACCTGCAAGTTTTACATAAAAGCTGATTTGTCATCTGATTCAGGATCAAACTCATCAGGATGCGATAGGATAATAAGATTATTCCTTTATGACATCATAATTAAATAAGAAATGGTTTATTTATCTCACAAGTTTGAAAATTAGGCAAAATAATATGAAAAATATCTCAGTATAAAAAATAAAATGTCAGAGGAAATGGCTTGGATAATTAAAAATAATTAAAATACTAACAACAAAATCCCTTCATCTGTGCATGTGTGTATATCTGCTGGTTCATGTGTAGGTCTGGGTATATGTGGATGACAGTGAGTGAGAGATGATGATTCCAGTGTCACTAGATGGCAGCACCAGACCGTGCTTTAAGCTGTAGCAACACTGAAGCAGAGCAAAGTTACAAAGGTTTTACCCTTGATAGGACCTGGGACCATTTCGTGGCCTTTCCGTTTTTTAATTCCACGCCATTTCCACTGTGTTTAATGGAGTATAGCCAAATTTTCAAACATGTATTTTTTTCCCATTTTATTTTAAAATTTCAGTCTGAGTTTTTTAAATGAGCTTAAATGGCTGAATAAAAGGCATACATCCACTATCGAACCTCGTGGCCGATTTGTGCCCCATTGAAACCCATTATAAACGCTATTTTTCACGCCAGAAAAATTACGGTCAAAGGGATCGTCAGGTTTCTAGCTTAGGTTTCGTTTTTCGTTGTTGCGTCATCCCCATCCTAGCCTGTGTGTTCTGTTTTCTAGCTTTCCAGTTTGGTTTCTGTTTTCCTTTTTGCCAGCAATAAACCTGAGAATCTTTGAGTTTAATTTTCCGCCTCTGTGAGTCTGCATATTGGGTCAGTTTCCTGCCTGCCTTCACACAGACCATGACACCTGGGTCTAAGGAACCGAGGGTCCATGAGCAGTTGGTGACTCATATTATATTATCTGTTTTTGCTGCACTGTGCTGCAGTTCCTGTGTTTTCATGCTTGTATGTATAGGCAGGTGTATGTGTGTCGGTGTGATAGGCACCTTCATGCCTGGTGGATGTGGCCCTGCCAGGTGGCTGACCACACCTGAAGATCATGCTACGCACCTGCAGCTGATCAGCCTGTAGGAGGAGCTACTTAGGAGTGTGGTGGAGCTCTCTTTGACGGTGGATTGTTGCGTGAGGTTCCATGTCAGTATTCTTAGTGAGATGCCTGCTGTAGAAAAGTGGCTTTATGGTAGTGATGGCCAAATGAAGCTTTCTGAAGCACTGAAGCTTGGATTGAAAAACGGTTCATTACTCGAAGCTTTTCAACACAGTCCTCTCTGGTGACATCTGGTGGCCAAAAATATGAAGAGCAGCTTGAATCCACAAAATAAAACCAACTGCTTCATAATGACTGCCCACTCTACAGAGTGGAATTCTGTCTGATGTTGGGCCACTTTGTGTTGCTTTAAACGTGTATTTTTTGGGGTGACAAAAATGTTGTTTTTCTTTAATACATAATTTTGAGCAGTAAACTCTGCTTGTTTAAACATGCACCATTGTGTGATTTTTCTTTGCTTGTGACTTCTTGATGTTGGTAAATACAATAATTGAAAAATACCACGTTACATATAATATACATATGATAATGTACAACACATTATGGAGTATGTTTCTGCTGTGAGGTCCCGCCTCCATGTACTTATGCAGTTAATCGCTAGACGGGTATTTTTATAAATAATATTATATTTTGGGAAATTTTCCCAGACATATTTTTGACCTGGAGGTAGATTTGATTGTGAACTGGAAAGGGAAAATGCTTATGAACTTGCAAATTAAAAACATGATGCATTTAAAGTAGCCCTTTTCCATTTGTATTTAAGAAGAGAATTTGTTCTAGTGTGCGTTCTAAGTTCTCTTGCCTTAAGGAAAATCCCTTCACATGGCACAGAAGAGGCTGGAGCGCACAGAAACTGGTAGAGATGCAGTTATATGGTCTAACTGGGCCCCACAAACTATCAGCTAATTAAATTGCTGCACATTTTTTGCAGACTAGCAGTTTAAGATTATTTAAAACATAAATTATTTCTTTTTATAACATTAAATGTAAAGAGTCAAATAGAAGTCTTTCTAAAGTTATTTAATGATATTGTAGCGGCTCAGGGCTGTTCGGGGTTCTGTTTGTACAGTTATGTTTTGTGTATGTTGCCATGGTGACGGGTGACGCCCTCTCGCTGCGACGGTGTGTCCTTCCGGGGTCAGAGGGCGCCCTGTGTGTTGGTGTTGTTGCCGCGCTGAGCAGTTAGGTAGCGGCAGTGTGTTTTTCTGCAAAACGGCTGTGCTCCCTGGCTAGCTCACGGGAAGCACGACCAAACGATACCTCCGTCTCCTCCTTGTCTGAGCTCGCCACAATATTTATATTATGAAAAGCAGATTTTTGACATTTTAAGTTTGTCCCGTTGTCAGATAAAATAAACACGCACAAAACAAAAGCAAACAACAAGAACACAAAGCTGGAAAACCCACCCGATTGACCAAAATCAACTCAAAATATTCCCACACAACAGAACCTACTCTATTCCTCGCTGGCTCCAAATCTCTCAGTAGAAATATCAGTGGTTCGCTATCTGTCACCATCAAAACACTCCACAAATCCCGCGAATGATTCGCTTCCTTATAAACCATTGAATCAGATACCGAGGCAGTCAGATATGTAAAGAGCTTTGGGGTCCTTAGGGACTAGTAAAGCGCTATATAAATACAGGCCATTAAATGAAGCATCGGACGTCACTGATCACGTGACTCTGGCCAAACAAATCAAGCTTCGACACACGCACCGGAGCGTCAGCTTCAAGCGGGCCATCACTACTTTATGGCTGTCTCCCCCAGGAGGAGTGTGAAAGGCCAGAGAGAGGAGACAGGGGAGCAAAGAAAAACATGGACTTTTTGGAGACGGCACGACACGGGAGTCAAGGGAGTGCACGGCAGGTTTTTGTGTGAATTATTTACACCACTGTAAATAAATGCACTGTTCATCACAAAGAGTCCAACGTTTGTGTCTTCATTTCCCACATCCCCAAAGTGTGCCACACAGCCAGTGACAGCCATGGATTTAACACCTTTCCTCTGCTTTTTCCTTACTACATATTTTTGGGGATTTGCTTCTGCTCTCGATGGTAAGCTGAACAGCACAAGTATACGCAAACAAGTTTAGAAAATTATATAGAAAATAATTAATTGAAATATTTTTTTTCAGGTCAAGCTGTGCTTTCTGTAGTATACTGACAGTTGCTCTCATAACTCAAGTAACCGTTCTAAAATAACTTTGTCACTGATGTCTTCAAAAAGGTCATTATAACCAGTGTTGGGAAGGTTACTTTTAAAATGTATTCCGTTACAGAATACAGAATACATGCCCCAAAACGTAACGGCGGTACATGTATTCCGTTACTCCCCAACACTGATTATAACCCAGTAGTTATTAAGACCAGTAAAACCAAATGTCAAATACGTGCATGATTTGTGCTTCTTCCCTCTCTCCTTCTGTAATGCATTTTTGCTTGATGATATGAAACAGTATATTTAAACTTTATATTGTTTTATATTTTATTAAGCACTAGCAGTGTCTGCCTATTATTGTCTTTCTTTTTTACCTCTACTACTTTCGACCTTTATCTACTGGATTGAAAGAAAAAAAAACGAATTTCCTGTTCGGGTTTTTCCCCTGCTGTTAACAAGAAACTTGTGTTGCTTACTTCAGGCTAAGCAGGTATTTTGAGTCACTCCAAGGTAGACTTGACAACTGATATGATGATAATTTAATTTTAAAGGATTATGAACAGTCAGTCATTGCATTTCATTTGTAGATAAACATGGGAAAATGTTGACATTTGAATTAAGAACAACACTAACATGGAGTATAATAGTATAAATGGAGTTAATTATTATACTACTGGTTCTTGGTGGAATGGATATATAAGATTAAAAAAAAGGTTGAGCAGCACCGCCGTGACATTGTACATTTATGGCTCAGAGATATATTTCTTCTGGAAAGAGAACGTTAAACTGTCAAAGCGTCAAAGGCTCATTTGACAGTGACGTGCTTTATATAAATATTTTCTTTCTTTCTTTTCTGTTTGACTTAGACCAAAAACAAGTTGTAGAAGCTGGAGAGAATGCACTACTGAAGTGTTGTGATTCCAGTATCGGTAAAATCGAAAAGTTATCATGGATCAGGAGAGATGTGGGAACAAATCTGCATGTTTTCTTCTACCGAGAAAATCGCCTCTATGAAAACATCCAGCATCCATCCTTTCGTGGCCGAGTGAAGCTGAGTGATCCACAAATTAAAGATGGAAATGTGTCCCTCATTCTCTTCAACACCACCACTAATGACACTGGAACATATGAGTGTTATGTGGTAGGCACTCACGCTGGACGCCGTAAGAGAGCAGTTTCTGAAGCCCAGCATGTAGTGCAGCTGAAAGTTAAATCTATAAGTACGTTTTGGCATCTTTAGCCTAAGTTAGATGAAATCTACACAATGCACCTTTTTTTTTCTTTTTTAATAAAGCAAAAGCCATCATACCTTAAAACCATTGTAAGAAGATCAGAAGTCTGTTTATATGATTTTAAATTGGTTTCATTTTAAGTATCGTGTCAAGTGTTTTTAATGTAAATTTATTGATCAGTGATGTTACAATTTACAAACAAATTAGAAACTAACACAAACAAATTCCAAAGTTTACTATGATCTTTCACTGCTTCTTCCATTTATTAATTGATAATGTCTGACAGCACCTCACGCATGTTTCTCACCTGCAGCTCAGCCACGAGGACTCACAGAGGATGGATCTGTTGAACTGATGGTTGGTCTGTCAGCTTCTGCTGGGCTTCTTGTTGCTACTGTTGCTGGTTTTGTGATCTACAGAAAATTTGCGAATTCAAATTATCGCTCTCCTTCTGAACAAAAGCCAGTTTCCAGGACTCCCAAGGAAACTGGAAAGATGACAATGGAAGTCCAACCCGAGAGTCCTCTCCTATTAAACAGTTAAATACAGACTGAAGAAGTCACTTGGACGAGAGATGAAACGTTTCTCCTACAAAACGCTACGTCTGAATGAACAGAATCAACTTTTGGAGAGTTAAATATATAAATTTTTGTTTTCAAGTCTCAAAACAGAGTTAAAGCTAATGTGCACTGTTGTTCTCTCAGCCCACTGAGAGGAAAAGCACATCTTTATCAAAAACTCCTGCAACAACCTCTTTTTGTGGATTGTGTGCTTTTATTGTCTACTTTTTTTTTATTTAGGAAAGTGCATGTTAATTACATGTAAAAAAAAATTACATGAATGTAAACATACCAGATTATAGCCAAGGGCTAATTTCCATCTGTTGTCCATAAAACATAAAAAAATAAACATAATAATTCATAAAAAATTCATAATTCATTCATAATCTATTTATCCCCTTCGTATATTTTATTTATATTTGTCTCTGTATTTATATGTGTGTGTGTGTGTGTGTGTGTGTGTGTATATATATATATATAACATTCTGTAACTGTAACTTCTGTCGGTGCTGTGCTTTTTTGGAAACCGAATTTCCCAGAGGAACCCACCCGAGGGATTAATAAAGTTCTATCTTATCTTATAATAAAAACTCCATCACCAAACTCACACATACACACCATTCTGTTCCCAAATGAAACATTAAAACTGTACAACTCATACATGATCACACACTTGATTTCTCCATAACCAGTTTTTAACCTTTGCCTTAAACAAGTTGAATGTCGAGCATTCTCTAATGGGTTGAGGAAGACTGTTCCACAGATGGCCACCCTGGACAGAAAGGACGTTCTGCCCAAATGCTGTCCGTCTGTGGGGTTGTAGCTCGAGTGGTCCTGTCTGAGCTTTCTTTATGCCTAATGAACTCCTTTAGTGGTGGTGGAGCAAGGGAGTGTAAGACTTTATATATTAAACACACTCTTTTAAATTTCACTAAGTTATTGAAGTTCAGTAATTTGTGTTTTTTTAACACATGACAGTGGTGGTGGGAAGTCGGTTTTTTGTCAAGTACTTTTAAACTTCTTTTATAAATGTTTTCAATAGTTTTAAGTGTTGTTGGACAAGCAAGTGACCAGGACGTGAAACAATAGTCCATATGAGAGATGATCATACTAGCCATGGTTATTTTCTAGAGAAGTGATTATACAAGCCTTTGTTCTTCTGGTATGCTGTTGCTCGTGTTCATGAAGATCTAATTACACTGGAATCTTGAGAATCTAGTTCCTGACTGATTAGAATTTCAAATGCATATTTAAAAAAGTTCCACTACCATCTCCTTTTATTTCCTCATTCCTTTAGTCTTAAAGTGCGCAAAGTTAAACTCACAATCCAACAAGTGACTTTATCTCACAGTGGGTAAATCCAGGGAATTTCTTGTTATTGTTAACAAGTTAATATGAATTAAAAGAAGGAAAAATCTCCAGCTTCAAATGGACAATGTTTATGACATTTATTCTGCTCTTACCTTGTGTTCTATGAGGCAATAATGTTGACTGACAGGAGGCGTGAACATTGGCAATGTTGGCAGAAAAAACACACAAGCCTTAATTAACACTAAAACAAACACACACACACCTGACTATGACTGGAACTTAGTCTTAGTCACGTCTTTCACATTACTAAAGGTAAAGTCACCTCTTTGGTCTTGCAATGGGGATAAATAGAGTCCAGACGAGTACAGAGCTGCACAGATTTATCAGGACTGTGTAACAGTTTATAGACATTACATTGCATAAAGAAAACACTTCACTTTGCTTAACCTGTAAACCATGTGCCAGGTCACATCTATAATCTTTGATATTTTTATAGAAGAGATTTAACTGTCAGCAGTTCACATTTATGTCCCTTTATTTATATGATTTGCGGTGCTAAGGCTTAAGATGTAATGTGTAGGCCTGCTCCTACTGCTCTAGGTCAGTAAATATCAGCTGCAATATGTACATTAGCAGTAAAGTAACACAAAGACTCATATATTACTATCACGGGGGTCTCAGGGACACAGGGAATAAAGCTTATCCCAGCTCTATAAACTAAACAGGTCACAGTTACAAATATGTGTGTCTTTGAATGGTGAGAAGATTAAAGAGTGCACACAGGTGAACTGTCCCTTTAAACGCTCCTGTCGTGTTCACCTCCCGCCCCTTACTTTAGTGTTCCCATTCTTCAAAATTGACCAGCCAGTTTTAACTGCTCTTAAATCAGCACAACAACCAACAAATCTTTTATTCAACATTCTTCATCTGTGAACAATGTCTCAAAGTAGTGTTTAATATTATAATATTAATATGAATTAACTGCAGTAAAAATACAAATGGGCACTGAAAACATATTACAAAACGAATAAATGAAAGTAAATGAAAAACCAAAGACCAAACTCAACATGAAGCCTTGTGTGTGTGTGTGTGTGTGTGTGTGTGTGTGTGTGTGTGTGTGTGTGTGTGTGTGTGTATCATGCACATGTGTGGCATGTGACAGTCAGGTGAGGGCCTTGCAAACATAGGCATCACATTTGCAGCATCTCAGGCTTGTTTTGTTGTCTCTCGGCGCACAGAGCTCACAGCGCTTCCTTTTCTGCTCGTGTCTGTGTTGGGGGAGAGCAGCCAGGCCAGTGGCTGGGGCTGGGGCTTGCACACTCTTCACCAGACTGGCAGAGGCTGGTGTGCGGGGAATGTGCTGGCGCCGTTGAATAAGAGGAGTCACCAAAGCTTTCCCCAGCTCTGCTAGGAAAAGTCTCTTCCTGAAACGCTTCCCCTGATTCCAGGTTGGGTTGATGGCTGTCCACACCACATATGCGTTGAAAGCAGACACATCAAGGATCTTGTGGAACAGTGCCACAGGCCAACGAGCTGTCATTAGCTTGCAGGTGTATGTGCCAGTAAACTGCAATAAAAGGAACAATAAATAAGAGATTGGGAACATATTGAATCTGTCGTACACAAAATGCTATGATTCACATGAATGAAAATGAAATACATGCAGGATCGATGAAACTTTACATTACCTTATCAAGGCAGTCAACAGCTCCTTTGTTCTTCTTGTAGTCCTGGATTATAAGGGGCTTCCTGTCCTCTGTGGTGCTGACCGCGGCGTCTTTGTGTGGCGTGCTCATCGGGATGACATTTCTATTCTCCGTGGGAAAATCCAACACAAGTGTGTGTGTGTCAGTGAAAGCACATGTTGATGAGAGTGCCTCTCTTCCTCTACTTTTTCTGCATAATCCATCATACAAAATGTAATCAAATGGAAAAGTCTCTTTTTAAAACTTGTTTTATTAGTTTTAATCTTTTAACTTTATGCATCAAGCAAAAATTTAATTATATGCAACATTCTCTGACTGGAAGAAATTAGTTTAACATTTAAACCTATTTTCTGCACATTCCAGCACATAAAATATTTTTTTTTGTTTACACTCACTCTTTCAAATAGATGCAAGTAAAACACGGCAGAACATAAATAAAGTCAAAGACTCAGCGGTCCTGTTGCTCTATTTTCACCTGTAAAGCAGGAGTAGGGTAGGCAGAGGTGTGCTCTGGTGCAGGTGTGCCGGAGCGGTCAGTGGAAGAATCCGCGAGTTTCTCTGTGAGTTTCCCATTAAACCCTCACGCTGCACGAACGTGGCACTCGCTTACGTCATTGTCATGAGACATTTTCGCAAAAAAATCACGGTTTTAGTAACGCAGTAACTGAGCGTTCCTACGGGAAAGTAACGGTAATCTAATTACCATTTTTGCAATAGTAATCCCTTACTTTACTCGTTACTTGAAAAAAGTAATCAGATTACAGTAACGCGTTAACGCGTTACTGCCCATCTCTGGTTGTCACATGTGGTATTATGCACTTGGAGACTGGTTGTTTTGTCCAGCACAACACACACGCCCTGGTTTTCGTCGGCTCCTCCACTACTGGGGTTCCCCGTGTATACCTGCATATTTCAGGCATAGCTGCTCCTGGCGTCACATGCTACCCAGACCTTTATTCCACTGTGGCGTGGGTGTGGTCTCTGGCCAGCTGCAGAGGAGGGGTGACGCAGTGAGCTCCTGGGGTGGCACAGGGGCGGGGTGAACAGGTGTGCTGGGATCTGACAGTGATTGTGTCTCTTTATATGTTGGCAGTGACAGTCGGAGGAGGGAAGCGGACGTGACAGCAGAGAGAGAGCGGGTGTGTCTGTGTCCCAGTAAAAACCACAGTATTAAATAAAAATTCTGCTGTCATCATATTCGCTCCAGCTTATGTTTCTTGGGTCCAACATTACATCCACATTTCCCTGGATTGCTTAAAATGTACACCTTGAAGGGACAGCGACCTCTGAAAGGAACCAGGCAATCATCAACCGTCACCTCAGGGCCTGGATTGTACATAAGCGCCACTGCTGCACAGTTCAAAAGCAAAAGTGGTTTTTATGGAGAACAGCTACCATCCAAGCTCTCTCAAAAATATCTGCTGAATCATTTTTTTCCTTTAAAACAAGTTTATCATTTAAATTTAAATGATGCCTAAAGAACGTGTAAGTGTCTGAGCACAAACTCTGGATGTTAAAAATGTGATCAGATGAGTTTATTCAGTAGTGCGTTGTCAGCTCGAACCTGTTTTTTTGTTGGGTCTTTTTTTCTTTTTCTCTATAGCTTTGCTCTTAGTGTTTTACAGTTCAATTCAATTGTATTTATACAGCGCCAAATCACAACATCATGTCATCAGGATAACACATCTCATGAAAGACTGAAATATGCTTTAAAGAAAAACTCCAGAGCAGAGATGATTCAGCTGGATCAGAGGGAGTTTCCTCAGCAAGCTGCCTGTGTGTAATTTTTGGCTCACACTTGCTTTCACAAGTTGGATAAATCAGACTGTATCAATTCAGCCACATCTTCCCCTCTTATATGTAAATTGTCAGCAGTGCTGTGACATTTGTGCCACATGTGGCCCAAACAACACTCATTTTCACTCTGTCTGTGGCTATTCGTCGAATTCGGGGACTACACTGTTATTTTATGTAGCTGTTTCTCTTGTTGACAGTTGTGCCAAAAGTGATTGTCTGTAGTTTTTTATGTGTAATGTCTTTACTTATATTTGTAAATACATGTTAGTGAACAGTTTTTGCAAATTTAAAAATTGCCTATTTTAACATAACATATACCTTTATAAAGCTAGTGTTATATTTTTGTAATTCCTGATATCCTCTTGGCCAGATTACTTCAAAAAATACATTTTTAATTTAAATTAGACTTTTTAACTCGATAAATAAAGGATACATCAGTTTGACAAAAACTGATTGCAGCTTCTGCCTTCTGACAGGAACGTGGTTTGTGGCTCAAAATGACATGATATCATTACTTATATCCATCTGTAATGTGTTTCACGTATTATAGGTCATGTACATTTGTTTAAATATGGGAAATCCTTTTTTGGCATATACTGAAAATCTGTATTTGGTAGACAATGACTTTTTCGGCACAACACTGACGTTTTAAAATGGTGGATTGGATACTTATGAATGAGATGTTCTCATGACTTATCAAGTGATGCCACTGATCAGCCAATCGGTGGCATGCAGTCTGATAAGGTGACATTTTAATACCTTCTCAGATTGTTTGAAACCCCAGCCGAGCAGATACTAAAAAGTACCTGGTACCAGGAACTATGACTCAATGGAAAACCCGAAAAACAGTAGTTGTGATCAGAGCTGTTTTGATTCTTTAAATAACAGGGAAACATGCAGCGGTGTTTCCTTTATGACCTCTATTAGCAGAGTAAACACTGGAGCATCCTTTATGATAAGAGAGCTGTATGAAGGGCAGGGATAGCTCAGTAGGTAGAGTGGTTGCCCCATGATCGGAAGGTCGGGGGTTCGATTCCCCTTAACAGCTACCCTGAGGTACCCCTGAGCAAGGTACCATCCCTACACACTGCTCCCCGGGCGCCCAATGGCTGCCCACTGCTTCACTGAGTGAATGGGTTAAATGCAGAGAGCAATTTCCCCGCGGGGCTCAATAAAGTACAATAATGTACACACTTTCTTCTTCTGAAAACCTCTCATCATTCCTTCACCTCGTGATGTTTTCCTTCAACGACAAGGAAACATGATGAGCCAGAGACAGAGTTTTAAACTATTTGTTTCTGTCATTCAGCAGAACAGCGAAATAACAGACTCAGAAAATCAATGATGGGGAAATCTGCTGTTGCTCTCAAAGGAAGTCATTTAAATGTTTCGAGTACTCCGAGACTTGACAAGAGAGAGAGATAGAGAGAGTGAGAAGGCCACGCCCAACAGCAGTTTGTTTATCAGTGGAAAGTTTCTAACATTTATTCTGTGATTTCACCCATTTGAGACATTTTAATGACATAAAGATCACTGTGCATGACTTAGATAGATTTAAAGAAGCTTTCCCTTATTAAAGGTCAGAGGTCACAGTCAAGGCCTTGTGTGTTGTCGGTCTGACTGGGCTTCCACCTGCTGGTGATATCCTGTCAAAGCACTTTACAGTGACACTCCACAAACAAAAAAAAGGAAATTGGGTGGTTGTTACAAAAGTCTAACTTTTAATTGGTACAAAATAATTTTACGTTTCTCTGATGAACGTAATTAAATCATGCAGGATTTGTATGAAATTTAACAACTTCATTTATTCTTGTTCAGATGACATGATACAATCTAGTAAGAGTGGTTAGTTGCCCGGACTCACAAAATTCACAAGATCACACAAGATTTCAAACAACAGGAAAAACACTGGAGTTATAAGAGGCAGACAACTATGCACGCATCACATGTATGCTGTTGCTATTTATTGTGGTTTAACCTCTCAAGGACAAAAAATGCTGCATCAAACCTTGCAATCATAGTTTTAATACTTTTGCGACACATATACTGGCAGCTCGGTGGTGCAGTGGTTAGCACTGTTACCTCACAGCAAGAAGTAGGAGAAGGAGTTCAAATCCACAATTGGGCAGTGGGTTCCATCTGGTTTGCAGTTATTACGCCTAGGTTAATATGTCATTCTAAACTAATTTTAATGTTTTTTTCTCTGTATGTGTTAGCCCTGTCATAGACTGGCGATCTGTCCAGGGTGTACCCTTCCACTTACCCTATCACATCTAGGATAGGCCCCAGCTCCCCCACAACGCCGATGAAGATAAGAGAGTGGAGTGAAAGTTGTTATAAATCTATTACGTTTTAAGTTAACTAGACTGTTGAAGATTATGTAATATGAAGACAACATATAGTACTTAAGGGACTAAGTACTATTGGGGTAAAAGTTATTGTATAGTGTTGGAATAAAGTGACAAAATTGCGAAGGATTTAAATATTCCAAGAGCTCCACTTATTTCATCTAAATATGTTTCAATCACGTTTTATCAGCACAAAAGGTTTATTGAATATGAATAGTTGTGTTGTTTTAACTCAGTTGTTTAAGTTTCTGTCAAAGCAAAACATTTTTGTGCAACCAATGTCCACTATTCAGTTAAATACAGGGAGTGCAGAATTATTAGGCAAATGAGTATTTTGTCCACATCATCCTCTTCATGCATGTTGTCTTACTCTAAGCTGTATAGGCTCGAAAGCCTACTACCAATTAAGCATATTAGGTGATGTGCATCTCTGTAATGAGAAGGGGTGTGGTCTAATGACATCAACACCTATATCAGGTGTGCATAATTATTAGGCAAAATGGGTCAAAAGAAGGAAAAGTCAAAAATAGTGAGATATCTTGCAGAGGGATGCAGCAGTCTCAAAATTGCAAAGCTTCTGAAGCGTGATCATCGAACAATCAAGCGTTTCATTCAAAATAGTCAGCAGGGTCGCAAGAAACGTGTGGAAAAACCAAGGCGCCAAATAACTGCCCATGAACTGAGAAAAGTCAAGCGTGCAGCTGCCAAGATGCCACTTGCCACCAGTTTGGCCATATTTCAGAGCTGCAACATCACTGGAGTGCCCAAAAGCACAAGGTGTGCAATACTCAGAGACATGGCCAAGGTAAGAAAGGCTGAAAGAAGACCACCACTGAACAAGACACACAAGCTGAAACGTCAAGACTGGGCCAAGAAATATCTCGAGACTGGTTTTTCTAAGGTTTTATGGACTGATGAAGTGAGAGTGAGTCTTGATGGGCCAGATGGATGGGCCCGTGGCTGGATTGGTAAAGGGCAGAGAGCTCCAGTCCGACTCAGACGCCAGCAAGGTGGAGGTGGAGTACTGGTTTGGGCTGGTATCATCAAAGATGAGCTTGTGGGGCCTTTTTGGGTTGAGGATGGAGTCAAGCTCAACTCCCAGTCCTACTGCCAGTTTCTGGAAGACACCTTCTTCAAGCAGTGGTACAGGAAGAAGTCTGCATCCTTCAAGAAAAACATGATCTTCATGCAGGACAATGCTCCATCACACGTGTCCAAGTACTCCACAGCGTGGCTGGCAAGAAAGGGTATAAAAGAAGAAAAACCAATGACATGGCCTCCTTGTTCACCTGATCTGAACCCCATTGAGAACCTGTGGTCCATCATCAAATGTGAGATTTACAAGGAGGGAAAACAGTACACCTCTCTGAACAGTGTCTGGGAGGCTGTGGTTGCTGCTGCACGCAATGTTGATGGTGAACAGATCAAAACACTGACAGAATCCATGGATGGCAGGCTTTTGAGTGTCCTTGCAAAGAAAGGTGGCTATATTGGTCGCTGATTTGTTTTTGTTTTGTTTTTGAATGTCAGAAATGTATATTTGTGAATGTGGAGATGTTATATTGGTTTCACTGGTAAAAATAAATAATTGAAATGGGTATATATTTGTTTTTTGTTGAGTTGCCTAATAATTATGCACAGTAATAGTCACCTGCACACACAGATATCCTCCTAAAATAGCTAAAACTAAAAACAAACTAAAAACTACTTCCAAAAACATTCAGCTTTGATATTAATGAGTTTTTTGGGTTCATTGAGAACATGGTTGTTGTTCAATAATAAAATTATTCCTCAAAAATACAACTTGCCTAATAATTCTGCACTCCCTGTAAATCCTACACGTTCTTTGAACAACATTGCTTTTATTTTCACAGACTGTACACAAAAATGAAACAAACATGAAGGCAACAAAGAACCAAAAACTAGAGACAAAAGTAATTAAAACTCAGAGGTTTTGAAAAATGAAATATAATAATCCTTTAATTCCAAAGAAGTGTTTTGGATTTTGTATGTGTTTTGTCTCTAGGGGCCACCGTAATGACCATATGCACAGAGCATGTACAAGAATTTAAATTTGCAATGCTCCCATGGCCCTCAGTGTATGAACAACAATGAAGAACTTAAAGATAAAAAGATCAAAATAAATGGTTTGGTATGGCTGTGGGGCAGGTGGTTCAGAGGGAAGAGGTGAATGCAGGTCTGGAGTTTTTGTGTGTGAGAGAGTCGAGAGGGACAGAGCAGGGATAGCCTAAAGGCCAGAGAGGGGAGGTGCATTTCACCATAGGTCTTGAATGCAGCTATGGACGAGTGCGCCGGACAACAGCAGCATGTGGAGCAGCTTTAAAGGTATGAAAAGTGATTAGATTTATTTTAAGTTTCTTATATCTATGTCTTAAGGTCTCTGTTGAATAGGAAAAGTACACCAAAAATCTAAATTTCAGCATTTTCTGTCTGAATGTAAAAAGTTATTTCACAATGATGCTAATATTGGTTAGCTAGTTGATAATTTGGAAATATGTTTTAGCCAAGTAGCCCGAATAAGCAAACCACATATAAATTAGACATTCAGAACTGACTTAGCTTAAAAATCAAGATACGTTTGATCAAACTTGGTCTTTGACAACCAAAGTTTCAATATTTTAGGGGATTTCAACTTTCTATGCTTTTATGATTTTAAAATAAAAAAGTTTATTAGCAGCCTTAGGTTTTTCATGTGCAAGCTAGGAATGAGTATTCGTTTGTTGATTAAGAGGTGCTAATCAAAAAGAAAAAACTAGCCTAACTTCACATACAGGTCTATTATGATATTTGTTTTATTTATTTATTATGTCACCCATATGTCACAAAAATTTGATTTGCAAAATACAGATTCCTCAAGCGATGAGAGTGAATCGGCGGCTGCTTAATATGGACATTAAACAATAAGAGATCCAACATGTCCTCTTATCTGGACCGACAGCACTGATCACAGTGAGGATTACAGAGTCTGTTACACATACTAGTCGTTCTGTGGTGAAGGAAATGTGTCTCTATTAGAAGGACCAGACCTCAGACCTCATACTTCCATTCTTCTTGTTATCTCCAAACACCTTCTTGTCCCATTTACGTCTCTGTTCTAGTGTTCATGTCCCACCCTCTCTCTCTTTGCTCGTTTGTCACTTTGTCACGTCTCATTGCAACCAGGGAGATCTGCCTGACCCAGGATCAGACACTGAACCTCAGCCTGAGGCAAGGGTGGGCAACTCCAGGCCTCGAGGGCTGGTGTCCTGCAGGTTTTAGATCTTAACCTGGGTCAACACACCTGAATCACATGATTAGTTCATTCCCAGGCCTCTGGAGAACTTCAAGAAATGTTGAAGAGGTCATTTAGCCATTTAAATCATCTGTGTTTAATCAAGGACACACATAAAACCTGCAGGACACCGTCCCTCAAGGCCTGGATTTGCCCACCCCTGGCTGAGGTGTAGATAGTTGTTTACCATTCATTCAATTGAATTTGATTTATAGAGCACCAAATCATCACAGCTGTTGCCTCTCATCTTCTATCAATAAAGTTATGTTTTATATTCACTCTCATGTTGTTTACCTTTTACATTAGAGCAACCAAATCTATATTAAAAATACTGCAAACTTACTGAAGCTGCATGTATGACCATGTTTTTCTGCACTTGTGCACAATGGTACCTCTGTCGCTCTCTCTCACAAACAAGAACACACACACAGACACACACACAGCCTTTATCTTAAACGGTGCAATATAATAAATATAATTATCACGTTTAGTCATTACCACAAACATAAATTATTTTTTTCTTTGATCGGAGGATCAATCAGTGAAAGAGATGCGCTACCGTAAACCTCAGTGTAGAAGCGCAAGGAAAATTAACCCGCAGCTGCCATCACCTGACCACATGTAAGTCACGTGTGTGGAGGCTCAAATGCAGCAATGCGTAGCTGTAGTGTCTCCGTGATGTACGAACATATATAAAGAGGATTGGATCCCCGCAAAATGCGCATGTCAGTGTTCGTGTTGGAGTTTAACTTGTGACGTAGAGCTCGTTACCATGGAGCCTGCCGACAGAAGAAGGGGTTCCCCTCTATGGCAGCACTTTGAGCTGATCTCTCCCAATAAGGTACTCCATACAATATACCTCCATCCTTCGTGCATCCTTCGTGCATCCTTCCTCCATCCTTCCTCCATCCTTCGTGCATCCTTCGTGCATCCTTCCTCCATCCTTCCTGCATCCTTTATCCATCTATACTCTTTCTATCCTCCATCTGTCTGTTCTGCTGATCCGTATCAGCGTCACGTGACCACAGTCTTTGCTCCATGTTAGAAACACTGGAGCGGAGTCACCATAATCATCTCATTTTCTGCTGAATTTATTTAAATGTTTATTGAAACCATAGCGACACATTTTTGATCTCAGCATCTCTCGCCCTTTAAACACGTTAAAATGACTGAATCTCACAAAATGATACGTAGCCATTTTTGTTTCCATGGCAACAGCTGAGCAGCATCTTCACCACCAGGTGGAGCACCAGTCTGATCATAGGCTGGAGGAAACATGGTGGATGATCACCTGAGCTGTACTCAGCTTCTGATAAACAATCAAATCAGATACAGAAAACAGGATTAATATTCATGAATGATAACAAGGGAAATGATGACATCATAACAGAAACGCAAACAAGACGTACATGAGTATAAAACATGCCAGACTGAAGATGAGACGTCAACAGCATCGCAAACATTAACTTTTAAAGCTTCCATGTGGTTTTACATTTCTTCCATGAAAACAGGAAGTGCCGCTTTTCATTTGAAGACTCACATTTATGGACGTGGACGTGGAAAAGTATAAATCTGGGAGCTTTGTTTGGACATGAAGTTGGTAATGTGTCTGTGTGACAGCTGTGTGGAAGCATGAGAGCAACGTTTGCGGGAAAATCCACAGACTGTACCACTCGGACGTGTTTCAAGGAGGTTTTTCACAATAAAATCAAAGCATCGGTTTAAATAAAACCTCCTTCACCTAGTAAGGAAACATTTTGTGGACACGATTTATTTCCATTTAACAAAGTTAGTTCAGTGAGAGATGGCAGGAGGAGCAGAGGTCAGCTCATGGTGACAGAGGTCAAACAGATGTGAGGAGGAACAGCACACACAGCACTGGTGTGTTTCATCTCCACACATAGACAAACCACAGCAACACTGACTCCACTCTCAGCCTCCCAGTGACCATGAGCTTACCCGTGTCACCGGTGCCAGCCTCTGTGGAGCCCAGTGTGTCATATGATGATGATACAGGACATTTTCCACACCCAGCTCCACGCTGAGTCCTGGCTTCAGTGGGTGAGTCCATCCAGCAGAGACGTGGAGACACAAAGACTGAGAACGGCTGGACAGGTTCAGGTGTTACACTTCAGTTCAGTGTTCATGAACGCAGGTTCATTGTTATGCACTAGAACCTGATGTAGAAGTTACAGCATGCAAGCACACGGTGATGGGGCCGAGGAGCAGCTCTTTACTGACATCTAGTGGTTCTACATCTTTGTCCTGGTTAATAAAGTTCAGCTTTCTTCTCCTGCAGATCATTTGACAAATCTTTTGCTGTCCCCATGACTCGGGAGCCAAAAACGTCGGTGCAGCACTGGACCTGCAGCGTCTGTCTGAAGGCCTGAAACTCCTCCCACGCTGATCACAGGTGAGCATGGTGACCTTCAGTAAGGTAAACCTGTGGTTGTTTCTGTCCAACACAGCTGTAGGGCAGTAAAGAACGTCACCCAACCTCCACCAGAGAGAAAGAAAAATGTCTGTATCACGATTCATATTCTGTGAGAGTAATCACAGATCCCTGTGGGGTGTTTGAACACTCGTACACACTTCCAGCTGCACTGTGGAGGTGCAGTGATTGGAGTGTACCCGTGGGGATCTGTGATTTTGAAGGCTAGGACGTGTTTCAGCCTCTGCTGTCGTTGATGTCACAGAATAGTTAAATCCTTCCTGTTTCATGGGATCGTCCTTGTCTTCTGACAGCAAGCAGAAACATGGCTGTGGTATAGTTTTGTCATGTTGACGTCTTGTCACGATGTGAGCGTTTCATTTTATGACCAGTCCCGATGGACTGTGATTAGTGAAACTGGAGACTTGCTCCGCCTTCCACCTCTTCCATCATTTTCCTGTTTGTTATCCCAGTGTGTGTGTGCTTTGATGTGGATATATCGTCAACGTGTCCTTTAATGACGTGACTGTGTGGCTGCTGTTGCTCTGTCTCTCGTTTCTCTGGATCAGCTTTGTTTTCTCAGTCTGGAGGAAATGGGTGTAATACTCATGCCTACTCTAGGCCCCTCCCACAGGATAGACAGATTGACTGTGGCATCATCATGTGATAAAACCCATTCTGTTAAATCTTTCTGTACTTCCTGTTTAGTGACCTCATCATTTAGCACAGCCTCATTAAATCTGCAGTATTTAGATAGTTTACTCGTCCTGTCCTCACTGCCAAAGATACTGGTTTGTGTCCACACACAGTGGTGGGTTCTTTATTACAGTCACTGGTCCTATATAGTTTTTTACCAGGTGGTGTTGAAGAGCTCCCATGGACACGGGACATGAAGGTGACGTTAGTGGCCCAGTTCTGCTGGGAGCCGCTCCACAGTCTGTCTGAGAGCACAGCTGAAGTTAAATATACACAATATAAAAGTTTAAGACGTTTTTGTTTAAGCTCCCTCTTCTCACATGTTCTGTCTTCGCATCCAGCTGTTGGGTCCGCGTCTCGGTGCAGGAGATATCTGATCGTGCTTTCGTCTTTGTTGTTGACTTTGTTGTTGGTCTGTTCGTGCCCCTCTCAGCTTTCTGTCCTTATCTTTTCTCTCAAACTGATTTTCCACATATGCAGCCCGTTATGATCCAAAGCTGTCCAGCGGGAAAATCACAGTCCTTGACAGGCCAATTCTGGCCCCCGAGCCTTATGTTTGACAGCCCTGCTCTAGAGGATGCTGACACTGTAAAAACATTTAGTGTTGCAGTTTTCACTGAAGGCCAGCATATCAGGAATGGAGCTGGGCTTTTGTTGGCTCCTGAGAAGAAGAGCAAAGACAAACACATCTTCTCTTCCTCCTGAATAAACAGGAAACAGGAAAATCCTCCACTACAAATCAGAGTCAGTGGAGCATCGCTGCAGTTAGAACTGCTTCATTTATGCACAGGCAGGTGGAGGTTTTCCTGCTTCAGCTGCTGCTGGAGCTTCAACAGATGTGGTGATGGAGCAGAGGGTAGCTGATTACTGGCTGCATCTATAATAAGCACTGTTTGAATCAGACCCACAGCTGGGTTTCTGAACCTCACACTGCTGAGTGCCTCACTTGAACAGTGGACATTCATTTATAAGGAGCTCTATGAGCAAAAAAGGAATATAAAAGTAATATAAGGAGAAAAGCAGCACTAAGACACTTCACTGTAGCTTTGTGGAGCTCTTACACACAGTGTGTGTGTTCTAGTCCACATCACAATAAGACACTTACTGAGAAACAGCTAGTGCTGAAGACGCTGCAGCCCAGAGGTTGGAGGAACAGACAGTGACACACAGACATGAATCAAGAATCGGTTGCAGTGCGAGAAACAACACAGTGGCAGAAATAGAATATATGTTATTTATTTATTTTAGTATATATGTTATATACATGTCGATTCATCTGCCCATGGATACAGAATACAATTAGAAAATATGAAATATCAATGATTATGAGTGGGGTGAGTGCAAAATCCAGGTAGGACATGATGTGCAAAGAATCCAGAGTGCAACCTTTTCACATAAATAAATAAGTGTGTTATTGTAAGTGTGTTGTTGTAAGTGTGTTATTGTAAGACGTTAGCAGAGCAGTGATCGGTGTGATTCTGTGGACAGGTGTGCTTCATCCACACCTGAGCTGAGATCAGGAGTATCTGTACTTGGTTTGACTCTGTGGGAGATCTATGCATTTTCTTCTGCTTATCCAGCTCAGGGTTACAGGAGGCTGGAGCCAGAGTACACCCTGGCCAGGTCACCAGCTTATCACAGGGTAACATTTGCAGTGACACCTGCAGAATCACCGGGTGACCTAACCCCACTAACTGCATGTCTGTGGACTGTGGGAGGAAGCCTCCAAACACAGAGAACCCAGAGAGAACATGCAGACTCCACACAGGAAGGCCAGGTGGGGGATTCAAACCCTGCTGTGAGGCAACAGAGCTAATTACTGCACCACCGTACTGCCTCTGGCTGGGTTGTAGCACATCTAATACTTACCTCACTCAGGGACATGAAAACAATTCATACACAGCCTTCATGCTTTTGTTGATGTTCTGTCTCTTTTAAAATGAAAAAAAACATAACACAAAAGACTTCATTGTGTGTAACTTATCAGATAATTATTCCCCCTTCTGTGATTTAAGCTGTTCCTGCTTCTGCTGCTTTTATAAAAAAAAAAAGCAAATCAGACTTGGAGGAAAAGAAACAAAACAGAAGCATAAGTGGGCTACCAGCATTGGTGTCTCCATTAAAACATGATTCACCATGGCAACAGAGTCCTCTTGACTCAGAAGATACTGAAATTTGTTTTTAATGGATTTATTTATGGTTTGTTTGAGACGGTCTGTGTGTGTGTGTGTGTGTGTGTGTGTGTGTGTGTGTTTGGCAGCGCTGATACAGAGACTAATGGGTTTGCGAGGATACCGTTTAAATCACTTACTGAGAACAAACAAAGTCTTTTCTTTGAAAGTTTTGAAGCTAAATTCAAACACGGGGACGGATGATATTTATAAGTGCTTTATGAAACCCGTCCTCATCATAGCAATCATATGTTTCCATCATCATGATGGCACGTTGTTTTAGAGCACAGTCAGCACGTGGCCTGTTGGCTCATATTCTAGTGATGTGCGGATCGATCCTGAAATATCGATTCCTCCGATACCAGTCATTTATGTTCTAGAATCGATTCTCACATTAAAATATCAATATTTTAGTAATTTAGGGTATATTTGTAGTTTATCAGTGGAAAGAAACTATAACATTCAGATTGTCTACATTGGAAGCAACTACTTCCTCTTCCGCCTTTCATAGTCATGTGTGAAATACGGCTGTATAAATGTGTCGCAGACCCTTTGCGTGCGCACTCACAACAATGGCTGAGCGTGGAGTCATTTTACATCCACAAACGACGTGGTTTGTGATACATGTGGCAAGACCACTAACCTCGTCAAACACCTCAGAGTAAATCATATCACAGAATATGACGAGGATATGTTGAGGTGAACTGAAGAGGAGGAGAGAGTCAGGTGCTGCTAGGGCGAGACAGACGTCTCTCACAGAGTCCTTCAGTGCTGCAGGCAGGCAAGGTGTTCAAATAGCGCATAACTTCAGTTTTTTTTTATTTCTATATATGATGAACTCTGCATTATTAAGTGATAAGAACAAGTAATCTGATGTCTTATAATCACTATGACGCTATAATTTGAGATACAATAAAAGATACAATGAATAAAATAAGCTTTTGTACAAAGTATCGGTATCGGATCAGTATCGTCGATACCACCCTGAATATTACTTGGTATTGGATCGGAAAGGAAATCGCACATCACTATCATGTTCTACATCATTGTGTGTCGCTGTGATTGTCACGTTCATGTGATATGACTTTCACCTGCTGGCAGGTAGAACAAATACTAACTGACTTCCTAAAGTCATATGAGTGGGTTTGTTTGTTTGTTTGTTTTTTCTTTTTTTCACAAAAAGTAGTGAGAAACAAGTCTGGGCATGCATGACGCTGTTTGTGCCCGTTCAGTCATGACTTAGCATCTAAGGCAGGGATGTCCAACATATGGCCAGCGGGCCACATCCGGTCCTGATACACTTTTATATGTCAGTTATTAATGACCTGAGCAAATGTGGGAGCTGAATGTTCAGCTCTGCTGATCTCCATGCAAACAGGGGTGGAACCATAAAGCCAATCACATGCAAAGACAGACTGTCATACCATGGTTGGGTACAGACTTGGAGGAAAAGAAACAAAACAGAAGCATAAGTGGGCTACCAGCATTGGTGTCTCCATTAAAACATGATTCACCATGGTAACAGAGTCCTCTTGACTCAGAAGATACTGAAATTTGTTTTTAATGGATTTATTTATGGTTTGTTTGAGACGGTCTGTGTGTGTGTGTGTGTGTGTGTGTGTGTGTGTGTGTGTGTGTGTGTGTGTGTGTGTGTGTGTTTGGCAGCGCTGATACAGAGACTAATGGGTTTGCGAGGATACCGTTTAAATCACTTACTGAGAACAAACAAAGTCTTTTCTTTGAAAGTTTTGAAGCTAAATTCAGACACGGGGACGGATGATATTTATAAGTGCTTTATGAAACCCGTCCTCATTGTAGCAATCAAGTGCTTCCATCATCATGATGGCACGTTGTTTTAGAGCACAGTCAGCACGTGGCCTGTTGGCTCATATTCTACATCATTGTGTGTCGCTGTGATTGTCACGTCCATATGATACGACTTTCACCTGCTGGCAGGTAGAACAAATACTGTCCAACACAGCTGTAGGGCAGTGACTGTTACAGCCACAGGGGAGCTCCTTCATCCCCACAGTCACACTGTGCAGTGCACACACACACACACACACACACGCACGCACACACGCACACACACACACACGATGTCACAGACATGTGTTTACACGATTACTTAGCCCTTGAGCTCAGCTCATGATCATTAACATGAACTGTTATGATCGCTGATCAAAGACCAGAATCAGAATCAGAATCGTGTTTATTGGCCATGTATATGCGCAGACACATACAAGGAATTTGGTTCAGGTAGATGGTGACTCTCAAGCACAGCAATGTAAATCTCAACAATATAAGCAACGCAATACACCCACCCTCCCACACACACACACACACACAGACACACACATGGATCCCCCATTCAGAGATGGTCTTTCCCTTTTTAAATGGCCTTCTTGTTTGTTCTCAGTAAGAGATTCAAGCTGTATCCTCTCAAATCCATTCAATTCAATTCAATTCAATTTTATTTATATAGCGCCAAATCACAACAAAAGTCGCCTCAAGGCGCTTCATAGATACAGAGAAAAACCCAACAATCATATGACCCCCTATGAGCAAGCACTTTGGCGACAGTGGGAAGGAAAAACTCCCTTTTAAAAGGAAGAAACCTCCGGCAGAACCAGGCTCAGGGAGGGGCGGCCATCTGCTGCGACCGGTTGGGGTGAGAGAAGGAAGACAGGATAAAGACATGCTGTGGAAGAGAGACAGAGGTTAATAACAGATATGATTCAGCAGAGAGGTCTATTAACACATAGTGAGTGAGAAAGGTGACTGGAAAGGAAAAACTCAATGCATCACGGGAATCCCCCGGCAGCCTACATCTATTGCAGCATAACTAAGGGAGGATTCAGGGTCACCTGGTCCAGCCCTAACTATATGCTTTAGCAAAAAGGAAAGTTTTAAGCCTAATCTTAAAAGTAGAGATAGTGTCTGTCTCCTGAATCCAAACTGGAAGCTGGTTCCACAGAAGAGGGGCCTGAAAACTGAAGGCTCTCCCTCCCATTCTACTTTTAAATACTCTAGGAACAACAAGTAGGCCTGCAGAGCAAGAGCGGAGCGCTCTAATAGGGTGATATGGTACTACAAGGTCATTAAGATAAGATGGGGCCTGATTATTTAAGACCTTGTATGTGAGGAGCAGGATTTTGAATTCAGTTCTGGATTTAACAGGAAGCCAATGAAGGGAAGCCAAAACAGGAGAAATATGCTCTCTCTTTCTAGTCCCTGTCAGGACTCTTGCTGTAGCATTTTGGATTAGCTGAAGGCTTTTCAGGGAGTTTTTTGGACGTCCTGATAATAATGAATTACAGTAGTCCAGCCTGGAAGTAATAAATGCATGAACTAGTTTTTCAGCGTCACTCTGAGACAGGATATTTCTAATTTTAGAGATGTTGCGCAAATGGAAGAAAGCAGTCTTACATATTTGTTTAATATGTGCGTTGAAGGACATGTCCTGGTCAAAAATGACTCCAAGGTTCCTCACCGCGTTACTGGAGGCCAAGGTAATGCCATCCAGAGTAAGAATCTGGTTAAATACCATATTTCTAAGATTTTCAGGGCCGAGTACAATAACCTCAGTTTTATCTGAATTAAGAAGCAGAAAGTTAGCGGCCATCCAGGTCTTTATGTCTTTAAGACATTCCTGCAGTTTAACTAATTGGTGTGTGTTATCTGGCTTCATGGACAGATAGAGCTGGGTGTCATCTGCATAGCAGTGAAAATGTATGCTATGTCTTCTAATGATGCTGCCTAAGGGAAGCATGTATAATGTAAACAGAATTGGTCCTAGCACTGAACCCTGTGGAACTCCATAATTAACCTCAGTGTGTGAAGAGGACTCTCCATTTACATGCACAAACTGGAGTCTATTAGATAGATATGATACAAACCACTGCACCGCAGTACCTGTAATACCTACAGCATGTTCTAATCGCTCTAATAGAATATTATGGTCAACAGTATCGAACGCTGCACTAAGGTCTAGCAGGACAAGCACAGAGATGAGTCCACTGTCAGAGGCCATAAGAAGATCATTTGTAACCTTCACTAAAGCTGTTTCTGTGCTGTGATGAGCTCTGAAACCTGACTGAAACTCTTCAAATAAACCATTCCTCTGCAGATGATCTGTTAGCTGTTTGACAACTACTCTTTCAAGGATTTTTGATATGAAAGGAAGGTTGGAGATTGGCCTATAATTAGCTAAGACTGCTGGGTCTAGAGATGGCTTTTTGAGTAAAGGTTTAACTACAGCCAGCTTGAAGGCCTGTGGTACATAGCCGATTATTAGAGATAGGTTGATCATATTTAAGATCGAAGAATTAATTAATGGCAGGACTTCTTTGAGCAGTTTTGTAGGAATAGGGTCTAAAAGACACGTTGATGGTTTGGAGGAAGTAATTATTGAAGTTAACTCAGAAAGATCAATTGGAGAAAAAGAGTCTAACTTAACATCAATGGTACTAAGAGTATCTGTAGATAATATTACATCTGTGGGATGATTATTGGTCATTTTTTCTCTAATGATAAAAATTTTATTTGTGAAGAAGTTCATGAAGTCATTACTAGTTAACGTTAAAGGGATGGTTGGCTCAAAAGAGCTCTGACTTTTTGTCAGCCTGGCTACAGTGCTGAAGAGAAACCTGGGGTTGTTCTTATTTTCTTCAATCAGTGATGAATAGTAAGATGTTCTGGCTTTGCAGAGGGCTTTCTTATAAAGCAGCAAACTATTTCTCCAGGCTAAATGATGATCCTCTAGATTTGTGACACGCCATTTCCTCTCCAGATTACGAGTCATCTGCTTTAGGGTACGTGTTTGAGAATTATACCACGGAGTCAGGTACTTCTGATTTGAGGCCTTAGTTTTCACAGGAGCTACAGTATCCAGAGTCGTACGTAGTGAGGAGGTGAAATTATTAACAAGAAAATCGACCTCTGTTGGGGTAGCGTTCAGATAGCTGCTCTGCTCTGTGTTGGTACAGGGCATTGGAGATGATAACAGTGGGTGGATTATATTCTTAAACTTAGTTACAGTGCTTTCAGAAAGACATCTATTTTGATAAAGTCTACTCTTCACCGCTGTGTAATCAATTATTGTAAAAGTAAATGTTATCAGGAAATGATCAGACAGGAGAGGGTTTTCAGGAAACACTGTTAAATGTTCAGGTTCGATGCCATATGTTAAAACAAGATCTAGAGTGTGATTAAAGTGGTGGGTGGGTTCTTTTACGTTTTGAGAGAAACCAATTGAGTCTAATAACAGATTAAATGCCATGTTGAGGCTGTCATTTTTAGCATCTACATGGATGTTAAAATCACCGACAATAATTATTTTATCTGAGCTCAGAACTAAATTAGATATAAAGTCTGAGAAATCAGACAGAAACTCTGTGTAAGGCCCAGGTGGACGATAGATGATAACAAGTAAGACTGGTTTCTGAGTTTCACAGCTGGGGTGGACAATGTTAAGCATCAGGCTTTCAAATGAATTAAAAGTCTGTCTTGGTCTTTCATTAATTAATAGGCTGGTGTGAAAAATTGCTGCCACACCGCCCCCTCGGCCTGTGCTTCAAGATTTCTGGTAGTTAGAATGACTCGGGGGTGTTGATTCATTTAAACTAACATAATCATCCTGCTGCAACCAGGTTTCTGTAAGGCAGAGTAAATCAATTTGTTGATCAATTATTAAGTCATGTACTAACAGAGACTTGGAGGAGAGAGACCTAATATTTAATAATCCACATTTCACTGTTTTACTCTTTGGTTCAGATGTGGATACTGTATTGTTCTTTCTTTGTGATTGTTTATGTTTAAGTTGTTTGTTGCTGGTTTTTAGTTTGTTTTTTGTCTTTTTGGAAGCTGACACAGTCTCTATGGAGATGGGTTTTTGGGGGGGGGTAGCAGGAGGAGAGAAGCTGCAGAGAGGCGTGTAAGACTGCAACTCTGCTTCCTGGTCCCAACTCTGGATAGTCATATTTTGGGGGGTTTAATAAATTTGTCCATATTTCTAGAAATGAGAGCTGCTCCATCCAAAGTGGGATGGATGCCGTCTCTCCTAACAAGACCAGGTTTCCTCCAGAAGGTTTGCCAATTATCTATGAAGCCCACATCGTTTCTGGGACACCACTCAGACAGCCAGCAATTTAAGGAGAACATGCGGCTAAACATGTCACTCCTGGTCTGATTGGGGAGGGGACCAGAGAAAACTGGTCCGACATTGTTTTGGCAAAGTTGCACACCGATTCAATATTGATTTTAGTGACCTCCGATTGGCGTAACCGGGGTGTCATTACTGCCGACGTGAATTATGATTTTACTGAATTTACGTTTACCCTTAGCCAGCAGTTTTAAATTTCCTTCAATGTCGCCTGCTCTGGCCCCTGGAAGACAATTGACTATGGTTGCCGGTGTCTCTAGCTTCACATGTCTGAGAACAGAATCGCCAATTACCAGAGTTTGACCCCCGGCGGGTGTGTCGCCGAGTGGGGAAAAACGGTTAGACACATGAACGGGTTGGTGGTGTACCTGGGGCTTCTGTTTAGGACTATGCTTCCTCCTCACCGTCACCCAGCCTCCCTGTTTCCCCAGCTGCTATTTTCGGCTGCACCAGCTACAGGGGCCTGGCTAGCTACAGGTGAATGAAGGGTGCGAAGCCGAGTCTCCAATTCAGTAATCCTGGCCTCCAGCGCTGCAAATATGCTACATTTGTTACAGATATCATTACTGCTAAAGGAGGCCGAGGAGTAACTAAACATCTGACACAATGAGCAAGAAAGTGCAGGAGGGACAGGTGAAGTAGCCATGGTGCTAACGAGTCGGCTACGAGCTAAGCTAAGCTAGCGAAACAGTACAGAGACAGTGAGTGAATACTTTGGCTATAAATTAGGTAGTGAGTACACAGAAAGTGTGCTTCGGATGAAGCACGTGAAGATTATACTATGAAAAAGAATGTATTTAAAAGTTGTTAATTAATTTGCTAAGCAAATAAGCTACTCAGAAACACCACTGTGTTTGAGCAGGAACAGGAAGTGATACTCTACCACAGAGCGAGTGAACACCAAGTGACAGCGCCTCCCAAGTGGACTCCAGCAGTCCATTAAAGTCTGTAACAATGCTCACACACACAGACCGTCTCAAACAGACCAAAAATAAATCCATTTAAAAAATGTAAAGAACAAAAGTTTTCAGTAGCTTCTGAGTCAAGATGAGTCTGTTGCCATGGTGAATTCATGTTTTAATGGATATACAGGGTCTGAGCCGTCATACTCGTAGAATCCACTCACTGAGGGAATAAAAAGCGAGGTGGCAAAAGAGTCTGGAAAAAAACCCCTAAGGCAGCATGGTCTCAAAGATCCGGGCCCAGCGTATCCAAGCAGGGTCGTGGAAAACTGGTCCCCCTCCATGGAGCTTTTCAAAGCACAGGAGACAACGCACGCTCGACATCGCTTACCAGCCAAAGCTCGCCGCCAGTAAAGCCTGAGTTTTACCTGAATAGCTGCTCTTCTCCCTCTCCTTTTCCATGGTCTACAGGGACCGCTGAGATCACCTGATGAGGACCCAGCTAATGGTGGAGGGTGGGAAATGCAGAAGGAGGAGGAAGAGACATTGTGAGGCATCATAGAGGAAGAATGGACAGTAAAGCCAGGCGATCATACACCAAGGCAACTAATACATAGTTAAAACTAAGTGAGAACAGCAGAGCAGAAAAAAACGTAAGCGAGTGCGACGTTCATGACAACAGCTGTGTGCAGAGTATGAGCGTGCAGCGTCTAAAGTGTGGAAGTACCGACCTTACTTTGACTTTCTGTTAAAAGTGATAAAAACATTAGCGTCCGCTGTTCACAGCATGGGAAGAAAACTTCTTTTTACAGCGAATAAAACCCCTAAACTTCTGTGCAAGCACCGAGTACGCTGCCACAGGAATGTGAAATTCACAGAGAAACTCCCGGATTCTTCCGCTGACCGCTGCGGCACACCTGCACCAGGGCAAACATCCGCCTACCACACTCCTCCTATCCAGGTGAAAATAGAGCAACAGGACCGCTAGCCTTTGATTTTTCTTATTTTCTGCTGTGTTTTACTTGCATCCATGTGAAAGACTGAGTGTAAACAGAAAAACCTATTTCATGTGCAGGAATGTGCAGAAAATAGGTTTAAATGTTAAACAAATTTCTTCCAGTCAGAGAATGTTGAATATAATTAAATTTTTGCTTGATTCATAAAGTTAAAAGATTAAAACTAATAAAACAAGTTTTAAAAAGAGACTTTTCCATTTGATTACATTTTGGATGATAGATCATGCAGAAAAAGTAGAATTGGGCTGAAAGATCTATCACTTTATTACCTATTCAGGTTGTAAATTATGTTTTTAAAAAGTAACTAAGTAACTAATTACTTTCAACAATAAGTAATCAGTAAAATAACAGGTTTACTTTTGGGGGGAAGTAATCAGTAATTAGTTACTGATAGGTTTGTAGCTTAAACCCATTCGCTGGAACGTTAAGGACAATTTATTACACAGCAGAAACAAGACACAAGTAGGCAAAGTTCTTTGTGTTACTCATGCATGAGGGAGAGAACCACGACAAGAGCCGTTCCTTCGCTTGACCCCAGTCGCTCTCGTCCACTCCCCCGTAACACTGCTCTTTTATTGAGGTTACATGAATATACATAGGTTCATTAACATATGACGTCTACATACACACAAAGAGTACCTTGCCTGTGCGTTGTGTAAATGTGTGTGTGTGGGGAGGGTCCAGTGTGTGACCCCATAAAGACTTCCCTAAACCTGCTGGTCTGGAAGTCCAGCAGTTCATTTAAACAAAAGGCACTTAGCCTAAAACAGATATAGCTACATTTATCCTACCATAAAACAATAATGTGTATGCCCTCTCCCATGCTCCCAGGATGTTGGTGTGACTGCCAGAACACTCTGGAATGCACACAAAGCCTTTGCAGACTATTAAGGATCAAACCTCTACCAACATGACATTGATTATACAACTCTAAGCATATATGAGTAGATATTTCTAAGCATAAATGACAATAAACAATACAAATCTAACACTTACTGATTACTTTTTTCAAGTAACTTGACCAACACTGGTCACCAGGATTGTTCACCTCTCTGCAGGAACTTTGGTTCTCTCCTCTTTAAAGAAACTCTCTGCTGTGCACCTCCCAGCTTCAGCTTCCTCCACAGGTTTTCTATGACTGAGGTCTGGAGACTGATCCACGACTCATGTTCAGTATTCTGGCTGAGAGAACAAGGTTCTCGTCTCAGATTTCACACTGCATGTTCCTGTCCACTGACCTCTCAGTGTGTGATGTTGGCCTGCACCTTAAAAAGAACGACAGCCCAGAGCATCATGTTACCTCCTCCCTGCCTGACTGTGGGGACACTGCTCTGTGGGTCACGTCAGCGTTTCTCGGGTTGATGGCAGAGATCTTGATTTTGGTTTCATGTGACCACAGTACACTTCCAACACTACATTTTCTGAGTTATTTGTGGGTGTTTTCTTGTTAGTTCGTTTTTTTAGTACTTGAACACTAAAGTGGCCTTCAATGAGATGACAGAGCCAGCAGTGACCCACAGCATTTAAGTTTGACACTCCTGTTTTAGATGTTCACTGGCAAACTTGAAGGATCTGGAGCCAGAGTACACCCTGGCCAGGTCACCAGCTTATCACAGGGTAACATTTGCAGTGACACCTGCAGAATCACCGGGTGACCTAACCCCACTAACTGCATATCTGTGGACTGTGGGAGGAAGCCTCCAAACACAGAGAACCCAGAGAGAACATGCAGACTCCACACAGGAAGGCCAGGTGGGGGATTCAAACCCTGCTGTGAGGCAACAGAGCTAATTACTGCACCACCGTACTGCCTCTGGCTGGGTTGTAGCACATCTAATACTTACCTCACTCAGGGACATGAAAACAATTCATACACAGCCTTCATGCTTTTGTTGATGTTCTGTCTCTTTTAAAATGAAAAAAAACATAACACAAAAGACTTCATTGTGTGTAACTTATCAGATAATTATTCCCCCTTCTGTGATTTAAGCTGTTCCTGCTTCTGCTGCTTTTATAAAAAAAAAAAGCAAATCAGACTTGGAGGAAAAGAAACAAAACAGAAGCATAAGTGGGCTACCAGCATTGGTGTCTCCATTAAAACATGATTCACCATGGCAACAGAGTCCTCTTGACTCAGAAGATACTGAAATTTGTTTTTAATGGATTTATTTTTGGTTTGTTTGAGACGGTCTGTGTGTGTGTGTGTGTGTGTGTGTGTGTGTGTGTGTGTGTGTGTGTGTGTGTGTGTGTGTGTGTTTGGCAGCGCTGATACAGAGACTAATGGGTTTGCGAGGATACCGTTTAAATCACTTACTGAGAACAAACAAAGTCTTTTCTTTGAAAGTTTTGAAGCTAAATTCAAACACGGGGACGGATGATATTTATAAGTGCTTTATGAAACCCGTCCTCATCATAGCAATCATATGTTTCCATCATCATGATGGCACGTTGTTTTAGAGCACAGTCAGCACGTGGCCTGTTGGCTCATATTCTAGTGATGTGCGGATCGATCCTGAAATATCGATTCCTCCGATACCAGTCATTTATGTTCTAGAATCGATTCTCACATTAAAATATCAATATTTTAGTAATTTAGGGTATATTTGTAGTTTATCAGTGGAAAGAAACTATAACATTCAGATTGTCTACATTGGAAGCAACTACTTCCTCTTCCGCCTTTCATAGTCATGTGTGAAATACGGCTGTATAAATGTGTCGCAGACCCTTTGCGTGCGCACTCACAACAATGGCTGAGCGTGGAGTCATTTTACATCCACAAACGACGTGGTTTGTGATACATGTGGCAAGACCACTAACCTCGTCAAACACCTCAGAGTAAATCATATCACAGAATATGACGAGGATATGTTGAGGTGAACTGAAGAGGAGGAGAGAGTCAGGTGCTGCTAGGGCGAGACAGACGTCTCTCACAGAGTCCTTCAGTGCTGCAGGCAGGCAAGGTGTTCAAATAGCGCATAACTTCAGTTTTTTTTTTTATTTCTATATATGATGAACTCTGCATTATTAAGTGATAAGAACAAGTAATCTGATGTCTTATAATCACTATGACGCTATAATTTGAGATACAATAAAAGATACAATGAATAAAATAAGCTTTTGTACAAAGTATCGGTATCGGATCAGTATCGTCGATACCACCCTGAATATTACTTGGTATTGGATCGGAAAGGAAATCGCACATCACTATCATGTTCTACATCATTGTGTGTCGCTGTGATTGTCACGTTCATGTGATATGACTTTCACCTGCTGGCAGGTAGAACAAATACTAACTGACTTCCTAAAGTCATATGAGTGGGTTTGTTTGTTTGTTTGTTTTTTCTTTTTTTCACAAAAAGTAGTGAGAAACAAGTCTGGGCATGCATGACGCTGTTTGTGCCCGTTCAGTCATGACTTAGCATCTAAGGCAGGGATGTCCAACATATGGCCAGCGGGCCACATCCGGTCCTGATACACTTTTATATGTCAGTTATTAATGACCTGAGCAAATGTGGGAGCTGAATGTTCAGCTCTGCTGATCTCCATGCAAACAGGGGTGGAACCATAAAGCCAATCACATGCAAAGACAGACTGTCATACCATGGTTGGGTACAGGCCGGGTACACAGAGAGACGGAAGCCGATTTAAATACAAGAGTGTCAGGAAAATGTAAAATGAGCAGCGTTCGACTAATAATTGAATATTAGATCAAACAAAGTGAATACAAAGTGTGTTTGAATGGCAGAGATGCAGAAATGTGAGCATGTAACACAGAGCAACAGCATACATGCAAACCCTCCTGAATCTTTTCCAGGAGAATCTCGAATTTCAGTGCCCCTCCTGAAAATCTCCCAGAGCCACCATTCTCCTGAATTTCTGCTGATTTTCCACCCGGACAACAAAAATGAAAACCATATCCCAGAACCAAAACCCAGCAAATTCCAGTTTCCAACAATGGCGGCAGCTATTTAGTTTTAAGATTACTCCTATTACTCTTTCTGGGTCACAAAATAAACTTTTAGCATATTTTCAGGTGAGAATAAACTTCAAATATCTGAGCCGGCAAGAATAGCAAACTCCCGGCACATCGTTTTCAAACCCCTGCGGTCTTTCGCTACTCAGGTTAAACATGATATTTAAGTAACTCGATAACCTAAAAATTTTATTGTTGGACTTTTTCAGTGTTTTATTTGTTCCTGAGTAAATTGGTTTTGCTGAGATTAAAGTTATTAGATTAGATGAGATTAAATAAAAACTTTATTAATCCCTCGGGAGGATTCCTCCAGGGTTGTGACACTGCTGAAAAAAATGTCAAACAGAAAACTGATTAAACAGAAGTGTGAGACGGTCAAGAATTTACGCCAGCGTCCGGTTATATTTAGATAGCAAGGAGCAGACGGCAGAGTTTCACTCCACTGAGAGAGCCCGTGACGTAATTCTGAACGCTAGACCATCACAGTCGCTCACTTACGGCCTACCCGCCTTTCGGAGGACTTGGCCCACTTAGACCACGAAGGCCGGGTCCTTAGGTCGATGCAGCCTCTGAATTTGGACAGTAATAAAAGTGACATTTAACTTACTTTAAATAAATAATTTTAAATAAATAAACACTGTAAAATTCAAGTTTTTTGTATATGTGTATGTAATCCCCCCTTTTGAACGTCTCCCTAATTCTGAGGCTTCAAGGTTGGCAAGTATGAGCAACAGCTCAGTCTGAGTCTAAACGAGTCTCACAGGCTTGCTGTGCGTTTAAAGCTGTAAGAATTACAAATTACAATTATAAGTTATCATTCTTAACTTGTTTGATCCGCTGGTCACCACAGACAAACACAAGCAGACATTTTGGATTTTTACTGTATTATCATAGTTTTAAAGCTTTTCCTGCAGATACAAACCTCCCTTATGAACATTTATACTACACAAAGTCATTCAGCAATAAACAATTGAAGACAGAAAAGTTTGTTTTTCACTTTCTACTATAGAAATTTCAGTTTTTTGTGATGATTGATGAGCTATCAGAACTTTTTCTATCATTTTATTTCTTACAGTTTAAGGAGTCGTGCTGACAGGTTTCTGTTGTTGTCACAGAGCTTTTTCTTCATCATATAGAAAAACACTTAAATATGTGACTCCTTCACAGTGACAGGATGTTTCAGTGGTCTGGCCCAACTAAAGTCATGTGGTCCCCCATGTAAATTCAGGCTGTTTCTCAATCCTGTCTTTAAGTGATGATGTATGAACCCTGCTTCCAGGTCCAAATTACTCTGCGTTTAATAAGGCTGTTGTGTTTTTAACATTTTTTAATGCTTTGTATCTTGTTCTATTTAATCTCAACAAGTCCCTAAAAAAAGTCAGTGATCACTGTCGGCCTCTCTCGGTTTTTATGATCACTGCTCATTTTAAAGCTTGGTTTTTAAAACCTCACAATGTATCTATATGCAGCAGTATATTAATAACTAACCTCATATCATGGATGCATTGTCTCAGTTGTTCTCGTGGACTTGTGATACGTCATCAGTCATCAATTCAAAGTACGCATCAAGCCAAGCCCAAGTATGCTCAAAATTCCCAGATGTGTTCTCGCTCCACTTTATCGAGCAATAAAGTGGAGTCCACAGCTACTGTGAACTTGGTGCAGCTAAATCTAACTCAAAAGTGGCAATGGCAATTTTATTTGTTCCTGAGTAAATCGGTTTGGTGAAGACTAAAGTTAAGCTTGAATTCTTACTTGGAGAGTGGTCACTGTATTTTGAATTACACCCATCATATCCCCTGATGTAAAATGTTCTGTTCTTATTTAAACAGCTGGATCAGAATTACATCTAAGATGACAAATAATTAAATTCAGCAAAAACAGCATGTTAATGCATGGAGATCCTGAAGGCTGCTCCAAAAATGATCCGATTATATTTTAAACATTTCTTCAATTCTCTTCCAAACCCCAGCAGCTGTGTATTGTAAGTTTTAGTGTCTACTAAAATACAAATAAAAGTGTTCTAACATCTCACCTGTTTGTTTTTATTCAGACATACATGTGTACTATTTTATTAATAGAGACATTAGCCTCGTTTCTGTCATGTAGTGGTTGTGCTGAAGCTTATTAGACATTATGAAACTGATGATATGTAAAATTGATTTTTGCCAAAGTGCTTAAGATACTTTTTTAATTATATATTTTTTAATCTACTACATTTGTAATTTCTATTGCAAATATTAAGCACAGTTAAATTAAGAGGGGATGGCAGTGAAAACTCTGGAGCTGTGTTGTCACCATAGAAATTGTAGAGTGATCTGCTGCTTTCTGTGGAATTCTGGACTCCCGTGTGAACTTACAAAGTCCGTACTCGCGAACAGCAGAGGCTGGTGAGCAATGTTCCCTCTAAGCTGCGCACGTGCGCAATTGCGCACTGCTGGCACGGTCTCTGCGCACAGAAAATCTGTGTTGCGCACACAAAAAAAATCTAACCTAAATTGAAATTAAAATGAATACGTCAACAATTCTGTTTTGCAGTGTTAGTCAGTAAGTGACTGGCTGCTCCCGTATGGGATTAGAACGATCCCACGTTATCCCATAGTCCAGCAATTCACATTCGTATACGCAGCCAATCGATGTCGTTGACAGGCTATGACAGCGTCCTTATGTGCCGACACCGGAGCTGATGTGGAGTGAAGCCACGTTAATGACAACGTGGACAACCATTGGAGATGTGAGCAGGACAGACGAAACAATTGATGGAAAAAGTGTGGACTTTATACCAGTTTTTAAATTGTGTTGATAGGCCACGTAAAACCAGAGTTGTGATTTTTAAAAAAGAATGCAATGTTTGGTTTCCTTGCTGAATACTATCGTTGTTTATATTTACTGCGGGAAGAAACGGTAAAAACTGCGTTTTATAAGAAAAAAGCCTCGAAAGCGCTCTCCACCTGTGAGCAAAAACAAACCCCCCCACCCCCTCTCTCTTTCCTATTCGTCCAAAAAAGTACCATGTCGACCAATCAAAAAATGATATGGTAACGTGGCATCTAGTTGTTAAGAAACGGGGGGAAATTTTAGGAGTGACGGCGGTGCTTTGAGATGTGAGAGATTTGAGACGTGTAGCGCAAATCTTGTGTAGTTAGGGTGTAGTGTAGTCAGTAGATTTGTTGTGTGTGTCAGAGCAATGAGGCGACTGCTGAACGTTACAGGTGTTACAGCAGTGCTACATCTCCTGTTGTCAGGCCTGCAGGTATCAGGCTGTTGTTCTCCTTTATCTCATAGTGGACAGAAATTATTTTTTGGAGTGGCACAAATAATTTGTGTGGCATCAGATTTGATGCAGAACAGCTGATTGTTCTGTAAATAGTTTGAAATGTTTATTTAAAAATGCATTGGCTGCATTTAAAAAAAAATAGCTGCAAAAAACTTTGTTGTTTGCCAAACTGAGTTACTTTTTTGAGGAGTAACTATATAATTATTTGCCCAACATTGGTCATTATATACTGTATTTTGCAGACAGAGAGTTACAGGACTCTCTCCCAGACCACAGACGCATAATACAAGTCAGAGCTGTATATATAAAAAAAGAAAAGAAAAAAGAAAAAGAAAGTTGTGTTTTCGAAATTGGAGTTCAAGTCATTTTTACTTCCAATAGCGTTAACATACTACACAGGCCAATGGCTAGATTTTTTTTTTACATTTTCATTGTAAGTGGGCTAAAGCAGTTTAAAAGTAGTCTAACATAAATGTAAATGCTGTAATTTGATTATTTTAATAAACCATGAAACTTGGATGGATTTGATGCTGGCGTGACCACAGTGCACACGTCTGATGTCGCTCACAGTGGTCCAAGGGATCGCTCAGGGAGTTTGTGTGTTCACTCAGACACATGAAAAATTAGAGGGAACATTGCTGGTGGGTGGGGCTGCTGCAGTGACCTCATTCACCCCTTCACTGTTACCTACAAGTTACACATTGAAAGTCTTGGGGGGTTGGGGAAAGGAGTTGATCACTCAAGGGTGCCCCCCTCAATTTTACCAGCGCTCCAATTTTGTTCGCATCATATTTTAGTATAGTTTCTGAATTGAGGAGAATAAAAACATATTTAACATTCGATGTAGCTGCATTGTTGAGTAGAAAGCACAGATTAAATAAAGATGTTTAAATTTAGAATAGAATAGAATAGAATAGAATAGAATAGAATAGAATAGAATAGAATAGAATAATTGCCATTATTGTCACTATACAGTTGTACAATGAGATACAGTTTTAAATTTAATTTTGGAACTTTTTTAATTTAAGAATATCTGAGCAGATGGTGCAAACAGCAAACACCTGCTGCTGAAGACACTGCAGTCCACAGGTTGGAGGAACAGACAGTGACACACAGACAGGTCGGCTGCAGTAACACTTTAATACAGAACACTATCAACAGTAATTCCATCACATGGTCACAGAGTTATCACAGTACAGTCACAGGAACACGGTTACAACATGACAGTAGCTCCTGAGCCAGGCTCCCTGCATCATCTTGAGAAATAAAAGCAAACCATAAAATGATGCTGGAACAGACAGCACTGATGCTTTTGTCTGTCATGTGCCAGTCTCTTTGGATTTCACACTGCTGAGTTTAAAGACATATGAAATGAGCCTCCACCCTTTGCTTCTCCCTGAGCTCAGCTCACATCAGTCGTTAGGCCAGTGTAGCACCTGACTGCATGTTTGAGGCTGAAAGTTTTTTTCCTGTTAGTGATTCCATATTCAGTCACATTCCTGCTGTGTGTGCATGTCTGTCTCTGTAACAGTGACATTTGTGTCCCTGCAGTGCTAATAAATCAGGATGCTTAACCCTTTAAAACCGGTCGGAGCGGGCACGCTCCGTTTTGCATAACTATTTTTAAATCCCGGTAGCACTGCAACCACAGAAGCTAGCACCATAATTTTTTTTGCATATGAAACCGGAGGAGTTGTGCTTACATCTTATGCCATCAGCTTGTCCTAGGTCACAGTTTCCTTCCACATATAGCTTTGCAAAAACGGCATAAAAAGCACTTGCAGCAACAAAAACATGATATTCCAGAAACACGCTTTGCCGATCCGATCAGCTGTTTGTAACACTTCCTACATCCATCAGCGTGGACTATCGCATGTCCGCCATGACCTGCCCGAAACAGGAAGTGACGTCATCAGGGCCTTATGAGCCTATACTGGTGTTTTTAAAAGTTATGTTTGACTTTATGACTTTCTGTGTCATTTCTGTGATGCTTAGGACTCATATTGCACTGCTGGAAATAGTTTATTTTGATGCACATGCTGGGGTTTTTTTTGCAAATTTGCATTATAATATTTATTTTCGTTTTTCCTGCAGTATATAAAAATTGGTGTATTTAAAAAATAAAACTATGAAGACACTCAAAATACATTTCCTGTGGTGGGAAACTATTTTGTGCAACTTTTTTGTATTTACAGTTTTGAGGGATAAGCCTCTTAAATTTCTCTAACTAGAAATATATGTTAAAAAAACAAAAACGATTTTAAATTTTTTTGTAGTTTATTGCACTTTTTTGCAATTTATGTAATTACCATGCACTTAATGCAGACATATTATTAAAATATGTCTGCATTAATGTATATCAACTTGAAATGCTCCCAATAATGGCACTACAGCATGTAAAAATATAATATAAGCTCTGGTGGACTTCTTCTATGGTACGTCTTAAAGGGTTAAGGAGCCGAAGTCAGCGGCAGCAGAAACAGATGGAGCAGCTCAGTCTCACTGTTACTGTCACAATATTCAACTTTAAGGACACTTTCTGCAGACCTGAGGGAAATCCCAGAGATAACACTGTGTCAGGCTGCACACAAGCGAATATGCATGAATAAGGCAGCTTTTTAAAAAGGCTTTTCTACAGTAAAGAACAGACGGTGACTTATCCAGAGGGACATCATCATTAGACCTGCTCAGTCTGCAGGTTTGCTCACAAACAAGTCAACACTTTAGAACTTTCTGGGGTGTTGGTTGATTTTCTTTCTCTCTCCATTAAAAAAAACTGCCGACAGCAATTAAACTTCAGACTAATACATGATGGTAATTATGTCCTCGTGTGTAATTTTCAGACTTGGGAAAATTATGATGCAGTTAGAGAAAAAAAAATAAGAGAAAAACAAGGCTAAAAACATCCATTCGTGCAGGGATTACCGTAGCAACAGAGTCATTTTCTTCTGACAACACTCATGTGTTAAGAATCAGCAGCGACACACAGACAGAAAGTATTAACACTTTAGTTTGAAAATAGATTCTTTGGTTTGTTTTGCATGTGTGTGTGTGTGTTGGTTGTAGAGAGTACCGTTTAAATGACTTACTGAGAACAAACACAATGTTCCTTGGCGAAGCTGCTCAGCAAAAAAGGAGTTGTAAAGCTAACAGGGACGGCTAAGTATTTGAGTGTTTCGTACGGCGCTTGCTGTTTCACGGTTCATCACAGGATAGTTATCGTACAGTCACGACGCTACAAATAGAGACACAAATCAAAGGAAACATAAAGCAGCATTCAAGCTATGTTACAAAGAAATATCAGGCACACTGCAGCTGAGTCAGTGTTAAAGCTGCCTGCTCTGGCTCTGAATCAGCTCTAATGGCACTTTGTTTTAGAGCACAGTCAGTGCTGTGGCCTGTTGGCTCATATTCTACATTCTATGTCGCTGTGATTGTAAAGTGCATATGATACGACTTTCACAGATATTGTGTGTATAGCAAGTGAGGTGTTCAACTCTAAAGCTTTATTTGTCCCCCATGATAGACAGTACCTCCACCCCCTGCAGGAGGCTGTGGAGGCGCTGAGAGCTCCTTTAGCAGTGACTGTTACAGCCACGGAGCAGCTCCTTCATCCCCATAGTAACACTGTGACACAGATTCAAATGTACAATCTGAAGCTCATGGGTGGGTTTGTTTGTTTTTTTTCTTTTTTCAAAAAAAAGTAGTGAGAAACAAATCTGGGCATGCATGACGCTGTTTGTGCCCGTTCAGCCAGGACTTGGCGTCTAATACAGGGCTGTCCAACATACAGCCAGCGGGTCACATCAGGCCCCTAATACACTTTCATATGTCAGTTATTAATGGCCCGAATGTATGTGGGAGCTGAATCTTCAGTCCTGCTGATCTCCGTGCAAACAGGGGTGGGATGATACAGCCAATCACATGCAAAGACAGACTGGGTCATACCACTGTGTCAAAGAATAACAGTAAGTTTAATGGTACCATTTATAGCTATAATTGGGGCGATCGTGGCTCAAGAGCTGGGAGTTTGCCTTGTAATCGGAAGGTTGCCGGTTCGAGCCCCGGCTTGGACAGTCTCGGTCGTTGTGTCCTTGGGCAAGACACTTCACCCGTTGCCTACTGGTGGTGGTCAGAGGGCCCGGTGGCGCCAGTGTCCGGCAGCCTCGCCTCTGTCAGTGCGCCCCAGGGTGGCTGTGGCTACATTGTAGCTTGCCATCACCAGTGTGTGAATGTGTGTGTGAATGGGTGGATGACAGGTTGTGTAAAGCGCTTTGGGGTCCTTAGGGACTAGAAAAGCGCTATACAAATACAGGCCATTTACCATTTACCATTTATAATTGTGGTTCACCATCTAAAGTCAGTGTGCCACCCCTGCTCTAAATCATGAATTACAGGAACTGTTAACGCTAGGGTTGCCAACTCCCTGAAAAATAAATAAGGGACACCTCGTGGCCAGGGCCGGGCAACCCAGTTCACCCTTCCCAGTGTGGTGAATTTTGTAGCTCTTTTTTGTGTGTGAAATTATTTTTTAACCATTTGACTTGAATTTGATTTAAGCAATCTAAAACTAATTATAAAACTAAGCATATAAAAGTAGATATTTCTAAGCATAATTGACAATCAACAATACAAAACCTAACAAAAAACAAAACATAAGCATAAGTGGGCCAGCATTGGTGCATCCATTAAAACATGAAGTCACCATGGTAACAGAGTCCTCTTGACTCAGAAGATACTGAAATATATATATTTTTTAATGGATTTATTTTTGGTTTGTTTGAGACGGTCTGTGTGTTTGTGTGTGTTTGTGAGCGCAGATACAGAGAGTAATGGGTTTGAGAGGATACCGTTTAAATCACTTACTGAGAACAAACAAAGTCTTTTCTTTGAAAGTTTTGAAGCTAAATTCAAACACGGGGACGGATGATATTTATAAGTGCTTTATGAAACCCGTCCTCATCATAGCAATCATATGTTTCCATCATCATGATGGCACGTTGTTTTAGAGCACAGTCAGCACGTGGCCTGTTGGCTCATATTCTAGTGATGTGCGGATCGATCCTGAAATATCGATTCCTCCGATACCAGTCATTTATGTTCTAGAATCGATTCTCACATTAAAATATCAATATTTTAGTAATTTAGGGTATATTTGTAGTTTATCAGTGGAAAGAAACTATAACATTCAGATTGTCTACATTGGAAGCAACTACTTCCTCTTCCGCCTTTCATAGTCATGTGTGAAATACGGCTGTATAAATGTGTCGCAGACCCTTTGCGTGCGCACTCACAACAATGGCTGAGCGTGGAGTCATTTTACATCCACAAACGACGTGGTTTGTGATACATGTGGCAAGACCACTAACCTCGTCAAACACCTCAGAGTAAATCATATCACAGAATATGACGAGGATATGTTGAGGTGAACTGAAGAGGAGGAGAGAGTCAGGTGCTGCTAGGGCGAGACAGACGTCTCTCACAGAGTCCTTCAGTGCTGCAGGCAGGCAAGGTGTTCAAATAGCGCATAACTTCAGTTTTTTTTTTTATTTCTATATATGATGAACTCTGCATTATTAAGTGATAAGAACAAGTAATCTGATGTCTTATAATCACTATGACGCTATAATTTGAGATACAATAAAAGATACAATGAATAAAATAAGCTTTTGTACAAAGTATCGGTATCGGATCAGTATCGTCGATACCACCCTGAATATTACTTGGTATTGGATCGGAAAGGAAATCGCACATCACTATCATGTTCTACATCATTGTGTGTCGCTGTGATTGTCACGTTCATGTGATATGACTTTCACCTGCTGGCAGGTAGAACAAATACTAACTGACTTCCTAAAGTCATATGAGTGGGTTTGTTTGTTTGTTTGTTTTTTCTTTTTTTCACAAAAAGTAGTGAGAAACAAGTCTGGGCATGCATGACGCTGTTTGTGCCCGTTCAGTCATGACTTAGCATCTAAGGCAGGGATGTCCAACATATGGCCAGCGGGCCACATCCGGTCCTGATACACTTTTATATGTCAGTTATTAATGACCTGAGCAAATGTGGGAGCTGAATGTTCAGCTCTGCTGATCTCCATGCAAACAGGGGTGGAACCATAAAGCCAATCACATGCAAAGACAGACTGTCATACCATGGTTGGGTACAGGCCGGGTACACAGAGAGACGGAAGCCGATTTAAATACAAGAGTGTCAGGAAAATGTAAAATGAGCAGCGTTCGACTAATAATTGAATATTAGATCAAACAAAGTGAATACAAAGTGTGTTTGAATGGCAGAGATGCAGAAATGTGAGCATGTAACACAGAGCAACAGCATACATGCAAACCCTCCTGAATCTTTTCCAGGAGAATCTCGAATTTCAGTGCCCCTCCTGAAAATCTCCCAGAGCCACCATTCTCCTGAATTTCTGCTGATTTTCCACCCGGACAACAAAAATGAAAACCATATCCCAGAACCAAAACCCAGCAAATTCCAGTTTCCAACAATGGCGGCAGCTATTTAGTTTTAAGATTACTCCTATTACTCTTTCTGGGTCACAAAATAAACTTTTAGCATATTTTCAGGTGAGAATAAACTTCAAATATCTGAGCCGGCAAGAATAGCAAACTCCCGGCACATCGTTTTCAAACCCCTGCGGTCTTTCGCTACTCAGGTTAAACATGATATTTAAGTAACTCGATAACCTAAAAATTTTATTGTTGGACTTTTTCAGTGTTTTATTTGTTCCTGAGTAAATTGGTTTTGCTGAGATTAAAGTTATTAGATTAGATGAGATTAAATAAAAACTTTATTAATCCCTCGGGAGGATTCCTCCAGGGTTGTGACACTGCTGAAAAAAATGTCAAACAGAAAACTGATTAAACAGAAGTGTGAGACGGTCAAGAATTTACGCCAGCGTCCGGTTATATTTAGATAGCAAGGAGCAGACGGCAGAGTTTCACTCCACTGAGAGAGCCCGTGACGTAATTCTGAACGCTAGACCATCACAGTCGCTCACTTACGGCCTACCCGCCTTTCGGAGGACTTGGCCCACTTAGACCACGAAGGCCGGGTCCTTAGGTCGATGCAGCCTCTGAATTTGGACAGTAATAAAAGTGACATTTAACTTACTTTAAATAAATAATTTTAAATAAATAAACACTGTAAAATTCAAGTTTTTTGTATATGTGTATGTAATCCCCCCTTTTGAACGTCTCCCTAATTCTGAGGCTTCAAGGTTGGCAAGTATGAGCAACAGCTCAGTCTGAGTCTAAACGAGTCTCACAGGCTTGCTGTGCGTTTAAAGCTGTAAGAATTACAAATTACAATTATAAGTTATCATTCTTAACTTGTTTGATCCGCTGGTCACCACAGACAAACACAAGCAGACATTTTGGATTTTTACTGTATTATCATAGTTTTAAAGCTTTTCCTGCAGATACAAACCTCCCTTATGAACATTTATACTACACAAAGTCATTCAGCAATAAACAATTGAAGACAGAAAAGTTTGTTTTTCACTTTCTACTATAGAAATTTCAGTTTTTTGTGATGATTGATGAGCTATCAGAACTTTTTCTATCATTTTATTTCTTACAGTTTAAGGAGTCGTGCTGACAGGTTTCTGTTGTTGTCACAGAGCTTTTTCTTCATCATATAGAAAAACACTTAAATATGTGACTCCTTCACAGTGACAGGATGTTTCAGTGGTCCGGCCCAACTAAAGTCATGTGGTCCCCCATGTAAATTCAGGCTGTTTCTCAATCCTGTCTTTAAGTGATGATGTATGAACCCTGCTTCCAGGTCCAAATTACTCTGCGTTTAATAAGGCTGTTGTGTTTTTAACATTTTTTAATGCTTTGTATCTTGTTCTATTTAATCTCAACAAGTCCCTAAAAAAAGTCAGTGATCACTGTCGGCCTCTCTCGGTTTTTATGATCACTGCTCATTTTAAAGCTTGGTTTTTAAAACCTCACAATGTATCTATATGCAGCAGTATATTAATAACTAACCTCATATCATGGATGCATTGTCTCAGTTGTTCTCGTGGACTTGTGATACGTCATCAGTCATCAATTCAAAGTACGCATCAAGCCAAGCCCAAGTATGCTCAAAATTCCCAGATGTGTTCTCGCTCCACTTTATCGAGCAATAAAGTGGAGTCCACAGCTACTGTGAACTTGGTGCAGCTAAATCTAACTCAAAAGTGGCAATGGCAATTTTATTTGTTCCTGAGTAAATCGGTTTGGTGAAGACTAAAGTTAAGCTTGAATTCTTACTTGGAGAGTGGTCACTGTATTTTGAATTACACCCATCTTATCCCCTGATGTAAAATGTTCTGTTCTTATTTAAACAGCTGGATCAGAATTACATCTAAGATGACAAATAAATAAATTCAGCAAAAACAGCATGTTAATGCATGGAGATCCTGAAGGCTGCTCCAAAAATGATCCGATTATATTTTAAACATTTGTTCAATTCTCTTCCAAACCCCAGCAGCTGTGTATTGTAAGTTTTAGTGTCTACTAAAATACAAATAAAAGTGTTCTAACATCTCACCTGTTTGTTTTTATTCAGACATACATGTGTACTATTTTATTAATAGAGACATTAGCCTCGTTTCTGTCATGTAGTGGTTGTGCTGAAGCTTATTAGACATTATGAAACTGATGATATGTAAAATTGATTTTTGCCAAAGTGCTTAAGATACTTTTTTAATTATATATTTTTTAATCTACTACATTTGTAATTTCTATTGCAAATATTAAGCACAGTTAAATTAAGAGGGGATGGCAGTGAAAACTCTGGAGCTGTGTTGTCACCATAGAAATTGTAGAGTGATCTGCTGCTTTCTGTGGAATTCTGGACTCCCGTGTGAACTTACAAAGTCCGTACTCGCGAACAGCAGAGGCTGGTGAGCAATGTTCCCTCTAAGCTGCGCACGTGCGCAATTGCGCACTGCTGGCACGGTCTCTGCGCACAGAAAATCTGTGTTGCGCACACAAAAAAAATCTAACCTAAATTGAAATTAAAATGAATACGTCAACAATTCTGTTTTGCAGTGTTAGTCAGTAAGTGACTGGCTGCTCCCGTATGGGATTAGAACGATCCCACGTTATCCCATAGTCCAGCGATTCACATTCGTATACGCAGCCAATCGATGTCGTTGACAGGCTATGACAGCGTCCTTATGTGCCGACACCGGAGCTGATGTGGAGTGAAGCCACGTTAATGACAACGTGGACAACCATTGGAGATGTGAGCAGGACAGACGAAACAATTGATGGAAAAAGTGTGGACTTTATACCAGTTTTTAAATTGTGTTGATAGGCCACGTAAAACCAGAGTTGTGATTTTAAAAAAAGAATGCAATGTTTGGTTTCCTTGCTGAATACTATCGTTGTTTATATTTACTGCGGGAAGAAACGGTAAAAACTGCGTTTTATAAGAAAAAAGCCTCGAAAGCGCTCTCCACCTGTGAGCAAAAACAAACCCCCCCACCCCCTCTCTCTTTCCTATTCGTCCAAAAAAGTACCATGTCGACCAATCAAAAAATGATATGGTAACGTGGCATCTAGTTGTTAAGAAACGGGGGGAAATTTTAGGAGTGACGGCGGTGCTTTGAGATGTGAGAGATTTGAGACGTGTAGCGCAAATCTTGTGTAGTTAGTGTGTAGTGTAGTCAGTAGATTTGTTGTGTGTGTCAGAGCAATGAGGCGACTGCTGAACGTTACAGGTGTTACAGCAGTGCTACATCTCCTGTTGTCAGGCCTGCAGGTATCAGGCTGTTGTTCTCCTTTATCTCACAGTGGACAGAAATTATTTTTTGGAGTGGCACAAATAATTTGTGTGGCATCAGATTTGATGCAGAACAGCTGATTGTTCTGTAAATAGTTTGAAATGTTTATTTAAAAGTGCATTGGCTGCATTTAAAAAAAAATAGCTGCAAAAAACTTTGTTGTTTGCCAAACTGAGTTACTTTTTTGAGGAGTAACTATATAATTATTTGCCCAACATTGGTCATTATATACTGTATTTTGCAGACAGAGAGTTACAGGACTCTCTCCCAGACCACAGACGCATAATACAAGTCAGAGCTGTATATATAAAAAAAGAAAAGAAAAAAGAAAAAGAAAGTTGTGTTTTCGAAATTGGAGTTCAAGTCATTTTTACTTCCAATAGCGTTAACATACTACACAGGCCAATGGCTAGATTTTTTTTTTACATTTTCATTGTAAGTGGGCTAAAGCAGTTTAAAAGTAGTCTAACATAAATGTAAATGCTGTAATTTGATTATTTTAATAAACCATGAAACTTGGATGGATTTGATGCTGGCGTGACCACAGTGCACACGTCTGATGTTGTTCACAGTGGTCCAAGGGATCGCTCAGGGAGTTTGTGTGTTCACTCAGACACATGAAAAATTAGAGGGAACATTGCTGGTGGGTGGGGCTGCTGCAGTGACCTCATTCACCCCTTCACTGTTACCTACAAGTTACACATTGAAAGTCTTGGGGGGTTGGGGAAAGGAGTTGATCACTCAAGGGTGCCCCCCTCAATTTTACCAGCGCTCCAATTTTGTTCGCATCATATTTTAGTATAGTTTCTGAATTGAGGAGAATAAAAACATATTTAACATTCGATGTAGCTGCATTGTTGAGTAGAAAGCACAGATTAAATAAAGATGTTTAAATTTAGAATAGAATAGAATAATTGCCATTATTGTCACTATACAGTTGTACAATGAGATACAGTTTTAAATTTAATTTTGGAACTTTTTTAATTTAAGAATATCTGAGCAGATGGTGCAAACAGCAAACACCTGCTGCTGAAGACACTGCAGTCCACAGGTTGGAGGAACAGACAGTGACACACAGACAGGTCGGCTGCAGTAACACTTTAATACAGAACACTATCAACAGTAATTCCATCACATGGTCACAGAGTTATCACAGTACAGTCACAGGAACACGGTTACAACATGACAGTAGCTCCTGAGCCAGGCTCCCTGCATCATCTTGAGAAATAAAAGCAAACCATAAAATGATGCTGGAACAGACAGCACTGATGCTTTTGTCTGTCATGTGCCAGTCTCTTTGGATTTCACACTGCTGAGTTTAAAGACATATGAAATGAGCCTCCACCCTTTGCTTCTCCCTGAGCTCAGCTCACATCAGTCGTTAGGCCAGTGTAGCACCTGACTGCATGTTTGAGGCTGAAAGTTTTTTTCCTGTTAGTGATTCCATATTCAGTCACATTCCTGCTGTGTGTGCATGTCTGTCTCTGTAACAGTGACATTTGTGTCCCTGCAGTGCTGATAAATCAGGATGCTTAACCCTTTAAAACCGGTCGGAGCGGGCACGCTCCGTTTTGCATAACTATTTTTAAATCCCGGTAGCACTGCAACCACAGAAGCTAGCGCCATAATTTTTTTTGCATATGAAACCGGAGAAGTTGTGCTTACATCTTATGCCATCAGCTTGTCCTAGGTCACAGTTTCCTTCCACATATAGCTTTGCAAAAACGGCATAAAAAGCACTTGCAGCAACAAAAACATGATATTCCAGAAACACGCTTTGCCGATCCGATCAGCTGTTTGTAACACTTCCTACATCCATCAGCGTGGACTATCGCATGTCCGCCATGACCTGCCCGAAACAGGAAGTGACGTCATCAGGGCCTTATGAGCCTATACTGGTGTTTTTAAAAGTTATGTTTGACTTTATGACTTTCTGTGTCATTTCTGTGATGCTTAGGACTCATATTGCACTGCTGGAAATAGTTTATTTTGATGCACATGCTGGGGTTTTTTTTGCAAATTTGCATTATAATATTTATTTTCGTTTTTCCTGCAGTATATAAAAATTGGTGTATTTAAAAAATAAAACTATGAAGACACTCAAAATACATTTCCTGTGGTGGGAAACTATTTTGTGCAACTTTTTTGTATTTACAGTTTTGAGGGATAAGCCTCTTAAATTTCTCTAACTAGAAATATATGTTAAAAAAACAAAAACGATTTTAAATTTTTTTGTAGTTTATTGCACTTTTTTGCAATTTATGTAATTACCATGCACTTAATGAAGACATATTATTAAAATATGTCTGCATTAATGTATATCAACTTGAAATGCTCCCAATAATGGCACTACAGCATGTAAAAATATAATATAAGCTCTGGTGGACTTCTTCTATGGTACGTCTTAAAGGGTTAAGGAGCCGAAGTCAGCGGCAGCAGAAACAGATGGAGCAGCTCAGTCTCACTGTTACTGTCACAATATTCAACTTTAAGGACACTTTCTGCAGACCTGAGGGAAATCCCAGAGATAACACTGTGTCAGGCTGCATACAAGCGAATATGCATGAATAAGGCAGCTTTTTAAAAAGGCTTTTCTACAGTAAAGAACAGACGGTGACTTATCCAGAGGGACATCATCATTAGACCTGCTCAGTCTGCAGGTTTGCTCACAAACAAGTCAACACTTTAGAACTTTCTGGGGTGTTGGTTGATTTTCTTTCTCTCTCCATTAAAAAAAACTGCTGACAGCAATTAAACTTCAGACTAATACATGATGGTAATTATGTCCTCGTGTGTAATTTTCAGACTTGGGAAAATTATGATGCAGTTAGAGAAAAAAAAATAAGAGAAAAACAAGGCTAAAAACATCCATTCGTGCAGGGATTACCGTAGCAACAGAGTCATTTTCTTCTGACAACACTCATGTGTTAAGAATCAGCAGCGACACACAGACAGAAAGTATTAACACTTTAGTTTGAAAATAGATTCTTTGGTTTGTTTTGCATGTGTGTGTGTGTGTTGGTTGTAGAGAGTACCGTTTAAATGACTTACTGAGAACAAACACAATGTTCCTTGGCGAAGCTGCTCAGCAAAAAAGGAGTTGTAAAGCTAACAGGGACGGCTAAGTATTTGAGTGTTTTGTACGGCGCTTGCTGTTTCACGGTTCATCACAGGATAGTTATCGTACAGTCACGACGCTACAAATAGAGACACAAAGCAAAGGAAACATAAAGCAGCATTCAAGCTATGTTACAAAGAAATATCAGGCACACTGCAGCTGAGTCAGTGTTAAAGCTGCCTGCTCTGGCTCTGAATCAGCTCTAATGGCACTTTGTTTTAGAGCACAGTCAGTGCTGTGGCCTGTTGGCTCATATTCTACATTCTATGTCGCTGTGATTGTAAAGTGCATATGATACGACTTTCACAGATATTGTGTGTATAGCAAGCGAGGTGTTCAACTCTAAAGCTTTATTTGTCCCCCATGATAGACAGTACCTCCACCCCCTGCAGGAGGCTGTGGAGGCGCTGAGAGCTCCTTTAGCAGTGACTGTTACAGCCACGGAGCAGCTCCTTCATCCCCATAGTAACACTGTGACACAGATTCAAATGTACAATCTGAAGCTCATGGGTGGGTTTGTTTGTTTTTTTTCTTTTTTCAAAAAAAAGTAGTGAGAAACAAATCTGGGCATGCATGACGCTGTTTGTGCCCGTTCAGCCATGACTTGGCGTCTAATACAGGGCTGTCCAACATACAGCCAGCGGGTCACATCAGGCCCCTAATACACTTTCATATGTCAGTTATTAATGGCCCGAATGTATGTGGGAGCTGAATCTTCAGTCCTGTTGATCTCCATGCAAACAGGGGTGGGATGATACAGCCAATCACATGCAAAGACAGACTGGGTCATACCACTGTGTCAAAGAATAACAGTAAGTTTAATGGTACCATTTATAGCTATAATTGTGGTTCACCATCTAAAGTCAGTGTGCCACCCCTGCTCTAAATCATGAATTACAGGAACTGTTAACGCTAGGGTTGCCAACTCCCTGAAAAATAAATAAGGGACACCTCGTGGCCAGGGCCGGGCAACCCAGTTCACCCTTCCCAGTGTGGTGAATTTTGTAGCTCTTTTTTTGTGTGTGAAATTATTTTTTAACCATTTGACTTGAATTTGATTTAAGCAGATGCATATTCTTTGTGATATGACCATATGGGAAACAAATGATCATTTAGCCATTTATTTTTAGCTCAAAATGACAACATTAACACAGTAAAACAGGTCTCTTTCTTAAACAGAAGCCTGTCATGCTTAACTTTTGAGAATATAAGTAAATCTTTCTTTAGAAGAACTCTGTCCTGCTTAACTTAAAATTATATAAATTAATAGAAAACAATAGAACGAAAAATACTCTTGTAACTGTGCACATATAGTGCATTTAGTACAGTTGGCTTCAGTTGAGGTATTATTTCAGCTTTTCTAATGCTAATCAGCTGCTCCTGTTTGTAAACCCACTTGTTCCCATGATTACGCATCATAACTCATCATCATTATTCATCTATGTATTACTTTTATGTATTAGTCATGTATTTGTTGTAATCATCTATCCTTGCTGTTGTTTATTACACAAAATAAATTATATTATCACACTTCTGGCCACATAGCGCTGATATTCACTGCACATGCCCATATTAACCTTAACCAGAGGGTTTAAAAAAACACAAACCAGTGTTTACATACCATATCTGCTTCTGCCGTGGCCTGGTGGACAAAAACTTGGTTAAGGGTTCCCCGAGCTGTCACGCCCCTCATGTTCTTCATGTGCCCCCACCACTAGAAGCATGCCTATGGAAAAAGTGCGCCGGCACAAAGTGCAGTGCGCTTTAAAGGTGTTATCGTGCATTTTCCCAGCCAGGTGTTTTCCTTTTCCCATTCCTCCCTGTACTTTTGCAGCCTTTTATTTTTCTTTCTCTGAGGGGAACAAACATTGCTGCTCTAATGCTGGGCTCACACTGTGCGATTTTTGGCCCATTTTGAGACGATTTTTGAGTCGTGCGACCGATTTGGTGATCGGCCCGATTTTGGCCTTCATCGTGCATCGTGTAGTACACGTGGGGTAACGAGAAGCGATTAACACCTCACGACCAGCTCCCGATCATCAATCGCTCGTGAGGGTGTCAACACAGCCGCTCACACTGCTCACGCGCAAACACGTAAACGTCGTGTGCTTGTTGTTGTGGTCATCTGTTGTCTTCCGGTATTTTCTCCGTAAGCGACCTTTCCTCGACCAATGAGATGAGCGGTAATCTGAATTGTCATACTCGAATTGTCATAAGTGTGCTGTCAGCTCATTGGTCACAAAGCAGGAGAGGGGCTGGGAATTATGTTTTCAAACAAAGCGTTAATTCCATAAACATTTATAGACTACTTTTGATTCTCACTGTATTACGGGACAAAGTGCGTCCCTTATTAGCTCAATACGGGACGTGTACTTTTGTTTCTAAATACGGGACGATTCCGTTTTTTAAGGGACGGTTGGCAACCCTAGTTAACGCTCTAGCATAGCATCAGTATATAGCATAGCAAGCATGTCCAGTCAATTGTGACATGCGCAAGCAGTGCCTTCATTAGCAGCTAACGTTAGCCATGCTACCTGCCTGTTACTGACAGTGTTCATGTGCAACACCCTGATAGTTGATGTTGATGCTCCACAAACAGTGATTTGATTGGCTAACGTTGGTTTGTACTGTTAGTGGAATAAATTCAGTCTGTTCGTGAACGTGTGGAGAGTCTTTTGACAACAGCGTCTTTTAGTTTTGGTCATAGTCGATGAGAAACAGTTTCACTGTTTGCTAAAAGAGGTGGACCGTTTGGTGGGAGCAGATCGAACATGTGCTTTAAACTTACTGCACTTCTGATTGGATCTTGTTCACTGACAGAGGTGTTTAGTTATCGTCTTGTTTTCATCATGAACATCAGTGAAACTAATGTGACTCCTGCCTGTGAGTCCAAACATGCTAAACAAGTACCTCCTTTAAAGCAATAGCCATGAAAACTGTAGATTATAAGAGGAAAACTGCAGTGAAATCAAAATCTGTGATTATCTTTAAAAACAAACCACAAAAAGAATACATACATATGAGTTTCCACCCTTTACATGTAATCTCAGCATTATCACTCATTGTAACAGCTGTTATATGAAAAAAACCAAAGAAATGAAAAAAAAAGTTTTCTGTTTAAACTCAGAGGCAGGACTTTCAGGTCAGAGGTCGGTGTTAACAGAATCATCAAGATTAAACACAGGAACAGAAATATGAGAGAAGACCCAAAGTCAAAAGCAGATCACATGTAGGTGGAGCAAACCGCCTTTTGCCAGCATTCAGTGGTGGAGCTGCAGGTGAGAAACAGAAGACAGGTGTGAGACATGATCTACTTCCTGCTTTCTACAAAGTCTCATCAACAATATCTGCATAAAAGGACACGTTCCCCTCCCATAGCAACAACCCGACACCTTCTCTATGATCCATCCCGCCTGTTCCAGCTGCTGCTCTGGGCACATTTTCATGGCACATTTTGGACCCCTCAGTGTCTGAGATTGTGTGAACGTTACAACATACGTGAGCATTGCTGCTGACCATGTCCATCATATTTTGGTCACAGTGCACCATCTTCCAGCAGGACAAAACACTGTGATACTAATTGGTGAACAGGACAGTGACTCAGTTCTCGGTCCAGTGGAGAAATCTTGGGATGGAACAGGAGAGTCACATCGTGGATGTGCAGGAACTGTGCAACGCTTTCATGTTAACATGGAGCAAAATGTTAGAGGAAGGTTTCCAGCTCCATGTTGCATTTATGCCTTGAAGGATTAAGGCAGTTCTGAAGGTAAAAGGGGGCCAACCCAGTGCTAACAAGGTATACCTAACAACATGAGCAGTGAGTTTAGATTGATGAAAACAACTTCATCATGTTTATTGTAAGTCATGATTAAACTAATTGTGCTATAACTCCTAGAACCTCGGCCTCATGTGTGCAGACGTTTTATGAAAGGGGCTCAAAGGCTGATCTTCACAAGGGGCTGTAACTGAAGGAACAACGCTTCAGGTGTCCTGCAGTGTACCCCCACCCACTTAAGCAAACAATTTAGGTGACAGTGGGAAGGTAAAACTCCCTTTTAACAGGAAGAAATCCTCCAGCAGAACCAGTCGCAGAGAGGAGCAGCCATCTGAGACACCAGCTGAGGGGAGCTGACGTGGACTTGAGAAAAGACACGCTGTGGAAGAGAGCCAGAGATTAATAATTACTAATGATTCAGTGTAGAGAGGTGTCTAAACACATAGTGAGGTAAGAAGAAACACTCAGTACATCATGGGAATCCCCCAGCAGCCTAGACTGCAGCGTAACCAAGGCAACTGTAGTTGTGATTTGAGGCACACAGAGAACAGATTGTTGACGACTCTACAAACTTACCCACTGGAACAATCATCAGCTGGATGGTGTTGATGATATCAGTATTCTCAATGTGAGTCTTCCATTGGTATCTTTCTTTGTCGACGGCCAGACACTCATATGTTCCATTCTCAGCCTGCGTCACATCCTGCAGAGCCAAGGACAAATTCCCACTGTCCATCCATCCATCCATCAGATGCAAGCGGCTAGTTGAAGATGGATACTTGTTGGCTCGATGAGACATCTTGCTCTGGTACAAAAGTACTTTTTCTCGCTTTAGGTCAGTTCTCCTCCACACTACAGCCGCAGTGGGATAATCTTTATGGACCTGACACGGCAGAATGACATCCTGTCCACACTCAGCTCTGATAATTGTCAGGGCTGAAGGAGAGAAGAGACAACACAGGACAGAATCAATCTTTTCTAAGTACATTTCAAGGCAAACGCTAACTCTCTCTCTCTCTCACACACACACACACACACACACACACACACACACACACACACCCATGCATGCACACACACACACACACTTCCTGTAACAAACCCAGGAAGATAAGAATTGTGTCACCAACTCATCACTTGCATGATCCTGAATCTGAAAATAGAATTACTGTGATTCTAAAAACAGGCCTTACTGAGAGCTGTGTGTGTGTGTGTGTGTGTGTGTGTGTGTGTGTGTGTGTGTGTGTGTGTGTGTGTGTGTGTGTGAGAGAGAGAGAGAGAGAGAGAGAGAGAGAGAGAGAGATTTCACTGTATTTCTACGTTTTTTCACTTAGAAAAAACGGTGAACCTGGCTGAAGACTTGAAAACTATTTCTCTTTGGAAAAGCGAGCGAAATCCCTCACCTCGGGAAACCCAGGTGCAACACTTTGAAGCACATTGGTTCCGTTTAGGTGGCCCCACTTTACATTTTCAGCATAAAGTAAAAAAAAAAACCACACATTTGTTTTCACTACAGGTGCAATTACTTACTGTGGTACGTTTTCTTAATACCGAAATATTATGTCTGCAGTGTTTTTAATTACAATCAGTGACGTGATGATAATGTAATGCTCACTGTATAAAGCATCAATACGCCTCTCTCACTCCTCTGGCATCCACCCTCTCTCCCCACATATGTTTGAAGCTCGCTCTATCACAGCCAGTCTCTGGCCCATCTCGAAGCTTGTGCAGCAATAATCTGCCAATAGCGAGCCTGCTGAGGTGGGGAGAGAGCGAGCACAAGCACATACTATACAGCGTGCGAAGCTCGTGTTTATATGTAATATGTGAGCGGCAGGAAGCAGCTCGCTCTGCTCATTGCAGAAGGACGGCAGGATGGCGAGAGGACGGCGGGGTCTCGTGGCCCCTCAGAACACGTTTCTAGAGAACATCGTCCGCCGGTCCAACGGTAAGATATGATCCGGTTCTGATCTGTTCTGCACCTGGCTTCAAATGGTGATAATATATTTCTTATATATAATGTTTTGTGATTTTGTTGCTCATTTCGCCTTCAGGCATAGCCACATAAACACACACGGGCAATTGCTAAAAACCTAAGTAGTACTGAAACCACAAGTAATTATGGTTTAAATTTATTATGGTAGCTCTTTACTTTCAGTGATGGCTATTCCTCTCTCTCTCTCTCTCTCTCTCTCTCTCTCTCTCTCTCGCTCTCCCTCACTTTCCCCACACACACACACACACACACACACACACACATATATATATATATATATATATATATATATATATATATATATATATATATATATATTCACACGTTGTAACAGTTACAAAAGGCACATAGGCTCCTTAATAACAAGTAGGGGTAAGGCAAATCAATTTCATAGAGCAAAGTTTATTAGATAAACAACTACCAATTTAGAGCTGCAGAGAATAAAAACAAACTAAATAGCAGGGCTGACAGTACCAAACCGTTAAGACACTTTATTAATAAACATTACTTTAAAGGACCAGGTTCACTGCCATGATGCTGCCCTTGGTTAAAATAGCAGCTCAAGAAAATAGTTAACTAAAATGGTGGAGACTAGCCACTTGAAGGCAACCTACAGGGAGGAGGGACCAAGGGTGCCACCAATCACTCACCCGTGCAATCTTTCTGAAATCCTCACTGCCACTCTCACTGCAACTTAAATGGCCCGTTATACTTGTTTCCCGGTATGTACACTCCAATCCACAAAAGGGAATTCCACCACACGTGCCTAGCCCCCCTCCCCCTGCAAGCAGCTGTGTCTTCACTAAAGAAAATTAAAATAAACATGCATATCAAGCAATACAGAACACAAAATTCAGGAAATATTATATGCAGGAATACAAACACACACACACACCGTTTAAAATACAATTATTAGCAGTACAACTAAAAGCATGATTAAAATATAACAAACTGTTAACACTAAAGCACTATAGAACAAGGAACCAATCGATGCCAGTCAAACACAACAGCAACAAAGCAACAAAGGGTACAAGACAGCAGCGGTGTGTAGGCCTGTAACAGGAGAAAGAAACCAGTTATCCAGGGTCCACCCTACTTCTAAAAACAAAGAAAAGTACAAATGAAGTCACTTAAAAACAGCAAAAGTACGTAAGTGCAAATTGCATCAATAAATAATATGTACACTATAAAACTAAGAAAATTTTCTAATTGTTACTCACTGCTCTCTGTGGGCGTATTTGCTTTAACTAAAGCCACACTAATCGGGGGGAATAATTATTTTACTAAATCACAGCCTGTATAGTAACATTCTACATTTACCTTTGCTGTAAGCTAACATTACCATCACACCTCACTGAATTGAATAAAATTACTCAGCTGCCTTAATTCAAACTGACAGTACTCTACATTTATAATAATAATAATAATCAGTTTGTGGTTCCAAGTTTCACAAGAAACAATTTTCTTGAATGTTTTGCAAAGTACTGGTTGTTAAAGTAAATCCCTTTTTTGCTGCTAGTGCTCTCTCAGAAATGCCCAGACTTGTCCCATTGTTGCTTATACTAGGAAATGTGAATGTGCTGCATTGGTATCGAAAAGATACTTGCAAAATGGATGGATGGATGGATGGATTTTTTTTTTCCATATCACCAGGCACTAATTTAAATGCTAGGAAGTTCCTCTAGACATGCTTTGAATTACACCAGCCATTATTCAGTAAAAGGGGGTAACTGCATCTCTAATTATATATTAACAAAAGACATTCATGAAGACTCAAGAAGGAATGCAGCACACTAAATCCAGTGCCAAGACCATGACCGTGCTGGAAAAGATAAGCAACTTTAATGACTTGAGTTTTCATTCATTATATTTATATGATGTCAATTTACAACAGTCACTTCAAGGCACTTTTATATTGTAAAGACCCTAAGACAATAATAGAAGAAAAATAGAGTACTTAGAGGAAGATGTCCGTGAAGGTTATCAGTCATCCAGGTCATCGTAGTCAAAGGAGCTTGGAAAGAAAAGCGTCTGGACTTTTTTAAGTTGCTTGAAGACGTTTCACCTCTCATCCGAGAAGCTTCTTCAGTTCTATGGTCAAATGGTGGAGAGTCCCAGATTTAAGATCTGTGGAAGTAACCCACCATGAGGGACAATTGACCCAATAATGATCCTCTACCTAATCACATGAGCCAAGGTGTGAAAATGGGTGTAGGTCACAATCAGCCAAGGTTTCGGGTGAGCTCATTGTGAAACCTAGCCCCACCCTATCATGTGATTTCCTGAGGTCAGATGGCCCAGGATGTGAGTGGGCGTTAAGGCGTCTGGGAAGGGATCTCAAAACTGGATTATAGATAGCAGACAATTAGTGTCGTAAACCACCGCCTGAGAGCAATGAGAGGCGAAACGTCTTCAAGCAACTTAAAGAAGTCCAGACGCTTTTCTTTCCAAGCTCCTTAGAGTACTTAGAGGAAGTAACAAGCAAGACAGTATTTTCCCCATAGTAGCTTCTTTTCATTGCCTTCGTGTTAAATCCAGAATCAAATTTCAACGTCCTTCTCCTTATGTAAGGTCTTGAATAATCAGGCCCCATTTTACCATCCATATTTTATCTGTGAAAAGTGCTTTATAAATAAATGTTACTTACTTAATTACTTTCTTAGCCTCTGGTTCCTGAGGTAAAAGTAGAATGTGGGGCAGAAAAAAAAGAGTTTTTCTTTTCTGCCGTCGCCTTATTTCCTCATAGAACATCTGATTGTTGGGGGTGGGATGGGAATCAAGAACCAGTTCCCAGGAGTTCAATTCCTTTGAACTGTTAGTCTGTGTGCCTGCTCATTGATTCCACTTGCACTTGTACTACAATCAGCTGATTTTGGCACATTCTTAAAGGTGGATATAGACATTACTTTTATTTTTAATTCACAAAAGGACAAAAATACAAGAGTAAGTGGAACCTCCATCCAGGACAAACACATTTTGCTGCCAACACAAATTCGGCTCTTTGCAAGTACCTGCACAGACAACATGCTAACACTAAGCTAGCTAAAAACCTAGATTGATGTTAAAGCTGAGTGAATCCCATCCCTGGTCCAGCAACTAGACCCTGAACTTCAACAGGTAACAAACAAATCAGTAAGAGAATCAATAAGTAATATCACTTATCCATATCAATAATAATGGTATTGGAATTGATAAATTCTTATTAATTCCCATCCACTATTAGAGGTTTCCCCTCTGTTATTGGAGGGTCCCAACCTTACAATAAAACGCACGTGGAGGACACTGTTGTGATTTGGCACTTTATAAATTAACCTGAATTGAACTGAATTGAAAAATGACTGTCTTTTAATAGCACAGGTATTAAGTGTAGGCCAGTTGGTTATTAAATAAAAAGAATCATCATAATTAGTTTAACACTGATTTTACAGGTGTAAAAGTGAGGCAATTATTTATTAGTTTAATTTACCACTTAATTGATTAGCAATAATTACTTACGTAATAGTTAGCTTAACTTAGCTTCTCTATTGGGTTTGGTGCTATTGAACAACCAAAATATTTTATCAGAATAATGTGGACTCTGGAAGGCTGCAATGGGCATTTTTTAAACTAGTTGTTGTAGCCCTCGTGAAATGTGGAGAAATATTGTGTATGCTGGATTCATATAATTTTTCAGTCATGTGATGTTGCGAAGTAGGGCAGATTATCACTTATTGGTTTCTGTGGTCAGATACCAATTTTGTGCTGGGAAACGCTCAGATCGTGGAGTGGCCTATCGTCTATAGCAATGATGGCTTCTGTAAACTCTCTGGCTACCATCGTGCTGAGGTCATGCAAAAGAGCAGCACCTGCAGGTACCACAACACACATGGATACCACCGCATGGATTATTGAGGGCTGATTGTCTCAAGTAAATGTGTACTGTATCAATGCAAATACTTGGTTTTCCTCTGCAGCTTCATGTATGGAGAGCTGACAGACAAGGAAATGAGTGAGAAGGTTCGACAGACCTTTGAGAACTACGAGATGAACTCTTTTGAGATTCTGATGTACAAGAAAAACCGTGAGTATTTAATAGTACTGGATATGACCGTGTAAGCTGCATCCAAAAATGTTTGTATGAACTGCTTCCTCAAAAACCCAGATACCTAAGGATCTCAAGAAATCTAGAAATTGTATATATGCTAATCTGGGACACACCATGCTAAAAGCTCAAAGCCTTTTAATTACCTAGCCAGGGGTCAGCAACCTTTAACACCCAAAGAGCCATTTGGACCTGGTTTCCACGCAAAAGAAAACACTGGGAGCCGCAAATACTTTTTGACATCTAAAATGAAGATAACAATATATATTGTTTTTTTTACCTTTATGCTTTGTGTGAACAACTAAAGTAAGTAAAGTTTATTTATTAAGCGCTTTTCACAGACAGGCAGTCACAAAGCGCTGTACACAAATATTAAAATAAACAATACAATCAATAGACATTATACACAATGTAAAAGATCAAATGTAAATAATGTAAAGAATATAAAATACGTAGATCAACAAAAGGCTTGTTTGAACAGAATATTTTTTAACTGCTTTTTAAAAGAATCCACAGAGCAACTAAGTTGTGTTGCTTATGAAATCCATGAAGTGCTACAGAGAAAATGACATTTTATTCATGTAAATAACACATTTTGAACTCTTAAAGAAATATAACAAAAGGAAAGACACCCAGCTGAACTAAAATGATCCAGCAAACAAAAGCTGTTGTGAGCCGCCACCCTTATATCGCCTTTGGGCTTTTGGAGCCTTGACCTGACTTTTAAAAAATAATTTGAAAAAAAAGCACTATGCTGCAAAAAAAAATTTGATATTTGCAAAATTCTGCCTAAATATGTATTTTACCTGGTTAATGTGTGTGGCGGGGCGTGGTCTGCAGCGCCGCTGCAGGGGAGGCAGACGCACCTGAGCGGGACCCGCAATCACGCCTCGCTGCCTTAAAGTCTGTACCCTCTCTGCTGTTGAAAAGCTACAGCTGGCTGTATGCGTCAGCAACCGTGTGTGAAAAGTGGTCAATAAAGAGATGCTGAAAAGCATGATCATGCAAACATCGTCAGGTCTGCCGTGATATGTTTACAATAAGACTTATGGTCCCGAACCTCTGCGCACAGCGTCTGCAAATCGGGGCTTTCATCTTTACGCAGGACTGTAAGCTGTCGTCTGTGAGGCGTGAGCGGTGTTTGTTTTTAACGTAGTTCACGGTGGAGAACAGCTGCCGACATAATGTGGATCCGAAGATCCACGATTGGCCTACCTGGGGTTGAAAGTCTCGATAAACGCACAGCGTTTCGGCGGGTACACCGGCTTCCGCGAGTGTGACGCTTATTTTGAGCGATGAAAAAATAATAAGATATAATTTTATTTTTATATTTCAAAATCACAATAATCTTCCAATTTAGAACTACAAGTTAAAAAAAGAACTAAACACAAATAAAATACACTTCAGCTAAATACTTCTAATTTATTTTCCCAAACCACCCGGAGCCGCAAAATAAAGACTAAAGAGCCGCGGGTTGCTGACCCCTGACCTAGCCTATTACATTTGCAAACAACTTTTGCCAGTAAAAAAAAAAAATGTATTTGATAAAGAATTCAGAAGGTGAAGGTTCCTTTATTTTTTATTTCTGTGTTTTTATATATTTTTATAAGCATAACACCACCTAAAGCAAACTTCACACATCATACAAAATAACTTAGTATTTAACAAGACTTTGGTTTTAAAATGGTATTGATTCTTCTAAGTTGTAAGATTATACTAAACAACTTTCCTTTTTGATAAAATTTATGGTTGGATCAGGTGACCCAGAACACTTGTTTAGGTATGCTGCAATAGGTCAAGGCTGCTGGAGGCTGCATATCAACAAAAAAACTGGGCTTTCTTGGCTCCCATGTTATCTTTTTCTCTGTTGGTGACAAGTTGTATAGTTAGGGGTTGTTTTGTGTAAAGGATCAGTGAAAAAAATATTGTTCTTTTTTTTCTGCCTGGATAGAAAGTTATCGGTGAAATTTAAATCTCTCTATTTGGGAGCAAATAACATAATTAGAATAGAAGATATCAAGCTAATGCCACTGAGCTATGTATAGCTGCAGATCGCATACGTTTACTTTTCAAATTCAAAGCTTGAAATTGGTCTTTCCATGGGATGCAGCATTTAACATTCCATTTTTAGGCACTTGCCATTATTGAATATTTCTTTGTTGTAACAGTGCTTCTTGGCAGTAGATTTTATACCATTGGAAAACACATTTCCTCTAAATGGTGTAACATTTATAAGGAAATTTAATTGGTTTGTTGAGCAGCAGAGTTGAGTATGTGGGTTGTATCAATGAAAACCTTGGCATATCATCTCTGCCAATGCCAAACAGGTTATTTTCCAATTGACTCCTTTTTGGTGGTTGGATGATTAGTCTAAAGAAACAAGACATATTAAGAGTTTAACAGTTTATTCATCCTCACTCATGCTCAGTGGCGGTCCTAGCCTGTTTGGCGCCCTGGGCGAGCACTAACCTCTGCCCCCCCCCCCCCCCCCCCCACACACACACACACACACACACACACACACACACACAAAACATGTTAAGGATTGTACCATTGTACCGAATTGGTGAATTGTACTGGATTGCACACACACACACACACACACACACACACACATATGAAGAGAGAGAGAGTATGCATAGTAGCATAATATGCAAATGATTACCAAACAGCCATCATAATTTGTCATACAATGAGAACAGGACAAATCAACAACTGACACTGACTAATTAATATTAAAATCTGTAACATAATGTATTGTTTGGAGTTTAGTCTGTTACTGTTACTATTTTTACCATTTCTTCTTGGAACAACTGTAACCCATATAGTGTCCTTAGGGATTAATAAAGATTCTGATTGTTTCAGGATACATGACATAATCCAATGACACATCTGCTTACCTGTATATTTTGCTCGTTTCTCCTCCTCTTCTTTTCTCTTTTTTCTAAACTGAGGACCTGATGGCTTTGAACTTTTCTTGTCCATCTCCCATTGGTTTTAATTTTGCACTCCAGTATGAACACCCATCCCCCAACCTGAGGATCACCACAACATAACCTTCACCTTAGTTCACAGATTCACTTTGTCTAGGGTTTATTTCTGGGATTCCAGGATTCAAATCATGAATACATAATGGATTTGGATTTACAACATTATGAATGAAATGTGCTCTATTTGGAAGCAGCAGGGCCCCGTCCCCTTTTGACGGGTTGTGTGTGAGACTTTAAATCATCAAACTATAAATTATAAATTGTTATTGATCCCTTTACCCCGAGTCCTAAAGTGTGTATTTATTTTCTTACTCTTCTTCTTCTTATTGTTTGTTTACTTGCACTGCTGTAACAGGAGCCTCGTCATCTCGTCTCTCTATATACTGGACTGTATGTAGCGGAGATGACAATAAAGTTTACTTTGACTTCAGCAGCGAGCAGGCGCACCGAGGGCTCTCGCGCTCACTTTTCGCTTATAGAATTTCGAAAAAACATCGGTACAAAACTCTTGTAGTAAAATGACAATTGGAGAATTTCTATGTGGATGATGAGTAAATTTAAACTAGTGATTAGCTAATAATATGAAAATCTGCAGTATTAGTATTTGATAATGAAAAGAAATTTCTATTCTACTTATCCACTGAAAAATTCACTTGTCCCTAACAGGTAAACAAGCTTCAGTATTAAGCCCTGTAGTGTTCTGTTAGTATTATTGTAACCTAACAGCAATTTGGAGTCTTCCACTGGACTGTAAGTTAGGGCAGGCTGGGGAGCAGTTAAATAATGTAGTGATATCCAGATGCTGTAACAAATTATATTGTATAGACAAAAAGGATTAGCAGACCTTTGTATGCATATGACGTGGTAGTAAATACATTACATTGCAAGTGACTAGCAGGTGTATATACAGCTTTAGGCATAAAGTTGTTGATTTACCGATATAGCAGTGGGTTACGGTGCATGTGATCACTCACTGAACTTCAGAGAGTGTGAACAAAAAACATTTAGGTTGTAGACCGCGTACACACAATATTATCAGATGGTGTCGATATCAGAATTATATTGTTTAAAAGAACCTTTTTGTACAATAAATTTTTTAATTGGATATTTAAAATGGAGTGGTCCCACCGATGGTTACTTGAATTTTTGACACCATCATGTCAACATGCCAATGCCCAGAGGAAATGTAGTACTACAGTGAAACAGTACAAATCACAAATAAATTGTTGTCTACTTGTTATTCTTTATTAAATTTTATTTTAATTTTGCATTATTATATTTTCCTTGTTGACAGATTGTTGTTGTGAGAAACAGTGCTTTACTTCTTGTTCTGTTCCGCAGGGATGCCAGTTTGGTTTTTCATGAAGATTGCCCCGATCAGAAATGAGCAGGACAAAGTTGTCCTGTTTCTCTGCACTTTCAGTGACATCACTGCCTTCAAGCAACCGATTGAGGATGAATCTTCTAAAGGTGGGTTGGTTCCAAAGTGTGGGTAATCTTGACAGAGATAAAAGACAAACATAGAAAAGGCTGAAGGAACAGAATAGGAGCACACAGCTGGATTAACCTAAGGATATAAAAAACAGAAACTCAAAACTATAGACTTGAAATAACAATATCAAAGGAAATTTTACCAGGTGTAGGGAAAAAATAAACATAGATATATAAACATTAGGAAATGGCTGACAGCTCAATTCCAACAATACATAATCCTCTTTCAAATAAATAAAACTCTAGAAAGAACCAAAAACCCCAAAACTCATAACATAGACAGCCCCAACAGCAAGTGTGCCAGAAGTGTAAAAGGGTCAAAAAGCTATTATCCTATAAGGATCACCTTAGCCTTCATTCGCATCCACTCAAAGTCATCTACTGAGCATAAATATTTACTATATTGAAGAAGAAAGATGTGTAAAAGTATTGTGAGCTTACTTGGGAAAAGTGACGAGACAGAAATCTCAAATATGAACAGGAATTCATAAATACTGATGTATCACCCTGTTTCAGAAAATCATTTCTTCTGTTGACATTTGGGCATTTATTGAAGAGGAACAATGCACAGAACTCTATAAGCCTCAGCCTTAGGTAAGGTAAATAAATAAAAAAAATGGCAGTGGTGCCACTATCGAAACTTTGGGGCATTACTGGAGATTGACAATTCATCTCTTCTTCCACAACATCGCAGGATAAAATACTGTCCTTACTCAAGAGTACACTTTAGCTAACTTTCAGAAGAGTTGATTCTGTTAATCTGGACATAGTACTTTCAGTGTTTCCTTACTTATCCAAGCAACTTCTTCGGTTTTAGCTGAATGCAAGTTTCCCCAACCTTATAGAGAGTACATTTGTATGATTACTGAAACTAGCACCACTGACGAACGATGGGCTGTGAGGTCAGTTTCTTGATTATTAATATGCACATTGTCATGATTATTAATCAACAACCACTGATCATGACATGCCGTGAGTACCATTCACAGAGAGTTGGGGAATGGCTGCAATCTCAGCATTGCAATATAGTAAAAGATGTAACGTCCTCAATTCAGAGATAGTCTTTCCCCACTTCACGTAAATGGCCTCCTTGACTCCTTGCTCAAATTACTGTTCCTCTCTGTCCAGGATGCGTGTATCCTCATCTTGGAGTATACATGCATATGTATAAAATTCACCTCTCCCCCCTGTGGATGGTCTTTATCCTTCAAGCTCAGGTCCTCTGCAAGAGGCCTGGGAGCTTTAGGGTGCTGCACAGTGTCTTTGCTGTTCTTAGGACTGAGCTGCTCTGGACAGATCTCGGATGTTGTTCCTGGGATCTGCTGGAGCCACTCACCTAACATGGGAGTCACTGCACCGAGTGCTCCGATTATCACTGGGACCACTGTTACCTTCACCCTCCATATCTTCTCAAGCTCTTCTCTGAGTCATTGGAACTTCTCCAACTTCCTTTTTCCTGATGTTGCTGTCATTCGGTTTCGCTATATCTATCACAGGGGTCGGCGTGCGGCTCTTTAGTCGTTATAGTGCGGCTCCTCGTGGTTTGGGAAAATAAATTAGAAGTATTCAGCTGAAGTGTATTTTATTTATGTTAGTTCTTTTTTACCTTGTAGTTCTAAATTGGAAGATTATTGTGATATTGAAATATAAAAATAAAATTATATTTTATTATTTTTTCATCACTCAAAATAAGCGTCACACTCGCGGAAGCCGGTATACCCGCCGAAACGCCGTGCATTTATCGAGACTTTCTTTCTCACAACAGTTTTTGTTTGCTGGATCATTTTAGTTCAGCGTCTTTCCTTTTGTTATATTTCTTTAAGAGTTCAAAATGTGTTAATTACATAAATAAAATGTAATTTTCTCTGTAGCACTTCATGGATTTCATAAGTAACACACCTTAGTTGTTCACACAAAGCATAAAGGTAAAAAACAGTATATACAGTGTTATCTTCATTTTAGATCTCAAAACGTATTTGTGGCTCCCAGTGTTTTCCCAAATGGCTCTTTGGGTCTTAAAGGTTGCTGACCCCCCTAATCTATCACTACGGCCATTTTCCTCTGCTTCTCCACTACTACTATGTCTGTTTGGTTAGCCATCGCCATTTTGTCTGTCTGTGGAAGTCCCCAGGATCTTAGCTAGGTCATTCTCAACCACCCATTTTGACCTCGGGACTTCCAAGCCATATTCGGCACAGATGTTTCTATATACTATGCCGGCCACTTGGTTATAGCGTTCTATGTATGCCCTGCCTGCTAGCATCTTGCACCCTGCTGTTATGTGCTAGATTGTCTAAGGGGTATCTTTACACAGCCTGCACCTGGGGTCTTGCCCGGTGTGATAGACCCCAGCCTCTACGGATCTTGTGCTCAGAGCTGGTTTCTGTGGTGCCATGATTAGTGCCTCTGTGTTATCTGTCAGTCCAGCTTTGTCCAGCCACTGGTAGGATTTATGGATGTCAGCCACTTCCTCTATCTGCTGGTGGCACATACCGTGAAGGCATCTGTCCTTCCATGATGGTTCCTCCTCTTTCTTGGGTTTCTGCTGCCTGAGGTATTCACTGAGCATGCAGTTGGTCCTGGCCATTTTTCTGATGTACTCATGAATGTTTGTTGTCTCATCCTATACTGTGGTACTGACACTCAGTAGTCCCCGGCCTCCTTTCTTCCACTTAGTGTACAGTCTCAGGGTGCTGGACTTGGGGTGAAACTCTCTATGCATGGTCAGGAGCTTCCTTGTCTTGATGTCAGTGTCCTCTACCTCCTTTGACCAGCTTATTATTGCAGAAGGGTATGTGATCACAAGCAGGTCGTAGTTGTTGATAGCCTGAATGCGGTTCTCCCATTCAGTTGACACCTCAGGACTTCCCTGACCCTGCAGGTATTTGTTGGGTTCAGTTTTTCTAGCAGCCTCTTTATGGTTCCCATTTGCCTGTGGGATTCCCAGGTACAGTGGGGCAAAAAAGTATTTAGTCAGCCACCGATTGTGCAAGTTCCCCCACCTAAAATGATGACAGAGGTCAGTAATTTGCATCAGAGGTACACTTCAACTGTGAGAGACAGAATGTGAAAAAAAAATCCATGAATCCACATGGTAGGATTTGTAAAGAATTTATCCGTAAATCAGGGTGGAAAATAAGTATTTGGTCAATAACAAAAATACAACTCAATACTTTGTAACATAACCTTTGTTGGCAATAACAGAGGTCAAACGTTTACTATAGGTCTTTACCAGGTTTGCACACACAGTAGCTGGTATTTTGGCCCATTCCTCCATGCAGATCTTCTCGAGAGCAGTGATGTTTTGGGGCTGTCGCCGAGCAACATGGACTTCCAACTCCCGCCACAGATTTTCTATGGGGTTGAGGTCTGGAGACTGGCTAGGCCACTCCAGGACTTTCAAATGCTTCTTACGGAGCCACTCCTTTGTTGCCCGGGCGGTGTGTTTTGGATCATTGTCATGTTGGAAGACCCAGCCTCGTTTCATCTTCAAAGTTCTCACTGATGGAAGGAGGTTTTGGCTCAAAATCTCACGATACATGGCCCCATTCATTCTGTCCTTAACACGGATCAGTCGTCCTGTCCCCTTGGCAGAAAAACAGCCCCATAGCATGATGTTTCCACCCCCATGCTTCACAGTAGGTATGGTGTTCTTGGGATGCAACTCAGTATTCTTCTTCCTCCAAACACGACGAGTTGAGTTTATACCAAAAAGTTCTACTTTGGTTTCATCTGACCACATGACATTCTCCCAATCCTCTGCTGTATCATCCATGTGCTCTCTGGCAAACTTCAGACGGGCCTGGACATGCACTGGCTTCAGCAGCGGAACACGTCTGGCACTGCGGGATTTGATTCCCTGCCGTTGTAGTGTGTTACTGATGGTGACCTTTGTTACTTTGGTCCCAGCTCTCTGCAGGTCATTCACCAGGTCCCCCCGTGTGGTTCTGGGATCTTTGCCCACCGTTCTCATGATCATTTTGACCCCACGGGATGAGATCTTGCGTGGAGCCCCAGATCGAGGGAGATTATCAGTGGTCTTGTATGTCTTCCATTTTCTGATGATTGCTCCCACAGTTGATTTTTTCACACCAAGCTGCTTGCCTATTGTAGATTCACTCTTCCCAGTCTGGTGCAGGTCTACAATACTTTTCCTGGTGTCCTTCGAAAGCTCTTTGGTCTTGGCCATGGCGGAGTTTGGAGTCTGACTGTTTGAGGCTGTGGACAGGTGTCTTTTATACAGATGATGAGTTCAAACAGGTGCCATTCATACAGGTAACGAGTGGGGGACAGAAAAGCTTCTTACAGAAGACGTTACAGGTCTGTGAGAGCCAGAGATTTTCCTTGTTTGAGGTGACCAAATACTTATTTTCCACCCTAATTTACGAATAAATTCTTTACAAATCCTACCATGTGGATTCATGGATTTTTTTTTCACATTCTGTCTCTCACAGTTGAAGTGTACCTCTGGTGCAAATTACTGACCTCTGTCATCATTTTAAGTGGGGGAACTTGCACAATCGGTGGCTGACTAAATACTTTTTTGCCCCACTGTACTTGTAGCTGGTAAGCAAACTGAAGGGGATCCTGATGTGGCCTGACAATAGGTCAGAGCTGGTCAAGGATAAGTCTTTCCAGTGTCTTCATGACATGGGAAGTTAGTGCCACAGGTCTGAAATCCTGGAGGCCACTGGGACCCCAGTGTGTCTCATTCCCTGTGCGTCTTTGGCACAGGAATGAGGCATGATGTCTTCCACAGCAGTGGGACCCTCTGCATACTCAGACTCATCATGAACAGTTTATGAAGGACTCCACAAAGCTGGGTCTTCAAGACCCAGCTTTGTGGAGTCCGAGTGCTGGTCTTGAAGACACAGGGACTCACCCCATCTGGACCAGCAGATTTTCTTGAGTGGAGTCTTCTCATTAGTCTCTGAACCTGGGCATGAGTGAAAGTGATAGATGGGGGAGGGGTGTCAGAACTATTACAAGGGGCAATGGTGCCAGGTGGTAAGAGAGCGAGAAATAGTGGTGTAGCTGTGTATTACACGCTGACTAGAGGCAAGTCAGAAGGGTGGTGATCATTCATTGCAGTGATGAATCTGTTGAAAAACACATACAGCTCATTAGCTCTGTCCTCACCGCCCCCAGCTCCTCTGCTGTTAATTGGCCCGAATCCAGTGATTGCCTTCCACACCTTTCTCATGCTGTTCTGCTGGAGTTTCCAAACCAGCTTTCTCTTGTAATTGTCTTTAGCCTCTCTGATCTTGCCCTTCAATAACAAATGAACCATTCTGACCATTCATATACCTATCAGTTGATGTTCCTATACTTTGGGTCATACCACTACGGTTTGCTGTCATGGAAAGCTATCCGTCTTTAACATTAAATGGTTGGAATATTTAAAATTGTTTAAAAAAAGGAAAGAACCAAACCAACAAAACTAGCCTACTATGGCTAACTGGGTTAAACATTAGTTGCTTCAAAATCCAGCAGTGTTTTAGTCATTCATCATGTTTAATGTTAAGATAAGTTTTCAGTGTCTTCATGCTGTTGTGTTATCTCCTTGACAGGGTGGGGTAAATTTGCTCGTTTGACTCGTGCACTAACCAGCAGTCGAGGAGTTCTTCAGCAGCTTGCCCCAGCTGTCCATAAAGGAGAGAATGTTCATAAACATTCACGCCTGGCAGAGGTAACACCATTTCCCCTACAGTAAGGTCTTTTTTCTCCCTAATGAAAAAACAAACAAACAAAAAAAAAACACTGGGATGGGGTACTGCAAGGGTTGAGGAGGTGATTATGAGAATGTGTGCCAGGCACAGTAGCAGGAGGGCAGGCCACACAAAGGACACACATTAATACAGAAAACCAAACAGGGAACCCAGGAGTAAAAAGAGTTGTAGAAACATCTTTTGTCACACATCAGCCATGTATAGAAGATAGAGGATTATGAGCTCATTTTCTCAGTTTGCTGAAAAAATTATCTGAATTAAATTTGTAATAGTCACCATGCCAAAAATAGAGATAAATACATCTAAATAACAAGAAGAATTGTGCTAAGCTAAAAGGTTTGTTGCCCCAAAATAAGTTTTTAAAAATACTTTATCATGTTTGTTGAACTTCTACTAAGTCAGGTACTTCTGGATAATTGCTGAATGTTATGTCTTACTTACTATAGGACAGAAAATACTGTAAGATAGCTCAAATGTGCTGTTTAGCAAAGTATTTCAGTCTCAGGCTGGACAGTTTCAGGTAAAAACAAGTTGTACTATACTGCATCGCTTGTTCACATTATGGTAATATATTCTTTCTGCTTTTAAGCCCAGCCTAACTCTTTTGTGTGTGTGTGTGTGTGTGTGTGTGTGTGTGTGTGTGTGTGTGTGTGTGTGTGTGTGTGTGAGAGAGAGAGAGAGAGAGAGAGAGAGAGAGAGAGGGAGAGAGAGTGTTCACCCTGACACGTGTTTGTGGGGACCAAAAATTGGACAATTAATATACTTGTGGGGACCAACAGACCTTATGGGGACAAATTCTTGGCACCATGATTTTGAAGACATTTGTTGAGACTCAAAATGTGGTGTTAGTGTCAGAGTTACAGATAAGCTAGGGTCAGGCATTCAAACTCACATTCGCACCTATGGGCAGTTTTTTGTTACCAGTTAATCTGACTGTGTTGAAAACAAACATGGGGAGACAAGCACAGAAAGACCCCAGCCTGATGGTGGAATTAATGAAGGAACTTTAAAGTTTAAATCATGTAAGTCTGAGTGAGAGCAATAAGGTGTGGTTGGACATCAGATAATTAAATATCAACAACTTGATTGTGACCAATCAAGTTTTTGGTGGTGCTGTCACTTGTTTTTTGCTCTCTTTGTGGTAGAGTATCATTTCCTGTTACAACACACACAGTGGTAGTGAGGGCCAAATGAAACTTTCCAAAGCTCGTATTGAAAAAGGGTACAGTACTCGAGGCTTTTCAACACAGTCTTCTTTGGTGACATCTGGTGGCCAAACATATGAAGGGAGGCTTGAATCTACAACTTATAATGAAGTTCTTCAACATGATTATCCACTTAACAGAACTGAGCTGACAGCTTCTGTTTAACATCATGTGAAAGTTCTGTCACTGTACATTTCAGACCTGGGGGCAGAATTGCTCATGGCAATAAAAAGACGTATAGAAAAACTTATTTCATAGTTTAATCTTGATGTGCTTCTGGAGCACACTCTCTGTGTATTCACTTGCTAATTATTGTCAGTAATTACTTATTGTGTCTTTAGGGTTTCGCTAGCTTAGCATAGCTCTTAGCCAACTCGCTAGCAGCATGGGCTCTTCACCTGACCCCCTACACTTTCCTGCTCATTGTGTCAAATTTAGTTACTCCTCTGCCTCCTTTATCAGTAATGATCATTGTATTAAATGTAGCCTATCTGCAGCTCTGGAAGCTGGGATCACTGAATTGTAGACCCGGCTTCGCACTCTTGATACACCCGTAGCTAGCCAGGCCCCTGTAGCTGGTGCAGCCGAAGGTGGTGTAGGCCCCGCTAGCTGTCACCTGACAGACTGTCAAGAACAGCTGAGGAAACAGGAAGGCTGGGTGACGGTGAGGAGGAAGCATAGTCTTAAACAGAAGCCCCATGTACACCACCAACCTGTTCATGTGTCTAACCGTTTTTCCCCACTCTGCAACACACCGGCCGGGGATCTAACTCTGGTAATTGGCGATTCTGTTCTGAGACATGTAAATGGACTGGTTCTTATATGGTGCTTTTTCTACTCTATCTGAGCATTAATGTGCTTTACTCAACTTTCCCCATTAACACCCTATCGCACAAGTACCTTTTCTATGCTCTTTGTCTATAAGTGCTTTCTATCTAATATATACACACATTCATTCTCCAATAAATGCATCAGAGAGCAACTTGGGGTTACTATCTTGCCCAAGGATATCTGGCACACAGACCAATCTTATGATTGGTCTGTGTGCGCAATCATGCGCTGCTGGCACGGTCTCCAATGACAATGTTTACAACCATTGGAGACGTGAGCAGGACAGACGGAACAATTGACGGAAAAAGTGTGGACTTTATACCAGTTTTTAAATTGTGTTGATAGGCCACGTAAAACCAGAGTTATGATAAAAATATGTGCAATGTTTGTTTTTTTCCTGAATACTGTCATTGTTTATATTTACTTTGGGAAAAATGGTAAAAACTGCGTTTTATAAGGAATGCGTTTGAAAGCACTCTCCACCTGTGAGCAAAACCAAAAAAAACTCACCCTTTTCTATTGGTGGAAAAATGTACCATGTCGACCATTAAAAAAAGGAAATGGAAACATGACATTTAGTTGTTTAGGAAGGGGGAAGTTTAGGAGTGACGGCGTTTGCAACGTTTAGCGTGTTTGGAGTCTAAAGTCAGTGTGTTGTCTTGTGTAGTTAGTGTGTAGTGTAGTCAATTGTTTTGTTGTGTGTGTCAGAACATGAGGCGACTGCTGAATGTTACAGGTGTTACAGGAGTGCTACATCTCCTGTTGTCAGGCCTGCAGGTATCAGGCTGTTGTTCTCCTTTATCTCATAGTGGACAGAAATTATTTTTTGGAGTGGCACAAATAATTTGTGTGGCATCAGATTTGATGCAGAACAGCTGATTGTTCTGTAAATAGTTTGAAATGTTTATTTAAAAAAACACCTTGGCTGCATTTTTAGATAAACAGATGCAAAAAACTTTGTTGTTTGCATAACTCAGTTACTTTGTTGAAGAAGTAACTATATAAGTAATTTCCCAACATTGGTCATTATATGCTGTATTTTGCAGACAGAGTTACAGGACTCTCCCCCAGACCACAGACTCATACTCATAAAGTCAGAGCTTTATAGAAAAAAAGAAAAAAAAAGTTGTGTTTTCAAAATTGGAGTTCAAGTTATTTTTACTTCCAGTAGTGTTAACATACTACACAGGTCATGAAAAAGATTTTCTTTTAAAATTTTCATTGTAAGTGGGCTAAAGCACTTAATTAAAAGTAGTCTAACATGAATGTAAATGCTGTAATTTGATTATTTTAATAAACCATGTAACTTGGATGGATTTGATGCTGGCGTGACCACAGTGCACACGTCTGCTGTTGTTCACAGTGGTCCAAGGGATCGCTCAGGGAGTTTGTGTGTTCGCTCAGACACATGAAAAATTAGAGGGAACATTGCACATCATCATGAATATTAAACTATAGTGTATATATTGTATAATATGAGTGAAAAGTAAACCATGTGACATGTAAACCTGGGTTACTAGGAAAGACCAAAATAATTTCTTTGATGTTATAATTGATCGAGCATGTTGAATCTGACCAGAAAAGCCCCGAAATGAGAGCGAGCCACAGAGAGGATGAGGAGGAGGATACTGGCTGTGAGGGACACACAGTGGACCAGTCCTTAGACCTGTGTGTCTCACACTGCCCTGTGATGACACTCCATACACGCAGTTTCATTAACACTAATGAATAATAATGAAAAGATAAAGTAATGAGTTACTATAGTTCTCAGTTACAGCCTCATGTTTACTCCATATTCATCTCTTTTCAGACATCAGCAGGATCGAGGATGACCCCCCCCCCCCCCCCCCCCCCCCAAGTCTGAGGATGTTCCCCACCACATGAATGGGGCACAGCTTCCAGCCCAGCTGGTAGGAAAGTCCTCCTTGGGTGGACTTCTCTGTAACTATGGACTCTGCCTGTTGTCATGCGTGCAGACGTTTCAGTCCATAGACATTTCAGCCAGTGCTTTTTAAACATTAACTGTGCACATGTGCGGGATGTGAAATCTTCTGTTTCATTGTTAAATGTTCATTCACTTTGTTTGTGCTCCAAATAAATCCCCTTCATAGATGAAGCAGTTCAATTTTGTCCTCTTGGTTTGGTTCAATGCCCCCATGAAAAAACACCCTGAGCCCAACCTGCTAAATCTGGTGTGGAACTGCCACTGCTGTGAAGCTTCATCTTCATGTATCAAATTCTGTACTTAAAAAGTCCCCTTCCACTCATTTTCATGTCCATTTCCTGCACAATGAAACCTGAGGCAATGCTTAAACATGAGTCTGTCAACACCTATAAACACAACAGCCTTCATGTGCATGAATCAGGGTCTGTCATTTAGCAAAGAAACTTCAAACACTAGTACAAAAACAATCAAGCGGTCCTTCCAAATCTCATATTTGAGCGCACGGTAATAAAAACACTTGAGGATAATCAGTGCCCGTGTCTGAATCTTGACAGATGCAAAAATAAACAGAAAACAAAACAGCAGATTTTTAGTTAGAGAAGTGAAGAAAATGCTGTTTTCATTTTCTTCCCAACATTAGAAGAGTCTAACATGATGCACACGTGTAGAAACAGACACATATACCTGTGCATGAACACTGCTGTGCAGACAAAACACACGATTTCCATCTTTCTCATGCAAAAACTCACCTACAGATCTTGTAAACCGGCAGAGAAGAATCAAAGCCAACACAGCTTTGCTGAACATGGTTGTATTCTCAGCAGTGGAGGTGCAATGCTCAGAACTCCTTAGTCCTCTTGGGTTTGGGGGATATGAGCGCTCATAGCAAGAGGACTGCAAGGGTAAAGACCTTTATACACTTGAGTGTGCTGACAGCAGTCATGTGCTCATGTTGCGTCTGGCCCTCACTGTCACACTCACTGTATCCACTAACACATCCACCCGGCTGAGCAGCTGCACGCATGTGTCTACACTCATACATGCAGCTGCTGAGAGTGACGTCAGGCTGCAGGTCAGTAACCATGGTTTCAGGCGACGCTCTGAAACTGATGATTCCAGCCAAAGATGTCAGGTTATTGTTTCCATGCAGAATCAAGACTGAAGTCAAATAAATCCACTTTCTGTTTACATAGTGCTTTACTGTAATTTCCATGGTAATGCTGACTTATAAAAACAAAGGTGATCCATCAGTCCAGATGAATAATGTGAGCTCATTTAAGCGCACGTTTGTGTATTCAGAGCCATGAATGTTGATGTACTCTGTCCACTGATGACTAGTGACAACTAGTGGACATTTGATGAGATTACATCAATAGTTTGTGTGAAATGAATAAAATACAGGCAGTACTGTAAAAATAAAATACTGCAGAACAAAATAGAAAACGTTAATTCACACAAGGGGAAGTCATGTGACGACAAATGTCATTGGGTGGAAAGATCAGCGCCATCAGAACACCGACTGATCTGCAGCCTGATGGCATTCATCATTTAGCGCTCTGTAACCTGATGGAGTCAGTGTGTAAAATAAGGTGATGCAAAGATCTGGATGGAGTAGATGGAGCAGAGCAGATGCAGAGTTTCAAATGCACCATCATGGCTCAATAAGAGCTTATCAAAATAATACAAATACTAACAAAAAGGACCCCAGATGGTTCTGATGGTTCTGTTCAGCTTTCGGTTTAATGATTTATATTACAATAACAATAAATAATACAATAAATAAGTTTTAAGAGGTGCTGTTATCCAGTGAAACTCCAGAGCCTCAGGGCTGGGCTTAGGCCCCAGTGTTTCAAGATACAAACATACGCATACGTTTGTTCCAACATACGCAGAGTGGTGAGAACAAAATAGGCGCGTTCAATAAATCTGATGGTAATTTTGCGTCAAAACTCTAAGAAGTTTGAACTTTTCCATGCAAACATTATTAAATGAGGCCCAATGTCCATAAATCAAAGAGGGGAAATGCACAGGTGATGACTTCATGCCTGTTGAGCTCTAATCTGCACATCAACCTGCTCCAGAGCAGATGGAGGAGAAATGAAGAAGAAGAGTTTAGATGGAGCCGTGTGTGCAGCAGGGAGACGAGTGCTGTCATAAAGTGTGTCTGCTTCCTGCCATACCTGCCAAGCTTGTGTGATTTATCGGTGCAGATCTTTAAACTCACACTCTCATGTCTTCTTGTCAAACAAGCTGAGTTAAATAAAGTTTTTTGTCCTCATGTGAACAAAGTGAGTGTGCGTGCTGAAAGCAGCTGCTGTGGACGTGTGTGTTATTATTGCATACCAAAACACACACTCTCTTTCAGTTCAGTTTAGTGTGTGCAGCCAAACATCACAGCAGACTGCCACAGAAGAGGGTTCAGTTTCCTCATAGTTTCACACCTCCAAAGCCTTCACATCACAGGAAACTTCATCTTGTCATACATTTTTTTTTTTTTTTTTTTTGCCTGTCCCATTTGGTTCTTTAGCCATCAGAATTGTTCTCTGAAGACCAACAAGGATACCCAATGGATTTGCTTTGCCAAATGGATCATCGTGGCATTGCCGTATTGGTCCATTTGGTCGATCTTTGTTTTTATTATTTATTATATTTTATTTTCAGATGTTACAGACGGGACAGACATCATCTTGTCATACATTTAGATGTAGAAGATTTTTTGTATAACCTTTGCGTGCTTAGATGAAGTATGTGTATGTGTCAGCATGACCTTGTGAAAAATGTTTAGCTTTGCTTGACGATGTTTCACTATGTTATCTGCTAGTTTTGTAGAAGTACAAAACTCCCATGATGACCAGTGCCAGGAGCTTCCTGGGAAAAGATAGTGGGAAATGCTCTCTCCTCAGCCACAGCCCGTGTAACTACAAAATACAGAGAGTTGTGTTGGGGTATAAAAGAGGAGCTGAGACATCACAAGGGCAGAGCTGGCATGACTGTGAACTGTGATGTTTGATGTGTGTGTCTTCGCGTGCAGTAATAAATAGTTTGACCAAAGGTCACGTGAATGAAGAAATGCTGTTCACACTTTTGTTATTTTTCACTGTCTGAACTGGCAGGAAGTCCTTTGTGAGGAGCAGGAAGTCCGCTGAGATGCAGGAAGTTCCACTTTTGTTGTTTTTGGTGACTTTCAGAAATCTTCCAGCCACTATAAAATAAATACATTGCTATGGCAGAGGAAGGGTTCAGAATAACATGACATCAAATATGAAAAAAAGGATGTAAAACATGAATAAAGATCTGCAGGGACCTACTGTTATGTGAATATATCCAGTTAAGAGGAGCTAATATGGGATAAATGTCCTCTTTCTTTATAGTCCTTGTGATATATATATTAGTAATTCTTTTAAATGATTGAATATTTTAAATAAAAGTACAGTTATGAATCAGTTAAACAGCTAAGAGAGCTGGGTGAAATAAAGGCTTTAAGTCTGAGGCACCATGAAAGCGAGTTAATAGAGAAGTTTAAACTCATGATTAAAACTGGAGGACTGATGGATGGGGAGCTGTGTGTGAGCACTCCTGCAGGGATGGGGCTGCTGGCTGGAAGTAATTACTGAGGTTGGGTCAAGGAGATCGATCAGAGAGAAAGTCTGAATAAACATCAGCACTTATTCGTTCAGTTTTATTCACATAGCATCAAATCAAATCAACAGTTCATGCACTTTATATTGTAAAGACCCTACAATTACATTCTTACAGTTAAAACTGCTGTAACTAATGATCTACATGGAAACACATCTATGGAGAGGAAATCCACCTGCTGAGGGTCACATCTGCATCACTGTAGCTACAGTGGATGTTTCAGTGTCAGGACTGAAGGTGGAGCTTTGTGTGTGTCAGGGTGAGCCCGCAGCAGCTGCCTCCAACCGAGGACATGCCTCCATCACTCTCAGCGCTGGAGCCCCCCAGGGGTGTGTTCTGAGCCTGCTGTACTCGTTGTACTCATATGACTGTGTGGCCACTACCAGCTCCACCACCATCATTAAGTTTGCTGACGACACCGTCGTGGTGGGCCTGATCTCTGATAACAACGAGACGGCCTACCTGAAGGAGATTAGGAAATATATATTTATATATTTTTCTTATATATTTGTATATTGTGTATATTGTGTATTTTGTTGTACAGTTATTTTATTTTGAACTTTAATATATTTTATTTTATTCCTTCCTAGCTAAATTTACCCTTCATTTTAATTTTCATATTTATTTTATTATCCTATTCATAGTCTTTTTTTTTCTTTAGGTCACGAGCAGTTGTCTAAGCATTTCACTGCATATCGTACTGTGTATGACTGTGTATGTGACAAATAAAATTTGAATTTGAATACTTTACCATCTTAAATCTAACAAATTCCTTCATGAATTACATTTAGTCAAAGGTCAAAGGTCAAATGCTTCTTTGTCTTTCTCCACAGAACCATTTCCATCCTGGACCACAGCTCTCCTGGCTTTTCTTGTTGTTTCTGGAGGTCTTTTATTCTATTTCTGGCAGTATTTCATGTCAGGTGAGTGTCTCCTACTGCAGACAGCTGTCTGAAACATGCTAACACTGAACCCTCACACAGAAAGTTTATGGCCTTTTTATCTAATAATGACAAAACAACGTCTGAGCCATGATCCTCATGTGGCTTTTAGAGAAAGTCATTAATACGTTTTATCAAGAGTAATATTACTATTATAATGATACTTCCCAGGTTATTGTCATGTGTTTTACAAGAGAAAAGGCATTTCTCTGAGCAATTCTTTCTTTGCTGTCCACCCACAGATGCCGATTAACATATACAATAGAAATAGAACATATAATACAAATAGTACAAATAAATAAATGAAGACAGAAAACAGACAAAATATGGAGATTTGAAACAGAGATGCGTGAAAAAGAGCTATAGCTTAATATGCAGGATGACCTGATGTGCAAAAAATCATTATTACTATTCGAAGTGGGTCGGCTGTTCAAGAGTGATGGCAGTGGGGAAGAAGGAGTTGTTGAGTCTGGATTTCAATTCAATTCAATTCAATTTTATTTATACAGCGCCAAATCACAACAAAAGTTGCCTCAAGGTGCTTCATAGATACAGAGAAAAACCCAACAATCATATGACCCCCTATGAGCAAGCACTTTGGCGACAGTGGGAAGGAAAAACTCCCTTTTAACAGGAAGAAACCTCCAGCAGAACCAGGCTCAGGGAGGGGCGGGGCCATCTGCTGTGATTGGTTGGGGTGAGAGAAGGAAGACAGGATAAAGACATGCTGTGGAAGAGAGACAGAGGTTAATAACAGATATGATTCAGTGCAGAGAGGTCTATTAATACATAGTGAGTGAGAAAGGTGACTGGAAAGGAAAAACTCAATGCATCATGGGAATCCCCCGGCAGCCTACATCTATTGCAGCATAACTAAGGGAGGATTCAGGGTCACCTGGTCCAGCCCTAACTATATGCTTTAGCAAAAAGGAAAGTTTGAAGCCTGATCTTGAAAGTAGAGATAGTGTCTGTCTCCCGAATCCAAACTCCAAATTTCACACTTCTAAACCTTTGTCTCGAGGGCAGAAGTGTGAACAGTCCGTGTTGGGGGTGTGTGGGGTCTTTGAGGATGGGGGCAGCTCTCTTCTGGACTCTGTGATGGTAGATGTTCTGCAGAGAGGGCAGCTGAGTCCTGATGATCTTCTCCACAGTTGTTATCACTCTCGCAGGCATTTGCGGTCCATAGCAGTAGTGCTGCCGTACCATGCAGCTGCTCAGTGTTCTCTCTACAATGCAGCTGTAGAACCTGCTGTAGTCCTTGTGGGTGTTTTTGACCAGTCAAATCTTTGTATTTCACTCTCTTCTCATTGTGTTTGCTGTTCTCTCAGAGTGCCGGGTGGAGTGATCACTTTGTCTTTACTCTGTAGTCATGTCCTGTTTAAAGCTTTGTGAGTGTCGGGTAAGCAGTGAGCAATCTGCATGAGTGGGAGACGTGGACACTGTTGCAGGAACGCTGTATTTTATTTATTTATGTGAGTTTAATCCATTAAATTAATAAAGAGCCACTCTGATGTTCTTTGTGAGTCTTTCAGGTGATTCTGTTTTCACATGCAGCTCAGCTGTTACTATGACTACAGCATGAAGAAGATAAAAGGAGGATTAGACATCAGTTGGTAGTTAACTAACACACAAAGTCCTGCAGCTTCCTAACCAGCTGGTTTCAACAAGTCTCACCTGTGAGGTGGACTGTTAACACCTCCTCCTCATCATCTTTCCTGCGCCTTCAGGGAGAAACGGAGGACTCCCCTCAGTTATTACATTCATTCATTATTACGTTCTTAGCTGATCCTACATTACAAAATGATTTTAACAATGAATGCAGTGGTGAATATGCGTTTAACCTTCCTGTCATGTTCGGTTTACATGTTTCGATTTACAACTTAAAACACTCATAAATATTGTGTTTTGCATGCCATTGCCTCAAGGCCTTATGACATCCTCCATATTATGCACTTGAACATATAACAGTGATTATCGCCTCTTTAATTGAAAGCTTGTAGACAAACAGCTTTTTACAGCTACAGTGTAATTACCTGTTTTGGTTTGGTAAGGGTTAATGACAGGATAGCCTCAACTGCTGGTGAGCGAGCGAAAACACAGCAGAGACCTCTGTGTTTAAGAAGTGGACGGTTGTGGTCGCTGATGCTCTCAGCTCGCTCAGTTTCACACACAGGTACAAGAGCACAAGCCTCCACTGTGGAGTAGATACTACAGGGACTACATCTGAATGCCTGTAGAGCAGTGTGTAGTCACAGGAACCTGCCAGAAGGTAGCAGCACATCACCCCAGCGTCACCCTCCAACTAAAACCTCTGCAGAGACTCTGGCAGGTGTCTGCAGGTTCAAACCTGCAAGTTTTACATAAAAGCTGATTTGTCATCTGATTCAGGATCAAACTCATCAGGATGCGATAGGATAATAAGATTATTCCTTTATGACATCATAATTAAATAAGAAATGGTTTATTTATCTCACAAGTTTGAAAATTAGGCAAAATAATATGAAAAATATCTCAGTATAAAAAATAAAATGTCAGAGGAAATGGCTTGGATAATTAAAAATAATTAAAATACTAACAACAAAATCCCTTCATCTGTGCATGTGTGTATATCTGCTGGTTCATGTGTAGGTCTGGGTATATGTGGATGACAGTGAGTGAGAGATGATGATTCCAGTGTCACTAGATGGCAGCACCAGACCGTGCTTTAAGCTGTAGCAACACTGAAGCAGAGCAAAGTTACAAAGGTTTTACCCTTGGTAGGACCTGGGACCATTTCGTGGCCTTTCCGTTTTTTAATTCCACGCCATTTCCACTGTGTTTAATGGAGTATAGCCAAATTTTCAAACATGTATTTTTTTCCCATTTTATTTTAAAATTTCAGTCTGAGTTTTTTAAATGAGCTTAAATGGCTGAATAAAAGGCATACATCCACTATCGAACCTCGTGGCCGATTTGTGCCCCATTGAAACCCATTATAAACGCTATTTTTCACGCCAGAAAAATTACGGTCAAAGGGATCGTCAGGTTTCTAGCTTAGGTTTCGTTTTTCGTTGTTGCGTCATCCCCATCCTAGCCTGTGTGTTCTGTTTTCTAGCTTTCCAGTTTGGTTTCTGTTTTCCTTTTTGCCAGCAATAAACCTGAGAATCTTTGAGTTTAATTTTCCGCCTCTGTGAGTCTGCATATTGGGTCAGTTTCCTGCCTGCCTTCACACAGACCATGACACCTGGGTCTAAGGAACCGAGGGTCCATGAGCAGTTGGTGACTCATATTATATTATCTGTTTTTGCTGCACTGTGCTGCAGTTCCTGTGTTTTCATGCTTGTATGTATAGGCAGGTGTATGTGTGTCGGTGTGATAGGCACCTTCATGCCTGGTGGATGTGGCCCTGCCAGGTGGCTGACCACACCTGAAGATCATGCTACGCACCTGCAGCTGATCAGCCTGTAGGAGGAGCTACTTAGGAGTGTGGTGGAGCTCTCTTTGACGGTGGATTGTTGCGTGAGGTTCCATGTCAGTATTCTTAGTGAGATGCCTGCTGTAGAAAAGTGGCTTTATGGTAGTGATGGCCAAATGAAGCTTTCTGAAGCACTGAAGCTTGGATTGAAAAACGGTTCATTACTCGAAGCTTTTCAACACAGTCCTCTCTGGTGACATCTGGTGGCCAAAAATATGAAGAGCAGCTTGAATCCACAAAATAAAACCAACTGCTTCATAATGACTGCCCACTCTACAGAGTGGAATTCTGTCTGATGTTGGGCCACTTTGTGTTGCTTTAAACGTGTATTTTTTGGGGTGACAAAAATGTTGTTTTTCTTTAATACATAATTTTGAGCAGTAAACTCTGCTTGTTTAAACATGCACCATTGTGTGATTTTTCTTTGCTTGTGACTTCTTGATGTTGGTAAATACAATAATTGAAAAATACCACGTTACATATAATATACATATGATAATGTACAACACATTATGGAGTATGTTTCTGCTGTGAGGTCCCGCCTCCATGTACTTATGCAGTTAATCGCTAGACGGGTATTTTTATAAATAATATTATATTTTGGGAAATTTTCCCAGACATATTTTTGACCTGGAGGTAGATTTGATTGTGAACTGGAAAGGGAAAATGCTTATGAACTTGCAAATTAAAAACATGATGCATTTAAAGTAGCCCTTTTCCATTTGTATTTAAGAAGAGAATTTGTTCTAGTGTGCGTTCTAAGTTCTCTTGCCTTAAGGAAAATCCCTTCACATGGCACAGAAGAGGCTGGAGCGCACAGAAACTGGTAGAGATGCAGTTATATGGTCTAACTGGGCCCCACAAACTATCAGCTAATGAGAATAAATAAATTAAATTGCTGCACATTTTTTGCAGACTAGCAGTTTAAGATTATTTAAAACATAAATTATTTCTTTTTATAACATTAAATGTAAAGAGTCAAATAGAAGTCTTTCTAAAGTTATTTAATGATATTGTAGCGGCTCAGGGCTGTTCGGGGTTCTGTTTGTACAGTTATGTTTTGTGTATGTTGCCATGGTGACGGGTGACGCCCTCTCGCTGCGACGGTGTGTCCTTCCGGGGTCAGAGGGCGCCCTGTGTGTTGGTGTTGTTGCCGCGCTGAGCAGTTAGGTAGCGGCAGTGTGTTTTTCTGCAAAACGGCTGTGCTCCCTGGCTAGCTCACGGGAAGCACGACCAAACGATACCTCCGTCTCCTCCTTGTCTGACCTCGCCACAATATTTATATTATGAAAAGCAGATTTTTGACATTTTAAGTTTGTCCCGTTGTCAGATAAAATAAACACGCACAAAACAAAAGCAAACAACAAGAACACAAAGCTGGAAAACCCACCCGATTGACCAAAATCAACTCAAAATATTCCCACACAACAGAACCTACTCTATTCCTCGCTGGCTCCAAATCTCTCAGTAGAAATATCAGTGGTTCGCTATCTGTCACCATCAAAACACTCCACAAATCCCGCGAATGATTCGCTTCCTTATAAACCATTGAATCAGATACCGAGGCAGTCAGATTCTAAATGAAGCATCGGACGTCACTGATCACGTGACTCTGGCCAAACAAATCAAGCTTCGACACACGCACCGGAGCGTCAGCTTCAAGCAGGCCATCACTACTTTATGGCTGTCTCCCCCAGGAGGAGTGTGAAAGGCCAGAGAGAGGAGACAGGGGAGCAAAGAAAAACATGGACTTTTTGGAGACGGCACGACACGGGAGTCAAGGGAGTGCACGGCAGTTTTTTGTGTGAATTATTTACACCACTGTAAATAAATGCACTGTTCATCACAAAGAGTCCAAGGTTTGTGTCTTCATTTCCCACATCCCCAAAGTGTGCCACACAGCCAGTGACAGCCATGGATTTAACACCTTTCCTCTGCTTTTTCCTTACTACATATTTTTGGGGATTTGCTTCTGCTCTCGATGGTAAGCTGAACAGCACAAGTATACGCAAACAAGTTTAGAAAATTATATAGAAAATAATTAATTGAAATATTTTTTTTCAGGTCAAGCTGTGCTTTCTGTAGTATACTGACAGTTGCTCTCATAACTCAAGTAACCGTTCTAAAATAACTTTGTCACTGATGTCTTCAAAAAGGTCATTATAACCAGTGTTGGGAAGGTTACTTTTAAAATGTATTCCGTTACAGAATACAGAATACATGCCCCAAAACGTAACGGCGGTACATGTATTCCGTTACTCCCCAACACTGATTATAACCCAGTAGTTATTAAGACCAGTAAAACCAAATGTCAAATACGTGCATGATTTGTGCTTCTTCCCTCTCTCCTTCTGTAATGCATTTTTGCTTGATGATATGAAACAGTATATTTAAACTTTATATTGTTTTATATTTTATTAAGCACTAGCAGTGTCTGCCTATTATTGTCTTTCTTTTTTACCTCTACTACTTTCGACCTTTATCTACTGGATTGAAAGAAAAAAAAACGAATTTCCTGTTCGGGTTTTTCCCCTGCTGTTAACAAGAAACTTGTGTTGCTTACTTCAGGCTAAGCAGGTATTTTGAGTCACTCCAAGGTAGACTTGACAACTGATATGATGATAATTTAATTTTAAAGGATTATGAACAGTCAGTCATTGCATTTCATTTGTAGATAAACATGGGAAAATGTTGACATTTGAATTAAGAACAACACTAACATGGAGTATAATAGTATAAATGGAGTTAATTATTATACTACTGGTTCTTGGTGGAATGGATATATAAGATTAAAAAAAAGGTTGAGCAGCACCGCCGTGACATTGTACATTTATGGCTCAGAGATATATTTCTTCTGGAAAGAGAACGTTAAACTGTCAAAGCGTCAGAGGCTCATTTGACAGTGACGTGCTTTATATAAATATTTTCTTTCTTTCTTTTCTGTTTGACTTAGACCAAAAACAAGTTGTAGAAGCTGGAGAGAATGCACTACTGAAGTGTTGTGATTCCAGTATCGGTAAAATCGAAAAGTTATCATGGATCAGGAGAGATGTGGGAACAAATCTGCATGTTTTCTTCTACCGAGAAAATCGCCTCTATGAAAACATCCAGCATCCATCCTTTCGTGGCCGAGTGAAGCTGAGTGATCCACAAATTAAAGATGGAAATGTGTCCCTCGTTCTCTTCAACACCACCACTAATGACACTGGAACATATGAGTGTTATGTGGTAGGCACTCACGCTGGACGCCGTAAGAGAGCAGTTTCTGAAGCCCAGCATGTAGTGCAGCTGAAAGTTAAATCTATAAGTACGTTTTGGCATCTTTAGCCTAAGTTAGATGAAATCTACACAATGCACCTTTTTTTTCCTTTTTAATAAAGCAAAAGCCATCATACCTTAAAACCATTGTAAGAAGATCAGAAGTCTGTTTATATGATTTTAAATTGGTTTCATTTTAAGTATCGTGTCAAGTGTTTTTAATGTAAATTTATTGATCAGTGATGTTACAATTTACAAACAAATTAGAAACTAACACAAACAAATTCCAAAGTTTACTATGATCTTTCACTGCTTCTTCCATTTATTAATTGATAATGTCTGACAGCACCTCACGCATGTTTCTCACCTGCAGGTCAGCCACGAGGACTCACAGAGGATGGATCTGTTGAACTGATGGTTGGTCTGTCAGCTTCTGCTGGGCTTCTTGTTGCTACTGTTGCTGGTTTTGTGATCTACAGAAAATTTGCGAATTCAAATTATCGCTCTCCTTCTGAACAAAAGCCAGTTTCCAGGACTCCCAAGGAAACTGGAAAGATGAGAATGGAAGTCCAACCCGAGAGTCCTCTCCTATTAAACAGTTAAATACAGACTGAAGAAGTCACTTGGACGAGAGATGAAACGTTTCTCCTACAAAACGCTACGTCTGAATGAACAGAATCAACTTTTGGAGAGTTAAATATATAAATTTCTGTTTTCAAGTCTCAAAACAGAGTTGAAGCTAATGTGCACTGTTGTTCTCTCAGCCCACTGAGAGGAAAAGCACATCTTTATCAAAAACTCCTGCAACAACCTCTTTTTGTGGATTGTGTGTTTTTATTGTCTACTTTTTTTTTATTTAGGAAAGTGCATGTTAATTACATGTAAAAAAAAATTACATGAATGTAAACATACCAAATTATAGCCAAGGGCTAATTTCCATCTGTTGTCCATAAAACATAAAAAATAAACATAATAATTCATAAAAAATTCATAATTCATTCATAATCTATTTATCCCCTTCGTATATTTTATTTATATTTGTCTCTGTATTTATATGTGTGTGTGTGTGTGTGTGTGTGTGTGTGTGTGTGTGTGTGTGTGTGTGTGTGTATATATATATATAACATTCTGTAACTGTAACTTCTGTCATTGCTGTGCTTTTTTGGAAACCGAATTTCCCAGAGGAACCCACCCGAGGGATTAATAAAGTTCTATCTTATCTTATAATAAAAACTCCATCACCAAACTCACACATACACACCATTCTGTTCCCAAATGAAACATTAAAACTGTACAACTCATACATGATCACACACTTGATTTCTCCATAACCAGTTTTTAACCTGTGCCTTAAACAAGTTGAATGTCGAGCATTCTCTAATGGGTTGAGGAAGACTGTTCCACAGATGGCCACCCTGGACAGAAAGGACGTTCTGCCCAAATGCTGTCCGTCTGTGGGGTTGTAGCTCGAGTGGTCCTGTCTGAGCTTTCTTTATGCCTAATGAACTCCTTTAGTGGTGGTGGAGCAAGGGAGTGTAAGACTTTATATATTAAACACACTCTTTTAAATTTCACTAAGTTATTGAAGTTCAGTAATTTGTGTTTTTTTAACACATGACAGTGGTGGTGGGAAGTCGGTTTTTTGTCAAGTACTTTTAAACTTCTTTTATAAATGTTTTCAATAGTTTTAAGTGTTGTTGGACAAGCAAGTGACCAGGACGTGAAACAATAGTCCATATGAGAGATGATCATACTAGCCATGGTTATTTTCTAGAGAAGTGATTATACAAGCCTTTGTTCTTCTGGTATGCTGTTGCTCGTGTTCATGAAGATCTAATTACACTGGAATCTTGAGAATCTAGTTCCTGACTGATTAGAATTTCAAATGCATATTTAAAAAAGTTCCACTACCATCTCCTTTTATTTCCTCATTCCTTTAGTCTTAAAGTGCGCAAAGTTAAACTCACAATCCAACAAGTGACTTTATCTCACAGTGGGTAAATCCAGGGAATTTCTTGTTATTGTTAACAAGTTAATATGAATTAAAAGAAGGAAAAATCTCCAGCTTCAAATGGACAATGTTTATGACATTTATTCTGCTCTTACCTTGTGTTCTATGAGGCAATAATGTTGACTGACAGGAGGCGTGAACATTGGCAATGTTGGCAGAAAAAACACACAAGCCTTAATTAACACTAAAACAAACACACACACCTGACTATGACTGGAACTTAGTCTTAGTCACGTCTTTCACATTACTAAAGGTAAAGTCTCCTCTTTGGTCTTGCAATGGGGATAAATAGAGTCCAGACGAGTACAGAGCTGCACAGATTTATCAGGACTGTTTAACACTTTATAGACATTACATTGCATAAAGAAAACACTTCACTTTGCTTAACCTGTAAACCATGTGCCAGGTCACATCTATAATCTTTGATATTTTTATAGAAGAGATTTAACTGTCAGCAGTTCACATTTATGTCCCTTTATTTATATGATTTGCGGTGCTAAGGCTTAAGATGTAATGTGTAGGCCTGCTCCTACTGCTCTAGGTCAGTAAATATCAGCTGCAATATGTACATTAGCAGTAAAGTAACACAAAGACTCATATATTACTATCACGGGGGTCTCAGGGACACAGGGAATAAAGCTTATCCCAGCTCTATAAACTAAACAGGTCACAGTTACAAATATGTGTGTCTTTGAATGGTGAGAAGATTAAAGAGTGCACACAGGTGAACTGTCCCTTTAAACGCTCCTGTCGTGTTCACCTCCCGCCCCTTACTTTAGTGTTCCCATTCTTCAAAATTGACCAGCCAGTTTTAACTGCTCTTAAATCAGCACAACAACCAACAAATCTTTTATTCAACATTCTTCATCTGTGAACAATGTCTCAAAGTAGTGTTTAATATTATAATATTAATATGAATTAACTGCAGTAAAAATACAAATGGGCACTGAAAACATATTACAAAACGAATGAATGAAAGTAAATAAAAAACCAAAGACCAAACTCAACATGAAGCCTTGTGTGTGTGTGTGTGTGTGTGTGTGTGTGTGTGTGTGTGTGTGTATCATGCACATGTGTGGCATGTGACAGTCAGGTGAGGGCCTTGCAAACATAGGCATCACATTTGCAGCATCTCAGGCTTGTTTTGTTGTCTCTCGGCGCACAGAGCTCACAGCGCTTCCTTTTCTGCTCGTGTCTGTGTTGGGGGAGAGCAGCCAGGCCAGTGGCTGGGGCTGGGGCTTGCACACTCTTCACCAGACTGGCAGAGGCTGGTGTGCGGGGAATGTGCTGGCGCCGTTGAATAAGAGGAGTCACCAAAGCTTTCCCCAGCTCTGCTAGGAAAAGTCTCTTCCTGAAACGCTTCCCCTGATTCCAGGTTGGGTTGATGGCTGTCCACACCACATATGCGTTGAAAGCAGACACATCAAGGATCTTGTGGAACAGTGCCACAGGCCAACGAGCTGTCATTAGCTTGCAGGTGTATGTGCCAGTAAACTGCAATAAAAGGAACAATAAATAAGAGATTGGGAACATATTGAATCTGTCGTACACAAAATGCTATGATTCACATGAATGAAAATGAAATACATGCAGGATCGATGAAACTTTACATTACCTTATCAAGGCAGTCAACAGCTCCTTTGTTCTTCTTGTAGTCCTGGATTATAAGGGGCTTCCTGTCCTCTGTGGTGCTGACCGCGGCGTCTTTGTGTGGCGTGCTCATCGGGATGACATTTCTATTCTCCGTGGGAAAATCCAACACAAGTGTGTGTGTGTCAGTGAAAGCACATGTTGATGAGAGTGCCTCTCTTCCTCTACTTTTTCTGCATAATCCATCATACAAAATGTAATCAAATGGAAAAGTCTCTTTTTAAAACTTGTTTTATTAGTTTTAATCTTTTAACTTTATGCATCAAGCAAAAATTTAATTATATGCAACATTCTCTGACTTGAAGAAATTAGTTTAACATTTAAACCTATTTTCTGCACATTCCAGCACATAAAATATTTTTTTTTTGTTTACACTCACTCTTTCAAATAGATGCAAGTAAAACACGGCAGAACATAAATAAAGTCAAAGACTCAGTGGTCCTGTTGCTCTATTTTCACCTGTAAAGCAGGAGTAGGGTAGGCAGAGGTGTGCTCTGGTGCAGGTGTGCCGGAGCGGTCAGTGGAAGAATCCGCGAGTTTCTCTGTGAGTTTCCCATTAAACCCTCACGCTGCACGAACGTGGCACTCGCTTACGTCATTGTCATGAGACATTTTCGCAAAAAAATCACGGTTTTAGTAACGCAGTAACTGAGCGTTCCTACGGGAAAGTAACGGTAATCTAATTACCATTTTTGCAATAGTAATCCCTTACTTTACTCGTTACTTGAAAAAAGTAATCAGATTACAGTAACGCGTTAACGCGTTACTGCCCATCTCTGGTTGTCACATGTGGTATTATGCACTTGGAGACTGGTTGTTTTGTCCAGCACAACACACACGCCCTGGTTTTCGTCGGCTCCTCCACTACTGGGGTTCCCCGTGTATACCTGCATATTTCAGGCATAGCTGCTCCTGGCGTCACATGCTACCCAGACCTTTATTCCACTGTGGCGTGGGTGTGGTCTCTGGCCAGCTGCAGAGGAGGGGTGACGCAGTGAGCTCCTGGGGTGGCACAGGGGCGGGGTGAACAGGTGTGCTGGGATCTGACAGTGATTGTGTCTCTTTATATGTTGGCAGTGACAGTCGGAGGAGGGAAGCGGACGTGACAGCAGAGAGAGAGCGGGTGTGTCTGTGTCCCAGTAAAAACCACAGTATTAAATAAAAATTCTGCTGTCATCATATTCGCTCCAGCTTATGTTTCTTGGGTCCAACATTACATCCACATTTCCCTGGATTGCTTAAAATGTACACCTTGAAGGGACAGCGACCTCTGAAAGGAACCAGGCAATCATCAACCGTCACCTCAGGGCCTGGATTGTACATAAGCGCCACTGCTGCACAGTTCAAAAGCAAAAGTGGTTTTTATGGAGAACAGCTACCATCCAAGCTCTCTCAAAAATATCTGCTGAATCATTTTTTTCCTTTAAAACAAGTTTATCATTTAAATTTAAATGATGCCTAAAGAACGTGTAAGTGTCTGAGCACAAACTCTGGATGTTAAAAATGTGATCAGATGAGTTTATTCAGTAGTGCGTTGTCAGCTCGAACCTGTTTTTTTGTTGGGTCTTTTTTTCTTTTTCTCTATAGCTTTGCTCTTAGTGTTTTACAGTTCAATTCAATTGTATTTATACAGCGCCAAATCACAACATCATGTCATCAGGATAACACATCTCATGAAAGACTGAAATATGCTTTAAAGAAAAACTCCAGAGCAGAGATGATTCAGCTGGATCAGAGGGAGTTTCCTCAGCAAGCTGCCTGTGTGTAATTTTTGGCTCACACTTGCTTTCACAAGTTGGATAAATCAGACTGTATCAATTCAGCCACATCTTCCCCTCTTATATGTAAATTGTCAGCAGTGCTGTGACATTTGTGCCACATGTGGCCCAAACAACACTCATTTTCACTCTGTCTGTGGCTATTCGTCGAATTCGGGGACTACAGTGTTATTTTATGTAGCTGTTTCTCTTGTTGACAGTTGTGCCAAAAGTGATTGTCTGTAGTTTTTTATGTGTAATGTCTTTACTTATATTTGTAAATACATGTTAGTGAACAGTTTTTGCAAATTTAAAAATTGCCTATTTTAACATAACATATACCTTTATAAAGCTAGTGTTATATTTTTGTAATTCCTGATATCCTCTTGGCCAGATTACTTCAAAAAATACATTTTTAATTTAAATTAGACTTTTTAACTCGATAAATAAAGGATACATCAGTTTGACAAAAACTGATTGCAGCTTCTGCCTTCTGACAGGAACGTGGTTTGTGGCTCAAAATGACATGATATCATTACTTATATCCATCTGTAATGTGTTTCACGTATTATAGGTCATGTACATTTGTTTAAATATGGGAAATCCTTTTTTGGCATATACTGAAAATCTGTATTTGGTAGACAATGACTTTTTCGGCACAACACTGACGTTTTAAAATGGCGGATTGGATACTTATGAATGAGATGTTCTCATGACTTATCAAGTGATGCCACTGATCAGCCAATCGGTGGCATGCAGTCTGATAAGGTGACATTTTAATACCTTCTCAGATTGTTTGAAACCCCAGCCGAGCAGATACTAAAAAGTACCTGGTACCAGGAACTATGACTCAATGGAAAACCCGAAAAACAGTAGTTGTGATCAGAGCTGTTTTGATTCTTTAAATAACAGGGAAACATGCAGCGGTGTTTCCTTTATGACCTCTATTAGCAGAGTAAACACTGGAGCATCCTTTATGATAAGAGAGCTGTATGAAAACCTCTCATCATTACTTCAACGACAAGGAAACATGATGAGCCAGAGACAGAGTTTTAAACTATTTGTTTCTGTCATTCAGCAGAACAGCGAAATAACAGACTCAGAAAATCAATGATGGGGAAATCTGCTGTTGCTCTCAAAGGAAGTCATTTAAATGTTTCGAGTACTCCGAGACTTGACAAGAGAGAGAGATAGAGAGAGTGAGAAGGCCACGCCCAACAGCAGTTTGTTTATCAGTGGAAAGTTTCTAACATTTATTCTGTGATTTCACCCATTTGAGACATTTTAATGACATAAAGATCACTGTGCATGACTTAGATAGATTTAAAGAAGCTTTCCCTTATTAAAGGTCAGAGGTCACAGTCAAGGCCTTGTGTGTTGTCGGTCTGACTGGGCTTCCACCTGCTGGTGATATCCTGTCAAAGCACTTTACAGTGACACTCCACAAACAAAAAAAAGGAAATTGGGTGGTTGTTACAAAAGTCTAACTTTTAATTGGTACAAAATAATTTTACGTTTCTCTGATGAACGTAATTAAATCATGCAGGATTTGTATGAAATTTAACAACTTCATTTATTCTTGTTCAGATGACATGATACAATCTAGTAAGAGTGGTTAGTTGCCCGGACTCACAAAATTCACAAGATCACACAAGATTTCAAACAACAGGAAAAACACTGGAGTTATAAGAGGCAGACAACTATGCACGCATCACATGTATGCTGTTGCTATTTATTGTGGTTTAACCTCTCAAGGACAAAAAATGCTGCATCAAACCTTGCAATCATAGTTTTAATACTTTTGCGACACATATACTGGCAGCTCGGTGGTGCAGTGGTTAGCACTGTTACCTCACAGCAAGAAGTAGGAGAAGGAGTTCAAATCCACAATTGGGCAGTGGGTTCCATCTGGTTTGCAGTTATTACGCCTAGGTTAATATGTCATTCTAAACTAATTTTAATGTTTTTTTCTCTGTATGTGTTAGCCCTGTCATAGACTGGCGATCTGTCCAGGGTGTACCCTTCCACTTACCCTATCACATCTCCCCCACAACGCCGATGAAGATAAGAGAGTGGAGTGAAAGTTGTTATAAATCTATTACGTTTTAAGTTAACTAGACTGTTGAAGATTATGTAATATGAAGACAACATATAGTACTTAAGGGACCAAGTACTATTGGGGTAAAAGTTATTGTATAGTGTTGGAATAAAGTGACAAAATTGCGAAGGATTTAAATATTCCAAGAGCTCCACTTATTTCATCTAAATATGTTTCAATCACGTTTTATCAGCACAAAAGGTTTATTGAATATGAATAGTTGTGTTGTTTTAACTCAGTTGTTTAAGTTTCTGTCAAAGCAAAACATTTTTGTGCAACCAATGTCCACTATTCAGTTAAATACAGGGAGTGCAGAATTATTAGGCAAATGAGTATTTTGTCCACATCATCCTCTTCATGCATGTTGTCTTACTCTAAGCTGTATAGGCTCGAAAGCCTACTACCAATTAAGCATATTAGGTGATGTGCATCTCTGTAATGAGAAGGGGTGTGGTCTAATGACATCAACACCTATATCAGGTGTGCATAATTATTAGGCAAAATGGGTCAAAAGAAGGAAAAGTCAAAAATAGTGAGATATCTTGCAGAGGGATGCAGCAGTCTCAAAATTGCAAAGCTTCTGAAGCGTGATCATCGAACAATCAAGCGTTTCATTCAAAATAGTCAACAGGGTCGCAAGAAACGTGTGGAAAAACCAGGGCGCCAAATAACTGCCCATGAACTGAGAAAAGTCAAGCGTGCAGCTGCCAAGATGCCACTTGCCACCAGTTTGGCCATATTTCAGAGCTGCAACATCACTGGAGTGCCCAAAAGCACAAGGTGTGCAATACTCAGAGACATGGCCAAGGTAAGAAAGGCTGAAAGAAGACCACCACTGAACAAGACTCACAAGCTGAAACGTCAAGACTGGGCCAAGAAATATCTCGAGACTGGTTTTTCTAAGGTTTTATGGACTGATGAAGTGAGAGTGAGTCTTGATGGGCCAGATGGATGGGCCCGTGGCTGGATTGGTAAAGGGCAGAGAGCTCCAGTCCGACTCAGACGCCAGCAAGGTGGAGGTGGAGTACTGGTTTGGGCTGGTATCATCAAAGATGAGCTTGTGGGGCCTTTTTGGGTTGAGGATGGAGTCAAGCTCAACTCCCAGTCCTACTGCCAGTTTCTGGAAGACACCTTCTTCAAGCAGTGGTACAGGAAGAAGTCTGCATCCTTCAAGAAAAACATGATCTTCATGCAGGACAATGCTCCATCACACGTGTCCAAGTACTCCACAGCGTGGCTGGCAAGAAAGGGTATAAAAGAAGAAAAACCAATGACATGGCCTCCTTGTTCACCTGATCTGAACCCCATTGAGAACCTGTGGTCCATCATCAAATGTGAGATTTACAAGGAGGGAAAACAGTACACCTCTCTGAACAGTGTCTGGGAGGCTGTGGTTGCTGCTGCACGCAATGTTGATGGTGAACAGATCAAAACACTGACAGAATCCATGGATGGCAGGCTTTTGAGTGTCCTTGCAAAGAAAGGTGGCTATATTGGTCGCTGATTTGTTTTTGTTTTGTTTTTGAATGTCAGAAATGTATATTTGTGAATGTGGAGATGTTATATTGGTTTCACTGGTAAAAATAAATAATTGAAATGGGTATATATTTGTTTTTTGTTAAGTTGCCTAATAATTATGCACAGTAATAGTCACCTGCACACACAGATATCCTCCTAAAATAGCTAAAACTAAAAACAAACTAAAAACTACTTCCAAAAACATTCAGCTTTGATATTAATGAGTTTTTTGGGTTCATTGAGAACATGGTTGTTGTTCAATAATAAAATTATTCCTCAAAAATACAACTTGCCTAATAATTCTGCACTCCCTGTAAATCCTACACGTTCTTTGAACAACATTGCTTTTATTTTCACAGACTGTACACAAAAATGAAACAAACATGAAGGCAACAAAGATCCAAAAACTAGAGACAAAAGTAATTAAAACTCAGAGGTTTTGAAAAATGAAATATAATAATCCTTTAATTCCAAAGAAGTGTTTTGGATTTTGTATGTGTTTTGTCTCTAGGGGCCACCGTAATGACCATATGCACAGAGCATGTACAAGAATTTAAATTTGCAATGCTCCCATGGCCCTCAGTGTATGAACAACAATGAAGAACTTAAAGATAAAAAGATCAAAATAAATGGTTTGGTATGGCTGTGGGGCAGGTGGTTCAGAGGGAAGAGGTGAATGCAGGTCTGGAGTTTTTGTGTGTGAGAGAGTCGAGAGGGACAGAGCAGGGATAGCCTAAAGGCCAGCATTTCACCATAGGTCTTGAATGCAGCTATGGACGAGTGCGCCGGACAACAGCAGCATGTGGAGCAGCTTTAAAGGTATGAAAAGTGATTAGATTTATTTTAAGTTTCTTATATCTATGTCTTAAGGTCTCTGTTGAATAGGAAAAGTACACCAAAAATCTAAATTTCAGCATTTTCTGTCTGAATGTAAAAAGTTATTTCACAATGATGCTAATATTGGTTAGCTAGTTGATAATTTGGAAATATGTTTTAGCCAAGTAGCCCGAATAAGCAAACCACATATAAATTAGACATTCAGAACTGACTTAGCTTAAAAATCAAGATACGTTTGATCAAACTTGGTCTTTGACAACCAAAGTTTCAATATTTTAGGGGATTTCAACTTTCTATGCTTTTATGATTTTAAAATAAAAAAGTTTATTAGCAGCCTTAGGTTTTTCATGTGCAAGCTAGGAATGAGTATTAGTTTGTTGATTAAGAGGTGCTAATCAAAAAGAAAAAACTAGCCTAACTTCACATACAGGTCTATTATGATATTTGTTTTATTTATTTATTATGTCACCCATATGTCACAAAAATTTGATTTGCAAAATACAGATTCCTCAAGCGATGAGAGTGAATCAGCGGCTGCTTAATATGGACATTAAACAATAAGAGATCCAACATGTCCTCTTATCTGGACCGACAGCACTGATCACAGTGAGGATTACAGAGTCTGTTACACATACTAGTCGTTCTGTGGTGAAGGAAATGTGTCTCTATTAGAAGGACCAGACCTCAGACCTCATACTTCCATTCTTCTTGTTATCTCCAAACACCTTCTTGTCCCATTTACGTCTCTGTTCTAGTGTTCATGTCCCACCCTCTCTCTCTTTGCTCGTTTGTCACTTTGTCACGTCTCATTGCAACCAGGGAGATCTGCCTGACCCAGGATCAGACACTGAACCTCAGCCTGAGGCAAGGGTGGGCAACTCCAGGCCTCGAGGGCTGGTGTCCTGCAGGTTTTAGATCTTAACCTGGGTCAACACACCTGAATCACATGATTAGTTCATTCCCAGGCCTCTGGAGAACTTCAAGAAATGTTGAAGAGGTCATTTAGCCATTTAAATCATCTGTGTTTAATCAAGGACACACATAAAACCTGCAGGACACCGTCCCTCAAGGCCTGGATTTGCCCACCCCTGGCTGAGGTGTAGATAGTTGTTTACCATTCATTCAATTGAATTTGATTTATAGAGCACCAAATCATCACAGCTGTTGCCTCTCATCTTCTATCAATAAAGTTATGTTTTATATTCACTCTCATGTTGTTTACCTTTTACATTAGAGTAACCAAATCTATATTAAAAATACTGCAAACTTACTGAAGCTGCATGTATGACCATGTTTTTCTGCACTTGTGCACAATGGTACCTCTGTCGCTCTCTCTCACAAACAAGAACACACACACAGACACACACACAGCCTTTATCTTAAACGGTGCAATATAATAAATATAATTATCACGTTTAGTCATTACCACAAACATAAATTATTTTTTTCTTTGATCGGAGGATCAATCAGTGAAAGAGATGCGCTACCGTAAACCTCAGTGTAGAAGCGCAAGGAAAATTAACCCGCAGCTGCCATCACCTGACCACATGTAAGTCACGTGTGTGGAGGCTCAAATGCAGCAATGCGTAGCTGTAGTGTCTCCGTGATGTACGAACATATATAAAGAGGATTGGATCCCCGCAAAATGCGCATGTCAGTGTTCGTGTTGGAGTTTAACTTGTGACGTAGAGCTCGTTACCATGGAGCCTGCCGACAGAAGAAGGGGTTCCCCTCTATGGCAGCACTTTGAGCTGATCTCTCCCAATAAGGTACTCCATACAATATACCTCCATCCTTCGTGCATCCTTCGTGCATCCTTCCTCCATCCTTCCTGCATCCTTTATCCATCTATACTCTTTCTATCCTCCATCTGTCTGTTCTGCTGATCCGTATCAGCGTCACGTGACCACAGTCTTTGCTCCATGTTAGAAACACTGGAGCGGAGTCACCATAATCATCTCATTTTCTGCTGAATTTATTTAAATGTTTATTGAAACCATAGCGACACATTTTTGATCTCAGCATCTCTCGCCCTTTAAACACGTTAAAATGACTGAATCTCACAAAATGATACGTAGCCATTTTTGTTTCCATGGCAACAGCTGAGCAGCATCTTCACCACCAGGTGGAGCACCAGTCTGATCATAGGCTGGAGGAAACATGGTGGATGATCACCTGAGCTGTACTCAGCTTCTGATAAACAATCAAATCAGATACAGAAAACAGGATTAATATTCATGAATGATAACAAGGGAAATGATGACATCATAACAGAAACGCAAACAAGACGTACATGAGTATAAAACATGCCAGACTGAAGATGAGACGTCAACAGCATCGCAAACATTAACTTTTAAAGCTTCCATGTGGTTTTACATTTCTTCCATGAAAACAGGAAGTGCCGCTTTTCATTTGAAGACTCACATTTATGGACGTGGACGTGGAAAAGTATAAATCTGGGAGCTTTGTTTGGACATGAAGTTGGTAATGTGTCTGTGTGACAGCTGTGTGGAAGCATGAGAGCAACGTTTGCGGGAAAATCCACAGACTGTACCACTCGGACGTGTTTCAAGGAGGTTTTTCACAATAAAATCAAAGCATCGGTTTAAATAAAACCTCCTTCACCTAGTAAGGAAACATTTTGTGGACACGATTTATTTCCATTTAACAAAGTTAGTTCAGTGAGAGATGGCAGGAGGAGCAGAGGTCAGCTCATGGTGACAGAGGTCAAACAGATGTGAGGAGGAACAGCACACACAGCACTGGTGTGTTTCATCTCCACACATAGACAAACCACAGCAACACTGACTCCACTCTCAGCCTCCCAGTGACCATGAGCTTACCCGTGTCACCGGTGCCAGCCTCTGTGGAGCCCAGTGTGTCATATGATGATGATACAGGACATTTTCCACACCCAGCTCCACGCTGAGTCCTGGCTTCAGTGGGTGAGTCCATCCAGCAGAGACGTGGAGACACAAAGACTGAGAACGGCTGGACAGGTTCAGGTGTTACACTTCAGTTCAGTGTTCATGAACGCAGGTTCATTGTTGTGCACTAGAACCTGATGTAGAAGTTACAGCATGCAAGCACACGGTGATGGGGCCGAGGAGCAGCTCTTTACTGACATCTAGTGGTTCTACATCTTTGTCCTGGTTAATAAAGTTCAGCTTTCTTCTCCTGCAGATCATTTGACAAATCTTTTGCTGTCCCCATGACTCGGGAGCCAAAAACGTCGGTGCAGCACTGGACCTGCAGCGTCTGTCTGAAGGCCTGAAACTCCTCCCACGCTGATCACAGGTGAGCATGGTGACCTTCAGTAAGGTAAACCTGTGGTTGTTTCTGTCCAACACAGCTGTAGGGCAGTAAAGAACGTCACCCAACCTCCACCAGAGAGAAAGAAAAATGTCTGTATCACGATTCATATTCTGTGAGAGTAATCACAGATCCCTGTGGGGTGTTTGAACACTCGTACACACTTCCAGCTGCACTGTGGAGGTGCAGTGATTGGAGTGTACCCGTGGGGATCTGTGATTTTGAAGGCTCTGACTCTGCTGTCGTTGATGTCACAGAATAGTTAAATCCTTCCTGTTTCATGGGATCGTCCTTGTCTTCTGACAGCAAGCAGAAACATGGCTGTGGTATAGTTTTGTCATGTTGACGTCTTGTCACGATGTGAGCGTTTCATTTTATGACCAGTCCCGATGGACTGTGATTAGTGAAACTGGAGACTTGCTCCGCCTTCCACCTCTTCCATCATTTTCCTGTTTGTTATCCCAGTGTGTGTGTGCTTTGATGTGGATATATCGTCAACGTGTCCTTTAATGACGTGACTGTGTGGCTGCTGTTGCTCTGTCTCTCGTTTCTCTGGATCAGCTTTGTTTTCTCAGTCTGGAGGAAATGGGTGTAATACTCATGCCTACTCTAGGCCCCTCCCACAGGATAGACAGATTGACTGTGGCATCATCATGTGATAAAACCCATTCTGTTAAATCTTTCTGTACTTCCTGTTTAGTGACCTCATCATTTAGCACAGCCTCATTAAATCTGCAGTATTTAGATAGTTTACTCGTCCTGTCCTCACTGCCAAAGATACTGGTTTGTGTCCACACACAGTGGTGGGTTCTTTATTACAGTCACTGGTCCTATATAGTTTTTTACCAGGTGGTGTTGAAGAGCTCCCATGGACACGGGACATGAAGGTGACGTTAGTGGCCCAGTTCTGCTGGGAGCCGCTCCACAGTCTGTCTGAGAGCACAGCTGAAGTTAAATATACACAATATAAAAGTTTAAGACGTTTTTGTTTAAGCTCCCTCTTCTCACATGTTCTGTCTTCGCATCCAGCTGTTGGGTCCGCGTCTCGGTGCAGGAGATATCTGATCGTGCTTTCGTCTTTGTTGTTGACTTTGTTGTTGGTCTGTTCGTGCCCCTCTCAGCTTTCTGTCCTTATCTTTTCTCTCAAACTGATTTTCCACATATGCAGCCCGTTATGATCCAAAGCTGTCCAGCGGGAAAATCACAGTCCTTGACAGGCCAATTCTGGCCCCCGAGCCTTATGTTTGACAGCCCTGCTCTAGAGGATGCTGACACTGTAAAAACATTTAGTGTTGCAGTTTTCACTGAAGGCCAGCATATCAGGAATGGAGCTGGGCTTTTGTTGGCTCCTGAGAAGAAGAGCAAAGACAAACACATCTTCTCTTCCTCCTGAATAAACAGGAAACAGGAAAATCCTCCACTACAAATCAGAGTCAGTGGAGCATCGCTGCAGTTAGAACTGCTTCATTTATGCACAGGCAGGTGGAGGTTTTCCTGCTTCAGCTGCTGCTGGAGCTTCAACAGATGTGGTGATGGAGCAGAGGGTAGCTGATTACTGGCTGCATCTATAATAAGCACTGTTTGAATCAGACCCACAGCTGGGTTTCTGAACCTCACACTGCTGAGTGCCTCACTTGAACAGTGGACATTCATTTATAAGGAGCTCTATGAGCAAAAAAGGAATATAAAAGTAATATAAGGAGAAAAGCAGCACTAAGACACTTCACTGTAGCTTTGTGGAGCTCTTACACACAGTGTGTGTGTTCTAGTCCACATCACAATAAGACACTTACTGAGAAACAGCTAGTGCTGAAGACGCTGCAGCCCAGAGGTTGGAGGAACAGACAGTGACACACAGACATGAATCAAGAATCGGTTGCAGTGCGAGAAACAACACAGTGGCAGAAATAGAATATATGTTATTTATTTATTTTAGTATATATGTTATATACATGTCGATTCATCTGCCCATGGATACAGAATACAATTAGAAAATATGAAATATCAATGATTATGAGTGGGGTGAGTGCAAAATCCAGGTAGGACATGATGTGCAAAGAATCCAGAGTGCAACCTTTTCACATAAATAAATAAGTGTGTTATTGTAAGTGTGTTGTTGTAAGTGTGTTATTGTAAGACGTTAGCAGAGCAGTGATCGGTGTGATTCTGTGGACAGGTGTGCTTCATCCACACCTGAGCTGAGATCAGGAGTATCTGTACTTGGTTTGACTCTGTGGGAGATCTATGCATTTTCTTCTGCTTATCCAGCTCAGGGTTACAGGAGGCTGGAGCCAGAGTACACCCTGGCCAGGTCACCAGCTTATCACAGGGTAACATTTGCAGTGACACCTGCAGAATCACCGGGTGACCTAACCCCACTAACTGCATGTCTGTGGACTGTGGGAGGAAGCCTCCAAACACAGAGAACCCAGAGAGAACATGCAGACTCCACACAGGAAGGACAGGTGGGGGATTCAAACCCTGCTGTGAGGCAACAGAGCTAATTACTGCACCACCGTACTGCCTCTGGCTGGGTTGTAGCACATCTAATACTTACCTCACTCAGGGACATGAAAACAATTCATACACAGCCTTCATGCTTTTGTTGATGTTCTGTCTCTTTTAAAATGAAAAAAACATAACACAAAAGACTTCATTGTGTGTAACTTATCAGATAATTATTCCCCCTTCTGTGATTTAAGCTGTTCCTGCTTCTGCTGCTTTTATAAAAAAAAAAAGCAAATCAGACTTGGAGGAAAAGAAACAAAACAGAAGCATAAGTGGGCTACCAGCATTGGTGTCTCCATTAAAACATGATTCACCATGGCAACAGAGTCCTCTTGACTCAGAAGATACTGAAATTTGTTTTTAATGGATTTATTTTTGGTTTGTTTGAGACGGTCTGTGTGTGTGTGTGTGTGTGTGTGTGTGTGTGTGTGTGTGTGTTTGGCAGCGCTGATACAGAGACTAATGGGTTTGCGAGGATACCGTTTAAATCACTTACTGAGAACAAACAAAGTCTTTTCTTTGAAAGTTTTGAAGCTAAATTCAAACACGGGGACGGATGATATTTATAAGTGCTTTATGAAACCCGTCCTCATCATAGCAATCATATGTTTCCATCATCATGATGGCACGTTGTTTTAGAGCACAGTCAGCACGTGGCCTGTTGGCTCATATTCTAGTGATGTGCGGATCGATCCTGAAATATCGATTCCTCCGATACCAGTCATTTATGTTCTAGAATCGATTCTCACATTAAAATATCAATATTTTAGTAATTTAGGGTATATTTGTAGTTTATCAGTGGAAAGAAACTATAACATTCAGATTGTCTACATTGGAAGCAACTACTTCCTCTTCCGCCTTTCATAGTCATGTGTGAAATACGGCTGTATAAATGTGTCGCAGACCCTTTGCGTGCGCACTCACAACAATGGCTGAGCGTGGAGTCATTTTACATCCACAAACGACGTGGTTTGTGATACATGTGGCAAGACCACTAACCTCGTCAAACACCTCAGAGTAAATCATATCACAGAATATGACGAGGATATGTTGAGGTGAACTGAAGAGGAGGAGAGAGTCAGGTGCTGCTAGGGCGAGACAGACGTCTCTCACAGAGTCCTTCAGTGCTGCAGGCAGGCAAGGTGTTCAAATAGCGCATAACTTCAGTTTTTTTTTATTTCTATATATGATGAACTCTGCATTATTAAGTGATAAGAACAAGTAATCTGATGTCTTATAATCACTATGACGCTATAATTTGAGATACAATAAAAGATACAATGAATAAAATAAGCTTTTGTACAAAGTATCGGTATCGGATCAGTATCGTCGATACCACCCTGAATATTACTTGGTATTGGATCGGAAAGGAAATCGCACATCACTATCATGTTCTACATCATTGTGTGTCGCTGTGATTGTCACGTTCATGTGATATGACTTTCACCTGCTGGCAGGTAGAACAAATACTAACTGACTTCCTAAAGTCATATGAGTGGGTTTGTTTGTTTGTTTGTTTTTTCTTTTTTTCACAAAAAGTAGTGAGAAACAAGTCTGGGCATGCATGACGCTGTTTGTGCCCGTTCAGTCATGACTTAGCATCTAAGGCAGGGATGTCCAACATATGGCCAGCGGGCCACATCCGGTCCTGATACACTTTTATATGTCAGTTATTAATGACCTGAGCAAATGTGGGAGCTGAATGTTCAGCTCTGCTGATCTCCATGCAAACAGGGGTGGAACCATAAAGCCAATCACATGCAAAGACAGACTGTCATACCATGGTTGGGTACAGACTTGGAGGAAAAGAAACAAAACAGAAGCATAAGTGGGCTACCAGCATTGGTGTCTCCATTAAAACATGATTCACCATGGTAACAGAGTCCTCTTGACTCAGAAGATACTGAAATTTGTTTTTAATGGATTTATTTATGGTTTGTTTGAGACGGTCTGTGTGTGTGTGTGTGTGTGTGTGTGTGTGTGTGTGTGTGTGTGTGTTTGGCAGCGCTGATACAGAGACTAATGGGTTTGCGAGGATACCGTTTAAATCACTTACTGAGAACAAACAAAGTCTTTTCTTTGAAAGTTTTGAAGCTAAATTCAGACACGGGGACGGATGATATTTATAAGTGCTTTATGAAACCCGTCCTCATTGTAGCAATCAAGTGCTTCCATCATCATGATGGCACGTTGTTTTAGAGCACAGTCAGCACGTGGCCTGTTGGCTCATATTCTACATCATTGTGTGTCGCTGTGATTGTCACGTCCATATGATACGACTTTCACCTGCTGGCAGGTAGAACAAATACTGTCCAACACAGCTGTAGGGCAGTGACTGTTACAGCCACAGGGGAGCTCCTTCATCCCCACAGTCACACTGTGCAGTGCACACACACACACACACACACACGCACGCACACACGCACACACACACACACGATGTCACAGACATGTGTTTACACGATTACTTAGCCCTTGAGCTCAGCTCATGATCATTAACATGAACTGTTATGATCGCTGATCAAAGACCAGAATCAGAATCAGAATCGTGTTTATTGGCCATGTATATGCGCAGACACATACAAGGAATTTGGTTCAGGTAGATGGTGACTCTCAAGCACAGCAATGTAAATCTCAACAATATAAGCAACGCAATACACCCACCCTCCCACACACACACACACACACAGACACACACATGGATCCCCCATTCAGAGATGGTCTTTCCCTTTTTAAATGGCCTTCTTGTTTGTTCTCAGTAAGAGATTCAAGCTGTATCCTCTCAAATCCATTCAATTCAATTCAATTCAATTTTATTTATATAGCGCCAAATCACAACAAAAGTCGCCTCAAGGCGCTTCATAGATACAGAGAAAAACCCAACAATCATATGACCCCCTATGAGCAAGCACTTTGGCGACAGTGGGAAGGAAAAACTCCCTTTTAAAAGGAAGAAACCTCCGGCAGAACCAGGCTCAGGGAGGGGCGGCCATCTGCTGCGACCGGTTGGGGTGAGAGAAGGAAGACAGGATAAAGACATGCTGTGGAAGAGAGACAGAGGTTAATAACAGATATGATTCAGCAGAGAGGTCTATTAACACATAGTGAGTGAGAAAGGTGACTGGAAAGGAAAAACTCAATGCATCACGGGAATCCCCCGGCAGCCTACATCTATTGCAGCATAACTAAGGGAGGATTCAGGGTCACCTGGTCCAGCCCTAACTATATGCTTTAGCAAAAAGGAAAGTTTTAAGCCTAATCTTAAAAGTAGAGATAGTGTCTGTCTCCTGAATCCAAACTGGAAGCTGGTTCCACAGAAGAGGGGCCTGAAAACTGAAGGCTCTCCCTCCCATTCTACTTTTAAATACTCTAGGAACAACAAGTAGGCCTGCAGAGCAAGAGCGGAGCGCTCTAATAGGGTGATATGGTACTACAAGGTCATTAAGATAAGATGGGGCCTGATTATTTAAGACCTTGTATGTGAGGAGCAGGATTTTGAATTCAGTTCTGGATTTAACAGGAAGCCAATGAAGGGAAGCCAAAACAGGAGAAATATGCTCTCTCTTTCTAGTCCCTGTCAGGACTCTTGCTGTAGCATTTTGGATTAGCTGAAGGCTTTTCAGGGAGTTTTTTGGACGTCCTGATAATAATGAATTACAGTAGTCCAGCCTGGAAGTAATAAATGCATGAACTAGTTTTTCAGCGTCACTCTGAGACAGGATATTTCTAATTTTAGAGATGTTGCGCAAATGGAAGAAAGCAGTCTTACATATTTGTTTAATATGTGCGTTGAAGGACATGTCCTGGTCAAAAATGACTCCAAGGTTCCTCACCGCGTTACTGGAGGCCAAGGTAATGCCATCCAGAGTAAGAATCTGGTTAAATACCATATTTCTAAGATTTTCAGGGCCGAGTACAATAACCTCAGTTTTATCTGAATTAAGAAGCAGAAAGTTAGCGGCCATCCAGGTCTTTATGTCTTTAAGACATTCCTGCAGTTTAACTAATTGGTGTGTGTTATCTGGCTTCATGGACAGATAGAGCTGGGTGTCATCTGCATAGCAGTGAAAATGTATGCTATGTCTTCTAATGATGCTGCCTAAGGGAAGCATGTATAATGTAAACAGAATTGGTCCTAGCACTGAACCCTGTGGAACTCCATAATTAACCTCAGTGTGTGAAGAGGACTCTCCATTTACATGCACAAACTGGAGTCTATTAGATAGATATGATACAAACCACTGCACCGCAGTACCTGTAATACCTACAGCATGTTCTAATCGCTCTAATAGAATATTATGGTCAACAGTATCGAACGCTGCACTAAGGTCTAGCAGGACAAGCACAGAGATGAGTCCACTGTCAGAGGCCATAAGAAGATCATTTGTAACCTTCACTAAAGCTGTTTCTGTGCTGTGATGAGCTCTGAAACCTGACTGAAACTCTTCAAATAAACCATTCCTCTGCAGATGATCTGTTAGCTGTTTGACAACTACTCTTTCAAGGATTTTTGATATGAAAGGAAGGTTGGAGATTGGCCTATAATTAGCTAAGACTGCTGGGTCTAGAGATGGCTTTTTGAGTAAAGGTTTAACTACAGCCAGCTTGAAGGCCTGTGGTACATAGCCGATTATTAGAGATAGGTTGATCATATTTAAGATCGAAGAATTAATTAATGGCAGGACTTCTTTGAGCAGTTTTGTAGGAATAGGGTCTAAAAGACACGTTGATGGTTTGGAGGAAGTAATTATTGAAGTTAACTCAGAAAGATCAATTGGAGAAAAAGAGTCTAACTTAACATCAATGGTACTAAGAGTATCTGTAGATAATATTACATCTGTGGGATGATTATTGGTCATTTTTTCTCTAATGATAAAAATTTTATTTGTGAAGAAGTTCATGAAGTCATTACTAGTTAACGTTAAAGGGATGGTTGGCTCAAAAGAGCTCTGACTTTTTGTCAGCCTGGCTACAGTGCTGAAGAGAAACCTGGGGTTGTTCTTATTTTCTTCAATCAGTGATGAATAGTAAGATGTTCTGGCTTTGCAGAGGGCTTTCTTATAAAGCAGCAAACTATTTCTCCAGGCTAAATGATGATCCTCTAGATTTGTGACACGCCATTTCCTCTCCAGATTACGAGTCATCTGCTTTAGGGTACGTGTTTGAGAATTATACCACGGAGTCAGGTACTTCTGATTTGAGGCCTTAGTTTTCACAGGAGCTACAGTATCCAGAGTCGTACGTAGTGAGGAGGTGAAATTATTAACAAGAAAATCGACCTCTGTTGGGGTAGCGTTCAGATAGCTGCTCTGCTCTGTGTTGGTACAGGGCATTGGAGATGATAACAGTGGGTGGATTATATTCTTAAACTTAGTTACAGTGCTTTCAGAAAGACATCTATTTTGATAAAGTCTACTCTTCACCGCTGTGTAATCAATTATTGTAAAAGTAAATGTTATCAGGAAATGATCAGACAGGAGAGGGTTTTCAGGAAACACTGTTAAATGTTCAGGTTCGATGCCATATGTTAAAACAAGATCTAGAGTGTGATTAAAGTGGTGGGTGGGTTCTTTTACATTTTGAGAGAAACCAATTGAGTCTAATAACAGATTAAATGCCATGTTGAGGCTGTCATTTTTAGCATCTACATGGATGTTAAAATCACCGACAATAATTATTTTATCTGAGCTCAGAACTAAATTAGATATAAAGTCTGAGAAATCAGACAGAAACTCTGTGTAAGGCCCAGGTGGACGATAGATGATAACAAGTAAGACTGGTTTCTGAGTTTCACAGCTGGGGTGGACAATGTTAAGCATCAGGCTTTCAAATGAATTAAAAGTCTGTCTTGGTCTTTCATTAATTAATAGGCTGGTGTGAAAAATTGCTGCCACACCGCCCCCTCGGCCTGTGCTTCGAGATTTCTGGTAGTTAGAATGGCTCGGGGGTGTTGATTCATTTAAACTAACATAATCATCCTGCTGCAACCAGGTTTCTGTAAGGCAGAGTAAATCAATTTGTTGATCAATTATTAAGTCATGTACTAACAGAGACTTGGAGGAGAGAGACCTAATATTTAATAATCCACATTTCACTGTTTTACTCTTTGGTTCAGATGTGGATACTGTATTGTTCTTTCTTTGTGATTGTTTATGTTTAAGTTGTTTGTTGCTGGTTTTTAGTTTGTTTTTTGTCTTTTTGGAAGCTGACACAGTCTCTATGGAGATGGGTTTTTGGGGGGGGTAGCAGGAGGAGAGAAGCTGCAGAGAGGCGTGTAAGACTGCAACTCTGCTTCCTGGTCCCAACTCTGGATAGTCATATTTTGGGGGGTTTAATAAATTTGTCCATATTTCTAGAAATGAGAGCTGCTCCATCCAAAGTGGGATGGATGCCGTCTCTCCTAACAAGACCAGGTTTCCTCCAGAAGGTTTGCCAATTATCTATGAAGCCCACATCGTTTCTGGGACACCACTCAGACAGCCAGCAATTTAAGGAGAACATGCGGCTAAACATGTCACTCCTGGTCTGATTGGGGAGGGGACCAGAGAAAACTGGTCCGACATTGTTTTGGCAAAGTTGCACACCGATTCAATATTGATTTTAGTGACCTCCGATTGGCGTAACCGGGGTGTCATTACTGCCGACGTGAATTATGATTTTACTGAATTTACGTTTACCCTTAGCCAGCAGTTTTAAATTTCCTTCAATGTCGCCTGCTCTGGCCCCTGGAAGACAATTGACTATGGTTGCCGGTGTCTCTAGCTTCACATGTCTGAGAACAGAATCGCCAATTACCAGAGTTTGACCCCCGGCGGGTGTGTCGCCGAGTGGGGAAAAACGGTTAGACACATGAACGGGTTGGTGGTGTACCTGGGGCTTCTGTTTAGGACTATGCTTCCTCCTCACCGTCACCCAGCCTCCCTGTTTCCCCAGCTGCTATTTTCGGCTGCACCAGCTACAGGGGCCTGGCTAGCTACAGGTGAATGAAGGGTGCGAAGCCGAGTCTCCAATTCAGTAATCCTGGCCTCCAGCGCTGCAAATATGCTACATTTGTTACAGATATCATTACTGCTAAAGGAGGCCGAGGAGTAACTAAACATCTGACACAATGAGCAAGAAAGTGCAGGAGGGACAGGTGAAGTAGCCATGGTGCTAACGAGTCGGCTACGAGCTAAGCTAAGCTAGCGAAACAGTACAGAGACAGTGAGTGAATACTTTGGCTATAAATTAGGTAGTGAGTACACAGAAAGTGTGCTTCGGATGAAGCACGTGAAGATTATACTATGAAAAAGAATGTATTTAAAAGTTGTTAATTAATTTGCTAAGCAAATAAGCTACTCAGAAACACCACTGTGTTTGAGCAGGAACAGGAAGTGATACTCTACCACAGAGCGAGTGAACACCAAGTGACAGCGCCTCCCAAGTGGACTCCAGCAGTCCATTAAAGTCTGTAACAATGCTCACACACACAGACCGTCTCAAACAGACCAAAAATAAATCCATTTAAAAAATGTAAAGAACAAAAGTTTTCAGTAGCTTCTGAGTCAAGATGAGTCTGTTGCCATGGTGAATTCATGTTTTAATGGATATACAGGGTCTGAGCCGTCATACTCGTAGAATCCACTCACTGAGGGAATAAAAAGCGAGGTGGCAAAAGAGTCTGGAAAAAAACCCCTAAGGCAGCATGGTCTCAAAGATCCGGGCCCAGCGTATCCAAGCAGGGTCGTGGAAAACTGGTCCCCCTCCATGGAGCTTTTCAAAGCACAGGAGACAACGCACGCTCGACATCGCTTACCAGCCAAAGCTCGCCGCCAGTAAAGCCTGAGTTTTACCTGAATAGCTGCTCTTCTCCCTCTCCTTTTCCATGGTCTACAGGGACCGCTGAGATCACCTGATGAGGACCCAGCTAATGGTGGAGGGTGGGAAATGCAGAAGGAGGAGGAAGAGACATTGTGAGGCATCATAGAGGAAGAATGGACAGTAAAGCCAGGCGATCATACACCAAGGCAACTAATACATAGTTAAAACTAAGTGAGAACAGCAGAGCAGAAAAAAACGTAAGCGAGTGCGACGTTCATGACAACAGCTGTGTGCAGAGTATGAGCGTGCAGCGTCTAAAGTGTGGAAGTACCGACCTTACTTTGACTTTCTGTTAAAAGTGATAAAAACATTAGCGTCCGCTGTTCACAGCATGGGAAGAAAACTTCTTTTTACAGCGAATAAAACCCCTAAACTTCTGTGCAAGCACCGAGTACGCTGCCACAGGAATGTGAAATTCACAGAGAAACTCCCGGATTCTTCCGCTGACCGCTGCGGCACACCTGCACCAGGGCAAACATCCGCCTACCACACTCCTCCTATCCAGGTGAAAATAGAGCAACAGGACCGCTAGCCTTTGATTTTTCTTATTTTCTGCTGTGTTTTACTTGCATCCATGTGAAAGACTGAGTGTAAACAGAAAAACCTATTTCATGTGCAGGAATGTGCAGAAAATAGGTTTAAATGTTAAACAAATTTCTTCCAGTCAGAGAATGTTGAATATAATTAAATTTTTGCTTGATTCATAAAGTTAAAAGATTAAAACTAATAAAACAAGTTTTAAAAAGAGACTTTTCCATTTGATTACATTTTGGATGATAGATCATGCAGAAAAAGTAGAATTGGGCTGAAAGATCTATCACTTTATTACCTATTCAGGTTGTAAATTATGTTTTTAAAAAGTAACTAAGTAACTAATTACTTTCAACAATAAGTAATCAGTAAAATAACAGGTTTACTTTTGGGGGGAAGTAATCAGTAATTAGTTACTGATAGGTTTGTAGCTTAAACCCATTCGCTGGAACGTTAAGGACAATTTATTACACAGCAGAAACAAGACACAAGTAGGCAAAGTTCTTTGTGTTACTCATGCATGAGGGAGAGAACCACGACAAGAGCCGTTCCTTCGCTTGACCCCAGTCGCTCTCGTCCACTCCCCCGTAACACTGCTCTTTTATTGAGGTTACATGAATATACATAGGTTCATTAACATATGACGTCTACATACACACAAAGAGTACCTTGCCTGTGCGTTGTGTAAATGTGTGTGTGTGGGGAGGGTCCAGTGTGTGACCCCATAAAGACTTCCCTAAACCTGCTGGTCTGGAAGTCCAGCAGTTCATTTAAACAAAAGGCACTTAGCCTAAAACAGATATAGCTACATTTATCCTACCATAAAACAATAATGTGTATGCCCTCTCCCATGCTCCCAGGATGTTGGTGTGACTGCCAGAACACTCTGGAATGCACACAAAGCCTTTGCAGACTATTAAGGATCAAACCTCTACCAACATGACATTGATTATACAACTCTAAGCATATATGAGTAGATATTTCTAAGCATAAATGACAATAAACAATACAAATCTAACACTTACTGATTACTTTTTTCAAGTAACTTGACCAACACTGGTCACCAGGATTGTTCACCTCTCTGCAGGAACTTTGGTTCTCTCCTCTTTAAAGAAACTCTCTGCTGTGCACCTCCCAGCTTCAGCTTCCTCCACAGGTTTTCTATGACTGAGGTCTGGAGACTGATCCACGACTCATGTTCAGTATTCTGGCTGAGAGAACAAGGTTCTCGTCTCAGATTTCACACTGCATGTTCCTGTCCACTGACCTCTCAGTGTGTGATGTTGGCCTGCACCTTAAAAAGAACGACAGCCCAGAGCATCATGTTACCTCCTCCCTGCCTGACTGTGGGGACACTGCTCTGTGGGTCACGTCAGCGTTTCTCGGGTTGATGGCAGAGATCTTGATTTTGGTTTCATGTGACCACAGTACACTTCCAACACTACATTTTCTGAGTTATTTGTGGGTGTTTTCTTGTTAGTTCGTTTTTTTAGTACTTGAACACTAAAGTGGCCTTCAATGAGATGACAGAGCCAGCAGTGACCCACAGCATTTAAGTTTGACACTCCTGTTTTAGATGTTCACTGGCAAACTTGAAGGATCTGGAGCCAGAGTACACCCTGGCCAGGTCACCAGCTTATCACAGGGTAACATTTGCAGTGACACCTGCAGAATCACCGGGTGACCTAACCCCACTAACTGCATATCTGTGGACTGTGGGAGGAAGCCTCCAAACACAGAGAACCCAGAGAGAACATGCAGACTCCACACAGGAAGGACAGGTGGGGGATTCAAACCCTGCTGTGAGGCAACAGAGCTAATTACTGCACCACCGTACTGCCTCTGGCTGGGTTGTAGCACATCTAATACTTACCTCACTCAGGGACATGAAAACAATTCATACACAGCCTTCATGCTTTTGTTGATGTTCTGTCTCTTTTAAAATGAAAAAAAACATAACACAAAAGACTTCATTGTGTGTAACTTATCAGATAATTATTCCCCCTTCTGTGATTTAAGCTGTTCCTGCTTCTGCTGCTTTTATAAAAAAAAAAAGCAAATCAGACTTGGAGGAAAAGAAACAAAACAGAAGCATAAGTGGGCTACCAGCATTGGTGTCTCCATTAAAACATGATTCACCATGGCAACAGAGTCCTCTTGACTCAGAAGATACTGAAATTTGTTTTTAATGGATTTATTTTTGGTTTGTTTGAGACGGTCTGTGTGTGTGTGTGTGTGTGTGTGTGTGTGTGTGTGTGTGTGTGTGTGTGTGTGTGTGTGTTTGGCAGCGCTGATACAGAGACTAATGGGTTTGCGAGGATACCGTTTAAATCACTTACTGAGAACAAACAAAGTCTTTTCTTTGAAAGTTTTGAAGCTAAATTCAAACACGGGGACGGATGATATTTATAAGTGCTTTATGAAACCCGTCCTCATCATAGCAATCATATGTTTCCATCATCATGATGGCACGTTGTTTTAGAGCACAGTCAGCACGTGGCCTGTTGGCTCATATTCTAGTGATGTGCGGATCGATCCTGAAATATCGATTCCTCCGATACCAGTCATTTATGTTCTAGAATCGATTCTCACATTAAAATATCAATATTTTAGTAATTTAGGGTATATTTGTAGTTTATCAGTGGAAAGAAACTATAACATTCAGATTGTCTACATTGGAAGCAACTACTTCCTCTTCCGCCTTTCATAGTCATGTGTGAAATACGGCTGTATAAATGTGTCGCAGACCCTTTGCGTGCGCACTCACAACAATGGCTGAGCGTGGAGTCATTTTACATCCACAAACGACGTGGTTTGTGATACATGTGGCAAGACCACTAACCTCGTCAAACACCTCAGAGTAAATCATATCACAGAATATGACGAGGATATGTTGAGGTGAACTGAAGAGGAGGAGAGAGTCAGGTGCTGCTAGGGCGAGACAGACGTCTCTCACAGAGTCCTTCAGTGCTGCAGGCAGGCAAGGTGTTCAAATAGCGCATAACTTCAGTTTTTTTTTTTATTTCTATATATGATGAACTCTGCATTATTAAGTGATAAGAACAAGTAATCTGATGTCTTATAATCACTATGACGCTATAATTTGAGATACAATAAAAGATACAATGAATAAAATAAGCTTTTGTACAAAGTATCGGTATCGGATCAGTATCGTCGATACCACCCTGAATATTACTTGGTATTGGATCGGAAAGGAAATCGCACATCACTATCATGTTCTACATCATTGTGTGTCGCTGTGATTGTCACGTTCATGTGATATGACTTTCACCTGCTGGCAGGTAGAACAAATACTAACTGACTTCCTAAAGTCATATGAGTGGGTTTGTTTGTTTGTTTGTTTTTTCTTTTTTTCACAAAAAGTAGTGAGAAACAAGTCTGGGCATGCATGACGCTGTTTGTGCCCGTTCAGTCATGACTTAGCATCTAAGGCAGGGATGTCCAACATATGGCCAGCGGGCCACATCCGGTCCTGATACACTTTTATATGTCAGTTATTAATGACCTGAGCAAATGTGGGAGCTGAATGTTCAGCTCTGCTGATCTCCATGCAAACAGGGGTGGAACCATAAAGCCAATCACATGCAAAGACAGACTGTCATACCATGGTTGGGTACAGGCCGGGTACACAGAGAGACGGAAGCCGATTTAAATACAAGAGTGTCAGGAAAATGTAAAATGAGCAGCGTTCGACTAATAATTGAATATTAGATCAAACAAAGTGAATACAAAGTGTGTTTGAATGGCAGAGATGCAGAAATGTGAGCATGTAACACAGAGCAACAGCATACATGCAAACCCTCCTGAATCTTTTCCAGGAGAATCTCGAATTTCAGTGCCCCTCCTGAAAATCTCCCAGAGCCACCATTCTCCTGAATTTCTGCTGATTTTCCACCCGGACAACAAAAATGAAAACCATATCCCAGAACCAAAACCCAGCAAATTCCAGTTTCCAACAATGGCGGCAGCTATTTAGTTTTAAGATTACTCCTATTACTCTTTCTGGGTCACAAAATAAACTTTTAGCATATTTTCAGGTGAGAATAAACTTCAAATATCTGAGCCGGCAAGAATAGCAAACTCCCGGCACATCGTTTTCAAACCCCTGCGGTCTTTCGCTACTCAGGTTAAACATGATATTTAAGTAACTCGATAACCTAAAAATTTTATTGTTGGACTTTTTCAGTGTTTTATTTGTTCCTGAGTAAATTGGTTTTGCTGAGATTAAAGTTATTAGATTAGATGAGATTAAATAAAAACTTTATTAATCCCTCGGGAGGATTCCTCCAGGGTTGTGACACTGCTGAAAAAAATGTCAAACAGAAAACTGATTAAACAGAAGTGTGAGACGGTCAAGAATTTACGCCAGCGTCCGGTTATATTTAGATAGCAAGGAGCAGACGGCAGAGTTTCACTCCACTGAGAGAGCCCGTGACGTAATTCTGAACGCTAGACCATCACAGTCGCTCACTTACGGCCTACCCGCCTTTCGGAGGACTTGGCCCACTTAGACCACGAAGGCCGGGTCCTTAGGTCGATGCAGCCTCTGAATTTGGACAGTAATAAAAGTGACATTTAACTTACTTTAAATAAATAATTTTAAATAAATAAACACTGTAAAATTCAAGTTTTTTGTATATGTGTATGTAATCCCCCCTTTTGAACGTCTCCCTAATTCTGAGGCTTCAAGGTTGGCAAGTATGAGCAACAGCTCAGTCTGAGTCTAAACGAGTCTCACAGGCTTGCTGTGCGTTTAAAGCTGTAAGAATTACAAATTACAATTATAAGTTATCATTCTTAACTTGTTTGATCCGCTGGTCACCACAGACAAACACAAGCAGACATTTTGGATTTTTACTGTATTATCATAGTTTTAAAGCTTTTCCTGCAGATACAAACCTCCCTTATGAACATTTATACTACACAAAGTCATTCAGCAATAAACAATTGAAGACAGAAAAGTTTGTTTTTCACTTTCTACTATAGAAATTTCAGTTTTTTGTGATGATTGATGAGCTATCAGAACTTTTTCTATCATTTTATTTCTTACAGTTTAAGGAGTCGTGCTGACAGGTTTCTGTTGTTGTCACAGAGCTTTTTCTTCATCATATAGAAAAACACTTAAATATGTGACTCCTTCACAGTGACAGGATGTTTCAGTGGTCCGGCCCAACTAAAGTCATGTGGTCCCCCATGTAAATTCAGGCTGTTTCTCAATCCTGTCTTTAAGTGATGATGTATGAACCCTGCTTCCAGGTCCAAATTACTCTGCGTTTAATAAGGCTGTTGTGTTTTTAACATTTTTTAATGCTTTGTATCTTGTTCTATTTAATCTCAACAAGTCCCTAAAAAAAGTCAGTGATCACTGTCGGCCTCTCTCGGTTTTTATGATCACTGCTCATTTTAAAGCTTGGTTTTTAAAACCTCACAATGTATCTATATGCAGCAGTATATTAATAACTAACCTCATATCATGGATGCATTGTCTCAGTTGTTCTCGTGGACTTGTGATACGTCATCAGTCATCAATTCAAAGTACGCATCAAGCCAAGCCCAAGTATGCTCAAAATTCCCAGATGTGTTCTCGCTCCACTTTATCGAGCAATAAAGTGGAGTCCACAGCTACTGTGAACTTGGTGCAGCTAAATCTAACTCAAAAGTGGCAATGGCAATTTTATTTGTTCCTGAGTAAATCGGTTTGGTGAAGACTAAAGTTAAGCTTGAATTCTTACTTGGAGAGTGGTCACTGTATTTTGAATTACACCCATCTTATCCCCTGATGTAAAATGTTCTGTTCTTATTTAAACAGCTGGATCAGAATTACATCTAAGATGACAAATAAATAAATTCAGCAAAAACAGCATGTTAATGCATGGAGATCCTGAAGGCTGCTCCAAAAATGATCCGATTATATTTTAAACATTTGTTCAATTCTCTTCCAAACCCCAGCAGCTGTGTATTGTAAGTTTTAGTGTCTACTAAAATACAAATAAAAGTGTTCTAACATCTCACCTGTTTGTTTTTATTCAGACATACATGTGTACTATTTTATTAATAGAGACATTAGCCTCGTTTCTGTCATGTAGTGGTTGTGCTGAAGCTTATTAGACATTATGAAACTGATGATATGTAAAATTGATTTTTGCCAAAGTGCTTAAGATACTTTTTTAATTATATATTTTTTAATCTACTACATTTGTAATTTCTATTGCAAATATTAAGCACAGTTAAATTAAGAGGGGATGGCAGTGAAAACTCTGGAGCTGTGTTGTCACCATAGAAATTGTAGAGTGATCTGCTGCTTTCTGTGGAATTCTGGACTCCCGTGTGAACTTACAAAGTCCGTACTCGCGAACAGCAGAGGCTGGTGAGCAATGTTCCCTCTAAGCTGCGCACGTGCGCAATTGCGCACTGCTGGCACGGTCTCTGCGCACAGAAAATCTGTGTTGCGCACACAAAAAAAATCTAACCTAAATTGAAATTAAAATGAATACGTCAACAATTCTGTTTTGCAGTGTTAGTCAGTAAGTGACTGGCTGCTCCCGTATGGGATTAGAACGATCCCACGTTATCCCATAGTCCAGCGATTCACATTCGTATACGCAGCCAATCGATGTCGTTGACAGGCTATGACAGCGTCCTTATGTGCCGACACCGGAGCTGATGTGGAGTGAAGCCACGTTAATGACAACGTGGACAACCATTGGAGATGTGAGCAGGACAGACGAAACAATTGATGGAAAAAGTGTGGACTTTATACCAGTTTTTAAATTGTGTTGATAGGCCACGTAAAACCAGAGTTGTGATTTTAAAAAAAGAATGCAATGTTTGGTTTCCTTGCTGAATACTATCGTTGTTTATATTTACTGCGGGAAGAAACGGTAAAAACTGCGTTTTATAAGAAAAAAGCCTCGAAAGCGCTCTCCACCTGTGAGCAAAAACAAACCCCCCCACCCCCTCTCTCTTTCCTATTCGTCCAAAAAAGTACCATGTCGACCAATCAAAAAATGATATGGTAACGTGGCATCTAGTTGTTAAGAAACGGGGGGAAATTTTAGGAGTGACGGCGGTGCTTTGAGATGTGAGAGATTTGAGACGTGTAGCGCAAATCTTGTGTAGTTAGGGTGTAGTGTAGTCAGTAGATTTGTTGTGTGTGTCAGAGCAATGAGGCGACTGCTGAACGTTACAGGTGTTACAGCAGTGATACATCTCCTGTTGTCAGGCCTGCAGGTATCAGGCTGTTGTTCTCCTTTATCTCATAGTGGACAGAAATTATTTTTTGGAGTGGCACAAATAATTTGTGTGGCATCAGATTTGATGCAGAACAGCTGATTGTTCTGTAAATAGTTTGAAATGTTTATTTAAAAATGCATTGGCTGCATTTAAAAAAAAATAGCTGCAAAAAACTTTGTTGTTTGCCAAACTGAGTTACTTTTTTGAGGAGTAACTATATAATTATTTGCCCAACATTGGTCATTATATACTGTATTTTGCAGACAGAGAGTTACAGGACTCTCTCCCAGACCACAGACGCATAATACAAGTCAGAGCTGTATATATAAAAAAAGAAAAGAAAAAAGAAAAAGAAAGTTGTGTTTTCGAAATTGGAGTTCAAGTCATTTTTACTTCCAATAGCGTTAACATACTACACAGGCCAATGGCTAGATTTTTTTTTTACATTTTCATTGTAAGTGGGCTAAAGCAGTTTAAAAGTAGTCTAACATAAATGTAAATGCTGTAATTTGATTATTTTAATAAACCATGAAACTTGGATGGATTTGATGCTGGCGTGACCACAGTGCACACGTCTGATGTTGTTCACAGTGGTCCAAGGGATCGCTCAGGGAGTTTGTGTGTTCACTCAGACACATGAAAAATTAGAGGGAACATTGCTGGTGGGTGGGGCTGCTGCAGTGACCTCATTCACCCCTTCACTGTTACCTACAAGTTACACATTGAAAGTCTTGGGGGGTTGGGGAAAGGAGTTGATCACTCAAGGGTGCCCCCCTCAATTTTACCAGCGCTCCAATTTTGTTCGCATCATATTTTAGTATAGTTTCTGAATTGAGGAGAATAAAAACATATTTAACATTCGATGTAGCTGCATTGTTGAGTAGAAAGCACAGATTAAATAAAGATGTTTAAATTTAGAATAGAATAGAATAATTGCCATTATTGTCACTATACAGTTGTACAATGAGATACAGTTTTAAATTTAATTTTGGAACTTTTTTAATTTAAGAATATCTGAGCAGATGGTGCAAACAGCAAACACCTGCTGCTGAAGACACTGCAGTCCACAGGTTGGAGGAACAGACAGTGACACACAGACAGGTCGGCTGCAGTAACACTTTAATACAGAACACTATCAACAGTAATTCCATCACATGGTCACAGAGTTATCACAGTACAGTCACAGGAACACGGTTACAACATGACAGTAGCTCCTGAGCCAGGCTCCCTGCATCATCTTGAGAAATAAAAGCAAACCATAAAATGATGCTGGAACAGACAGCACTGATGCTTTTGTCTGTCATGTGCCAGTCTCTTTGGATTTCACACTGCTGAGTTTAAAGACATATGAAATGAGCCTCCACCCTTTGCTTCTCCCTGAGCTCAGCTCACATCAGTCGTTAGGCCAGTGTAGCACCTGACTGCATGTTTGAGGCTGAAAGTTTTTTTCCTGTTAGTGATTCCATATTCAGTCACATTCCTGCTGTGTGTGCATGTCTGTCTCTGTAACAGTGACATTTGTGTCCCTGCAGTGCTGATAAATCAGGATGCTTAACCCTTTAAAACCGGTCGGAGCGGGCACGCTCCGTTTTGCATAACTATTTTTAAATCCCGGTAGCACTGCAACCACAGAAGCTAGCGCCATAATTTTTTTTGCATATGAAACCGGAGAAGTTGTGCTTACATCTTATGCCATCAGCTTGTCCTAGGTCACAGTTTCCTTCCACATATAGCTTTGCAAAAACGGCATAAAAAGCACTTGCAGCAACAAAAACATGATATTCCAGAAACACGCTTTGCCGATCCGATCAGCTGTTTGTAACACTTCCTACATCCATCAGCGTGGACTATCGCATGTCCGCCATGACCTGCCCGAAACAGGAAGTGACGTCATCAGGGCCTTATGAGCCTATACTGGTGTTTTTAAAAGTTATGTTTGACTTTATGACTTTCTGTGTCATTTCTGTGATGCTTAGGACTCATATTGCACTGCTGGAAATAGTTTATTTTGATGCACATGCTGGGGTTTTTTTTGCAAATTTGCATTATAATATTTATTTTCGTTTTTCCTGCAGTATATAAAAATTGGTGTATTTAAAAAATAAAACTATGAAGACACTCAAAATACATTTCCTGTGGTGGGAAACTATTTTGTGCAACTTTTTTGTATTTACAGTTTTGAGGGATAAGCCTCTTAAATTTCTCTAACTAGAAATATATGTTAAAAAAACAAAAACGATTTTAAATTTTTTTGTAGTTTATTGCACTTTTTTGCAATTTATGTAATTACCATGCACTTAATGAAGACATATTATTAAAATATGTCTGCATTAATGTATATCAACTTGAAATGCTCCCAATAATGGCACTACAGCATGTAAAAATATAATATAAGCTCTGGTGGACTTCTTCTATGGTACGTCTTAAAGGGTTAAGGAGCCGAAGTCAGCGGCAGCAGAAACAGATGGAGCAGCTCAGTCTCACTGTTACTGTCACAATATTCAACTTTAAGGACACTTTCTGCAGACCTGAGGGAAATCCCAGAGATAACACTGTGTCAGGCTGCATACAAGCGAATATGCATGAATAAGGCAGCTTTTTAAAAAGGCTTTTCTACAGTAAAGAACAGACGGTGACTTATCCAGAGGGACATCATCATTAGACCTGCTCAGTCTGCAGGTTTGCTCACAAACAAGTCAACACTTTAGAACTTTCTGGGGTGTTGGTTGATTTTCTTTCTCTCTCCATTAAAAAAAACTGCTGACAGCAATTAAACTTCAGACTAATACATGATGGTAATTATGTCCTCGTGTGTAATTTTCAGACTTGGGAAAATTATGATGCAGTTAGAGAAAAAAAAATAAGAGAAAAACAAGGCTAAAAACATCCATTCGTGCAGGGATTACCGTAGCAACAGAGTCATTTTCTTCTGACAACACTCATGTGTTAAGAATCAGCAGCGACACACAGACAGAAAGTATTAACACTTTAGTTTGAAAATAGATTCTTTGGTTTGTTTTGCATGTGTGTGTGTGTGTTGGTTGTAGAGAGTACCGTTTAAATGACTTACTGAGAACAAACACAATGTTCCTTGGCGAAGCTGCTCAGCAAAAAAGGAGTTGTAAAGCTAACAGGGACGGCTAAGTATTTGAGTGTTTTGTACGGCGCTTGCTGTTTCACGGTTCATCACAGGATAGTTATCGTACAGTCACGACGCTACAAATAGAGACACAAAGCAAAGGAAACATAAAGCAGCATTCAAGCTATGTTACAAAGAAATATCAGGCACACTGCAGCTGAGTCAGTGTTAAAGCTGCCTGCTCTGGCTCTGAATCAGCTCTAATGGCACTTTGTTTTAGAGCACAGTCAGTGCTGTGGCCTGTTGGCTCATATTCTACATTCTATGTCGCTGTGATTGTAAAGTGCATATGATACGACTTTCACAGATATTGTGTGTATAGCAAGCGAGGTGTTCAACTCTAAAGCTTTATTTGTCCCCCATGATAGACAGTACCTCCACCCCCTGCAGGAGGCTGTGGAGGCGCTGAGAGCTCCTTTAGCAGTGACTGTTACAGCCACGGAGCAGCTCCTTCATCCCCATAGTAACACTGTGACACAGATTCAAATGTACAATCTGAAGCTCATGGGTGGGTTTGTTTGTTTTTTTTCTTTTTTCAAAAAAAAGTAGTGAGAAACAAATCTGGGCATGCATGACGCTGTTTGTGCCCGTTCAGCCATGACTTGGCGTCTAATACAGGGCTGTCCAACATACAGCCAGCGGGTCACATCAGGCCCCTAATACACTTTCATATGTCAGTTATTAATGGCCCGAATGTATGTGGGAGCTGAATCTTCAGTCCTGTTGATCTCCATGCAAACAGGGGTGGGATGATACAGCCAATCACATGCAAAGACAGACTGGGTCATACCACTGTGTCAAAGAATAACAGTAAGTTTAATGGTACCATTTATAGCTATAATTGTGGTTCACCATCTAAAGTCAGTGTGCCACCCCTGCTCTAAATCATGAATTACAGGAACTGTTAACGCTAGGGTTGCCAACTCCCTGAAAAATAAATAAGGGACACCTCGTGGCCAGGGCCGGGCAACCCAGTTCACCCTTCCCAGTGTGGTGAATTTTGTAGCTCTTTTTTTGTGTGTGAAATTATTTTTTAACCATTTGACTTGAATTTGATTTAAGCAGATGCATATTCTTTGTGATATGACCATATGGGAAACAAATGATCATTTAGCCATTTATTTTTAGCTCAAAATGACAACATTAACACAGTAAAACAGGTCTCTTTCTTAAACAGAAGCCTGTCATGCTTAACTTTTGAGAATATAAGTAAATCTTTCTTTAGAAGAACTCTGTCCTGCTTAACTTAAAATTATATAAATTAATAGAAAACAATAGAACGAAAAATACTCTTGTAACTGTGCACATATAGTGCATTTAGTACAGTTGGCTTCAGTTGAGGTATTATTTCAGCTTTTCTAATGCTAATCAGCTGCTCCTGTTTGTAAACCCACTTGTTCCCATGATTACGCATCATAACTCATCATCATTATTCATCTATGTATTACTTTTATGTATTAGTCATGTATTTGTTGTAATCATCTATCCTTGCTGTTGTTTATTACACAAAATAAATTATATTATCACACTTCTGGCCACATAGCGCTGATATTCACTGCACATGCCCATATTAACCTTAACCAGAGGGTTTAAAAAAACACAAACCAGTGTTTACATACCATATCTGCTTCTGCCGTGGCCTGGTGGACAAAAACTTGGTTAAGGGTTCCCCGAGCTGTCACGCCCCTCATGTTCTTCATGTGCCCCCACCACTAGAAGCATGCCTATGGAAAAAGTGCGCCGGCACAAAGTGCAGTGCGCTTTAAAGGTGTTATCGTGCATTTTCCCAGCCAGGTGTTTTCCTTTTCCCATTCCTCCCTGTACTTTTGCAGCCTTTTATTTTTCTTTCTCTGAGGGGAACAAACATTGCTGCTCTAATGCTGGGCTCACACTGTGCGATTTTTGGCCCATTTTGAGACGATTTTTGAGTCGTGCGACCGATTTGGTGATCGGCCCGATTTTGGCCTTCATCGTGCATCGTGTAGTACACGTGGGGTAACGAGAAGCGATTAACACCTCACGACCAGCTCCCGATCATCAATCGCTCGTGAGGGTGTCAACACAGCCGCTCACACTGCTCACGCGCAAACACGTAAACGTCGTGTGCTTGTTGTTGTGGTCATCTGTTGTCTTCCGGTATTTTCTCCGTAAGCGACCTTTCCTCGACCAATGAGATGAGCGGTAATCTGAATTGTCATACTCGAATTGTCATAAGTGTGCTGTCAGCTCATTGGTCACAAAGCAGGAGAGGGGCTGGGAATTATGTTTTCAAACAAAGCGTTAATTCCATAAACATTTATAGACTACTTTTGATTCTCACTGTATTACGGGACAAAGTGCGTCCCTTATTAGCTCAATACGGGACGTGTACTTTTGTTTCTAAATACGGGACGATTCCGTTTTTTAAGGGACGGTTGGCAACCCTAGTTAACGCTCTAGCATAGCATCAGTATATAGCATAGCAAGCATGTCCAGTCAATTGTGACATGCGCAAGCAGTGCCTTCATTAGCAGCTAACGTTAGCCATGCTACCTGCCTGTTACTGACAGTGTTCATGTGCAACACCCTGATAGTTGATGTTGATGCTCCACAAACAGTGATTTGATTGGCTAACGTTGGTTTGTACTGTTAGTGGAATAAATTCAGTCTGTTCGTGAACGTGTGGAGAGTCTTTTGACAACAGCGTCTTTTAGTTTTGGTCATAGTCGATGAGAAACAGTTTCACTGTTTGCTAAAAGAGGTGGACCGTTTGGTGGGAGCAGATCGAACATGTGCTTTAAACTTACTGCACTTCTGATTGGATCTTGTTCACTGACAGAGGTGTTTAGTTATCGTCTTGTTTTCATCATGAACATCAGTGAAACTAATGTGACTCCTGCCTGTGAGTCCAAACATGCTAAACAAGTACCTCCTTTAAAGCAATAGCCATGAAAACTGTAGATTATAAGAGGAAAACTGCAGTGAAATCAAAATCTGTGATTATCTTTAAAAACAAACCACAAAAAGAATACATACATATGAGTTTCCACCCTTTACATGTAATCTCAGCATTATCACTCATTGTAACAGCTGTTATATGAAAAAAACCAAAGAAATGAAAAAAAAAGTTTTCTGTTTAAACTCAGAGGCAGGACTTTCAGGTCAGAGGTCGGTGTTAACAGAATCATCAAGATTAAACACAGGAACAGAAATATGAGAGAAGACCCAAAGTCAAAAGCAGATCACATGTAGGTGGAGCAAACCGCCTTTTGCCAGCATTCAGTGGTGGAGCTGCAGGTGAGAAACAGAAGACAGGTGTGAGACATGATCTACTTCCTGCTTTCTACAAAGTCTCATCAACAATATCTGCATAAAAGGACACGTTCCCCTCCCATAGCAACAACCCGACACCTTCTCTATGATCCATCCCGCCTGTTCCAGCTGCTGCTCTGGGCACATTTTCATGGCACATTTTGGACCCCTCAGTGTCTGAGATTGTGTGAACGTTACAACATACGTGAGCATTGCTGCTGACCATGTCCATCATATTTTGGTCACAGTGCACCATCTTCCAGCAGGACAAAACACTGTGATACTAATTGGTGAACAGGACAGTGACTCAGTTCTCGGTCCAGTGGAGAAATCTTGGGATGGAACAGGAGAGTCACATCGTGGATGTGCAGGAACTGTGCAACGCTTTCATGTTAACATGGAGCAAAATGTTAGAGGAAGGTTTCCAGCTCCATGTTGCATTTATGCCTTGAAGGATTAAGGCAGTTCTGAAGGTAAAAGGGGGCCAACCCAGTGCTAACAAGGTATACCTAACAACATGAGCAGTGAGTTTAGATTGATGAAAACAACTTCATCATGTTTATTGTAAGTCATGATTAAACTAATTGTGCTATAACTCCTAGAACCTCGGCCTCATGTGTGCAGACGTTTTATGAAAGGGGCTCAAAGGCTGATCTTCACAAGGGGCTGTAACTGAAGGAACAACGCTTCAGGTGTCCTGCAGTGTACCCCCACCCACTTAAGCAAACAATTTAGGTGACAGTGGGAAGGTAAAACTCCCTTTTAACAGGAAGAAATCCTCCAGCAGAACCAGTCGCAGAGAGGAGCAGCCATCTGAGACACCAGCTGAGGGGAGCTGACGTGGACTTGAGAAAAGACACGCTGTGGAAGAGAGCCAGAGATTAATAATTACTAATGATTCAGTGTAGAGAGGTGTCTAAACACATAGTGAGGTAAGAAGAAACACTCAGTACATCATGGGAATCCCCCAGCAGCCTAGACTGCAGCGTAACCAAGGCAACTGTAGTTGTGATTTGAGGCACACAGAGAACAGATTGTTGACGACTCTACAAACTTACCCACTGGAACAATCATCAGCTGGATGGTGTTGATGATATCAGTATTCTCAATGTGAGTCTTCCATTGGTATCTTTCTTTGTCGACGGCCAGACACTCATATGTTCCATTCTCAGCCTGCGTCACATCCTGCAGAGCCAAGGACAAATTCCCACTGTCCATCCATCCATCCATCAGATGCAAGCGGCTAGTTGAAGATGGATACTTGTTGGCTCGATGAGACATCTTGCTCTGGTACAAAAGTACTTTTTCTCGCTTTAGGTCAGTTCTCCTCCACACTACAGCCGCAGTGGGATAATCTTTATGGACCTGACACGGCAGAATGACATCCTGTCCACACTCAGCTCTGATAATTGTCAGGGCTGAAGGAGAGAAGAGACAACACAGGACAGAATCAATCTTTTCTAAGTACATTTCAAGGCAAACGCTAACTCTCTCTCTCTCTCTCACACACACACACACACACACACACACACACACACACACACACACACACACACACAAACCCATGCATGCACACACACACACACTTCCTGTAACAAACCCAGGAAGATAAGAATTGTGTCACCAACTCATCACTTGCATGATCCTGAATCTGAAAATAGAATTACTGTGATTCTAAAAACAGGCCTTACTGAGAGCTGTGTGTGTGTGTGTGTGTGTGTGTGTGTGTGTGTGTGTGTGTGTGTGTGTGTGTGTGTGTGTGTGAGAGAGAGAGAGAGAGAGAGAGAGGGAGAGAGAGTGTTCACCCTGACACGTGTTTGTGGGGACCAAAAATTGGACAATTAATATACTTGTGGGGACCAACAGACCTTATGGGGACAAATTCTTGGCACCATGATTTTGAAGACATTTGTTGAGACTCAAAATGTGGTGTTAGTGTCAGAGTTACAGATAAGTTAGGGTCAGGCATTCAAACTCACATTCGCACCTATGGGCAGTTTTTTGTTACCAGTTAATCTGACTGTGTTGAAAACAAACATGGGGAGACAAGCACAGAAAGACCCCAGCCTGATGGTGGAATTAATGAAGGAACTTTAAAGTTTAAATCATGTAAGTCTGAGTGAGAGCAATAAGGTGTGGTTGGACATCAGATAATTAAATATCAACAACTTGATTGTGACCAATCAAGTTTTTGGTGGTGCTGTCACTTGTTTTTTGCTCTCTTTGTGGTAGAGTATCATTTCCTGTTACAACACACACAGTGGTAGTGAGGGCCAAATGAAACTTTCCGAAGCTCGTATTGAAAAAGGGTACAGTACTCGAGGCTTTTCAACACAGTCTTCTTTGGTGACATCTGGTGGCCAAACATATGAAGGGAGGCTTGAATCTACAACTTATAATGAAGTTCTTCAACATGATTATCCACTTAACAGAACTGAGCTGACAGCTTCTGTTTAACATCATGTGAAAGTTCTGTCACTGTACATTTCAGACCTGGGGGCAGAATTGCTCATGGCAATAAAAAGACGTATAGAAAAACTTATTTCATAGTTTAATCTTGATGTGCTTCTGGAGCACACTCTCTGTGTATTCACTTGCTAATTATTGTCAGTAATTACTTATTGTGTCTTTAGGGTTTCGCTAGCTTAGCATAGCTCTTAGCCAACTCGCTAGCAGCATGGGCTCTTCACCTGACCCCCTACACTTTCCTGCTCATTGTGTCAAATTTAGTTACTCCTCTGCCTCCTTTATCAGTAATGATCATTGTATTAAATGTAGCCTATCTGCAGCTCTGGAAGCTGGGATCACTGAATTGTAGACCCGGCTTCGCACTCTTGATACACCCGTAGCTAGCCAGGCCCCTGTAGCTGGTGCAGCCGAAGGTGGTGTAGGCCCCGCTAGCTGTCACCTGACAGACTGTCAAGAACAGCTGAGGAAACAGGAAGGCTGGGTGACGGTGAGGAGGAAGCATAGTCTTAAACAGAAGCCCCATGTACACCACCAACCTGTTCATGTGTCTAACCGTTTTTCCCCACTCTGCAACACACCGGCCGGGGATCTAACTCTGGTAATTGGCGATTCTGTTCTGAGACATGTAAATGGACTGGTTCTTATATGGTGCTTTTTCTACTCTATCTGAGCATTAATGTGCTTTACTCAACTTTCCCCATTAACACCCGAGATATGTGAAGACTTATCGAAGTGTCTGAAATGTAACATTCCAACTTCCCCCTTAGTGTGTTTGTTGGGCAGCTTAGATAATGTCACTTCAGAAAAGAATATCGCCCATATGGTTTTCACTGCCCTATGCATAGCCAAGAAAACAGTCCTCATGAACTGGAAAAATAAAAATAATCTTAATTCTAACCAATATAGAAATTATCTATTAGATTACATTAGTCTTGATACAGCCTCTGCCACCACATCAGATCAATTGCTCTGGGCTCCTTTGATCAGCTCCATCACCTAGTGGGGGTGGGGGGTCATAGTTTGGTCCCGCCTTCACTGTTGTGATTGGTGTGGGGGTAGGGACAGGCTTAGGGCGTCGGGGGGTTCCCCGGAGGCATCTTCCTTGGGGGGCTCAACCCGGGGTAGCGGTCATGTCCGGTTAGGGGCTCTGTTGGCTCTCAGGTGACTGTTTCCTCGCAGCTGCGTGCAGCGGGGCTAGGGGAGGGTCTGTGCTGACGGACGTGGGTTACTGACCTGGTAGCCTGGCTGCCCCTGGGTGGGTCCGGGATGGGCGTGAGGTTCTGGGGGCGCTCCGTCTCTGGGCTGGGACCCGGACCGGGCCTCGGGGGCTTGGGTCCTGGTTGGTGTGTTGCCGGGGTTGTGGGCGGGTGGGTGCATGGGGGCCCAGCCCTGGAGCAGGGTGCCGCCGGTGCGTCGAGCCACCTGGGGGGCTCTTCAACTGGTGGGGGAGATTGTCACATCTTGCAGGAGCTTTCCTCTCCTCAGGAACTGCCTCTGCAGGAGGGGGAGATACAGGAGAGGTGGAGGAAGATCTCAGCCTGGGTGTTTATTGTCTTATGTAGTCTGGAAGATGAGTGGATGGTGGGGTGGGTGCAGTTTTCTCTGTGGTGGGGTTGGGTGGACTGTCCCGGGCTCTGTGGGGCCGGGCGGCGCTGCTGCACTGGGCCCGGTCTGGATGGGCCTGGGCCCCCTTTCCCTGGCGGGTCGCGGAGTATGGGGGTGCCTACTGGGGTCAGCGGGGGAGCTGGCCCCAGGGAGGGGTCACTTGCCCCTCCCTTCCTTCCCTCCCCATCTCCAGCTGCCTCCCTCTTCCCGCTCCACCACAACCACCCACACATGCAGGGCCTTGGAGTAGGGGTATGTCACCAGGGTGCAGAGGAGGCTACCCCCCCCCCCCCCCTCTGTCCCCTTCTGGCTGCCTCTGCCTCAATTTTATCCCACAACTTAGACATTCACATTACTCACACTCTCATTACACATACATATAGGATCTTGGGGGTGGGCACGATACACGGAGTCCAAAGTACCATCAGGGTGTACACCCCACCCCTGGCATCGTTGCCCACCTCTCAATTTTAAATACACGTAGACATTGAGGGCTAGCAGGAGGGACCATGCGCTTACCTGCTGCTCTCTGGCAGGTAGCTCCAAGCCCTCCTGGGTTTTAAATGCACCTTAGAACACACATGCATCAACATTACAATGAGCGGGTGGAGGGAGGTTTGGAGTCTTCTCTCACCCCCGTTCTCTGCGACCTGCTGGAGCGGGAGGGCTAGGACTAGGAGGAGGAGTTGGCCGTCCGACTGCGGTCTGGAGTGTGGAGCCTTCCTGCTGCTGCGGAGTCGGGGCGGTCTGCCTCCCCCCACCGCAGGGAAAAGGGAAACACCACCTGGGTCTGGGTGCAGTTCCCCCCTCCAGGGGCGGGGGCACCTAGACCCGGTTTGTAGAGTACGCTTGGGGAGTGTGATCGTGTGTACAACGTCTCTTTATGTCTGTCTCCACGTTGGTTGAGTGTGGAGTAAGTGCATATGAGAGCATGAGGGTGGGAATGGATGTTTGTATCTGTGTGTGCCTGTATGTCTGTGTCTATATGTCAGGTTGGGTGTCAGGCGCCACCTCTCTGGGGACATCTCAGGCCCTCCAAGGTTTGGAGGCCTATCTCCCCCTACCACCACTTCCCCTGCCAGTGGCGGACCCCCTCAGACATCGGTGCGTTGGTGGTTCTTTGTGTCCGGGGATGGGCGTCCAGGTACACACCGGCTCACTCCTTGGTGGCCGCTTATCGGGGCCTGGAGCCTGGGGCTCGCTCGGGCCACTTCGGAGGTGGGGTGCCCCCGGCCTCTCGGCCTGGGGCTCGGTCACTCAGGCGCAGCTGGCTGCCGGCGGAGCTCACAGGCGCGTCACTGCAACCCCCCCTGGCTTCTGCTCCGCGGCTGCTGAGTGAGCCCTCATCTGGGACTCTCCTCAGCTCTTTCCGGGACAGTGGCGCAGCTGCCCCTCTGTTGGTCTTCCTTGGTCTCTTGTGTTCTGGGGGCCTCTGGATGTCTGGAGTTTTGATCTCCTCCACACCTGCTTCACGCCCTGGAGGACGGGGCTGTGGTCCCCCCACACCCTCTAGCAGATCATTACATGAAGGAACCTTTTAAAAAACAAAAAAAAAGCGCGTCCATGCTCACAGGTGTACACACGGGTGATCACACCCACAAACTACACCCTTTTTGGCTCCTACCTCAAAGCACACTGTGTTCTGTTGATCTTATGTGCTGCACAATAATGTTTAACATTTAGTATTTACTGTCATATTCCCATATATCATTGTGATGTTGTTTATTCTATTACTCTTGTTCTCTTCTGCTTGCTTTCTTTTTTCTTTCTCAGCAGGTGATCCAGGTGATTGATATATGCATTTTTTTCTCTCTGCCCGTTCTGTTGGTTTTTGTCTTTTGCCCTTCTCCCCCGTCCCTCTTCTCAGCTGTTTCTCTTTCCCTCTTTCTTTCTCCCCTTCTTTCCCCCAGTCAAGTCTGTCCCGTATTCAGTAAGTGAAAATAAAATAAACAATAAAAGGTGAATCAAATGGACCATTACGGCAAGGCTGGGATGGTCAGTTTGGTAAAGTAAATCCGTTGGGCATCTTTCTTTGCCTTTAGACAACAATTCTGATGGCAAAAGAGCCAAACGGGACAGGCAAAAAAAAAAAAAAAAAAAAGAGAAATCTTGGGATGGAACAGGAGATTCACATCGTGGATGTGCAGGAACTGTGCAACGCTTTCATGTTAACATGGAGCAAAATGTTAGAGGAAGGTTTCCAGCTCCATGTTGCATTTATGCCTGAAAGGATTAAGGCAGTTCTGAAGGTAAAAGGGGGCCAACCCAGTGCTAACAAGGTATACCTAACAACATGAGCAGTGAGTTTAGATTGATGAAAACAACTTCATCATGTTTATTGTAAGTCATGATTAAACTAATTGTGCTATAACTCCCAGAACCTCGGCCTCATGTGTGCAGACGTTTTATGAAAGGGGCTCAAAGGCTGATCGTCACAAGGGGCTGTAACTGAAGGAACAACGCTTCAGGTGTCCTGCAGTGCACCCCCACCCACTTAAGCAAACAATTTAGGTGACAGTGGGAAGGTAAAACTCCCTTTTAACAGGAAGAAATCCTCCAGCAGAACCAGTCGCAGAGAGGAGCAGCCATCTGAGACACCAGCTGAGGGGAGCTGACGTGGACAGGAGAAAAGACACGCTGTGGAAGAGAGCCAGAGATTAATAATTACTAATGATTCAGTGTAGAGAGGTGTCTAAACACATAGTGAGGTAAGAAGAAACACTCAGTACATCATGGGAATCCCCCAGCAGCCTAGACTGCAGCGTAACCAAGGCAACTGTAGTTGTGATTTGAGGCACACAGAGAACAGATTGTTGACGACTCTACAAACTTACCCACTGGAACAATCATCAGCTGGATGGTGTTGATGATATCAGTATTCTCAATGTGAGTCTTCCATTGGTATCTTTCTTTGTCGACGGCCAGACACTCATATGTTCCATTCTCAGCCTGCGTCACATCCTGCAGAGCCAAGGACAAATTCCCCCTGTCCATCCATCCATCCATCAGATGCAAGCGGCTAGTTGAAGATGGATACTTGTTGGCTCGATGAGACATCTTGCTCTGGTACAAAAGTACTTTTTCTCGCTTTAGGTCAGTTCTCCTCCACACTACAGCCGCAGTGGGATAATCTTTATGGACCTGACACGGCAGAATGACATCCTGTCCACACTCAGCTCTGATAATTGTCAGGGCTGAAGGAGAGAAGAGACAACACAGGACAGAATCAATCTTTTCTAAGTACATTTCAAGGCAAACGCTAACTCTCTCTCTCTCACACACACACACACACACACACACACACACACACACACACACACACACACACACACACACACACACACAAACCCATGCATGCACACACACACACACTTCCTGTAACAAACCCAGGAAGATAAGAATTGTGTCACCAACTCATCACTTGCATGATCCTGAATCTGAAAATAGAATTACTGTGATTCTAAAAACAGGCCTTACTGAGAGCTGTGTGTGTGTGTGTGTGTGTGTGTGTGTGTGTGTGTGTGTGTGTGTGTGTGTGTGTGTGTGAGAGAGAGAGAGAGAGAGAGAGCGAGGGAGAGAGAGTGTTCACCCTGACACGTGTTTGTGGGGACCAAAAATTGGACAATTAATATACTTGTGGGGACCAACAGACCTTATGGGGACAAATTCTTGGCACCATGATTTTGAAGACATTTGTTGAGACTCAAAATGTGGTGTTAGTGTCAGAGTTACAGATAAGTTAGGGTCAGGCATTCAAACTCACATTCGCACCTATGGGCAGTTTTTTGTTACCAGTTAATCTGACTGTGTTGAAAACAAACATGGGGAGACAAGCACAGAAAGACCCCAGCCTGATGGTGGAATTAATGAAGGAACTTTAAAGTTTAAATCATGTAAGTCTGAGTGAGAGCAATAAGGTGTGGTTGGACATCAGATAATTAAATATCAACAACTTGATTGTGACCAATCAAGTTTTTGGTGGTGCTGTCACTTGTTTTTTGCTCTCTTTGTGGTAGAGTATCATTTCCTGTTACAACACACACAGTGGTAGTGAGGGCCAAATGAAACTTTCCGAAGCTCGTATTGAAAAAGGGTACAGTACTCGAGGCTTTTCAACACAGTCTTCTTTGGTGACATCTGGTGGCCAAACATATGAAGGGAGGCTTGAATCTACAACTTATAATGAAGTTCTTCAACATGATTATCCACTTAACAGAACTGAGCTGACAGCTTCTGTTTAACATCATGTGAAAGTTCTGTCACTGTACATTTCAGACCTGGGGGCAGAATTGCTCATGGCAATAAAAAGACGTATAGAAAAACTTATTTCATAGTTTAATCTTGATGTGCTTCTGGAGCACACTCTCTGTGTATTCACTTGCTAATTATTGTCAGTAATTACTTATTGTGTCTTTAGGGTTTCGCTAGCTTAGCATAGCTCTTAGCCAACTCGCTAGCAGCATGGGCTCTTCACCTGACCCCCTACACTTTCCTGCTCATTGTGTCAAATTTAGTTACTCCTCTGCCTCCTTTATCAGTAATGATCATTGTATTAAATGTAGCCTATCTGCAGCTCTGGAAGCTGGGATCACTGAATTGTAGACCCGGCTTCGCACTCTTGATACACCCGTAGCTAGCCAGGCCCCTGTAGCTGGTGCAGCCGAAGGTGGTGTAGGCCCCGCTAGCTGTCACCTGACAGACTGTCAAGAACAGCTGAGGAAACAGGAAGGCTGGGTGACGGTGAGGAGGAAGCATAGTCTTAAACAGAAGCCCCATGTACACCACCAACCTGTTCATGTGTCTAACCGTTTTTCCCCACTCTGCAACACACCGGCCGGGGATCTAACTCTGGTAATTGGCGATTCTGTTCTGAGACATGTAAATGGACTGGTTCTTATATGGTGCTTTTTCTACTCTATCTGAGCATTAATGTGCTTTACTCAACTTTCCCCATTAACACCCTATCGCACAAGTACCTTTTCTATGCTCTTTGTCTATAAGTGCTTTCTATCTAATATATACACACATTCATTCTCCAATAAATGCATCAGAGAGCAACTTGGGGTTACTATCTTGCCCAAGGATATCTGGCACACAGACCAATCTTATGATTGGTCTGTGTGCGCAATCATGCGCTGCTGGCACGGTCTCCAATGACAATGTTTACAACCATTGGAGACGTGAGCAGGACAGACGGAACAATTGACGGAAAAAGTGTGGACTTTATACCAGTTTTTAAATTGTGTTGATAGGCCACGTAAAACCAGAGTTATGATAAAAATATGTGCAATGTTTGTTTTTTTCCTGAATACTGTCATTGTTTATATTTACTTTGGGAAAAATGGTAAAAACTGCGTTTTATAAGGAATGCGTTTGAAAGCACTCTCCACCTGTGAGCAAAACCAAAAAAAACTCACCCTTTTCTATTGGTGGAAAAATGTACCATGTCGACCATTAAAAAAAGGAAATGGAAACATGACATTTAGTTGTTTAGGAAGGGGGAAGTTTAGGAGTGACGGCGTTTGCAACGTTTAGCGTGTTTGGAGTCTAAAGTCAGTGTGTTGTCTTGTGTAGTTAGTGTGTAGTGTAGTCAATTGTTTTGTTGTGTGTGTCAGAACATGAGGCGACTGCTGAATGTTACAGGTGTTACAGGAGTGATACATCTCCTGTTGTCAGGCCTGCAGGTATCAGGCTGTTGTTCTCCTTTATCTCATAGTGGACAGAAATTATTTTTTGGAGTGGCACAAATAATTTGTGTGGCATCAGATTTGATGCAGAACAGCTGATTGTTCTGTAAATAGTTTGAAATGTTTATTTAAAAAAACACCTTGGCTGCATTTTTAGATAAACAGATGCAAAAAACTTTGTTGTTTGCATAACTCAGTTACTTTGTTGAAGAAGTAACTATATAAGTAATTTCCCAACATTGGTCATTATATGCTGTATTTTGCAGACAGAGTTACAGGACTCTCCCCCAGACCACAGACTCATACTCATAAAGTCAGAGCTTTATAGAAAAAAAGAAAAAAAAAGTTGTGTTTTCAAAATTGGAGTTCAAGTTATTTTTACTTCCAGTAGTGTTAACATACTACACAGGTCATGAAAAAGATTTTCTTTTAAAATTTTCATTGTAAGTGGGCTAAAGCACTTAATTAAAAGTAGTCTAACATGAATGTAAATGCTGTAATTTGATTATTTTAATAAACCATGTAACTTGGACGGATTTGATGCTGGCGTGACCACAGTGCACACGTCTGCTGTTGTTCACAGTGGTCCAAGGGATCGCTCAGGGAGTTTGTGTGTTCGCTCAGACACATGAAAAATTAGAGGGAACATTGCACATCATCATGAATATTAAACTATAGTGTATATATTGTATAATATGAGTGAAAAGTAAACCATGTGACATGTAAACCTGGGTTACTAGGAAAGACCAAAATAATTTCTTTGATGTTATAATTGATCGAGCATGTTGAATCTGACCAGAAAAGCCCCGAAATGAGAGGGAGCCACAGAGAGGATGAGGAGGAGGATACTGGCTGTGAGGGACACACAGTGGACCAGTCCTTAGACCTGTGTGTCTCACACTGCCCTGTGATGACACTCCATACACGCAGTTTCATTAACACTAATGAATAATAATGAAAAGATAAAGTAATGAGTTACTATAGTTCTCAGTTACAGCCTCATGTTTACTCCATATTCATCTCTTTTCAGACATCAGCAGGATCAAGGATGACCCCCCCACCCCAGTCTGAGGACGTTCCCCACCACATGAATGGGGGACGGGAGGCACAGCTTCCAGCCCAGCTGGTAGGAAAGTCCTCCTTGGGTGGACTTCTCTGTAACTATGGACTCTGCCTGTTGTCATGGGTGCAGACGTTTCAGTCCATAGACATTTCAGCCAGTGCTTTTTAAACATTAACTGTGCACATGTACGGGATGTGAAATCTTCTGTTTTATTGTTAAATGTTCATTCACTTTGTTTGTGCTCCAAATAAATCCCCTTCATAGATGAAGCAGTTCAATTTTGTCCTCTTGGTTTGGTTCAATGCCCCCATGAAAAAACACCCTGAGCCCAACCTGCTAAATCTGGTGTGGAACTGCCACTGCTGTGAAGCTTCATCTTCATGTATCAAATTCTGTACTTAAAAAGTCCCCTTCCACTCATTTTCATGTCCATTTCCTGCACAATGAAACCTGAGGCAATGCTTAAACATGAGTCTGTCAACACCTATAAACACAACAGCCTTCATGTGCATGAATCAGGGTCTGTCATTTAGCAAAGAAACTTCAAACACTAGTACAAAAACAATCAAGCGGTCCTTCCAAATCTCATATTTGAGCGCACGGTAATAAAAACACTTGAGGATAATCAGTGCCCGTGTCTGAATCTTGACAGATGCAAAAATAAACAGAAAACAAAACAGCAGATTTTTAGTTAGAGAAGTGAAGAAAATGCTGTTTTCATTTTCTTCCCAACATTAGAAGAGTCTAACATGATGCACACGTGTAGAAACAGACACATATACCTGTGCATGAACACTGCTGTGCAGACAAAACACACGATTTCCATCTTTCTCATGCAAAAACTCACCTACAGATCTTGTAAACCGGCAGAGAAGAATCAAAGCCAACACAGCTTTGCTGAACATGGTTGTATTCTCAGCAGTGGAGGTGCAATGCTCAGAGCTCCTTAGTCCTCTTGGGTTTGGGGGATATGAGCGCTCATAGCAAGAGGACTGCAAGGGTACAGACCTTTATACACTTGAGTGTGCTGACAGCAGTCATGTGCTCATGTTGCGTCTGGCCCTCACTGTCACACTCACTGTATCCACTAACACATCCACCCGGCTGAGCAGCTGCACACACGTGTCTACACTCATACATGCAGCTGCTGAGAGTGACGTCAGGCTGCAGGTCAGTAACCATGGTTTCAGGTGACGCTCTGAAACTGATGATTCCAGCCAAAGATGTCAGGTTATTGTTTCCATGCAGAATCAAGACTGAAGACAAATAAATCCACTTTCTGTTTACATAGTGCTTTACTGTAATTTCCATGGTAATGCTGACTTATAAAAACAAAGGTGATCCATCAGTCCAGATGAATAATGTGAGCTCATTTAAGCGCACGTTTGTGTATTCAGAGCCATGAATGTTGATGTACTCTGTCCACTGATGACTAGTCATCCACCCATTCACACACTGGCGATGGCAAGCTGCATTGTAGCCACAGCCACCCTGGGGTGCACTGACAGAGGCGAGGCTGCCGGACACTGGCGCCACCGGGCCCTCTGACCACCACCAGTAGGCAACGGGTGAAGTGTCTTTCCCAAGGACACAACGACCGAGACTGGCAGAGCCGGCAACCTTCCGATTACAAGGCGAACTCCCAACTCTTGAGCCACGATCGCCCCCCATATAATACATATATTAGTAATTATTTTAAATGATTGAATATTTTAAATAAAAGTACAGTTATGAATCAGTTAAACAGCTAAGAGAGCGGGGTGAAATAAAGGCTTTAAGTCTGAGGCACCATGAAAGCGAGTTAATAGAGAAAGTTTAAACTCATTATTAAAGCTGGAGGACTGATGGATGGGGAGCTGTGTGTGAGCACACCTGCAGGGATGGGGCTGCTGGCTGGAAGTAATTACTGAGGTTGGGTCAAGGAGATCGATCAGAGAGACAGTCTGAATAAACATCAGCACTTATTCGTTCAGTTTTATTCACATAGCATCAAATCAAATCAAATCAAATCAAATCAACAGTTCATGCACTTTATATTGTAAAGACCCTACAATTACAGTTAAAACTGCTGTAACTAATGATCTACATGGAAACACATCTATGGAGAGGAAATCCACCTGCTGAGGGTCACATCTGCATCATTGTAGCTACAGTGGATGTTTCAGTGTCAGGACTGAAGGTGGAGCTTTGTGTGTCTCAGGGTGAGCCCGCAGCAGCTGCCTCCAACCGAGGACATGCCTCCATCACTCTCAGCACTGGAGCCCCCCAGGGGTGTGTTCTGAGCCTGCTGTACTCGTTGTACACATATGGCTGTGTGGCCACTACCAGCTCCACCACCATCATTAAGTTTGCTGACGACACCGTCGTGGTGGGCCTGATCTCTGATAACAACAAGACGGCCTACCTGAAGGAGATTAGGAAATATATATTTATATATTTTTCTTATATATTTGTATATTGTGTATTTGTGTATTGTGCATTTTGTTGTACAGTTATTTTATTTTTAACTTTAATATATTTTATTTTATTCCTTCCTAGCTAAATTTACCCTTCATTTTAATTTTCATATTTATTTTATTATCCTATTCAGTCTTTTTTTTTTTTCTTTAGGTCACGAGCAGTTGTCTAAGCATTTCACTGCATATCGTACTGTGTATGACTGTGTATGTGACAAATAAAATTTGAATTTGAATACTTTACCATCTTAAATCTAACAAATTCCTTCATGAATTACATTTAGTCAAAGGTCAAAGGTCAAATGCTTCTTTGTCTTTCTCCACAGAACCATTTCCATCCTGGACCACAGCTCTCCTGGCTTTTCTTGTTGTTTCTGGAGGTCTTTTATTCTATTTCTGGCAGTATTTCATGTCAGGTGAGTGTCTCCTACTACAGACAGCTGTCTGAAACATGCTAACACTGAACCCTCACACAGAACGTTTATGGCCTTTTTATCTAATAATGACAAAACAACGTCTGAGCCATGATCCTCATGTTGCTTTTAGAGAAAGCCATTAATACTTTTTATCAAGAGTAATATTACTATTATAATGATACTTCCCAGGTTATTGTCATGTGTTTTACAAGAGAAAAGGCATTTCTCTGAGCAATTCTTTCTTTGCTGTCCACCCACAGATGCCGATTAACATATACAATAGAAATAGAACATATAATACAAATAGTACAAATAAATAAATGAAGACAGAAAACAGACAAAATATGGAGATTTGAAACAGAGATGCGTGAAAAAGAGCTATAGCTTAATATGCAGGATGACCTGATGTGCAAAAAATCATTATTACTATTCAAAGTGGGTCGGCTGTTCAAGAGTGATGGCAGTGGGGAAGAAGGAGTTGTTGAGTCTGGATTTCAATTCAATTCAATTCAATTTTATTTATATAGCGCCAAATCACAACAAAAGTTGCCTCAAGGTGCTTCATAGATACAGAGAAAAACCCAACAATCATATGACCCCCTATGAACAAGCACTTTGGCGACAGTGGGAAGGAAAAACTCCCTTTTAACAGGAAGAAACCTCCAGCAGAACCAGGCTCAGGGAGGGGCGGGGCCATCTGCTGCGACCGGTTGGGGTGAGAGAAGGAAGACAGGATAAAGACATGCTGTGGAAGAGAGACAGAGGTTAATAACAGATATGATTCAGCAGAGAGGTCTATTAACACATAGTGAGTGAGAAAGGTGACTGGAAAGGAAAAACTCAATGCATCATGGGAATCCCCGGCAGCCTACATCTATTGCAGCATAACTAAGGGAGGATTCAGGGTCACCTGGTCCAGCCCTAACTATGTGCTTTAGCAAAAAGGAAAGTTTTAAGCCTAATCTTAAAAGCAGAGATAGTGTCTGTCTCCCGAATCCAAACTCCAAATTTCACACTTCTAAACCTTTGTCTCGAGGGCAGAAGTGTGAACAGTCCGTGTTGGGGGTGTGTGGGGTCTTTGAGGATGGAGGCAGCTCTCCTCTGGACTCTGCGATGGTAGATGTTCTGCAGAGAGGGCAGCTGAGTCCTGATGATCTTCTCCACAGTTGTTATCACTCTCTGCAGGCATTTGCGGTCCATAGCAGTAGTGCTGCCGTACCATGCAGCTGCTCAGTGTTCTCTCTACAATGCAGCTGTAGAACCTGCTGTAGTCCTTGTGGGTGTTTTTGACCAGTCAAATCTTTGTATTTCACTCTCTTCTCATTGTGTTTGCTGTTCTCTCAGGGTGTCGGGTGGAGGTGGAGGAGTCTGTCTGGTTGCCCTTTAAAACCACAGCTCAGCTGCCTGAAGACACTCTAGTAGAGTGGTGGCACCGTCCTGAGAAGCCTGACAAACAGGAGCGGGATTATAGAGACCGAGTGAAGATGAAAGACGAGCGTCTGAAAAGCAGACAGTTCAGCCTGACCTTTAAACGCTCCACAGAGAGAGACAGTGGCAGATACAGCTGTGTGGCCTGGAGCCGCGGACACGTAATCGGATGAAGAATCGTGCTGCTCACAATTGCAGGTGTTTGTTCATTTTCATTTGGTTCTCTCTGCTTTCACTTATTATTTTATTGTATTTGTATGTGGAGGTGTCGTGTCTCCTCTGCAGGGAGAGATCAGCACATCAGGAAGAGAAGCAGCTCCACTGATCCGACTCCTCTGATGGCTGATCGATCAATTTGATCTGTGTGTTCTTTGATTATTGATCAGTGATGTCAGAGTGGAATCAGTGTGATGATATGAATTCTACTGTAAACACTTTTTCCTTCATTTTCTCCTACTGATCACTTTATGTCTTTACTCTGTAGTCATGTCCTGTTTAAAGCTTTGTGAGTGTCGGGTAAGCAGTGAGCAATCTGCATGAGTGGGAGATGTGGACGCTGTTGCAGGAAGGCTGTATTTTATTTATTTATGTGAGTTTAATCCATTAAATTAATAAAGAGCCACTCTGATGTTCTTTGTGAGTCTTTCGGGTGATTCTGTTTTCACATGCAGCTCAGCTGTTACTATGAGTACAGCATGAAGAAGATAAAAGGAGGATTAGACATCAGTTGGTAGTTAACTAACATACAAAGTCCTGCAGCTTCCTAACCAGCTGGTTTCAACAAGTCTCACCTGTGAGGTGGACTGTTAACACCTCCTCCTCATCATCTTTCCTGCGCCTTCAGGGAGAAACGGAGGACTCCCCTCAGTTATTACATTCATTCATTATTACGTTCTTAGCTGATCCTACATTACAAAATGATTTTAACAATGAATGCAGTGGTGAATATGCGTTTAACCTTCCTGTCATGTTCGGTTTACATGTTTCGATTTACAACTTAAAACACTCATAAATATTGTGTTTTGCATGCCATTGCCTCAAGGCCTTATGACATCCTCCATATTATGCACTTGAACATATAACAGTGATTATCGCCTCTTTAATTGAAAGCTTGTAGACAAGCAGCTTTTTACAGCTACAGTGTAATTACCTGTTTTGGTTTGGTAAGGGTTAATGACAGGATAGCCTCAACTGCTGGTGAGCGAGCGAAAACACAGCAGAGACCTCTGTGTTTAAGAAGTGGACGGTTGTGGTCGCTGATGCTCTCAGCTCGCTCAGTTTCACACACAGGTACAAGAGCACAAGCCTCCACTGTGGAGTAGATACTACAGGGACTACATCTGAATGCCTGTAGAGCAGTGTGTAGTCACAGGAACCTGCCAGAAGGTAGCAGCACATCACCCCAGCGTCACCCTCCAACTAAAACCTCTGCAGAGACTCTGGCAGGTGTCTGCAGGTTCAAACCTGCAAGTTTTACATAAAAGCTGATTTGTCATCTGATTCAGGATCAAACTCATCAGGATGCGATAGGATAATAAGATTATTCCTTTATGACATCATAATTAAATAAGAAATGGTTTATTTATCTCACAAGTTTGAAAATTAGGCAAAATAATATGAAAAATATCTCAGTATAAAAAATAAAATGTCAGAGGAAATGGCTTGGATAATTAAAAATAATTAAAATACTAACAACAAAATCCCTTCATCTGTGCATGTGTGTATATCTGCTGGTTCATGTGTAGGTCTGGGTATATGTGGATGACAGTGAGTGAGAGATGATGATTCCAGTGTCACTAGATGGCAGCACCAGACCGTGCTTTAAGCTGTAGCAACACTGAAGCAGAGCAAAGTTACAAAGGTTTTACCCTTGGTAGGACCTGGGACCATTTCGTGGCCTTTCCGTTTTTTAATTCCACGCCATTTCCACTGTGTTTAATGGAGTATAGCCAAATTTTCAAACATGTATTTTTTTCCCATTTTATTTTAAAATTTCAGTCTGAGTTTTTTAAATGAGCTTAAATGGCTGAATAAAAGGCATACATCCACTATCGAACCTCGTGGCCGATTTGTGCCCCATTGAAACCCATTATAAACGCTATTTTTCACGCCAGAAAAATTACGGTCAAATCAATCGTCAGGTTTCTAGCTTAGGTTTCGTTTTGGACTACAGGCCTTAGAGTTGTAATTTTTTTATTTGTCCACCGGGTGGCGCCCTTGCTCCACATGTGACGCCTGCTGGAACATACACATGTTCTCCAGCGGCCTGCTCGAGACAGATACCCGGAAAAGGCAGACTAATTTCCCGCGTACAGCAGCAGCTTGGCCCGCTGCTCGTTCCGGACCATTTTCTGACCTTAGGTTCGTTTTAGGGTGCATTAATTTTTTTTAATCAACAGGAAATGACGTATTTGTTTTCACGTGGTAGCGGAAGTGTGTGCTGCAGACACGGGAACCGAACCATATGCTCCGGCGCTGCGCGAAACACACCCGCGGCAGAGGCACTCCTCCCCGGGGGAGCAGGAGCAGCAGCGCCGCCTGGGGACATTTTTGGCTTCTGGAAAAAAAATTAAAACCGGATCGAAATTAATGTTCGTGCCAATCTTTTGTCCATCTAAAGGCCTAATTATAATAACAATAAAATATTACTTCAAATGTTTTTTTTGGAAAATATTTTATGTTTTATGTTTTATGTTTTTGGGGCAAAAAAAGCAGTGCGCTCATGTGACGAAACCGGGATATAAAGGGTTAAAATCCGCGAAATGTAATTAAAACTTGACATGAATATTTCAAGGAGAAGTAGGTCTAAAAGATTGGCTAATTTAAAGTGGAATAAAATATTAATATATAAATTTTTTATAGCACTTTTTGGGCGTGGTCGATAGTGTGCATTTTATGAAATGCGCTCCTGGAAAAAAAATAAAAGGCGATCGAAATGACTGTTGGTGCCAATCTTTAGTCCATCTAAAGGCCTAATTATAATAACAAACAAATATTACTTCAAATGTTTTTTTTGGAAAATATTTAGTTTTTTTGTTTTTTGGGGCTAAAAAAACAGGGCGCTCATGTAATAAAACTGGGATTTAAAGGGTTAAAACAATGAAAATATAATTAAAACTTGACATGGATATTTTAAGCAGAAGTAGTTTTAAAAGATTGACTAATTTAAAGTAGAAAAAAATATTGATATATAACATTTTTAGAGCACTTTTGGGGCGGGACCATTTTTTGGTCCCGAGGTTCACGAAAGGATGGGATTTTGAGGTCCTACATGTAGTGTGATTTTATCGTGGTGGCAGCAAAACAGTAAGAGGGAATTCATGACAATGTTTATGTGAAGCGTAGTTTGCTGCTTCTTTCGCTGCTGGTTCAGTCATTATTGTTTGGAGAGAGATAAAACCAGCAGCTTCAGAATCAGGTCAAAAAGGGCGTAAACACAAAGCGCGGACCCGCCAAAACATCAGAATCAGTGAGCTCACTGATTCTGATCCGTCGGCGGGTCCACGCTTTGTGTTTACGTCTTTGTGCAGAATCTGTGTTCCTGCTCTCATTTACTGTTTTAGCTGTTTGGTGGTTGTTGAAATTTTGTGAGGTTTAACCTGAGATTCTGGCGTTTTGGGCGAAATAAATTTATATTTAAAAAATTTTAATGAATTGATATCACGTTATCCAAGCTAGAATCGATTTTAATTGATAAATCGATAATCAAAACCCACCCCTATTTAGACTCACTCTTTCAAATAAATGCAAGTGAAACACAGCAGAAAATAAATAAAATCAAAGACTCAGCGGTCCTGTTGCTCTATTTTACCTGTATAGCAGGAGTGAGGCAGGCGGAGGTTTATCCTGGTGCAGGTGTGTCATAGCGGTCAGTGGAAGGATATGGCAGTTTCACATTCCCGTGGCAACGCACTCGGTGCTTGCTCAGAAGTTTAGGGTTTTTTTCGCTGTAAAAAGAAGTTTTCTTCCCACGCAGTGAACAGCGGACGCTAATGTTTTTGTCACTTTTTATGGAATCAAACTCAAAGTAAGGTCAGTACTTCCACGCTTTAAACGCTGCACGCTCATACTACCACAGACTGAATGAGGATGGATGGCACAGATGTCCTCACTATGTGTCCTGTTCAAGCACAACCACAAATATCAACAACACAGTAACTAAGAAGCACATGCACAAACTCTTATCTACTGATGGAGATGTCTTTAGTTTAAACAGCATCTAAAGTTTCATATATTTCATTTCCTTAAATCAAAACTCATTAAACACACAACTTTTTTTTTTACCAAAAGAAAAATCCTTAATCTTTGAGTTTTTAGTCGCTCAGCAGGTGTGTAATTGAATTTAATGACAAGATTAAAGACAATATATACAGATCAGATTCATGATGAATATGCTCAGGTCAGAAGGTGCAGCAGCTGGATTCCAGCAGTTGGACTGGTAGATCCCTTCGGTGAGGAGTAGGCGACGAACTCTAAAAAGTTCAAACAGCATGGGACTAGTCACAGTTAAAATAATGCACCACTTCACTACAACTACATCTATGTCATCTGCGTCACAACTTCAAACTTCCTCCATTTGTTTCACATTAAAAGTCTTGAAACCAAACTGTCACAAATAAGCTTTTCATGTGAAGGAGACCGACCAGGAAGTGTTCAGTTTGGAAGTTTTAGCAGAAAAGTCTCATCTGTGCTGGGTCTGTGACTGAGCGTACACATACAATTTAAGGATTCAAGAGGGAACATATTAACATTTCTGGGTAATTTATTCACTGGCCGTTCAAAGCAAACTCAAAGAAATTAAATAGAAAAAAAAAAAAAAAAAAAAAAAAAAAGTGAAAACTGGGCAGCTCAAAAATCTTGAATTGTTACATCAATAATAGCAAAAAAGCTCAGACAGACCAAAGAGTGAAAAACAAGGAGGTAAGTGAACTCTGGTCTCCTTCCTGTGCTTTTAGAGTTTCGCACCACTTCCTGTGCTCACACTGTTAACGTTGGCCTAGGATCCAGCTCAGCTTCATTGTGTAACTCAAATGGTATTTACTGGCATCCTTTATTTTTGTGAAGACCTTTATCATTATCCTTCAGCAAAGTGAATTACCCATTAACCACAGCAAAAAAGCTGTTACTTTTAACGCCGTTATTCCCACCACTGGTTTTAACTGCTCTTAAATTAGCACAAAAAACTTTTTTTTTCCACCTACAAATTTTTTATTCAACATTCTTTAGCTTTGAACAATGTCTCAAAGTAGTGTTTAACATGAATTAGACATAAAATAACTGCAGTGAATACACAAATAAGCACTAAAAAAAATGTAATACAAAATGAACATGCAATGTAAAAAAATACATGGAAAACCAAAGACCAAACTCAACATGACGCCGTGTGTGTGTGTGTGTGTGTGTGTGTGTGTGTGTGTGTGTGTGTGTGTGTGTCATGTGACAGTCAAATGAGAGTGGGCCTTGCAAACATAGGCATCACATTTGTAGCATCTCAGGCTTGTTTTGTTGTCTCTCGGGGCACAGAGCTCACAGCGCTTCCTTTTCTGCCCGTGTCTTTGTTGGGGGAGAGCAGCCAGGCCAGTGGCTGGGGCTTGCACACTCTTAACCAGACTGGCAGAGGCTGGTGTGCGGGGAATGTGCTGGCGCCGTTGAATAAGAGGAGTCAAAGCTTTCCCCAGCTCTGCTAGGAAAAGTCTCTTCCTGAAACTCTTCCCCTGATTCCAGGTTGGGTTGATGGCTGTCCACACCACATACGCGTTGAAAGCAGACACATCAAGGATCTTGTGGAACAGTGCCACAGGCCAACGAGCTGTCATTAGCTTGCAGGTGTATGTGCCAATAAGCTGCAATAAAAGGAACAATAAATAAGAGATTGGGAACATATTGAATCTGTCGTACACAAAATGCTATGATTCACATAAATGAAAGTGAAATGCATGCAGGATCGATGAAACTTTACATTACCTTATCAAGGCAGTCAACAGCTCCTTTGTTCTTCTTGTAGTCCTGGATTATAAGGGGCTTCCTGTCCTCTGTGGTGCTGACCGCGGCGTCTTTGTGTAGCGTGCCCATCGGGATGACATTTCTATTCTCCGTGGGAAAATCCAACACAAATGTGTGTGTGTCAGTGAAAGCACATGTTGATGAGAGTGCCTCTCTTCCAATGGTGGATACTTGTGCAGGGAAAAGTTCAGGCTTGTTGTCACATGTGGTATTATGCCCTTGGAGACTGGTTGTTTTGTCCAGCACAACACGCACGCCCTGGCTGTCTTCGGCTCCTCCACTACTGGGGTTCCCCGTGTATACCTGCATATTCCAGGCATAGCTGCTCCTGGCGTCACATGCTACCCAGACCTTTATTCCACATTTCCCTGGATTGCTTGAAAGGTACACCTTGAAGGGACAGCGACCTCTGAAAGGAACCAGGCACTCATCAACCGTCACCTCAGGGCCTGGATTGTACATAAGTGGAAGGCGCTCCACCCACCTGTCCCAAATGTTCCTGATGGCAGCTAGTTTGTCATTTTGTCCTGTATCTCTGTTATCAAATTGAATAATTCTTGAAAGGACACGAAATTGTTCTAAGGACATGGTTGCTCGGAATGTTGGCCTGCCAGACTCTGCATCCCACAGACTTTTTGTAGCCTCATTGTTTGAGCGATATACTCCAGCTAAAATCAACAGACCTATGTAGGCTTGGAGGTCTACCAGGTCGATTTTTCTCCAGGTGTCTCCAAACACACGCTTCCCCTCCAAGTTTGTCATCTCCAGTATAATTCCCTCAATGGACTCTGGTAAAAAGAGTTGGAAGCTGGATTTGATGTCATCCACACGAGATATGGCATAGTGTGTTGGCCCTGGCCTACTTCCTCTGTCCCGGAGGGATGAAGACCAGAGCAAGTATCCACTCTTGGACTGGAATGTTTCCTCAGGTGCCTGTTCTTCTGGTCCCTCTCCCTCTCCATCTGTTGACTGGTCAGTCTCGTCAAAGTCTGGATCAAAATCTGTGTTGTCTTCCACTTCCGAGACATCTTCATCTATCTCCTGTTTAATTTCAGTGCCCTCTTTATATCCAGAAACCTGGACCAGAACGTCTTCGACAGAGAACTGCTTGGTCAGTCGCCTACTCATTGTGCTCGGAGTAAAATGAGTGCAAGGCAAACATCAAGCTACATATATATGGGGTCTGTGAGAAGATGATACACTGATTAGTCTGGAAGGTGTGGCTCACATGGAGGATAGGCACAAAGAGATTTTTAGGCAGGATGAGTCTCGTCCTGCCTAATTACTCCCAGCTGTGCTCTCCTCCTGTGGCTCATTCCCCCTCGTTATCCCACAGTGTATTTAAGCCCCATGTTTCTCTTTGTCAGGGTTGCGTCCTCCCTCATAGCCGTGTGATTTTTCCCTGTGGTGCCTTGTGCTTTAGTTTTCCCAGTTTAGTTTTGTATTATTTTTCGTGTCCCACTCCACGCCAGCAATAAAGCTGTGTTTTTTGAGTTTACTTTTTGTCTCTGCGAGTTTGTGTTTGGGTCCTACTCTTGCCTGCACACTGGCATATTGTGACAGAAGCCTTCAGTAGTAGTAATAAATCACACAGCAATAGTACATTCATGTAGTTGTAAAGTATTCAGAATACATTACTTCTATAATCTTTGGTGGAATACATTTTAAAATTAACCTTCCCAACACTGTCAACAGGTTAGCACCTCATACCACAGTGCATCAAAAGCTAAACTAAAATGAGTGCAAGGCAAACATTGAGCTACATATATATGGGGTCTGTGAGAAGATGATACACTGATTAGTCTGGAAGGTGTGGTTCACATGGGGGACGGGCACATAAAGAGATTTTTACCCGTGTTTGTTCATTCAGTGGGTGTTGTTCAGTGGATCATTCACTGGGTGTCATTCAGTGGGTCATTCAGTGGATCGTTCAGTCAGTGAGTGGGTGGATACCCATTCATTTCCTATTGTGGTCACTTTGATCGGGAACACCACAGATGTAACAAGGTTGATTAAAACACTCAAACTTCAATGAAAGTGGTGATCATCACTTTCATATGTTTAAGTTCATGGTGTGGAGGATATCATTAGGCCTTGAGGCAATCAGATGTAAAACACAATATTTATGATTGTTTTAATTGTAAATCGGTCAGATGTGACCTGAACGTGACAAGAAGATCTTGTATGTCTTCCACTTTCGAATAATTGCTCCCACAGTTGATTTCTTCACACCAAGCTGCTTACCTATTGCAGATTCAGTCTTCCCAGCCATGTGAATACAATTCAATTTTATAAAGCAACAAATGAGGTGGCTGATGTTGTGTTGTGACATTTGTGTCACATTTGACCCAAACAACACTCATTTTAGACCAACGTCAGCTCACACAATATTTCCAGAGTCATCACTGAGTTATAAGGTCCCAAAGCGGGCAAGGTTAGACACACATGTGCCTGCTGTCTGGCACTGATGTGTATGGTTAGTCACTCAGTAACTGTGAAGGATGAAACATAAATATTGAAAAAGATCAGTAAAAAAACTCAGATCAAATGGTAAAATTAATTAATTTAATTAATTGAAAAATAAAAATAGTAAATCCCATTTTCACTTTGTAAGAATCCAAATTGAAATGTGTTTGACTCAATGCCGTTCAGGTCTTTTCCCTGAGAGACGGAAGAGATGAGAGTACAGTGTTAGCAGTTGAAGCTGATCCACGAGATGATTTCAAGCTTGCAAACTACAAACTGAATCACATTCAGAGTTGTAGTTGTTTCACATCACTGTTAATTATAAATGTAGAACTATATTATGTTGTGTTCTGGTCAAATCTAACCGATTTAAAACTTTACAACAAAAATTCATAAATTTGAATTTTTTTTATCAACCTTGTTACATCTGTGGTGTTCCCGATCAAAGTGACCACTATAGAAAATGAATAGGAATCCACACACCCCTCCCCATTGACTAAATGATCCACTGAACAGCCTACTGAACAACCCACCCATTTTAAAAATTCCTTGTTTACCTACGTTATAACCAATCCGGTCCTTTTTGGCCTTTTAAAATATCATTATAGAGGTATTGTTATATTTTTTGTGGGAATTTCTGATGTCCGCTTGGCCAGATTACTCTTAAAAATACATTTTCTATTTAAATAAGACCAATTAAGTGGACAAATAAAGGATACGTCATTTTGCCAAAAGCTGATTGCAGCATCTACCTTCTGACAGGAATGTTGTTTGTGGCTCAAGATGACTTGATATCACTCATGAGGGATACATTTATATCCCTCTGTAATATGTTTCATATATTATATGTCATTTACATTAGTTTAAATATGGACAATCACTTTTTGGCACATACCGAAAATCTGTTTTTGGCAGATGATCACTTTTTGGCAGAACACCGGATTTCAAAAATAGCGGTTTGGATTTTCGCTCTCATGACTCATCGATTGCTGCTACTGACCAGCCAATCAGTGGCATGCAGTCTGACGATGTCACATTTTAGTACCTGCTGATGTTTTCCTTCAAAGACAAGGAAAAATGAGCCAGAGACAGAGTTTTAAACTATTTGTTTCTGTCATTCAGCAGAACAGGAAAGTAACAGACCCACAAAATCAATGATGGTGAAATCTGTTGTTGCTCTCAAAGGAAGTCATTTAAATGTTACGACTACTCCGAGACTTGACAAGAGAGAGATAGAGAGAGAAAGAGAGAAGGCCACGCCCAACAGCAGTTTGTTTATCAGGGGAAAGTTTCCAACATTTATTCTGTGATTTTACTCATTTGAGACATTTTAATGACACAAAGATCACTGTGCATGACTCAGATAGATTTAAAGAAGCTTCGCTGCAGGATTTTCTCTCTAATATGCAACAACAACAGCAAACTTTATTTATGTAGCACATTTAAAAACCAGTGGTATACCAAAGTGCTTAACATACGAGAGGGTCAAACGTAAGTAGTAGAGAAAGATGAAGGACACGGCAAAGTACATAGTATTTATAATTATTCTCATTTTTGTTTTTCCCTTATTAAAGGTCAGAGGTCACAGTGAAGGCCTTGTGTGTTGTTGGTCTGAATCTCCTGGGCTTCCACCTGCTGGTGATATCGTGTCAAAGCACTTTACAGTGGCACTCACACCAGGCACTATAAGCATTTTTTGAACAACATTGTTTTTATTTTCACAGACTGGACACAAAAATGGAACAGACATGAAGGCAAACAAGAACCAAACACTAGAGACATAAGTAACTAAAACTCAGAGGTTCCCCAAGGCAAGAACCAATCAGCTGAGTAAAGAGAAACAACAGACCATCATTACTTTAAGAACTGAAGGTCGGTCAGTCCGGAAAATTGCTAAGATTTTGAATGTGTCCCCAAGTGTAGTCACAAAAACCATCAAGTGCTACAAGAAAGCTGGCTCATGAAAGGAAGACCAAGAGTCACCTCTGCTGCTGAGGACAAATCCATCCGAGTCACCTGCCTCAGAAGTCGCAAGTTAACAGCACCTCAGATTAGAGTCCAGATCAACGCCACAGAGTTCCAGTTGTTACATTGCTATGTCAACATCAAGCTTTTAGCCTAATAATAAGCAGAGATATTTGTGTGATGATCCAGTGCTGGTCTCAAGAGATGAAGACAGTCTGATCACCTTCTCTACAAAACAAGGTGAGTTTAATGTTATGATTGACTTAGTTTTTGAGGTATTTATGTTACTTTATTTATAATCTGCTTGTATTCCAACTCAATGCTATTATGTGTATGCAACTCTACATATATTATAAGAAAATTAGCAATGACAATCCACAGCAGCTCTGATCAAAACCAAAATAGTTTTTTTTTGCTGGCTTTCATGGGTGAAGTATACATATCCATTTTTTTTTCAAGACATTTCCTATCTTATCTTTCTCAATATTAAACTTTGTATTTTTTTTCCTTTTATTTTTAGCTTAAATGTAAACAACAGCAACAAAAAACAAACTTTAACATTTTATTTTTTCCTGACCAGGAAATTCTGACCTTGGCAGAGATGGAGCAGTTACACGTTAACTTTGACTGCTGAAGTTCCTGAACAAAACAACACTGAAAAGCTGAGGAAAAGCTGAGTTAATATTCCTTAAAGTTCAGATTGCACTTAATGGACTAACATCCAAACTGAAGGCTGCATTAAGGACCTTACGTCAGGGTGAACAGTGTGGCAGGCAAGGGTAGGACCCTAGCTAAGGACTCCGAGACAAAGAATCAACTTAAAGAGGCAGCTTCATCGGCTGTGAACTTACACTCAAAAGTCCAACAAAACGCTAAAGAAGCAAACGAAAAAAGAACTAGAAGCAAAGACTCTGGTGACTATGACTACATTCACAGTACGTTCACACTGCAGGCGAAGCACATCAAATCCGCCTTTTTTGACCCTATGCAACCCATATCTGATCATGGTACATGAACAGCACCAATCCGATATTTTCAAATCCAACCCCGGTCACTTTCGTATGTGGTACTGAGTCAGATACAGTTTACAGTCTAGTTTTAGAAAGCGACTGCTGTTTGAATGGTCATGTCGCATTAGATCTGTCTTTTACGTCACTGACTGGAGCACACAACGACAAACAGAAGAAGACTAAACACTACATACACCTACAAAATGACAAAAGGATGGGAAACAGGTGGGAACACAGCTGGGGCTAATCCGACATGACAAGACAGAGAGGAAGCAAAACTGGATACACTGACACAGGACAGCGGACTATCAAAATAAAATGCGAATACTCCACTCAGAAAGTCAGACTCAAGACATGCAAGCTTGATATGTTGATAGGTGAGAATAAACAAAGATACAAGACTGACTAACTACAGGATCAGACTCTGAGGGAGGGAGAACTACGATCACTAAGAGCTAGAAACTAAACTAAATGATCTAATAATAAAACAAAAGTACAAGCAAACCAAACAGAGACTCTAACCTAACTTAGAAAATAATTTTAAACCAGTAACACAGTCCAAAAACTAAACCCTGGGTCACTGACACTTTATCACACTGGTACATGAAGATAGGTACCAAGAGCAAGCAATGACTCACTTCATGCTTGCTCTTTTCCTAGCCTGTGATGTAACTTTGTAGTCACTTTCATTGTGATTGTCTTATTTGTTGTCTGTGAGCACAAGCAGAGGTTTTTGCTCATGACCATGACCTCATTTTCAGGCGCTTCTTTAACATTTAATGGTCGTGAAATATAACTTTTCTTCTATATTTAAAAGGTAAAGAGCTAAGACCATTTTGAGCACAGTGGAGAAGAACATGTGCACTGAGGTATACGGAATATTGTGTTTATATGTTGTCACTGCTGAGAATTTATTCACTTAGCTGTGAATAATAAGTCTTCGTGAGAACAAGCACTTCTAATTGTACTTTGCTCCTTATTGTCTCTGAAAAGCAAGAGCTGACAAAACAAATCCAGCAAATTCACTTTCATCTTTGAGTTTGGTATAATAGTCTGTCTTAATATTTATTAAATAGGGAAAAATGCCATCAGTCCTGTGCTGAGAGGGCTGTGGTCATCCATCCATCCTGTTCTAATAAACCCACATTTCAGAAACACCTTTAGATCTGTTCAGTTTTATTCATAAAGCACCAGTTAACTGTCAGAAAATCTTGACTCAAGTCCCTTTATATTGTAAGGTAAAGACATTACTATGTTAATCTAGGACAAATGTTCACTCTAATTCACTGATGAAGTGAATGCGAGTGGCTATAACTGACTACATTTCATGGTCATTTCATGGCGTTGTGTGTTTCTGTGTTTTGTGTGTTTCACTATATATGTATACTGCATCATGAATAGACAGACATAAGAGGAGGAGGAAGAGCCAGCAGCAGCTGACAGATGGAGAGAATAGACAGACTGTACCCTGTTTGTGAAGGACTGCTAGGAAAGTTTAAAATATCTAATTGTCTGTCCTGAATCAGTCTCATTAGGCAATGTTCAAATAATTAATAATAATAATAATAATAATACATTTTATTTAAATAGCGCCTTTCAAAGCACCCAAGGACACTGTACAACAGATAAAAACTGGAAATATACACAATGATAAGAATAGAAGATAAAAGTTAAAACATACAGAAATTTAAGAATAGGCAATTTTAAACAAATGAGTTTTAAGGATGGACTTAAAAAGAGAGAATGAACTAATATTTCTGAGGTCCGGGGGTAGGGAATTCCAAAGTCGAGGGGCAGAGCAACTAAAGGCCCTCCCTCCCATTGTGATCAGACGAGCAGAGGGAACAGAGAGAGAAAGAGAAGATGAAGATCTGAGGCAGCGGGATGGGAGCTTCATCTGTAATAAGTCAGAGAGGTACGGTGGAGAGAGAGAGTGAATAGCCTTGAATGTATACAGAATTATTTTAAAATGGATGCGAAATTTGACCGGGAGCCAGTGAAGTTGCTTCAGGATTGGGGAGATGTGGTGGGTAGAAGAAGTCCTAGTAATAATACGGGCAGCAGAGTTCTGGACACGTTGGAGCTTGTTGATAGATTTTTGTGTGAGGCCAAATAATAATGAGTTGCAGTAGTCAATTCTAGAGATAACAAGATTATGGATGAGAATGGCAGTGGCGTAAGGTGTGAGGAAGGGGCGGAGGCGATTAATGTTACGGAGTTGGAAATATGCTGCACGTGTAATATTATTGATATGCGAGTTAAAGGATAATGTGCTATCGAGAATGACACCCAAGCTTTTCACAGAAGGAGAGATAGGGACCAGCGAGTTATTGATGGTGAGAGAGAAATTGTTAATTCTGGATAGCAGTCGTTTGGTGCCAACCAGAAGAAGTTCCGATTTATTGCTGTTGAGTTTAAGAAAGTTGGAGGAGAACCAAGAATTGAGTTCAGCTAGACAGAGGATAAGGGAGGGTGGAGGAAGAGTAGAGTCAGGTTTGGTAGAGAGATAGAGCTGGGTGTCATCGGCGTAGCAGTGGAACTGAATATTATATTTACGAAAAATATATCCGAGTGGAAGAAGGTAGATGATGAAAAGAAGGGGCCCGAGGACAGATCCCTGGGGCACGCCAGTGGATAAAGGAGAAAGTTGAGAAGTGAAGGATTTTAATTGAATGAACTGAGTGCGATCAGATAGATATGATTTAAACCAGGCTAGTGGAGTGTGAGAGAGACCAATAGAAGCTAATCTGCTAAGGAGAATGGGATGAGAGATGGTGTCAAAAGCTGCACTCAGATCAAGAAGAATAAGGATGGAGAGGAGACCAGAATCAGCTGCTATAAGAAGGTCGTTTGTTATTTTTATAAGAGCAGTTTCAGTGCTATGTAGAGGACGAAAGCCAGACTGGAACTGTTCGTAGAGGTTATTATCAGTTAGGTGAAGATGGACTTGTGAAGCAACTATTTTTTCAAGGATTTTTGAGAGAAATGGTAGATTGGAATTGGAATTGTATCATTCCAGTGTTTTCAGTGTGGGAGAAAGTACTCAGGGCCTTCAAGTTACACACTATGAAAGGCAGCAACAAGTTTAATGTCCAGAAACCTAAAGTATGTATCAGCAGCAGAATGGACCTAAAAATAAATGTTTGTTCCAGTTCTATGAAGCTTTGAGTATTTTGGATTAGTAGCACTGCTGTGTTTGTTGCATCATATTGCTGTAATTGTTTATATGCTTTATATATTCTGAGGTAAGTTGATCTATAGTGTTACATCATATTCTATAAGGATGTTATGTGTTTGTAGACTTTCTGCCCAGTTTGACCCATTTAGCAGAAGCCAGCCTGTTTAAGGCTCTGATATCTATTCTGTATGACTTAAAGCAGTTATGACATGGTCTGATTTTCTCACCCAATAAAGGAATATTTAATATATCAGTCTACTCTTCATTCTATCAGAAACAGTTTTCACAGCTCGTACATTTTGTTTTTACACATGTAAGCATTGAGCCAAATTTACTAATGCCAACATATTAAAAGAACAATATTTATCTCTTATGTATAACACATCTATATATCCACTGTCAGAGATACTTGTCTTTGAGTGAAGATTTAAGGTGATAGGAAATATAAATAACTGCAACTTGAATCTTTACTGAAGCTCAGTATTTGACACAGTTCAAGTTCACTGCTGTAATAAATCATAATTAATATAATAACTTTAATATTGGCCATATTATATTTACATTACCACAGTGAGATGATTTTAGTCTCATGAACAACATCAGCTAATTGTTATTTACTAACTAATCTTGAAATGACTGCTCAGTACAGAAATGAAGCCCAACAATCATGTTTTACAGTCCTGTGGTCTCAGCCTCAGATACTCAACTAATCAAAGTGATGTCATAAAAAATGAATGAACAAAAAAACATTTTTTCTCCTTCATTTCTGTCGAACAATGCTGTATGAAATGTTTCTCGCGGTTAGATCAATGGTTGCTAGGCAACCCGAGCAGCGCAGTTCATGCATTTATTACTTCTACACTGGATTACTGTAATTCATTATTATCAGGATGTCCTAAAAACTCCCCGAAAAGCCTTCAGTTGATACAGCAAGAGCACATACAGTGTGTGTGTTGCATTGTTTACATGAATGTGTGTGTTTCCTCTACTGATGAAGAGGATGCCGTACGGAAAAACTAGAGGATTACAGATGATTTTTCTCAGCAATAACACCTGAGTCTCTGTGATGCTGGAACTTTTATTGCGGACAAAAACAAAATCATAGAAACAGGCAGTATATGCAGTACGTGCAGTATATCCAGTAAATCTGATAGATTTAACTGTCTAAGCTGTTTAAACACAGATTTTATATCTAGCATAAAGAACAACAGAGGATCGTGAAGTCCATATTTCAGCCTTTGTTGCTTATCCGCCAGTATTGCTGCTGCTCTGCAGAGGGATAAAGTTCAGGCTTCCTCCCACCACCAGATAGCCCTGCAATAAAAGGCAGTAACAGGTAGTATTGGGTACAAACAGGCTACATCTTACTGAGTGGTAGCAGTTAGTTCAGAAATTCCAGATTTCTGGACGTTGAATTTTCAGATTTTGTCCAGATGAGCAGAATCAACTTTCTGGGATTTCCTAACCTAGATGATTGAGCATTGATCAAAATCAAACTGATATTCATCATGGAACCTCAGATGAATAAATGATGACTCAGCATGTTTTTACTGTGATAGTTTTAGTGTGGTGTAGAGGACTGTTGAATGTTTTGCACGTTAGTGTTCAGCCAGAAGGAAATCAAAGTCACTCACTTCCTCAAATTGGGGCTTTGCATCAACGAAGCTCAGGTCAATAGGAAGAGGGATGGGTATTCCTTCAAGAAACCACTCTACATACACACACACACACACACACACACACACACACACACACACACACACACAGTTCAAACTGTAGTAAAATATCAGCAGAATCAGGTGAGTTTGTATCATTTTGTATGTTAGTGCTTACTGTCCACGAAGTACAAAATGGCTTTAGCAGCACCAACCTGCACAGACAGACACACACACTTGTTATTATCATGTCTACTGCTATGGAGAAATGGCTGTAATCTACTAGAGCATTGTCTTCTTACCACAATTTTTCCAATGATCTTTTGAGTTTCAACATTACATCTGAAAAGGTTTCACTGTAAATTATTACAATATACAATAGTACAGAGTACAAATGAATATACAGAGTGTACCATAACGTATGTGAGTGTGTATTTGTGTTCTTACTTTGGTGTTTTAACGACCGGAATGAGGCGGCTTGCTTCGAATTTGACATTCATATCAAGTTTGCAGGACTACAGAAAAACAAAGTTTGATCATTTCTGCATATGTGGTTGAGTCACACTTCCAAGTAACTCGCATTCAAACTCTGTGGTAGCTTCAGCCAGCTCAGACAGGAGTTTCCATATAGATATTCACAACAGAAAGAGTCTGACAGTAGGCTGTTACAGCTGTGTGAGTTGTCAATTTTTTACATTTAGTCAAACTTTCACAGTAAAACCATCAGAGCCATCTTTGAGCTGCTCTTTTCTGCAGAGTATCATGGATGTTCAGACACATGTCAATGGGTCATACTGAACGAATCTTAGAAGTCTGATTTGCAGTAGCTTATGAATGTGTTTCTGTCTGATGTATGCTCTTTCTCATTACTTTTAACTTCAAGGAGTGTTGTATAACTCTTTTATTGTTGTGGTTTGGTAAGTAGTAACATCAGGCTGCAGTGAGTGATAAAGTAGTGTCAAGGTTAGCTAACATACTATCTCTATATTGGTTGTGTTTTGTACCCAGCTCTTACAGTAAACCTGCAGATAAAGTCTGATGCGGAGTTAATACCAGCACAGAGTTTGCTTATTTGTTAAACGCGGGATCTGCATATGTGCTCACCACATGAACACTTTGTTGACCCTCAGATTGTGTTTCAATATCCACAGTGGCAGAGAGTCCAGCCTTACTGATTTGAATGATTGGAGCCTCAGTCAGCTTCACTTTCAAAAGACCCTATGTATATTATAAAAATGTTGTTAACAGTTTATTTTTCATGTAATGATGTTTGATGATGAATGAAGTTTAAGGTGAAATATATTTGAATCTCTAACAAATTTTTTGTAGAGTTTAGTACCGGTTGAATTCCCACAGCTCCCAGGAGAACATTAACCATGCTTCTCAGGCCTTCAAGCTGTAGAGAAAAAGATAGGAGGAGATCAGAAGAGAGCTTGGACCTTTGTTAACATATTTGTGTGGTATTACTGCTTTGACTAAAGAAATGGATCCTTAAAAAAAAGGGCAGAAATCCTCCACAATGAGTTTTGGTCAGCCATTTGTAAATATACTATATTGCCAAAATTCATCCATCCAAATCATTGAATTGAGGTATTCCAATCCATTCGTGAAATTGCGTCACGAATTGGGAACAACAGAAACAGCTACAGACCTCCAAATGTCATGTGGCCTTCAGATTAGCTCAAGAACAGTGTGTAGACAGTTTGATGAAAGGGTTTAATGGCCATGAGCTGGATCCAAGCCTTACTTCACAAAGCACAAAGCATCAAATGCAGTCGTGTAAAGTATTGATCGATCATCGCCAGTAATGGGAATAATGGTGTTTGTTGTGGAAGTTTACTAACAAAGGCTGCAGACAAGATGAGCCGTTAAAAAACCAACACCTTTATTTCCCATGCATGAGGAGAGACGTCAGTCAGGGTGCACTGAGGCTACGTCCACACTAATGCGTTTTGGTTTGAAAACTCAGCCTTTTCTCTTTTGACCTCCCGTCCACACTGAGGGACGGGAGGTCCCTCAGTGTTTTTCCTCGCGTTTTCGAGAGCGTTTCCAAAATGCTCTCGAAAACGCATACATTTCAAAACGGAGGTGTCCCGTCGCAGTGTGGTCACTCGAAAACACAGACTTTCTAAAACAATGACGCATTTTAGTCATGTGATGCAGTCATGTGACCAATTAACCCAAGATAGCGGAGTGCATTATACAGCAGCTGTTTTGATTGCTCTCAATTTTGACTGCCCTGAAAAAGATTAATATCAGTTTGTACATGCTCCAGATAGCTTTTCTTCAAATTCTTTAAATCTCACTCGCTTTTGCGCATGCGCCGGACTGGAACGTAAGCGTTTTCGGCCGTTTCAATGTGGACGCACAACTTTGTGAAAACGACTGAAAACGCTAGTGGAGACGTGGAGCGTTTTCAGACAAAAAAACGCCGTTTTCAAATCTATCCGGGCTAGTGTGGACGTAGCCTGAAAGTTGTCTCTAACAATGAACAGTTCAGGTCCTCTTTAAAACCATTGCAGTACAAAAGCTTTCACAGTTATCGCTCATACCTTGGATCTAACAGAGGATTCTACTACCTGTGGAGCTGATCCCCGCACGCTGGTTCCTTCCTCTGTGAATGCCCCCCACCACCTTCCTGAGATAAACTCGCCCGGCTGAATACTATAGTTACGTTTATTGTCTGAGGACAGCACTAGCAAACGCTCTACTTGCCTCCAACCCCCCCCCCCCAAAATGAAACATGGAAAAATGTACTATGTGGACCAATCAAAAATGATATGGCAACATGGCATTTGGTTGTTTAGGAACAGGGGGGAAGTTTTACGAATGACAGCAGCGAAAGAGCGAAAGGAAGAGAGAGAGCAAGTTTTGAGATGTGAGAGATTTGTGACGTTTAGCGTGTTTAGAGTGTCTAGTGTAGTAGATCGTTTTGTTTTGTGTGTCAAAACAATGAATGGACTGCTGAATGTCACAGTTGCTGCCAAAAAGCCACCAAAGGCAGATTACAGCGTAAACGCTGTCTCCAGGGGCAAAAGGGAGGAGTGATACATCTCCTGCTGTCAGGCCTGCAGGTATCAGGCTTGTAATGTTTTCCTCTGTTTTATTGTGGACAGAAATTATTTTTTGGAGTGGCACAAATAATTTGTTTGACTTCTTTTTTGATGCAGAAAACCTGATTGTTCTGTAAATAGTTCTATCTAAAGGTTCTATCAGGTGTTTATTAGCTTTTCTCACCTTTGGAACGTTAACTTCAAATGGTCCCGATTTGTAGATTGCCATGGCGGCCCCATTGAAGAAGAACTCAGAGATGCCCACATAGACCATATGGTTAGTCTCTGTGAAAACTGGTTCTATGCCTGCCTTTATTGAATTAGTGTCCACATCCTTCCCGTGTACAAACATTAAGCCCTGAAACACACACAAAATGATGATCTTTACAGAGTAGAAACAGAAACAAGCAAAATAAAACCTCGAAGTCATAAAATCATCAAGGTGATCTGCCCAAGAATCTCAACGCAAAAGATGATTTCATTGTATCACATTACTATTAACCCAGATGCTAAGATTCTTTCCAACAGACTTAATGTTGTCCAGCAGGGAAACAACTGATGGTGGCATTTGTTTAACCTGGTGTCCACTGATAATTTTCTCTGATTTGTGTGAGATTTTTTATTAGATGTCAAATTTTCAACTTCACAACAGCTGGCATCAAGAAAACCGAACATGCCAGGGTCACTACACCTTAAAGTGCTCTGATTTCTAACCAGGTGTTAATGTCTGTAGGGTTATGTTCAGTCAGAATAATTTAGTGTTTCTCTATATTACCTTGAAAGACATATCAAGGCTCCTCGATGTCACTGCAATATCACTGCTCAGGGAGTAGTCCAGGTCTAATTGGCGGCCTTCATGCACAGTCCTTATCATGGACAAGTCCTTCAGCTTGTTATTTATCATAGGCTGAAGAGCAGGACAGATCTACAGACACAAACACTTGTGAACCACACAGATGTTATAAGATCTGCAAAAACCAGATTAGTACTGAAAAAGGAAAAAAAAAGTCTAATATGGGTTGACAGTAGTTCAGGAGGAGAGCAGTTCATTCACTAATTAGATGGTTGGCTATTCAATCCCTAGCTTCGCTGGTCTCCACGGGGGTTGGCAGTCCTTACACATTTGGCTGTCACTTGGTGTTCGCTCTCTCTGCGGTAGAGTATCATGTTCTATTCCTGTTTCAAAACACGGTGGTGTTTTTGAGTAGCTTATCTGCATAGCAATTAACAAAACTTTTAGATAACTTATTTTTTCATAGTATAATCTTCATTTGAAGCACACTCTCTGTGTACTCACTCCCACCTGGGCCTTACACACACAAACCACCTGCAACTCAACACCTCAAAGACTAAGGAACTGGTTGTGGACTTCGGGAGGTCTAGAGCAGGTCCACTGCCGGTTCAGATAGAGGGGGAGGAGGTGGAGGTGGTCAACAAGTACAAGTACCTCGGACTGTGGGTGGAAAATAAACTGGACTGGTCATGCAACACAGAGCACCTGTATAAAAAATTCCAAAGCCGACTGTACTTCCTCAGGAGGCTGAGGTCTTTTAACATCTGCAGGAAGCTCCTGAGGATGTTTTACCAGTCGGTGGTTGCTGGAGTACTTTTCTATGCTGTGGTGTGCTGGGGGAGCAGCACAGCAAAGAAGGACTCATCAAGGCTGGAGAAACTGATCAGGAAGGCTGGCTCTGTGGTCGGCATGAAGCTGGACACTCTGGTGACAGTGGCAGAGAAAAGGACATTAAAGAAACTGATGGACATTATGGACAATGCTGGGCATCCTCTGCACACGGCCATTAACAACCAGAAGAGTCTGTTCAGTGACAGGTTGCTTCTCCCCAAGACAAGAACTAACAGACTTAAAAACTCCTTTGTCCCACACGCCATCAAACTGTTTAACTCCTCTCTGGAGGGGAGAGGGAGGGGAAACAGGAGGACAAAGGAGGGGGGAACAACTAAGCTGTAGTGCCTCTTCACCTCACTGTGCAATACCTTTTGTGCAATACTTTTGTAAATAGTCAACGGTGCAAATAGACTCAATACTTGAAATGTGCAATTCACTTGTATTTTTATTTTTTATTTTTTATTCCTATTTATTCTATTTATCCCCTTCGTATATTTTATTTATATTGTCTCTGTATTTATATATATGTGTGTGTGTGTGTGTGTGTGTGTGTGTGTGTGTGTGTGTGTGTGTGTGTGTGTGTGTATATATATAATATTCTGCAACTCTGTAACTTCTGTCGGTGCTGTGCTTTTTTGGAAATCGAATTTCCCAGAGGAACCCACCCGAGGGATTAATAAAGTTCTATCTAATCTAATTTAATCTAATCTTACACAGAGTTTCTGTCTGATTTCTCAGACGTTTTATCTGATTTAGTTCTCAGCTCAGATAAAATAATTATTGTGAGTGATTTTAACATCCATGTAGATGCTAAAAATGACAGCCTCAACATGACATTTAATCTGTTATTAGACTCAATTGGCTTCTCTCAAAATGTAAAAGAATAACAATAAAAATTTGACCTCCTCACTACGTACGACTCTGTAGCTCCTGTGAAAACTAAGGCCTCAAATCAGAAGTACCTGACTCCGTGATATAATTCTCAAACACGTAGCCTAAAGCAAATAACTCGTAAGCTGGAGAGGAAATGGCGTGTCACAAATTTAGAGGATCATCATTTAGCCTGGAGAAATAGTTTGCTGCTTTATAAGAAAGCCCTCCGCAAAGCCAGAACATCTTACTATTCATCACTGATTGAAGAAAATAAGAACAACCCCAGGTTTCTCTTCAGCACTGTAGTCAGGCTGACAAAAAGTCAGAGCTCTTTTGAGCCAACCATCCCTTTAACGTTAACTAGTAACTAGTAACTTTCATTACCATTGATATTTGTTTAGACTCTTTTTCTCCAATTGATCTTTCTGAGTTAACTTCTATAATTACTTCCTCCAAACCATCAACGTGTCTTTTAGACCCCATTCCTACAAAACTGCTCAAAGAAGTCCTGCCATTAATTAATTCTTCGATCTTAAATATGATCAACCTATCTCTAATGATCGGCTATGTACCACAGGCCTTCAAGCTAGCTGTAGTTAAACCTTTATTCAAAAAGCCATCTCTAGGCCCAGCAGTCTTAGCTAATTATAGGCCAATCTCCAACCTTCCTTTCATATCAAAAATCCTTGAAAGAGTAGTTGTCAAACAGCTAACAGATCATCTGCAGAGGAATGGTTTATTTGAAGAGTTTCAGTCAGGTTTCAGAGCTCATCACAGCACAGAAACAGCTTTAGTGAAGGTTACAAATGATCTTCTTATGGCCTCTGACAGTGGACTCATCTCTGTGCTTGTCCTGCTAGACCTTAGTGCAGCGTTCGATACTGTCGACCATAATATCCTATTAGAGCGATTAGAACATGCTGTAGGTATTACAGGTACTGCACTGCAGTGGTTTGTAGAGTCCTCTTCACACACTGAGGTTAATTAGTTCCACAGGATTCAGTGCTAGGACCAATTCTGTTTACATTATACATGCTTCCCTTAGGCAGCATCATTAGAAGACATAGCATACATTTTCACTGCTATGCTGATGACACCCAGCTCTATCTGTCCATGAAGCCAGATAACACACACCAATTAGTTAAACTGCAGGAATGTCTTAAAGACATAAAGACCTGGATGGCCGCTAACTTTCTGCTTCTTAATTCAGATAAAACTGAGGTTATTGTACTCGGCCCTGAAAATCTTAGAAATATGGTATCTAACCAGATTCTTACTCTGGATGGCATTACCTTGGCCTCCAGTAACGCTGTGAGAAACCTTGGAGTCATTTTTGACCAGGACATGTCCTTCAATGCACATATTAAATAAATATGTAAGACTGCTTTCTTCCATTTGCGCAACATCTCTAAAATTAGAAATATCCTGTCTCAGAGTGACGCTGAAAAACTAGTTCATGCATTTATTACTTCCAGGCTGGACTACTGTAATTCCTTATTATCAGGATGTCCTAAAAACTCCATGAAAAGCCTTCAGCTAATCCAAAATGCTGCAGCAAGAGTACTGACAGGGACTAGAAAGAGAGAGCATATTTCTCCTGTTTTGGCTTCCCTTCATTGGCTTCCTGTTAAATCCAGAATTGAATTCAAAATCCTGCTCCTCACATACAAGGTCTTAAATAATCAGGCCCCATCTTATCTTAATGACCTTGTAGTACCATATCACCCTATTAGAGCACTTCGCTCTTGCTCTGCAGGCCTACTTGTTGTTCCTAGAGTATTTAAAAGTAGAATGGGAGGGAGAGCCTTCAGTTTTCAGGCCCCTCTTCTGTGGAACCAGCTTCCAGTTTGGATTCGGGAGACAGACACTATCTCTACTTTTAAGATTAGGCTTAAAACTTTCCTTTTTGCTAAAGCATATAGTTAGGGCTGGACCAGGTGACCCTGAATCCTCCCTTAGTTATGTTGCAATAGACGTAGGCTGCCGGGGGATTCCCACGATGCATTGAGTTTTTCCTTTCCAGTCACCTTTCTCACTCACTATGTATTAATAGACCTCTCTGCATTGAATCATATCTGTTATTAACCTCTGTCTCTCTTCCACAGCATGTCTTTTATCCTGTCTTCCTTCTCTCACCCCAACCGGTCGCAGCAGATGGCCCCGCCCCTCCCTGAGCCTGGTTCTGCTGGAGGTTTCTTCCTGTTAAAAGGGAGTTTTTCCTTCCCACTGTCGCCAGAGTGCTGCTCATAGGGGGTCATATGATTGTTGGGTTTTTCTCTGTATCTATTATTGTGTGATCTACTGTACAATATAAAGCACCTTGAGGCGACTGTTGTTGTGATTTGGCGCTATATAAATAAGTAAGACTGAATAGGATTGAATTGAGTAGAGTGCTCTGGAACGCACACAGAGTCTTTGCAGACTACTAAGGATCAGACCTCTATCATTATGCAATTGATTATATACCTCTAAGCATATATGATTATATCTTTCTAAGCATCAATGATAATCCAACAATATAAACCTGACATTTCCACCCTGTATTGTCATTTAATAAGCCTATGTAGTTTATATAATCTTAGCTCTACACCACTTGTAAACATGCTCAGTGCATGCTTCATTTCATACACAGGTATTAGCCTTGGCATCCATATGATTGTTGGGTTTTTCTCTGTATGTATTATTGCAGGATCTACTGTACAACAGTTGCCTTGAGGTGATTTGGTACTATATAAATTGAATTGAATTGAATTGAATTGAATTGAATTGAAGTGAATTGAATTGAATATTTGGAAAAATAAATTATAAGTATTTAACTGAAGGGTATTTTATTTGTGTTAGTTCTTTTATTTAACTTGTAGTTCTAAATTGGAAGATTATCCTGATCTTGAAATATAAAATTAAAATTAGATTTTATTATTTTTCGTCCTCACAATAAGCGTCACACCCATTAAAACGCCGTGCATTTATCGAGACTTCCAACTCCAGGTAGGCAAAGTATGGAGAATTGTAAGAAAAGAAAAATATCTGAAGAAAATAGAACATTTAATGATGCCTGGGCAGATTTATTTGCATTTACTTCTGACAAGAGTGGCCTACCAGTATGCTGAATTTTTGGATTGTCGATCTTCAGAGCTTGGTACGCGGTGTCCTTTTCGAGTTTTTCTTTGACTTTTAACCTATAGTTTCTTGTCTTTTTATTAAAGTGAACTGAGGATGCACCAGTAGCCGTGGGACCTTCAGTGGTGGCTCGTTTTCCCCACTTCCTTTGTTGTACAGTGCCTGGTGTATAGACTAGACTTTTTGTATGGTTTTCTTTTGGTCCTTAGCTACTGGTAAGTCTAGTTTCATGTATAGTTTTATGTAATCCAGGACAGTTATAGGACAGGCTGTGCCACAGTCAGCTTTTATTGTTTCATCCTTTGATTTATTTTATAAATACAAATGCAGAGATTGACATTGGAGCCAATCTGCCTCATTGGTGCATCCTTTAACTTGTGCAAACTTTTTAAGAAGATTTTATTTCCTGGGGGGGGGGGGGGGGGGGGGGGGTTCATTCAGACTGGCTTAAGCTGTGTTTCAGTTGGAACTGACCTTCTTTTTGAAGAAATGCTTGGTCAGCCTTTTGAATAAGTCCAAAACCTTCCTGAAAAACAAACAAATTTCAGAAATCCTATCATCCATCAGCAGGACTGGTCTAACAGACTGTTGATCCGCCAGCTGATGTTTCATGTTTCCCTGAGGATTAAGTCGAGAAACCGATCCTAAGTCATATTCTTGCTTTGATTTATTAACAAATAGCTGACATTTCAATCAGCCTCAGCTACAACAGCTGGATGGTGTTTTCGCAGAGAAAGAGTATTCCGACTAAATAAAAATTCATTTTTAAATTTGTTTGATTCACAGAGAAGTAGGAAGCCCCTGTTCTTAGTCTTGTTACCCTATGAAGCCAGTGGACTTTGTTTTGATGGTATCGGCACTGATTTTGCAGTCCTCTTTTCGTATTTCAACATTCAGGTGTCCTTTTGGGTTTTGGTTCATTCTCACTAGGATCATGGCTCTCACGCCTTCTCCAGTGAAGATTGTCGTACCTTTGTCAATCCTGTATAGGAAAAGACAAAGAGAGGGCTGACATTTTTTTTCTTTTTGTGATGTTAATGCAAACACCAATTACACTGTAGATTGGATGATATTTTTTTCTTTGTTGTTGTTGTTGTTTTTTCAATGCTCCTGTCACATCTGAGATCTGAGGAGACTCTCCTCAACAACATCAAATCATCTCAGCATGAATGTTCTGCGTTTATTAAACCAATCTAGTGCGAGTGCCATAAAAGCAGATACAGTGTGTGTGTAATACAGAGATAAAAATGTATATTCATTAGGGGTGCAACGATATTCGTATCGATATTGAACCGTTCGATACAGTGCTTTCAGTTCGGTACGCATATGTATCGAACAATACAAAATTTGTAATTTATTTTATCAACTTTCCTTCTGACGATGCTGTCTGTGTTGAGCGCTCAGTGAATCTGCGTTCGACTACTCCGCCTAGGGTCGACAGTGCAGCCTAGGCGGAGTAGTCGAACGCAGATTCACTGAGCACTCAACACAGACAGCATCGTCAGAATCTCCTTACAACATGGACCTCCCCCACTCTCATTCAGATCTGGCGTTTGGAATTATTTTGGTTTTCATGTGACGTATGACCCTGAAGGTAAGCGAGTCATGCACTAAAGTAAAACAGTATGTTGGATGTGCCATGCAATGCTCAATTACATGGGTGGGAGCTAGCGTGTTAGCGCAGTTAGCTCGTTAACGTGTTGGCCGTCTAGCCACATGCACGGAGCGATCGGCGGTAGCTCGTTAACGGAGATTTGCCGTGTTGTGGCGTTAAGGTCATTTCAACGAGATTAACCTGAAAGCACTAGTGGGAACACAACGAATATGACTGCACATTTACGCCGACACCATCCTAGTGCAAAGACAAGTGGAAGCAGAAAAAAAACAAGCAAGCATGCGACTAACTTTAGCCGAGTCATTTAGACAGCTGTTAGCACATGATTCTCCTTATATGTTTAATATGCTGCTGAGAATATAGCCCAGAAGAAGCGGATAGTATAGCTTTTATTTTGGAAAGAGACATTTCTCTGTAATAAACTCTCTTTTCCAAAGATGAGTGATTCCTCAATCAGATACAGGGCTCGCAATATCGCTAGCCCGACGTCCCGGAGCTAGCGATTTTTTTCAGTCGGCTACCAAAATCTATCTCTTCCCTGCCCGTCGGGCTATTGTAGGAAGGAAAAATATATGTCAATGCTTTTGCATTCTTTCGGAAATGTAGCTGGGTAATTATGTCATTGGCATCGGTGAGCCACTGTCAATATGTGACATATTGAAATCGCGTTTGAATTTGTGCTTGTTTTTTTGTTTTCACTTTGCAATCCCGCGAACTGTGTATAGAGAGTGACAGCACTGATTGGTGAGTGATGATAATTTGTGCACCAATTCCTCTGACATCGTCTTATTAATTGTTAGCTTACTACGCAAACATGACAAGTGAAATCTCCCGCAGCAAGCTTAAACATGTGAGAGGTTGATCGCGCAGAGAATCGCTGAGCTTATGTGAGTGCGTGTGTAAAAGCAGCAGGATTTATATTTGACTACAATGACCTGGATGACTGAGAACCTTCACAGACAGATATATATTTTAGTTCTGCTGAGCCAAATAAGACAGGTCAGGGTGAAGAAGTGACAGCCAAAGAAAAGCTTACCACAAAACGGAGAAGTTATGACAAATCAGACTATAAGGCGAAAAGAAAGTGCAGCTTTATGGTTTCATGGACAAAATTATTTCTGTGGCTGCAATATGACGAGCTAAATAACCAGGGCTGCACATAAGTGGTCCGCAGGTGCGCATTCGCTGTCAAAATAAAAAACACGCACAAGGGTTAGGGTTAAATTTAAAAACTGTACTTTTGAGTTAAAATATATATTTATAATTTTAATAAATGACCAATTAAAAAGGCATGAACATTTTTTTTGTATCGAAAAAATATCGAACCATGACACCAAAGTATCGAACCGAACCGTGAATTTTGTGTATCGTTGCACCCCTAATATTCATGTGGCACACCACATAAAATCAGGGGCAAAAAAGACTAAAAGCTCTGCATTCATACAGAGATACTTAAAGATAAAATCTGCATGTCCAGCTTAGAGGAGACCCCATTATCAACTAAAATTAAACTACATGACTCTCCATGTTAAACCATGTTAAAGTAATGAATGTTGCTGTAAATATACTGTTGTTGTCTTCAGAGACTGTATCAAAGAGCATAATTTTCTTGACTATTAACAATGCTGAAGGTTTTCTGCAGGCAGAATCTGATTAGCTCTACATTGTTTGCACACATCAGACATAAAATGAGAGGTTTAAGAGCATTTACACTGTTGTAGTTGTACGTACTTGAACTCCTTAAAAAAATGCACATTTTTTTCTCGTTGAAGTTCTAGAGCAAAGTTCAGGTCCTTGATTTCAAACTGGAGACCAATGTTTTGCTGAAATTTTAAATCCACCTGAGTAGGATCAACTTGTAGTTTAGTAAGGGTCACGCTGTGAGGAGGATAAAAATATATTGTACTATAAAATACTTAATAACATGTATTAACCGTAAATTAACACATTTACATTTTCAAATTAAAATGAAGAAACAAAATAATAATAACCCATAGAAACAATAACTTATTTTTACCTTTTGATTAGCAAATCTTTTTTTTCTATTTGGAACTGCTGGTTAACCAGCCCCTTTAAGTACATCAGACCAAGATCCTTCACTGCAAAACACAGTAAATGTACTACAACTTCATATGCTGGTGATACAGCAAAGACATATTAAATAGTAAAATAGTCTTTTCTACATATTAAAAAATGATAAAGGAAACCTACCAAAGATTGAAGGGCCAGAATCTGATGAAGCTAACATCATAAATTAAAGTGCTAATCGCAAAAAAATTACTAGTATTTATTTTAATAATAAATAATAGTATAATAACAAAGCAATTGATAATCAATGGCATTCCACTGCTGATGGTTGACTCGCCAAGTATATCATATCTGATATATCAGTTTTGTGGGTTTTTTAAACTTCTACGTCATCAGTGTGACTCACCGAAATAGCACAATACAGTTTTTAGCATGAACATTTGCAATAAATTGTATTTGTAATGCCAGATGTAGCAAATATGATACAAATGAAAATTCATATATACAAAATAATATTTAATTATTTTCTTAATTCTTAAAATTCTCAATAAAGTCTATTTTCAAAAAAATTGAACTTTTCTGGCAAGTATTTCACAGTTCAGGCTTTAAATGGTTAAAAGGTATAAGTGTTTATTGTGTTAGTGCAGCTCTTACAGACCTTACCTTTTTCCGTGATTCGTACTTTGATGCCGGGGGGAGGGGCAGCAGTGTCAGAGGAAATCAAAGACACCAAGAAGAAGAAGTAAACCAAACTGGACTTCATCCTGTGCCAAAAACCTGAATCATCAGAAGCAAAATGGAGCCAGGTTATTCTGACAGAATTATGTGTTCAGCGCTGAGAACAGCCATAAAAAGTAAGCTAAAGTATGCCCAAAGTCAAATCATCCAGTTAAACTTTCAGTAAAACTTTATCTAAATAGAACCAACTGAAAACAATATTTTCAGATAGTTATATATTTATTATTGGAGAAAAGATTCAATATCCTGCCTGAATTAATCATTTGTTTTTTTTGTTTTTTTACTTAATCTAAACAGCCACAAACACAACATCCTGAAGGCTTTGTTTGTTAATTATTCATAATCCAACGTCACTGCTCAGGTAGTAGCCCATGTGGTGCAGATTTGAAGATATAAACATGCTTAATAACTCATCATTCAGGATGACTGAAACATTTCACCTGGTACAACTAATGAAAAAAAATGTGGGGAGTTTCAGCTTTAATTCAGTGAGCTGAACAAAAAGATTGCATGTAAGTGTGAGGAACTAAAGCATTTTCAACACAGTCTGTGACCCAGCATTTTGAGTTTATTTTATATTTTTGATTTTCCTATATTAAGTTTGTGATAATATTAAGTTCCTGTCTTATTATTTAGTAAGCGTTTAGATGAGTTTTATTCTTGTTTTTGTTTCGTCGATTTCTCCTGTTTATGAGTCTTTCCTGTCTTCTGTTAAAGTCTGTCTTGTCCTCTGTTTCAACCGTTCATTCAATTTCAACATGGATATCTCAAGCCCTGCTTAGAGCTGGGCGATATGAGATTTTTTCATATCACGATATGTTTTTTTCATTTCAGGCGATAACGATATCTATTACGATATAAGCCACATAACTATATTTGTAAGATTTAAATGTGCCGTTGCTCACAAGTAAAATGTGAAATAATCAGCAGCTTGTTTTTAAAATATTTATTTCCCATAATAAGTTCAACAGGGTAGATGTACTTAAGGAACATGAGACTTTTTCAGATAAATAAAGGCAAATATTGCAAACTACACAAAAGGCAGCCGCTAAAGCGTTTAAGTTTCAAAATAGAACAAACGAAACAGACTAAATTGTCAATTCCACTTAGAAACAAAATATTAATTCTAAAAATAAATCTTAGTTTGTTTTACAGAAGAACAGACAAAACTGACTAACTTTTGTCAATATCAAATAAACTGAGAACTAAAAGGAAATTCTCAATCTCTCCTTGTTGTATAGCTTAGCTTTTCAAACAGTTTTAACAGTTACTTTAGTCTGACAAAAGCCGAATGACGAATTAGCGCTTCCAGTCAGAGACTGAGGCTACGTCCACACGTACACGGGTATTTTTGAAAACGGAGATTTTCCGTTTTCGTTTTAAAAAATAATCCCGTCCACACATAAAGGCAGAAATGAAGGAAAACGCTGCTATGAACATGCCAAAGCAGCAGGTGGCGCTAGATTCCTAACCGTGCAGAAATGTTGGCCAATCAGAAGTCTAGAAGCCTCGGTGGGAAAAAGTAAACAAAGCTGCGGCATAGAAGCAGAACCGAGTCGTATGTGTGGAGGGACAGTAACGTTGTGTATATGTAAGCATTTAAACACTGCAGAGAGTAGAATTAACAGTAACAGTATTGTAGAAATTCATTTCACCGAAACAATAACGTGGCACACAGTGTGACGCATGCACCAGTTTATTGTATTTCCAGACTTGCTTTCGGCACAATTTACAGTGCACGCTACTCTGTTTTTTGTCAGACTTGAAATAGCCGAAATACCTTCACACTACGGAACTTCTATGGCTCTTCCATTCGACAATCTCTCCGGCATTGGAACCATCATCTGTTTTCTCTTCGGTCACGCTCGGTTGATTTTTCTAGTCGGCACACTCATTTCCTCCATTACGCGCTGGCTCCATTACCAGCTGGCTGCTTCCCAAACAAACACACGTGCGGCTTGGCACTTGTGCTGTACGTAACAAGTCATGCGACGTGACGCTGCGGCTGTGATTAGTTCGGCTCTGCGCTACTTAATTTGGATTGGCTGGCCTTTTTTTTTTTTTTTAAGAGGACAAGAGCGGCGAGGTCTATCGCGATAGCTTAATTTCTCTATCGAGTAAAAGTTATATCGCGATACATATCATTATCGTTCTATCGCCCAGCTCTAGCCCTGCTGCAGGTACATCCACCGAGGGCTCAGGCGAAACTTCAATACCGACGACACTAACTCAATAGTGTCCATCTGGTCAAGAACTCGTCGTCCTTCAGGGAAGACTGACCGGGCTGTTGACCACAATGTGCTGGCCCACCTAGTTAGGTCAGCTCTCATAACTGGTATTACCCACTCTTACCTTAACACTGGAATTGCTCATTCGTCTTTGAAAACTGCTTATGTTATTTCAATTCTCAAAAAGCCTGGTGCAGATCCCAATAATTTTGATAACCTTCGCCTTATATCAAATCTCCCCTTTATTTTGAAAATCCTTAAGAAAGTTCTTGCCTGCCAGCTTCACTCATACCTCAATGACCATCTCTATGAACAATTTCAATATGAATCCCCCCCCCCCCCCCCCCCCCATTCTAGTACAGAAACTGCTTTGTTAAGGATTACTAATGACCTTCTGATGGCAGCTGATTGTGGTCTTTCAACCATTCTCATTGCTCTCCCCAACAAGCCCCATATTACCCAATTTCTTCAACAGCTCCACTAATTGCCCATAGAAGCTAGGATAAATTTTAAAAATGTATTTCTCACATTTAAGTGCATCCATAACCTTGCCCCTGCTTATCTGTGTGATCTTCTTCATATCACCACTGTTTCCCGCTCTCTCAGATCTTCATCTGCCATTAATCTTGTTGTTCCTTCTGCTCATCTTATCACAATGGGGAACAGAGCCTTCGGTCACTTTGCTCCTCGGCTTTGGAAATCACTTCATTCAGTCATAAGAAATATAGACTCGCTTACTTTATTTAAATCACAGCTCAAAACACATCTGTTCAAAACACTCTGGAAGGCACACAGAGTCTTTGCAGACTACTAAGGATCAGACATCCTATCAATACTCAGTCGATTATACAGTATACCTCTAAGCATATATGAGTATATGTATCTAAGCATAAATGACAATCCAACAATATAAACCTAACAAGCTCTTTTCTGACAGAGAATCTGGACTCTGACTGAGATATGGACCTAACAGTATCCTTTTCTCTCAATGGAAATGCAGTAAAAGGCAATTATTTCATGTAAGAATGAAGAAAAGAGTTCAACTGATGCTGAGTGTTACATTTTGACTTTCACAGCTGGTGTTACCTAACATCATGACAAAGCTTAATTTTATCATTATGTCATAGAAAGAATGAATATGGGTACATTTATATGGAACAATAACAGAAGTGTAAATGTAGCAGCTCTAGAAATTCCTGGTCTTCAAGAAGTTTGACACTCACAGAGTGTATTTTAATACACGTAATATATAGTTTTTAAATATATATTTTTTACCTCAAATTGTCTGAAAAAGCCAAAGCAGGTCAAGATGAAACAAAAACATGTAAATTAAAAAACATCTCTTAAAGTTTAATGGTACTTTATTTCAGCTTGTTTTATTTCTCATTATTATAGGTGTTGTGTCTCTATGAGTGGTCTAGAGTTTGAAGTTGTGTGTGTGTCCACATCAGGTTTTAAAAACTGATCTGATTTAGCTTTTACATAACACATAGTACATTGAGCAATTTTTTTTTTTTTTACAGAAGTCTTGATCAACAAAACTCATATGGTTTTACTATTTCTAGTATTTTTTTACTATGTTTTTAAAGTAATTTTAACTATATTAAAAAAAAACAACCTTGCTTTATTCTTAGAGACAAGTTAAAAATAAAGCCACCTCCATTAATTCTTCAAACAGAATAGAAAAAAGAGCAAGAAGTGTTACCTGTTGCTGTCGTTTGCAGAGTCTCCAGCAGCTGATCAGAAATTCCCCAAACCCCCTGATACTTATACAGGCATTTTCCTGTGCATACTAGAGTAAGCACCTGCAGCTTTATGACCCTCAACAGTTTGACTAAAGAAAGATATGATGTCTGTGGGATCACTGCATCATTCCAGTACATTCAAATTCCAGCTGCTGCTACTCTGGCTGTAGTTCAACAATTTACATACTGGATATGCGATATCGCTTACTACTTTAACTGTTCAGTTACACAGCTGGTGTTAGCTAACTAACACTAATATGGAAGTTCCTCCATACCAAAGTATACAAGCATTCTGCTTAGTTAGAGCCATGAAACAATTTGGTTTTAAGCAATTAATGAGTAATGTATGTAATGAAGTATGGTTATTTAAAATAAGACATGAACCCACGCATTTTCATTTCATACAGCCATAATGACAGTTGCAGGTATATTACTTTTTGTAGTAAAGCTGTTTGTAATTGTAATTGTCCAGAACTGAAGAAGTTTCTCTGATGAGAAGTCCAGTCACTTTTCTTTCCAAGCTCCTTAGACTACGATGACCTGGATGACAGAACCTTCACAGACATAGTCATTTTAGTATCTCCCTTTTACCATATCACCAGTCTCCTGCACTATTATACAAATTAAAAACTTTAGCACTCTTAGTGACAAGCTTATCTTCATGCTGACATGCCAATAAATTACTATAGGAGATACCATGTATTTGTCTATTCAAATGTGAAGATAGCTGCATTCTGCAACAGTTAGTAAGTAATTTATTTCATTACAAGATATTTAGGTATTTTACATTAGTTGAATGTATTTTGTCCAGAGAAAGTTGAAAGATGTCACCATGTCAATCGGAAAAAATAAACCTTAACTGTTTGTATTTTCACACAAATCATGATCTTTTTCTAAACCCATCTATACAAAAAATAAATACTACCGGTAACATAAATAATAAGAATAAATAAATGAAATACATTTCTATTCAATGACATTTAAAAAAAAATGTATGTGTAAGTCTGATATGATCCTCCCCTCCTCCAACTATTCACTACACATGACCGATGCAGAAGTGCAGAAACATGTGTCAACACATGAAAAGTCACGACTATATTTCACAAAATCCTATAAAATGGCTTTTCTTTCTGATTATATATTTTATTCAAACTGACCAGCCAGACTGCATCTCCAGTCCTAAAAATTCTTTTGAATCCAGGCAGTACACAGGTTGGTCAGTCTGGTCTTACAATCTCGGCCAACTGCTGTACCAGTAGCTGGTGTTTCGCTCCTTCCCTCCCCCTCCTTCCTGCTCCTGAACAGCTGGGTCCACTGTTTCATTCACACTTTGTTTTTTATCCATTTGTATGTCACTTATAATGTCCTGGACATTTTTTTTTTTTTTTGCCTGTCCCATTTGGTTCTTTAGCCATCAGAATTGTTGTCTGAAGACCAACAAGGATACCCAATGGATTTACTTTGCCAAATGGATCATCGTGGCATTGCCGTATTGGTCCATTTGGTCGATCTTTGTTTTTATTATTTATTATATTTTATTTTCAGATGTTACAGACGGGACAGACATGAGTGAGGGATAGGAAAGGAAGAAAGAAAGAGGAAGGAAAGGAAAAACAGAAGGGGAGAGGGACAGTGAGACGGGGGGAGAAAAAAAATCTCCTGGATCACCTGTTGAGAGAAAAATAGAAAACAAGCAAAAAAAACAAAGCAACATACTAAACACAACACCATCGCATTAATCTAGCTAAGTGTAAACAGCAGTAAATACTAAATATTCAATGTTGTTGTGCAGCACGCAGGACAGATGTGCTTCGAAGTAGCGGCCAAGAAAGGTGTAATTTGGGTCTACGAGCAGTGAACACCCGTGTGCATACCTGTGTGGATCAGCGCGCTTGTATTCCAAAGGTTTCTCCATGTAACGATCTGCTAGGGAGTGTGGGGGGGCCACAGCCCCGTCCTCCAGGGTGTGAAGCGGGTATGGAGGAGATCAAAACTCCAGACATCCAGAGGCCCCCAGAACACAAGAGACCATGGAAGACCAACAGAGGGGCAGCCGCGCCACTGTTCCAGTAAGAGCTGAGGAGAGTCCCAGATGAGGGTTCACTCAGCAGCCGCGGAGCAGAAGCCAGGGGGAGTTGCAGTGACGCGCCCATGAGCTCCGCCGGCCCCCAGCTGTGCCTGAGTGACCGAGCCCCAGGCCGAGAGGCCGGGGGCACCCCACCTCCGAAGGGGCCCGAGCGAGCCCCAGGCCCCAGGCCCCGATAAGCGGCCGCCAAGGAGTGAGCCGGTGTGTACCTGGACACCCACCCCCAGACACAAAGAACCACCAACGCACCGACACCTTGGAGGGCCTGAGGTGTCCCCAGAGAGGTGGCGTCTGATACCCAACCTGACATATAGACACAGACATACAGGCACACACAGACACAAACATTCATTCCCACCCTCATGCTCTCATGTGCACTTACTCCACACTCAACCAACGTGGAGACAGACATAAAGAGACGCTGTACACACGATCACACTCCCCAAGCGTACTCTACAAACCGGGTCTAGGTACCCTTGCCCCTGGAGGGGGGAACTGCACCCAGACCCAGGTGGTGTTACCCTTTTCCCTGCGGTGGGGAGAGGCAGACCACCCCGACTCCGTAGCAGCAGGGAGGCCCCACACCCCAGACCGCAGTCGGACGGCCAACTCCTCCTAGCCCTCCCGCTCCAGCAGGCCGCAGAGAACGGGGGTGGGAGAAGACTCCAAACCTCCCTCCACCCGCTCATTGTAGTGTTGATGCATGTGTGTTCTAAGGTGCAATTAAAACCCAGGAGGGCAAGGAGCTACCTGCCAAGGAGCAGCAGGTAAGCGCATAGTCCCTCCTGATAGCCCTTAATGTCTAAGTGTATTTAAAATTGAGAGGTGGGCAACGACGCCAGGGGTGAGGTGTACACCCTGATGGTAATTTGGACTCCGTGATTGTTCCCACCCCCAAGATCCTAAATGTATGTGTAATGAGAGTGTGAATAATGTGAATGTCTAAGTTGTGGGATAAAATTGAGGCAGAGGCAGCCAGAAGGGGACAGAAGGGGGGGTAGCCTCCTCTGCACCCTGGTGACATACCCCTACTCCAAGGCCCTGCATGTGTGGGTGGTTGTGGTGGAGCGGGAAGAGGGAGGCAGCTGGAGATGGGGAGGGAAGGAAGGGAGGGGCAGGTAACCCCTCCCTGGGGCCAGCTCCCCCGCTGACCCCAGTAGGCACTCCCATACTCCGCGACCCGCCAGGGAAAGGGGGCCCAGGCCCAACCAGACCGGGGCCCAGTGCAGCAGCGCCCCCCGGCCCCACAGAGCCCGGGACAGTCCACCCAACCCCACCACAGAGAAAACTGCACCCACCCCACCATCCACTCATCTTCCAGACTACATAAGACAGTAAACGCCCAGGCTGAGATCTTCCTCCACCTCTCCTGTATCTCCCCCTCCTGCAGAGAGAGTTCCTGAAGAGAGGAGAGCTCCTGCAAGATGTGACCATCTCCCCCACCAGTTGAAGAGCCCCCCATGCACCCACCCGCCCACAACCCCGGCAACACACCAACCAGGACCCAAGCCCCCAAGGCCCGGCCCGGGCCCCAGCCCAGAGACGGAGCACCCCCAGAACCTCACGCCCATCCCGGACCCACCCAGGGCCAGCCAGGCTACCAGGTCAGTAACCCACGTCCATCAGCACAGACCCTCCCCTAGCCCCGCTGCACGCAGCCGCGAGGAAACAGTCACCTGAGAGCCAACAGAGCCCCCAACCGGACATGACCGCTAACCCGGGTTGAGCCCCCCAAGGAAGTTGCCTCCGGGGAACGCCCCGACGCCCTAAGCCTGTCCCTACCCCCACACCAATCACAACAGTGAAGGCGGGACCAAACTATGACCCCCCACCCCCACTAGGTGATGGAGCTGATAAAAGGAGCCCAGAGCAACATGCCTTCGTCCTCTGTGCGCTCAAGGTGCTTAACTAAACGTGAGACTAACTGACTGCGCGTTTTATTAATCACAAACTCTTTTCCTGGTCCTGAGATTTGAAGTACATCACATAATTTAATCAGCTGCTCTAAAGTCAGTTGATACAGTGTTCCTTTAATCTCCAGCTGTAGCTTTTCTAATTCAGACTCCATGTTGTCAGAGGAGTTAGCACAAGCAGTTAACTGAGATATTATCAGACTTAGTTGAATTTTACTGCCCCCTAGTGGTCACTTTTTCACTTCAGGCTACAAACGCCAATGTAGGTCTAGCGATGCCTCTGCTGCTTTGCTATGCTCCTTTCTGATGCCTGGGTCGTCTGGGGGGGATGACCAACGAGAGGGTTTCTCTTACAGGTCAGGGATGGTCCTCAAATCAATCATCCCAGTGGTGCCTCCAAATGTTGTGCCCTTAAACAGGGGAAATAGTGAGGAGAGGTGAAAGAATGGCACCGACACGCAGCTCTCACTTTCACTCGTCTGTATTGAGTTTTAGAAGCAATACAACCAAAACAATATTCTTATGGATGCACTCAGTCTCAGGACAACTGTATCCAAACTAAGTCACTATTGTTCTCTGTATGAGCTTATCAGAATACGTTAGATAAGATTAACTTTAACATTAGACAAAAACATCTTTTTAACTCGCAGCTGTTAGCTGACACAGTCACTAACTTTCCACATCAACTAAATCATACTTAAAGTACTGTCTGTCGTTCAGTAGTTAACCCTATCCGGTTGTTCAGTGATGACGCGATGAATCCTACTTCCGGGCCTAAAGTAGTCTGCGTTTAATATGGCTTTTGTGTTGTTAACATGTTTGATGTTTTGTATTTTCTTTTATTTGATCTCAAAAAGCTCCTAAAACAGTCAGTGATCACTGTTGACCTCCCTCGGCTTTTATTACTTCTAATCATTTATTTAAGCTCAGTTTTTAAAACCTTAGGATGTAGCTACAGCCCAGCCCATGCAGCAGTATACAGTGGGGCAAAAAAGTATTTAGTCAGCCACCGATTGTGCAAGTTCCCCCACCTAAAATGATGACAGAGGTCAGTAATTTGCACCAGAGGTACACTTCAACTGTGAGAGACAGAATGTGAAAAAAAAATCCATGAATCCACATGGTAGGATTTGTAAAGAATTTATTCGTAAATCAGGGTGGAAAATAAGTATTTGGTCAATAACAAAAATACAACTCAATACTTTGTAACATAACCTTTGTTGGCAATAACAGAGGTCAAACGTTTACTATAGGTCTTTACCAGGTTTGCACACACAGTAGCTGGTATTTTGGCCCATTCCTCCATGCTGATCTTCTCGAGAGCAGTGATGTTTTGGGGCTGTCGCCGAGCAACACGGACTTTCAACTCCCGCCACAGATTTTCTATGGGGTTGAGGTCTGGAGACTGGCTAGGCCACTCCAGGACTTTCAAATGCTTCTTACGGAGCCACTCCTTTGTTGCCCGGGCGGTGTGTTTTGGATCATTGTCATGTTGGAAGACCCAGCCTCATTTCATCTTCAAAGTTCTCACTGATGGAAGGAGGTTTTGGCTCAAAATCTCACGATACATGGCCCCATTCATTCTGTCCTTAACACGGATCAGTCGTCCTGTCCCCTTGGCAGAAAAACAGCCCCATAGCATGATGTTTCCACCCCCATGCTTCACAGTAGGTATGGTGTTCTTGGGATGCAACTCAGTATTCTTCTTCCTCCAAACACGACAAGTTGAGTTTATACCAAAAAGTTCTACTTTGGTTTCATCTGACTACATGACATTCTCCCAATCCTCTGCTGTATCATCCATGTGCTCTCTGGCAAACTTCAGACGGGCCTGGACATGCGCTGGCTTCAGCAGCGGAACACGTCTGGCACTGCGGGATTTGATTCCCTGCCGTTGTAGTGTGTTACTGATGGTGACCTTTGTTACTTTGGTCCCAGCTCTCTGCAGGTCATTCACCAGGTCCCCCCGTGTGGTTCTGGGATCTTTGCTCACCGTTCTCATGATCATTTTGACCCCACGGGATGAGATCTTGCGTGGAGCCCCAGATCGAGGGAGATTATCAGTGGTCTTGTATGTCTTCCATTTTCTGATGATTGCTCCTACAGTTGGTTTTTTCACACCAAGCTGCTTGCCTATTGTAGATTCACTCTTCCCAGTGTGGTGCAGGTCTACAATACTTTTCCTGGTGTCCTTCGAAAGCTCTCTGGTCTTGGCCATGGCGGAGTTTGGAGTCTGACTGTTTGAGGCTGTGGACAGGTGTCTTTTATACAGATGATGAGTTCAAACAGGTGCCATTCATACAGGTAACGAGTGGGGGGCAGAAAAGCTTCTTACAGAAGACGTTACAGGTCTGTGAGAGCCAGAGATTTTCCTTGTTTGAGGTGACCAAATACTTATTTTCCACCCTGATTTACGAATAAATTCTTTACAAATCCTACCATGTGGATTCATGGATTTTTTTTTCACATTCTGTCTCTCACAGTTGAAGTGTACCTCTGGTGCAAATTACTGACCTCTGTCATCATTTTAAGTGGGGGAACTTGCACAATCGGTGGCTGACTAAATACTTTTTTGCCCCACTGTATGAATGACTAACCTCGTATTGTGGATGGATTATCTCAGTTGTTCTCCTGGCTGAAGTTTGGTCCTTTTACAGCATCCTGCCATGCGATTACATTTGTTCCTGACCACCGAGAACACTCACGGTAACTTTTATCGAGTGGAAAAAAAAGTTAGCTTGTTTATATTATGCTAACATAGCTGTGTCGCTAGCGGTCACGTAGCACATCATTATATACCAGCTAGCCAAACTTCAGTAACCCTACAAATGTCACTGCTGTTTAGTTTTGTCTTCATTTATGCTGGAAGTGATAACAGAGCTATACGTTTTAATTTGTTTCCAAAACCCCACAGTCAGGACATGCTATATTGTATTTAGATGGAAGCTAGCGAGCTAACTCCCTGCTAACTTCTAACTCCGTTAAATGTCATAAATTCCCTTTTCATGGATGCCTGGATGTTAAACTCAATTGTTACACCTGGTAGAGCAGAACGCTGATCATTTTATTAAAGATGAAAGACTTTAGACAGTTTTTCAACTCTCAGTAATGCCATAGTGATCGTTTGATATATGGACCTGCAGCAGAGTTTAGACCCAGACACGGCTAGTGACGTCAGACTGAACAATCGGATACAGACAGTAACTGAAAAATCATGACACAACGTGACGGAGTACTAGCGAAAACTAGCATACACAGCAACGGCGTTTAACTGGAACTTCTCAGGAAAAACAGTGCACAATTCACCTCTTTCGTTGCAATGAACAATGATAATGGCTAATAATCAACAGTAACACACATTTGTACAGTTCTGTGCATGGCAGTTAACTTAAACAGGGGAAATAGTGAGGAGAGGCGAAAGAATGGCACGGACATGCAGCTCTCGCTCTCACTCGTCTGTATTGAGTGAAGAATAGTGATGTGTCGGTCGGAAACGAAATGGCTCTTTGAAGTGAGCGAAGCGAGGCGTGTTTTTTTTTGTTTTGTTTTGTTTCTCTCACCCTTTCTCTTTCTCGCACTTTTTTTCGCTTCACTACGCACGTGGGAGGGGTGGGGTAGTTACACTCGCAGTGGCACAGGAACAGAGCGGGAGGGAGAGAGAGGGAAAGACAGCCAGGGGCAACAATGAGTTGCAACACATTTTCAGTTGCAGATGATAAATGATTCAGAAAGTGTATTCATGCAGTGAATCCTATGTATGCAATTCCAAGCAGGAAAACACTCTCCCAAAAAATCATCCCAGGCCTATATGACAGAGAATGTACATTTTCTTTTTGTTTTGCATATTTTAATTTAAATTGACTTCTGTTGTGGTTTGCAGTGTTTTCTGTTGTTTCACTTTAAATTTGTTTAAAAGGAAAAAGCTGAAAATTTAAATAGTTATTAGTTGAAATGTAAATAGTTGTTTTTTGTATTTTATGATTTATTTATTACATTTTATGTGGAGTGAATAAATAGAAGTATATTTACGGTGGCCCCTACAGACAAAGCACCCTGCAAACCTGCAAAACACATTGCTAGTGTTAACTGATATTCCAAAACAACTTTCTAAATCCTTTATCATCCGCAGCTGAAAATAATTGTGGATGATTACTATACCTTTTGAATGTGCCAATGTTGTCTCTTGTTGTTGTCCTTGGCTCTCTTTCTCTCTCTGCTTTGTCTCTAGGGGCCACCATATATATTTATATATAAACATATATAAATAAAACCATTGTTTTTATTACATTAGTAATTCCTTTTGTGTATAATTTTATATCGTTGTTAATAATAACAACAATATTAAAGCAACAAAACAACCTGAAGAGCCGGTTGGGAGCCGAAAGAGCCGGCTCTCTAAAAAGAGCCGGAATTCCCATCACTAGTGAAGAAGGAGGCGCGCGAACCCATCTACTGGAGCCCTGAGGCATTACCAATGGATCGACGCACAATCAGCCCAGGCAAAACGTTCACTACTTATCTCCCTCTATATTCCCACTGTATATTCTATTCAAAAACACAGTCAAAACAACAAATAACACAATAATAAAGGCATGACACGAAATGTAAGGAACAGAGATGTACAAACTAATCAAATTTATGATCCACCACACAAAGTTAAACTGACAATCTAACAAATGACTTTATCTCACAGTGGGTAAATCCAGGGAATTTCCTTGTTATTGTTAACAAGTTGATATGAATTAAAAGAAGGAAAAATCTCCAGCTTCAAATGGACAACACTTATGACATTTGCTCTTACATTGTGTTCAATGAGGCAAAAATGTTGACTGACAGGAGGCGTGACAGGGAATGTTGGCAGAAAAAACACACAAGGATTAATTAACACTAAAACAAACACACACACCTGACTATGACTGGAACTTAGTCTTAGTCACGTCTTTCACATCACTCAAGGTAAAGTCACCTTTTTTTGTCTCTATGCATGCAATGGGGATAAATAGAGAGTCCAGAGAAGTACAGAGCTGCTTTATCAGGACTGTGTAACAGTTTATAGACATTACATTGCATAAAGAAAACACTTTACTTTGCTTAACCTGTAAAACATGTGCCAAGTCACATCTATAATCTTTGATGTTTTTATAGAAGAGATTTAACTGTCAGCACTTCTCATTTATGTCCCTTTGTTTATATGATTTGAGGCCTGCTCCTATGGCTCTGGGTCAGTAAATATCAGCTGTTATATATATATTAGCAGTAAAGTGAAACACGATTCATATATTACTATCACAGGGGTCACAAGGGGACAGGGCGTAAAGCCTATCCCAGCTCGATAAACTAAACAGGTCACAGTTACAAAGATGCGTGTCTAGGATCGGTGAGAAGAGTAAAGAGAGCACACAGCCAATCAGGAGATTCAAACCAAGAACCTGTGAAAGGTGAACTTTCCCTTTAAACCCTCCTGTCGTGCCCCTTACTTTAGTGTTCTCAGTCAAAATTTGCTGCTCTGTTTTAACTCCCCTAAAATGAGCACAAACGTTTTTTTCTCTCGCAGTAGCTCCCTTGGAGGTATCGCCAGTCTCCTGCACTAGTAGTCAAATTAAAAACGGTAGCACTCTTGGTGAGAAGCTTGTCTTATGCTGAAATACCAGCATAAGTTATTGTAGGACATACCCTATATTTGCCTATTCAAATGTGAAGATGGCTGCAGCCAACAGTTACAGCACCAATGTAAAACAGTCTATTCAATAATCTTTTTTTTTAATGTCCACGTGGGCAAAAACTCTAGCTTTGGGGGCACGCAGAGGATTTTCAGTCAGGAAAATAAACCTCAACTGTTTGTATTTTAACACAAGTCATGATCTTTTTCTAAATCCATCTATACAAAAATAAACAACTAAATATTAATTGAAATAATGAGAATAAATAAATGAAATACATTTCTTGAAATTAATAAAAGAAAATTATGTGTAACTCTGATATGATCCTCCCTTCCTCCACTTCTATATGAAGGCTTTCTGCTTTGTGAATTTGGACATAATTCACTACACATGACTGATGCAGAAGTACAGAAACACGTATCAACACATGAAAAGTCACGACTATTTTATACAATACAATGAAACTGACCAACCAGATTGCATCTCCAGCTGCTTTGGAAGAGTCACAGCAGCTAAAAAAGCTTTTGATTCCAGGCAGTACACAGGTTGGTCAGTCTGGTCTTACAATCTCAGTTAACTGCTCTGTCTACCAATAGTTGCGATCGCTCCTCTGGTATTCCTGCCAATTCCTTTCTGTGCCCCGCTCATGTATTGAGCCATATTGCATGTTAATCTTGTTGACTAAGCTGTTATGATGCATGACAGGAGCTTCCGTGTGGTACTGAGGCAGGTTATTGGCCAGTAGCTGGATGTGACCACTCCCTTCTCCCTTTCTGCCATTCTATTTTGCCTTGTCATGACGCTTGTCACATGCATTTGCTTTCATGCTTTAAGTCCATGTAAGTGGAAGTGGCAAATCTTTGCTGTTGAATTAATTTAACCTTGATACAAGTGCCTTTCCAAATCGAAGGTAAAACTGGAGGCAGCCACGCATTTCCAAAAAGCCAACATACATCAGACACTTTTTTCTGGGTTTTGTGGTGGAATGATGGGCACTTTTCCATCTGTGTAGTCTTTTGTGATTTTTAAGTTGTAAGGTCAGTTCAAAATCAAATCACTTTTATTGTCACATCACATGTGCAGGTACTTATATATATATAATGTTCTTCCTCTACACCCCCCCCCCCCCAATTTTTGCACATGTCGAGGAGCGTGTCAGGCCACATTTCACTGTGTGTTATACTTGTATAACTATGCATGTGACAAATAAAGAACCTTGAACCTTGAACCTTGAACCATTGGTACAGCACATGTGAGTGAAATTCTTGTGTGCGAGCTTCACAAGCAACAGAGGTGTGCAAAATACAATAATGTAAACAAGCAAAATACAAGAATGGCTAAATCTGAAACTAATAAATATATGTACAATATATAATAGTATATGCATTTCTGGATGTGTATACTAAATATTTTCCTACGTGTGTGTGTGTGTGTGTGTGTGTGTGTGTGTGTGTGTGTGTGTGTGTGTGTGTGTGTGTGTGTGCACATATTTTACAAATTAAATAGAGTAAACAATAATAAATATATAAAATATACAGAGTTGAATATGTGCAAAACAGTGGCATTACTGTACAGTATGGAGTGCATAATGTTGAAGTTCCAGTAGTGAAGCTGAGGTGTCTATGACGTGTTCAGCAGTCTGATGGCCTGGTGGAAAAAGCTGTCTCTCAGTCTGCTGGTACAGGACCGGATGCTGCAGAACCTCCTTCCTGATGGAAGCAGTCTGAACAGTTTATGGCTGGGGTGACTGGAGTCCTTGATGATCCTCCCCGCTTTCCTCAGGCAGCGCTTCCTGTAGATGTCTTGGAGGGAGGGAAGCTCACCTCCAATTATCCGTTCAGAGCACCGCACTACTCGCTGGAGAGCTTTGCAGTTGTAGGCGGTGCTGTTGCCGTACCAGGTGGTGATGCATCCAGTGAGGATGCTCTCAATGGCACAGTGATAGAAGGTCCTGAGGATGCGGGGGCTCATGCCGAATCTTTTCAGTCTCCTGAGAAAGAAGAGGCGCTGCTGCGCCTTCTTCACTGTTTTGTTTGTGTGTACTGACCACGTAAGATCCTCAGCCAGATGTACTCTAAGGAACCGGAAGCTGCTCACTCTCTCCACAGCAGCGCCGTTGATGGTGATGGGGGTGTGTACTTCTCTGCACCTCCGGAAGTCCACTATCAACTCCTTTGTCTTTGCGACGTTGAGGGTGAGATGGTTGTCTTGACACCAGTGGGTCAGGGCGCTGACCTCCTCCCTGTAAGCCGTCTCATCACCGTTGGTGATAAGACCCACCACTGTAGTGTCGTCCGCAAACTTCACAATGATGTTGGAGTTGTTGTGCAGTCATAGGTGTAGAGTGAGTATAGGAGAGGGCTCAGTACACACCCCTGTGGAGCACCAGTGTTCAGTGTGATGGGGGATGAGGTGATGCTGCCCAGTCTGACCACCTGGCGTCTGTCAGACAGGAAGCTAAGGATCCAGCTGCAGAGGGAGCTGCTCAGTCCTAGATCCTGCAGTTTTCTGTCCAGCTTCGAGGGAACGATGGTATTGAATGCTGAGCTGTAATCTACAAACAGCATTCTCACATACGTGTCTCTCTTCTCCAGGTGTGACAGGGCAGTATGTAGTGTCAGGGCTATGGCATCATCAGTGGACCTGTTGTGGCGGTATGTGAACTGTAGAGGGTCCAGTGAGTCGGGTAGTGCAGAGCGGATGAAGTCCCTGACCAGCTTCTCGAAGCATTTGCTCACGATGGGGGTCAGGGCTACAGGTCGCCAGTTGTTCAATGAGGAGATGGTGGAGGATTTGGGTACAGGGACGATGGTGGCCATTTTGAAGCAGGCTGGGACTACAGACTGAGAGAGGGAAAGGTTGAAGAAGATGTGTGTGAACACTCCAGCCAGCTGAGCCGCGCATGACTTGAGGACGCGGCCGGGAATCCCGTCCGGACCAGTAGCTTTGCACGCGTTCACCTTCCTGAAGCACTTCCGCACATCCTCCTCAGACACAGTGTGCGCACCGCGGATGACGTCAGTGCGCACACTGTCCGGTCTCATGGTGTTCGCTGCGTCGAATCTAGCGTAGAATACGTTTAGATCCTCACACAGAGAGGCCGTGGTCTGATATAACAGCATCAATAACAGTATAACAGTGTTTTTTAGGTATTTACAATTGGCATTTACTGTGCCCACATCAGTGGTGCCATTGGGGAAAACAAAACAATCAGTTACATTTAGCTGTGAACAAAAGTTCATTTTTTGGTGGATCAAAGCATGTTTGGGGCCTAGTAAAATCACTTGATGAAGCACAATGATCCCAAAATTCTATTTTTAGAGTTTTGGATGATGTGTCAGAATTGGATAGAAATCACAAAGGAGATTACAGCTATAGTTAGTATATTTACTGGGGAAATGCGGATTTGATGATCAGTTTTCTGAGGTGTTTGTCAACGTCTGAGAGAGTGCCTGGTGTTTTTTCATCTCCTCCTTTTCCTTGATCCACTTGGTTTCCTGGTAACTCTTACTCAGCTGCCACTCATCAATGACATTCAACGTGCTTGCATTTAAGCCGCGACTTGGTCATCTCTTCTTTGCCAGTCTATCAGGCACCTATGATGAAAACATGGCCTCAGTTTGTTGTGATTCAGTTGTTCCTGATTGTGTACTTAACTCATCTTAATGATGGTCAATTGAAGCTTTCTGAACCATTGAAGCTTTTCAACATAGTCATCTTTGGTGGCATCTGGTGGCCAAAAATATGAAGAGGAGCATGAATCTTGCATGTGAGTTGTCTGAACTGCAAGCTACGGGGATGGAAGCTGACAAGACAGCTGCAGTTAATAAAGTACAGCACAAAACAGGACGTGACACCACAGCTAGAAACAAAGGGACACCCTCATGACAGCCGAATAACCGCCGTCGAAACTGTGGAGGCAGGTATCCTCATGAGCAAGGCTGCCCAGCTAAAGGCAAAATCTGTAATGCTTGTGGCAAATTCAATCATTTTGCAAAGCAATGTTGCTCAAAGAGACACACTGTGGAAAGAAGTATAAGAAAAACTAACAGATAGCGCTGCACATGTGGAGACAGGGCACACGTCCAGCAGTGATGACGCTTATGTATATTTGGTGAACACAGCTCAACATCCTAAACTCCCACATATTGAAGTCAGAGTAATGGGCACCCAGATACCGGTGCTAATCGATTCTGGGGCCACTGCTAACTGCTTAACTGAAGCTACCTACAACAAACTGACACCACGTCCTACGTTAACATCTACAGACATCAAGATTTACCCACACCACTCATCTACGTCTCTCCCTGTGTGTGGTGCATTCAGGTGCAGTGTGGAAAAACAAGACAAAACAGTTAGGTGTTCCTTCTTTGTCATTAGAGGAGACAGTTTCAATATTTTAAGTTTTGAAACCTCAAAAGCCTTAGGACTCCTTCATATTGTCACTGCGGTCTCTTCTCAGTCTCAACGTTCTGTTGCAGACAAGCTAGTAGAACAACACCGAGAACTTTTCCAGGGAATTGGGAAAGATTTTCAAGTGAAACTGCACATAAACACAGATGTAAAATCAACCTGTCAACCACACAGACATGTTCCCTTTCATTTACGTCAGAAAGTGGAGGACGAACTTCAGAAATTAGAAGCTGATGACATTATTGAAAAGGTTACGGGACCAACACCGTGGGTTTCACTCATTGTAACACTGCCAAAACCAAAGAACCCAGAAGAAGTACGGATATGTGTGGACATGAGACAAGCAAACACTGCAATCGAACGAGAACATTTCACGCCCACGATAGATGATGTAATCCATGAGCTGAATGGATCTACAGTGTTCTCAAAACTTGATCTCAGGGCAGGATACCACCAACTTGAACTACACCCTGACAGCCGCTACATTACGACGTTCACTACTCATCTGGGACTTCGGAGATATAAAAGACTGAGCTTTGGAGTCTCTTCTGCAGCTGAAGTGTTCCAAAATGTTATTCATCAGACACTGCAAGGACTGGAGTCAAAAATCTCAGTGATGACATTATAGTCTTTGGCAGGGACCAGGCTGACCATGACAACAATCTTACAGCTCTCTTCAAACGACTATCAGAGTCAGGTCTTACTCTGAATTGAGAGAAGTGTGAATTTAATAAAACAAAACTTGAGTTTTTTGGTTTCATCTTCTCTGCAGGTGGCGTTTCAGCAGATCCTAAAAAGGTTGCAGCAGTTCAACACGCTCCCAACCCAAAAACACCTGCTGATATCAAAAGTCTCCCTGGCATGGCCAATTATTGCTCGAGGTTCATCAAGGACTTCTCATCAATCTCTGAGCCGCTGCGCAGGCTCACACACAAGGACACCCCTTGGACATGGCGTCAGGACCAGGAAACTGCGTTGCAGGCACTCAAGGTCAGTCTCACAAGCGACACAACGATGTCCTACTTCTATCCCAGCAGACAGACTGAACTGATTGTTGATGCTAGTCCAGCTGGACTGGGCGCCATTCTGAAACGGGGATGAAGCACATTATTGCATATGCAAGCAGAGCACTGAGTGATGTGGAAACGAGATACTCGCAAACTGAGAAAGAAGCACTCGCCATTCACACTGGTGACCGATCACAAGGCACTCGAAATCATCTGGAATAACCAAGGTCAAAACAACCTGCCAGAATAGAAAGATGGGGACTGAGACTTCAACCATATAGCTGAGTGGAGGGAGTATGATGTGCAATGGATTTCGTTAAATCAGCTGAAACTACTGTTTCCATAATGTGTCAAAAATGATGTATCACCCCATGTGTTTACCTATGTTCTGCGATCACTGCACATCCTACTTGATATTAACCGTGGGCTTGGTTGTGTGATGCCAAATCATCCACAAATACCCTCAGATTAGAATTAGCCAGTGATGCCTCCTGTGGGTCAGGTCTGGATGAACAGATTTCAGAAATGGCTGCAATAAAATCCTGTCGTTTACCATCTGCTGCTGTGGGAGTAGTGATGCTGGTACGTCTTTTAACTGTGACATTTGACATCATTTCAGCTGTGACAACTTCTGGTCTCTGTTGTAATGCACTCATCTCCACAATAATTTGTTCGTAGATTCATTCATCTACCTGTGGATTTTCCTGAATTAAAATGAAAGCAGAGAAGAAATCGCTTGATAAATCCCATCCTCATTGCCAAAATTGTTGTGGAAAAATAATATGAGCACCAAAGCCCAACAGATTTTCTGAGATTCATGAAAGAAGTTAAAACCTTTGCAAAGGGATCAACACAGCACGAACAGGGTTTGTACCAACATTAATAAAAGGCAGCTCCTTTATAGCCCTCGTGTGGATACGGTCTTTCTCTGTTCAGCAGTTAGCAAGAAATTCAGACTATCATGTAGGCACCAGCTCAATAATGTATTGTGTCATGACCTTGAGCAAAGCTTACGGTCAGTTGTTTTCTCATCTTCATACACTGTCTTTGTACAAAAAAGTTACAATTACATATTGATGGTGCACAGAGGTTACATGAGGTGAAGCACTAATTTTCCATCACAGAGGTAACACTAAAAGCCTGTTGTTGGCCTGACTGAATCTCCAGTGCTGCCACCTGCTGGTGATATGCTGTCAAAGTGCTTAACTTAAGTGATGACGTTCACACAGCAGTCACTGTAACTACCTGACTAACAGTAATAACCTTATAGAAATAAGATGATGTAAACTACACACACACACACACACACACACACACAAGAGAAGTGTAAAAATGAATAGGAACATGAAGACGCCTGAAAAATGTCAAGGACTCAGACACTAACTTAGAAACTAATTTTAATAAGAAAAGGCTTAAAAAGGATAGAATACGTAAAATAATCAGTTTCAGTTCAATTCATTTTTTTAATGGATGGAAAATTATTAATATTGATGTAATGTTGATAGAATATGAAGCTCAGTGATATGTTTTGTTTATGTTTGACCTATTCATGTATTATAAGTTGTAAAATATAACTTTGTTATATGGTCTACTGCTGGAGTGATTCGGTTTCAGTTTTACCCATGGTTTCAATTTAATGACTTTTTCTGCTCTATTACTAGAATCAGAGGACTTACTGAAAAGCTGTTATACTCTAAAAGACAACAATGGGACAGAGGTGTGTCTTTTTTCTTCAACAGTGGGCCTTTTATTACTCACAAAAAAAAAATGTTTTAATAATAATGTATTTATGCCATCTGAGTCAGCCAGCAGCAGCACAGAGACAAAAAGGATAAACAGGTCTGATGTCACACATATTTCCTGCCTGTTCTTCCTGTTTTCATTCGGTTTCAATAACACCTCCAAGATTAACAAGATTTCTAAAAATGCATTACACAGGCTGCATCACATGTTTTCAATATGTGGAAAAACTAATGATTAGATATCTTACTGAAACAGTGTGATGATTAACTGTTAGCAGCAAGGCTCCAATCGTTGTAGGCATTGTTTTTAATCAACATACAGGTATGGAAGTTGACAAGACGGCTACAGTTAATAAAGTTAACTGCAAGTTAACAAAATACTCCAGCAACATAACATGGCAGCTCTGTGGAGCACTAGTGGCATCTACCATCAGCACTTTAAATTAGCAATTGGCAGTCCTTCATACCCATCTGCTGATAAACACGCCCTCCTCATAAAATGCCAGGGGTGTTTCCACACTTTCCAAAAAAGACCATTAATCGTATAAACATGTATATATTATATTTATAATTAAAACTATCATCCAAAACTGTCCATAACCCTAAATATAAACCATATAACTCTACAATGAGACTTAGAAAACCCCAAGCATCTCTCCATCTCAACTTCCTCCTTTGTCTCTCCTGGAACCTTTAAATAGTTCAGAGACCCAGGGACAAAAACTACAGTTCAATAAAGCATTTGCATTTTAACCAATGCCCCCTGGTGGCCACATTTATTAATGAACCAGCAACACTATTCCTTAAATTCAATATAACGCAGGTGAAGCAAAATTGAACATGATGCACACAGACTAAGTGACTATCAAAATAAAACTGGAAGCCACACACTGAGACGCAGACTGACAAAATACAGGAAAGAGGAGGAAGGAGACAGACATGACTAGGAAGACACAGAACAAGGGTGAGAGAGCCAGGGACCCAGAGAGCCGGGGACACAGAGAGCCGGGGACACAGAGAGCCGGGGATGCAGAGAGCCGGTACGCAGAGAGCCGGGGACGCAGAGAGCCGGGGACTGGGGAATTTGAAAGGTAAATAAACATGCAGACAAGACTGACTAGGGAACGCAGGAAGAGATGCAGGGAGAAGAAGAAGATAAGAAAGCGAACTGACTAAACTAAAACAGTAGACTTTAAACTAACATTTGATACAAAAATGTGTATATATAAATTTATATCAGTTTATGGAGAACATGATTCAAGAAATCATGCACCAATGCCCATGAGTACCATTCACAGAGAGTTGGGGAATGGCTGCAATCACAGCATTGTAAGATGGTGACAGATGTACCCTTAGGCCCCCTCCTCGATTCAGAGATGATATTTCCCTTTTCACGTAAATGACCTCCTTGACTCTGCGATCAAACCAGCGTTCCTCCCTGTCTTATCCTTGAAAGACTGTCCACTGGCCTGTAGGTGTAAATAGACTGCAGAGTCCTGGCCTGACGAGGTAGCTCTTCTGTGTTGTGCCATCCACTTCGCCAGAGGTTGTTTGGTTTCCCCGATGTATAATAGATCATATATATAATATATCATAGAAATCCTCCTGGCACTCAACAGCACTATGGCACTATGTTATAAAATATGCAAAAACTGGTCCACCTCTAGGATCCAGTCCCCTAGATTTCATCTGAGACAGCTGCACTCACCTCCTTTAAACATGCATTATAAACAGCAAAGTGTTTTCTTTACCTCTATCACTGATACAATATCTGTTGTGCTAAAACAACCCAGCATGTGTGGAGGGGAGTAGGTGGAGCTGGATAACATGCAGTGACTGTTTTCAAATATGAACTCTGCAGGCATGGACGTGCACGCTCCGGTCCGTTGATTCTTCATGTTTCCAGTGATTGGCCAAATGGAAAAAGAAAAAAATCCACCTCACCGTAAACTGTACATTCAAGTTATTTATTTCAGTGCAACTATAAAACTGCAAACACACACAGCATGTAATTAAATAAATAACATGTGCTGCACAGAGGTGTGCAGGACTGTATTTAGCAGCCAGCCGTCATCTCTGGTCAGACTGGATCGGCTGTTTGGAAGGCGTCATTGTTGACTTCAGTGCGGAGTAGATGACCCCTGGCTCTGGTGAAGGATCTGAACAAAAACACACAGATTAAAGAAACTTTTAAATTTCAGGTGATAAAAACTTCTGGGACACATCAAAAAAATAACTGCACACGCAACATTTTCCACAAAGAAAACATCCACTGAAGTGTAACAGAGCCGGGACACTTTTAGTCTTGTACTCACATGAATCCTCACAAAGATCAAGACAATATATTCATTTTTTCACTGACTTTGGCTTTGATAAAATAGATCAAATTAACCCTTTAAAGAGACTCAGATTCGTTAGCTTTGACTCAAATGAACTGTTTTCATAGGCCCAGGCTGCTGGGGGTTTCCCATGATGCACTGAGAGTGACTTACTCACTATGTGTGTATAAACCTCTCTGCACTTAATTATCAGTTATTATTAATCTCTGACTTTCTTCCACAGCGTGTCTTTTTTCCTGTCTCCCTCCCCTCTCCTCCAGCCAGTCACCAGAGACTCCCACCCCTCCCAGAGCCTGCTTCTCGTGGAGTTACTTCCTGTTAAAAGGGAGTTTTTCCTTCCCACTGTCTAAAAATGCTTGTTTATAGAGGTTGTCTGATTGTTGCTGTTTTCTCTGTGTTATCCCTGGGGGTTTTTTTTACCTTGCAATATAAAACATCCTGAGGTGAATGTTGTTGTGATTCAGCACTATATAGATAAAACTTAATTGAAATTACATTATAGAGCTCACAGTTGAATCTGACAGGACAGTAAACTGGTTTAAATAATGGAAGAATCTCATCACTTTGTACATTTCACGCTCTACTTTTAGAGCAGAATGTCAATAATAAACTGCTGCTTATTTCTAAGATTCATTTTCAGTCTAAGAATATAAAACTATTACAGTTACTATTACACTCTGTGTCATAAATGCAGTTATAACATCTGTACCAAATCAAACCCTTGAAAATTCAGTGGAGCACTTTAGGGACGTGTTGGATTCACATCATCAATGTACAGCAGCTGTGTGATGCTATCATCTCTATATGGATGAAAACCTCAGAGGAATGTTGTCGAGCACCATGCTGAGTCTGTGAAGGATTAAGACAGTTCTGACGGCAAAAGTGGGACTGATCCAGTAATAGCAAGGCGTACCTAATAAAGTGGCCAGTAAGTGCAGTGCATAAAAATAATAATAATAATGGATACTTTATTGATCCCCATGGGGAAATTACTTGTTTTTCTCTGCATTTGACCCATTCACTCAGTGAAGCAGTGGGCAGCCCACTAAGCAGGCGCCCAGGGAGCAGTGTGTAGGGACGGTACCTTGCTCAGGGGTACCTCAGGGTAGCCGTTAAGTGGATTCGAACCGCCGACCTTCCGATCATGGGGCGACCACTTTACCTACTGAGCTATCCCTGCCCCTACGAGTCACAAAACGATATGAGCCAGTAGGTGGCAGCAGAGGAACTCAAATTTGCTCAACAAAAGACTTTTTTCATCTGACCTTTGACCTTTTTCCTGACACTAATAATGAGTCTGGCCCAAGCTGGGCCCCCTTCAGCAGGCTCATGTCAGAGATTTCTGGCTCCTCAGGCTTGTTCCCTTTAGGACATTTGTTCTTGCAGGATTCTTCTCCTTTAATAAAGCAGGCCTGGATCAGGTGACCCTGAACCCTGCCTCAGTTACGTTGGAATCAGTCTAGGCTGCTGGGGGGCTTCCCATGGTGCACTGGGGATTTCTTCTTAATCACTCACCTCTCTGTATTTAATTATTAGTTATTATTAATCTCTGGCTCTCTTCCACAATGTGTCTTTGTCCAGTCTCCCTCCCCTCACAACCAACCACTCGCAGCAGATGGCCGCCCCTCCCTGAGCCTGCTTCTGTCTGATGTTACTTCCTGTTTACAAGAAGTTTATTTTTCAGATGCCAACAGACTTAAAAAAAAACTGATCCCCAAGTCCAATAACGTCGTGGTGATGTATCTGTTGTCGGGGGGCTGGTTGTCATGATCCTGGTTTTTTAATTTATTAAACTTGTCGTTTATTTTTGTAGTATAGTGGGATTCTGGTGATTCTGATTCAGGATTGTGTCACTTCACTGTTGACACAATCCTGTTTTTTTTTTACTATTTATTTTTGAAATGTTATTGACATATTCTTATTATCATTACAGGACAGTCTTGGTGATGTGATACCAATACATGCATTTCCTTTATTGATATGTCAGCTTGTCCATTATTAATTTACTGTGTGTAACTTTGATTTTCCTTTTTTTAAATATGTATACCTTTATGAGTCGACTGTTTCTTTGAGGCAGAAAAAACATTTAACAACTTATCAAATTTGAAGTCATTTCCTTTGATTTATTTTCCTAAGAACATGAACACTAATCATTCAGGAACTGAAGATGTGTCAGCAGCAGCTGGTGACTTTTTTCTGTTCCCCAAAAAACCCTTCAGTGATGATCTTTCACTGATCATCCGCCTGTTTGTAAATACTTGGTATCCATAGAATTTCTAAATGTCCTGTTTCACCAATCCTACCTTTATCTGAATGAAACTTATTTAATGCTGTTTTATGAAGAGACGTAGGCATACCATGCACCACCCACTTGTCCCTGTTGTGTCCATGTGGGGCTCGTGCTTTATTAAATGCACTAAGTGTGCGCACTTCTTATTAGCGAAATGATTTTATGCGACTAAACATGCTGTAACTGCTCCTGCTGCCTCTCTTACTGGGACATTTCACATCAGCAGTAAATTATCTGCAGTCTGTTAATGTTTATCTCTGATAGTGGACTCAGAGGAAAGCAGCTCGCTTAGCTCTGTCCAAAGTACCAAATCTACCTGCTCACACTGGCCACACTTGTTGAAAACTTGTATGAATATTTGTTTAATCTGTACAAAAACCTAAGCGTAAAAAACATTTTTGGTTTGGTTATAAAATATTCCCTCCACACACTTCCCTAACACTCGATCCAACTTAAGCTCACACAGGATAGAGCTCTACAAACTAAACAGGTCACCAGTCCAGCGTAAAAACTGCACACAGCCAACCAGGAGATTCAAACCCAGAGCCTGTGAGGTGTCATTAAAGGCATAATGTCTTCAGATCTACAGTACAAAGCAGGGTTAAGGGCTGAAGAGCAGGTTATGGTCAACCTAAGAGATCAGCAGGTTAAAACTGCCACCAGATCTCTGCAGGATCCCGCTGAGCTCAGAGCACAGATAACACGATGATCTGAAATCTCTGTCTTTCCCAGATGAGCATCAGGAAGTTTGTTATAAGCATCTTTATATTTTCCCTTTTCATCCTGTTGGCTGAAGGTTAAAACCATTTTATTATTCTATAAACCTTACAACAGTGATATGATCCTACCTGCTGAGCTCATAAATAAGCCTCTGATTTATGTTTTATAAAATCAAAATGTGCTTTTTTGTGTTGTGTCCCAGCAGATGAAAGTATAAATTAATAGATTCATAGTTTATAATAATTCTATGAGAAATATTTAAATTTTCCAGTATCTTAAAAACGATTCATGATCCTGAGAGATGTGTGCTCGTACACTGTCCTCCTTTTTTCTACCTTTCTTTCTTGGCTTTAAACAAACATTAGATCTACTTTCAGTAAGTGAATAAATGATTGTGTTTTTTTAATGGTTCGTTAGGCTGTGGTTATGTTTGCTCCTCCTGAGCACTCAGAGGTGTAAGACACTCACACGTTCATATAGTATGTCATACGTACTGTGGGTCACACTCTGCTGCTTCGTCTGCAGCAGCTCTGCTACTTTCAGTATTTGTGTTAAACCTCAACATTTTCCTCATGTTACAGTTTGAGTCTCTCCTGTCTGCTTTGTGGAGCTCTACAGTGGAGATGCTGTCACTGCATCATCATCTTTTCACAGTGTTTATCACAGTGCCAGCAGCAGGATGAATCTGACCCCATTCTTCTGTTGCATTTAGGCTTTGATTAGGTTTTACAGTGTGGAGGGATCAAAGTGATCCGACTTCCTCCTCCTCTGTACAAACAGCATCTGTGCACTTAAACCAGATCCTGCAGAAGATCAGTGAGTATGAAAGAGGAGCAGCTGTACCTCTGTGCCTGCTGTTTTTCCTGATGGCGATTTCTCCATAACTGACTTCGCTTGTTATGTGCATCGAAGAGTAACCTGCAGCTGGATCGCACACTGAAAAAACAAGATAGAAGTCACGTGAGGGAAAATGTGGACTTTTCATGAGTAGGGCTGCACATAAAGTCACAGCACATCCTCTCTTCAACCTGGAGTGACTTTTTTTAGCACCTCTGCTGAGTTTAGTGCTCGAAACAGGAAGCTTAATGAGTGCAGAGCTACTCACATCTGCCAAGCCCGTTTAACACTTTGCAAACTTAACGTAACCCAAATAAAACACTTTGCTAACCTGTGAAAGCTGTTTCAAAGAAAAATTGACTTTTACGGTGAGTGTAGCTGCCTCCACCGATATTCACCTCATATTGGACAGATGTGAGTTTTTGCCATGACTTCTTGGCCTCGTTTGGCCCAATTAACACTGGTCAGTCCTACAACGGAGTGAAAGTATATGCAGGGAAACTCTGAGGAAGAATGACCCAGTTTAAAAATCTGAATGAAAATACTGCTGCTTTATTATCAGTGCACAAAGTCTGAAAGCTCAAAGCCCCATGAGTCAAAAGGTTTGAACCACTTAAAGACACCTTCACCACATCAGAAGGAGTTCCTGACTTTATAGTAAAAGTGAGAACACAAAAAAAACCAAAAGTTTGTGCTCACTCCGAGAGTCCGGTGGACACACTTCTGTTTTTTTCTTGCACACAAACAAGAGGGTGAATGTGAAGGCGTCTGAATCCTGTTGTCTGCATTGAACGTGCACAACTGTGTTTGTGACCCACACCCATTTTCACACCTTGGCTCATGTGATTAGGTAGAGGATCATCAGGGGGTCCTTTTGTCCCAAAATTCCTGCAGGCTTAACACTGGAAGTCCCAGGCTTCTACCTTTCTACCTTTAAATCTGGGACTCTCCACCATTTGACTCTTAGAACTGAAGAAGCTTCTTGGATGAGAGGTGAAACGTCTTCAAGCAGCTTAAAGAAGTCCAGACACTTTTCTTTCCAAGCGCCTTAGACAACAGTGTTGTTACCATCATTAGACGGGACCAGCTTCCAAAATATCAAATTATCCAAGGTTACACTTTCAGTTCCCACCAAAGGATGCAGAAGTGGATCAGAAAGAACGTGAGCAACAGCACGTGCTTATCCAGACTTTCTTCTTGTTTCTGTAGCACAGAGACGCCACAGATCTGCTTCACTCAACAGCTGTTTGTGTTACAGCTCTGTGTGAGGAGGAAAATCATCATGGACGCATTATCTGTTTTTGAAACTGGCAGCTGCACTCAAGATATAACTTGGAAGGAAAGCTCATCTTGAAGTGGATCAGTTGTGTTTTTCTTTATTTCCTGACATAGATCTTGTTCCAGCCATGGATAATCACGTTAAACATTTCTAATAATGTGGTCAGGAGGGAGAGAGAATGAACTGAGGGCCTGCACCAAGACTCCATATCAAATAAAGAAGGATTATTTTGAGATGTGAATCATGCTAAGCTACTCAAGCAGAGTCAAAAGATAAAAAATATGGACCTGGACATGTTAAGAGTCTAAGATTCCATGTTTGGAAAGTTGGAAAGTCTCCAAGCACCTGGAAAAGTGAGGCTGATGTTCAGTGGACTGAAGATTTGAAAAGAGTTGATTTTTTTTTGTCAGCTGATTCTTGTTTAGTTTAGTTTAGTTAAAGTTCGTACCATGTTGGAGCAATTGTGGCCACATAATTCCCTCTCGGATTACTAAAGAATTCTGATTCCGATTATTAACAACCATCATAACGTAGTCGTGCACTTCAGTTTAGTGCTTAGCTTAGTTGCTGATCCAGAACACCAACATATGGAGCAGATTTCATCACAGATGCATCCGACACATGTTCAAAAGCAATCAACCCCAGAAAACCTCCTGTGGAAACATCAGAAAACCTTCAAAGATTTTTGAGTTTGTCGTGCCGGGAATTTTTCATACCTTTGGTCCCGTTTGCTCCGTTTTGCTCGTCTGCTGCTGCTCGTTTCACCGATGAGTAGGTGGCAGCCGTTGAGAGATCTTTTTCTGTAAAGTCAATTTGAAACGTTGGCATTTGTGTCATTTGTGTCAATTAAAATGTCAAGTGGAGGAAAGATTGTGTTTGATAAAAAGCTGGATGACTCTGACATACATTTCTTCAAATAACATTTGAATTAAAAAAGTGGAAACTGAAGTGCAGCAGAGCTTCTTTGCTGTTGTCGCTCTTCTAGTACGCTGACGTGCAGAAACATGGATATCTGGCCGCAAACTAACGTAGGCCCAGGGCTAACAGTACTGAAATGTTGAACTGATGGAAGAAAAAAAAAATCAAGGCACCTGCAGTTACTTTCTAAAGGAAGCACCAGGCTTTCGTCTGAAACCCCAAACATGAACCTTGTGGAACTTTTTAGGAAACATCACACGTTTTAAAGCTTATCTTGCAGGAAACTCGGCGTACCTCTCGTCCTGTTTGAGGCTGTTCTTCTCACCGACGAGTAGGTTGCAGTTGCAGCTGCTGGGGGATCTTTCTCTGCATAAATCAAGTCAGATTTTCCTCTGAGAACAGATAACTGTCACTGCTGCTGCTTCAGCATTTGAAATAATGATATTATTAAATCAGCAATCAGTGGGAAGGGGAAAGTGCAGTCGGGATGAATCTGATATAAAACTGTATTTCTTTCTTTCTCTGAGTCTTCCAGTGAAACAACATGTAAAAAAAATGGGGGGTTTAACACAAGATAAGATAACTTTACCTAATCTGACACAGGGAGGAGTCGCCTGTTTCAACAGCACAACAGTCAGAAGGACCCTCAGCCTCTTAGTAGGTGGGCCAAAAAAAAAATGGGGCAACTTGTCCGTTTCTTGTAATTGTGTTTACCAGACTTTCAGAAAACTTGACCTCTGACCTTGATTTTAAAATCAAGGTTCCTGAGATTTGAATTGATCCCAGATTTTTTAGATGTATCTATGGTATCAACTTAATATTAATCACTTTGTCAGAATCAGAATCTGACTATCCCAGCACTCTTTTAATCCCAGAGGAAATTATGTGGCTATGCTTGCTCCAAGGCAGTAAAGAACAGTAGCTAACCAAACTAAATTAAAGAAAACAACATATTACAAAGTTACAAAATATAACAAAGTAGCTCTAATTATAAATATACCGGTAAATAACACATGATTGAGTGTAATGTAATAATATATTTTTGCGTTCTCGTGTTCACACAGTTGGATGTCCACACTGCCTGCTGGTCTGACGGTGTGACAAAAATAAAGATATATTTAAAGTAATGTGTAACATATACGCTTAAAGCCACGTCACAAAGATTTGTTATATGTCCAGTGCAGTGGAAATGATAGCATATATACACATGATAAAATAGTAGCATGAGGACCTGCAGTTCACCCTAAAAGTATCACCGGTGTCTGAACAAGCACATGTTGGAGATTCTCTTCAAAAAAAACCCAAAACACGAAACTTGAGTAACGTTTTGAAGAAACGTTGGATCATCAAAGAATCTAGATATTATCTAACAGGAAATGTTTCCTACCACTCGTCCTGTTTGACTCATACTGCTGGTTCGATACGGTTCTTCTCACTGGTGAGTAGGTAGCAGTGGCTGCTGCAGGATCTCTTTCTGCAAAAAATGAGATGAAAAAGATTTTCCACTGATAACTGTACTGTAACTGCCGATGTTTCGATGTTTGGAGCACTAATATTCATAATCATCTAATGATGATTAAAATGCAAAGTGGAGGAAAGACTAAAGTCAGCATTACGGTGGGTGATCTTTGTGAGACCTGCGGTAAAACATGTAAAAGAAAAAAAGGTTTTATTTTCTCTTCTTTTAGTCAGAAAACAGGAAACTGGACGGCGGTGAAGCTTCTGTTCACTTCGATAGACTCTGACCACAAAATCTCAAGTGCAGCATCACGGTTCACCCAGAGCAAAACAAAACATTTAGTGTAAACTATATTAAAAGCATGTTATTGAAGATGAAATGCAGAAGCAGAAAATGTTGCAGAACTGCAGTGTGTAGTTTCACTATAAATATCGTAATTTAACTGTTTAAAAACAAGTGCTCACAAAGTGCAAAAACAGCACATCCTGTGCATCATGTGACTGTTATTAAAGGAACAGTTCACCCCATGGTCACACCTACATGTGTGATTATGTTTATCCACTTCAGTTACTTTAGTGTGAATTTCCCACTGGGTGAGATATCAGCGTCAGTGTAACAGGACTGACTTTCACCCACTTTATACCACTCAGAGAAAAACACTGTAGATTGTGTTATTTTGTCACTTTAAGCTGATTTATATAGAAACATTGAATGTGAACAGAATGTGTGTCTCACCTTCAGGTTTCCTCCAGACACATCTTCTCACCAGTACAACCAGTACAACCAGCAGCAGCAGCCCAAATATGGAGGAAACTGACAGCACCGCGAAGAAGGAAACAGTAGAAAGAGAGGAGAGGTGGAGGGAGGCAGTCGAGGCTGATGGAGGAGGAGAGGTAGAAGAACCTGAAACTAAAGAGAAACACAAGTCTTTGTGGTCACTTTGAGTCTCTTTGGGTCTGAAATCTGTAAAAGAAACAGAAGCCTCACCTGTGACAGTGATCCAGCTGGATGGAGACTCTCCATGACCGCTGATGTCACACTTGTAGAGGCCTTCATCAGACCTGGAAACATGCTGGATGGTCATGTGACCTGTAGGCTGCTTCCTGATGAGGGAGCCATCTTTATAGAAAGCAGCTGGGAGGTTGGAGGGAGTGGTCTTTGTTTTACAGAGCAGAGTGACGTCATCTCCCTCCATCACAGGGAGGACAGGACTCTGCAGGATCACTGATCCACCTCAACACAGAGACAAACTACAGCATTTCATCCATTTACACACAGCTTCATCAACACTAACTCCACACACTCAGCTTACCAGTGACTGTCAGGTTAACCATGTTACTGATGGGACCCTCTCTGGACTCACACCAGTAAACTCCACTGTCTGATTTGTGGAAGCCAGTGATGTTACAGGAAGAACCAGCTGATTGTCCCCACTCCTCACACTCAGCTCTGGTGTCTTTGCTCGTGTTTCTCCTCAGAGTCCATCCAGCAGAGCTGTCGTCCTCCTCACAGCTCAGAGACACAAAGTCTCCTTCAAAGAACTGAGAGCTGCTGGGACTCACAGTCAGACAAGCTGTGAGAGATTATAGATTTTTCAAATGAACAGAAAAACATCCCGATGTCTGTTGTGGTGCAGGGTCAAAGACAGATAGAACATATGAATCCAGTTTAAGCAACATATGCTTGAGTCTAAAAGTTAATCTGAAGCTAAAACAGTGCACATTATTTTATTAAACTGTAGTGACTTATGTACTGGAACATTTCTTTATTTGAGTAATGGTATCAGTTTCAAAATCCAATTCTTAGCAAGCACGAAGAGTGTATTTCCCCAAATTTTCCTCTGTTTTTAATTGCACGCATTTTCCTGACCGCTGCAGACTTTTTAATGTAAAAATTACTCAGAAAAGGAAAAATACTGATGTCAAATCGATTTTCTGTGAAGAAAAACTTTGATACATTTAACATCTCTAGGATTCCAAATTATGAGTTCACTCACCTCCATAGGTTATGCAGCTCAGCACCGAGAAGAGAAGTAAGCCGCAATCTGAAATTTGGAAGAAAAAAAAATTCAAATCACTCAACTTAAACTGGTGACTACCAGCTAAAATTAATCTGGACATGAAACCTGGACTGAAAATTGAATAAGTGACAATTAAATGAGTTGATATATTTAAAGGCTTGGCAGGTGCCACTCTTTGCAACATAGATACACACAGAGATAAAAACGGGGGGAGTCATTGCTTAAAAATGCAGCTTATACCACAAAATGTAGCTTACCAAGACCTGTGACCACAGAGCACATGTATGACTGGTAATCATCAGTAAGATTGGTAAAAAAGGACAAGAATAAGATAACAGCATGATTTGCAGGAGACGGTGAAGTAGACGTTTGAACCCTGCTGCGGTTTGTCTGCAGCAAAAACCTGAAAATCTGAACTTTAAGAGTTTAAACAAGTAAAAGCTTGAATCTGGTGAAACCTTTAGTTAAAGAGAAGCAGCAGCTGTTCGAGCTCAGTAAAGTGCACGGATTAACCACTGATATAATTAAAGTGGAATCCAGTTGTTAATTCATTCCTCCCTGTAGCTGCAAACATCTCTGTGTCCCAGATCCACTGCACTCCAACAAGATCAACATTTACACATTTTACATTCAGTACATGAGGTACTTACAGAGCAGCCACAGAAGCGATGCATGTCCCATTCTTCTGCACAGTGTTGTGTGATTAAGGTGTTTTTTTGTTTCATCACAGCAGTTAAACACACCTCCTTCCTCTTGACTTCAGCGGCTCTGTGGTTTCTATTCTGCAGTTCCAGGAAAAAGGCGTTCAGTGTTTTTTAGTTCTTAGTTTTATAGCTTTGGTACGAACACAAGGCCTCGGTAGATCACAGAGAGACACTGAGTGGGATTAACACCACACAAACCCTGCAGAGTAGAGGCTAGAAAACAGATCTGCGTTACTCAGGGATCTACATAGTAAAGCCTGCATGCATGTTTATAAAATGAGGGAATGTTATCATTAACCAGGTTGGGATGAGAACTGCTTTACTGCACATATTGCATGGGATGAATAGCAGATATCAAGTAAATAGTAAAAAAACGTTTTTAAATCACACAAGATGCTTTCAAGTGTCAGAGAAATGACAAAAAAATATGAAATTCACCTGAAGTGACGTGAATGCAACATTAGAGTCGAAAGTATAAAGCAGGGCGGGTTTTGAACCGGTGGCTCATATGAAGACAAAAAAAAAAGAACTGGGGCAAAGCGGAGGGGCGTTTAAAAACATAAGGGAGGGGGTGCAGCGGAGCAGAAAGGGTTAAATGTGGCTATGAGCTGGAGAGCACATCAGAGGAGGTGTGAGGGATGCAAAGAGGGGAAACTGTGTGTGGTGAAGTTTTAAATTAACACAGAGAAACAAGTGTGTGCAACAGCTGAATTTACTGGATTTTAGCAGCAGCAGCTGAGGGGAGAAGGAGGTGAACTATAAACTGTATGTATCTGTGGTCAGATGGTTAGTGGGACGGCTTCCTCTCATCCCTTGCAGTTAATTTTCAAATTAGAGCCTTTTACTAACACAAGTAGGCGGCGGTGCGTGAAAAAGTTAGATGCCAGCTGCTGAGAAAAAAAGGAAGAAAAGGATCAACGTTGCTCTCCACTTGTCCGCATGTTGCATCTCCGTCTCAGAGAGACCACTGTGGTTTGCCAATCACCGTTAATGCCCATAGAAGGAGGTGAAGAGGAGGAGGAAGAGGAGGGGCAGCGACAGTGTCAGTGTTCTGAGCTGGAGTTTTCCACGGCTGGGTGTACCCGTTTTTGGATGTATCAGTTGTTCCCCACGGGAGATGGATGTAATCAAAGGAATTTTGGATCGCCGTTTGGATTTACTGAGCACGGAGTTTCTGGATTATCTGTTCAGACAGCACCGACAGACATGGGCCGAAATACCCGGATATCTCGCTTGAAGGATCGGAATAAATTCCAGGTGCGCCGAGGGTAACAAGGGAGACCCGACAATGCCCCTGAAAACCCGTAAAAAGTGGAATTTCACAACTGTTGGTTCGTATGCGACAATGAAGCGGTGAGTAATTTTAAAAAAGAGGGGGGGGTAATGGCATGTGTGACATGCTTATATACACGTCATTCCTGCAGGGGCAGTATCGATATTTCCGACGTATTTGGCAGCAAATATAGAAAATCGGAAGTTTCTAATATTTCTGTCAAAACCGCTTCTTTCAAGCGGGGGTTCCTGGAAATAAAACAAACAAACAAACAAACAAAAAGCTGCTGCGTAAACGCATTCATTCATTTAGATAGACCGGCTGGTGTACGGAAGTGGATTTGGGGGGGGGGGGGGGGTCATTCTTTTTGTTTCCCCAGAATTCTGAGGTTAATGCCAGAATTCTTTAAAAGAAACAGACGCCCCCGTTTTTTGTTTTTTTTTATTTGATTTGCTTCTTTTTATTGTCCCCAATCGTCTTCGGTACTGGTGCCATAAGCCAAGGGCGTAGATTTGGTTTTGGCATTGGTGAGGACGGATGATTTAACCACCGAACCCTGCCCCGTTTCTTTTTTTCTCCTTTGTGCGTTTGATAACAGAGAAATATACTTGCCTACATATGCTATTCTACATGCTTTTAAACCATTTAAAATAACAATTCATAGTTTTAAATGTGATTATATAATGTTAAATTAATATTAAAACAAGTATTTTAGACTTTAGTTTACTTCAGCCATATCAAATACAGTCATGAACCAACAAGTCATCATCCAACTCCACCTGTGATCTTGTGTCACCATTACTCTCTGAGCTTTGTGTTGGTTATTCTGTCACCTGACAAATAGGACAAACATGACAATAAGAATAAAATGTGGAGCTGCTTCAGTGTTTCTGTCAGTTTGTGCAGATCTTGACTCATCAGTAATGTTTGTGAGTGCATTTTTAAAACAATTTGTGCAAACTGCACTACGAGGTGGATATTTGCAAAATCATGACTACCTCATGATATTTTGACTCAAAAATGAACCCTATGAATATGTCAGTGCCATTAGGATTAAATTATTGTGTCACCAACATTTTAACGTTAGACATATAATTTTAACAGCCTCTGTAAACTAATATCCTGGCTTACTCGAGGCTGCCATTACTGTGTAATGTAATGTGTAATGTATTTGCTTATATTGGTTTAAAAAATCCTTCTATGTAAAACAAGGTTTACGAGGTTTAGTATATAAAATAAAGAAATGGCCAATTTTGCACGTATCTTGGTTACTGCATTACTGTGCATTATAATCCAACCAGTCCTCTTTTCCTTTTTTAGTTACTTAAAATAACTTTATCGAAAATATTTGTCATAATTTCCGCAGCCCTCATGATCAGATCTCTCTTGAAAAACACTTTTTTTATTATGTCAGTGACACTTTTACCTGGATAAATGATGGATTTATGAAAGCAACCTTTCCAAGAGCAAACAAACAAACCAGATGTTAGATGAGCCATCACAGCTGTTTTCCGGCCAGTGTAGCATGGGTAACTGCAGGTTCACTCAGTTTATTTAAACTAAACTGTGACCTCTGATCTCCCCTGACCGTGAACACCAGAGGATGCGGTGTAGCTGTGCAGCTGTCCCACATTGTTTATCGAAGCTGCACCTGCATAAAGAGACGTGTCACAATGATCTCACCAACACAGATCCAGTGAAAATCCAACATGAATTAGAACCTTACAGGTACTCTTTATATTTGTAGTTCTGTAGTACTTACCTGTCAAGATAACCCTCATCTTCCTCTCCTTTCTTCTGTCTTACATCTTAAAACAATTAATGTTTCTTTTTCCTCCCTGATAATTACAGCCTCAGTCCTGCAGACACGCTGCGATCCGACTGCACAGAAAGTATTATTCCAGCAGAGGGCGCCATACATTAAAAAAATAAAGCGTTAAACATCCCACTTTTAAAAAGAACTGTTGTACCAAATCCACTTAGCCACGAAAATGCACAGGACACCAGTTACAGAAACGACAGTCTTTATATATCATTCCTGTGCCTTCTGTTCATTTAACTGTATCGTTAGGAAATCTAACTGGAGCTGCATTAATATCTCACCTAATAATAATAATAATAATAAAACTGGATGTAGGCCTACGTGAAAGCTGTGACTATGATTTATTTTCTGGGGGATTTCTGTCATTACAGGAAGTGAAATATTGTTTATTTATTTTTTTTAAAGCGGGAACTGACTTACAGGGTTTTCGGTTTTTTTTTAACACATCTTCAGTTAAAATTCACATAAAATGTAACAAGTCAGCAGTTTATGAAATACTGTTCGCCGCATTCTTCTTCCACATTCATATTCCTCTCACATACTTGGAATTTCTTTCTTTACACCCCCCCCCCCCCCCCCCCCCAAAAAAAAAAACAAAAAAAACTGTAAAATGTCAGAAAATAAGTAGATGATCAGTAGATGGCGCAGTCGCTTGTTGTGATGACGCAACAGGTTTGGGCAGGCGTTTTTCGAAAACTTTCAAGTCTTTCAACTCCGCCCTGTTCGTCCTTCCTCTGCTCTGGTAAACAACTTGTCGCCGTGCATAAAGCTGTCATGGATTTAACGGCAGACATGGGTTTTCTGTGGTTTTTTGCACATTTGCTGCTCTTCCATCGCGCTTTTGCTTCTGAAGGTGAGTTTTGTGCGTCTGTCGTTGTGTGTTTGTGTGCGTTACAAACAGCATATGGAAGAAATGGGAGTTGGTTTCCGTGATCCTGCTGGTTAGTATTATTCTGTACAAAGGCTTCAGTGGCATTATCTGCCTGGTAACTGCAGGCACTGCGCTGCAGGATATTTTTAAGCCTTTCTTTCTTTCTTTCTTTCTTTCTTTCTTTCTTTCTTTCTTTTTTCCTCCTGCCCTAATATGTGTTTGAATTTGCAAAATCCCAGGCTGTGGTGCAACCTATGCTGTTATCACACTCAGTTTTCTGTGAGCTGGCAGTATTAATAAGTTAGAAGTGCCTACAGGATGTTAACGCATTTTTGTCGGAAGTCCAGCGGGCACACAAATCACCTTTGGACTTGTGTCATTGAGAACCTTTGGAAAGTCAAACAAACCCCACATTAAGCTTTAATCAGCTCTTGCTGTTTTGTAGTTTCGTTCTCACTGTGCTAAATAGACCTTTGGTCAAGTTGTTGTCTGTGCATGTGTTTTATAGATAAACCTGACCATTGCATGTAATAAAAATATAATTATAATCTTCAGTTGCCTGTGTTTGAGAATTTTTTACAGTCTTATTTTATGCAGTGTATTTTGTTCTTGAGTTTTTGTTTTTCAAACTGAGCTCGGCATTCATGTAAAAATGCAACCGAAAATGTTTGTGTTATGACAGGTGTGTAGAGCAGAGTTTACCGTAAACCTGTGTGTGTGCTGAAAATGTGAAATATGTTCCACACTAATTACAATGTCTGGGATTCAGCAGCGCCACAGAATTGTTGAGTCCAAACTGAGACCACTGATGTCAGTGTTTGTGTGAGGAGATCCAGATGTTCCTGCAGAAACTACTGTCTAATTTCTGCTGATCAGCTGCCAAACCTGCCAAAAGATAGGCTGGTAATTAAAAGTGCATATAGCTGGCTGCGGTCCAGCTGTGTTGTTAGTGTTTGGAATTGAGACCCTGGGAGAAATCACAGCACTGTCTCTGGGCCTGATAGCAGAGCAGCCCACGTTATCGATCAATCCAGCATGGGAATGTCATTTTTGTGATCCAGACAGAAGTGACCAGAATGTGCAGGATTAGAAACGAGTGCATCTGAGGGACCGCTCATATCCAGCAGGTTAGGAGACAAAGTTGGAGAAGTGAGTCTAAGACATTTTGGACCTCAGAGGAGGTTAATGGATGTAGTGAAGGAGGACATGCAGGGGTTAGTGTGACGGAGGAAGATCTTGGGATGAGGTGAGAGGGAGGCAGGTGATCTGCTGTGGCGACCCATGAAAGGAGCGCCTGGAAGATCAGTCCAGTCATGACTGACTGACCGCATCATCAGACCTGTCACATGTGTTGGGTTTCTGTCCCTGACATGACACAACAAGAATTTTCCTAAAGAGAGGATTTGATTAAAAAAAACCTCACAGCTTAGTCTCCACTACGCCAGGCTACATGATGCTTCTGATAACTGTAAATGTTCCTGACCCAGGTGGGCTCAGGTTTCATCATAGACTGGACTTAATCACTTGACGGCACAGGTTGGTTTTGGACTCTGCATATTCAGTCAGTGTTAGAAAAGAAACTGTACAGCAGATAAATTCTTTCTTTTTTCCCCCTGAGGCAAATATTTGAATAAGAGAGTACAGTCCTCCCTTTTTCAGTTGGTGTTATCTGCATGTGTGTGTGTGTGGGTGTGTTGCACTGATAGCTTCTAAATGCTGAATTAAATAACTGACTTAGGAAACACTCCAACTTCACTCACCAACACTGAAGCACAGACATCTTGGACAGTCTGTGAGCACATTTACGCGCACAGTAAACAAATTATTAGTCTCATAATTGCATTAAAAATGCTTCTAAAGGCTCCAGTAGGAACAGATATGGTCCAGAGGCTCCAGTACAGAGACCCCAATTTATTCAAAATGAAGAAATCACCCCATGTAGAGTTCTTATAAAGAAAGAAACAATCTATTAAGGGTTAGTTGAATTATATCTGAATGTTGTTCTCTGATTTTAGACCAGTACGCAGCGACGATTGGAGAGGATGTCACTCTTCAGTGTCGGGCTCCCAGAGATGCAGTCGTCACCGTGCTGGAGTGGAGCAAACCTGACCTGAGTGTGGACGATTACGTCTTCTTCTACCGCAACGAACGCTCATACGAGAAGTACCAGCATTCGTCTTTTAGGGGTCGAGTCACGCTGCGAGAGGCCTTCATGAAGGACGGAGACGTTTCCATCGTGCTGAAGAACGTCACCGTCAGCGATGCTGGAAGATACAAGTGCAGAATTATAATGAGCAACGCAGCAAGCAGCGAGAGAGTCTTAAGTGAGGAAAGATCCCTCAGTGTCACAGAAGCAGGTGAGGTTGAGTTTGTTTTTGATGAGACTTGTTCGAAAGCTGCAGGGTTTTATTCCAGGAAGCATGTGAGTTTATAAACCCTGAGATGAAGGAAACTCAGGTTTTCTGCTCCTGGAAGAGAGCCAGCTTCAGTCAGTTACCACGGTAACAGACTGAGCTTAAAATCCTGGCGGGATTTCTTCAACAAAGTCTGAGTGTCCCTCTCGCTTCCCCTCGTGGTTCACCAGCTGACTAGTTTTATTTCCCCTTATTTGTTCTTATCAAAGTTCAGAGCAGTTTGTTTGTGCAGTGAAACCTATTTTGTCCCACTTGGACATCACTTTTCTATTTTTTGTGCTTTTTAAAATAGTTTTCGTGCAAATGAGTGCTTTTTCAGTCATTCACAGATTTATTATCAGCTCAAAATAAAATCTGCAGCTGTCGGCCAGTTTCTCTGCAGGGAAGGATGAGCTTCAGATACATGACAGGCTCATGTGTCGTGTTCAGCCACACTCATGGAAACATGTCTGTCACACTTGGATCTTGTAGACTACGTGAACCGGCTGTAGTCAGTCTTACAGTAATCTGATTACTTTTCATGTTGAGTTTTGTTCGCATTTTCGATTGAGACATTATTCAAAGAGCATTTTTAAAGGAACAGAGTCTGAAGTTCACACTCGGTGTCAGTGACCCAGATCCATCTAACGTATCACAGGATCTTGTGTGAATCAGTATCAGCTCCATGTTGGAGTCCGCTTACACTGCAGGATGCAAAGCAGATCATGATCATGGACAGAGACCAGATCTGACCAAAGGCCTGAGTTTCTTCTGGTCGTTTCACAGCTCATCCCGTCTGGATCTGTTTTGGATCCAGTCACAGTGTCTTATTTTGTCCTGACATGATCTGTTTTCCATATTTTAATGACTCTCAAAAGTAAAATGAGACTCAGTAGAACATCCCTGCTGTAGCTGCAGGAGAGCCATCGACTGTCAGTGAAGGCTGGTTAGAAATGGTTAAATTGGAAACGTTAGTATGACGGGCGCGTCAGTAAACTGTGTCCCATCAGTTTCACCAGGTTTTCAGCTTCAGTTTCAGGTAAAAAAAATCAACTGTAAAATCAGGATGCATATAATGAAAATGTAACTTGGGTAAATCACGGCCATCGAAAGTATAAAAAAAAAAAAAACCCAACTAATTCTGAGCCCCACTAATTTCACTTTCTTTCTGTACTCGCGGACGCATTTAACTCGGGGTGAATGAACTCGGAGCTGTTTGAGCAGGACACAGAGTTGCTGATCTAAGATATACTCAGATTTTTTTTTTTAAGTCTGAGTCTGTTGAACAGGCTTCCTGGAATAGAAACTTGGTCTGAGTGCAGCGTGTAATGTCTGATCTTTGTGATCTGCAGAACACATGGATGAAGTCAGCGAGCCCGTCGGACGCCTCGAAAAAGCAATTCAGAGCAATGCGAATCACGAAGGTGGACAGAGTGTCGCAGTCGCAGTTGGAGCCGGAGTGGTTAGTGTCCTTGTTCTTGTTGCTGTTGCTGTTGTTGGTTTGTTGGTGTGTAAAAGAAAACGGCCATCCTCACCGACTTGCAACGAAGCCCCGAAAAAGAAAAGGGGATCAGAAGAGATGATTTGAAAACCTGAATGTGAAACACTGAGAATCCTGGCTACGTGTATATAACAGTGTGATTCCACTTCTCAGAAAAGGGGACCATGAATATTTCTCTGCTGTGAGAAACTAAAAAAGCAGATGCAGGTCATGAGACTGTCCACAAATATGTAGCATTAAGCACTTTATTCCTGTGAAACTGACCACTAATCAATTTAACAATGACAGAGCAAGTTTTATTTTTGTGTTGATTGAGAACGAAACCTCTTTAAACTGTGGAGACTGGAGGTTAGACTTCCATGGGTTTGTGGGATTTTGATCACATGTCAGTAACCATGACTACGGCACGTGAACATGAGGATTTGGGGTTTAGCGTGTCTTGTGTTTAGGTCTAAGCCAGAGATCTTATGTATACATATATATATATAACTCAGATATATGTACATATGCACACATCTCCCTTTTAATACTAATGACATGTGTAACACTGACTTTTAATAAGAGTTATCTTGTAATGTGAACATTTTCTGTAGCTTTCTCATGTTCATGTTGATCTTTCACTTTTGTTTCTTGGCAATAGCCACAGATTTAACCCCTATGTGTACAGCATTATGTTCTGATGTTAATAAAACACTTCAATCAGCTGGTTTGGTTTGGACGGAGTTTGTTTCATGATGATAAAAGGCGTCGGTACAACGTGAAATAACTAAAACTGGTCAGAGAATGAATGTTTTCTGCTGTGGGCGGTGCTGGGGGAGGGCAGGATCGCTGTGTGTCTGAAACAGCCACAGGAATGCAAACGGCTGCACAATAACACAGCAGGAAGTCTGTGCTGGAAGAGCTTTCGTTCTTCCTTGTGCTGTTAGTAGGAATAATGGGTAATCAGATTACTCTGCAGGTGTGGCCTGGAAACGCTGTGTTGCGGAACAAAGTCGTTGTGGCGTTGGCTTTTTTCCAACATCTGGAAACGGTGAATTCAGCTCCACAGTTTGAATATGCAAGAAGAAGAACAGCTGGAATCCCCCAAATATGTTTTCTTCTCCTGAGGGTTAATGATTTAACTCTGGCAATAAACAAAAGAAGTTATTGTGCTCATGTCAGCTGACTGTAATTGCGGGGCCAGGACCGCCACCTGCTGGCTGCTTTTAGTCACTGCTCATCACTGAAAGAAAGCTGTGTGATTCACATCCTTTATTAAAACACTGTTAAAAGTTTTAAGGTAAATGATTGAGTCATTGCAGTTTGGCTTCTCTGCACTGTGTCATTCACAGATGTGCTGTTACCTTCAGTGTATGAGAGAGGTGTGGAGAAGCAGCTGGATTATTCAAATGCACTGCCACACCTTTAAACGGTTCTGTGTTTTTAAAGAATGAAAAACAAGACCTGAGCTCTGCAGGCTCAGACATGCAGGTGGAAGTCTTTCGATTCTGCTCAAGGCGAGAACACAACCAAATAAAAGCTGAATGGGTGCGTTCAATGACTGAGGAACTGCATTTAAGATGTTTTATTAAAGGATGTTTCCACTTGATCCTGAGCTCTGAGCGGCTTTGCAGCAATTCTTTAAATGTTGTTCTGGGTTCTTTTGTGACCTGCTGAATGAGCCGTTGATGTGTCACTCCTGTTTCCACAGGCTTCCTCCATTTGTGGACGTCTGCTCTCATATTGGTCCCAAAACCTTAGAGATGCCTTTCTAACACTTTCCAGACTGATAGTTGTCAGTGATTTGGTTTCTCGGCTATTTCATTAGATCATCATCATGTCTGCAGCCTGCTTTACTTTGTCAGACGAGTTTTATTTAAATGATTTCCTGATCCAGCGGGTCTGGCAGTAGTCTGGCCTGAGTGTGGATGTAGTGAAATTAAACTCAGCTTTCCAAAATAAAATGTGGTTAATCCCAGTTAATTCACAATTTAACACCAGGTTGCAGTCAGTCTCACACAGGGGCCTGTAGGGTTGGACAGCTTTCAATCCTTAATAAATGAAATCGTCTGCATTCAATCTGGTTTTCTTAGTCTAATATTAAAATGTGCTTTATGGCCTAAAACATTTATGTATGATAATGTAAAAAAGAAACTAAACAAAACATAGAAGTCACCTCCTTATGACCTCACTGACTAATGTGCTGTAACTGTCTCCTGTTTTCATGTCTTTTCATTGTTTCTGCTGCTGCAGGCTGAGATCGGAGCCTTTTTCATTTGTGCATCTACAGTTCATCCATAACTGACCTCACTTGTTCTGTGCCCTGAAGAATAAACTGCAGCTGGATCGCTCCCTGCAAAACTAGACAAAGCCACGTGATGGAAAATGTGGATTTGAAAAGCGACTTCGACACCTCTGCTGACTGAGTTTAGTTTTCAAAACAGGAAACTAAATGACCAAAGAGCTGCTCACTCACTCAAAACGTTTACACAGTGCATCACTTTCACAACAACCTGTGAAGCCAGTTTCAAAGACAACCGTTTACATCTTGATGACATTCCCACGTTCACCCTCTAGCACAGCATCTCCACAGAGCTGAACTGCTCTCAGTTTATTTGAGACACACAAAACAAAGACTAAAGTGTCCTTTAAGCGAGACTTCAAGAGACTTCTGAGGATGATACCACTCCTTAAAATGATTCTAGGCGAGTTTCTTCTCTTTAAAGAATAAAATGAAATGATGCCTGCTGATGTGCTGCAGCTGTTTCCAGAGTCTGTGACTCTGGATTCATGTGAAGAAACAATTTCCCTTTTTGAATCTGTGATTGGCCGATGTTGCACAGGTGTGTTCAATGACCAGGAAACTGCTTTGTAAGATGTTTTATTAAAGTGAAAATTAAACTTTCCATTTCATCCTGACCTCTACATTCAAACTGGTCCAGCGCAGCTGTACAACTGTAAACACACACAGAATATGATTGAATAAATAATACAGAGAGGAGTGCAGGGATGTGTCACTGGTTAGACTGGTTAAGCTGTGGTGAAGGTGTGCGGGTCTGCTTCAGTGAGGAGTAGATGACCGCTGGCTCTGGTGGAAGATCTGAACACAAACACACAGATTACCGAAAGTTTAGATAAACATGAGAAAAAAAAACACACACACTTTGTTTATTACAAAGAGGATATCCACAAAACTGTTTTACACAAATATAGATAAATGAATCTCAGAATTCTAATAATTAATATTGAAATATATAAATATGTCTTAGTAGTAGTCAGATCTTTTGTTTTTGAATGACAGAACTGATGCTTTGCTGAATTATATGTCGCCCCTGTTTCCATCGCACGTCATCATCAACCTTCAGCTGGACCATCTCTGATTTGCAATAAAATAAAAAATTAAATAAGAGGCATTGACTAAAGAGCTGTTCCAGTCTTACTGACCACTCAGAGAATTTCACAGCTGTACCTCTCTGTCTGCAGTTCGTCTTGATGGGGATCTGTGCGTAGCTGATCTCAGGTGTTCTGTGCACTGAAGAGTAAACTGCCGCTGGATCGCTCTCTGCAAAACATGACAAAGTCAGGTGACTGACCCAGAACCTGTGTTTTACGGTGAGAAAAAGTTTGACATTCCAGGAACAACAGCGGCAAATGTGAGGCCACAGCACAGCCTGTCTTTAACATGCAGCAACTTTAACACCTCTGCTCGGTTTAGCTCTCAAAACAGGAAACCTGATGACCACAGAGCCGCTCGCTTGGCACAATGATGTAACAGTCTTACACAATGCATCATGTAAAGTAAACACTTTGCAAAAGTGTGAAAGTCTTTTTTTTTTCAAATTTAACCTGACCTGACTAGCATGTGGCAGTAGTTACAGAAGTGCTGCACCAAAGATCATTATAACCTGTAAATATTCCAAACTACACTAGTGTAATCCAAAAATGAAAACATGGAGCTAGAAATAAGAATAATAAGCCTGATTTAATGTGAAAAGCACAAGACCTCACTCTTTCTGGCTCTGGTTCAACATCTTTAATACAGGAGATTTTTAATGATGGACTGAAATCTTTGTCCCTTATGTGCGAGCAATTTACAAACTGATCAACCTGACCTGATGAAAAACCAGCCATGCATCTCACAGAGCCTCATGTCGAAACACGAGAGGATTAATGCTGTCCTTTACCTCTCATCATCTTTGACCCTTTTCGATCATCTGCAGATGTTCTTCCCACTGATGAAGAGTTGGCAGCTGTTGCTCTCTCTGCAAAATCAAATGCAAAGATTTTCCATTAATAGCAGAACTGTAAATGCTGCTGATTCAGCAAGATTAATATTTGAAAGAAGGTGAAATGTGTTTAAAATGCAAAGTGAAGAAAAGACTGCGGTCAGAATAAAGTTTTTTTTTTTTTTTAAGTGTTTCTGTCTTTTCTTTCAAAAAACAGGAAACTGGACTGAACCGCCCGCATCAGCTTTCTTTGACCACAACTTCTCACTTCACACACACTGGAAAAACTAACCAAACTGTGTACAGTGTACAAATGTATATATTCAAATATGACATTAATCATAAAATGCTATTGTAGAAATTGATGCACAATTTAATTAATCACGATTAATATTTATAAGAAGGCGAATGTGTTTAAAATGAAAACTGAAGAGAAGACTGCAGTCAGAATAAAGTTGGGTGAAGATGAAATATAAAAAAATTCTAAATTGTTTTATTTTCTTTTACAACAAGTCTCACATACAATGTCTAATTTCACACACACAAGAAAAAATAACCAAACTGTGTACAGTGTGCAAATGTTCATGACATTAATCATAAAATTCTATTGTAGAAATCGATGCACAAGAAGTGCGTGTAGCTTAGTCATAATAAGCCTTATTTAAGCCTCAGTTAATAATGTAAATGGTCTGTGGCTCAAACTGGTCCTCACAGAGACAGATGTGTGGAAATAACACGTGCAGCATGTTGCAGCTTTTAAAGAAAGCGATTGTGTTTGCTGTTTCCACTTAGATGATGTTAGTGTGAGCTCTGACTGTTGGAGATGTGGGCTGTAGAAGTGAGGCTCAAAGTGCCAGAAACACAAAAATGGAGATTATAATTTATTGATTTTTTTTAGGTGATTTGTTTAAAAAAAACAGTGGTTTGATGTGTCATCATAAAGCGCAGAATGTGTCTCACCTCCAGCTTTTCCCTGGATGCATCGTCTCAGCACTAGAAGCAGTATGACCAGCAGGAGCAACCCAGTTATGGAGGGAACAGACACCATCACAGAGAGAGGAGGAGAGGAAAACGAGGAGTAGAAGGAGGCAGCGGAGGCTGATGGAGGAGGAGAGGTGGGAGAACCTGCATCTACTAAGAAATACAAATCGATGTGGTCAGTTTGACTCACTTTGGGTCTGAAATCTGTAAAAGAAACAGAAGCCTCACCTGTGACAGTGATCCAGCTGGATGGAGACTCTCCATGACCGCTGATGTCACACTTGTAGAGGCCTTCATCAGACCTGGAAACATGCTGGATGGTCATGTGACCTGTAGGCTGCTTCCTGATGAGGGAGCCATCTTTATAGAAAGCAGCTGTGAGGTTGGAGGGAGTGGTCTTTGTTTTACAGAGCAGAGTGACGTCATCTCCCTCCATCACAGGGAGGACAGGACTCTGCAGGATCACTGATCCACCTCAACACAGAGACAAACTACAGCATTTCATCCATTTACACACAGCTTCATCAACACTAACTCCACACACTCAGCTTACCAGTGACTGTCAGGTTAACCATGTTACTGATGGGACCCTCTCTGGACTCACACCAGTAAACTCCACTGTCCAGTAGGACAATGTGGTTGATGATGCATAAAATACCGTCTAATCTTCCAAACTCATCTCCACACTGAGTCCTGTTTCCCTTGCTTGTGTTTCTCCTCAGAGTCCATCCAGCAGAGCTGTCGTCCTCCTCACAGCTCAGAGACACAAAGTCTCTTATAAAGAACTGAGAGCTGCTGGGACTCACAGTCAGACGAGCTGTGAGGAGAGACGATTAAAATAAAGCAAAACGTAAGGAAAAAGCTTTTTCACAAAGAAACCAGCAGAATCTTTGTTGGTGTTTTTCAGATGAGGGCAGAAAATGATCCAGGAGTTTAGCTCATGCAAAAGATAATCTTCTAAAATCCTGCCCAGGTATCATGAAATAACTTTTTAGAGATGTCGTTCTATGATATCATACAGATACAAAAGTCTAAACATGTCAGTCTGCATTCTGAGCTTTAATCTCACAGGGATTACTTGTGCATACACTGACCTCGTGGTATCTATTATGAATATTAACCATTAAAGACAGGATATCAGGAAAAGGACAACATTTTCTCTCCAAGTTAAACAGAGATTTGCAATCTGTCTGTAGGTAAAAACTTAACAGATTCATTTACTTTTTACATTATTTATTTTCATTCCTTCCTTCGAGAAATTGAGCTGCTGGTAGCCGTGTGCTCGTCGTGTGTCACAGGACCAAGAAAGCCTCATTAAAAAGCTAACATTGATGGTCACGTTTTATATCATCCACCCTTTAGTCCTCTTATTTTTAAGTAGGTTTTTATTAGGATTTAAACATTTAAATCACTTTATGTTTATGAATCTGTTCCTTTCTGCTCATTTTAAAATCATTAACTACTATTTAGGGACTAGTCTACAGAGAACACTTAACTAACCTCTTCCCTCTTTTTTACTGAAAAGTTATAAAGTTTGGTGAAACTCCAAAAACTCTTTTATATAAAGTCTGGAACTCTTTTGCTAGATCGATAAAACTTTATTAATCCGTCAGGTAGATTCCTCTGGGAAATTCAGTTTCCAGTGGCAGAACACCGACAGAAATTTGCATAGTAAAAATTAGAATTAGAAAATAGAATATAGAGAGAGTTTATATATATATATACTATACTATATATATATATATATATATATATATATATATATATATATATATATATATATAAGACAGCTGAGATAGGCTCCAGCCCCCTGCAACCCTGAAAAAGAATAGGCTGAAGCGAATGGATGGATATATAAATATATATAAATAAGCAATGAAATATTCCCATTAATGAGATGTAGCAGCCAAATGTCTATTGCACAGTGATTTGTTCTTCTTTACTGTTGTGTTTGTGCAAACACTACCGTCCGCTCCCCTGCTGATAACACAGGGGCAGAATTTTTAATCAAACATTAATAAAGCAGGACATTTTTAAAGCATCATCACAGCTTTTTCGGCCTGTTTCATTTCTCAGAGACACACATTGAACCTGATCTGTCTCCATTGTTGTGCTACTTTGTGGTACTTTTTGGGAGTTGGTGTTTTATTGTCTTTTATTTGTCATAAAAAAAGTTCCCTCACCGTGGTTTGTTGCCCAGCTGAGCAGCGACATCAGGACTGAAAGGAAACCCAAGAGATAAAGAGTGAATAGATTTTCACGTGTTTTTGGTTTAAATACTAAATATCCACTCGACCTGTGGGGCAGTGACCTCAAGCTGAATGTCAGACCGATAAACAGGATGTGCTCTGTAGGGGGAGGTGAGGATGCAGTTTAACACCGCTGTAGTTTATCTGCACCATCGACCACTAAATCTGAGTTTTTAACTAATTTAGTGACGTGAAACTGTGAAGCTGTTAAAATTTCACCTTAAACACAAAAAACCCAGCTGGATTAAAGCACCTGAAGCATCCACCTGTGCTTCCTTTTATACTGTGTAACTAGATTTACTGTTACACCCTTTTCCCTTTTGTTATTAACACAGGTTTTAAGTCTTAAGTAAAAGCAAATACCTGTGGCTTCAACCCACTGGAGCCAAAATATCTTAAATATACACATCACATACTAAGGTTTCAAAAAAGAGCATGCGGTACTTACAGAGCAGCCACAACAGAGGTGTTCGTCCCATCGTGTCACACAGATCTGAGATCGTTTCGTTCCACTGCAGCCCTTGAACCCTCCTCCTTCCTCTTGGTAGCAAAGTTTGGGGGGTCTGTGGTTTCTCTGCAGCACTTCTAGGGGAAAAAAACTCCTTTGACCTTTTAGTTTTAAGATAAGATGTAAATCATGAGGTTTATTACAGTAACGAACTGAAAGTGACAGTTTTATTTAGTTTAGTTTATTTATTTATTGCATTTACATCTATCCTGCATTCTTTGAGGGTTGTATTTGCATTAAACATCATGACATGAAGGCTCTCTCTAGTTAAAATAAGATTGATAATAATAATCTTTTTTTAATACGGCTCCACGGCACAATTGTGTCACCTGCTTGTCTAAAAATATTTTAATAATAAGTTAAGCAAAGCGGAAAGAGATCCACACAGAAACACGTGTTTCTTTGCAGTAAAAACACCACATGTAGGCTACACAGCTGTGAGAGCTGGAATTTTATTTCTTTCTAAAAAAAAAAAACATCCTTATTTTCAGTGTTTGTTGTTTTTAACTTCCTAAGACCCGAACTCTTCCACAGCATGCATTTTAATTTATCTTTGATATTTGGGCACATTGGGGCTCGATGAATGTAAAAACAAAGAATTACTAGATTTTTTTTTTTACCTGATCTTTCGTTTCTAAGAGAAATGAGAGCCACATGTGAGGATATTCGTTTAAAATTGCGATAGAACAATAGCAACATAATGTCCTTGTAAGTGGATATGAGGCAGTTGTAGAGCAAAATTGAGTGTTTTGGTCTAAATAACCCAAAATGTGATGTCTACATATAAGGACGCCAGGTCCTGGAAGGTTAATCAAATATTTTGTTGTTGTCACAATAAATGCGACTTCCTGTCGTTTGTAGTCTGAACGAAGCCTGGATGTCTTCATCGTCATAGCCAGTAGGGGAGCTCTGTAGCAAAAGAGTCACTGAAGCGCTTTTACAGACGCACTTCTCTAAAAAAATAGTCATGTTTCGGTCATGGATCAAAGTTTGTGTTTGTTGCCACTTAAGATGGATTTTCTTCTAGGCTAGCAATAAGAAAGCATCATTTCAAAAATTAGTTATATAAAGCGTGACTGTGGTGATAAACAGGAGTTTGATCCAGGAACTAAGAGAATGTGATTAAGCTGTACAAGCTTACATAAGCGACATGTCAAAAATGAAACCAAAAGTACTTCCTTTTCAAAACAAAACAACCTTCAGCTTTCAAATTGTGCGCGCCTCTTCTCGTTTAATGTCTGCAAAAATGTCGTCAGTTGTGGTCTTCTTCTCCCTTCACGTCTTACTGGCTTCTGGATTGAAAGGTGAGTTCATGCGTTTAGAGACAGGACGAACTAGCAGTGGAGGAAATGACTCAACCTTTGCTAAAGAAAGTGGGCACTGCTTGATGGTAGTAAACAATGCATGATTAATAATACCGTGCAGTGCATGCATGATGTTGTTATGTTGCAGTGTGTGCATGCACTGCACAGTTGCATCGATAAAAATGTTAGGAGCTGGTGTATGAGTAATTGATCTGATGCCAAAGATGGAATAAAATGTTACTTTTACTTCACGGTTTGACTGTACTGGGCGTCATCACCACAAACAGAAATGATTAGCTTATAAAGCACATTTCAGACAGACACAATTTGCAATGAAGAGGACATCAATACAGGTTAGTGGAAATCTCACAACAGTGGCATGAAAGGTGTACAAATCCAAATATCGACAATGTTGATACCAATGTTTGTACTGATATTGAGATGACACCTTAGTTTCTGTTCCTCTCCTGTATATAATGCTGCGGTTACATAGAAGAGGAGACCCCGCTGTCTGTGTAGCAGCTGCTGCTCTCACATGTCACAGCAAAACCTTTCTTTTTTCAACCGAAAATGTTCTTCACTGCATCTGGTGACGTCATCTCAGCAAAATGTGTTGTAGGATACAGCAGGCAGTATAAAGTCAAAGTCATGATTCAGAGGTTGTTCAGAGGGTGAGGATGATTTTAAAATGTACTGATTAAAGAGTGTGAAATCATGATTACATATTAAATCTAGAAAGCTTGAATGCAAATATTGTACTTTTCTTAACACAATTTATTTTAAAGCTTGTTTGACTTAATATTTTGCAAATTTAAAACAAAAATGATTAAATATGACTGTTTACTGTTATAGATCAAGCTGCCAAGCAGTATGTGAGTCAGTGCAGTCCTCTCCCGCTGTAACATTAAAGCAATAGACACATTAATGAAACATGTATACTATTTGTTAATAATTAATAGTTTTATTACTTTAGGCACTTTAACCACATTTGGAAGCTCCCAAGTTTTGTTTTTGAAGTTGGATTGCAACTGTCACTTAAATATTTATTCAAGTATTGTTTTTGCTGCTTCATACCAGGTTACCATGGTGACCTCACAAGATGAGAGCCATTATTGTGACACTGTAAACTTTGACCTTCTACCTGCTACAACTCAAGAACAGTTCAGTACTTGCTGTGATCCATAGTGCTGCTGTCAGAGGTCTCAGGTTGTGACTGTCTGCTGAAGTATAAGTGGTAGAAATGGAGTCCAACGTGTTCTTCTGCATAATGCATGTCCATGATGTGCAATATAACATGCTATTAATGTTTTGGGGGTTTTTCTCCTCTTTCTTTTTTCTGGACACAGAGCTCCGAGTGGGGCCTGGACAAGCTGCCACTCTTCAGTGTTGGGGTCCCAGAGATGCACACGTCACCCTGCTGGAGTGGAGCAGGCCGGAGCTCATCTCACAGGGTTATGTGTTCTTCTTCCAAGACCAGCGCTCGTACGAGAACTACCAGCACGAGTCCTTAAAAGGCCGAGTGCAGCTGAGAGACTCATCCATGAAGGATGGAGACGTTTCTGTGATTTTGAGGAATGTCAGGGTCAGCGATACAGGAACATATGAGTGTGAGATTACAACCAGCAGCATCAGAAATGGCGAGAGAGTCGTCAAAGAGTTCAAGCACTCCATCAACCTCACAGTCACAGACACAGGTGAGTTTGTAGAGGTTGAGCTTACTGCACAGCCGTTTATAAGGGCATTCTTCACACCTCAGAGGTATGATGTTGGCTTTTTCCATGCTCAGAGTGGTCGTCTGTGGATGGTAAAAGCAGTGCCTCATGAAATCCTTACAGCAGGCTCCAACAGTGGGCTCATTTTCCTTCTGCTTGTATGTGATGCAGCAGTTTGAAAAGCTCAATCTAAAGCTGCTGAATGGTATTTTTCCATTTGTGTTAGAAACATGGTATGAAACATGAGCACAGAGATGCTACCCTGCAGTTATTAACCAAACGGCTGCAGACACATTCACTACTTACTTTTCTGGCATCCAGCTCACTGCCAGCAGCTTTGACATCACCTCTACCGAATGTTACAGAGATTTCAAAATGTAAAACAAGAGCTATTTTTAGTCTGCCTGGTACCAGAGTCCTCAAACCTTTGTTTTGATTTTTCTCTGCAGATTTCACAGAAGGACAATCCAAAGAAAGAGGACACAAGGATGGAGTAGACAAGGATATATCTTCTTTTGTTATTATGTTCATTGTGACGTGCGGACTCCTTGGTGTTATGGTTATTGTTACTGTAGCTGTAAATATCTACAGGGAAAAAAAATCAATCATCAAAAACCCAAATCATACCAACATGATGGAAAGTGAACAGCTGGCATGAAATGTGTCAGATCTGTCCCAGATCTGTTTTGAGAAAAACTAATTATTTCAGTTGTTCAGTGGTCCTTTTTAAAATTAAGGCTTCTATCCAACGTGACGTCATTTTTATCCTTTAAAACCTCAAATGAGCAATCCATGCGTTCATCTTATCTCAACTGGATTACTGTAATTCGCTTTACTTCAGTGTCGTTGTTGATGTTAATTAAACTGTGTAATTATTACTTTGTGTAGCATTTCTCTTCTCTGATCCTGTAATCACAGTTACAACTTACAGCAATGTCATGTTAGCAAGCGATGATACTAACAGCCTTGCTGTGGATATCAGAGTCACAATACTTTATTAACGCCTAAGGAATTTTCCTCTGTATGTATTATTGTAGTGTCTAACTTACAATATAAAGCACCTCGAGGCGGCTGTTGTTGTGATTAGAAGAGAACAGAACATACTGGAGTTTTCTGCCCCATCTCAGCAGGAGCAGATAAGCAGGGAGCCAAGGCCGTAGCTTAGGCGCCGTGTGAGAGAAAGAATGTGAATGTTTAGGCTTTTATGATAAGGTGGGGGCCACTAGAGGCTATAAGAGTTTGATCAATGCTCCACCATTTTGAGATCTGAGGCTGTCTGCATCAGTGTCCATCTCCCACGCGTGTGATCATTAAAATCATCGTTTGACTCAACCCGGCCGGACCAGTGTTGTTATTGTGGTTTTTCCTCTTGTCTCCATCCCCAATATTTGAATCCGTAACAACTCACCTGTCACGTGTTTTATAAGGACTGCATTCACTTTTGGCTCACTCTTTCTTCACTCCCACACTGGGCGGCAGTGGAGGTGAGGTTCTGTTTGGGTTTTTGATTTCATGCGTTGTTTAAGGTAATGAGTAACTTAAATCTGTTTTCTTTCAGCGTTGGCAATTCAGTTTTTCCTTCCCACTGTTGCCACAGTGCTTGCCCATAGGGGGTTATAGGATTTTTGGGTTTTTGTATGGTCTACCTTACAATATGAAGTGCCTTGATGTGTCTGTTGTGAATTGGCGCTGTATAAATAAATTGAAAATTTTCTGTTCTATCCTCTCAGCTACAGCCTTGGTGCTGTTAAAGGGTTTGAGAGCAGCTGTTGTGTGGATCAATACTGAAATATCGATTCTAAGAGATATTTATGTTCTAGGTCTGATTCTCATATTAAAATATCGATGTTTTAGTAACGTTGGGGTAAAGTGTTAGTTTATGATTTACGGGACACAGTGGAAAGTGTCTAAACGATTGGTAGGAACTACTTTCTTCCTCCGTCTGTCAGTAATATGCAAAATATAAACTGTATAAATGCATCGCTGCTACGTGCTCCTTCACTCAGTTCATGATAGTAAGCGGAGTCACGCGTGAAGCAAAAGTGCTGATGTTTTAAAAAAAGAGGAACATCCCCGCATCCTGTAAACGACAGATTCTCATTGTTCAAACTGTCTAACTTTAGCGTGGGTCGTATGCTGGGTGTCATGAAAACATACACATACAGCAGTAAAACAGCCACTGTAGGCTTTAAAAATAAAAATACAAGTCAAAATATTTCATACATGAGACAGAGGCTAGATAACGTGTATCTATAAGTGCCATCGTCGTCGATGCTGGAGGAGGGGCAACAGCGGATCTTCCGCTGTAGGCTGCTGCTACCGGTCTGAGCAGGTTGGTACTCCTCTGCAACCTGGTGAAAACGGTCTCTCGGAGGACGTTCTAGTCTTGGATCACAGCTTCTGTTTTTTGTTTTTTAAACTGAACGGATTTGTTCTTTTGTTGTTTTCCTTCTTCGGAGTTTCTTATCTGGTTGCGGAGGCGCCTGACCTGGAGATGGTGTGGCATGCTGGCGCTGGTGTGATCTGGCTCCAAGGCGAGCCTGTTGACAAGGGGAAAGTTCAGCTCCACCTCGGGACAGCGGGAGATAAACTCGACAGTGGTGTGAGAACGGAGCGGAGAACTTACACCTGAAGCCCAAAAACAATGAACAGGTGAGTTTTTATTTCTTTATTCAGCGCAATGGCACCAACGCCAAATCCCCGAAAATCCCACGTTGACTTCCTGGCATTTGTATCTGCTCCAACTTCTTATAACAGCCTTCATCCTTTACCATCACACATGTGCTACACGTGTCTGTGGATGACCTTGGTGAAGCTGTGGGCTCTATTCCGTGCTCCCTCTGGTAGTGGACGGACGTCGATTTGAAGAAGCAGCGGCTTCATTTTGTGAGGGAGGGTTAACGTGTTGCGCTTTTCATGTGGCTGCTGTGAACTGCGTGATGTTTCTCTCCACTTTAAACTGTGAACCGTGTTTGTGGGAGATGTGCTGTATCAGCTCAGCTGCTTCTTCTCGCGGTAATGAAGCTGAATTACAGTCAGCTTGTGCGCGTAAAGTGAACTTCTTGACTCTGGGAACACAGTTTCAGATATAATAGCGACCTTTCCTTATATTCATGTGACCATCTCATGCTGGTATCTCATAGTTTTATCGTGTAGTGTAAGTCAGCATTTTATCCGTTGGGTAAAAACTGCACCCCTGGCTTTAAGAGCCGATCAGCAGCAGCAGAGGGCGTCAGTGACCAGCTTTGGTTTCAAGTCAGTTGAGCTTCGCTGTTTCTTTTATATATTTGTACGCGCAGCCTGCCCACAGTTGAGAAAAAAGGAAGTACTGAAGTTACACTGTGTGCAGGTCTCTACGTGTATTCACTTGGTGGAGCAATAAACGAACAAACAGTGCATGCAGTTTTAAGTCTCGGAGCTGTAATGTGCAGCTGTCACTGTGGTCACTGTAGAAGAGCAACGAGCAGCAAATGATAAGCATGTGAGAGCGTTATGATCAGAGTACTGCTACACAAACAAACAGCATCACCTGAAGTATAGCAGATTTACACTCAGCGTCCAGTATGTTAGGATCACCAAGCTCACACTGAGTCAGTCTAACTCAGAGGTCCTGCAGCTCATTTAATCCTCACTGATAAGGGTTCAGCAGGATCGCTGCTTATAACTGCTGCGGTCATTTTAAAAGCCAGCGAGGATTACTCGCACCAGGGTCTGTGTCCTGATTTTAAATTATTTTGAACTTCGATCTTTAAATCCTCCGCCTGTCCCCACCCTGACAAAGAGGGTGGGGACAGGCAGATGTTGAAACAGACGCTACCAAAATTGGCCCATGTGCTTGTGTTGTAGTCACAGACTATATTAAATTTAGTCACAGAGTGAGGTAAAGAAGGAAAATAAAAACTACATAAGCTGCCCGGTTATTCTGTACTTTTTTGCTGGGGGGGTCTTTGTGAGGGATTTCCTTCCTCCTCTCGCCCGTCCTCACTGAGTCACGTGACATTAGGAAAACAACAACTGGAGGAAGGAAATCCCTGCAGAGACGCATATCCTTACAGAGTTTACAGAGCAAAGTAAACCACTGATCCTGTCACATTAGTATAGATTCGCTACCAATATCGGGGTTGTATGTGCCATCTATATTTGGATCGATCCGCCCACCACTACCAAACAGCGGGGCGACCGTTGGGCGACCTGCAGAAATGTCGTCGGTTGTAGTTTTCTTCTCCCTCCCGATGTTGGTGGCTTCTGCGTTGAAAGGTGAGTTTCTTGTGTTTTGAGGTAACATGAACTGACAGGCTGCCAAAAGAAATGACTCATCCATCAAGGATGTAAACAGTGAAACTACACACTGCAGCATTTTCACGCTTCCGGGAATGCAAACAGCTGCTGCAGCTCGTCTGATACCGTAGATGGAAGAAAATGTGAGCGAGTTCAGAAAGAATGTGGCAACAAAAAGAATGGATGTGATACTAACATGGTGCCAGGCGGTGGCGGTCCGGTTTGGCTGTGTCAGGATTTCTTAAACAACATCTAAGACAAAAACACAAACTAGTGGTGTGTGACACTGCAAATCTTGATGAACACAGTGACAGTATTGCAAATTTACTAAAGTGTTTCTATATTTTACAGTTTTCCAAACTACTCCACTCTGTATTAGATGTAATTTGTTCTCGATATCATTTATTTTAAAATGTCAATTTAAAATTGTGCAGGTTTTAAAAAAATAAATCTAATGTATGTCATTATACTTTAAGCTACCAAGCAGTATGCAAGTGAGTACATTTTCTCCAGCTGCAACATTAAAGGAAGGAACTCATTATTAACAACACGGTGTACATTTACATGTACATTTCTCCTGCTTTGCAGTAAAAGCCTCTGTTTAACGTCAGAGTTTAATTACTGACAGACACTTTTGCAGCAGGTTGTGAAGAGGATTCCTCTCTGGTCTTGAAGGTTTGTCAGTGCAGATTCACTGCTGGGGTTTGTTGCAACACTCATAACTGAAGAACAGTTCACAGAGTAAAATGCACGTTCGTTTATAGAGACATGAGTATCATGTCGGAGAGCTGCAGGTATCCATTACTCTTGAGTAATCCACTGATGTGTTTTAGACTTCCTCTGCTCAGTACTTCCTCGCTGTCCACAGATTTCCAACACGTGCAGTATAACATGCTATTAATGTTTGGGTTTTTTCTCCTCTTTGTTTTTCATTCATACAGAGGTTTGTGTGAGGCCTGGACAAGCTGCCACTCTTCAGTGTTGGGGTCCCAGAGATGCACACATCACCCTGTTGGAGTGGAGCAGGCCTGAGTTCAGCTCACAGGGTTATGTGTTCTTCTTCCAAGACCAGCGCTCGTACGAGAACTACCAGCATGAGTCCTTTAAAGGCCGAGTGCAGCTGAGAGACTCATCCATGAAAGACGGAGATGTTACTGTGATTCTGAGAAACGTCAGCATCAGCGATACAGGAACATACGATTGTCAGATTACAACCAGCAGCACCAGAAATGGCGAGAGAGTCGTCAAAGAGTTCAAACACTCCATCAACCTCACAGTCACAGAGTCTGGTGAGTCTGCAGAGGCTCAGCTTACTGCTGAAGCTCTGCACCATGTTTACAGCACGAGTGTTTATGAAAGAGTGCTATGGATATCTGAAGTGTGCCATTTCATTCCAGCTCAGATGAGTCTCTGGAGGCAGTTTTATCAATCCTTGTTTGGTGAAGGAGAGTTTTGTTTTTGTGTAACTGGAAACTTAAAAACACTGCAGAAGATTTTAAATGTTTTCCCTTTGGTTTGAGGCATGAGTCTTTATACAGAAAATAAATATGATTAATTAAATAAGACATTCGCTCAGACTTTAGTTTGGCTCATAAAATCTTCATTACATGTTTGTACAGAGGCACTGTGCTTGTTTTCTATCTGATGTGTTAATATTTTGATCAAATGAGACACTTCCTGTTTTGGTGGGTGTTGACATGTTCGATACGGACTTCCTCGCAGTTATATTTATTGGTGGGTTTTTTTTTGTTTTTTTTTTGCATGCTATGGTTTGTGAGTTGTCTTTGCATGTTTATTTTCATGCTGACAAACAGCTGTAGTTGTGCGTCTGCCTCACTGAGCTCAAACAAAGGCAAAGCATGCAGCAGTTATTATTGGCCGAGAGAGCGCTCAAAATACTCAGTCAAACAGCTACATTGCTCTGAGCTCTTATTGCTTATCAGTTTTTGCACGGTGAAACCAGCTGAGTGCATTTCACAAGTCCATGTGCAAGGGAACAAGAACCAGTCAGGAGAAACTTAGGCTTCATTTTTCAGGCAGTGACACTGTGACCTGCTCTGCCCTCTTTGGATAGGCTCCACTTGTTTCTGTTACGTTATTGTATTATTTCTTAGTTCCGCTGTTTGTGTTACACTTTTAATGTGAAGCACTATTGCAGCTTTTGTTTTGAAAGGGTCATTACTTAATAAGCATATCGCAGTTTGGGAAAGAAAGTAAGTGCTGTGTGCAGTCAGTGTGACCTGACCCAGCTGAATGGTGGGCTTTTTTCTGCTTCTGTTAGCAGCTAAAGCTGATGTGAATCTTGACCACAATGATGCTAGTCAGTACTTATTAACCAAATCCTTGCAGATAGTTTCATTACTTTTCTGACAACCAGCTCAATGCCAGCAGCTGCGACCTCTGCTGACTGTTAACGATGTTTTAAAGTTAAAAAAACAAAAAAAGAAATATTCTCAACATTTCTGTTGCCTTTGGATCAACTACAGCCAATCAGCAACCTTCCTGCTACCTCTTCCTCCATTAGACTAAGATAAATCATGGCATGAATAATAGAATGTTAATATGTATATATCTATATCTATCTATAAGGTTGAGGAAAGTTTAAAAGTGGGCTACTAGAACAAGAAGGCATCGGTGGGCAAGAGACGAGAACAGGGTGTTGTTGGAATGCTACTACGCAAGTAACCCCGGCGGAAGGGGCTACTTAGGATGAGGGACCTATGGATTCTTCGATACCCAACATCCACAATGACGGCGAAACAACTAGTAGCTCAGTGTTCCAACATTCGAAAGAAGGGACTGCTCTCACAGCTAGAGATTGACGAGGTACAACACAAATGCTACGGCAAGGAGGAGTCAGGACGCCAGGTCAGGGGGGAGATATCATCACCCCCACCCGAGATTGGGTACATAGCCCCAAGTGCGATAGGAGAAGGATCGTTGAGTGCAAGAGGAACTGACCTGAAAAATAGGATCATGGCCAAGCTTGAAACATGGATCCCCCGTAGCCGGTTACCAAGATTACGTGAAGTTCCCTCAGAAGGTCTGCTAGATGATGTTAATACCTATACCTACGAAGACGACCGTAGTGATCGATGTAGCATGACAGCAAGAAGGAACACGAGAAGCTGGAGAAATACCAGAGAAGAGCTCGGTGAAGGTAACGGTGGTCCCCGTGGTAATCGGAGCACTAGGTGCGGTGACTCCTAAGCTAGGCGAGTGGCTCCAGCAGATCCCGGGAACAACATCGGAGATCTCTGTCCAAAAGAGCGCAGTCCTGGGAACAGCTAAGATACTGCGCAGGACCCTCAAGCTCCCAGGCCTCTGGTAGAGGACCCGAGCTTGAAGGATAAACCGCCCTCAGGGGCGTGCTGGGTGTTTTATTTATATATATATATATATATATATATATATATATATATATATATATATATATATATATATATATATATATATATATATATATATATATATATATATATATATTTATTTATTTATGAAAATGGTATATATCTGTAAGTATCAGTGATTTCAGTTCAGCTGATCTCACATTAATGGTCATTAAACTCTGGATTGTTTTCACTGCAGTTGCTGTTTTTAGATCTCAGCAAACATCCTGTTGTGTCCACAGGAAGTCGTTCCTGTATCTAGTGAGTAGACAAAGTGACATCTGGCAAACAGAGTTGGTGCAGATTGTACAGGGATTTCTCTAAAACATGTGTTGATCCTAATTTTTGATAGTTGAGTATATAAGAAAATAACCTTGTTTAGAATCGTCCAACAATTTTGCGCCTCGTTGTTTCAGAGTGGCGTTATCAACATGTGGCTATGACAAAAGTATTTGTCACTGTGGAGGTGGATTTGAGATTTATGTGAAACTTTATTATAATTCTGGCATAAGTACAAAAAGCCTCAGCTGGCCATCCCATCACTCCTGTCGCCTTGTTTTTCTTCCTGAGCTCCTTGGTTTGCATCTCTAGTGGGAGTAAGAGGAAAGTGTTCAGGGGGAGAAATCTGTATTTGTAGCTCTTCATGGTGATCAATGCTGCAGAAATGAATGATTGCACTTTGTTTTTGACTGCTCTGTTTCCTCTTTCAGTTCAGATAAACATCACAGCTGGACAGAACGTCATTCTGCCATGTCGAGCTCCAAACATCGACAGCAATTCCAAGGCAGTTGTAGAGTGGAGCAGAGCTGACCTTGGAAAAGATTATGTTCTTTTGTATCGGGATGAGCAGCCTGATCCAGAAGAGCAGCATCCATCTTTTAAGAACCGGGTGGATCTGCAGGACAGAGAGATGAAGGATGGAGACGTGTCTTTGATTCTGAAGGGTGTCACGACTGCTGATAGAGGAACATACGAGTGTCGTGTCTTCAGGAGAAGAACAAACCGCAGGAAGAGAGCTCATCTGGAGACTGACCCTATCAGTGTCATCAGCCTGAGAGTTGTTGATCCTCCAGGTGAGTGAGTAGAGTTGAGTGTGTGTGTGATCAGAGGTGAAGCTGCTTCCTGCTTGTTGATGTTTGTTTCTAAAGATGTTGTTGATGAGACTTTGTAGAAAGCAGCTGGTCTGAGTGATGTGATCAGAGTGCAGTAGATAATGTCTGACAGCAGTTTGAAGAGGAAATGGATTCTGTTCTGTTCTTCACTCATCACCTACCTGACAGCTGACACCTCACACCTGTTTCTCACCTGCAGGTCACACAGGAGTCAGCAGAGGACATGCTGGACTGGTGGCGGCTTTGTCACTCTTTGCTGTGATTGCTGCTTTGGCGATCTTTATAAAACTAAAACCTCCTCAGCCAGTTTGAAGCAAAACAGTTTGTATGTCTTTTTTTTCTGTCTGCAGATAAACCACAGTTGGCTCATTCTGACATTAACCTCCTAAAGACCGAACTCTTCCATGCATGCATTTTTAATTTCTCTTTGATATTTGGGCTGATTGGGACCTGATGCATATTTAAAAACTATTTAAAAAAGTTACCAGATGTTTTTTTTGTTTGTTTTTTTTAACCTGATTTTTGTTTCAGAGAAAAATGAGATCCACATGAGGACATTCGTTTTAAATTTCAATAGAGCAGTGGCATAATGTCCTCGTAAGTGGACATCACACCCTTGTAGAGCAAAGTTTAGTCTTTTGATCTGAATCATTTGTGCAAAAACCTTTTGCATCCCTTTAAAGAAATCATCAGGTTTTTTTTCTCAATCTTCCTTACTTTGGAAAAGTTGCGCAAAAATGTCTGACCTTGATGATGATGATGATGGGCTACAGTTACAGGCGAGAAACTGGGGGCCACACCTGTCAGCTAACAACATGAAACTGGGGCAATATTTCACACAAACAAACTTGCTGAAAACATTAAATTGAAAGACTGAAAAAAGTAATCTGAGAAGTGAGAGATCTAGAGCCATGACTGAAAAAAGTCAGATTCAAGTGAGAAGTGCATTAACACAGCAACAAATACCACGAGTATGGATCTAAACAAAAGCAGTGTGTATAAAAACAATGAGACAGTCTAATGTTTGTGAGGAAATGCTCAAACTGATTTAAGAACTGCATCAAAAGCGGTGAGAATGACTTTTCTCTCTGTTATGGATGGAGTGATGAAGAAAAACTGTAAGGCTGGTCAACGTGTCCGCTTCGCTCCGTGCTCTCGTCACAGTGGATGGTTTTGTTATGGGCATGCAGATGCTCCTTAGGTCATGTGACAGAACATCATTCAGACTATGATCCTCTGATTACTCTGAAATGTTCTGAACTGACTGATGCTGTGATTTTACACTCCATTTTTTATTATTTAGAATTGACCAAAAACACAAATATACTAATAAGACTAGTCAGTATACCCTCCAAGTATCCCTCCAAGGGGAAGTTTGTTTACTAGCACAAACCTCACCTCCTTATATCTTATTTCTTGAATGCATTCAAAATTCAGCCTACTTAATATTAGAATTACAACACCTCCTTTGAAAACCTGAGTACAAGAAGATGAATACTGATTAAATTTCCATTTCCTAAGTTTTTCATGCCCAAACTGTGGTATGTGAGATTCCTGTGGAAGGGAAACTTCTATTCCTTCTCTTTTTAATTTTGACATAATTTTACTTCTTTCAAAATGATTCCCTAATCCATTTACATTATATGATACTACTTTAGTTAACTTACGAGTAGGGCTGCCACGATTAGTCGACTATTAAAATCGTCGACAACAAATTTAATAGTCGGCAAGTCATTTGAAGCTTTGTAAGATGAGGCGCAAGAATTAGGATTTAAGAGTGTAATAACAGACTGAAACAGAAGATGGCAGCAATGCATCTACAAGGATGCCAGCTGCCGTTAAACGCCAAAGAAGAAGAAGTTGTCTCCAGTATCATAGCTTTGTCCAAATTCAGGGCCAGCATCCTTGTAGGCTGTTTACATTACAGTCACTAGAGCCGGGGGGAACACCGGACTCCCGGCAAATAGTTTTTAAACTCAGTGCGGTCTTTCGTTACTCGGGTTAATCATGATATATAAGTCACTCAGATAACTTAAAAGTGTTATTATTTGGCTTTTTTCAGTGTTTTATTTGTTCCTCAGTAAATCGGTTTGGCTGAGATTAAAGTTATAGTTTTCACACAGCTGAATAAACATCAAACAGAAAACGGATTAAACAGAAGTGTGAGATGCTCGAGAATTTACTCCAATGTCCTGTTATGTTGTAGATAGCAAGGAGCAGACGGCTGAGTTTACTGAGACAATCTGCAAATTTCATTAAAAGTTTAATAAACTATCTTGTCTTTATTTTTTAGTTAGCACACACCTTAAACACTTCAAGCTGAAAGCTAATGATAGTTAATAAGTGCAGATGCATGCTGATGCAAAAAGCTGCACGTTTTATGGCCAATGGATGCATGATCTGATTACTCGACTAACCGCAAAAATAATCGGTGACTAGTTGATTATCAAAATAATAGTTTGTAGCAGCCCTACTTATGAGACAGGATTGTACAACATTATACGATTTTAACCTCTGTACATACCAAGAAATCAAAAAGTACACCGGGGGGATAACATGTGTAGCAAATACAACAAAGACATGCAATCATGCTGACTTCCAAAAGCATAAACGCTATATTAGCTGTAGTTGGTGAGGGAAAAGCTCCTCACTCAACTTGCGGAAGAGTACCCTCTTCGGCCCAGAGGCCAAAAGCAGAGTGGTCTGTAGAGTCCAGCTCACTATGCAGCAGCCTATTTACCCACAGCCATCCCGGTGCCTAAATGCCTGGAGACGCTCCTTGAAGCTCTGCTTTTAAAAACGTGTTTCCCAGTTTCTTCTTCGCACTAGTTCGCACTGTTTTATTTGATCCAAGAGTGTAGCCCCGTCTTTCACAACGTCTACCGATAATCCTCTCTTCACCATATCCGTAGTCGCTTCTTGCGTCACTGCTCCATCATTGCAGTACACTCTCAGCCTGGCCGGGAAAGTTGACTGGAAGCGATGTTATTCTCCTTAAGCACCTTCTTGGTTGCCGCTTATTAGATTTACACTCTAAAGAAAAAGTTAATTATTTGATGTTTGTCTTTTGTAAGCAGAGGAAGCGTTTTCTTAGTGAAATGCAAAGGTATCCTGTAACTCGAGGTGTCAGGTTAACGTAGCACTAACATTAACCATTATCTGCAGCTTCCTTCACTGGAAAATACTAAATAAAAATAATAAAAAGTTGTTACAATAAATTGTGTTCTATGTTTTTATTTTCTATCTTATTTTTCCTGTTTTATAAACTGAATAATATCGTGAAAAGTGTTGAAAGTTTTATCTGATTTTGAGTGTGAGCTGTAGCTTTGGATACATTAAAATATATTTACATTAGTAGCTGGGATTGCCTTCAGCCCCCCTCACAACTCTGATAAGGCTAAGTGAAAGAAAATGGATGGATGGATATTTACCTTTGATCATCACTTGCTGTAATCGTGGAGGAGTTTTAAAGAACAAACCGCTCACACACAAATGAAGAAATCCAGAGACATTTAGTCACAGAGGATTCAGAGAAAATGGTCTGATGTTCATGTCTGAAGCAAAGGCGAAAGTCTAGTTGATGAAATGAGACTTTTATTCCTTTTAAATGGGATGGGAGCTGTCTTTGATATGAGGCTGATGAGCCTCCTCTGTGGCATTCTCTTCCTCCACCTGTTTGTCAGTCTTCTTATTCTTTTGCTGCTGAAAAACATTAAATTCAAATAATATCACAAAGTCAAAATTCAAATCCAAGATTCACCCTGTTCTGCACTAATATTTGATGACAAATGTCATCATTAAACTTAAAAAAAAAAAAAACTTTATTCACTTGCTTATAACTTCAGTTGAATTTTTCCAAGTAAATTCATTCATTTATTTACTTACATTTTTTTCCTTCTTGATCACAGCCACCACAGTGCCCAGCAGTCTGGAATAGGTCTCACTGGTCTCTGCTCCTGCAGGCTGTGTGCCCCTGGCATATTGCCTGTGGTTCGCAGGTTTACGCACCAGTCGGAACTCGCTGTGTCTGATACGTCAGCCAGCGGGTGAGTCTTCTCTGGCCTGCAGCACTAGCTCCCTGTCTGGCGTATTGCCCGCATGTTGTAGGTTGCATGGCTAGCGGGGTCCCCGATGTGCAGCTTGGTGAGCTACGCTTCCTCTTCTCAGTCTGATCCTGGGTTCCAGGTTCGGGCCCTGGGGTTCTCAGGCCCCAGCTGGAGGTCTTGAAGAGCATCCACACAGGGCTCGTCTTCCCTCCGACCGCCCCTGTGCTTTCTAGTATTCCGTCACTCTCTGGCTGTATCCCAATTCAGGGTCTGCAGCCTTAACCCTCCGGGCTCTATCCTGGCCATTTGTGGCCACTTCACTTTTCTTTTTTCAACCATTTTTGTTCTGTTAATGCAAATGGAATGAAACTTCCCAAAGGTGTGTATTTTTTTCAGATTTTTTAATCTTTTTAATTTTTTAATTTTCAACATCAGCTCCTTAATAATGTCAATAATATACACTATACCATTTTTGGCCAATTGAAACCCATTATAACCACCTTTTTTGATTCCTTGTTACTGACAGTACTATATCATGCAATTTAGGTAAAATTGCTTTCATTCTAAAGTCAACACATGAAAATTGTAGTTTTCAATGTTTTTTACCAAATTACATCATTTACCCATTTTTGGCCAAGCAAGCGATTTCATGTAATATTCCGAGTTTCTAGTAGTGGCCTTTGATGGCCTACCACACTCCAATGGACCAAAATAATGAAACAATTTTGACATAGGTTTGATCTTAAGGATCTAATAGTTTGTGTTTGTGCATGACATTGCAGCACAAACATGTATTTGCAAGATGGACTGGAATAAATAATGACGCATAAAATACTACATAGGCTGCAGTGAATTTCTGTGGATGCAGGCTATTGAGCTTTGAGGTTCCCAGTCAAACTTAGCTTTGAAGCACATGTTAAAAGCACTTTTACTCTTGTATTTTTCATAAAAAGAGACCATATCCAAAATGTTAACTCTAGAAACAAAAACAAAAACAAAAAATCCCCAATCACAGGACATTTTGCAGAGTTCAAACCTGCAGCTGGAGCGCAAACAACAACAAACACTGTTTGTAAACGTGTCCTGGAGTTTATGCAGGTGCAGACAGAGCTACTGCTGTAAGTAAGCCTAACAGCTTCCACATCATTTATTCTGGCTATTTGGCAAGAAGGTCATCACTGCTTCAAGCACTGTCTGTATGATCTAGTGAGAGAGCAAGGACAGCAAGCAGTCCTCTGCCCTTGAAGCAAAGACATGTAGATGAAGTGGAGATAAAGCCTACATCAGAATAAAGCAATACATAGCATGTTGGATGACAACACTGGAAGTTCTCAGGAAGTAAAAAAGGGAAAGGGGTTCAGATTCCAACTGACGGAGGAGCTCCGAGGACAGCGTCTTTCCTTTGGTCACCTTGGCAGAAGAACTCCTCAGATGAACTGGCACAGGGGAAACAAACCAGAGCTTCCTCCCCAGCTCCTCCAGATGCAACAGAGGAAGATTTTGTTGTCTGTCTTTGGCTTCACCAAAACTACCACGGCGATATCCCACATGCCAAAGCAACGGAGGAATCTGCTTCTTTTGACAGCAACACACAAGGAACCAGCAGTCAGTGATGGGGAATAAAGGATGCGTGAAAGCAAGAAGCAATCCTGGACTACAATAGGCACAAATATTGCTTGGATAATTTAGAGAGGATGTTGGCACCCCAGGTTGTTGAAGGAAAACTGATGGCTGCTGGCTCTTTTCTCCAATCTCCTGGATGTCTTGGGATACGATGCCTTTGTCCCGCCGGAAACAAGTTCACTGAAGTGGGGGAGTCCTCTACAACCTACAAATGAAGAGTGATCCTGGGAGAGCTGGGACACATGCTGGTGACCTCAACAACTGCAAGACACCCTTCTCCTTAATTCTCAGCCACTTCTGCCATTGATCTCAAGATACAGTAGTCTGAACCAGAGTGTGACCCACACCCCACCAATGAAATGAGAAAAAGGTGCAAACGGCGCACCTCCAGGACTGGAACAGCAGCCCCTTGCACCAGGTGTAGAAAGTGTGCCTACAAAAACCACTCTACTGTGGTTAGCACATCTTGCTGCTAATGAGGATGCACACAGAGGCACGTACTGGAGTATAAATTTTGATCATTTTACTGGTCATTTCAGGGGTTATTTGGTCATTAAACTGCCTTTCTGGCCACTAACACCATGTGTGATTTTCTTTTTGGCCATTCCTTCATTGGATGATCTGATATCGTCGTGTTGGTGTTGTTCCTGGAACAACATAGTAAATGTTGTTTCAGGATCAACATTGCAAGTGACCAATCACATTCTTGTGACGTTATTCTTTGGTGCCCCAAGCCATTCATGCATTTATGAAATTCCAATGTTGCAAGGACAATATCAATTCTGCTTAGCGTTTATTAAAGGGTTAGGGTCAGGGTCCATTGATCGGCGGACAGAGGGGACAATGCAAAGCAAATGTAGCCTTTGTTTTACCTGATGGCGTACAATGTTGCTGTTGAGGGATTACTGCTGTTTCTGCTGCTGATAGTGCTGGAGGGCAGGGCTGTGTTGTTTTGAGACTGTAGACATTAAAAAGTCCATAGGTAGCTGATTAAACAAGTGCTTTGAAATAAAAAGCAAATGTCAGTCTGCCGCAGGGCAGCTGTGGCTACAACCGTAGCTTGCCTCCACCAGTGTGTGAATGTGAGAGTGAATGAATAGTGGCATTGTAAAGCGCTTTGGGTGCCTTGAAAAGCGCTATATAAATCCAATCCATTATTATTATTATTATTATTATTATTATTATTACCATTATTATTAAAAAATAAAATGTAAAAAGATTGGTGACAGCACTTGGAACCATAAGGCAACAGATTTTTAAAAAATGTGGTAAATAAACTGAAACCCTGATAGTACAAAAGACAGGGGTCATGGTAGGGTGAGAATATATTTAAAAAATCTACACTGAACAAAAATATAAACGCAACACTTTTGTTTTTGCTCCTATTCCCCATGGGATGGACGTAGAGACCTAGAATTCATTCCAGATACACAATATAACCATCCCTCCCAAACAGTGGTCACAAATCAGTCCAAATGTGTGGTAGTGGGCACATCTGCCATATTGAGATAATCCATCCCACCTCACAGGTGTGCCACATCAGGATGCTGATCTGACATCATGAGTAGTGCACAGGTGTACCTCAGACTGCCCACAACAAAAGGCCACCCTGGAATGTGCAGTTTTGTCTCACAGCAAAATGCCACAGATGCCACAAGCAATGAGGGAGCGTGCAACTGGCATGCTGACAGCAGGAATGTCAACCAGATCTGTCGCCCGTGCATTGAATGTTCATTTCTCAACCATAAGCCGTCTCCACAGGCGTTTCAGAGAATATGGCAGCACATCCAACCGGCCTCACAACCGCAGACCTCATGTAACCACACCAGCCCAGGACCTCCACATCCAGCAGGTTCACCTCCAAGATCGTCTGAGACCAGCCACCCAGACAGCTGCTGGAACAATTGGTTTGCACAACCAAACAATTTCTGCAAAAACTGCCAGAAACCGTCTCAGGGACGCTCAACTGCATGCCCGTCGTCCTCATCGGGGTCTTGACCTGACTCCAGCTCGTCGCCGTAACAGACTCGTGTGGGCAAATGCTCACATTCGATGGCGTCTGGCACGTTGGAGAGGTGTGCGCTTCACGGATGAATCATGGTTCACATTGTTCAGGGCAGATGGCAGCTGAGAATGTCCCAGTTCTTGCATGGCCAGCATACTCACCGGACATGTCACCCATTGAGCATGTTCGGGATGTGCTTGACCGGCGAATACGACAGCGTGTACCAGTTCCCACGAATATCCAACAACCTCGCACAGCCATTGAAGTGGAGTGGACCAACATTCCACAGGCCACAATTGACAATCTGATAGACTCCATGCGACGATGTGTTGCACTGCATGAGGCAAATGGTGGTCACACCAGATACTGACCGGTTCTGGGACCCCAGACCCCCAATAGCGCAAAAAACTGCACATTCCAGGGTGGCCTTTTGTTGTGGGCAGTCTGAGGTACACCTGTGCACTACTCATGATGTCAGATCAGCATCCTGATGTGGCACACCTGTGAGGTGGGATGGATTATCTCAATATAGCAGATGTGCCCACTACCACACATTTGGACTGATTTGTGACCACTGTTTGGGAGGGATGGTTATATTGTGTATCTGGAATGAATTTTAGGTCTCTACGTCCATCCCATGGGGAATGGGAGCAGTAACAAAGGTGTTGCGTTTATATTTTTGTTCAGTGTATAAAGACAGTGTGTGTGTGTCCTGTTAGTGCCTTTAAAACATCACAGAGCACAGAACATCACAGCATCAACTTTACATGGGAGGGATTAGATTGTAGAACTGTAAAATCTTCTTTCTTTCTTTCAAATATTAAAATACAACAGTAAAAAAATAAACCAATAGGAGGATAAATCAAACACTTTATTAATCAAAAAACAAAAACAACACAGGGTTTTGGAAAGAGCAGGAAGCAATAAGATGCTCTTCATGTCCTGTCCCAAATTATAACAGTAACTTTCTGTTTGCCATGTCCCGAAAAATGTCAATGACATCACTGTGGTTGGCTGGTTTTTATTGGCTTCTCAACTGCCAATAATAGAAGGTCTGACAACCTGTCCTGTGAGCAAAGAGTGCGAAGTTTGTTTTTAACTAGTATAAGTTTTGAGAAAGAACGCTCCACAGTTGCTGTGCACACTGGGAGTGTTCCATATGTCTTCAGCAGCTCAGTCATGTTGGGGAAGATCAGATGTGCTTTGTTTTCTTTGACAACTGAAAGAATGGATGCCACACTGACTGGTGGGGGACATGAGTATGACGCATGAAAGACCTTAAGTTCTGTCTGTAATTTGTCTTCCTCCTCAATGTCATAGAACTGGCAGAGTTTCTTCACAGCTTGGTGTGCCTCTGTTGAGATGATTTTCCAGTTCTCTGGGACTGTCAGGGTATGTAAGGCATTCAAGATTTCCCATGTGGAATTATCTCCTCCTTTAAAGTGTCTCAGAAGCTCCTGTGTCATTGTGTCAACAAAAACACAGAACACTTTAACACGGTAGTATTCTTGGGGAGTTGTGAAAGCATGGTCATCAGCAGTAGCTGTTGTGGCAGCAAACTTAAACTTTGCTGGCACTTTCCTCCTCCGAGCTTATCCAGGGACCTCAGATGGGGGGTCCAGGCCCACTGATGCAGCCTTCTCTCTAGCCTGTTCATAAATTTTCTCAAACCCTTCCTCTGTTCTGCTGTGGTCCAGGCTCTGCAAAACACCATCAACAATCTTGTATGCTGCAGCCAGGTCAATGTCTTTCTTCTGCAATGCATCAGATGCAGTAGCAGTCACTTGGAAGATGGGACAGTTGATCTCCAGACACAGGATGAATTTAAAATTGATGCTTTTGAGAAGGATCATTGCATCACCTGCTGAAGAGTCTGGAGGATCTTGCTGTAGTATTTCCTCCAGAAACTGGATGACAGCTGGGAGGATCTTCCTCACTGTCTTGAGGGCAGCTTCTCTGCAGGCCCACCTAGTGTCTGACAGCTTCTGCAGCTCCAGTGGGCGCTGCTCAGGGTACAACTTCTCCTGCATTTTAATACATGCAGAGTATCGTTTAGATGAATTGGCCACAAAAGTGTAAAGCTTTTTGATTAGGTTGAAAAAGCTGACAAAACACATGTTTGACTTTGCGCTCTCTACTAAAACCAGATTAAGGCAATGTGCCTGACAGTGGACATATAAGGCCTTTGGATTTTTTTTTTTTTTGTATTCTTGACTGAAGTCCCTTAAAGCGCCCACTCATGTTTGCAGCCCCATCATAACCTTGACCCCGGATGTTGTCAATCTTCAGATTATTTTCTTTCAGTAGAGCTATTACTAGCTTTTCAAGAGCATCTCCAGTTGTTGACTCCACATTACACACCTGAAGGAAGCGCTCCTTGATTTCCATGTTGTGCACATATCTGACAACAAAGGAAACCTGCTCTGTGTGCGACACATCTGTGGTTTCATCCATCATGATAGAAAAGGTTTCACATTCTTGAATTTCTGCTTGGATGACATGTCTTACTGATGTGGCCAAAGCTTTGATTATGTCGTTCTGACTTCTGTTTGAGAGGAGCGAGACGAGAGGTCTTTTTTTTTTTTTGAGGACTATAAATACCTTGGAGTACACATTGACAATAAACTGGACTGGGCTAAAAACACCACAGCACTTTACAGGAAGAACCAGAGTCGTCTCTATTTCTTGAGGCGACTGAGGTCCTTCAATATCTGCCAGAAAATGCTGAGGATTTTCTATGAGTCTGTTGTGGCCAGTGCGATCCTCTATGCTGTTGCATGCTGGGGGAGCAGGCTGAGGGTCGCAGATGCCAACAGACTTAATAAACTAATCCGTAAGGCCAGCAATGTTGTGGGGATGGAGCTGGACTCCCTCAAGGTGGTGTCGGAGAGGCGGATGCTGTCCAAGATAAAGACAATGTTGGATAACACCTCCCACCCACTCCATGACATGTTGGTCAGTCACAGGAGCTCGTTCAGTGAGAGACTGAGATTACCGAAAAGCACCACTGAACGACACAGGAAATCATTCCTGCCTGTGGCCATCTCCCTGTACAACGCATCCACTTAACACACTGTTTGCTGCTACAGCTACACATGTTTCTTTACCAGCTATTTATTTATGAGTGACTTATGTATGTATGTATGTATATATATGTATTTAATATTGTACTATTCTTAGTTAGCGTATTGTCTGTCTTGTCTTTATGTTGGTTTATAATGGAGCACTGTAACAAAAAATAATTTCCCCCAGGGATCAATAAAGTATTCTGATTCTGTCGCGCTTTTATTTCAAGGTGTAATTTAATTACACTGTCATACTTGCTGAACAACTCAACTAACTCTAAGAAATTTCCTCGATTTTGGCTTGACAAGGTCTCATCATCTCCCCTGAAAGGCAAACCCTGCCTTGCCAGGTAAAGAATGATGTCTATCAAATGAGACAAAATTTCTCTGTTTCTCTCTCTTTCTTTGTCTTTTGCAGCTTGTGACACTTGGTCAGCTACTTCAAAAGCTGCCTCCAAGGTTGTTTTTTTTAAACGAGTTCCACCTCACCATACCACACATGTGAGACTCTGATGCACTGTGCTCTTTAATCCTTTCTAAATCCCTTCTCCACCGACTGAACCCTTCCGTTTTCCAGGTTTAGCGACTTGGCAGCTGAAACCAAACGTGGCATCAGATCTGGTTGGAGAATACTCTAGCCATGGATTTTTCTCATACCACTTCTTTTGAAACGATCTTCCCTCTTCATTCTTTGGATATGATGACAGTACTGGTTGGCAGGGTCCAATATTATCACACATTTGAATAAAGGCCTCATCATACTGTATGTGGAATTGCATGACATGGGCAGGATCAGTTGGGTGTGCAAGTCCAAGTAGGTTTGAGAATGTCCTCTCTATGGCTTCACTCTCCTCCTCTCTGGGCTCTTACTCACTCTAGTCTTTTTCTCCTGGCTTGTCTTTTCCTCTACATTCTCTCTAGGCTCTGCCTGTAACTCAGTTTTTGCCATCAGTACAGATGTAAGGTTCATAAGACATGTGGAAGTCTTTTAAAAGTAACCACAGAATAAGTATTAAGATTTGAAACTGTCAGTTGGAATGCTGTGTTTATTGAAGAAGAAGAAAAAATCCCCAACATTTTGAATGTCCTGAATGACTTCTAAACTTTCTGAGAGATTCAACTCTCTCTCAAACAGAGAGTTTTAGATTTGACCTTCAATTAATTAAAAAACTTAATACATGAATACATTTTTTTAAAGGTGTTTTCTTTTTCAATTTTAAAGTTATTCCAGGCCCATTCTGACTGATTGGAACAGCCCTTTTAACACTGACCAAGATCATTTTAAATCTGCCATTCACAAGTTGCTGAGCGTAGGATGAAGAAACTTTCCCGAATTTCATTTTTTTAACATATTGTGTGTAAGGTGTGTTGTCTAAATCTATTGTCACGTGTTTCTGATGTTTGTTCTTTTAAGTAGGATTGCACTTAACCTGTGTGTATTTAAATGTGCTGCAACCTGGTGCAACCAGATTAAATTTACAACTTTTTGAGTCATTGTGAAAGTAAATTAAAGTAAAAATGATTTATATAGCACTTTTTGAGACACATCACAAAGTACTTTAAAACAAAAATCCTAAAACACGTTTTGAAAACCAAAGCTTCAAAGTTTAAAAAGCTGCTTTCTGAAAGAGTCCAGTAGCTCCAGAGTCTGAGGGCCACAGTTGCAAAACTTCTTCTGTGGCTGACATGATGCTTGCCTGATTCTGAGTCACTGGCTACAGTGAAGCTGCATACTTTTCTCCTCATGTTTACGAGTTATTTACACCAAATGTCAGTGGGAATTAAAAAATAGATACATGACACTTTGTTTTAACAAATAATGTAATTAATGATTTTTTTCTGCATTTTAATTTATGTTTTTACACTGGATCACCCCCACCTAAAAGTTCTTGGTGGTTAATGGGAGGGTATATTAGTCTTCATAATCACTAGCAAAAACAATGACGAATTACACATGCATGTGGGGGCCTGTATTGAACTAACCACTAACCTCCACCCCCACTCAAACTCCTTTTTCCTCAGTATCACAGCCACACCTCCACTATCACTTGACACTTTATGGGTTGTTTCTTTTTGCTCATATTTTAAAGTTCAGGGGAAGAACACAGAAATTCTAAGCGTTATTAAACTCATGCAACTGTTGCAATAAATGAAGCATGAAGCACATTAATGCTGGAAGATGTCTTGATTCTTAAAATGCATTGTTCTAATTAATGGTGATGAGAAAGGAGGATCCAGGAGGAGCTGTAATGCTGCATCTTTCAACATCTGAAAGAGGCGTGGCCATAGCTAGAATATACGAAGCATGTAGGGAGGAGGACTCTTTGACCTTTTTTTTTGCGTATTTTGTTCCTGTTCTTGGTGGGACACGTAAGCTTCTTCTAAGGATTTGATGGTTTGATTTTTTTTTTTAATGCCTCAATATTTTTGTTTTCTTTTTTCTTTTTATGTGATGAGAAAGAAATTATTTTACTTCTCATCACAGCTTTTCCTGCTTCCCAGACTGTCACAGCGCAAACATACAGAGAAAAATAACCAGAAGTACCTGGAGAGAAGCCACACAGAAACGTGAACATGCAAACTCCACACAGAACGGTCCCAAACTGGATTCAGACTCTGGACCTTCTCCCTGTAGACTGTGGTGACGGTGGTAATCATAAACAGGAATTGTTTATTTGATACATGAATGATACATAAATGTGAAACAATTTGATGGGTTTTACTCAATTTTATGTTACATTTTAAATTACATGAAATTAAAAATTACAATTACATCTTAATAGAATAAATAAATCAAGGGTAAATTTTTACTTAACGTTTTTGCAACTGTAACAACCGTTCTGTGTCTGTAACAGGGAAAATAAATTCATTAAATTCAGTTGTGATTCTCTTCAAAGCTCTGCATCGTTTTGTTTTGTTTTTTTTATTAATCACAAATACTTACACCAATTTAATCAAACCGCGGACTTCAGCTTCCGCCATTTAATTCTACTCTTTGCTTTTGCTCGCTCCATCCTGCTGTTGTCCAAAGTCATCACATACTCCACCATCTCATGTTGCCTAGCTACCTTCTCCCTGACACCACCTTGCAATCGCTTTCAGATTATACCCTCTGCATTAGATGTAGTCCACCTGTGTGCTGTTTTGCAGTAAGTGTGAAAAGGGAGCAGCTGTGCCTCTGTGTCTGCAGTTTGTCCTGATGAAGATCTGTGCAGTTATTAACTGTTCTGTGCACTGAAGAATAACCTGCAGCTGGATCGCTCTCAGTCCTAACACGTCATGTGACGGATACAAAACTTTTGTTTTAGAATGAAATGTTGGGCTTTATAGATCAGAACCTTGTGGCCACAACTCATCTTCTCTTTAACCTGAAGTGACTGTAACACCTCTGCATCACAGGTCTGATTAGCTGCTATAATATTAACTGGCAGGAGGGGGTCAGTCTAAGAGAGACATGTGGCACTCAGAAAACCCTGAATTTAAATCTATGGCAGACAGCAACAGTAAAGATGGTTGCAGAGGCTGAAATCCCATGTGTGAAAAAGGGTTTTTAAAACCTTATTTTGGGGCAAAGTCAGCAAACGTTAAAAAATGCTTGATGTCAGATTTGACTGCTGATCCTGTACATGCAGTGTTTATGTCCTGGTGACCATTCAAATAAAAGACAGTGCAGATAATGCTTCATAAATATTTACCAATGCAGCATTTCATGATGGCTGCAGAGTGATCGGATCTGCTTCTAGAAGGAATCTCCTGTGTGACGCCAAACTGGATTAGCTTTAAAATCTTTTATTAAAGACAAACAAACTTTCCACTTCATCCTGAGCTCTACATTCAAACCGGTCCAGTGCAGCTGTACAACTGTAAACACACACAGAATATGATTGAATAAATAATATAGAGAGGAGTGCAGGGATGTGTTTGGCAGCCAGCTGGACGTCACTGGGTAGACTGGTTAAGCTGTGGTGAAGGTGTGTGGCTCGGCTTCAGTGAGGAGTAGATGACCGCTGGCTCTGGTGGAAGATCTGAACACAAACACACAGATTACAGAAAGTTTAGATAAACATGAAAAAGGCCTGCATCAGATATTCACTGACTGATGTGAGCAGGAGCGGGTTAATACTTCTCTTCCTTGGAGCTGATAACACCTTCATATGACCACATTAGTCTCTCTACACTGCACAAAGACCTAAGCGCTGTAATGTTTTCAATGTGGTTTTCCCAGTGTCTGCTGCTGCAGCCTGAGATTTAAACTTTTTAAAATTTGATTTAGGGTTGGACCTTTGAAGAGGAGCAGCTGTACCTCTGTGTCTGCTGTTTGTCCTGATGGTGATGTCTCCATAAGTGATGTCAGCTGTTCTCTGCACTGCAGCTGAATCACTCTCTGCAAAACAAGACAAAGTCATGTGAGAGATGCAGTACTTTGTGCTAGGGTGAGATAAAGATGGACTTTTCATGATTTAGAGCTGCAAACCTGAGGCACATTCTTCACAACGCATCCTCTGTTTAATAACCTGAAGCCACTTTAACACCTCTGCTCAGTTTAGCTCTCAAAACAGGAAACTTAATGACCGCAGAGCTGCTCATGTGTTAAAACGATGCAACTGTTTACACCTCTTGTAAAGGAAACCCTCTTATAAATGATTTAAAATAAATGTTTTTACCTGACTGGCACAGCATCACCATAGAGCTGCCCTGTGCTCATGTGGTACACAGAAAACATAAAAGCTTCTGTTCACTGTGACAGTCAAATGGACAAACTAAGAGGTTTTTTTTTTTACTTTTTAACCTTATCTGCAGTTAAAGGGATTATCTTGCTGTTAACATAATCAATTAACATCTTCAGTTCTGTCTCATGTCTTTTTGTTCATGCCACTGCCTCATTCATGCCTCCCTGTCATTCACACACATGTATTCTGTCTTGCTTCTGCTGACTTTCACTCATCTTCTCTCCAGAGCACACCTCCACCTCTCCAGCCTGTCTTCTTCCTGCTCCGTGCTCTCACTATAAATCACAATCCCATCTGCAAACATCACATAGAGACTCCTGCCTGACCTCAGCCTGTCCGTGACATCACAAACAAGAAGGGGCTCAGAGCAGATCTCATACATGTCCTGCTGCACCCTCACATACTTATCTGCCAATATTGACCTGCTCATGCAGTACCACAGTTCCTCTCTTGGCGACCTATCACATGTTTTCTCTAGAGCCACAACAACACAGCCCAGCTCCGTCTAACCTCCTCTGTCTTCTCCATCAACACTGTGTCAAGAAAGCATCTGTGGAGCTCTTTCTCAGCGTGAAGCCGTACGGCTGCTTGTTGATCAACACCTCTACTGATCTCCCTCCTACACATCTCCACATGTATGTCATCTGGACTAACAGCATTTCCACTCCTTCATTTCCTCTGCACCTCCTGATTCACTAACCATCCTCCATCCACCCTCTTCGGTCTGCAATGTTCTATAGTTCCTCTCCTCAAAGTGCTACTTCCAAATCAAGCATGCTGATCAAAAAGAATGGGAAAATGCCACTGCCAGTGTTACAACAAAATAAACTCAATTTTAAAGAAGACTGGGGTTCTGTATGACAGTTGAGAAGTCATCTCTAAATAGAAATAAGTTCAATTTTCCCTCTTATATCATTTGTTTTTTAGTTTTTGTGTTTGGACACCTGCCTGAGCACCAAGAAAGGTGAGCACAGTGTTCTAAGCATGTGCAGTGGACTTTGTGCAAGCAACTTTGTAATCCAGCAGTATGATTACTCACACAGTATGCTAACATATGATATTTAATATTAAGCAAAAGTATAGAAAGTATTTAAAGACTGTGACAGCACTGAGCAGCTCCTTCAGTGGGAGACTGCGGCACCCACGGTGTGGGACGGAGAGATTTCGCAGGTCTTTCCTCCCCACTGCTGTCAGACTCCATAATAAAGACTTTAACTGATCAAGCACACACATCCACACATATGCAATAATACTAAGTGCAATAATCCTTTCTGTCATCGTTGTATTTTTACTCAGTTGTATTTTGTATTTGTATTCTATTTTTATCTTATTGTATATTTATTTTATTTTATTCTACTGTATATAGTATTTTATTTTATTCTATTCTGTACAGTTGTGTACTGTATTTATTCTTATTGTATTCTAATTTTTGCCTCATAACTTTTGCACTGTCCACTTCCTGCTGTGACAAAACAAATTTCCCACGTGTGGGACTAATAAAGGTTATCTTATCTTATCTTATCTTAAAATGATAAATGTTGTCCTGATGAAAAATCAGCACATGTTTAAAAATCTCAGCCATCGACGTCATGGAGCCTCTTGTGGAAAGAGCAGAGGACTTTTAAAGCATTTCTAACAGGAAACTTGTCGTACCTCTTTTTCGGTTTGACTCGTCTCGACCATCGGCTGAAGTTCTTCTCACTGATGAGGAGGTAGCAGCTGCTGCAGGATCTCTGTCTGCAAATACCACAGATTTCCCTCTGATAACACAATAATTATTGTTGCTGCTGGTTTGACAGCTGGAATATGAATATTTATAAGAATAATGGAAAGTGAATGAAACATTTTAGTCAGTAAAGCTGGAATAAAAAAAAACTAATTCTTTCTGAAAGCTGCGGTAAAAGGAAAAAAAAGCTTTTCTTTTTTTAGTCATAATACAGGAAACTGGACGCCAGCAGAGCAACTCACATCAAAACTGTTTGACCACAAAGTCTCATCATTGAGTACATCAAAGTACATCATTGCAATCAACACAGGAAACAAACTAACTAAACTAACTATCCAAATGTAAAAGTATATTTACAAAAATCACAAAATTATTATCTTATGCATGAGGAGAAAATGATGCACAAATACAGCCTGTAGTTTATCTTTAATTTAACCCTCAGGTAGTAATGTGAAGGTCTGTGGCTCAAATCGGTCCTCACAAAAATAGAAGTGCTACACTTCCGTTGAATCATGTGTTTTTGTATGTATCTAAAGAACAATTCACCCCATAATCACACCTACATACGTTTGGTTTGCAGTGCTGCTTCTGCTTAGATTAGTATGACTAACACATTGATCTAATTCAATAAAATGAAACTAACTTTCAGTCACCTTTCAAGCCTTAAGCAGAGAAAACCAAATATGATTTTGAGGTGAACTGTGCCTTTACATGTTAAGTGAGGGCAGAATGTGTCTCTCACCTTCAGGTTTCCTCTGGACACATCGTCTCACCTGTACAACCAGTACAACCAGCAGCAGCACTCCAATTATGGAGGGAACAAGGGCCAGCACAGCGAGAGGAACAGAGGAGTGCTGAGGAGTAGAGGAAAATGAGGAGGAGAGGGAGGCAGTGGAAGCTGATTCAGGAGGAGAGGTGGAAAAACCTGGAATTAAAGAGAAAAGGGGATCTTTGTGGTCAGTTTGAATTACTTTGGAACTAAACTATGAATAGAAACAGAAGCCTCACCTGTGACAGTGATCCAGCTGGATGGAGACTCTCCATGACCGCTGATGTCACACTTGTAGAGGCCTTCATCAGACCTGGAAACATGCTGGATGGTCATGTGACCTGTAGGCTGCTTCCTGATGAGGGAGCCATCTTTATAGAAAGCAGCTGGGAGGTTGGAGGGAGTGGTCTTTGTTTTACAGAGCAGAGTGACGTCATCTCCCTCCATCACAGGGAGGACAGGACTCTGCAGGATCACTGATCCACCTCAACACAGAGACAAACTACAGCATTTCATCCATTTACACACAGCTTCATCAACACTAACTCCACACACTCAGCTTACCAGTGACTGTCAGGTTAACCATGTTACTGGTGGGACCCTCTCTGGACTCACACCAGTAAACTCCACTGTCGCATGGGAGGATGGCACTGATGTTACAAGAAGAACCAGCTGGTTTTCCCCACTTGTCACACTCAGCTCTGGCTTCTTTACTTGTGTTTCTCCTCAGAGTCCATCCAGCAGAGCTGTCGTCCTCCTCACAGCTCAGAGACACAAAATCTCCTTTGAGGAATTGAAAGGTGCTGGGACTCACAGTCAGATGAGCTGTGGGAGAATTTATTGTATCTTGAACAAAAACCTTTTTAAAAATTGTGTATTTGAGGTGAACTGAAGCTTATTCAACAGATAATGCGCACTCTGTGCATGTCATAAACTAAAGCTGGTTGGTAGATGTTGCTGCCTTGATGTAGCTCCTAAGTTCATCATCTGTTTAAAATATCACAAATTATCTCCACAGTACTCTTTTTTTCTGATTGGCTGCATGTCCGGGAGAGACAGTATGAACAGCAGCATGGACCTTCCTTTGGCTTGAACCTTCTGGTGTTGGTTCTCTATACCACACACAAAATAAGGAACTGACTGTATTTTAGTGATGTTATCTTTAACTAGTCTAAACCACTGATTTTCACTCAAATATTAAACTGAACCACATTTTTTTAATGATTGAAGTTTTACTGGATTTTTAATTTTTGTTGTTTTTAATTCTGAGCTTCCCCTAACACACACATCTGGGACTAATCTGTCTATTATTGGTCAGAGAGGCTCTTTGGGTCTGCTTAATTGTTCTTTGTGTTATTCTGTCATAAACAGGTTCACTAACCTTGATTTGTTGTGTGGCAGAGCAATGACATTAGAACTGAAAAGAAAGCACAAGATCATGCAGTGTATTTTAGTGAGTTTTTGCTTACAGGAGCAGTGACCACAAACTGAGTCTCAGACTGATGAACACAAAACAATTCCTTTGAACAGGATGTGAAGATGCAGTTTAACACGTCTGTCAGTGCGCCCCAGGGTGGCTGTGGCTACAATGTAGCTTGCCATCACCAGTGTGTGAATGTGTGTGTGAACGGGTGGATGACTGGATGTGCTTTGGGGTCCTTAGGGACTAGTAAAGCGCTATACAAATACAGGCCATTTACCATTTTACCATTTAACACCGTGGTGGTTTACTCAGAATTTCAATGAATTTAAGGAAAGAAACCTCTGAACCTGTTAAAACCTCCTGCTAATGACAGAACCAGCTGAATTAAAACACCTCAGTCACTAGTATTTCTTTTTTCATTGTACTTAAAGTTTCATTTTCTTTTTAAGAGTTTTGTCACTCTTTCCCTCATGGTCATTAACTTCTATACTTAAGTAAATGCAAATATATCTGCTTTATCTCACTGCTGTTCCCATCCAGAATCCCTTCAATGCACATATTAAGATTTATTTATTTTTTTTTAAAAGCATGAGGTACTTACGGAGCAGCCACAGAAGAGGTACTTTTCCCATCGTACCACACAGAGGTGTGAGATCTTTCTGTTTCCCCCCAGGCAGTTAAACCCGCCTCCTTCCTCTTAGCAGCACAATTTAGAGTCTGTGGTTTATTTGTAGCAGGTCAGAAAAAACAAGGGGTTATAATCTTTTAGGTTATAAATGAGACGTGAATTGTGAAATTTAATAAAGCTACGAACAAGAAACAATGAAAAATATAGTAGGGTTGGTAACCTGATTATTTTTTAATCATAGAAAAGTGATGTTGAGGGTCCGTCTGTTATATTTAAACAATGATTAAATATTCTAAGGAGCTTGGAAAGAAAAGCGTCTGGACTTCTTTAAGTTACTTGAAGACGTTTCACCTCTCATCCGAGAAGCTTCTTCAGTTCTAAGGGTCCAATTGGTGGGGAGTCCCAGATTTAAACCCAGTGGGAGTTTCCCCCCAAAGAGGGACAAAAGGACCCCCTGATGTTCCTCTACCTAATCACATGAGCCAAGGTGTGAAAACGGGTGTGGGTCACAATCAGCCAGGGTTTCCGGTGAGCTCATTGTGAAACCTGGCCCCACCTTATCATGTGATTTCCTGAGATCAGATGGCCCAGGATGTGAGTGGGCGTTAAGGCGTCTGGGAAGGGATTTCAAATACAGATGTAGAGGTCTGGGCATTCCTCACTACACTGTACAGAGGAATGCCCAGACCTCTACATTGGAGAGACCAAACAGCCACTTCACAAGCGCATGGCACAACACAGAAGAGCCACCTCCACAGGACAAGACTCAGCAGTCCATCTGCATCTTAAGGATAAAGGACACTCTTTCGAGGATGCCAATGTTCACATTTTGGACAGAGAGGACAGATGGTTTGAAAGAGGAGTGAAAGAAGCCATCTATGTCCACTGTGAGCGACCATCTTTGAACAGAGGCGGGGGTTTACGACACCAACTCTCTGCCATCTATAATCCAGTTTTGATGAAACCCTGGCTGATTGTGACCCACATCCCTTTTCACACCTTGGCTCATGTGATTAGGTAGAGGATCATCAGGGGGTCCTTTGTCCCTCTTTGGGGGGAAACGCCCACTGAGTTTAAATCTGGGACTCTCCACCATTTGACCTTAGACCTGAAGAAGCTTCTCGGATGAGAGGTGAAACGTCTTCAAGCAACTTAAAGAAGTCCAGACGCTTTTCTTTGCAAGCTCCTTAGACTACGATGACCTGGATGACTGAGAACCTTCAGAGACAATGATTAAATAAGATTATTTAAACTAAGGGTCACACAAAGGCTCCTTCCAATTAAAATCACATTTTAATCTTAAAATGTTTCTTATGGAGGAAATCTCCTGTTTCTTTGAATTTCTGAGACACAAACACAAATAATCAGAGTTATAAAACACTTTTAAATTTCATTATTTTTTCTTTGTAACATTTATTTTTAGTTATACCCGTACTTTCTTGGGTATATGCCTCCCTTTTTAGTTCCATATCACAAATAAAATATAGTTTTAACCCCCTGAGAACGTTATTGTGTCAATAAAGTTTAATTGAAAAGAGTGAAATGAGTGAGCATACGCATGTCCGATCTATGCTCCAGTCCATTAGGTGGCGGTAATCCACCTCTAAGCTGCCAAAAGCAGAAGAGTCTGCATTTCATTCATACAGCTGGCGACTGGACTGGAGTCCTGGAGGAGTCTGATGCTGTCGGTCTTGGCTCACAGCTTCTTGTTTTTATTTTTTTCCGCTGAAGATGAGCTTTGAGGGTTTTTTTCTCTGTGGAGTTTCTATTCTGGCGACTTGAGAGGAAGAGCTGAGCTGCTGCTCGAGGGAAATCCCGAAAACATGACCTGAAAGGAGCGGATCCCCCAAAGAAAGTGACTTGATGAGTGTAACTTAGTTTAATGCTTCAGACACGGGCTACTTTCAGCTGCTTCCAAAGTCAAAATTTCCTTTTTTTTTTTTTTACGTGCACCTGTATGCAGCACCACATCATGGCAGCAGCATGTTGCGTGTTTGTTATTTCGCTCTGTTTCCAGTTTAAAACAGCTTTTCTACTGTGAGCCAACGCGTTGTTCACTGTAGGTAAAGCCTGCTGTAACGACTGATGATCAGGACTGTCAGAGAGTCTATTCAGAGTGGGAGGTTCTGTTTATGTGGTGTGTTCAAGAGTTTCGGGTTAACACGAATCTGGGAGAGTCGCCGTTACATCCGTTATTTGTCTTGTTGACTGAAATCGCAGACACAGAGTTCCAGTGGCCAAAATGTCTGCAGGAACTTCCCAGTGTCAGAACATCTGAAACATGTTTTATGTTTGGTTCTCATTTTGTTTGACCCTCACAGCTCGGATTGTGACCGAAGTCCATTCCTCCTGTCTGATCTTCGCGTAATTCGGACTGCGGCGCAGCGAGTAACCTTGATGTTTGCAGTTTCAGCGCTGTAGCGCTCAGCTGCAAAAACGACAGCGCCGATCAAGCAGCGCATGTAATGGCTCATAATCTGTCACGTGTCGAACACGTCACCCACCCCCACCCAAAAAAGGAAAACAAAAACACTTATTCGTTGCCAAAATAAACATCAGCTGTTCAGCTTTTCCTCACAAATGCTGTCCGTTGCGGTTTTCCTGTGTTTGCTGGTCATCCTGGTTTCCGGATTAAAAGGTGAGTCACGGTTCTTGGAGACAGGAAGAGGAAAAAAATGTAAACATTAGCGTCACCGTGTGTTTACAAGTTAAAACGAACTGCTGGTGTGTTTTGGTCTAAACGGGAAACTTTTCAGCGAGTTATTATAGGAAGTAAGTCCGTTGTGAAAACGGGAAGCTAAACAGTTACCCCCCTGTCTTTGCAGCGGCCTAGAGGACATGTGACGCAGATGTCGTAGTTACAGTTTCATTTGGGAGTGTTGCACAACATAGGGTTATTTTGCGCTATTTAATATGACCACACGTACAACCCAGTCAGACAATCATCGGGTTTTTGGTTGGGGGTGGTACTGCTCTGGCATCGATGCTTTAGCTTATCTTATCTATCTCTAGTTTTATTTAACAATAGAGGGTTAGTCTGTTCTGGTAAACACCTGCGCTCTGACATCTGCCAGGCACATTGTGGACCCTGCTCCGTGTGTGGTGCTTTCCTGAATAAGTCGGAATTGGGGTGATTTCTATTTTTACAGTGGAAAAAAAAAGCTAAAGCTGTACATGAGCTGTGTCTATCATTGTTTCACAATGTTTTATAACAACTGGAGTAAAATTCAGAGTTTAACAGACAAAAACAAATTCTGTCCCATGTTCTTTGATGTACTCTGTGGACATTCAAACAACATGCTGGCACAAGTCGCAAAAATTTTGAGGCTTGCAGAGGAGCAGGTGATCATTACATTAATACTAAAACACACTGATGCTCTTTTAGATTTCTTCATTTCAGTACTCCCTGCAGTCCAAACGGTTCCTGTCAGAAGTCTCTGGATGGGCTCGTCTTCTGGAAGAACAAACTATAGAGAGGAAGTCCAACCAGTTCTTCAGCATAGCATGTCTGACAGATGTGCACTCTTAAACATGACTAATTTTGTTGTCTTTTATCTTTGTGTTTCTATCACACAGAGCTCATTGTGAATCCTGGACAAGATGCCCCTCTTCAGTGTCAGGGTCCCAGAGATGCAGAGATCACCCTGTTGGAGTGGAACAGAGCTGACCTCAAATCAGATGATTATGTCTTCTTGTACAGAAACCAGCGCCCATATGAAAACTACCAACATGAGTCCTTCAAAGGCCGAGTGAACCTGATGGATCCGTCCATGAAGGATGGAAACGTTTCAGTGACGCTGAGGAACGTCAAGCTCACCGATACAGGAACATACAAGTGTCAGATTACAACCAAGGAAACAGAAAGTGTCACCCATGAGTGCTCCATCAGCCTCAAAGTCACAACCTCAGGTAAGTTTGTAGAGGTGGAACTTGGTGTTTATAAGTCTTCTCACTGTGGGATGTCTGAGCATCAAAGGTTCTTTCATTCAGGACAAAGTCCGTTGGTTTGTTTGTCTTTAGGCTCATGTTTGTCTCTGTTACCAAAAACAAATGTATGAGATGAAAAGTGGCGTCAGTCATTAATTAATGCCGATGCAGGAGTCTGAGAGAGAAACTAGAAATGATAACCTCTGCAGTGAGTGCGCTCTAACCCTAATTAATTCTTTATTTCACTTCTTCTTCTGCTGGATGTGTTTATGGGTGAAAATGGTGTGAAACGCTGAGATTCTAGTTCTTAACCAAATGCCTGCACATAATGTCATTACTGCTTTTCTGACATCCGGGTGACTGCTGAAAGGTGTGACATCACTTCTGCTGAAAACAGGAAAGGTTTTCCTGGTAGCTCAGTTCTCACACCTGTTTCTGCTCTGCTGGATTTACAGATAAACACACCAAGGAGTCCCAGGCTGAGTCCAAGGATGGAGGAGAGAGGGATACGTGTCTGTCTGTCATCATCCCTGTCCTGTCAGTTTTTGCTTATTACTGATATTATGTAATTGCCCGCAGAACCTGAAAAATGTGTCCGATCTCTTTACTGACAGTGAGTTCTGCTCTTCAACAAAGACGAATCTTTCAATAGGATCTGATTCTGTTAGAGCTTCATGCAGCGCATTGACAACCTCACCAATCATTACAGTTAAATCAGTCAATGTTAGATCAGTGCTGTCCCATTGTGGCTGTAAAAGGCTTTGAGTTTAACCCTGGGTTTTATGTACTTGTAGCTTTATTGTTTGAAGCCTACAGCAGAGCTTGGCTTTTCTCTGGGAACAGGCAGCAGGTGGAGGAGCAGCTGGTATGCTGGTTGAGTCTTTCCAAAAGAAAAAATCAATCTATCCTTTTTCTTTAGCTTATCTGGAGTGGGTTATGGGAGCCCCAGCCTGAGCAGAGAAGGCTAGACCTCCTTCTCACCAGCCACTTCCTCCAGGTTGTCCTGGAGCCTCCTCTCAGTGGAAAAAATGAAACGAGTAGGTGTTGTTTTTGTTTGGGTGGGGGGGCTGTTTTGAGAAAGACCAACAGAATCAGCATTAACATGTAATATAAGCTATATATCCCAGCGCATGTGGGCAGAGGTGGAGGCATGCAGTGCATCTATTGTAGCAAGGCTTGGAACATGTTAAATCCAAAGTATACTACTGAATAAGCTCCTTATTACCTTCTTTAAGCACTTTGTTTTGCACTTTAAAAAAATATTTGTTTTTTTAACCAACTGCAGGCACTTTCCTCCTTTTTGCTGAGACCGTATCAGTGGTTTCCATTCAGATGACCTCACATTTAAGATCACTGGCTCAGGCATCCCTGGACTGTTTTCAGCACAGCTGCAGTTTTAAGATCTCAGCAGACATCCTATTATGTCCTCTTGTACTTGTGTCTCTGTGATCAATCGTCTTAAATGAGTCAGAACTGGGACCTTTCAAATCATTTTCACTTTTGGGAAGTGGACAACGTCACGGGGAGGCTAGTGTGGTGAATAGGGTGGTGATCAAAGATTTCACTCAGACTTTAATGTACAGAGCGGGTCAGACACCTCCTACAATTTGTGTTTAAGACTGACTTGAATTTCATTCCTGAGCAGTTTTCTGATGAAGACATTCAAAGACTGGTGGCAGGTCTAAAAACAGCAGCTGCACCTAAAACAGTCCAGAGGTTTCTGATTTTTTATTAATCTGTTCTTTGGTTTATAAGGAATTTACTTTTATTATATATGTGTATTAAAGTTATCTGTTAGTCAGTGTTAGGGGACCATGATCAGCCGTTACCATTGTTTATCGTGCTTCAGTTTGTTTAATGCGCAGCATATAATCCTGACAAATATACAACACAACAGGCACTGAGTGATGAGTCAAATACATTTTAAATAAGCAATTCATATAATGGAAATCTATCAGTGCAATGATTGGATAAAATCTGTTAAAGAAACTGAGCAGGAGTTTACTCCACATCAGGAGGAAACAAGACTCTGTGTGTTTGTACATGTCAGATGGATGACATACATAAGCTATAAAGTGCTGTGATTACGTCATTATTAAAATTCGCAGTGTTCCTTGTTTTCTTTGTTTTATATTAACCGTTTGTGTGAATGTTCTGACTACACACATCTGACTTCATCTAGAAGGCTGAAGGATGTGTATGGTGGTTTTCATGTGAGGCCTTTTATTTTGTCTCTGAAGTAGTAAGTGGGGGCAGGCCCCATGATCGGAAGGTCGGGGGTTCGAATCCTCTGAACGGCTACCCTGAGGTACCCTGAGCAAGGTACCGTCCCTACACACTGCTCCCTGGGCGCCAATGGCTGCCCACTGCTTCCCACTGTCTGGTTAATATCTTTTTAAAATAATGTTAAATCTTATTTTGGGTCAAAGTCAGAAAACATTTAAAACACGTCATGTCAGATTTGACTGCTGATTCTATACGTGCATATTTTATGCCCTGGTGACCATTAACATTAAAGGAGGTGTAGATGATGCTTCACAAATAACGACCAGTGTTTCCTGATGGCTGCAGAGCATGGAGATATGCTGTCGTCCTGCAGCTGCGGTGCCAGAGATGAGTCCATCCTGTGGAGATGAAAGCTTAGTTTAACTTTGTCGTGTTGCAAATCACATCAAGTTTCACCTGGATGAGAAAACAGTCTTGGAGTCATAACTGGTTATGGTGATCTTAGACTAGTTATTTTTCCTCCCACCTCCTTAGATCACCATGACCTGCATGACTGAAAACCTACAGAGACTTGGTTATTGTTTTTATTGATGTTTTTGACTCACTGTCAGTGGATCATGAGTTCTGTTTAAAGGATCAAGGGTCAACACTCCCTCCTCACATCCAGCTGTGGCCCTGCCACCCTCAGAGCTCTGTGCAGACCCCAATTTAAAAATAAATTGTCCCTAAATGTCTGTTTTCATCCGTCCTTTTAACAGGAGCTGTTTTAAAATTTTCTTCCTTTTAGCTCAAAGTGGTAAATCTGTACCTAAGATGCATGCAGCTCTTGGACACTTTGTGTCAACAACTAGAAGCCTTTGGTGAAACTTACAGACTAGCCCGTCCTTACTTTCACAGGAAGTCGGAGCTGATCATGTTTTTTTTTTCTCTGTAATTTTCCAGGATCACATCGGAACCCACAAAAGTCTCTGTGTGGCTAAAACAAAATAAGACTGTTTGTATCACAGTAAACTAGACATATAGACACTATTACTGACCATTACTGACAAAATGATTCGAAAACTGTGGACATCGGTTTCTGTTTTACATGCTTTCTGTGTCTGTTTATCTCTCCATCAGAAAATGTTTCACTCATCTCCACAGTTTTTAAGTCTCGAGCAGCAGAACAGCTGCACGCCTTGAACATCTGTTTTCTCCCCCTGAGACTTAAAATATGAGCAAAGAAATAGGCCGTGAAAGGAGGACTGATGGTGGAGGAGTGGCTGTGATCATCAAGTGTTTTTGAGGAGAAAGAAGATGTGCTGCCACCTGCTGGCTGTACTTTGTAACTGAAATTGTGATAAAACGATGACATAGATCATTTCTTTAGGTTTAACTTTGATTTGGTATATAATGGTCCCTACTTCCTGTTATATTTTGAAGATTAGTCTCCTGTTGTGTTTCTGTTTACTGCATTTACTATTTCATTCCTCACCAAAAACCACTGTGAGCCTTTCATGCTGAAGGATGTCTTGATTCTTAAAATGCATCGTGAGGATTGCGAAGCTCCAGGAGGAGCTGTAATTTTGTTTATATTGTTTAAAGGTCTTGTAATTACTGAGAATATTTTATTATATGATTATATTATGATCTAAATATTTAAATCATATATGAATGTATTGTTTGTAGCATATATGCATGAAGATCACTGGACTGTAATAATTTATAATGTACATGTGAAGCTGAATTGGTTTGTGTCTGCAACAGTGTGTAACTTGAGTGATGCAACAGTAAATATAAATATTACTTTGTCTTTTGTAATTATTTATAATGTGTATATCCTTTATTTCTCCCTCTTCTTAAAGTATGTCTTCAATGCAGCCATTGTCTACTAATATGTGTAAGATTGTGACTGCAGCTGGTTTCAAAGACTTCTTCTTCTTTGTCTTCATCAGGTTAGGAAACAATCTTACTTGTTGAATCTGAGCTGTGGTGAAGGTGTGTGGGTCAGCTTCAGTGAGGAGTAGATGACTGTTGTCTCTAATGAAACGCCTGAACACAAACACATAATAAAGAAGTTTAGCTGTCAGGACGTAAACATGGGAAGAGTAGTGCAACGGCTCTGTTTATCACAGAGAAGACACAGAGGAGCAACTGGTTAGTCTACTGTCCTACCTTCACTATGACAGGTTGAGGAGCTCGCTCATTCAAGAGGGAGTCGGAGTGTATAGGCTCAAATTGTGGGAATAATATTTTGGACTTGCGTATTTGAGCCCATAGGAGTAGACCACTGCTCCTCCACATTAAAAGGAGACAGTTATGGTGGCTCTGGCATCTGACTAGGATGTCTCCTAGATTATGTTTTTATCTGCATGCTTGGGAATGACTCTGTTTCCCCAGATGAGCTAGAAGAGTTGATCAGGGTGACTCTGGACTTCTCTGCTCACACTGCTGCCACCAAAACCTGAATTCAAACAAGTGTAAGAACATGGATGGATGGATATTTTCTAAGATAGTTTGATCTTTCTTTTTAGGCTGATTTGATGAGCTGATTATCTTCATGTTGTCACAGGAACAAATGGTGTTTTTCACAGTGTCTGCTGCTGCAGGCTGAGATCTGAACCTTTTTTTTCCAAAAGGGAGTTTTTAAGTGTGAAAAAGGGAGCAGCCGTACCTCTGTGTCTGCAGTTTGTCCTGATGGAGTTATTAACTGTTCTGTGCACTGAAGAATAACCTGCAGCTGGATCACTCTCAGTCATAACACGTCATGTGACTGATACAAAACTTTTGTTTTAGGATAAAATGTTGGGCTTTATAGATTAGAGCTGCAAACATTACGCCACAGCTCATCCACTCTTTAACCTGAAGTGACTGTAACACCTATTGCTATATTAACTGGCAGGAGGGGGTCAGTCTAAGAGAGACATGTGGCACTCAGAAAACCCTGAATTTAAATCTATGGCAGACAGCAACAGTAAAGATGGTTGCAGAGGCTGAAATCCCATGTGTGAAAAAGGGTTTTTAAAACCTTATTTTGGGGCAAAGTCAGCAAACGTTAAAAAATGCTTGATGTCAGATTTGACTGCTGATCCTGTACATGCAGTGTTTATGTCCTGGTGACCATTCAAATAAAAGACAGTGCAGATAATGCTTCATAAAGATTTACCAGTGCAGCATTTCATGATGGCTGCAGAGTGATCGGATCTGCTTCTAGAAGGAATCTCCTGTGTGACGCCAGACTGGATTAGCTTTAAATAACTCATCCTTTTTATTTATATGTTCCAGCTCTTCAATCCTCTCCATCATTGACTGTTTCACTATGTTTGTGAGATTTATTTTTCATAAGTCAATGTTAATTTATTCATTTATTGAGCATTTAGATTTTTGTTTATAATCTTTAAGGGCTTGTAATTAATGAGAAAATGTTATTATCTGAATATATTATTATCTAAATATTTAAATACTTACATGAATGGGTTATTTGGGCCACATATGCATGAAGATCACTGGACTGTAATAATTTATAATGTATATGTGAAGCTGAAATTGCTTTGTGCCTGTAACAGTGCATAACATGAGTGATGCAACAGCAAATATAAATATTACTTTGCCTTTTGTAATTATTTATAATGTGTGTCTCTCATGCATGTGACAGAGCTGCAGGCATCAGATGAATGACAAACACTTTAACATTGTTTATTCAATTATATGTCACATTTAACATTACAAAAAAGAACTTTCACTTAACTGTAACAGCCATTCTGTGTCTGTATCAGGGAAACATTAAATTCAGTGGGGGTTCCCTTCAAGGTGTGTATGTTTTTTTTTATTTATCACAAAATTTTACACCAAATTTACATCAAACCTTCAGCTTCCACCATTTAACCCTTGCCTTTGCTCTCACTCACTTCCTCCAATTGTTGCCTAGCTACTTCCCCCTGACACCACCTTGCAATCTCTTTCAGATTATACCCTCAGCATAAAATATTAAAATATAAAATAAAATGCAGCCATTGCCATTTCTCTATTAATATGTGTAAGACTGCGACTGCAGCTGGTTTCAAAGACGTCTTCTTCTTCTTTGTCTTCTTCAAGTGAGGAAACAATCTTACTTGTTGAATCTGAGCTGTGGTGAAGGTGTGTGGGTCAGCTTCAGTGAGGAGTAGATGACTGTTGTCTCTAATGAAACATCTGAAACAAACACAGAATAAAGAAGTTTAGCTGTCAGGACGTAAACATGAGAAAAGAACTGCAAACATTCAAACATGAGGCCACAGCACATTAACTTAGAGTGACTTTTACACCTCTGCTGAGTTTAGTTCTCAAAACAGGAAACGTAGTGACCACAGAGCTGCTCATGTTACCGTTTACCAAAGGTTAATTGTTGTCTTCGTGCGGTACACAGAAAACATGAACGTTTCGGCTCACTAACAGCCAAACTTCAGGAGTTTGCAGTTAAAATGATCAGAGTGCTGTTAACACTCTCTTCACCCTGTTCCCTACTCTCACTACAGATCACCATGTCATCTGCAACATTATAATCCACAGAGACTGCTGCCTGAGCTCATTTGTCAACCTGTCCATCACCACTGCACTGCACCACAGTTCCTCTCTCAGGACTATCATCTGTTTTCTCCAGATACACAAAGACACAGTGAAGCTGCTGCTGAAGTTCTCTGCACTTGGTTGCACTTCTCCATCAACACTCTTAAACATCACATCTGAAGAGCTCTTTCTCTGCAAGAAGCCACACTGCTGCTCACTGATCGTCACTTCTCTTTGTAACCTTGCTTCAGTGACTCTTTGCCTTAGCTTCATGGTAAAACTTATCAGTGGAAACAGCAGAGGAGCTTTAAGAAATGTAGAGACTTTCTAACAGGAAACTTGTCGTACCTCTTCTCCTGATTGATCCGTCTCGGCCGTCTGCTGATGTTCTTCTCACTGATGAGGAGGTGGCAGCTGCTGCAGGATCTCTGTCTGCAAAATCAAATGTAAATGTTTCCTAAATATAACAGAACTGTTACTGTTTCATGATTTGTGTTATTAATCTTTCTAAGAATATCCATGTATGATTTTCTATCAACATAAATGAAATAAAGATTGTGAGTCATAAAACAGAAAGCTTCTGTTCACATCAACATTATTTGACCACAAAGTCGTGTGTGTCATGTGACTGTTTTTAAAGGAACAGTTTAATAATCACACCTACATGTGTTTGGTCTGTAGTGCTGTTTGTCCGCTTAGATTAATGTGAACTGGTCACAGTTGAAGATATCTGATTCATTTTTCAGGTGAACTGTCCCTTTAAGTCTTCAATATGTTCACATTAAGTTTGAGCAGAATGTGTGTCTCACCTTCAGGTTTCCTTTGGACACGTCTTTTCACCAGTACAACCAGTACAAGCAGCAGCAGCCCAAATATGGAGGGAACAGAAATCAGCACAGAGAGAGGAGAAGAGGACTGGTGAGGAGGAGGAGGAGGAGAAAGAGGAGGAGGAGGAGGAGGAGGAGAGGTGGAAGACCCTGGAATTAAAGAGAAAAATGAATCTTTGTGGTCAATTTGTGTTGCTTTGGATTTAAGGTCTGTAAAAGAAACTGAAGCCTCACCTGTGACAGTGATCCAGCTGGATGGAGACTCTCCATGACCGCTGATGTCACACTTGTAGAGGCCTTCATCAGACCTGGAAACATGCTGGATGGTCATGTGACCTGTAGGCTGCTTCCTGATGAGGGAGCCATCTTTATAGAAAGCAGCTGGGAGGTTGGAGGGAGTGGTCTTTGTTTTACAGAGCAGAGTGACATCATCTCCCTCCATCACAGGGAGGACAGGACTCTGCAGGATCACTGATCCACCTCAACACAGAGACAAACTACAGCATTTCATCCATTTACACACAGCTTCATCAACACTAACTCCACACACTCAGCTTACCAGTGACTGTCAGGTTAACCATGTTACTGATGGGACCCTCTCTGGACTCACACCAGTAAACTCCACTGTCCCCTTCCACTGTCCCGAGGAAGCATGAAGAATCATCATATCTTACATACCAGTCTCCACACAGAGACCTCTGTTGTTTGCTTGTGTTTCTCCTCAGAGTCCATCCAGCAGAGCTGTCGTCCTCCTCACAGCTCAGAAACACAAAGTCTCCTTCAAAGAACTGAGAGCTGCTGGGACTCACAGTCAGACGAGCTGTGAGAGAATTTTTATTTTTGAGCAAAAACATTAAACCCTTTCATGCATGATTTCTGACAACCTCAATCGGGATTTTTTTCTTAAGTATTTTTATTCATCTTTAGGCATGAAAAAAAGATTTCTCAACTTAATTTGTTAAACATGTACTTTCCAAAGAGTTTTTTTTTTAACATGTGGTGGACAACATACATTTTGACTCATGAATTTGAAAGACAGATAAATATTATATACAGTGTAAAAACTATAAAATATCAAAAATATTTTTCAACTTTTGTTGTTTTTAAACTTATGTGGTAACACTGCTTCTGTTGCTGTCCAGTGCAATGAGCCTCCCTCCTCTCTATGCATCAGTAGTGGTTTATGTGCAAGTTTACCATCAACACTGACACACATACAAGAAAACAGCCTTTGAATAGCTGTTCACTGTAGTGACCACTATGTGTGAACGGGTTAAATAAAATAAGTCTCAACAAAGTAAGTATGTTACAAAGATCTTTCTTGGTGTGTGTAGCGACTTCCACAGTCTCTAGAGGCCAGAGATGAAGCCTGCCTCTTTGACTGACGCACTGTCAACTTTACGCTATAATGCGAGAGGTGGAATTGTTTGCTCAAAGTGCTTTGAGAGTTTACAGAGTAATGTGATCGGCTCGCGATTAAGACTCTTAACATCACAGGCTCTAATGCAACAAGGGGAAACTCGTTGTGCAGCGGTCAACAAAAACTACGGCTACCCAGTCCTCCTCTCAGTCAAAATCAAACCAGTGAATGACAGACGCCCTCTTAATGTCACCACTAGCACCCACCAAACAAACAAATGAAAACCCATTGATCATCAAAAATTCAATACATTTAGTTATGGCTGCTACAGTGTGTTTGGGCTGCAGAATGAAGGTGAAGAGCAGAGCAGCTTGTTCAGTAGATGTTTAAACAGCAGACATAACATAAAATAAAGAAAATCTTTAGATTTTGCTGTCTTGATGTTTCTCTTCAGTCCATCAGCTCATGCAACAGCTCACTGTTCTGACCTCCATCTCAAATATGCTAAATTTTCTCCTCCTCCTTTGCTCCACCTTTCTTCTGATTGGCTGCCCCTCAGAAGCAGAAGGTGTGAAAAGCCTGGAGCTGTCAGGTTGAAGCTGTCGGTTCTCTGTATGCACACTCTTACTATAAAATAAGGAACTGCTTCAGCTGAGGTGTCATCTTTAACTGCTTTAAACCATTAATGTTGTTAATACATTTTTATACAAATATTGAACTGACCCATGCATTTCTTTTGTTCTGTTTTACTGCATTTACTTTTATTTCTTTAAGGAATTGATCAAATTGGCTCAAATTACCATACCATAGCATCTGGTTCTAACCTGTCTCTATTCCGGCTCCATTTTTGCTCCTTGTGGCTCTGTTCTGTGCTGGGAAAGGCCTGTTTTATGGTCTTGTCACAGGACAGGATCACTTACCTTGATTTGTTGTGCAGCAGAGGAGAAACATTAGAACTGAAAAGAAAAGAAAAGATCATAAAAATTCAGTGTTAATAACAAATATAAGCTCACAGGAACAGTGACCACGAACTGAGCCTCAGACTGATAAACTCAAAATGTTTTCTTTGAACAGGATGTGTCCTGTTAGCAAAGGTGATGATGCAGTTTAACACTGTGGTGGTTTATCTGCAGCATCGACCACACACTCTGATTTTTTAATGAAGTGAAACTTTGAGCTGAATTAAAGCACCTCAGATAGTCAGGAGTACTTATTATTTCCCGTTTTAGTGAGAAGGCACAAGTCTTCCTCTTTACATTTTTATCTCCTCGACATTTTTTCTTTGGACATTTCTTTCTACATGGTCATTAACAGTAATTGATTTAAATAAAATATATCTTGCTTTAGCTCATCTTATCTTCAATAAACATAAAAACACAAAATTTTAAGAAAGCATGTGGTACTTACAGAGCAGCCACAGAAGACGTGTTTGTCCCATCGTGGCACACAGAGGTGTGAAATCTTTTCGTTCAATGCAACAGTTAAACCCTCCTCCTTCCTCTCAGTAGCTCAGTGTAGAGGGTCTGTGGTTTCTCTGCAGCAGTTCTGGAGAAAAATCTTTTTTTTTTAAAATATATCTCCTCTTGATTGAGCCTTTGTTTAGGGTCAGGTCATCTGTTGTCCTTTGTTCCACGTTTCCATGTTTCAGTCTGCCTCCGCCAGACTGTGACAGAACGACCCTGTTGAACCAAGCAGACATTTATTTCAGTGACTTTTTTAAATTTAAGATTCTTGTTACGTAACTTTGCAGACGTTCGATTATTTCCTGTGTAGGAAATCAGGAGGAGGAGACGGAGGCTTTTTGGGCTCTAGTGATGGGATTTCCGGCTCTTTTTAGAGAACCGGCTCTTTCGGCTCCAAACCGGCTCTTCAGGTTGTTTTGTTGCTTAAATAAACAATAATATAAAATTATGCACAAAAGGAATTACTAATGTAAAAAAGAGTGGTTTTATTTATATATTTTTATATTTAAATATATACGGTGGCCCCTACAGACAAAACATGTACAAACTCCAAAACACATTTCTAGCATGAACTGAACTTCCAAAGCAGAGCTACTAGATCACTTAAATTACACAATTGAAAGCATGTGTGTATTGTTTGTGTATTTATACACAAGCACTCATATATATTCAAATAATTTAAAAAAAATTTTTTACCTGTTACTACCACACACCGAATCCGGTCGTTGGTAATTGCTGGCTTGTGTAGCCACTAGGTAACAAAAGCTCAACACTGAGCCCAGCATCCTGGAGAACTTCTGTTGTGTTTTGTACGTGTTTTTGGAGTTTTTGCGTGACTTGAAGTTTGTACGTGCTTTGTCTCTAGGAACCACCGTAAATATACTTTTACAAAAACCAACTACAGTTCAACTTTTAACTATTTAAATTTTCAGCTTTTTCCTTTTAAACAAATTTAAAGTGAAACAACACAAAACACTGCAAACCACAACACAATTAAATATAAATTATAATATGAAAACAAAAAGAAGATGCATATTCTCTGTCATATGGGCCCACATGAACAAACTTTCTGAATCCTTTATCATCTGCAACTGAAAATAGTTGTGGATGATTACTACCTTTCTAATGTGATGTTGTTGTCCCTGGCTGTCTTTCTCTCTCTCTCCTGCTCTGTTCCTGTGCTACATGCGGAGTGAAGCGGAAAAAAAGTGCGAGAGAGAGAAAGAAAAAAAACTCTCACAGCTTGCAATAAGGAGCCGGCTCGTGTCATTCACTTCGAAGACCCGGCTCTAAGAGCCGTTTCGTTCGCGACCGACACATCTCTAGTTCTTACTACTTCCTTTGTATTTTGAAGGTTACTTTCCTTATGGATCTTCTACATCATGCTTTGATGTTTTGCCCCTCCTTGTCTCCTTCATCCTTCTCCATGTGAACCAGAAATCAGTCTCAGTTCTTCAGTTTCCTTTTCTTATTCTCCGTCATTTACTGTTTTGCCATGTGAGTCTGAGAGTAATGAATGAACGAACAACAGTTTAACTGTGTGTCATTTTGCAAAATTTTATGTGAAGGCTGTAAACATGTAACTTTCATGAACACTGTTAGACCTGACATGATTAAATACAGCAGACAGATGTTGCAGCTGTGCGAACATCACATTTAAATCACTTTGAAATGAGGCTCTGAGGTGAGGATGGGTCCTTCGGTTAAAACACCTGCTGCCTTACTCCTCTCTCTTCAGGTCTCCTCTTCACCTTGAGATGTGCAAGTGTGAGTCAAACTTTAGCATCAGAGTGTGGTATAAATATAGCCACTAGGTGGCAGCACAGGGGCTTCAGTTTGGCTCACAGTGGCTTCCACTCTGAGCTTTAATGGCACAAAACTGTAAATACAGAGTCCGAAAGAAAAAGCTACATCATCAGAAAAGAGATCACATAGGAACGGAGAGTCAGTGTTCTGCAGGCTGCACACATTTTGACACTTATCCTGCAGTCATAGAAGGAGAGGTGGGGCACAGAGGTGGACAGGTTACCTGCATTTTAGCCCCGTCTGTCACAGGACTAACACAAAAAGACAACCTTTCACACTCACATTCTTATGGGCAATTTAGAACCACCAGTTAATCTAACCCTACTAACTGTATGTCACTGGACTTTTGGAAGAAGCTCCGGCTTCCTCCAAAAGTCCAGCTACCAGCTAGTTTGAGGCATGAAAATGCAACTCCACACAGAAAAACTGGATTCAAACCTTGTTCCTGTGAGGTGATGGTGGTGACTACCACACTATTTTTCCTCCCTTGGTTGACTAATCAAACATAAATTCATATATGAATGCAAATACTCTTCAAATTACGATGGAAAATATAATAGTTATATAACAGTAACAGTTTTTAAATGCTGCATGTTTGATGCTTTTTCAGTTTTTATGTTCCAAAAGATTATAAAAAGTTAATACTGACTTCTGTTGCAGACTGGAGAGTGACAAGCAAGCAATCTTTACCTGCTCAGTAGCTATTTTTCATAAATCTATGCTAAGTTATTAATATTTTAGAAACAATCTTCCTTCTTCAACTTCCACCATGTGATCCTTGCCTCTGCCTTCACTCACTTCTTCTTCTTGATGTCTGAAGTCATCCTATAAACTACATGTGACGGTGCCTAGCTACATCCTCCTCTGACACCACCTGCTTCAGGGCAGAAATCAGTCTCCTCTTTAAATCTCTGGTGTTGCACAGGTGTGTTCAGTGACCGAAAGACTGCTTTGTATTTAAAATCTTTTATTAAAGACAAACATAAACTTTCCACTTCATCCTGAGCTCTACATTCAAACTGGTCCAGTGCAGCTGTACGACTGTAAACACACACAAGATTAAATAAATAATAAATAATATAGAGAGGAGTGCAGGGATGTGTTTGGCAGCGAGCTGGACGTCACTGGTCAGACTGGTTAAACTGTGGTGAAGGTGTGTGGGTCTGCTTCAGCGAGGAGTAGATGATGGCTGAGTCTTTTGCAAAGTCTGAACACAAACACACAGATTACAGAAGGTTCAGTCCTGCACCGGCTCAGTTTATCACAGAGGAGCTGATGTGAGCAGGAGGAGTTTAACACTGCAGGTGAAAGAATAAAACTAAATCTGTCTTATACACTGTATGAACACCTGAATCTCACGAATATATTGACCAATATTTAAATGTACAAACATGCATTTGTAGTTGTATTCAGGCCTTGTGTGTATGAATGACAGAGCTGTGATGTGATAACTTACAAAGGCACCTTTTATTTCCTCGTCTCCTGACATCTCAGAGTTATTTACACCACCTTCACATTTATACAACATGTTTTCTTACTATAGTTACAGAATGTACTGTCTTCATCACACAAACTAGGGTTTGTCTGCCACAGCTGTGTGTATCATGTGTTTAACCTCTTCATATGTTTCTAATATTATAGTTAATCCTCCTCCCAGAGCTAATAACCACATTCATGTGACCACAGTGATTTTCACAGTGTGTGCTGCTACTCTTTTGCTAAACTTTCCTACAGAGGAGTTTGTGCAGCGAGCATGAAAGAGGAGCAGCTGTACCTCTGTGACTGCTGTTTGTCCTGATGGCGATCTGTGCATAGCTGACATCAGCTGTTCCATACAGTAAAGAATAAACTGCAGCGGGATCGCTCTCTGCAAGACAAGAAAAAGTCACGTGACTGATACAGAACTGTTGTTTGAGGGTGAGAAAAATTTGGACTTTTCATAAATTAGACCTGCAAGCAGGAGGATGCAGCGTGTCTGGTGTTTCACCGAAAGCTGCTTTTACACCTCAGCTAAGGTTCCCACATGTTTACAGACTGTGTTAGTTAATAAAACAGGAAGCTCAATGGCCACAAAGCTCCCCAACTCTCTCAGAAACATGTTTCACTTTTACATGATGCATTAAAATATTTTGCAAAACCAATTTCAAAGAAAAACACTAAACATTTTTGTTTTGTTCTGTTTTTTTACGTTGATCTGACCGTGTTTACCATTTAGCAACGCATCATTATAACGTTTAACTTGGTTTGTCGATACATCACAAACAAAATGGGTTTGGCTCTCTGTGAAAGTCCAATGGACAAACTTTGGCTGTGTTTAATAAAAAGGATGGTGACATGATGAGCTTAGTGTGTTAATGTGGTTTATTAACATCATTACAGGGAACCAGCTTTAGTTCCCAACAAAGGATTCAGCTGTGGATGCTGGACGGCTTGAACTTCACTGTGTTCTGTTTAATGAGGTTTTTTAATTTTTAGTGAGAGACACACAGCTACTTCCTCCAGCAGCACTTTCTGCCTTATTAAAGGAGGACTGAGAAATAAAAGCTTGTTATTACAATGTATAATGTTATTATTACTATTATTATTTTAGCAGCAGGTTATTTAACTGAGGAAAGCATCGGAGGAGCTTCTCAGTTCCTAAACATGTCAGAAGATATGATGTTGCTGTGTTTCAGACGGGTCAAATTATTGGCCTGTGTCAAGCAAAGAAGCAGCTTAGGAAAAGCTCAACTACTAAAACCTGGCTACGAATGACCCCACACGTTATTAAAACCTGGGGGAAAAAACTAAAGAGTGCAAATAAATCACTTAAACATTTGATGACAGCACATCACAAAGAGAGAGCATTTCAACATTTCTGCAGTGCACGATCTTTAATGAATCACTGCTGTCTGAAGTAGATTTCATCACAGTGCATCCAACACACGTTTAAACATCCTGAGGAAATGTCAGAGGATCATCGACGAGTTTAGAGACTGTGTAACAGGAAACGTTTCATACCTCTGGTCACATTTGACTCATACTGGCTGTTTGCTGTTGTTCTTTCCACTAAGGAGTAGGTGGCATCTGGTGCAGGATCTTGCTCTGTAAAACAAAGTCAGACTTTCCATAAACAACAGGACTGGTACTGCTGCTGCTGCTTCAGCATTTGGAATATTAATACAGCCGAAATCCAGAAACATGTTGACACTGTGTGAAATCTCTTAACCACTTATTTTATTCACAATGAAGCACAGAAAACATTTGAAATGTCGAAAAAGACTCATTTTAATGTTTTATGAAAAGGTTGGGACGGGTCAACAAAAGGCTGGGAAAGTAAAAAAGAAACAGCTGGAGAACGATGCTGCATCTAATCAGGTTAACTGGCAGGAGGTCAGGTACATGACTGGGTATAAAAAGAGCTTCTCAGAAATGAAGACCACTGATCTGCAACAAACTGCGGCTACAAATCGTCAAGCAATTTCTCAACATGACAAGTTTCTCCACATAAAATTACCAAAACCTTTGGACATCTCATCATCTACAGTGCAGAATATCACCAACAAATTCAGAGAATCTGAAGGAATCTCTGTGCGCAGGGCCCTCAGTGCTACTTGAGATCCCTGTTTTGAGCATTCAGACAGCACAAACTCGACTCTTTCATGGAAATCACTGCACGGGCTCAGGAGCACTGCAAAAATGTACTGTCTGTGAAGGAGAGGGAGCACTGGGCTTCATATCAGACCTCTGCTGGAAAGTCTGTATCTCTGATCATTTGGGGATGTTTGTACGGAATCGGCAGCTTGCACATGTGGAACGGCAAAAGTCAGTGTTGAAAAATGTATGCAGATGTATTTTTCAGGAAAGACTCAGCATATTTCAGCAAGACGATGCCAAACTGCATACTGCATCTATTACGACAGTGTGAATTTGTAGTAGAAGAGTCCAAGTGGTGAATTGTCCTTCTTGCAGGACTTTGAGCAGCTGGAATCCTCTATGGGACAAGAATGAGACCACATTGCTCTCCTAAAAGTCCAGCAGCACCAGTTCCCACGTGTTTACAGACTGTTGTTGTTGTGTGACATGACCCTGGCCAACTTTATTCAAATGTAAAAAGACTTTTGTTTTCTTTAAAAAGTACATATTTTCAGTTTACACATTGTTTTCTTTGTTCTATTGTGAACGGAACGTTTTATTATTTTATTAGGGATTAATGAAGTATTCTGATTGTGAAAAATATAAAGTTATGAGATCTGAAAATCACTGCAACCGTTTGGTGGATGGTGTGTAAAATATAGAAAAGAGCTAATGATGAGAACATGAGCAGTAAAACCGAAATAAAAAAAATCGAGGTGTTTCTTTCTCTCAGTCCAGGGGTGAGAAACTGAAACTGGACAGCAGCAGAGCTTCTCCTTCTTCTCCTTCTTCTTCAGCATGCTGATGTGCAGTTCAAACACACGGGTATTTGGTCGTAAAGTGAAGCTTTGAAAGTACTGACAGTATTAACATGCTACCTAATCAAACATGGGTGTTTGGGCCAACACACATGTTGTAAAAACCCCAAGCACGAGCTGGGCAGACCCTGTTGTGGAACCATCAGAGGAACATCAAAGACTTCTGAGATTATATAACAGGAAACTTTGCGTACCTCGTTTGCTGTTTGATTCCTTTCGGTGGTTTGCTGCTGTTCTTTTCACTGATGAGTAGGAGGCAGCAGCTGCAGGATCTCTCTCTGCAAATACCAAAGATTTCCCTCTGATAATACAACCGTTACTGCTGCTTCGGCATGTTAATATGTATAAAGCATTGTGTTTTTAATGAAGCTGAAATAAAACAGTAACTCTTTCAAAAATCTTTCTGAACGCTGAAAAAAATGTCTCTTTTTTTACAGTCAGATAGCTGGATGGCAGCAAAGCTTCTGCTCTCATCGACTCTCTTTGACCACAAAGTCTGAAAACACAAACTAATCATAAATATTAAAATATAAGGATATATTTCAAATATGATGATTATCATAAATTATAGTAGCTTAAAATGGACTTTTAGAATTTACTTAAAAATGTGAAGGTCTATGGCTCAACAACTCACAAATATAATAATGTGAAATTAACACATCCTGTGCACCATGTGACCATTTTTAAAGGAACAGTTCACCTCATAATCACACCTACATGTGTTTGGTCTCCAGTGCTGCTTATCCACTCAGATTAGTGACTGGCCAAACTTAGAGATATTTGATTACAGTTTTTTCCTTTAAACTATTTAACATGTTCACATTAAGTGTGAGCAGAATGTGTGTCTCACCTTCAGGTTTCCTCTGGACACATCGCCTAACCAGTACAACCAGTACAACCAGCATTAGCAGCCCAAATATGAAGGGAACAGAAACCAGCACAGAGAGAGGAGGAGAGGAGCGCTGAGAAGGAGGAGTAGAGGAAAACGAGGAGGAGAAAGAGGCAGTGGAAGCTGATGGAGGAGGAGAGGTGGAAGACCCTGGAATTAAAGAGAAAAAGGGATCTTTGTGGTCACTTTGAGTTGCTTTTGGTCTAAAATCTGTAAAATAAACAGAAGCCTCACCTGTGACAGTGATCCAGCTGGATGGAGACTCTCCATGACCGCTGATGTCACACTTGTAGAGGCCTTCATCAGACCTGGAAACATGCTGGATGGTCATGTGACCTGTAGGCTGCTTCCTGATGAGGGAGCCATCTTTATAGAAAGCAGCTGGGAGGTTGGAGGGAGTGGTCTTTGTTTTACAGAGCAGAGTGACGTCATCTCCCTCCATCACAGGGAGGACAGGACTCTGCAGGATCACTGATCCACCTCAACACAGAGACAAACTACAGCATTTCATCCATTTACACACAGCTTCATCAACACTAACTCCACACACTCAGCTTACCAGTGACTGTCAGGTTAACCATGTTACTGATGGGACCCTCTCTGGACTCACACCAGTAAACTCCACTGTCTACTAAGACGATGTGGTTGAAGATACAGGAAGAACCAGCTGGTTTTCCCCACTTGTCACACTCAGTTCTGATGTCTCTGCTTGTGTTTCTCCTCAGAGTCCATCCAGCAGAGCTGTTGTCCTCCTTACAGCTCAGAGTCACAGAGTCATATTCAAAGAACTGAGAGCTGCTGGGACTCACACTTAAATGAACTGAGAGAAAAACAAACAATTATTTATATATTTTCTCACATAGAGAGCATAAAAGAGGATCCACAAGTACAGCTTCTGAAACAGCTTGTTGATCAGATGCCAAAAGCCCTCCCTTTCAATCTTGCTGCTATCCTTCTGTCACAAATCACCCTGATGAATCTCATCTCCATCCTGATACACTAGTAGATGTTAAAAGTCACTGGCAGGTAGATCTTGTTAAACAAAATATAACGTAACAGTTTATTAAATTCCAAATCCTAAATCTGGTGCAATACAGTAATACAACAATAAACAGAACAGCTCTACTCAGTAAACGTTTTTCTGTGAGTGCTGCTGTTCTGTTTACTTAGACAGAATCCTGATGGCTGACAGGTTGAACTAACCAGCTGTGCAGATGTTCATGTAGTGGTCAAACACTGTGGGTTTTACATAAGTGTCCTATGTGCCTCTTAGTTCATCGTCTCTCTGAAGCAAAATGTTTTAGCTCCTCTCACTCAACACCTACCTTCTTCCCCCTCAAATAGGTGTGAGCAGCACTGTGGGGCTTTTTTGCTCACACATTTAAATATAAGGGATAAACCTCATCATACACAACCAACAGCAGAAAAAAGACTCAATTCAATTTGAAATTTTGAGCATGTTTGATGGGAAAAAAGATACCGAACTGCAAAAACGGATTTTTAATATTTTTAGGTAGACAGTCTGGTGAGAGCTGAACATGTATGTGACTGGATTTTCTCTCAGTCTATGTTAAAAGCACATCCGATCACTTTAACTAAGATTTACAGGTCACTCTGAAGACAACATGAAGATACTAACCTTTTTACATTCACCCTCTTTTTCTTTTTTTACTAATAAGGCCTCAAAAGTGCACGAGCTTGTTCACTGGACTCTTATAGTAATATCGTTGACAAGAAATGCATCGACTTCCGTGTCAGGAGCTGCTTCTGCTCACGTCTTGGTATCTAGCTGACACTATTTGAAACCAGAAGGCTGAGCTTTTATAATGTCATTAAAAATACAATCAGCGGGATTTTTATTCAAATATTAAACTGAATCAAGACATTTTATTAAATGTTTGACTGAATTTTACCACACAGAGTTTCACTTCACCAACCGTGCATTAAAGCTGCTCTGACTCAGCTGGTCCATCTGAGCCTAACCAGTTTCTATTCTGTCTCTACTTTTGTCACATTCAGCACAGTTCGAAGTTGTTTTTACACTCTTTTATTTTTTATAAAAAGTGTTAGTTGGTAATAAAGCAGGTTGTCCCTCACCTTGGTTAGTTGTGCAGCAGAGCAGCGACATCAGGCCTGAAAACGAAGCACAACAGATACCAACATCTGTTTATAGGAGCAGCAGAACGGTGACCACAAATTAATTTCCAAGCGATGAACTCAAAACGACTTCTTTAAACAGGACGTGCCGTGTAGGAGGAGGTGAGGATACAGTTTCAAACTGCAGTGGTTTATGTGCAAAATCACATTTTTAATGACGTTTAAAAAGTAAAATGTTATAACCTCCTGTTACAGATGTAAAGCAGCTGGATAGAAAGAGCTGATGTGCACACTTCTACTTAAACCTTCTTACACCATCCTAAAAGTTGCATCTTCCTCTTTGTAGTCTCGTCTCTTGTCCATTTATCTCGAGGTCATTATCACAGTTATTGAGTATTAAGTGTCTCGCTGCCACTCTCAGCAGAACAGCTTCAAGTCACGCAATAAGATTTACAGGCAGCATGTGGTACTTACAGAGCGGCCACAGAAGACGTGTTTGTCCCATCGTGCCACACAGATCTGAGATCTTCTTGTTCCACAGAAGCACTTGAACCCTCCTCCTTCCTCTCGGCAGCGCAGTTTAGAGGCCCTGTGGTTTCTCTGAAGCAGTTCTACGAAAAAAAAGACAGAAAGAAAAAAGGAAAGTCCTGTAAGTTTCAGGTTTGAAGCTGAAATATGAATCACAGAGTTTATTAAAGCGATGAACGGGAAAGAATGAAACATGTCAAAGCTGTGGGCACCTGAATATTATTAGTTTTAAACCTTCATAAAATTTGTTTTAGTGTTTGTCGCTTAGTCTTTGAGGAAATTATCATGACCTGAATGAACCAACCTCAACATGTAAAATGTAGGACATTTATGTAAGCTGTTATTCTGGCCTGTATATGATTTGCACCATATAACAAAATTTAAACTTTCAGGTATTTGATTAACTTCTCATGCACAGAAATGCAGCTTTGCTACACAAACAACACAGAAATGACAGCTGTGAGAGTAGACTTTATATATCTTTATATCTTTCTTGTGTAAATGGAAATTTGTCTGACATGTTGAGCAAATTCTTAACGCTAGTGTGTATTTCACGCACATGGAGAGATTTTTTTTTTACTCGCTGGTGCACTGTTACACGCAAACTACAAGATGCCCTTTTGGGATTTAACTTGTTGAACATGTCAGTGTGTTAATAAAGTTAACTTGAAAAAAAAAGCGAGGCGGAAGAAAAGTGACGGACATGCGCTGCTGTGCTGCAGCCATGCTTCATTCAAAGTGCCACCTGATCGAAACCAGTGACAGCCCTGCTGTCACTCAGCGAGAATTGGGAGACTGGGAGGATTTAAACGCAGTGTTTTGCTTTTCATTCCTTTTCTCCCTCATGGACGTCCGTGTGACGGTCGTCCGCACACATGAATGCAAAGGGGGGCAGTTTTACCTCAGGAAGCCAAAGACGGTGATCAGGTGAGTTCGTGTCATTCTTCGATTCGACAACTTTTCAGTCCCTTTTCTTTCTCTACCCGCACACATGTGGAACAGCTTGTTGTTAAATGAAGCCTTTTAAACGTGAGCACTTAGAAAGCAAGCGTCCTCTGACGTCTTCGTGTATCCTGGGTTAGAATAAGCGCTTTTCCCTTGATGTCCCTGAATGCATCAACGTGCATTCTCAGAGGCATTTCGACAGCTTTTGAGTTTCCTGGTTGTAAAACTGCTGCTGAAGACAGTTTATTACAGGTTAGTTCATCTTGCGCAGTGTTGGTTAAACATTTCGATCATTATGAGTAAGAATTAAACCTGCAGTGCCCGCTGACGGACACTAGAGGGCAGTCAGTCATTTCACATTTACAGAAATACACAGGTTGAAACCAAATATTATTTCTCCAGCATCTATAGTAGAACAATAGAAACAAAAAACAAAACAAAAGCAAAATTAATATATAATAAACAATATAAACACTTCATGGATGATCTCACTTCCTCTAGGCTACTCAAACAGGGGAGAGAGATCAGGGCAGTGCTGCGGTGTGTAGGAGGATATGCCGGGGTAGTGATGATGAGCAGGCGAGCAGAGATGGTTGAGGTTAACAGCATAGACTGCAATATGTTTTTGTGGTTGGAATCCTCAGTAAACAAACAGCTCCACGCCCTGCCACTAGCGTGTGATCTAAGGCGAGATAAACAGTGTGTGCAGCTTCAGAGCTAAACCCCGCTGAGACAGCTGATGCAGCTTTCCAGCCCACGTCTCCGTGAACCTTACAGTGTGTGCGCGCTGCGAGTTCGACCAAATGATGAATAACACTGCAGTCCGCTACAGTGAGACGTTAGACATACAATAGATCAGCACAGGTTTTATAGTTAGATGTAACTGATGTATGGAGTGATTTTAAATTCCCACTGTACAAAAACGGCAACAAACAAACACACAAATTTAAAAAAAACAGACAAAAAAAACAGTGATCACCGTCGCACAGAGATATTGTAAAGACTGTGTAAAACGTAAGACTGGGGGCGTGTCCTAAACGCAGCAGACCGCTCTTGACTCCTTGGCAAAACAAATGTACACACATCCAGTTTCCAGCAACTTCAGGGTGGTCGGTTGTGAGTTGTTCTGCAGAAATGTCTCACATTCTTCTTCTTCTTCTTCTTCTGACTTTCGAGACAGCGGCATCAGAAGGTGAGTGCCAAACAAGCAGAGGAGTTGGCAGTCTGCCAAACGCTGTGACTCACGATTTTTAGGGAAGGTTTTTTTTTTTTTTTAACAGCTGTTCAAATGTAATTATTAATAGCAGCGTGTTTGCAGCGAGCAGCCACCTGAAAATCGTAACTGTGGCCCGGCTGATGGTAAATAAAATCAAATGCGAGCGAGATGATAAACATATCTTTGAGATTCACTGCTGCTCTTTAAATCTGCAGATTTGCAGTGAAACAAAAGCGAAACTGCGTTTTCTTTACTTGATATAGGCAGAATGTTGCATCAAAGAAAAGAGTTTGAAGTGATGGGCGAGTGAGATTGAATTCATTGCCTGCAGGCATGAATATTGTTAAGTAAATGAAAGGCGTTTCCAGTCCATTTGTTATAATCAGAGCCGGTGTTCCAGCTTAACTGGTTTTTTTCCACTTTGAGAGGATGATGTTTTTTGCATTTAAACAAATGGTGGCAAAACTATATAGTTTATATATATAATAATAATATATACTGAGGTACCAATCGGATAGATGCGTGCCAGGAAATCTGTTTATTTCAAAAGCGAACAGCCCAGATTCTCATTAAAGCAACAGATTTGCTTATAAAGTGCTCTGTAGTCATCTCGGTGTACATCGCTCCTCTTTTACACCCTGCTGGTTTGCTTATCTTGTGCAGAATATTACGATGACATCATGTTATATCGAGCAGCAGCTGATTACATTAAACTTTGACTGTTATCACTGGTTAACTTGGGCGTGTTTCCTAAATCAGCAGATGTTAAACAGCTGACAGGTCAACAGGATATATGCAGGTAAACTTAAAGGTCTATTGACCTGATCTATGGTGTCGTGAGGAAAACACTGGCTCGTCTAAAGTTTATTATTATTTTTTAATTAAAATAATTTCATTGTTGTCGGGAGATAATATTGATGCTAATTTCTAGGAGCTGGAGATTGTTTTTGTTTTTTTTGCAGAGGTCTTTAATCTTGTCAAACCACATAAGCCACTGACAGACAGATGAACACTCAGTGAAAATGATAAATCTGCAGATCCAACATCTAGAACACTGAGAGTCGAATAAGTAAACAAATCTAACCAGTTAACATAAGAACCAGTTTACCTGGAACACCAGCACGAGGTGTTGAGTGGCTCTAAGCAGAGATTAATTTGGACTGCATGCTTCCATCGCCTACCACCCACCTCAGCACCACCAATACTTATATATTGTCCATATTTGATCTTTTGCACATCTAAAACATCGGTTATTGATGTCTTACTGCAGCGGTGGGGAACTCCAAGCCTTAAGGGCCGGTGTCCTGCAGGTTTTAGATCTCACCCTGGGTCAATACACCTGAATCAAATGATTAGTTCATTACCAGGCCTCTGGAGAACTTCAAGACATGTTGAGGAGGTAATTCAGTCATTTAAATTAGCTGTGCTGGATCAAGGACACATCTAAAACCTCAAGGCCACCTTTGAGGCCTGGAGTTCCCCCGCCTCTATCTAACTGGAACTGAAAGGGAAGAAAAAGACAGGAAACAGTAAACATTGCATTTACAAAGCAAATAAATAACACGCCCTAACCCAGAGCAGCAGAGTTAAGTATCTGGTTTACACCCATTCAAAAACTTGCCAAATCTTCTCTCGCAGCGCCAAACAGACTATTCTTCTTTTGAATCTAGTTTTAAGATTCTGGTGCTCCACGTGCTGACAATCGAGTGTCTGATTGGCTCCTTATCAGCAGCACCTGTGAGCATGGACCCTCTTGCAGCGCACAGTTAGCGTCTGCTCCTAGCGGGGGTGACAAGAGGAAGACAGTTCATATATAGCTAATGTATCTGTGAATAATAAGGAGATCTCACAGCTTTTTCCATAATGGTCTGGAAATGACTCCGTAACTGGAATACAGCTAAAATGATAATGTGCAGTTGCACTTTTAAGAAAGCTCATTTTGAAATGTATTGCTAGACACACACAAATGGATAGGATTCAGCCTGACACAAGGATAGGCCGAGGATCAAAGGATCTGCTGTTAATGACTACCATAGCTAGGGATGGGTATCGAAAACCGGTTCTTGTTGAGAACCGGTTCCCACTGTTTCAATTCCTTGGAATTGTTTGCCATTTTTGCAAACGATTCCCTTATCGATTCCAGTCGTCCCGAATGACGTCACCACGTTGCGGAGCGTCATTTACCTGGCAGGAAACACGGCGCCTAAGCGGCTCAAACGCTCAAAAGTTTGATTATACTTTATGAGAACCGATGACAACAGGGCAACTTGCAAAGTAGATATTTCATTTAAGGGAGGAAACACTACGAATATGCAAAAGCATTTGCTCACAAAACACGCGATGACACGCGTTTTTAATTCCGCTCCGGACTCGTGACTCTCAACCCAGCAGCAGCGCTAACGTTTGCACGTCCTCTCCCGTTAATGCGGCAGGTAAATAATCAACTAACAGTGCATATTATGTTAGCGCGATCTGCCTTATTACAAGACCTGCCATTACTGTACATGTACATGTACTCTGTCTGTCTCTCGCTGGCAGTTCTCGCTGCAGTCTACCCGTAGCGTCTCCTTTCAGGCCAGGATAGACGAATGTCACCGAGCAGTGACTAAGTTTGTGGTAAAAGGCTTGAACCCATTTGCCACAGCAGATGCCCCCGATTTTTGGTAAGTGAATGTGTTTAATTGTAGGCAGGGACATTACTGGATATTCTTGTGTAATTGCTACAGAATAATTTATGTTATACTTTGTTATTGCTACAGAAGAATATTTATTTTATTATTTTACATTTACAATTTTTTTTCCTGGGGACCCTGTGACACCCATTGAAGAGCCATAGGCTGTGGATCTCTTAAGATCTCACTGTTGGGTTTGTAAGGCCATGTTACTCCTAAATTTCTATCTTGTTCAAAGAGAAGATATAAAACAAAGTTCTAAGCTAATCGACTTTAGTGTTCTCCTTTTTTTTAAAAAAAAAAAAAAAAAGAATCGATAAGAGAATCGATAAAGAATCGAATCGTTAAACAGAATCGAAAATGGAATCGGAATCGTTAAAATCTTATCAATACCCATCCCTAACCATAGCCCATTACTTCAGAAAACTGGAGTTACGTTTGTCATAGAAAACATTGCCTAAGGTGTCTTTACAGCACGGTTTACAACAACAATACAATAATACCATAGTTTTACAATAATATCTAAGATGGTCGAGGTCATCGTGGAATGCGATTCAAATATAAAGCCCTAAACTCACAGCACACCTTTAAAGGCTGGTTTCATTTTTCATTTTAACTAGCGTGACTGTAGCTAGATTATGATAAGATACTGGAATCAGTCAGTCACGTCTTGCTGCTTTTGTTCTGGTTTTTTAGTTTTTGTTTTTTTTTCTCCCTCTGATGGATAAATCCTTTTGATGCATTGTTAGAGTGAATTGTTAAATGTTGTCATTTCTATGCTTGCCAACTCTGATGAAAGAAATTCCACTGTCCTTCCCCCCAGATTCTCCAGGTTCTAGGTGGGGGGCTGTAATGTTTCATTGCAGATACAAACTATCTGGAAGATCTGCTTCTTTTCATGTAAGCTTCCTGCGTTTACGACCCTTTGGTCAGCAGGAGGTCTCACACACACACACACACACACACACACAGTCTTACAGAAGTTCACACATATACATACAATGCCTTGCCTTAGAACCATGTGGGCGTGGCTTTGTTCTGATGTTTTGTCTCTCAATAAAAAGGCAGCAAGGGAGGTCATCGCCGAGGTCATTTTCGTGGTGGACACAGGCCTCCCTAGCGCAAGTGATCGATCGATCGACTGTCTTGTTTTCTTCATGATGAATACGTTTCTAGAATTAGCGAGGCTTGTGGAAACACAGACCCAACATTCATATTTGTTGCAAGTAGAACAACACAGAAATCTTTATACCAGTAGTTTTAAGTTGTCATATCGTTAGCATATTTATCTTTCTGCATGAAACCAGAAAATGACCTAATGTGTTACAAAACAATCGCATGTTATTGTATTTAGCAATGTAGCTTCCAGACATATAGGTTTATAGATGTTGTTCATATCAGTGCAATTTGATGTTGCCTTTGAAATCTCCAAAAGTTGATTCTGTTCATCTGGACGTAGCGTTTTGTGGGAGAAACGTTTCGTCACTCATCCAAGTGACTTCTTCAGTCTCAGCTGAAGGTTTCCCCGATCTTAGGAAGAGTACATTTGCATAATGACTGAAACCATGAAGGAACAATGGGCTGGGAGGTCAGTTCCTTAATATTAATTATGCAAATTCACATGACCATTGATCAATGGCCTTGAGTACCATTCACATAGAGTTGTGGAATGGCTTCAATCACAGCATTGTAAGATGGCCAGGACTCTGCAGTCTATTTACACTTACAGGCCAGTGGACACGCTTTCAATGATGAGGATGTACACATCCTGGACAGGAAGGAACGCTGGTTTGAGCGCAGAGTCAAGGAGGCCATTTATGTGAAAAGGGAAAGACCATCTCTGAATGGAGGAGGGAGCCTAAGGGGACATCTGTCACCATCATACTATTCTGTGATTGCAGCCATTCCTCAACTCTGTGTGAATTGTACTGATTGCCATTGATCATCACGTAGCGTGCCACACGAAACACTTTGCAACCTGCTCTTTAATCCCTTTAATCCCCGCTTTTCCTCCTGCTTTGTACACATTAATCATGTTTGTTCCTGCTCTCTTACTTTTTAGAGTTTATACTTGCCCAGTTTGTGTGGCACACCCACAATTTCATTGTACGTGTACAATGACAGGAGAGGGCTTTTCTATTCTATTCTATTTGGTTTTTATTTACAAATCTTTAAGGTTATACAAATGGTACAATGGGAATTTCGGGGAAAACATTTCCTGAGAATTCAAGGGCATCGCAGCTGTGTCATTGTGGGTTCTTTGTAACAGTCAACATATTGATAGGGATTCTTGGGAACGGCGCTGGGAAGAAAATGTGCAAATTCTAAAAAAGAGAGCCACAAAGTCTGACCAGTACTTTGTACCATATGATTTGAGTCTGGTGTTCTTAGAGAAGAGCTTGTTACTCAAGGTGTTTCTGTTCAGCAGGGAATTTCACGAAACCTGTTAATCCCTTGAGGTGATTTTAAGTAATCGAGCCAGACACAAACAATGAATGTTGTAACCTGAGTCAGGTGTTTGTGTGCACAGAGTAGGTTATAATCACAGAGGTGGATGAGGTCACTTTGAGCTTGATTTTTTTTTTTATTCTCCTTTGTTGTGGATCTCCTGGAATAAAAAGTTATTCACACAAGCAGGTGACACATTCACATTTATGGAGGACCCTTTTTCCAACAAACAACACAAAACTAGGCTCATTACAGACTTGAATAGGAGCTTGTATTCTGACTCTCCTAACATCTGTATGTGATTTGTCTCAGCAGTGCATTTTTGTTCTTTGTTTCTTGTAAATAAAGCATAAACCGAGACAGAAAAGCTACCAATCCCCACAAATCCTGCATGAAATCCTGAATGCAAGCAGAAGACTCTAACCTACACCTATCAAGGACATTTGTGACTTTTCATGTCACTTTAAAATACAGCAGAGATGGTGGTGAAAGTGCATCTTCAAGAGATGCACATCTTCTCTAAGGTCCTTGGGCTTGTTTTGGATGCATGTCGAGCTGCAGGAATCCATTACTTGAGTCCGCTGATGTTTTTTTTAGATGTCTTCAGTGCTTCCTGTCCTGCTCCTGTCAGAAGTCTCTGAATATGCTCATGTACTGGAAAGAAAACAACTTTACTTTAGAGGGACTCACATGAGTTCTTCTACACAATATATCTTAAAGAGATGCAGTATGACACGTTATCAATGTTTGCTTTTTTCTTTTGTCTTTGGTCACACAGATATAACAGTGAGGTGTGGACAAGATGTCACTCTTCACTGTCAGGATCCCAGGGGTGTAAATATCACCCTGTTAGAGTGGAGCATACCTGAGATTAAGTCAGACGGATACGTCTTCTTCTACCGAAACCGGCGCTCATATGAAAGCTACCAGCACGAGCGTTTTAAAGGCCGAGTGGAGCTGGCAGACCCGTCTATGAAAAACGGAAACGTTTCTGTGATTCTGAAGAACGTCAACGTCAACGATACAGGAACATATGAGTGTCGAATTATAACCAGTGATCTCAGCAGCGGTCAGAGAGTTCAGAGTGAGTCCAGGCAGTCCATCGACCTCACAGTCATAGACTCTGGTGAGTTGAGAGGTTCACTTTACTACTTATTCTTCTTCTGACTTGTAGGGACATGCAGAGGCAAATTGCAGCCCTCACTGCACGGCTAAGCACAAAAGAGCTTTTTGTGTCTGTGAACTGTGATGCTGGCTTTTCGGAAGGAAGCATTATCTGTTCATTCATGGTAAAAACAGAAGACCCTGCATGTTATTTTCCACCATCTGATAAAAGAAAGAGGAGAAAAATCCCCAACCTACGTCACTGGAAAGGATTTAAAAAATATCGTCTTTGGATGGGCTCTGAATTTAGCGCAGACTTTGATGTTTATGAAATCTTCACTGCAAACTGCAGTGATCTTATTTTTCTGTTTCTACTGTGGTCTGAGATATAATGATGCATCCTGCAGTGACAGGTGGTGACATATCTGATCTGACACAGTTGTTTATTGGCTGTTTTATTTTTATTCAGACATCTGCTATTGCTCTTTTTTTCCATGCTCTGTGTGACATTATTATACCACCTGAGTGTGTTGTACATGTTTGAAGTCCACGGACTAACCTGCACTGTCTCATAGTTCAGAGTTTTGAATGTGGTGGTTCAGTGAAGCAAGAAAGAAAGACGGTGCAGGCAGCTGGTTGAAAAGACTCCGATTTTGAGGCTGGTGTGCAGCCGAGACACAGATGACATGAAAAGAGTCTGTGTGAGTTTAAACTGAGTGTAGTGTTGAATAACTGATTTACAAAGTTGTGTACTCACTCTAGTACTTTAGCTTTCGAGTACCTATAGCAGAATCTTTTATTATGCAGAAAAATGTCCGTGATATGATTGGATCATAGTTGTTGCAGCATTAAAATGTGCTTCCTTTTAATGTATAAGATGGATATTTTATTGGGTTATACTTCTGGGTGGTTTTATCTATATTAATCGAGCAATATATCAGTATCAGTACAATTATAACTAATAAGGTACCGTAAAATAATGAACTGAAGTTTCATATTTCTGGGGGTCTAGCGTCACCCTGCACTCTCATCTTTGGGTGCACCCCTGCTTTTCTTCTTTCCATGGGGAAAATGTATTTTGAATTGTATATTTAAGTTTATATTTAGTTCTGTTTCTTGTTTTTATGCTTTTATTTGATTGGTGCTTTACTTGGTATACATGCAGCAGCTTTAGAGAGAGAAAATAAAAGTGTCAGTCTCTGAAACACGACGCAGTGATGCTGCTCAGCGTTTATTACTGTTTGCAGGATTTCAAAGTATAAAAGCAGAAATACTGTCAGCATACCTGAGTCCTCACACCTGTTTTGTTTTTTCTCTGCAGGAAGCGAGGATGAACAGGACAAGAAGACATTTCTTTTAGCTATAGGTATTGTTGCTGTTGTTTTAAGTTTTTTTGTTATTCTTAGTGCTGCTGTATGTATCCACAGAAAAAAGAAATCATCAACACACAGGGAACATGAACATTATAAACATCCACCTGAAAAAGAGCTGATCTGAAATGCATCAGACGATGTGTAAAATAGTATTTTCTGACCCTGTTAGCAAGCAGACAGCACAAACAAGGGTCCCCTCACAGCAACATGCTTCGATGCACCGCTCCTCTGATCTCAAGTCATGTTCTCCCATCAATCATTAAAAGTAACATTAGGTCAATGCTGTGGCTGCAACAAGCTTCATGACTGTTTCTATTTCTTTTCCCTTTTTTTCTTTTAAGCTCTAACTTTATTCTGTGCGGTTTTCTGCAGAGCTTGATCTTACTGTGAGAACAGGCGGCAGGTAGAGAACAGCAGGCGAGCGTAGTGGAGCTTTTAGCAGGTAGAGAGGTGGAGGAGACAGACGTAGAGTAGATCAGTTCAGACAGTGCATTAAAACGGGGCCATAGTAGCACGGTTCGCAGGTTCTCACAGCTAATTAAGCACTTTATTAAGTTCTTTAAGCTTTTATTTTGCACTTTTAAACACTTTATTATACTTGCTGCTATTTGTGGCAACTGCAGCCAATCAGCGACTTCCTTCTTTCTGGCCATTGCCTCCATTAGATCAAAATAATTCGCCAAACACAAGTCAGGTAATGTAATATGTGATTATAGTATAACCATAATATTTATTTAAAAAACATACAAACCATTATCACAATGGTTTTATTGTGTTATTATATGAGTTGTGGAAAGTTCTGAGTTGGATCTGTAAATATCAGAAACCTTATTTAAACTCAGCTGATCTCACGTTCAGATCTCCATCTCGGGCGTCGCTGTTTTTAGACTTCCCGTCATGTCCACTTAAATTTGTTCCTCTGCACAAGTTGCAAGGTTGATGTTTCCATTGACTTTCATTTTCAGGAGTTCACTCGAACATTAATCTGGTGAATAGGAAGGATTTTAATTCTGAAGACGTTTTAACACAATCTGAGTCAGTTGGTGCTTTCAGCCCCTGACAGTTCTGCTCGTTTCCTGTCCTGATGCCTCAGGATCTCACCCTTTCTCCTGATCGGCGCCCTCTCCTGTTGTGCTGCCTTCAGGCATTGAAACTCATCAGAAAACTGCTCAGTCGTGAAGTTCAGGTTAGTTTTAAATACAATTTGTTTGTCGTTTGAGGTCTGTGGTGAGGCTGCAGAGGTCAGAGAGGGACTTCCTCTGAGATCTAAAAGCAGCAGCGGCTCTGAAAACAGTCCAGAGGTTTCTGGTTTTTATCGATCTCTTCTCAGAACTTTTCAGAATTTAAGTCTTTATTTATCTGATGTACTCAGTGTGTTAATATTTCACTCTTTGTTTTCTGTTTTGTTAGTCCCCACTGATCTTCTTTAGTTTGTCAGTTCAAATGTTGTGGATTCTTACTGATATCCAGTCTGACTCTGACAGAGTGATAAGCAAAGTTCATTGGAAATATCCACTGTCAAAAAAAAGAATAAATCGATATTTGAAGCTCAAAAGGGACAGTGCAATGTGTAAAAGGAAAGTGGAAGAAGATGGACGGGCGTTCAAAATTAAAACCGAGCAGGATGAGCGGTCATATCAGGAGTCGGCAGGAGGAACGAGGTATGAAACCCATGGAGAGAAATGTGGCTTCCCTCCATGTTTAGCTGTTGTTTGTATATTTTGTGTCCAAGCCAAGTGGATCTGTTGGCTCAAATTAGTAAATAATACATAGAAAATACGTGTTCATATGTATGCATGTACACATGTTCATTTCTCAGTACCATTTTTACATTGGAACTTATTTGTATTATATTCATGCTCTTTTGTCTTCTGTTCATTTAAATTAACTGTAAGTGTTGTGCAGTTGGCTGGACTGTTGATCTGAACTCATCATAGAAATAAAGTGAGAGCCTCATATCACAACTAACACAATGACGGGTTTGTTTGATGTTTTTTCCCTCTAGGGGCTTTTTCTCTGATTAAAGCAAAAATAGGGGAACTATGTCATTAACTTCAGCCTGTTTACACTTGTGCACTTCCTTCTTCTAAATTCAAGTAATTATAATTATGGGTGTTTTTTCGTAAATGCTTCTCTGTAGAAATGAACTTTCTTAGTTGAGTCCAGCATTGAAAGACATTTAGATCTTTATATGCCAAACAAATAAATCGGCACAGTCAAGAAACAGAAAATGTTTGAAGTGTTTCTTTTAACTGTGACTAAAATGTTCCTAAATTCCCCCTGGTACTGTTGTTGGTATGTAGCAGGAATGGCTGCGGCTCATTTCAGATGCACTCGGGTTATTTCCACTCCTGCTCTGAAGTACACTGTGCTTACAAACACGACACAGTATATCGCTCCAGCTGCAAGCTATCAACCTTTACTGACTCGACTGTTTGGTCACATGTCTGGTTAGCTGACATTGACCTTAAAGACAGTTTAACTTCCAGGGCACGCAAAGCTATTTAAAACCTTATTTTGGGCAAAGTCAGCAGGTTTAAAAAAAAAAACTTGAGATCAGATTTGACTGCTGAGTCTGTACATGTACTTTTTATGTCTTGGGAACACTTCAAAAATAACTACCAAAACAGGACCCATTAGGTCTGTTTTAATGTTTTCTTTTTAACAGGAGCTGCTTTTCTTTCTCTGTCATCATAAAATCAGACTGGGATTAGGGAATCTGCAGCGTCTGTTACTCATGAGTGCACTTTGCTTCCAAAATAAAAAAACAGCTGACCGTCAGTCACTTTGGTTAAATCAGTCAGAAGCCACGAGTACAGCTCACGAAGACTTTATCACGAATGCCAATAAAGATAAGTCATGTTTTCAGTTGAAGCTTATCTCATACTGAAAGTCAGAGTTCTGCATGTTTCCTCATATTTTTACCAAGGTTATGTTTTCTGAACCCACAGAGAGGATGGGAATGATGTTTGTCTGATGCTACAAACTGTTGACTTGCTCAGTAGTGGTGACTTGTGTCACAGTGACCTGTAGATAGACATTTGTGATACTGTGGGGACTGATGCACTGTGACTTTCACTTCTAGGAAAATGAAACGGGTCAGAGGATGACTTCTCTGGTCACAGCCTGTAAATAAATGACTCAGCACAACACAAACACAACTGGTCAAAATGTTCATTTCACTAATGTTCTTTGCTGTGGATGTTCCTGTTTGTCCGAAACAGCCACGTAAAAACGAACAACTGCACATCCCTCACAATCAGATCATCAGATCGTTGCTGTACTTTCTTTCTTTTCTGCTGGTCACCACTTTGTCTGTGTGTAATTCTGTGAACAGGATGTGGTCAGACTTAATAAGACTAAAGCTGTGTGTGTGCGTGTGTGTGCGTGTGTGTGTGTCTCAGCAGTGCTTCTGTAAGCTGGCTGATTTTCTGCATCTTCATCCCTACAGTTGTTAATTCCTGACTAGAAGAACATCTGGAAGCTGCTGAACATCTGTTTCTTCCCGCTGAGCTTTAAAATATGAGCAAAACAGAAACAGGCCTTCAAGTGAGGAGTAATGGAGGTTGAGTGGCTGCGATTATTATCAGGTGTTCATGACATGAAAGGAGATGCTGCCACCTGTTGGCTGTAGTTTGTCACTGAAGCTGTGGTGAAATGTGTACATGAGATTATATTCTGTTGTCATGAATGAATTCGCTTTAAAACATTCTACAAAATAATGGTTTGTGCATGACAGAAATAAATAATACTAACACCTACTCTCGGGGGCTTTATTATGCACACTGTTACACTTGACCTCATAAAATTCAGCAGACAGATTTTGCAGCTGTGCCAGACGTCATATTTCATTGTGGTGTGTGCGTTTGGCACCACAGGGCCACCGTATATTGATCTAAAATGACATTTCTCGTTTTAAAACTTTCTCAGTAAATCCATTCTGCACCTTGAAGGTGATTAAATGTTGTATTAACATGTTGTATTAGAGGAGCAGACTGAGCTTTGAGAGCCAAACAGCTTTTATCTTTGAGTCTAAGTTCTGGTTGAAGAAGGTTTATAGTTAGAGTTTATCAAAATTCAGCACATAACTGAGAGGAAGTCTCATTTATAAGTCTTTCTTGGCCAAGTTCAAGTAAACCGATCAGATTGTCATTACTGAATGCTTTAATAATGATTAATATGTCTGGTAAACACTGAAAACAGGTCCACCAGACCTGAACAGCACACAGGAGTTTACTGTTTCAGACAGGACTGGTACACATAGGAATGTTTTTGTTTTTTTTAATGCTTCTTCTTTAAGCTCATTAGTTGGAAGCAATTTAACAGGCTCCCAACATGCTCCAAGCTCTGGTTCATGTGTTGTTTCAGACCTATACTGTTGATATGCTTCTTTAAAATAGGCACAGTAATTATGCTAAATACTGCTACGTTTTATCAATCTGTGTATTGGTACATCGTGTTGATTTTATTTGCATGGTTTTATTGTGATATTTATATTGCATGGTTTTATCCTCATATTTATATTATGTATTTTAGTGTTGTTGCACAATATTCTTCTAATCCACTGTGGACTAAGCAGACAATTGTAGGCCCCTGTGAGGTGGGGGCGTTCCCCGAGGTGGCCTATCAGCCGCCAGACTGACCTGTTAAAGGGGATGGTGAGGGCAGAGACAAGGGGAGCGACGCACGAAAGGTGAGGAGGAGAAAAAGAAACGCGTGTAAGCCCGCACATGTGTTGGAGGACCTGCTGCCTGACTGTGGGGGGCCACGAGTCGTTCGGCGATCCAGTCCCAACGGCAGGAACAGCAACAGTGGGTGGCGATGGCCGCAATTCACAGCAGGGCAGGGGTGTCCCTCTGCCTGCATCTGACGGTGCTACGAGGGAGGCCGTGTTCAGGTGTGGAGTGGGGCGGGACTGTGCGGTGACGCGCTGTCAGTAGGAGACAGGTCTGCGACAGGAGCCCTCTCCTTGTTCTTCTGGCCTGCGTGGTTTCCATCCCGGAAGAGAAAATCCTCTCCTGTTTTAGATAAGGAACATTTCCCCGCTTGTGGCTGGACTGTGGGATTATGGGACTGTGAGGGGGAAATTTTGCATACGGGAGACATTTGTTTAGCTTTGTTTTAGTAGTGTATAGTTATTTTTGCCGGCAGGGTTTTTAGTGTAACCTGTATTTGTGATTCTGGCTGTGTTTTTTCCATGGAAATAAATGGTGTGTGTTCAAAGTCAGCTTAGTGTCTGTGCCCAGAGCACTGACCCACTCGCTCCCCTTCCTCTTGTATGTGAACGGACTTGGAGGTGAAGATTTGAGTCCACCAGTTTTAGCGGCAACAAGAGAAACACTCGAACAATAACTTCCACCAGCGTCACGTTAATGCTTTTGTTTATGTTGATATCTAAAATGAATATAACAATTTTGCAATGTTGTGGCTTATTATCTGAAAACTTGTGTGATAATTTCTGTGTAATCAGGGCTGAAAAATGCAAAGCCGCGCGTTCCTGTATAATTCCATGTTAATTACCTATTAAAGGAAGAAGCTGAAGAGCCTGGTGTGTCCAGATCTGCTGGCTGGGATGTACCTGCATCATGATGCTAACACTGGTTAAAATACCAAATAAAACAGACCGATTGAAATGTCTTTACATCTCTGAACATCATGTGGGATAGTATAAGACCTATAGATGTGTGTCAGATTTTTCCTTCCTGAATCCTCCAATAGACAATAATGTCTCTGTTTCCCTCCTCACAGTTTCTAGAAGCAAAGGTCAGAGGGCGAGCTCTGGGTTCTTCGACCCTTCAGAAAATTGTTAATGTAAATAGACCTGAAGCAACAAGATCAAACTGGTCCTCACATCAAATTATTCAAAACAAAAGCAGCACTTTATCAAACCATGGCTCCTGTTCACAGGACAAATATCAAACGTCTCAAATAAAAATGTAGCTGAAGTTTAACCGCCTCCTAACAGCACACAAAACAAAGATGTTGTCAGTCAGACTCTTTCAGATGGTGTTACACAGTGGATCAAAGTATTTAGTGTGACCTAGTGAGGACCTAAAGTGAGGACCATCTATACCGAAGCACTTATAAATGAAACTGAAAGGACAACAGTACCTCAAGACTCAAAACAAAACTCATACAAATGTTTAATGCAAGGTGCAAACAAAACTCACCTGTTTATAAGATCGGGGAAACCTTCAGCTGAGACTGAAGAAGTCACTTGGATGAGTGACGAAACGTTTCTCCCACAAAACGCTACGTCCAGATGAACAGAATCAACTTTTGGAGATTTCAAAGGCAACATCAAATTGCACTGATATGAACAACATCTATAAACCTATATGTCTGGAAGCTACATTGCTAAATACAATAACATGCGATTGTTTTGTAACACATTAGGTCATTTTCTGGTTTCATGCAGAAAGATAAATATGCTAACGATATGACAACTTAAAACTACTGGTATAAAGATTTCTGTGTTGTTCTACTTGCAACAAATATGAATGTTGGGTCTGTGTTTCCACAAGCCTCGCTAATTCTAGAAACGTATTCATCATGAAGAAAACAAGACAGTCGATCGATCGATCACTTGCGCAAGGGAGGCCTGTGTCCACCACGAAAATGACCTCGGCGATGACCTCCCTTGCTGCCTTTTTATTGAGAGACAAAACATCAGAACAAAGCCACGCCCACATGGTTCTAAGGCAAGGCATTGTATGTATATGTGTGAACTTCTGTAAGACTGTGTGTGTGTGTGTGTGTGTGTGTGTGAGACCTCCTGCTGACCAAAGGGTCGTAAACGCAGGAAGCTTACATGAAAAGAAGCAGATCTTCCAGATAGTTTGTATCTGCAATAAAACATTACAGCCCCCCACCTAGAACCTGGAGAATCTGGGGGGAAGGACAGTGGAATTTCTTTCATCAGAGTTGGCAAGCGTAGAAATGACAACATTTAACAATTCACTCTAACAATGCATCAAAAGGATTTATCCATCAGAGGGAGAAAAAAAAACAAAAACTAAAAAACCAGAACAAAAGCAGCAAGACGTGACTGACTGATTACAGTAACTTATCATAATCTAGCTACAGTCACGCTAGTTAAAATGAAAAATGAAACCAGCCTTTAAAGGTGTGCTGTGAGTTTAGGGCTTTATATTTGAATCGCATTCCACGATGACCTCGACCATCTTAGATATTATTGTAAAACTATGGTATTATTGTATTGTTGTTGTAAACCGTGCTGTAAAGACACCTTGTTACTAATTAGGCAATGTTTTCTATGACAAACGTAACTCCAGTTTTCTGAAGTAATGGGCTATGGTAGTCATTAACAGCAGATCCTTTGATCCTCGGCCTATCCTTGTGTCAGGCTGAATCCTATCCATTTGTGTGTGTCTAGCAATATATTTCAAAATGAGCTTTCTTAAAAGTGCAACTGCACATTATCATTTTAGCTGTATTCCAGTTATATTCCACCTCTGTTATTCCTCATTCAGCTTGTCATTTTTGGTTTGGGTGTCTTTTTAAAGATTGCCTCTGAGGTCTTAGAGTTAAAAGCTATAAATAAGCTTATAAAATAAAATAATCTTGTTCCATCAGCCATTTCTCCAGGAGCTCTGTGGGAATATTGTGGAACACCAGCAACAACCACCCATGATGAGTCCTTTCAACACGGAGTCATTTCCAGACCATTATGGAAAAAGCTGTGAGAGCTCCTTATTATTCACAGATACATATGAACTGTCTTCCTCTTGTCACCCCCGCTAGGAGCAGACGCTAACTGTGCGCTGCAAGAGGGTCCATGCTCACAGGTGCTGCTGATAAGGAGCCAATCAGACACCCGATTGTCAGCACGTGGAGTACCAGAATCTTAAAACTAGATTCAAAAGAAGAATAGTCTGTTTGGCGCTGCGAGAGAAGATTTGGCAAGTTTTTGAATGGGTGTAAACCAGATACTTAACTCTGCTGCTCTGGGTTAGGGCGTGTTATTTATTTGCTTTGTAAATGCAATGTTTACTGTTTCCTGTCTTTTTCTTCCCTTTCAGTTCCAGTTTCCAGATGAACAGAATCAACTTTTGGAAACTCACCTGAGGTTTGCATAATACTGAAATGATGGTGGGTGCAGAGTCTTAAGTTTATGGGAGGTGTTTCAGAGAGAATGAGACATACTGAGCAGTTGGAGCCACACTGGAACTGTATTGAGCACCACTAGCTCAGAATCAAAGACACACCTCCATCCTTCATTTGTCTGTCCTGCAGATCCTTCCGATTCCTAAAAGATGAAATGAATAGAATAGAATAGAATAATCCTTTAACTGAATACTGGTTGTCTGGATCAAATCGCTCATTCCAGAAACAAGGACATAGATCTTCCAGGTCAGCTCTGGTCAACTATACAACTATGACGTTAGGCTGAATGTTTTTAAATTGTTTCAGAGAACAAACAAACACATTCTTATAAGATTGAGGCAATAAAAATGCGACTTTATCACTGAAAGTAAACTAGTGCTTGATTTTTTAAATTCTATTAGACTTATTTTACTAAACATATTCAACCACACACACAGTTAACACAAACCTCCTGCACTCAGATTTCCATCTTTCTAACAAAATTCATGCAAGGTTCCCACAGTTGGATGAAGGTTTCACACCTATCCTTAGCAATGTCAGCCAGTGTCTTATACAACATAGCCCATGGGTTGATGTTAACATGAAGTATTTCTAACTGTCTCTTACACATACACTTTTTTAATCCAGACACTACTATACACTGTTGACCTTTGCTGTATTTTTCACAGTAAAATACCACAAAATGCCCAGTAACTTACCTGAAAACATTTCTACAGTTAATTACTGTAATTTGCTTTGCATTATGGGTATATTAAGGTTATTTACATTTACTTACTGTATTTTTTAAAATTGCGGTAGTAGTTATACCTACCGTTAACACATTAGCAGTAGTGCTACTGTATTATGTGATTTGAATGGTTCATCATACTGTTTGTGTATTTTTACTCTTTCAGTGGTTGGTTGCAATAGTGCATTACATTTTAACTCTTTCACTGCCAACCATTTCCAGATTTTCCTCCAACCTATGCCATTTGTCAGTATGATACCAGTGAAAGTATTATGGTTTTGACTTTTTAGGGGACTTGCCAGTGTGTAAGGTTCAAGAATTCTGATCATCTAATCTGCTGCATGCAGTTGTATGCACATGCACAGCTGCTGCAAATGTGTGCTTGCCACTGCGTTGCCAAAGGCGAACTTCAGTCAGTGGAGAATATTGTAATAATTTGGCGGAGGCTTCTCAGTCGAGCAGTAACTGAATTGCTCATTTACTGAACGTGCAACATGTACAGAACTCTTCTGGGAACTAGTCAACCCAACTTAGTGAAACACACACTGAATGCATGCTGGCCCCGCCCACACACCTACCTCTACCAACCACCACTACTCCATATCCTGACTGACATGACCTGTGATCCAGTGATTGACAGGAGAGGAAAGACAGTCCAACTTTGTTAACTCTTCATTACGATATGCTCGAGAGGACAAAAGATTTTGCACCTCGTTATTGTTGGACCTCTGTGTGGAAACTGCAAACAGGACGTCATAAGGTAATGCAAAGGACTCTCCTACCTAACATACTCGTTTATTAATTCTTAAGAGCATATATATTTTTTGTGTGTGGGGGGGGCTTAAAATCGGTGTTAGCTTGGTCGAAATAGCACATTAGCTGAATTATTCTGGAAAAAATAGGTTGTGTGTGTTTTTTTCTTTTCTTATTTAAATATATATTTAGATATATATTTTCCACGGGGAGGGGCGAGGAACACAGGCGCAACGACGGTCTTTGTCTTTTTCCCGCCGAGTGTGGTGCATTGTCCTCCTGCGCTTCTGTTCTATGACTATTGAGAAGCTGGCCATGCTAACAGTGGGACATTTAGCTTCAGCTAAAGCAGCAGGTAAAAATACACATTTAATGAGAATAAAGAAAGACAACTTTTTTTTGGAAATTTAGAGACTGCTAAAACAATCTTATCCAGTTTTGAGCTTGCTCATGTAGGTTAGCCTGCTTTATTTAATTTTGTGTGAGCTGCAGTACACAACACTAAAAAGTTAATATAATATTAGGTTGGTGGCATGAGGAACTCCAACCTAAGTTTAATATTTATTATTTTTTTAAGTGGGAAGGGGAGCATGTTTTTTTTCCTTTAATACAACGTCTTCCAGGGTCTTTTTCATAGGAAAACCGTGTAACGTCTGTGTTAGGTTGGTCAAAAGAGCAATTAGTTGAATTATTCTTGAAAAGATGGGTTGTGTGTTTTTTTTTCTTTTATTTACTTATGTAAATATATTTTTCAAGGGTTAAATAAATGCAACATTAAATTAACAATTGTCTCTCTGTCTTTTCCCGCCCAGTGTGGTGCATTGCTGTCCTCCTGCCCTTGCTGGCTGCGCTGACAGTGTGATGTAGCCTCAGTGTTTGTGTTTTAAAGGCTTTTTCCACCAAGATGTCTGTTGAGAGAGAGATGACCTTACCCATCACACCAAGGGTAATAGCGCTTGGTAAGTAAATAGTTTCAATCCTCTTGTAATATTTTTGTAAAAAATCTATGTAATTATTGTGGTATTTGTACCCACAACAACTTACTTAACAGGGGTTTGTCTGTTTTATATTGTATAAAAATAGAATACACACAGTTTGCTGCTGTTTCTCTTATTATACACAATGACCAACAGGAAAAAACAGCCTAACATTTCAGCACAGGCCAAAATGCCAAAACATTAGGCAGTTTTTTCCTGTAATTGATCATAATTTTCATTACATAATAAATAATAAGAGAAATAGCAGCAAACTGTGTGGATTCTATTTTTTTACAGTGTGAGGCCTGCTATCCAGCATTCTTGTGGAAACCTTATTTGTAAGGGTGAGCACATTGTCTTATTGGACTCTTGTCTGTTTTTAGGGAATAATTTCATGTCTGCAAGCCGCTGGATGATCAGTTTGGAGGGCAAGGTATTTTATGAGCCTGAGCAGATGCATGACTTTGCCAGCACCCTTGCTGTCTTCTTTGCGTCATACTACGTTTTCAACCTTGAGTATCAGGAGTCAGCGTCCATCACACAGGAGATGATACAGAGGTAAATACTTTACACCATTAAAGCTTACACCATTTAAGAATGAAATATATGTGATAGCTTGACTACAGTTGCAGAAACATATAGGTGATTGCTGTAATGTATGTTTTAATTTTGAAATTAAAGCAGCCTTTTTTCCGTTAAAAGGTTCTTTGTGAGGATCAATCCAGACATGGGAACAAAATGCCCTGCAAAACTTGGTACAAGCTGCAAGACAGGTCGTGTCGTAAAGAGGAAGGTTACAAGCATCAGCCCTCGGATCACCACCTTCCTCCAGCGGCTCTCTGAGTTTGAATGGAGGACTTCCAACTAGGTAAGAATACAGAGATGATAATATCTTTTACATAGCTGATAATTATATACATACTGTACACACATCCATACAACAGTATGAATGATCTCAGACAGATGTGAACAAGTGAATAACCTGAGCAAACATGAATATTGATGATGTGTCTTTGACAGGTGGTGATAAAGACTACGCTGAACCCGACCATCCTGGTAACGGAAATCTAAATCCCATGTCACATTCTATTTCCTGGGACCCACTGATAATTATTACATTTTGTAAATGATTTTTGTTTTACAATTGTAATAGTTTATTTAATGTTCATGCTGGTGGGTTTGTCCTGTTTTTAGTGGAATGAAAAACTGTTTTCCTTAAAAAAATCAGACACGGAAAGGTGAAGGACTGTGTAGTTTTCATGTACGCTTCTATTTATTTTGGTTATTGACATTGTTTTTATTCAGTTGAAAAATGTTTTTCTTGTTAAAAAAATATCAACAATAAATGTTGGTTTAATTCACTATTCTGAGACTACTTTATTGAATTATATTGTTTTTTGTAAATGTTCTTATATTGAATATGAATGTTAATATTATTTTATATGCTGTAAAACACAATTACAGTCTAAACAAATTATACTGTACACAATTACAGTGTTATACCATAAACCACATTTGCAGTACAGTGATACTATAAAACTTAATCACGGTAAGTCTTTCTAACTGTAAACCACGTTTACAGTAAAGCTGTTATACTGTAATATATGTTTACAGTAAAGTGGTTGAACTGTAAAACATCACAACAGTAAAGATACTGTAGATTAGTAATTACAGTAACTTACTGGCAATAGTGTTGCCAGTAAGTTGCTGTAAAAATACAATAAAATGTCTAACAGTGTATATAATTAGTAAATAGTAGACATTAGTGATTATTAATTATTTTCCTGTATAAGCTGAACTGACGACTATCCTGTAGCAGATTATACTACGGTCACTGAAATGAGTACCACTGCTGAACATATAACAAACTAAAACCCGTCTCTAGCATCCATGTCTGTCACACCAACCCTCTGCATGTCCACCTTCACTACATCCATGAATCTTCTCTGTGGGCTCCATCTTTTCCTCCTACCATACCTGACAGCTCTATATTTGACATCCTTTGTCTAATATAACCACTACACATATCCAGATAAGGTCCCCTCTACTCCAGCAAAAAAGTTTTTGGTTTAGAGTAGCATGGATCCCGCTGAGCTTTGAAGTGTGAGCAGGGCAGACAGCTTACGTTTAGAATAAGAGTGGCTGTGATCATAACGTCTAAAGAAAGGACATGTGCTGCCACCTGTTGTCTTGGTTTATCACTGAAGCTGTGAAATTATTTAAATCGCTTCAATACATCTTCTACATTGTTTAGTCTATAACAATAAAATGATGTGGTTTGATCCCAGGCTGCTTTCTGGCTGCATGCCAAATATCCTCGGGCAAGATACTAACCCCACGTTTGCCTACTGGTGGTGGTCAGTGTCCGGCAGCCTCGCCTCTGTCAGTGCGCACCAGGGCAGCTGTGGCTACCATCACCAGGATGTGGATGACTGGGTGTAGTGTAAAGCGCTTTGGGACTGAGTAAAGCGCTCTACAAATGCAGGCCATTTACCATTTTTGCGCGTTTAATTCTCCTATGTTAGATTTGCATATGTGCATATGGTCACAGCAGAGAGAGCACAATCTGGGTTACAGCAGCAGACAGATCCTTTTTTGAAACGTTCATTTTTTTGAATAGTATCAAATTCGGGATCATGGTTATGTTGCACATTTAGATTAAAAGAAATAGAAACCAGCGTGGCTTTGTGAGTCCGCCTTTACTTTGTATTCAACAAATATATAGACATAGTACCGTCACACAGTCTCACACAGCTTTTGTTAGGCGCACTGCAGTATGGCGACTGGCTTGTTTACTCGCACTAAAGCTCCTCATTTCAGGAGATACTCCCTCTTGTGGTGTAACGGAGGAATAACTACTCACACCAGCACTGTCTCATTGGAGACTAGGGCACAGATCATTTTACAGCTAAAGAGAATAACATATAACAATCAGAACATTTTAACCACCTGTGTGTGTGTGTGTGTGTGTGTGTGTGTGTGTGTGTGTGTGTGTCTTTAGGATGAACTAGAAAATAACATAAATGTCTTTATTTATATTCTCATTTGCTGTTTGTATTTCTACATTTGTTTTCCGTGGGTGGAGACAGTCTGGAGCATAAATGTCTATCAGATGAGCCATAACTGAATTCCAGTCTGATTGGTTCCGCGTGACTTCAGAAACCAGCTGGGCCAAAAGTAGCTGTCCAATCGCCCAGTATCCACGTTAGCTCCTCCTCCCAGTGCAGAAAACACCCACCACAGTCAGCTGTTGCCTCAATCGGGACTTCCCCGTCAGTGCTGCGAGTCCGCGCTGCTTCGGCTTTTCTTTATATTTTCAGATTCGGAGATTATTCTTAGATATATTTGGAATATACGAAAGGCTTTCCAATGGAACAAGACGAGCAGGTGAAGCATCTGCGTCCCACCACGGGCTATGGAGAGAGGTTCAGGCTCACCCTGACCACTCACAAGTCCTTTTTGGAACAAAGATGGCGACGTCAAATGTCATTTCGAGGCGTTGGACGTAAGGGGTGGAGCCCCGCATTGGAGGCTCCACCCCAGAATAGCACGTCACTGTGCCCTGTGACGTGCTATTCTGCCTTACCGGTGCCCAAGTGGAATTTTATGCTTCCTCGACGGATCCTCGACTTCCTCGACGGATCTAATGCAAAGGAAGTATGGCTACAATGCCCTTGGTTCACGCTGCACTCCTCTCGACTGTGGTTTTGGTCCCTGCGTTTAACGGTAAGTTGGGGTTATTTGTTAAGACGTTCCTCCTCGGTGCAGTCTGACATTACTATATCACTGTAGATCGGTTATACAAAATTTGTAAAAGTACACTTAAATATCGCTTCACCTATTCTGATTCAGTTACGGGTGGGAAGAACTGCACATTTAACGCATGAAGAAAGAGTGGGGTTATCACTTAGTACAAGTTCTCTTATGGCGGTTGGGCAGTGTTGGTCCGGAGGGGGTGCACTGATTGGTTGGGCATGTTAGGTGTGCGTAAATGACAAGTAAGTAGTGACCTGTGTCGTATTTTGCCTTTGTTGTGTCAGTACTGTAGTATGTTACCATTTAGGAGCTAATGTAGTCCATAGTTGGAGCGGTAGGCCACGCATGCAACGCGTGAGTTCACCCTCATTTCATATGCTAACTTATGTTGTTAGCTGCCCCCGGTTTAGCTTTGTTGACGCATGTACGGTCGCTCGTATGTCCATAATGTCATTCCTGTGTTATCAGACCTTCTCTGTATGTTGTATGTGATGCTTGTGATTGTTTACTTTGAAGTAGCGGAGTGTGTAGCGAACAATTAGGTACGTGGATTAATAAAATGTAGTCTGACCGGAAGTATGGCGTCCCGCTTGCCCTTCACAATAAGTGCATTATAGCGGATTATAATGGGGGACGCTTTTATTTTGTATAACTACCGGAAGTAGTTCCTGTGTACTGACGGTTACTTAACTTCGCGCTAATGCTATTTAGTTGCATAGTGTGAGCAGTTTGAAGTGTATTATATTTTTCTGATCTTTATATTTGATTATGTTAACTATGTTGTATTATGTTTATATTTGAGTATTTGACTTGTCTATTCTCTTTATTTATTGTTATTTCCCTTGTTTATTTCCTTTGTAGGAAACCACACACACACACCCAGACACACACTTATGTACACCCGCTGTGTTACAGCCCCAGAAATTAAGCGGTGACAATAAAGTGCCTCAAACGGAACCTCAAGCTCCCTCCTTCTTTCGTACTCTATTTGGCCTTAAGTAGTGTTCTGGCCGACACACCGGGGTGACCGTAGTGCTCAAAGACTGAATCAGTGCCACACAGGTTTATTTGCTAAATAAATCAGATTATAACCAAAAACCACAGTAACAGAACTGATTTGCAAATTTCTGAATCCCCCTGTTACTGAAAAAGATCTGTGTATTTATCTTTAGTTTTTAGTTTCAAAAGGAAATCGTGCATTATAGGAGGGGGACGCACACATTTTGGCAGATGCAGCCACACAGCCTGATAAAATCTATAGAGGGGTAAACCCAGGTTAATTCACTGGGGTGCGATGTGATGACATGCTCACGTCTGGTTTTACACTGTTATAGTATCAAAGTCTTTGTCTGAACAAACTGTTCCCGTCAGATTATTGTAGTGCACAGTTTAAGGTAAATAGTCTTCCGCACGGTACATTATAATGTCATGAAATTAGCATTAAAATGCGTTTTTTCAGCTTTTGTGATTTGTTTCAGTGACTTCAGATCAGTAACAAGTAGAGTAAAGAAACGTAGCCAGGCAAGTGTCTCCTCCTCCTCTGTACGCTCTTGTGGATGGGGGAACAATTTTTGCTGGAGGTAACTACTTTGGCACAACAAATGTGAAGAAACATGCAAAAACGTACAATGAGCAGCATCTTTCAAACTTGTCCATGCCTTAATTCTCATGTGTTCTTCATAGTAGTAGCAAATGCATAAAAATAAGGCTTTTATCAAAATACTCAAAGAAGAAATTTTAGATTTTAACTGTATTTACAGAGGCTTTAGAGCTTTTCCTACTGATAAAAACCTCATGGCCGTTCATACTACACAAGGAAGTGACCACAGACTTTAATGTTGCTGGATTCTCCACATATTTAAAGTCTCCTTTGATAACACACATCACTGTGTGCTAAATTTCGGTATCCAGTGTGTGCTGTAATTCATCTATTTCCCCAGATGTCAGTCTGTTTGCAGCTCTTGATGATTAGATTGCACAAAGGAGTAAATTAGCTTTTTAATGTCTACAACCCAAACTGTGTCCTCTCATTCAGTCCAGATAAACATCACAGCTGGACAGAACGTCACTCTGCCATGTCGAGCTCCAAACAACAACAAAACCATCACAATGGTAGAGTGGAGCAGACCTGACCTGGGATCAGAATATGTCCTTTTTTATCGCAATAAGCAGTTTGCTCCAGACAACCAGCATCAATCTTTTAAGGACCGGGTGGATCTGCAGGACAGACAGATGAAGGAACGAGACGTGTCTTTGATTCTGAAGGATGTGACGATTAATGACACTGGAACATACGAGTGTCGTGTCGTCCAGAAAGAAACAAACCGCAGGAAGAGAGCAAATCTGGAGACTGACCCCATCAGCATCATCTACCTTCATGTTGATCCTCCAGGTGAGTGAGTAGAGTTGAGTGTGTGTGTGATCAGAGGTGAAGCTGCTTCCTGGTTGTTGATGTTTGTTTCTAAAGATGTTGTTGATGAGACTTTGTAGAAAGCAGCTGGTCTGAGTGATGTGATCAGAGTGCAGTAGATAATGTCTGACAGCAGTTTGAAGAGGAAATGGATTCTGTTCTGTTCTTCACTCATCACCTACCTGACAGCTGACACCTCACACCTGTTTCTCACCTGCAGGTCAGACAGGAGGACACACACAGGATGGAGGGAAGGAGGATGGAGGGAAGGAGGATGGAGGGAAGAAGGATGGAGGAGAGAAGAGTGGATCTGTTGGACTAATAGCTGGTCTGGTAGTTCCTGTTGTGCTTCTTGTTGGTGTTGCTGTTTTTTTTTTATCTACATAAACCATGACAATGAGAATCAGGAATGATACTAACCTCCTGTTGAAATGTACTTGTTTGAAACATCTTACGGCTTTTCCACCTGATTCTCCTGCTGTTGCTCCAAATTCCCAGCATGTCACTCAACACAGGAACAAACAGATGATGAACAGCCTCCTGTTGAAATGCACCATGTTTGAAATGTCTCAGAGCTTTTCCAAATGAGCTCTCAGTCTCCTGGTTTTGCGTCAATTTCCCATCGTTGTCACTCAGCACAGTAAAAAAACAGATCTGAGGACGTGTTTGTCATGAAAAGAGCCCAACATTTGGTTTTCAGGGTTTTTATGAAGGGGATTTATTTCTGTGAATGAAAAACTGACTGAAATCCTGGATTCTGTTCTTCACTCACCACCAGCTCACACCTTCTTCTCACCTGCAGGTCCTCCAGGAGGACATGGAGGGTTTGTGGCACTGGTAGTGAGTCTGTCAGTTTTGGTGTGTTTGTTCTTGTACCTAATGATTTGATCTGTAAAAGAAGAAAAGGGAATGGTGCTGAATATGTGATTCCTGCTTCTCAGAGATCCTGTTAAAGTCTAAAGACATTGGGAGGGTTTCACACTGTTTGGAGCAGGGAAACAAGTACTAATGGTGCAATCTTTCTACGTAGCACTTTTAATTCTTATTCCTACTTTTATTTTTTCATGTCTATTTAAGTGCTATTTATGACACTATGTTTGCACTGAAGCACCGCAGCAATTTCCTAATGTTGTAAACCTGCTCAACATTTGGCAATAAACCCCTTTCTGATTCTGATTCTGGTTTTGTTGTTGTTGCTGTTGTTGTTGTTGTTGTTGTTGTTGTTGTTGTTGTTGTTTTTTTTTTTTTTTTGAACAACACAGTCGAGATTCACATTGTCCTCGCAGTGAACCGCAGAATCAAATGTCTGAGATCTTTCTACAGCTGAATTCTGAATCTCCTGCTGCTGATCACAGAGACAGAAATCGTCTAAAAACGCACAGAGGCCACCAACACCCCACAAAGGTCCCTGACTTCACTGACACTACAGTCTGGGGAGAAAAAGCATTTTTCTGAGGTCTGAGGTGAGGCTGTCTCACATAGTTAACCTGCCAAGACCTGAACTTTTTCATGGCATTTTTAATTTCTCGTTGCTATTTGGGCTGATTGGGACCTGATGAATGTAAAAACAAAGAATTACCTGATTTCCTTTTTTTCTTTATTTTTGTGAAAAGTGAGATCGCTTAATTGTCCATGTTTCACTTATCTTAACTGCACTACTGTATAATCTATATTATTGCTAATATATATTTGTAATATCTATATCATGGCTGAAGCACTTCTGGATGGATGCAAACTGCTTTTCGTTGCCTTGTACCTGTGACATGTGCAATGACAAAGTTGAATTCTATTCTGTTCTATTTAATTCTATCCACATACGTTTGTTTGACATTTTGATAAAGTAGCAGTTTAATGTCCTCGTACATGGATATTAAGAAAATTTTGTGTTTTGGTGTAGATCAGGGGTCTGCAACCTTTCACATCCAAAGAGCCATTTGGACCCGGTTTCCACACAAAAGAAATGAAAATAACACTGTATATTTCTTTTTACCTTTATGCTTTGTGTGAATACTAAGGTGTGTTGCTTATGAAATCCATGAAGTGCTACAAAGAAAAATAAATTTTATTTATGTAATGAACACATTTTGAACTCTTAAAGAAATATAACAAAAGGAAAGACGCCCAGCTGAACTAAAATGATCCATGTAGCAAACAAAAACTGTTGTGAGCCTAAGTTGTGTGGGCATCGAAGGACTACCTAGTGCAAAGAATATACATGATACAGATGTGCATAAGCTGACTATTTCTTTTTCTACATATACAGGGGCCCGTTCTTCGTACCTCGCTAAGTAGGTTAGCCGGATTAGATTGTTGACGATTTCGCGTGATCCTGGATCGTTCGGTTCCCCGAAGCTCATCCGGGACTTGCTGTCATAGCAACAGAGCCGTAAGCGTAAACCTGCTCGGGAGCAGGTTTACTTTATGTAAACAGGATTAGATCGCGGCCACGCAGGTATGTCCGCTTCATTTATACGAAAGCAACAGCGACATTTTTCCACTGTTTCACCATAAATAAATATTATCAATGTAACTAAAGATAATGCAGCACTTGATCCTTTTATTGATGTCACACAGATACATACAGGTCATTTCCTAAAAAAGGGAAATGTACTATTAACATTCTATTACATGTATGTGATTATTACAGATGTAATTCATATTTCAGAGTAGTAATTGTAAATTACTTAGTGTAATCAAGATGAGAGACCACGGCTATAAAAGCGAAGGTGGATTTGGGAAGCCTGTCGCAGCCATGTCCTGTCCGTATACGCGACCAACCCATTGCGGAAGGTGCAAGATTGATAAGGAGAGTTTTCAGAATTCAGCGTATATTGCGGGACAGACAGGATCCTTTAGCTCAGCGCGACAGTGTGCTCATAGAGAGATATCGATATTCCCGTGAGGGTATTATTTACTTAACCAACTTGTTGACGAGGGGGTGCAGGACCACCACCTGTCTTTTTTTCCTCTGCCCTTTTCTTGGTTGCTGTTATGAACAAACTAACAGAGTATTACAGGCCAGTATTACCTTGCCAAGAGACGCAAAGCAATCTAAGAGATAAATATTACCATTCTGTAGAATACTCCTGTATTCCACTTTTACTTGTTCCCATGTTCTTGTGGGTCCTGTTGTGGCTCTAATGTGAAAGGGGATATAATATAACATATTATAATATAATATAATGCCATATGATATTGGACAATATAGTGTCATATGATAGATCTACCCTACCGGTGTTGGCCAGAGGGGCCGATGGCGCGATATGGCAGCCTGGCTACAACCGTAGCTGCCTCCACCAGTGTGTGAATGTGGGAGTGAATGAATAGTGGTATCGTACAGCGCTTTGGGTGCCTTGGAAAGCGCTATATAAACCCAATCCATTATTATTATTATTATTAAATTACCTACGAGTTTGATTTGTCAGCAACTTTCTGCCAGCCCTCTCTCCTTGCTTTTGCAGCCTTTGCAGTGTTCTCTTGCGTTTTAATTAAACTCTGAAACTCCTGAAATCCCTCACTCAAGAGTTCTTGCTCTGCTGCCGGAAAATACCGAGCACGCCCCTTGGACATTTTCGCCGACCAATCAGCGGGTTGCCGATCAATGTTTCTACTATCGATGCGTAGCCCCTTTTACGACACCCAGTGATGTCACATTCCTGCGTCCAGCTGTAGTAATCGTCAACAGCAGGTGTGTTCGGGGAACCGGATTAGCGAGCTCACGGTTAGCGCGATGATTTGATCTTGGATGTGTCATTTGATCTTGGATGTAGTAAGCGACGTACGAAGAATGGGCCCCTGGTGTTTGAAAAATGAACAGTGAAAGCAACAGCAAAAAGAAAAACAGATCCTTCAGGCTGGACTGAACAAAGTGATATTTTATTGGCAAAACTTTTAATGAATGTTTAAAAAACATTTTACTGTTGTGTGAAACCAATAAACTCTTATTTTAGCAAAAATATCAAAAACATTTTACACATTGAATGTTTGCAGAACTTATTTACATAGTAAGTATTTAAAGCTCCATGTCTAGCATAAGTTACTTGCACTGGTGTCTTGGGACAACTCCATCTCGTCTCACTTAACCCGTTTTTGAACTATGTGTGTGTTCTGTGTTCTGGTAATTTGACAGCATACATGCTACTGCAAACAGTTGGTTGATATTGTAAACAGGTGACATGGTGATGATGCCATCAAAAAGTTTGTTCTGTTTGATCTTCCTAATGACTCGCTCCACATGTAGCCCGAGTCTGACTGTGGCCTGCATCTCCTTAACCTGGTTCTTCTTCTTCTTCTGCTTAGATACAAAAGGGGGGCGGTACACTTTGCATTTACAACCATCTGTGATCAGGAAGCCCTTATCCACCATCACTGCCATGTCTTCAGTCAACTTCTCAGCAATGCCTGATTGTTTGAATAGTTCCTTGTCACTAACCGAACCTGCGTACAGATCAGAGATGAATGTGACTGGACCATGTGGAGCTATGCCAACCAGGGCTTTCATCGTGCAGTGGGATTTGTACGAAGAGTACGTTTCACTCTGGAGAAGTGGTGAGGATGGTGTCTGACACCTCAGCTCTGTACAGTCAAGGATCACCTGGGTGTCTGAGAAACCTTTGAATTCCTTAGGGAGGTAAGCTTGCACTTCTGCACGTGTAAGCCAGATGCACTGAGACCCCAGTGCAGTGGCAAGAAAACTTGTCCATGTTGCAATGATGCTGCTCACTGTGGACTGGTGTATGTTGAATCGATGAGCCAGGTCCCTCTCCTTCAGACCAACAGACAGGAAAACCAGGAAAAGAAAGAACTCGTCGATTGGCTGGAGCAGCTGCCTCTGAAAGGTTGAAACAAAAGGGAAAATGTTACTCCTAAAGCTATGAACTAGTACGATCGTGCTTTTCTTGGCTAAATGTTTTGTAAGATAAGACAGGATAGACCCTTATTAGCCCCACACGTGGGAAATTTGTTGAGCAGAAAGTGGCAAAAATTCAGAAAAACAATAGGATAGGATAAGAATAAGACACTGTGTACAATAGAATAAAATACTTTATAGATCAGAATAAAATGTGATATTGTCAAAGTAAATGGTTGCTGGAATGGTTATGCACACCATACTGTACTGTCAGGGTTGAATTCTTTTATTTTTCTAGTAAATAAAGTTGTTTTTATTATCTTTATATACAAACTGCAAACGTCCTCATACGAGTTGTAGGACAAGTCTTAGTGGGACTTGTTAACAGTCCTACTAAGGGGCAGGTCAAATGTCAACGGCACTGCATCCATGTTTATGATTGCGTCCGGTCCGATGGAATATTCAGTCGGATCTGCACAGTTGAAACACCTCGCCCATTTGCTCTCTGTGTGTTCATCCAGTCTTCAATACATTTAGGCCATCTGTTTTTATTTCCTCTGAAAGCTTTTGTCGTCTTTTGGACTGAGCCAGTTCATCACGCTGGCGTCTCCAACGTCTCACCATTGATTCGTTTATGCCAAGGGTACGTGCAGCAGCTCTACTTCCCCTCGCTGAGAGCTTTAATTTGAAAGCTGCATCATATGCATTTCTTGTGTTTGCCATACTGAGGGTTTGTGAATGAAAGCTTCCTTTGCTCCTGTAATACTCCTCTTGCTAATCAAGTTTGTTTTTCGCGCTACTTCGTACGGGACTACGTTGCCTTTCGGACGGACAACATACCACTCTTGTCCCCCGATACTGTGTGTCTGATCACATGCCCTTCTGCCAGCCAACATAGTGCCGTACAACAGCGGAACAAACAAAACAAATCCTCTGAAAGCCACAGGGTTCAAAGCTTGTGCCAAAAGTAGCGGCTTGTAGCCCAAAAATTATGCCACATAAACACAATGACATCGCACCTCTAGTTCCAACTACCAACAAAGCCATAGCCTACCGTTTGTGTGCGTGCAGGTGTCAACACTTCTTCGTCCGTGTTGGCAGCTGACTTGGCTCTTGAGGCCCAGATCATCTTATAGATGCAAGGCTCAATCAAAACCCAGAATGCCATCAAATGATCATAGCTTGGAAATCTATTCACAAGAGAGACAAACATCGTGTCAATCATTAATTAACATCACACACGAAACATACAGTCAGCAGATAAAAAGTAAATATCTGTTGTTTTCATGAAGACTGGAAACACTTGAACTTCGATGTACCTGGTATAGAATTGGATGTCAGTGTCAGAGCCAGCAAACCGCTGTAACCCAAACTCTCGCTGGACACGTAACTCCTGTATTTCCTTCCTCAGACTCTCCACGTCTTTGGACAGGTCTTCTGCTGATGGCTCAGGGACTGAGCAGTAGTCATGATCTCCTGTAACGCTGTGCTGACCTTGATCCCCAGGATGAACTAGTTCAGGGGGTTGCTCCGTTCTCTCCCAAACACTACTCGGCGTTGGTTCAACTTTATAATTATTCCACTGAAAAAGTGTCGGAACAGCACCTTTAAAAAGCCTCCTTCGACCATCAAGGGTTGTTGGTCCTGCATCCTTGGCTGCTGGGTCCCTGATAAGAGAGAAAACAAAATCATGTTCATTTTTTTTTTGTTGACTTTTGTAGAAAATGGGCCATGTTTCTGGTGACAGTGGGGAAGGAAAAACTCCCTTATAACAGTCAGAATCGAGAGGGTGGGGAGGCGAGGAAGACAGAACAAAAGGCACGCTGTGGCAAGATTAATAATAACTAATGATTCAATTCAGACAGGTGTATAAACGCACAGTGGGTGAAAATGTGATTAATAAAGAGTGCATTATGTGCTAAGGGTTTAAACAGCTCCAAGAATTAGAAGAACCTACTTAAAACAGTTTTAAAGTTAAAATCATTTCTATGTGTTTATTGTAGTTTTTTTTTAAAGTTTTCCCACCACCTAAAGCAGGGTTAAAGTAACACAGTTTCACTATCATGTAGCGTTAGTCTCACCTCACCCAGCCTCAATATGCTTACTTGACAGCACTCCTCGGAATTAAGTCACACCCAGAGAAAGACTTTGATATATTCACCTTGCAGGGATGCCTTCTGCAGATAGCTTGATTTGTGCTATCCGTTGTAGCTTTGCTGTCTGTCTTCTGTTGAACACATCCAGTCTCATTTTTCTTCTTATCTTCTCTGCAGATGCCTTCTCTGCCTTTCTGCCTACACAATAAACATTTCATTATTTCTACTTTAGAGCTTGCTAACTAAGAAAACACGACATAAAGCCCACTCTGCATGCAGCTATGTGGTTTTCCATCATCAGAAACCACAACGATAGTCTAGTAAATAATAAAAACACTTATGTTAGAAAGCTTATATAAAAGTTGCCCGATACAAAATGATGGGAACAAGCGGAATACGCCGGCTGGAAGGTCCCATCTTTCAGTCTTGTTTTGCTTACTCCTGGCTCCTTCAATGGTGCTACTCAGTTTAGTTCACCTAATGCGGTAAAAGGAAGTAATTTTCTATTTTCCTCGTCTATTTGTACAACCTGGGGCGCAACAGTTATCAACAATGGTTAGCCGCGTTCACCACGGCAGCCGGATGCTGCCAAAATAGCGACGCCTGGAGGGGGAGGGGGCGAACCTGTGTGACGTCATCTCCCGGAGCCTGAACAGAGGTCGCTGCTCCCTGCGCAGTACAAATACTACCAGTTTCGAAATAAGAAATCGCATCCAGTTTACTAATGGCTGGGTGCAAATCTGGCTGTTTTCAAGCCGCTAAACTGTGAGTACGTCCCAAGTTAAGTCAGCTGGAGTGCGTGGGAGTATAATAGCCAAGATAAGATAACCTTTATCAGTCCCACTCAAATTAGTTTTGACACAGCAGTTAGTGGACAGTGCAAAAGTTATATAACAAAAATTAGAATACAATAAGAATAAAATTCTGTACACAACTGTACAGAATAGAACAAAAAAAAAATACTATATACAGTAGAATAAATAGAATAAGATATACAATAGGATGAAACAGAATACAAATTCTATGTACAACTGAGTGAAAATACAACGATGCCAGAAAGGAGTATAGCACTTAGTGTTGTTGTCCACCCTCCACCACAATTTATGTTATACATTTATCAATGAACTGCAAATATCTCGTTGTCATATTATGTGTCCATAATTGTAAAGTAGATGCAAACTACTACATTGACAATCGGGCAAGATATTACTTTAAACCCATTGTTGTCCTCCATGCACACAGGGGAAACTTTCAGCGGTTTTCACATTAAGGCCGTTTGAATCCTCAAAACTTTATGTGGCGATTGCCAGACACTAAGAGCAATTTTTAGAATTAGGGATTGGGGTTTGGGGTGGTGTTTACCTCCGACTAGTGCTCTTTGTTGTTGTCCTTGCGTTCGTCGTCTTTTTTCGGAGTTCATGTGTAGCGTTGGTACCCAGTCTGGATTTGTTTGATCCATTTCATAGGCAGGCTTCCCTACAGTGGTGCGACAGAATTAGCGAATCTTTACATAGCACGTGTCTGCAAAGTCACTCAATACGATGTTTGTTCGGATTGTATAACCGAGTGCATCAACAATAAAATTATTAAGCTATAAAGAGTGATGTAAACATACTACATTTTCACTTACCGGAGTGAAAATGTCGGGAGCACACCAACAGATATTTGGAGATGGAAGAGAACTGGAGATCAAGTCGTCCCACGGCTGCTATCCAGGCTAGACGCCTTCTTTTGGTAACATCCGATACATGAGCTCCTTCACGTTGCTTCCAGGTTGGGAAAGCATAAAAAGACAATCCAACCTTATTCCCGTGCCGGTCGTAAGATCGAACATTGCAGCCGAGCACACAGCAAGTACGAACCATGGCTATGCTATCGCTCCTAGCTTAGACCCCCAAAATGGTGAATCGGGCCAAAATCCTTTCCACGCCCACCCCCGTGACATCACGCTCCGAAGCCCTATATGGCGCATCAGCCCAAAAGACTTTCCACGCCCACCCCGTGACATCACGCGCCCAAGCCCTGTAAGATAGTGATGTCCTGTGTGTCGAAGCGTGTGTCAGGGGAGTTTTTGGGGAGCACGTATCGAGGCTCGCTTTGATTACGTATGCAGTGACGCTCGAGGCCTCGCGGGCAGTCCGTACCACGTGACTGATTCAGGGACTGGCTCGCCGGTTCGCGCCAGATTCGAAATAAAATGGGCAGCAAAACACAGCTGATTCCCCATCACACTGTTGTGGAATTGGACTACGTACGTGCTACATAGTTGAGCATTTCTTCTTCGATGGAACCAGCAAGGAAGAGATTTTTTTTTAATTTAATCTCCTAATAAAGTATGCACACAGTAATAAATGTCACAAATGATAAGTACCATAATATAAATAAAACTATAGATCCTATAATCTGATTTCTGTATTTTAGTTTATTAAAAAGTGAAGCGCCACACAGTTTGTGTGATTATCCAGATGTACATAAGCATGATTACACAGTTACACAATCATACCAAAACTCTGTCCTGATAGTTTCCACTTTCTCTTTTGTATCAGACATGCTGAGACAATATTCGGGATAAATAACAATGAAAACCATTTATTCAGTTTAGAGGTTTACACATCCCATCAAAGAGCCTGTTTCACTTGAATCGTCCACTTGATGGCGCAGTAGAGCAAATGAATCATCCCAATGCTTTGACCATGAGTCGACCAGTGTGATGGAAAGCTTCAGTTCATCACGAGGCTTCATCTTATGGAACGCCAGGACTGCCATAATGAATGAATTAAATACACGATTAAATAACTGAGTATCATCCTTAAAAGTTTTAGTGTGTTTGTACAGGTGGCTACAGAACTGGATCAACGTCCTCCACGAGCACAGCGGCTGGAGCCAAATGATAGATTAACATAATTGGAACTACACCCAGCCCGTGTTTTGACTGAATATTACACAGCTTCACTCCATGTACACCTTACACTGAAGAACAAGCTTCGAGGGCAACCGATCTCTCCCTGAAGACAAAATGCAGTTCGAGAGCAACAGCGTCAACTTCAAGACTCAACAATGTGAACACACAGCAACACTGCCCTAAAGGGTTCAGCAGCATGTACAAATACCATGGATGGATGGAAGTATGCGCTCCCAATCACAAGCTGGGAGGTTTGCCAGCGACATCACTGTGTGTGAATGGACTTGAGAAGACTGTCTGAGTTTCACATTTGCCATACTGGGAGCTGAAAAGGCAAAGGAAGAGACTGAAAAGAGTGAAAGACAAAAGGCAAAGCTGAAGAAGAACGGCCCACTGGGCCCCTCACACGCCACAACTGTGAACTGCTGCAGATTCAGGAGAGAGACAGAAGCTGTGAGAAGTGGAGAGCATGGAGGAAAAATGAAGTCTGTTGTTGTTAATGTGAGAACACATGAAAATTGGGTTGGAAAACTGTGGCCGGCTGTCTTGTGGAGGTTGATAAAGAGTCCGTAGGATTGCAACAAAGGTAAAAATAAAACGCACACAAACACACATAAACAGAGAAATGTGAAGGAAAGGCAGCTTTAAGGACACGCCCTGCTGAATCTGCAGCTCCACTGCACACAGCCATTAAACCTGCCTACTAACACACACATGCAATGAAGATCAGCTTGTTATCTGTCATCAGTGTTAAAATTGTGCAAATTTCACAGACACTTGTTATCAAACGCTGAGTGTATCCACTGCTGACAAATAACCCTCTAGGGTTGCAGGACAAGAGTTTAACTTTTGTGAAGGGAAAAAAAAGAGATTCTGGTTTGACCAACCAGTGATCAGACAATAAATTTAGTTGTTAATATAGTAAATTGTGAGATGCTTTCTGCATTATTGGTGCAGCACAAGTAATTTACTGTATGAAGGAAATTCTCTTTTGTGATAATATTTTGAACATGCATTTCTGTTGTCCTGTCAACTTAGTGGGTTAATAGCTGATTTGCAAATTAGTTGATTGTTACTAGATCAGGGAAGGATGACAGTATTATAAAACAAGTGAATAAGATGTAGCAGAGGGTAGTTTCCTGTTTCTGATGTATGGGTGAAGCTTGCACCCAGATACACACTCTGATTACACGAGAACAAACTTTTTTTGTGAAATACATGATGACATGTTACACGTTTTATGTTTGGGGAAGAAAAAAAAGGAAAGAAAAATTAAATGAAATGATTGGGTCTGTGAAAATGAAAAATAAGTTTAAAAAAAAAAAAAAGCACAGACCTGGGGAAGAAATCCACATTCCTGTGATAAAACATTGATATGAAGTGTTTAGGAAGTTTTTAATGGTGAACATTTGTGTTGTGTGAACTCTGCAGCTGCTAATGAAAAACATTTTCTCTGTGTATTTAGCAGGTGAAACTAGGTCAGTTGGCCCCAGACTTTCCAGAATTGGAAATATTCAGGAGCACTTGTGGGCAACCAGTAAATATGATGTGGGGAAAATGAACAAAGGTAGTGACACTTAAGTCTGATTTCAGACCATGTAAGCATCAGTTGTTAATTAAAGCCAGAAGCAGTGACTGCAGCACTGCATGGCAGGTTCTAACCCCTACAGCCTGTTAGTTCACCTGAAGGCAAAACTTTTCCTGTTATTTTTCCGGTAGATTTTGGGGTTTTTGTTTTAGTACCAGGCTGATTCTGCCAGTTAGAAAAAGAAAAACAACCCAAACCTAAGAGAAAGACTTTTTTTTTTGTTTGTTTGTTTTTATTTACACTTAAGACATGTCCGGGCCTAAAATCTTTTTTGTTTTTGTAACAGTGCACTTAGGGAAAAACCTGCCAGGTATCATCCCTCTGGGTGTGATATTTTGTGTGTTGATGTTAAAAGCAGGCCTGCAAGATTGGGAGCAAAAGTGCTATAAAATACTTTAATTGAGAGCAAATATAAGGTGAGCTTCTCTAGATTACAATTGGCTTCTGAGAAAATTCACCTACATAGGATGCTGACCATATTAGATGGGAAATCCTGTGTTTAAAAGGATTGTAGCGATTCAATCCATTTCAATGGCAAGAAGAATTGTTTTTGTTTTTGGAATGATGAAATATTGCTGTCAGTGGACATTTAAATTTGTGCGCGGTTTTCCACTATCAGCAATGATCGTTATGAATGCATGTGACTAGATGAATACATGTGATTGGTATAAATGCAAATGCTGTGGCTGGACTGATGATGTGGACTAAATGTGACTGACTTGAAATTCAGAAGACGGTAACTATTCTAGGATTAGTCACTTTTAATGCCTAATCCACCCCAAACAGTGAAAAAAAAAAAAAGGTGGATGTGGGTGTTTTTGTTTGCTTGTTTTTGCAGAAGCAGAAGGATGACAGAGACCAGAGGAGGAGAGACTGTATGTTTACATGAGTGTGGGCAGACTAAACCCTTTAGCTGCTACTTTTCTGTTTTACTGATTTTGTGTGAAGAACACTGTTTTTACTGGCTGCTTGTTGGTTATAGTAACACTCTGTATTGTTGGAAAATGTCAAATGTTAGAAGTTGTCAGAAAGCATAGCGGCCTTGAAGAGCGTGCAGAGAAGGCCAGCCCACATCAGCAGCAGTTAAGCTATGCTCTGATGAACGGCTTTCACCCACCCACTGCTGACTTCATTAGGAAACAAAATTTTAATCAAAACACAGACGGGTCCGTTGAATGCATGAATTGGGCCTGCCGTGTGCTACTCCGGAGGAGACGCCCTGATGTTGCATTGGCAATGATCTAACTAACCCTTTTCTTTAAGAAAGGAGCCTAGTTCTGATGAGTTGACTCATGGGAGTGTCGATGCGTCAAGAGGAGGAATTCCAGGTTTAACATGAAACAATGTTTTCTGTGTTTTCCATGACGATTTTTTCCACGGCTTTTTACTGTGACTTGTGGGATTAACACGTTATGGACAGGTATGTTCGGATGAGGGTTTGAAAACCTATAAGTGAAGTTCACAAAACTGAAAGGAAAAATGTGGATTGATGTTGGTTGATCTATTTTCCAAATGGTTAGAAGTTTTTCCTTCTAGTAGGGAGATACAGGTGCAGTGGCCAGAGTATTGCTGGAAGAAATCATCCCAAGGGTGGAATCTCCAGAGATTGAGACTGGGTGCTGATCAGAAGTCTTCAGAGACCCAGCGAGAAGTAAGAAACATTCATGGCAGAGCTGAAAGCCCAGGCAGTAGTTAAGGTCAAAGGTCGTGCGGTTTGGGGCCCTACTAGTCATTATGAGAAGGTTCCAGAACCACAGCAATAACCATAAAGCTGCACTGGAACGAGAGGGTGAGGGGTGAAAAGAGCGCCCTCCTCCAAAAAGAGCATGCCAAGCTCCAACTCAGCGACTGCAGAGCAGACTCTGTGGCACCTAAGAGGGATCATGAATGCAGATGACACCTTATTAAACAATCAGGCAGTTGTGCCGGAAGTAGTTCCGTGTGGTTTTGTGTTAAGGGGGTCGGTGTGACATTTCTAATCATCTTATAACTGCATTTACATGACTCTGTGAACATCACAAACTCTGTTAGAGTCCTGAGCCTGAGCAGAAGTGACTGGAGTAGTTTTAGCATGCACGTTTTACAGCAACCTAACTAATAATTATTTGTGTATATTTTGTAGACTGATTTTCTAGCATGTCAGTTCCTGATGTGTAAGTGCATTAGGCCCTCACTGTCCGAGTAAACATAGTAACAACAGTTGTGAGTTCTTTTGACATGTGTACTCAGCTTTGACATGTTGTTTGACACCCTAAAGTAGGATTTTGGGTTCATCACAATTCAGTGAGTGATTTTGATAGGTCTCAAACATGCTGGAAGCACCTAAAGAATGAGGTTGTTCTTCTAGAGTTAAATGTGGTTGTTTTGGTTTCCCCAATCACTGATGTGAGGACAGTAAAGATAATTGCAAATGCCTTTGAGAGGGTTTACACTGTTTAAATGGGTCTACAGTAGTAAAGAGTACAGCACAATGCATAGAGTGTTCAGCTCCAGATTGTACTGGATGCACCAGAGTACCAGCCGCTCAACTTCCTGCCAGTATGCAGACTCATCACTATCCTGAATGAGGCCAATGACGGTGGTGTCGTCTGCAAACTTTAGGAGTTTAACAGCCGAGGTGCAGTCGTTAGTGTAGAGGGACAACAGTAGTGGTGAGAGGACACATCCTTGAGGGGCACCAATACTGAGGGACCGGGTTTCAGAGGTGATCTCCCCCAGCTTCACTTGCTGCTTTCTGCCTGTCAGTTAGCTGGTGAAACGCTGAGCTGGGAGCGTTTGGAGGAGAGAAGTTCAGGCACAATGGTGTTAAAAGCCGAACTAAAGTCCACAAACAGGACCCTGGCATAAGTTCCCGGGCGGTCGAGGTGTTGCAGAATGTAATGCAGCCCCATGTTCACTGCATCATCCACCGACCTGTTTGCCCGGTAGGCAAACTGCAGAGGGTCCAGCTGGTGGCCTGTAATGTCCTTCAGATGGGCTAACACCAGTCGTTCGCAGGATTTCATGACCACAGACGTCAAGGCGACAGGTCTGTAGTCATTCAGTCCTGTGATGGCGGGTTTCTTGGGAACAGGAATGATGTTTGAGCGTCTGTTGAAGATGCGAGTAAAGATGGGAACCAGCTGTTCAGCACAGGTTTTGAGGCAGGAGGGTGAGACACCATCTGGTCCGGGGGCTTTCCTGGGCTTCCGTTTCTGAAATAGTCGGCTCACATCCTCAGTGTGTATTCTGAGTTTGAGGGAGGAGGAGGAAAGGGGGGTGAGAGGTGTGATGGAGGGTGTTGAGTCTGGATTGGAGAGGGCGGTGGTGGTCGTTGGTCTGGAGTGGGGAGGGTGGTGGTGGTCGTTGAGACTGGATTGGGGAGGGTGAGGGTGAAGGGGGGAGAGGTGGAAGATGTGTTGGGGGTAAATGTCTGAAGTAATGTCTCTGGGGAAGGGAGGGTGAGGCGGGGAGTCTGTCCGTCTCAAACCTGCAGTAAAACATGTACCATGGTCACGCAGTCTATTCTTGAAAATATTTTGTGCATCTTCATTTTTATTTACGGTTCCACATGTGGCAAAAGTTTTGTGTTGCCTTAACTTACACCCTGTAAATTTAATAATCTATACTTCAAACGTGGGGATGGGGACTACTTTTTGTTTTTATTTGCTGACATAACCAACTCTGTCTAAAAATAAACCTCTGACATGTTTAAACATATGAAGAATGGGATGTAGTATCCTCTAACTACTTGGTTAAAATAGTGTTAGAGAAATAAACATATTCTTATAGCAATGTGCATCACTGTAGTTATAAAACATGAACCATCTAAAATGGTCCCACCAATGTGTAGTCCTACTTAGAATAATCCTTTAATTGTCCCACAAGGGGAAATTTGGTTGTAACAGCAGCCACTTGCACAATCACTTCTGCGTTATACTTATCCTTGCCCCACTGTTTCCGCAGTGGTTAAACAGTGGCGATGTTCTACACCCGCTGCCTACAAGAGCTCCCAAAATTGAACAACTGCCAGAAAATTAGATAAAGGATTTACGTTATATGCTGCATCACAGATACACAACTACGAGGGTAAGAAAACAGAAATTAACCGACAAAAAAATAACGTTGGCTAACGTCAAATTTAAACATTGCGTTACTCCTCTCTGCTTTATCACACCTAATTTGACTGGTCAGATAGTTTAATCAACATGTGTTTGGGTGATCAGAAGCAAATATACATCAAGTTAATACTGCAAACATACAACATCTAAATGTCTGTGAATGACTGAGAACCGTTCTCAGTCACTCAGGTCATTGTAGTCAAAGGAGCTTTCAAAGAAAAGCGTCTGGACTTCTTTAAGTTTCTACATTTAATGAATTTTTAAAAAACATTTTACTGTTGTGTGAAATCAATGAACTCTTATTTTAGCAACGGTATAAAAAATATTAAAACACTGAATGTTTTCAGAACTTATTTACATAGTAAGTATTTCAAGCTCCATGCCTAGCATAAGTTACTTGCACTGGTGTCTTGGGACAACTCCATCTCGTCTCACTTAATCCGTTTTTTAACTAATGCTGTGTTCTGGTAATTTGACAGCATACATGCTACTGCAAACAGTTGGTTGATATTGTAAACAGGTGACATGGTGATGATGCCATCAAAAAGTTTGTTCTGTTTGATCCTCCTAATGACTCGCTCCACATGTAGCCCGAGTCTGACTGTGGCCTGCGTCTCCTTAACCTGGTTCTTCTTCTTCTTCTGCTTAGATACAAAAGGGGGGCGGTACACTTTGCATTTACAACAATCTGTGATCAGGAAGCCCTTATCTACCATCACTGCCATGTCTTCAGTCAACTTCTCAGCAATGCCTGATTGTTTGAATAGTTCCTTGTCACTAACCGAACCTGCGTACAGATCAGAGATGAATGTGACTGGACCATGTGGAGCTATGCCAACCAGGGCTTTCATCGTGCAGTGGGATTTGTACGATGAGTACGTTTCACTCTGGAGAAGTGGTGAGGATGGTGTCTGACACCTCAGCTCTGTACAGTCAAGGATCACCTGGGTGTCTGAGAAACCTTTGAATTCCTTAGGGAGGTAAGCTTGCACTTCTGCACGTGTAAGCCAGATGCACTGAGACCCCAGTGCAGTGGCAAGAAAACTTGTCCATGTTGCAATGATGCTGCTCACTGTGGACTGGTGTATGTTGAATCGATGAGCCAGGTCCCTCTCCTTCAGACCAACAGACAGGAAAACCAGGAAAAGAAAGAACTCGTCGATTGGCTGGAGCAGCTGCCTCTGAAAGGTTGAAACAAAAGGGAAAATGTTACTCCTTAATCTATGAACTAGTACGATCATGCTTTTCTTGGCTAAATGTTTTGTAAGATAAGACAGGATAGACCCTTATTAGCCCCACATGTGGGAAATTTGTTGAGTTACAGCAGAAAGTGGCAAAAATTCAGAAAAACAATGGGATAGGATAAGAATAAGACACTGTGTACAATAGAATAAAATACTTTATAGATCAGAATAAAATGTGATATTGTCAAAGTAAATGGTTGCTGGAATGGTTATGCACACCATACTGTACTGTCAGGGTTGAATTCTTTTATTTTTCTAGTAAATAAAGTTGTTTTTATTATCTTTATATACAAACTGCAAACGTCCTCATATGAGTTGTAGGACAAGTCTTAGTGGGACTTGTTAACAGTCCTACTAAGGGGCAGGTCAAATGTCAACGGCACTGCATCCATGTTTATGATCGCGTCCGGTCCGATGGAATATTCGTTTAACTTTCTTTGTGTGAATTTGCGCAAGTTTGTTATTTTCTCTGCATAGTCGGGGGGGAGTTGCTGACACACAGTCGTCCGCGCCCTGATGGACAGTCCTTTTCGTTTTTTCGTTGGCGACTATTTTGGCTTTCAGTCGGATCTGCACAGTTGAAACACCTCGCCCATTTGCTCTCTGTGTGTTCATCCAGTCTTCAATACATTTAGGCCATCTGCTCTTATTTCCTCTGAAAGCTTTTGTCGTCTTTTTGGACTGAGCCAGTTCATCACGCTGGAGTCTCCAACGTCTCACCATTGATTCGTTTATGCCAAAGGTACGTGCAGCAGCTCTACTTCCCCTCACTGAGAGCTTTAATTTGAAAGCTGCATCATATGCATTTCTTGTGTTTGCCATACTGAGGCTTTGTGAATGAAAGCTTCCTTTGCTCCTGTAATACTCCTCTTGCTAATCAAGTTTGTTTTTCGCGCTACTTCGTACGGGACTACGTTGCCTTTCGGACGGACATGTGACCAACATACCACTCTTGTCCCCCGATACTGTGTGTCTGATCACATGCCCTTCTGCCAGCCAACGTGGTGCCGTACAACAGCAGAACAAACAAAACAAATCCTCTGAAAGTCACAGGGTTCAAAGCTTGTGCAAAAAGTAGCGGCTTGTAGCCCAAAAATTACGCTACATAAACACAATGCCATCGCACCTCTAGTTCCAACTACCAACAAAGCCATAGCCTACCGTTTGTGTGCGTGCAGGTGTCAACACTTCTTCGTCCGTGTTGGCAGCTGACTTGGCTCTTGAAGCCCGGATCATTTTATAGATGCAAGGCTCAATCAAAACCCAGAATGCCATCAAATGATCATAGCTTGGAAATCTATTCACAAGAGAGACAAACATCGTGTCAATCATTAATTAACATCACTCATGAAACATACAGTCAGCAGATAAAAAGTAAATATCTGTTGTTTTCATGAAGACTGGAAACACTTGAACTTCGGTGTACCTGGTATAGAATTGGATGTCAGTGTCAGAGCCAGCAAACCGCTGTAACCCAAACTCTCGCTGGACACGTAACGCCTGTATTTCCTTCCTCAGACTCTCCACGTCTTTGGACAGGTCTTCTGCTGATGGCTCAGGGACTGAGCAGTAGTCATGATCTCCTGTAACGCTGTGCTGACCTTGATCCCCAGGATGAACTAGTTCAGGGGGTTGCTCCGTTCTCTCCCAAACACTACTCGGCGTTGGTTCAACTTTATAATTATTCCACTGAAAAAGTGTCGGGACAGCACCTTTAAAAAGCCTCCTTCGACCATCAAGGGTTGTTGGTCCTGCATCCTTGGCTGCTGGGTCCCTGATAAGAGAGAAAACAAAATCATGTTCATTCTTTTTTGTTGAATTTTGTAGAAAATGGGCCATGTTTCTGGTGACAGTGGGGAAGGAAAAACTCCCTTATAACAGTCAGAATCGAGAGGGTGGGGAGGCGAGGAAGACAGAACAAAAGGCACGCTGTGGCAAGATTAATAATAACTAATGATTCAATTCAGACAGGTGTATAAACGCACAGTGGGTGAAAATGTGATTAATAAAGAGTGCATTATGTGCTAAGGGTTTAAACAGCTCCAAGAATTAGAAGAACCTACTTAAAACAGTTTTAAAGTTAAAATCATTTCTATGTGTTTATTGTAGTTTTTTTTTAAAGTTTTCCCACCACCTAAAGCAGGGTTAAAGTAACAGTTTCACTATCATGTAGCGTTAGTCTCACCTCACCCAGCCTCAATATGCTTACTTGACAGCACTCCTCGGAATTAAGTCACACCCAGAGAAAGACTTTGATATATTCACCTTGCAGGGATGCCTTCTGCAGATAGCTTGATTTGTGCTATCCGTTGTAGCTTTGCTGTCTGTCTTCTGTTGAACACATCCAGTCTCATTTTTCTTCTTATCTTCTCTGCAGATGCCTCCTCTGCCTTTCTGCCTACAAAATAAACATTTCATTATTTCTACTTTTGAGCTTGCTAACTAAGAAAACACGACATAAAGCCCACTCTGCATGCAGCTATGTGGTTTTCCATCATCAGAAACCACAACGATAGTCTAGTAAATAATGAAAACACTTATGTTAGAAAGCTTATATAAAAGTTGCCCGATACAAAATGATCGCTGCACAAGCGGAATACGCCGGCTGGAAGGTCCCATCTTTCAGTCTTGTTTTGCTTACTCCTGGCTCCTTCAATGGTGCTACTCAGTTTAGTTCACCTAATGCGGTAAAAGGAAGTAATTTTCTATTTTCCTCGTCTATTTGTACAACCTGGGGCGCAACAGTTATCAACAATGGTTAGCCGCGTTCACCACGGCAGCCGGATGCTGCCAAAATAGCGACGCCTGGAGGGGGCGAGCCTGTGTGACGTCATCTCCCGGAGCCTGAACAGAGGTCGCTGCTCCCTGCACAGAACTACAAATACTACCAGTTTCGAAATAAGAAATCGCATCCAGTTTACTAATGGCTGAGTGCAAATGTGGCTGTTTTCAAGCCGCTAAACTGTGAGTATGTCGTCATTCAAACCACGTTAAGTCAGCTGGAGTGCGTGGAGTATAATAGCCAAGATAAGATAACCTTCATGTCCCACACAAATTAGTTTTGTCACAGCAGTTAGTGGACAGTGCAAAAGTTATATAGCAAAAATTAGAATACAATAAGAATAAAATTCTGTACACAACTGTACAGAATAGAACAAAATAAAAATACTATATACAGTAGAATAAATAGAATAAGATATACAATAGGATAAAACAGAATACAAATTCTATGTACAACTGAGTAAAAATACAACGATGCCAGAAAGGAGTATAGCACTTAGTGTTGTTGTCCACCCTCCACCACAATTAATGTTATACATTTATCAATGAACTGCAAATATCTCGTTGTCATATTATGTGTCCATAATTGTAAAGTAGATGCAAACTACTACATTGACAATCGGGCAAGATATTACTTTAAACCCATTGTTGTCCTCCATGCACACAGGGGAAACTTTCAGCGGTTTTCACATTAAGGCCGTTTGAATCCTCAAAACTTTATGTGGCGATTGCCAGACACTAAGAGCAATTTTTTTGAATTAGGGATTGGGGTTTGGGGTAGTGTTTACCTCCGACTAGTGCTCTTTGTTGTTGTCCTTGCGTTCGTCGTCTTTTTTCGGAGTTCATGTGTAGCGTTGGTACCCAGTCTGGATTTGTTTGATCCATTTCATAGGCAGGCTTCCCTACAGTGGTGCGACAGAATTGCACGTGTCTGCAAAGTCACTCAATACGATGTTTGTTCGGATTGTATAACCTCCGAGTGCATCAACAATAAAAATCATTAAGCTATAAAGAGTGATGTAAACATACTACATTTTCACTTACCGGAGTGAAAATGTCGGGAGCACACCAACAGATATTTAGAGATGGAAGAGAACTGGAGATCAAGTCGTCCCACGGCTGCTATCCAGGCTAGACGCCTTCTTTTGGTAAGGTCCGCTATATGAGCTCCCTCATGCTGCTTCCAGGTGGGGAAAGAATGAAAAGATAAACCATTTCCAAGCTTCTTCCCTTGCCGGTCGTGTGATCGAACATTACAGCCGATCACACAGCAGTTACGAACCATGGCTGATGTGTGTGCTTTCGCTCCTCTTTCGCTTGAGCCCTGAAATATGGCGCATCAGCCCAAAAGACTTTCCACGCCCACCCCGTGACATCACGCGCCCAAGCCCTGTAAGATAGTGATGTCCTGTGTGTCGAAGCGTGTGTCAGGGGAGTTTTTGGGGAGCACGTATCGAGGCTCGCTTTGATTACGTATGCAGTGACGCTCGAGGCCTCGCGGGCAGTCCGTACCACGTGACTGATTCAGGGACTGGCTCGCCGGTTCGCGCCAGATTCGAAATAAAATGGGCAGCAAAACACAGCTGATTCCCCATCACACTGTTGTGGAATTGGACTACGTACGTGCTACATAGTTGAGCATTTCTTCTTCGATGGAACCAGCAAGGAAGAGATTTTTTTTTAATTTAATCTCCTAATAAAGTATGCACACAGTAATAAATGTCACAAATGATAAGTACCATAATATAAATAAAACTATAGATCCTATAATCTGATTTCTGTATTTTAGTTTATTAAAAAGTGAAGCGCCACACAGTTTGTGTGATTATCCAGATGTACATAAGCATGATTACACAGTTACACAATCATACCAAAACTCTGTCCTGATAGTTTCCACTTTCTCTTTTGTATCAGACATGCTGAGACAATATTCGGGATAAATAACAATGAAAACCATTTATTCAGTTTAGAGGTTTACACATCCCATCAAAGAGCCTGTTTCACTTGAATCGTCCACTTGATGGCGCAGTAGAGCAAATGAATCATCCCAATGCTTTGACCATGAGTCGACCAGTGTGATGGAAAGCTTCAGTTCATCACGAGGCTTCATCTTATGGAACGCCAGGACTGCCATAATGAATGAATTAAATACACGATTAAATAACTGAGTATCATCCTTAAATAAATGTTTTAGTGTGTTTGTACAGGTGGCTACAGAACTGGATCAACATCCTCCACAAGCACAGCGGCTGGAGCAAAATGATAGATTAACATCATTGGAACTACACCCAGCCCGTGTTTTGACTGAATATTACACAGCTTCACTCCATGTACACCTTACACTGAAGAACAAGCTTCGAGGGCAACCGATCTCTCCCTGAAGACAAAATGCAGTTCGAGATCAACAGCGTCAACTACAAGACTCAACAATGTGAACACACAGCAACACTGCCCTAAAGGGTTCAGCAGCATGTACCAATACCATGGATGGATGGAAGTATGCGCTCCCAATCACAAGCTGGGAGGTTTGCCAGCGACATCACTGTGTGTGAATAGACTTGAAAAGACTGTCTGAGTTTCACATTTGCCATACTGGGAGCTGAAAAGGCAAAGGAAGAGACTGAAAAGAGTGAAAGACAAAAGGCAAAGCTGAAGAAGAACGGCCCACTGGGCCCCTCACACGCCACAACTGTGAACTGCTGCAGATTCAGGAGAGAGACAGAAGCTGTGAGAAGTGGAGAGCATGGAGGAAAAATGAAGTCTGTTGTTGTTAATGTGAGAACACATGAAAATTGGGTTGGAAAACTGTGGCCGGCTGTCTTGTGGAGGTTGATAAAGAGTTCGTAGGATTGCAACAAAGGTAAAAATAAAACGCACACAAACACACATAAACAGAGAAATGTGAAGGAAAGGCAGCTTTAAGGACACGCCCTGCTGAATCTGCAGCTCCACTGCACACAGCCATTAAACCTGCCTACTAACACACACATGCAATGAAGATCAGCTTGTTATCTGTCATCAGTGTTAAAATTGTGCAAATTTCACAGACACTTGTTATCAAATGCTGAGTGTATCCACTGCTGACAAATAACCCTCTAGGTTGCAGGACAAGAGTTTAACTTTTGTGAAGGGAAAAAAAGAGATTCTGGTTTGACCAACCAGTGATCAGACAATAAATTTAGTTGTTAATATAGTAAATTGTGAGATGCTTTCTGCATTATTGGTGCAGCACAAGTAATTTACTGTATGAAGGAAATTCTCTTTTGTGATAATATTTTGAACATGCATTTCTGTTGTCCTGTCAACTTAGTGGGTTAATAGCTGATTTGCAAATTAGTTGATTGTTACTAGATCAGGGAAGGATGACAGTATTATAAAATAAGTGAATAAGATGTAACAGAGGGTAGTTTCCTGTTTCTGATGTATGGGTGAAGCTTGCACCCAGATACACACTCTGATTACACGAGAACAAACTTGTTTTGTGAAATACATGATGACATGTTACATGTTTTATGTTTGGGGAAGAAAAAAAAGGAAAGAAAAATTAAATGAAATGATTGGGTCTGTGAAAATGAAAAATAAGTTTAAAAAAAAAAAGCACAGACCTGGGGAAGAAATCCACATTCCTGTGATAAAACATTGATATGAAGTGTTTAGGAAGTTTTTAATGGTGAACATTTGTGTTGTGTGAACTCTGCAGCTGCTAATGAAAAACATTTTCTCTGTGTATTTAGCAGGTGAAACTAGGTCAGTTGGCCCCAGACTTTCCAGAATTGGAAATATTCAGGAGCACTTGTGGGCAACCAGTAAATATGATGTGGGGAAAATGAACAAAGGTAGTGACACTTAAGTCTGATTTCAGACCATGTAAGCATCAGTTGTTAATTAAAGCCAGAAGCAGTGACTGCAGCACTGCATGGCAGGTTCTAACCCCTACAGCCTGTTAGTTCACCTGAAGGCAAAACTTTTCCTGTTATTTTTCCGGTAGATTTTGGGGTTTTTGTTTTAGTACCAGGCTGATTCTGCCAGTTAGAAAAAGAAAAACAACCCAAACCTAAGAGAAAGACTTTTTTGTTTGTTTTTTTTTATTTACACTTAAGACATGTCCGGGCCTAAAATCTTTTTTGTTTTTGTAACAGTGCACTTAGGGAAAAACCTGCCAGGTATCATCCCTCTGGGTGTGATATTTTGTGTGTTGATGTTAAAAGCAGGCCTGCAAGATTGGGAGCAAAAGTGCTATAAAATACTTTAATTGAGAGCAAATATAAGGTGAGCTTCTCAAGATTACAATTGGCTTCTGAGAAAATTCACCTACATAGGATGCTGACCATATTAGATGGGAAATCCTGTGTTTAAAAGGATTGTAGCGATTCAATCCATTTCAATGGCAAGAAGAATTGTTTTTGGAATGATGAAATATTGCTGTCAGTGGACATTTAAATTTGTGCGTGGTTTTCCACTATCAGCAATGATCGTTATGAATGCATGTGACTAGATGAATACATGTGATTGGTATAAATACAAATGCAAAGGACTGTGGCTGGACTGATGATGTGGACTAAATGTGACTGACTTGAAATTCAGAAGACGGTAACTATTCTAGGATTAGTCACTTTTAATGCCTAATCCACCCCAAACAGTGAAAAAAAAAAAAAGGTGGATGTGGGTGTTTTTGTTTGCTTGTTTTTGCAGAAGCAGAAGGATGACAGAGACCAGAGGAGGAGAGACTGTATGTTTACATGAGTGTGGGCAGACTAAACCCTTTAGCTGCTACTTTTCTGTTTTACTGATTTTGTGTGAAGAACACTGTTTTTACTGGCTGCTTGTTGGTTATAGTAACACTCTGTATTGTTGGAAAATGTCAAATGTTAGAAGTTGTCAGAAAGCATAGCGGCCTTGAAGAGCGTGCAGAGAAGGCCAGCCCACATCAGCAGCAGTTAAGCTATGCTCTGATGAACGGCTTTCACCCACCCACTGCTGACTTCATTAGGAAACAAAATTTTAATCAAAACACAGACGGGCATGAATTGGGCCTGCCGTGTGCTACTCCGGAGGAGACGCCCTGATGTTGCATTGGCAATGATCTAACTAACCCTTTTCTTTAAGAAAGGAGCCTAGTTCTGATGAGTTGACTCATGGGAGTGTCGATGCGTCAAGAGGAGGAATTCCAGGTTTAACATGAAACAATGTTTTCTGTGTTTTCCATGACGATTTTTTCCACGGCTTTTTACTGTGACTTGTGGGATTAACACGTTATGGACAGGTATGTTCGGATGAGTGTTTGAAAACTTATAAGTGAAGTTCACAAAACTGAAAGGAAAAATGTGGATTGATGTTGGTTGATATATTTTCCAAATGGTTAGAAGTTTTTCCTTCTAGTAGGGAGATACAGGTGCAGTGGCCAGAGTATTGCTGGAAGAAATCATCCCAAGGATGGAATCTCCAGAGATTGAGACTGGGTGCTGATCAGAAGTCTTCAGAGACCCAGCGAGAAGTAAGAAACATTCATGGCAGAGCTGAAAGCCCAGGCAGTAGTTAAGGTCAAAGGTCGTGCGGTTTGGGGCCCTACTAGTCATTATGAGAAGGTTCCAGAACCACAGCAATAACCATAAAGCTGCACTGGAACGAGAGGGTGAGGGGTGAAAAGAGCGCCCTCCTCCAAAAAGAGCATGCCAAGCTCCAACTCAGCGACTGCAGAGCAGACTCTGTGGCACCTAAGAGGGATCATGAATGCAGATGACACCTTATTAAACAATCAGGCAGTTGTGCCGGAAGTAGTTCCGTGTGGTTTTGTGTTAAGGGGGTCGTTGGTGTGACATTTCTAATCATCTTATAACTGCATTTACATGACTCTGTGAACATCACAAACTCTGTTAGAGTCCTGAGCCTGAGCAGAAGTGACTGGAGTAGTTTTAGCATGCACGTTTTACAGCAACCTAACTAATAATTATTTGTGTATATTTTGTAGACTGATTTTCTAGCATGTCAGTTCCTGATGTGTAAGTGCATTAGGCCCTCACTGTCCGAGTAAACATAGTAACAACAGTTGTGAGTTCTTTTGACATGTATACTCAGCTTTGACATGTTGTTTGACACCCTAAAGTAGGATTTTGGGTTAATCACATTTCAGTGAGTGATTTTGATAGGTCTCAAACATGCTGGAAGCACCTAAAGAATGAGGTTGTTCTTCTAGAGTTAAATGTGGTTGTTTTGGTTTCCCCAATCACTGATGTGAGGACAGTAAAGATAATTGCAAATGCCTTTGAGAGGGTTTACACTGTTTAAATGGGTCTACAGTAGTAAAGAGTACAGCACAATGCATAGATAGAGAGGAAAGATCGATCTCTCTGTTGTAAATTTAGCTCAGAAGTGTTTGATATATGTTGGCTGTGTGGAAATTCATGGCTACTTCTGGGTTTTACCCCAGACTTTGGGAAGCACTAACTTTGAAGTTAGTTTATGTTTGTGGTATTCACTTAGGTACAAATATAGTCGCTGTCCTTTATGGCAAACATCTGGACAGAGCAAAGCAAATGGCACAAAGGAGTGTGTGATGTTTGGTGATGCATGTGTGCTTCAATTCCTAATAACACTGGGGATGAGGGTCTTTTACAGAAACCATTAATAAATTGGGAAACATGGGTTGATGGATTTAACCCGCAGAGTTGAGGGATGTCATCTCTACAGTTTTAAGAGTGTTCAGCTCCAAATTGTGCTGACTGCACCAGAGTACCAGCCGCTCAACTTCCTGCCAGTATGCAGACTCATCACCATCCTGAATGAGGCCAATGACAGTGGTGTCATCTGCAAACTTTAGGAGTTTGACAGCCGAGTTCTTGGAGGTGCAGTCATTAGTGTAGAGGGAGAACAGTAGTGGTGAGAGGACACATCCTTGAGGGGCACCAATACTGAGGGACCGAGTTTCAGAGGTGATCTCCCCCAGCCTCACTTGCTGCTTTCTATCTGTCAGGAAGCTGGTGATCCACTGACAGGTAGCTGGTGACACGCTGAGCTGGGAGAGTTTGGAGGAGAGAAGTTCAGGCACAATGGTGTTAAAAGCCGAACTAAAGTCCACAAACAGGACCCTGGCATAAGTTACCGGGCGGTCGAGGTGTTGCAGAATGTAATGCAGCCCCATGTTCACTGCATCATCCACCGACCTGTTTGCCCGGTAGGCAAACTGCAGAGGGTCCAGCTGGTGGCCTGTAATGTCCTTCAGATGGGCTAACACCAGTCGTTCGAAGGATTTCATGACCACAGACGTCAAGGGGACGGGTCTGTAGTCATTCAGTCCTGTGATGGTGGGTTTCTTGGGAATAGGGATGATGGTTGAGCGTTTGAAGCAGGAGGGAACTTCACACAGCTCCAGAGATCTGTTGAAGATGCAAGAAAAGATGGGAGCCAGCTGTTCACCACAGGTTTTGAGGCAGGAGGGTGAGACACCATCTGGTCCGGGGGCTTTCCTGGGCTTCTGTTTCTGAAATAGTCGGCTCACATCCTCAGTGTGTATTCTGAGTTTCAGGGAGGAGGAAAGGGGGGTGAGAGGTGTGATGAAGGTTGTTGAGACTGGATTGGAGAGGGTGGTGGTGGTCGTTGAGACTGGATTGGAGAGGGTGAGGGTGAAGGGGGGAGAGGTGGAAGATGTGTTGGGGGTCAATTCTGAAGCGGCCATCTGCTCTGGTCGCAGCAGATGGCCGCCCCTCCCTGAGCCTGGTTCTGCCGGAGGTTTCTTCCTGTTAAAAGGGAGTTTTTCCTTCCCACTGTTGCCAAAGTGCTTGCTCACAGGGGGTCATATGATTGTTGGGTTTTTCTCTGTATCTATGAAGCGCCTTGAGGCGACTTATGTTGTGATTTGGCGCTATATAAATAAAATTGAATTGAATTGGGGAAGGGAGGGTGAGGCGGGGAGTCTGTCCGTCTCAAACCTGCAGTAAAACATGTACCATGGTCACGCAGTCTATTCTTGAAAATATTTTGTGCATCTTCATTTTTATTTACGGTTCCACATGTGGCAAAAGTTTTGTGTTGCCTTAACTTACACCCTGTAAATTTAATAATCTATACTTCAAACGTGGGGATGGGGACTACTTTTTGTTTTTATTTGCTGACATAACCAACTCTGTCTAAAAATAAACCTCTGACATGTTTAAACATATGAAGAATGGGATGTAGTATCCTCTAACTACTTGGTTAAAATAGTGTTAGAGAAATAAACATATTCTTATAGCAATGTGCATCACTGTAGTTATAAAACATGAACCATCTAAAATGGTCCCACCAATGTGTAGTCCTACTTAGAATAATCCTTTAATTGTCCCACAAGGGGAAATTTGGTTGTAACAGCAGCCACTTGCACAATCACTTCTGCGTTATACTTATCCCTGCCCCACTGTTTCTGCAGTGGTTAAACAGTGGCGATGTTCTACACCCGCTGCCTACAAGAGCTCCCAAAATTGAACAACTGCCAGAAAATTAGGTAAAGGATTTACGTTATATGCTGCATCACAGATACACAACTACGAGGGTAAGAAAACAGAAATTAACCCACAAAAAATAACGTTGGCTAACGTCAAATTTAAACATTGCGTTACTCCTCTCTGCTTTATCACACCTAATTTGACTGGTCAGATAGTTTAATCAACATGTGTTTGGGTGATCAGAAGCAAATATACATCAAGTTAATACTGCAAACATACAACATCTAAATGTCTGTGAATGACTGAGAACCGTTCTCAGTCACTCAGGTCATTGTAGTCAAAGGAGCTTTCAAAGAAAAGCGTCTGGACTTCTTTAAGTTTCTACATTTAATGAATGTTTAAAAAACATTTTACTGTTGTGTGAAACCAATGAACTCTTATTTTAGCAACGGTATAAAAAATATTAAAACACTGAATGTTTTCAGAACTTATTTACATAGTAAGTATTTAAAGCTCCATGCCTAGCATAAGTTACTTGCACTGGTGTCTTGGGACAACTCCATCTCGTCTCACTTAATCCGTTTTTTAACTAATGCTGTGTTCTGGTAATTTGACAGCATACATGCTACTGCAAACAGTTGGTTGATATTGTAAACAGGTGACATGGTGATGATGCCATCAAAAAGTTTGTTCTGTTTGATCCTCCTAATGACTCGCTCCACATGTAGCCCGAGTCTGACTGTGGCCTGCATCTCCTTAACCTGGTTCTTCTTCTGCTTAGATAGAAAAGGGGGGCGGTACACTTTGCATTTACAACCATCTGTGATCAGGAAGCCCTTATCCACCATCACTGCCATGTCTTCAGTCAACTTCTCAGCAATGCCTGATTGTTTGAATAGTTCCTTGTCACTAACCGAACCTGCGTACAGATCAGAGATGAATGTGACTGGACCATGTGGAGCTATGCCAACCAGGGCTTTCATCGTGCAGTGGGATTTGTACGAAGAGTACGTTTCACTCTGGAGAAGTGGTGAGGATGGTGTCTGACACCTCAGCTCTGTACAGTCAAGGATCACCTGGGTGTCTGAGAAACCTTTGAATTCCTTAGGGAGGTAAGCTTGCACTTCTGCACGTGTAAGCCAGATGCACTGAGACCCCAGTGCAGTGGCAAGAAAACTTGTCCATGTTGCAATGATGCTGCTCACTGTGGACTGGTGTATGTTGAATCGATGAGCCAGGTCCCTCTCCTTCAGACCAACAGACAGGAAAACCAGGAAAAGAAAGAACTCGTCGATTGGCTGGAGCAGCTGCCTCTGAAAGGTTGAAACAAAAGGGAAAATGTTACTCCTAAAGCTATGAACTAGTAAGATCATGCTTTTCTTGGCTAAATGTTTTGTAAGATAAGACAGGATAGACCCTTATTAGTCCCACACGTGGGAAATTTGTTGAGTTACAGCAGAAAGTGGCAAAAATTCAGAAAAACAATGGGATAGGATAAGAATAAGACACTGTGTACAATAGAATAAAATGCTACGCTGTCAATGTAATTGGTTGTTGTAATGGTTATGCATATCATATCGTACATTTTTAATTTTTCTACAAAATAGTTGTTTTTATTATCTTTATATACATACTGCAAATGTGTTCATACGAGTTGGCACTCCATCTCTTGAAGGTCAAAAGCTAAGTTCAACGTGACTGTCTGGACTGATTATTGTAGGAATGATGTAGAGTGCACAGGGTTGCTTGCAACACGCTCACACACACATGATTACAGGGATATTCTCTGGTTCAGAGGGCCAAATAATATGTCTGCAAGTAGCAGTGGGACAGAATTAAATAATCAAGAAATAATCAAAACTAGGCGGGGAGGTGTTTTTCTTTTCTCTCTTACAGAGGAGAGAGCAGATACCAGAGGAGGTCACAAATGTACAAGGAAGATTCGCAGGGAGACAGCAGGACTGCCATCTCTGTGTGAGAGCACGATAGCCATGACAATCTTTGTTATTGTCTCACTATATAAAGTTGTGGAGGGTTATCCTTTTTGTGAACCAGATGCTTGATCTCACATAGAGGTCCACAGCGCTGTGTAAACTTGTAATTTGAATTGCTAACACAAATTAAATCTTTTTAAATGACAGAACGTTCTCCTGAAATTCCTTCTGAACACACAACAGTACCATGGAGTATGGAGCCCCGCAAGGAACATAGGGGGGAAAAAAAATTAAGATTAACTTTTGCAAGATCTTACAAAAGTAACTCGGGATCTCTCAAAAGTAGGTAGCATTTGAAGGCCAAGTTGGCGTATCCTTCGTGACCCAACCTATCCGAGAACTCATACCAGCCAATCCGTTTCCAACAATGGCAGCAGCTACTTAGTTTTAATATGACTCTTTCTGGGTCACAAAATAAACTTTTAAGATATTTTCAGACGTGAATGTAGCTGTGTAAACTTCAAATATCTGCTCAGTTTATCAAGACATCACATATTTGCAAAAGTGGTAATTTTTTTGTTTTTGAAGATGTCTGTTACCCACCAGCTGAAAACTAACAGCAGGTCGAGGCCCACTACAGCCGGGGGGAACACCGCACTCCAGGCACATAGTGCCTCGACCTCCCGGAGGATGCAGCCAAAACATTTGCCAGATCTCGCAAAAGTTCATCTTTATTTTTTTTCTCCCATGTCATGAACACAACAGAACGATGGGGAAAACAGGTGCTGTAGTACACAGATGTAAGTATGCAAAGGATGCTGAGCCGTTTAGGATCTACATAAACACAATGACAGCGCACCTCTAGTTCCAACTACCAACAAAGCCATAGCCTACCGCTTGTGTGCGTGCAGGTGTCAACACTTCTTCGTCCGTGTTGGCAGCTGACTTGGCTCTTGAAGCCCGGATCATCTTATAGATGCAAGGCTCAATCAAAACCCAGAATGCCATCAAATGATCATAGCTTGGAAATCTATTCACAAGAGAGACAAACATCGTGTCAATCATTAATTAACATCACTCATGAAACATACAGTCAGCAGATAAAAAGTAAATATCTATGTTGTTTTCATGAAGACTGGAAACACTTGAACTTCGATGTACCTGGTATAGAATTGGATGTCAGTGTCAGAGCCAGCAAACCGCTGTAACCCAAACTTTTGCTGGACACGTAACTCCTGTATTTCCTTCCTCAGACTCTCCACGTCTTTGGACAGGTCTTCTGCTGATGGCTCAGGGACTGAGCAGTAGTCATGATCTCTTGTAACGCTGTGCTGTTGAGAGATATTTTCAGGCAAGAATGTAGCTATATGAACTTCAAATAGCTGCTTGATTTATCAAGACGTCACATATTTGCAAAAGTACTCTGACGTTTTCTGAGACATCTGTTACCCACCAGCAATAGCTGACCGGGAGGTCAAGGATCACTACAGCAGGTGAGATGAGTGAAATCCCAGCATATCATTTTTAAACCGCCCGTGGTCTTTTGCTACTCAGGTTAAACATGATATTTAAGTCTCTTAGGCAACTTCTAAATTTTAATGTTGGGTTTAATTTAGTGTTTTATTTGTTCCTGAGTCAGTTTGGCTGAGATTAAAGTTCAGCTTCATAACTGGACAGTTTTATTTAACACTGAAATCTTACTTAGAGAGCGGTGATTGTATTTTGAACTACACCCGTCATATCCCCTGATGTAAAATGTTCTGTTTTTGTTTAAACAGCTGACTCTGAATTAAATACACTAAAAACTCAAGAGGAATCATTTTCACTGGGAGCAAAAGCAGCATGCTAATGCATGGAGATCCTGACTGCTCCAGTCAGCAGATTATATTTTAAATACTTGATTATATTTTGATTATATTATAAATACTTATATTTATAATATTATATTTTAAATACTTGCGGGGGAGAAGGCTTACTACAGAGGAGCTGTCGGTTATATTAATGGCAGTCGCGTTCTGGCGGATGGTTGAAAAGTGTTCACTCTTACTTGTTCTCTGAACTCTACATAAAGAGGGACGTTTGACAGTTTTGAATGTGATGGGAGGTGCCAGCACCGCTGTTCTTTCACCTTTTTCTAAACAGGAAAGTAAACTAACTTTTTCTTTTTTCTATTCAAGTTTGATATTCTTAATATTTTGAATTCTTTATTTTTAATGCTACGCACATGTTTATCCTTTGTGTCGTTGAATGTTAAAGGTCTCAGGGATAACGTTAAAAGAAAAGCAATGTTTATGTTTATCAAAGGGCTAAAAGCTAATTGCACCTTACTACAAGAAACTCATTCAAGTGACGCTGATGCCACCTTCTGGTCAAATGAGTGGGGTGAAAAATCCTCTTCGGCCACTGATCCAACCACTCTGCTGGAGTAGCTCTCTGTTTCTACCAATGTCCAGGGAAGGTCGTGACTTTTCAGGCTGATGATTCAGGACACTGGCTGGTAGTTTTATTGAATATTGATGGTTCATTTGTGATTCTAGTAAATGTTTATGTCTAGATCTGTGGTTGGGCTCGATATGTTATAGATATGTTTCACATGTTTCTATCTCAGCAGCCCCGTTGACAGATCACAGTATTATTATTCTTAAACACCAATTTAAAGGAAAGGCATGCAATAATAAATTTTTAAGGACAATTTTCCCTTCGCAACTAAAAAGAAAAAAATGGTTAGAGACTATTATTTGAAGTTTTTGACTAAATATCTTTCTTTTTCAAGTCCACCTAAAGCAAAAGAAAATCACTTTAAAATTATAAATGCCAAATATCTGTCCAATGACTATCTTCACAAGAATTTGAATATAGATACGAACGCATGCACTTTCTGTAATACTGATATTGAAACTACTGCATCTTTTTTTTATTCATGTGAAAGTTCCAGATCTTTTTGGGATGATTTTCTGTACTGGTTAACCTCTAAAAACATTGACTGCCCTTCTCTAACCTGACAAGTAATTAGATTTGTATTAAAAACCGAAAAAGAAAAAAAAAACCCCAAAACTTATTTATAGTAGCAAAATTTTTCATTCACAAATGTCGCTTCTTGAAAATTACTCCGATTTTTGTTGGCTTTAAAAATGAAGTCCTGCTGTGGAAGGCTTCATTAGACAAGTGTAACTTAAAGCTCACACCTTACTTGAATTTTTGATGCAGCTTTTCAATTGATGTAGCTAGATTTCTATGTGCCTACTTTTGTATGATAGGTCACCTTACTGTACTTTTATGCTGCTTTATGGTATTTCTGTCCTATAATATTCTTTAAATGTTCTTTGTTTGACGACTGCTTTGTTCTTAACCACTTATAACTGTATATAACTTTTTGTTGACATGTAAAATAAGCGCTGTATTGTAATTTTTTGACAATAAAGGGAAAAATTGTACTGCTACATCGGACTTATCTCAGTCTGGGTTGATGCATCAGTTTCACTTGAAGAACACTGAACACTCACGGATACTTTAGTAGCTTCAGCTGCTTCATTGCTTGTCTTCTCCATAACTGACACGGTGTCTGATTGGTCACCATCATCCACGAACATGTTGGCTACTGTAGAAGCGGGTTGTTGTTTACAACCATCCCGGAAACTGTTTAGCATCTCTGGTCTTAGGCGTTTCTTAGCGCGGTTTTTACTCGCTTTTCCCAGACCCGTGGTCTCCTCATAGCGAAAAATTGTCGGGACTGCATTTGATTTTAGTCTTCGCTTATAACCAGAAGCACCTGTGAGCTCTTTTATCAACCGTGGTCGACTAAATGCCTCAAACGCATCAGGGCTAAAGTGGCTAGAGCACAGCCGCGGGTCTTTGGGGAGTTGTACTCGACCGCAAGCATCTTCCCATTGCTTTCTTCTTGTTTTCTCATGAGGAAAGCTGTGCAGACTTACATCTGTTCCTTTGTTGAGCTTCGACTGGAAATTACAACCGAAAGCTACACAATGCGGCATAGTAGTTCCTCTCCTGCAACAACAGGTTAGCTGAACGAAAGCGCCTGCCCACAACCAATATACATCATCGTCCCAGAATGCATTGCGTGAACAAAAACATGGCCGCTCCCGAGGCTTCAAAATAGTTTTAAACAACAAAGATTTAATGGATAACGAAAACATTTTAGTTATTTTCAACAATGTTTATGTAGTGGAGATAATTTGTAACATATTTAGAGTAACTTGACATAATAGTCGGGATTCCTTTTAAGAACAAAGAAGGAAAAACTGTGAAAGAAATCCTGTTTCTGACCAGAGCTTTCCTCCTGACGCTCAGACGACCACATTTTATTCATACCTGATTTCACTTCAAGCTTCTCTTTCTTTTGATTTATGTAACACAGTACACACAGAGGCCAGCCAAGTGAAATTAACAGTGTGTTGTGACCACATGGGGTAATTGGGATTATTTTTATTTTTTGTATTATGTTTAGTTGTTGTCCCTGTGGTTTTCCCTTTAGTTTTTAAAATGGTTTTCTCAGTGTCTCTATAGGCTCGGCTGTCTCTCATTTGGGGAGTTTGTTGAGTGATGATATGATTTTGCGAAGCATTATTTTTGAAGGAGTTCTGTTCAGCTGACCTCTTTTATGGGTCCACTTATTTCTTAAAATAGCTTATTTTTCGGTGATTGTGTATATTGACATTATTTTTGTCATTTTGGGGGTATTGCAAAAGCCACATTTTATAAATTACACCCGTACCTGTGCACCCTTGGCTTCAGGGTCCCTGAAAAGTAAGAAAAAAAAGTAAGAAAAAACAAAACAAAATCCCATGTCACATTAATCTTTTGTTCTTTTTGTGACTGGACATTCAAAGGTGTCTCACATAACAAGAAAAATAACAATGATAAAACTTTCAGATACTTCACCTTGTTTTCTTAACAAGTTGAATGTTTTAAGTCATGTTAATTTATAAATTTGTTAGTTTCAACAAATCTCTAATATTAACCTCACTTTAACCTTTAACGGCTCTAATAGACTGTGTGTGCGCCTTGGCATTTGCTACTTCCAGTGGGGAAACTCCCGTAGAGCACTTCGTTTCCGGTGTGATATTCGTGCCTTGTTTATGGTCAAACTTTCCAAAACAAGTTAACCCAATGGATGAATCATGCGGCGATTTACATATCTCGGCCCCCTAGACACAGTCTGTTTGACCTGCTCCCCTCAGGCAGGAGGCTCCGGTCCATTCGCACCAGAACCTCTCGCCATAAGAACAGTTTCTTCCCCTCTGCTGTTGGACACATGAACAATAACCTTATGACTGTTCCCACCACTAACACATGACCCTACGCTGTGTTGACTGCATCATTCCATGTTTGGCACTGATCACCACCTGCACTCATGTGTATATATCATGTATATATCTTTCTACGTAGCACTTTTAATTCTTATTCTTACTTTTATTTTTTTCATGTCTATTTAAGCGCAATTTATGACAGTATGTTTGCACTGAAGCACCGCAGCAATTTCCTAATGTTGTAAACCTGCTCAACATTTGGCAATAAAACCCTTTCTGATTCTGATTTACATATCTCGAGATGTCTTGGGCATTTACCATTTATATATCTGTAGATGATGTTCATCGACTTGAACTCGATTATTCTACACCAAGAGCAGAACAATTAAAACTATATATTGGATTTGTGAAATGTTTAAATAAAGGTTCATTTAATACATTTTCATGCATCTGGACCACAGTAGAACAGATCTCATACTACGGTCCAATTTTGCTTTATTAGCCGTTCTTGCAACTTTAAACTTTGTGGGGGGTTTTCAGTTGTTCTCACTTCCAGCTACTTTACATCTGACCTGCATCCTGTGTAGATACCTTCATAGAGAGGACATTAAGTTAAACTCCTCTGAGATATTAAATTACACATTGTGCGACAGTAGGGGGCCCTGCATTGTTTAGCGTTTTTTTGTTTTTGTTTTTTTTGCATTAATGCAATTAATTAAATCTATGAATGAGATCCTTGGAAATTGGTCATAAAACTTGTGCAGAAAGCAAAGAAACACAAGATTAATCCAGGTTAAAAAAGCAGTACAGAGAGGGGGAAAGCAGTGGCCAGGATTATAAGAGAATATGCATTTGCTGTTTTGGTCAGTATTTTAATATATAGTCAAAGTTAGCAGCCCTTTTGCTTTATATTATCTGCTCTTGATGGATTTAAGCTGTATTCCCTGGACCAGAGATCTGAGTAGACTTCAATCAACAGCTGACGGTTTGTGTTATTGTTGATAGTTAATATCGTCAACTAATAGGGTTCATTTGCTTCAATAAAGTGTATTTCATGTAATCAAATGCTTTTCGTCTGCTTTAAGGTGATCAGAATTTGACATTTGAGATGCTGTATCATTTAAAGCAAGTTCGAAGAAAGTGCTGAAATCTGTCTTTATTGAAGTTTCACAAATCACAGAAAGTTTTCATAAAATCGTTGTTTTGTTCTGCTGTTAGTGTGGAATAATCAAGTACAGGTTTGAAATGTCAGGGTTGTGTAGTTTTTGCTCTGCAGCAGATCAAACATGCTTTATCAATTTCCCTAATCGGAAGTTACAAAGGCAAACCAACTTCAGCCTCGTATTAAAATGCACATTTGTGTGGTAATGTTATAAAGCTGTTGTGAAATCTGTTTATGTTGTCCTAGTAAGGCTACCATGAGGCCAGCCACTAGAGGTCGCTAGAAGACCGGTGTGTATATGTGTTTTCCAGAAATTGATGTAGCCACGTACACTGTTGCTACAATTCAATTAAAAAGCGGTTCGTGCTTGAGAACCCTGCGTCTTATTGCCTCCGAACATGACAAAAGCCATGGGTCACTAGTTGAAAACTTGAGGATTTCTTACCTTGTATAGTCCCGACTGTCATCAGCTGATGTGGCAAATCGCTGCAGTCCCTGAGTCGACTGATAAGACCCGAGCTGCAGCCTGAGCTCGTCGAGCTCCCCTGATATGGTTTCGTATTTAACGCGATGCTCCAAAACTCCAGGTCGCTCTGTCTTTTTCGAAAAGTTATTCCAGTGGAATAACAACGGGACAACTTTGGGCTGAAGACAGCGCTTCCCAGAGGAAGACACGAAGATGTCTCCAGTCTCGAAATGCCGACTACACACTCTCGAGCTGGTGGTAACAATGAAGCCGTGCCTTCTGATTTTCATCAGCCATTGTGCGCGCAATTCAGGATCCTTGGGAAAGCAGTGGAAACTTAACATCTTGTTGAACCTCCCCCCAGCGGTGCACAGCGGGACACAGCAGTGGTGGGTGTTCCCGCCTTCTGCTCTTTGTAGCTTAACGCGATCTTTCCGTTTTCGTATTTTGGACATGATTTTGGTGTCTATCTTCTTCGCAGTAGCGACAGATCGCAATATAAAGCTGCCGGAAATGTACAACTCTACATCCGGTCTTAAAACAGGAAGTTAGCGTTTTCTCGTTCACAGGGTCATTTCCTTTCCTCACCGATCTCCCTGCACCGAGCAGCAACAGGAAAAAACAAACCCTGCACAGTCCTACAAAGCTAGCTTTAGTTCTTCGTTGTATTTCAGGTTTACTGGAGGCATTTTAATCGACCAAAGCGAGCGCGTGGAACACCTGGGTCCCTCCACGGACGGCGGCGGGAGATTAATGGAGAGGTAAGTTTACACTGTTTGTCGAGATCAGCGCGGAAGCTTCCAAGAAAACATGAATCCGTGACATCTGGTTAAAAAACGGAATTGTAGACTGGCCGATGGTTTCCACACAGCCTACAGCAGATCTACTGCTCTAAAGAAAACAATCTCCCTTTGGTTGTGGTCACTAAATGACTAAATGGCCAAAGGCAAACAGGCGACCACGTGTCGTGTTCTCCACATACACAGAATATTATTATGAGCGTCTTTTCTTTTTCTTCACACCCAGCCACAAATCTTCCTGTCGGCTGGAGATCTTTTCATAAAAGTCTTTGAGGTTTCAGAGCTGAGACATGAAGCTGTTGTTCCTGTTCTGATAAGAACAGGTGGGTGTGTTCTGCCAGTCAGTTTGAGGTGGGAGGAGGGGGATCATCCTCCCTACCCTTTTTATGTGAGTACCTAGAGAGCTGGTAGCTTAAATGACTTGGATGTTAACAGAGAGCGTCTGTCCTGATAGCCGGTGTCTTCGGACTTTGGATTTATATTTTCATTGTGCCATCTACACACAGACAGCCCGACTATGTTGCAGTTGTGTTGTAGTACAGTCCTCTGCATGCTGCTGCTGGTCTGTGCATATGAAGGTAAGCTGTGTAGCTGCATGCTTGTTGTAATGTATGGAGTAGTTTGGGTGCATTTCTCTAAGGGATGGTCATGTGTCATATGTGCTTACATTTGAGTGATATGGGAACAAATTCCAGATGTTATAGTTTCAGATTTCATATCCATTAAAAATTAAATTGACTTCTAGACCAGGCATAAAGACAATATGAGCCCTCGGTGAGAATTTCAGGCAAGAAAAAGTAAATAAAGTTCAAGTTTCCTTAAATGGGACTGTGCTGTTTATCAAAACTTCTGTCAGCTTATTATTATTAAGTAGTTAAAAACATTGGCACAATTTCTGGAGATTCTGGCTGTGAAACAAAAAGAACAGTGCTGATGTGAACTCAAGGAAACTTCCCCCCTTTTCCCCAGAGAGAGAAAGGAGAGGAGACCGCAGCAAAGAACTGCTGCTCTGCTGCAAATACAGCAGCCGCACAGAACTTAGGGGGGTATGACTGTTCAACAGGAAGGGACACGAACACAAAACTGTAGCCTGACAAATTTGACCACAGAGCAAAAAACCCCCAAAACACTGTCTCACAACATGATCACTGTTGAGAATTTTTTTTCACTGTGCTGTGATAACTACTGTGAATCTGGAATTTTAAATATTATAAATATATATTTACACCATGTGTGTTCAAGTTTTGACACACTCAGAGTGAAACAGATCACCTGTTAGCTCATCCTGCACATGCACTCTTACAACCTGTTGAAGACAAACTATTGATCAACTCTGGCCTGTTTCTATTTTCATACTGATCCTTTTAAATAATGTGTACATTTTTGTGTTCTGGTTCAAATGCATGTAAGCTTTTGTGACCTGTAACTTACTAATAAAGATAAAAGATGTTTGTTTGTTTGTTTGTTTTTTAAGTGAGATAAAACAATTCTGCATTATCATCTTTTATTGAGCAGACACCCGTGTTTATTGTGATGAATGGCGTGTGTATTGAGTTGACAAGTGGCATCTAGGGAAAGAGTCACCTTGTAATTTATTTCACCAAACCGCACTGTGTTAAATTTCAGCATGCTGTGTGAGCTGTGCTGCCTGTGGCTCTGCAGGAATCAGTGGTTTCTGCTCCAGAAGTGAGCGATGCTGTCGATGTTGTTAACTTCTCATTTTGTTTCCTCTCTTTCAGACATAAACACCACAGCTGGACAGAACGTCATTCTGCCATGTCAAGCTCCAAACTACAACATCATAGTTGCAGATTGGAGCAGAGCTGACCTGGGATCAGAATATGTCCTTTTGTACAGGGATGATCTGTTTGTTCCAGACAACCAGCATCCATCTTTTAAGAACCGGGTGGATCTGCAGGACAGACAGATGAAGGATGGAGACGTGTCTTTGATTCTGAAGAATGTGACGATTAATGATAGTGGAACATACGAGTGTCGTGTCCTCCAGAGAGGAAACAACCGTGGGAAAAGAGCTGTGTTGAAGAACAACCCCATCAACATCATCTACCTTCATGTTGATCCTCCAGGTGAGTGAGTAGAGTTGAGTGTGTGTGTGATCAGAGGTGAAGCTGCTTCCTGCTTGTTGATGTTTGTTTCTAAAGATGTTGTTGATGAGACTTTGTAGAAAGCAGCTGGTCTGAGTGATGTGATCAGAGTGCAGTAGATAATGTCTGACAGCAGTTTGAAGAGGAAATGGATTCTGTTCTGTTCTTCACTCATCACCTACCTGACAGCTGACACCTCACACCTGTTTCTCACCTGCAGGTCAGACACACACAGAGGATGGAGGGAAGGAGGACAGAGTCACTAGAGGACGTCCTGGTCTGTCAGCTTTTGGTGTTTTTTGTGTTATTATAGCTGCTTTTGCGATCTCTGGAAAATTGAAAAACAAGAATTCCTCACTTGCTCCACCTGAACAACAGCAAGCCTAAAAAGAAGAAGCTCTTCGCTTTTTTCTCTTTGTCTTCAGACAAACCAGTTTACTGTAGCAGTACACACATGTCATGGCATCCCTGCAGATTCAGCTTTAAATATGACCACAACAAAGCGATTCATTATTGCTACATAAGGGCTCTCATACAGGACATCAGTTTCAGTCACGTGTCTCTGAAATTTGCTCTGACTAAATGAACACGTGAATTTTGTCAGATTCTGTTACTGTGTAATCTCAGAGGTTAAACTGATGTCCAGAAGTGTCTGATGTGGTTGTAGAGCACTCTGAGAGAACATACAATTATGTTACATGATTTATTTATTGGACACAGAAGCAGTGATTATTTTTCTCTGCTGTTATGAAGTGTTTAATGTTAAAGGTGAAATCAGAAGTTTCCACCTTTAAGATTGTGTGATCCTCTGATTACTCTGAAGTGCTGAGCTAAGCCATGCTGTGGTTTTACTCTGTGAAAGGAAAAGTTTGTTAACTCATGTTCGTGTTTTGAAAGTATTTGAAGGTATCCTGTAACCCGAGCTGTCAGATTCATGCAGATGAATGCTGAGAGTAAAATTGCTTCTTGCATGGATGTGACCATCTTTTATGTCATACCTTTCTTTCATCTTTCTCAGTCAATCTGGGCCCTTATTTTTCCTCTGCTGCACCTGTCTTCTGCGGCGTGCCTCAAGGATCTGTCCTTGGTCCCCTGCTCTTCTCACTGTATATGCTTCTCTTTGAGAAGTACAACATCCTTGTTATGCCAGTGACATACAGATCTATTTTGAATTAACTGATGATCGTTCCATGTCTGTGCACTGTTTTTGTGAGTGTGTGTGTGAGGTCAAAGATTGGCTCTCTAGTAACTCCCTTAGCTTAAATAACAGGAAAACCAAAATGACAGTAATATCCCTCGCGGCCAACTCCGTGACGCCTTTGGTTCCTTGTTAGTGACCTAGGTGTGTTTTTTGGATAGCTCATTTAAATTTGACAAACAAGTGTCTTCTGTTGTCAAATTCTGCTTCCATCAATTGCGTCTTATTTGCAAGGCCAGACATTATGTCCCTCATAGGGACCTGGAGGGGCCTTTGTGACATCTAGGTTGGATTACTGCAACTCCCTTTACTTTGGTCTTAACTCTGCTCTTCTCCATAGACTGCAAATTGTTCAGAATGCGGCGGCTCGTCTCCTTACTGGTACCGGGCAGCGTGTCTCTTTTACCCCCATCCTTGCTGACCTGCATTGGCTTCCCGTTAAGTATCGCATTCAATTCAAAATCCTGCTGCTCACCTTTAGAACTATTAACAATATAGCGCCAAGTTACCTCAATGAACTACGTAGATCATACACCCCTGCTAGGGTACTAAGATCATCTTCCCAGTCACTTTTGTACAGCCGAGATCCCGACTGAAGACTAGAGGTGACCACATGTTTACCTTGGCTGCACCCGATTTGTGGAATAACGGGGAGGTTTTATTTTTTTAAATTTTAAATATTATTTATTTTGTTTTGGTGTTTTTAACGGCATCAACCTGCGAGCATGTTTGGTACTTTTCCATGGCCTTCATCTGTCTCTATTATTATATCTGACCCTCTTGTATGTTCAGCACTTTGGCATACCCCTGGTTGTTAAATGTGCTATATCAATAAAGTTTGTTGTTGCTGTTGTAATAAATGTTGAGCTAACGTTCATTATTTTTTGTGCTAACAGGAGCCAAATGAACTTCCCTCAGTGGATAACCAGGCGTCTTATAGTAAACTGGTCTACATTTGCATTTGTGACATTTGACTTGATAAACTGATGTTGTCAGAAGTTTTGAATGTGTTTAATTTTTAAGGTCAGTTTTAGCGCTGATACATATGTTTAGTCTAAACTGAATTCTTGTCTTCTTGCTGTAATGGAGCTGAACAAGCGTTAAAGAACAAACACACAAATGGAAACAATCATTCACAGAGAAATCAGTGAGGACAGTCTGATGTGTATCTCTTCATATCTGATAAAAGCTTTTAAATCAGGCATCTTATCAGTTGTTTGTGAGTTTTCAACAATAAATAAAGATTTTTGACAGTAAACTTTATTTTTCTGTGACATAGATGAGCTCCTAAAGTTCAGTCTATGCTTGTAGGACAAGAAAGGCAACCACAGCCTGAACCAGGTTTACTTATCTGTTTACTTTATTAGTGGAGACTGAACATGTGGCTGTTTCACTGTTAAAAGTCTACAAATCTAGAAGAGGGCACCACCATCCATAAACATTACCTTTATTATTATGTCTATAGCATTACCATATTATCTTATATTAGAATAAATTTTAAACCAAAGGCTGGACTGTGATCACTGAAGTGGGACTTTTCTTGTTCATAAACGTTCTCAGTAGATTGTTTGTGCTCAATTTCAAGTTATGTTTTTCACACCTAATTTGAGTGTGTAGTTTTCATTATCTATAGTAAACTTCACAAGTACATCCTAAATGTAAACATGATATTGTTGTTATTCATGACATATAATTAACTTTGGTCCACATGACAGTTTCAGTCATGTGACCTTGAATTTCACTCTCTTCTCAGTGGAGGATTGTGAGCTCAGAGCTAACCGGAGCTTTGTCTTCTGATGCACTGAAGATAATAACAAGGACAGAGGAGGCAAGGATAGAAGAGACAAGGAAACATACTTTTTAGTTATAGTTATTGTTGCAGATGTTTCTTGTTATTGTCTGTGTTGCTTTATTTATTCAAAACCGTAATCATCAAAACACAGTGACTCTTATGAACATTAAAGAGCTGATCTGAAATGTATTCTGTGCACTTTTCTGCAGAGCCTGATTTTACGATGAGAACAGGCGGCAGGTGGAGAACAGCAGGTGAGCGTAGTGGAGCTTTTAGCAAGTAGAGAGGTGGAGGACACAGACGTAGAGTAAATCAGTTCAGACAGTGCATTAAAATAGGGGTCACAGTTAACAGGGTCTCACAGCTAATTAAGCACTTTATTAACTCCTTTAAGCTTTTATTTTGCACTTTTAAATCTAATTTGTGATCATAGTGTAGCCATAATATTTATTTAAAACACATACAAATCTTTATTATAATGGTTATATTCCATTATTATATGAGTTGTGAAAAGTTCTGAACTGGATATGTAAAGATCAGAAACCTTCTCGGCTCATCTCGCATTCAAGATCATCACCTCGGCCACCTCTGGACTGTTTTCAGATCTCAGCAGACTTCCTGCCGTGTTCTCTTATACATTCAATGTGTCAGTTTTTTATTTATACAGCATCAAATCATAACAACACTCACCTCAAGGTGTGTTATATTGGAAAGTAGACCCTACAATAATACATACAGAGAAAAAAAATCGTATTCCTTATTAAAAGAAGCTTTGCAGCACCCACAGGCTCAGATTCAGCCTTCACAGCATCACGTGGCACCACTAGCTCTGAATCAAAGAAACTTGGATGCTGGTTTTCTGGATCCAAATGCTCATCTCATATACAAGGACACATCCATCCTGTTGTTTTGAGCTCAACGTGTTAAAGTGGCATCCACAATCAGCTGTGATGGTTTTCTGGTCTGAAAGACGTTAAAACAAAATTCAGAACAGACTGATGGAGGTGGAGCACTCTGTGATGGAGTAGCAGAAGAACAGTTGGAGGCTGTTAAATCTGTATTTGGTCCTCTGTGTTTTTTAAACAACTGAGCAAACAGAAACAGGTCTTAAAGTGGAGTATTGGCCTTTTTGTGGCTGTTATCGTGGGGTATTACTGAGGAGAAAGGTGGTGTGCTGCCACCTGTTGGTTGTAGTTTTTTAACTGATAGATTTAACTTCTAAAGGCTGCTTATGTAGAGGAGAGCAGTGTGTCAGAAGGAGGCCTGGAAGGAGGACTCTTTGAAGAACTCGTCCCTTTTATTTATATCCTGTTTCACTGCAGAAGTCACTTGGATGAGTGTTTTTCCCACTGAAACGTCCAGATGAACAGAATCAACTTTTTGGGATTTATCCTGTTTCATTTCTGTAAAATGATCTTTTTCTTTTTCTCTGCTGTTTACAACCTCATTCAGACAACAACATAGATCAAATTCCACATTTTTATAACAGATTTATATTCACTATGAAAAGTGTAGTGGTCAGGCTTAAACAGGCTAATATGTTTCCTGCTTCTGTTTGATTGGCTCTTGTTGCTCAGGGGTGGGAAAACTGAGGACTCTTTCTAATTTGTGCCTCCTGGTCTCCTCCGTCTTCCTGCCTGTTACCTGAAAATCAATCTCAGTGCTTCATGCTGAAGAATTTCTCATTTATATGATAGTTCTGGAGTGTTTGTAGTTGTAATTTAATGTTATTTAACTACCACAGTTTAAAATGAAGCTCTGAGACGCTGATGTCTCGTTCTGTTGAGACTGTTTCCTTGACTCCTCTCTCCTTGTGTCCTTTCTGAGCTCCTCAGTGGGCCTCAGACACACTGGAGGGGTTTGTGTTATCAGAATGATCCTCTGATAACAGACATCACAGTTTGATAAATGTCAGCATCCAGCGTGTGCTATACAACCTCTGCTTTAAAGATGTACATAAGTGAGGAGAAGCCTTTTACTGAGTTTAAGTAAACACACATCAGATTTTTCTCACTGATCGCTCTGATTATGAATAACACGATGACCTGAAGCAAAGCTCAGAGGGTTTGCTGTGTGTTCTTTGGTGCTGATTCAGCAGGAATCAGTGAGAAAGTGCAAAAATAAATCTCTGTTAAACAGTCAACAGTCCAGTTTTTTATTTCTTTGCTTCTCCACTTCAGTGGCTCAGTGCATCAGATTCACGGGGAGATTAAAATCAAACAAATAACAGAATTAAACCAGGGAACAAATGAGGGAAAAGTTCTGCACCAGGCTGAACCCCGTAAGTCGGCAGTGGTTGATGTATCGTTCACAGAAAATGTAAACAGGTGAACACAGACAGTACATGAGAGAAACTGCTGTAAGTGATCAAATCAACACATGTCGCACAACATTCCTCCTTCCTTGCACAATTTCCTCCAGAACACTGAGGAGAAAAAAGACACCTGGACTGTTTCAGCAGCTCCTGGAGGAGAGGTGAGAAACAAACTAAATCTAAACCAGCTTTTTTACTCTGATACCTTCAGGATTTCATGGCTGACTTGGCACATGCACAGACAGCAACAGTATTTTTTAATACAGATCACAGCATTTATGCATTCATAATCTTGCAAAACACTAAACCCAGAGAAAAAAAAAAGCATAAATTACTTAGTTTGTTTAAATTGTTGATTTACACCAAAAAACAAAGTTTCACAAATAGGAAACGTAAAACACAAGTTTTTGTAACACTGTTTCAATTTTCCACTGAAGGAAGTTCAAGTACCTGCTGAAGGAAATAAATAAATTTGAAAAATACCATAAAGTCAGTGGTACTGAGATGGTCTAGTTTGTAGAACAGGTCATTTTCCAGTCACTGCTGCATTAACTTCAGTTTTCATAAAACAAAATTTGTCATTTTTAGCTGCACAAAATTACCTTTTACAGTCTAAAATCCCTGTTTGTGTAAATTTAGGAAACATTACATAGTAAAGACAGTTATAAAGAGGGAGTTATAAAAATGACACTTTAGTTACAGTCAACATGACTGTAACTAAAGTGTTTCACTCTGAGATATTTTTCATGTCTGTAACATTGCCAGGATGCATCACCATGACAACTAAGAAACAGAGCTTAAAGAGTGTAAACAATTTTATCCCAAACCTTCATCCTCATCTAATGTAATAGATTTAATTCTTAAAGTGATGCATTTTTAATGCATAAGTGTAGAAACCTGTGAGCTGTTAAATGATTCCCTCCATCACCAACCCCACAGATGTCCAAATGTAACATTTTTCACTCTTTAAAAATGGGAAATATAAAGTTTGTGTCCTGGGACCTAACTTTGAATACATGAACCTGAGGTATGTTCATGTGTACGAGTTCATATCCACAAACACATCAGTCAGTATTGTACCATTAGTACCTGTTTCCCTGCTCCAAACAGTGTGAAACCCTCCCAATGTCTTTAGACTTTAACAGGATCTCTGAGAAGCAGGAATCACATATTCAGCACCATTCCCTTTTCTTCTTTTACAGATCAAATCATTAGGTACAAGAACAAACACACCAAAACTGACAGACTCACTACCAGTGCCACAAACCCTCCATGTCCTCCTGGAGGACCTGCAGGTGAGAAGAAGGTGGTGAGTAAAGAACAGAACAGAATCCAGAATTGAAGTCAGTTCAGTCCCTGAAACCCTGAAACCAAATTTCATGATCTACATGTCCTCAGATCATCTGTTTGTTCCTGTGTTGAGTGACACGCTGGGAATTTGGAGCAACAGCAGGAGAATCAGGTGGAAAAGCCGTAAGATGTTTCAAACAAGTGCATTTCAACAGGAGGTTAGTATCAATCCTGATTCTCATTGTTATGGTTTATGTAGATAAAAAAAACAGCAACACCAACAAGAAGCACAACAGGAACTACCAGACCAGCTATTAGTCCAACAGATCCATCCTCCTTCCCTCCATCCTTCTTCCCTCCATCCTCCTTCCCTCCATCCTCCTTCCCTCCATCCTCTGTGTGTCCTCCTGGCTGACCTGCAGGTGAGAAACAGGTGTGAGGTGTCAGCTGTCAGGTAGGTGATGAGTGAAGAACAGAACAGAATCCATTTCCTCTTCAAACTGCTGTCAGACATTATCTACTGCACTCTGATCACATCACTCAGACCAGCTGCTTTCTACAAAGTCTCATCAACAACATCTTTAGAAACAAACATCAACAAGCAGGAAGCAGCTTCACCTCTGATCACACACACACTCAGCTCTACTCACTCACCTGGAGGATCAACAACATGAAGGTTGATGATGGTGGTTTCCCATGAGCGTGTGTCTTCCATAAAGACACGACACTCGTATTTTCCAGCATCAGCAGTCATCACATTCTTTAGAATCAGAGACACGTCTCCATCCTTCATCTGTCTGTCCTGCAGATCCACCCGATCCTTAAAAGATGGATGCTGGTTGTCTGGATCAAACTGACCGTTCCGGTGCACAAAAACATATTTATCTGTCAGGTCAGCTCTGCTCCACTCTACAAGATCAATGTTGTTGTTTGGAGCTCGACATGTCAGAGTGATGTCTTGTCCAGACTCAGCTGTGATGTTTTTCTGGTCTGAAAGAGGAAACAACACAGATCAGAGAGGTTAAAGGGATCCAAGTATAACTGTTCACTTTTAAAGCAGCCAATCAGAAGACACTGGAGTTATGCACACTGGTCAAACCATCACACAAGTATTAAATGTTATTTAATATCATAGTTTTACATCTAGTTCCTATTTTTAATATGTCCGTTAATAAACTGAACAACATAGGCTAGTCTAGCTTGACAGTGTTTTCCTATCATGGCTGTAATAATCTATGGACATGTATTTGTTGCTGCTGTCCCTGATTACTATGTTGGTGTGTATGAGTGTGTGTGTGGGTGTGTCAGAACACTGGGTTTCAGGCATCATCAGGACTGGTGGGTGTGTCCCGCCTGGAGGCGGGCCACACCTGAAGAGGACGATCACACACACACCTGCAGCGGCTCAAGCCTCGTCATGGGACCTTTTTAGCAGAGTGGCTGAGTTCTCACTGATGCTGGATTGTTGTGTAAGACTCCATGGCAGTGTGAGAGCTAAGCGTAAAGCCAGTTAGTGCATCCCTACCAGAGTTTGTGTCTTACGGTTGCTTTTGGTGGTTTCCCCCCCGGAGGAGTTTGCAAACAGGAAGGCAGCGAGCACGGGGAGTGCGAAGACACAGACGTTTTGAGGAAAGACATGACACGGCAGTCAAGCAAGAGCACAGGGATTTATTGTCATTTGTTGCACTGTAAATAAACGTGCTGTTCAGCACAAAGAGTCCAGCATTTGGGTCCTCATTCCCCACTTTCCCATGGTTTGCCTCGCTAACCGTGACAATGGCAGATGGTAAATTAGTTCTGTTTGCATAGAACAGTTCAATTAAAAAAATAATATAACTTTATATGACTTCTTAAAGTCACCAAAATAAATGAATGTAATGCACTCATTTTCCATAACAATGCTGACATCAGCAAGTTTTAGTATAACTCATGAAGTTCTCAGACGCCGCCGCCATTGTGGGTGGGGTGTTTGAGGGAAGCAAACTGGAGTAGGGGGGTCATCAAGGACTTTGTCTGCTGGTGTGAACAGAACCATCTTTGCATCAATGCCAGCAAGACAAAGGACCTGATGATTGACTTCAGCAAGAAGCCATCCCCTATTACACCAGTGAACATCCAGGGTTTGGACACTGGAACAGTGGAGCAATACAAATACCTGGGTGTTCACCTCAATAACAAACCGGACTGGTCCACAAACACAAATGCACTCTATAAAAAGGGTCTAAGTCATCTCCACCTGCTACGGCGGCTGAGATCCCTTGGGGTGAACCGGACTCTCCTGAGGACGTTTTAGGACACTGTGGTGGCGTCTGCTATCTTTTTTGCTGTGGTCTGCTGGAGTGGTGGAATGGCAGAGAGGGACAGGGGGGAACTCAACAAACTGGTCTGGAGGGCCTGTCAGACTCTATAACACAGTTTAACACTGTTATCTTACTCATCACCTGTTTAATTGACGGATCATATGTTTTTTTTTATTGCTGCTACTTATTTGCAGCTTGTTTGTACACTGTTTATTTCACCAGGAGCATCCATACACCCCCCACACTTACATGTACAAATCTCTGTACATGGTTGCTTATGTATATAAGACCACTTTGTGCCTTCCTTCTAAATGTCATATTCATCTTGCTATAAGAGCTGTGCGACGGCCAAATTTCTCATTCGTGGGATATTAAAGGTTCTCCAAAAGTTGATTCTGTTCATCTGGACGTAGCGTTTTGTGGGAGAAATGTTTCACCCAAGTGACTTCTTCAGTCTCAGCTGACTGCAGGTCAGGTATTAAAGGTTTATTCTATTCTATGTCCAGCAGGGGGCATTGCGCTCGTTTGCTATATATTTGTGATGCATGTTTTTCTGTAACCCCCCCCCCCAAACACACACACACACAGACACACACATAAATTTATGATAATCAATAAAGCAAAGGCCATAACTAATGCAAACTATATTGTACAACTGAACAGATGGTCTGATAAACAACTGATAGTCCCTGTACTACACTGCGCAATAAAGGAATAATGAAGCTCCTTAAGATTAGGAGAACAGAACCGCCACGTACACAGTTTCTGTTCTCTGCACAGGAAGCATCATAACTAATCAATCCACTGATTCAATCATTTGTATTCTCTGATCAGCAAATGAATGAATGGACGTCAGTAACCTCCTGGCCTGAATTATGTAGGTAAAATATGTCAAGTGCTCACTAATAAAAGCAGCAGAAAACACCTGAAAAAACATGTCACCAAGTAAGAACTCACTCAGCATAATCGAAAGCATTATTAGCACATCTCACCTGCAGAAGTAAACTCCAGGAGGAAGACAGAGGACAAACTCAACAAGTGTGACATAGTTATCCAAACATCCATTCCAGCGCAGATTTTCCGATCAAGCCGTTGTTTTTCTGTTTTCTATAAATGATGTTCCAAATTAGTTTTTAATCGGCTAATCTACTGATAAATTCAGATTTTTAGATAAACCTGTATCTAGAGCTAATGTTTGAATGAAAGAAGGGAGGAAAGTGCGTGTCCCTCTTTTATCACACATCTGAAACTTGGGATGCTTCTAGAAAGTGTGAGTGAAAGGGGGTGGGGGCTCTTTGAAGACTCCTCCTTGTGTCTCCTCCTCCTCATTTCTGTTCCTACAGTAAATCAGAGGTAAACTACTGATTTTAAGCACACTTTTGTATTCAGCTTGTCCCGGCAGAACCAACATGACTCCATTTTCTTTGACACTTATCGTGATGAACTGCGGTCAAGTGAGCCCTCACTTACGAAGTCGCAGTCAAGCTAGCCGCCCCGCCAGCCGCACCGAAAATGTGGTTGCACTACTCTTACGTATATTACGGTATGGGTGAAAACCGGCTTAGAAACGCAGTGTTTTCTGTCCTGACACAATTTTACTTCACAATCCACTCCCATTTTTAGTGTATCTCCACTTTCCCCCCTGTGATCCACAGCCCAAATTACTGTATGATTCAGAGAAAATTAACAATAAAATTTACCCAATTTACTCAACTATACTTTTAATGTCCTCATCTTTGAGCTCAGATTACAGGAAAACTGTAAGAGGTGACGCAGATATTTCACTGGATTATGACTCTGGGTGACCCCCACTCTTCACCCTGTGATCCACAGCCAAAATTACTGTATGGATTTTGAGAAAATTCATAGCAAAATCTTCCCATTATGCTTTACTGTACTCCACATATTGACATCTTTGAGCTCTGATTACAGGAAAACTGTAAGAGGTGACACAGATATTTCACTGGATTCTGACTCTGGGTGACCCCCACTCTGCACCCTGTGATCCACAGCCAAAATTACTGTACGGATTTTGAGAAAATTGATAGTAAACTTTGCACAATTTACTCTACTGTACTCTATATATTCTCATCTTTGAGCTTAGATTACAGGAAAACTGTAAGAGGTGACGCAGATATCTCACTGGATTATGACTCTGGGTGACCCCCACTCTGCACCCTGTGATCCACAGCAAAAATTACTGTATGGATTTTGAGAAAATTCATAGCAAAATCTTCCCATTTTGCTTTACTGTACTCTACATATTGACATCTTTGATCTCCGATTACAGGAAAACTGTAAGAGGTGACGCAGATATTTCACTGGATTATGAATCTAGGCTGTCTCCACTCTGCACCCTGTGATCCACAGCCAAAATTACTGTACGGATTTTGAGAAAATTGATAGTAAACTTTGCACAATTTACTGTACTGTACTTTATATATTGACATCTTTGAGCTCAGATTACAGGAAAACTGTAAGAGGTGACGCAGATATTTCACTGGATTATGACTCTAGGCTGTCGCCACTCTTCACCCTGTGATCCACAGAAAAAATTACTGTACGGTTTTTGAGAAAATTGATAGTAAACTTTGCACAATTTACTCTACTGTACTTTTAATATTCTTATCTTTGACCTCAGATTACAGGAAAACTATAAGAGGTGACGCAGATATCTCACTGGATTATGACTCTGGGTGACCCCCACTCTGCACCCTGTGATCCACAGCCAAAATTACTGTACGGATTTCTGATAAAATTAAATCCTATTCCATTACCAAACAAAATGAGTTCATTGAAGTATTTGCTTAGCTACAAGAAATGTCTTTCCACACACAATTTAAATTTTTCAAAATGTCATTCACACACCACCTCAAGTATCAACTTCAGTTTTAGACATTATTTATTCAGTGCTTAATCACAACAATAGTCAACTTAAGGCACTTACATAATAAGTTAAACCTTACAATAATACATACAGAGAAAAACCCAACAATCATATGACCCCCTATGAGCAACAGTGGGAAGGAAAAACTCCCTTTTAACAGGAAGAAACCTCCGGCAGAACCAGGCTCAGGGAGGGGCGGCCATCTGCCTCAACCGGTCAGGGTGAGAAATTACATTTCTCAGATTACTGATTTCTCATATTACTACTACACAGTTTAGATACACTCAACAAAAATATAAACGCAACACCTTTGTTACTGCTCCCATTCCCCATGGGATGGACGTAGAGACCTAAAATTCATTCCAGATACACAATATAACCATCCCTCCCAAACAGTGGTCACAAATCAGTCCAAATGTGTGGTAGTGGGCACATCTGCTATATTGAGATAATCCATCCCACCTCACAGGTGTGCCACATCAGGATGCTGATCTGACATCATGAGTAGTGCACAGGTGTACCTCAGACTGCCCACAACAAAAGGCCACCCTGGAATGTGCAGTTTTGTCTCACAGCAAAATGCCACAGATGCCACAAGCAATGAGGGAGCGTGCAATTGGCATGCTGACAGCAGGAATGTCAACCAGATCTGTCGCCCGTGCATTGAATGTTCATTTCTCAACCATAAGCCGTCTCCACAGGCGTTTCAGAGAATATGGCAGCACATCCAACCGGCCTCACAACCGCAGACCTCGTGTAACCACACCAGCCCAGGACCTCCACATCCAGCAGGTTCACCTCCAAGATCGTCTGAGACCAGCCACCCAGACAGCTGCTGGAACAATTGGTTTGCACAACCAAACAATTTCTGCACAAACTGTCAGAAACCGTCTCAGGGAAGCTCAACTGCATGCCCGTCGTCCTCATCGGGGTCTTGACCTGACTCCAGCTCGTTGCCGTAACAGACTTGTGTGGGCAAATGCTCACATTCGATGGCGTCTGGCACGTTGGAGAGGTGTGCGCTTCACGGATGAATCATGGTTCACATTGTTCAGGGCAGATGGCAGCTGAGAATGTCCCAGTTCTTGCATGGCCAGCATACTCACCGGACATGTCACCCATTGAGCATGTTCGGGATGTGCTTGACCGGCGTATACGACAGCGTGTACCAGTTCCCACGAATATCCAACAACCTCGCACAGCCATTGAAGTGGAGTGGACCAACATTCCACAGGCCACAATTGACAATCTGATAGACTCCATGCGACGATGTGTTGCACTGCATGAGGCAAATGGTGGTCACACCAGATACTGACCGGTTCTGGGTCCCCAGACCCCCAATAGCGCAAAAAACTGCACATTCCAGGGTGGCCTTTTGTTGTGGGCAGTCTGAGGTACACCTGTGCACTACTCATGATGTCAGATCAGCATCCTGATGTGGCACACCTGTGAGGTGGGATGGATTATCTCAATATGGCAGATGTGCCCACTACCACACATTTGGACTGATTTGTGACCACTGTTTGGGAGGGATGGTTATATTGTGTATCTGGAATGAATTTTAGGTCTCTACGTCCATCCCATGGGGAATGGGAGCAGTAACAAAGGTGTTGCGTTTATATTTTTGTTGAGTGTATCTAAACTGTGTAGTAGTAATATGAGAAATCAGTAATCTGAGAAATGTAATTTCTCACCCTGACCGGTTGAGGCAGATGGCCCCGCCCCTCCCTGAGCCTGGTTCTGCCGGAGGTTTCTTCCTGTTAAAAGGGAGTTTTTCCTTCCCACTGTTGCTCATAGGGGGTCATATGATTGTTGGGTTTTTCTCTGTATGTATTATTGTAAGGTTTAACTTATTATGTAAGTGCCTTAAGTTGACTATTGTTGTGATTAAGCACTGAATAAATAATGTCTAAAACTGAAGTTGATACTTGAGGTGGTGTGTGAATGACATTTTGAAAAATTTAAATTGTGTGTGGAAAGACATTTCTTGTAGTTAAGCAAATACTTCAATGAACTCATTTTGTTTGGTAATGGAATAGGATTTAATTTTATCAGAAATCCGTACAGTAATTTTGGCTGTGGATCACAGGGTGCAGAGTGGGGGTCACCCAGGGTCATAATCCAGTGAGATATCTGCGTCACCTCTTATAGTTTTCCTGTAATCTGAGCTCAAAGATGAGAATATATAGAGTATAGTACAGTAAATTGTGCAAAGTTTACTATCAATTTTCTCAAAAACCGTACAGTAATTTTTTCTGTGGATCACAGGGTGAAGAGTGGCGACAGCCTAGAGTCATAATCCAGTGAGATATCTGCGTCACCTCTTACAGTTTCCCTGTAATCTGAGCTCAAAGATGTCAATATATAAAGTACAGTACAGTAAATTGTGCAAAGTTTACTATCAATTTTCTCAAAATCCGTACAGTAATTTTGGCTGTGGATCACAGGGTGCAGAGTGGAGACAGCCTAGAGTCAGAATCCAGTGAAATATCTGCGTCACCTCTTATAGTTTTCCTGTAATCGGAGCTCAAAGATGTCAATATGTAGAGTACAGTAAAGCAAAATGGGAAGATTTTACTATCAATTTTCTCAAAAACCGTACAGTAATTTTGGCTGTGGATGACAGGGTGCAGAGTGGCGACAGCCTAGATTCATAATCCAGTGAAATATCTGCGTCACCTCTTATAGTTTTCCTGTAATCTGAGCTCAAAGATGAGAATATATAGAGTATAGTACAGTAAATTGTGCAAAGTTTACTATCAATTTTCTCAAAATCCGTACAGTAATTTTGGCTGTGGATCACAGGGTGAAGAGTGGAGACAGCCTAGATTCAGAATCCAGTGAAATATCTGCGTCACCTCTTACAGTTTTCCTGTAATCGGAGATCAAAGATGTCAATATGTAGAGTACAGTAAAGCAAAATGGGAAGATTTTACTATCAATTTTCTCAAAAACTGTACAGTAATTTTGGCTGTGGATCACAGCATGCAGAGTGGGGGTCACCCAGAGTCATAATCCAGTGAGATATCTGCGTCACCTCTTACAGTTTTCCTGTAATCTGAGCTCAAAGATGAGGACATTAAAAGTATAGTTGAGTAAATTGGGTAAATTTTATTGTTAATTTTCTCTGAATCATACAGTAATTTGGGCTGTGGATCACAGGGGTGAAAGTGGAGATTAACCAAAACTGGGAGTGGATTGTGAAGTAAAATAGTGTCAGGACAGAAAACACTGCGTTTCTAAGCCAGTCGGCACCTATACCGTAATATGCGTAAGAGTAGTGCAACAACATTTTAGGTGCGGCTGGCGGGGCGGCTAGCTTGACTGCGACTTCGTAAGTGAGGGCTCACTTGACCGCAGTCCTGATGAGAGGAGGCAGGGGGGCTGGAGCTTCCCCCAGCAATCATAGAGGGAGAGGTGGGGTACACACAGGACAGACCAGGGTAACATGGCTTGTTTGGGATGTGGGACGTAAGCCAGGCAGACAGGAGAGGAGAGGCGACTTCTTAGTCAGCTATGCTCCTCTTGGCAGTCCTAACCATGTATTATCTGAATGGTGATAATTATTCTCTTCAAAATAACCCAACACGTTTCTTTTCAAATACAGAAATAAAAGAAAAAACCTAAAACAAACAATGAAATCATTATCATTTGCTGCACACAGCTCCACTTGCCAACATAATGGAAAGTAAGATGTTTTCCCTGTGAGTCACACCGCTGAACGGCTATTTACTGAGTACATCCGCTAAAAAAAGTTAATGTCATAAAAGTCTTGGGAGAACAGACTGAGGCAGAGGAGGATTGGGAGAGTGTGGAAAAAGAGGAAACTCTCATGGAGTGAAATCTGCGGAATGGAATATAATAGACTAAGTTTCATCATCCGAGCGACATACGATCTGCTACCTTCCCCAATAAATCTGCAGCTGTGGTTTGGAAAGGACCCACCCTGCCCCCTGTGTACAGTCCCACCAACAATGTTCCGCTCTTCTCTCCTCTGCTCTTCATCCCCATTCTTGGAGGCAGTGGGGAGGTAGAGTGTACAGCCTGATCCAGAGGGGAGGTGTGGGAAGCCAGATCGGGCGCCCCCCTTCGGCTCTCCTCTCTGCTCTCTCCTATCTTGTCCCTTTTGTCTTACATCACATTTTCTATCCCTTTGCAGAAGTAAGGCTTCATAAATGCTAAAGAGTTAAGCATTATTTCTCAGTTGCAGTGAATAGATAAAAATAAACTGTAGGAAACTAAACAGAAGAAAGAAGACGAGAAATAACAATTTAACATAAACCAGTGACACACTCCAGTATGGAACGCCAGGACTGCCATAATGAATTAATTAAATACACCATTAAATAATTAATTAAATGTGGCAATAATTAATTAAAATTGGAATTAATTAATTAAATAAATAGTTATGACACATGTAATTAATTAATTATTGACACATTTAATTAATTATTTATGTATTTCACATTTTAATTAATTATTGACACATTTAATTAATTATTTAATGATATATTTATTTATTTCATTTTGGCAGTCTTGGCGCCTGGCTCTCATCATGAAATAATTTTATCTGTCAGCCTCACCCATCAAACTCAGGGGGCGGGGTTAACGCTGATCGAGTCAAAACCATTGCTTTGGCCTGGTGGCCATTGTTTCTAGCACACAACAACCGGCATGTGGAAGCTAACAGAACTGAGCTTTGAAAAACCCTGTTTGTGTGTTACCAAATACCGTTTTAATATTTTTTTAGCCGAGAATGTAGTGGTTTAATCTTCATGTGTCTGGTCGGTTTGTCAAGATACAGCCTCTTTGCAAAAGTGTTTCGATGATTTCGGAGATGTCTGCCCAGTCTCACGGCAAAGCGTGGGATAGACCTGCTCGCCTCGCAAGCAATCCCACCGACAAAGCGCAGGCCCCGGTACACAGCTGTAGTAACCCCCGCTGACTTCTTTTACTGAGGTTATATTTATCGGTGTTTTATTTCCTGATGTTCTTATGTGTCCTACGTGTTTCAGTCGCCAATTCTGAATTATAACTAACATTAAAAACATGTTTAAGGAGGAGAGAGAGCAAATAAATCTGTTTAACATCTGATCTTTGGGTTTTTGTTCAGTAATCAGCGTGACCTGTGTATAAACGCATAAAAGAGATAACGTTGGTGTTTCCGTCATGTAGTAACTGCTGGCTTTAACTGTACAAAGGTTGTTCGACACTATGAAACACATACAGACTTCATGATGTTCGGCTAATATTTTATTGTGAATATTAATCATGCTGACCTCGCTCTGTACACCACGCAGCGAGGTCAGCATATCCACGATATCCTCAGCTCCATGAGTTAACACAAAGTTTCCCAGCTGACTATCTAACTGCCAACTATTCCAGAGACGTGAAAATATACAGCATAAAGAAAAGTGTAAGAGACTCAGCAGCAGATTAGAATAACAGTTATACATTTAATAAATCACCAAATGAATCCAAGAAACGAGCAAACCTGCTCCGACAATTTGAATTTGTATTCCCTCAGCTGCAGACTCGCTGCTGTTTAAATGTTTGAAAAGGAAGATTAGATATAAAAAACGTCAAACATAGACTCAGTCTGCCTTCACATTTGATATGAGGCCAGCACGTATAGTGGCCTCAGCAGGCTATTACTGAAATACACGTGCTATATCATAAACTATGATATAAACAGGGAGGTCCTATTAACATGTTTAGTTTTAAAGGACACCTTCCTGCCTTTAGTCTCCTTCATGAGCAGTATTAGTTTTCTTCTAACATCCAGAAGTCTGCACGATGTGTTTCATAGTTTGTAACAAGCCTTTGACAGGTAAACATAACATGACCGAAAAAGCGAAAAAAAAAAAAAAAGAGAGAGTGTTGACATAAGAAGAGAAAATGCTCTCAATTATGGAGACAGGCAAATGGTTCATTTATGTTTGATGTGTGTTTATTCCTCCCTAAATATCGTCGGTGAAGTTCGCCATGCACGTCAGATTTTCCTGCGCATTTTTATACCTCTGCCAACAGAGAGAGAAAAAAAATCACATTCTAACAGACAGCTGGTGCTTAGAATACAGTTGAATAACTATTAAAAAACAGATGATATTTAGATGATAGTTCAGTCTAACACATGTGCCAGTGAACCATTAAACGTCTGTGAAACTATGCAGTTATGAAACGTAACTTTAACCTCAGCCAAACCGATTTGCTCAGTTGTAAATAAAACAGCGAAGTAAACGTGACCCGACAGACAGAACCTGAGTGAATGAAGTCCAGCGTTTAATCACTGAGAGCTAAAACTCAGCTGAGGTTTCAAAGCTGTGTGCCGGTGATTGGACATCAGCCGCTGATGAAGCTGTTCGCCTATAAAGTGCTCTGTAAGGAAACAAGCTCCAGCAGCTCTGCGCTCGGGGAAAACACTATATTTCCTTATCTTGTGCAGAAAAATGCGCTGACATTGCTTTATATCGAGCACCGGCTGCCCAGTTAAACTGTGACTATCACCAGGTAACTAGGCGTGTTTCTTGAATTAGCAGCAGGTGTTAAACAGCTGACAGATGAGGAGGAGGATGCATGCAGGTAAACTGAGGGTCTGCTGAGCTGATCGCTGGTTTCGTGAGAAAAATGTCAGCTCGTTCTTTATGTTACAGAAGCACAGAGACACAAGACCAGGCGGAAAGAGACGATCGTTCGGTGAAAATGAGAATCTGCGAATGCAACATGTGGAACACGGAGAGTGGAATATGTAAACAAACCGGTTAATGTACCCCCTCGGTGCGCTCTGCATGCTAACTGTTAGCAGAGCTAGTGAAATCTCTGAAAACATCTGAGCACTTTTGCAAACATGTTCTATGTTGACAACCTGACCAGACATACGTCGCGACATTCGCGGCTAAAACACTGTTAAAAGTGTAGCTGGTGACAGAAAAACTACACCACCACCATTGCTGCTTGTGATTTGATCTGCATTCTGGGATAACTGGCTGCCCCAAGTCTACACAAGCAATCGATTATCTAGGATCGACCTGTTTTGACTTACTTTGCACGGCAACCAATCAAATGTTAGAGAAGCTGCATGGGCAGCGTTAACCCCGCCCCCTGAGTTTGATGGGTGAGGCTGACAGATAAAATTATTTCATGACGAGAGCCAGGCGTCAGGACTGCCAAAATGAAATAAATAAATATATCATTAAATAATTAATTAAATGTGTCAATAATTAATGAAATGTGTCAATAATTAATTAAAATGTGAAATACATAAATAATTAATTAAATGTGTCAATAATTAATTAAAATGTGAAATACATAAATAATTAATTAAATGTGTCAATAATTAATTAATTAAATGTGTCAATAATTAATTAATTACATGTGTCATAACTATTTATTTAATTAATTAATTCCAATTTTAATTAATTATTGCCACATTTAATTAATTATTTAATGGTGTATTTAATTAATTCATTATGGCAGTCCTGGCGTTCCATACTCCAGGGCCTGATCAACCCTGGCAGGGCCTCCTTGGATGATGTGTGCTGCTGGCAAAGTTTCTGGGCTGCTTTTTCTCATAACAGCCATCCCTCAACATCTAAAGCAATGCATTATTAGGGACTGTAACCTCAACATCCAGTCCTTTTTACTGAATCTGTTAAAGAGTGAACATTCCAGTTTTAAAATTCATTTTGTTGTTTAAGGCAGTGGGTTAGTGCATCATATTCACAGGGAAATTAAAGTCAAACAAAGAACAAAAATTAAACCAGGGAACAAATGCATTAAGGGGTCTGAGTTCCCTTCCCAGACGCCTTAACGCCCACTCACATCCTGGGCCATCTGACCTCAGGAAATCACATGATAGGGTGGGGCCAGGTTTCACAATGAGCTCATCTGAAACCCTGGCTGATTGTGACCTACACCCGTTTTCACACCTTGGCTGATGTGGTTAGGTAGAGGATCATCAGGGGGTCCTTTGTCCCTCTGTGGGGGGAAACTCCCACTGGGTTTAAATCTGGGACTCTCCACCATTTGACCTTAGAACTGAAGAAGCTTCTCGGATGAGAGGTGAAACGTCTTCAAGTAACTTAAAGAAGTCCAGACGCTTTTCTTTACAAGCTCTTTAGACTACGATGACCTGGATGACTGAGAACCTTCACAGATTTTTAAACTTTCCCTCTGTCCTCTTCATTCTCATTAATTCTATTTGTGTTTTTTTTCAGTACCAGAAATAATGGTATGTGATGGTTTTCTGGTCTAAAAGAGGAAACAACACAGAGCGTTAAGGTTAAAGGTCAAAGGACAACTGCTCAATCTACTGTTGTGGAATCTTCTGTAAAAAAAAGTTCTGCAACACAGTCAGCTCTGGTCAAGCTATTTTAATTACTGCATGCATGAAGGCGGGCCAACACACATCAAACATCACAGTTCACAGTCATGCCAGCTCTGCCCTTGAGACGTCTCAGCTCCTCTCTTATACCCCCACACACTTACGTACAACAGGTTTCTGTCCCACGGGCTGTGGCTGGGCAGAGAGCAGCTCCCACTGTCTTTTCCCAGGAAGCTCCTGGCACTGGTCATCTTGGGAGTTTTGTCCTTCTGAGTAAAACAGTTAGAGGATAACATAGTGAAACGTTGTTACGCCAAGCTAAGCAGTTTTCACAGGGTCATACTGACACACACACATACTTCCTCTAAGCAAACAAAGGTTATGCCAAATCCTACAGTGAGATTGTAAACACATAAATCTAGATGTGAGGATAAACTAAAATTTCTATAACACTAAAGCAGCCAATGAAATGTGATTGGAGTTATTCAGACAGATTAAACCACCACACACTGGTCACCTGAAATATTGCTGACACACAGCTTCTGTATGTCTGCAGTGAACACAACAAAATGTAAAGTACTGTTTGGTTTGGTGAGGATGAAACTTGTGCATAAAGGTGATCATACACAGACATATTCATTTGTGTTTCTGGTTTTACTATTAGAGAGTTAATTAAACGTAAGATATGACTTGGATGTTAATTACATTCAGCACGTTTGTATACATTTCGTTTACAGAGCGCTCTCCACACCTGTAAGCCGGTGTTTGCATTCCTGTGCTGTTTGTTGCAGAATGACAGTAAAGAAGTTTATTTAAGAGTCCTGTGTGTTCTGACCTCTTCTTTTATTTGGTTTTTATTTATATCTCATGTAATTTTATTTTACAGTTCCAATGTACAGCTGTGGTTGTTTTGCTAATATATATTGTAATATATCTATATCACTAAAGCACTTCTGGATGGATGCAAACTGCATTTCGTTGCCCTGTACCTGTGCATGTGCAATGACAATAAAGTTGAATTCTATTCTATTCTATTTTAAAGTGCTTTATAAATAAAGTTGATGATGACGATGATGAACAAACATCACTGCTATCTAACCAAGGTCTATACGGGCCTGAGTGAACAAAGCTATCATCACCACTGACACTGACTTTCATTCCTCAATCAATAAAAAGAATGAAAAGTTTCACAAACTCTGATCTGTCTTCTTGTTTCTGTCTCACAGGAGCAGACTGAGCTTTAGCAGCCAAACAACTTCATCGTTGATTCTGAGTTAGAGTTAAAGAAGTTTTACTGCCAGATGTTATAAAATATTTTAGTTTTCTTACTTATTTATAAGTCAGCATATAACTAAGAAAAAGCCTGATTTGTAAGCCTGACTTTAAACAAAGTTGAAGGAAGCACACATCGCTTATGAATAATGTGGCCACCACCTAAAACAAAGCTCCGCTGTTGGCTGTTTGCTCTTTGGCAGCCGTTCATCAGGTTTTCCATGAGAAGAGACATGCAGCAGCTGAGAGGTGGAGGTCTAATTTCCGTTAAAAAGTCGATTGCCCAGTCTCACATTCCTGTGGTTCTTCAAAGAAGTGGATTATTGCAACATATTTACAGCACAGACTGAAGACTTCTTATAAGCGTGAACACAGAGGACAAAAAAAAAACAACCAGGTGCCCAACTTGAAAATAATTTGCTGCTGCCCTTTTATTGTTGGACTTGTCAGCAGCTTTTGACACGGTCGACCATGACATCCTGTTATCACGGCTAGAATTTCATGCTGGCCTAAAAGGATCTGCCCTACAGTGGTTTTGTTCCTATTTGTCAGAAAGGTTTTTTTTATGTCAATATGGGCCCCCACAACTCCAGAATAGCCCCTCTTAAATACGATGTACCTCAAGGCTCTATTTTGGGTCCTGCCCTGTTTGCACTCTATTTGTTGCCATTGGGCTCCATCTTCTCGTGGTACAGCATTTCATTTCATTGTTTTGCTGATGATTTGCAGATTTATCTACCTTTAAAAGCAGGGTCAGACCATCCGCAGCACTTATTACGCTGCCTTGATGATGTCAAACAGTGGTTGTCATTAAATTTTTTAAAGCTAAATGAAAATAAAACTGAGGTTGTCATTTTTGGCAACTTTAATCATATCGACAGCACTCTGGGCACCCTTTCCTCGTATTGTAAAACACATGTAAAAAACCTCGGTGTCTACATTGATGGTTCTTTTAAATTGAATAAGCAGGTGAGTGCAGCAGTTCAGTCCTGTTTTTTTCAGTTAAGACAGCTAGCCAAGGTAAAGCCATACCTAATGTCTTTTAGCGTGTTTTTTTCCCTTTTCCTTCAGATTGGACTACTGCAATTCATTGTATTATGGTCTAGATCAGGCCACCATCCATCGTCTTCAGATGGTTCAAAATGCTGCTGCTCGCCTGCTAACTGGTACCAAACGGAGAGAGCATATAACCCCAGTTTTAGCTTCTCTACACTGGCTTCCTGTCTCCTACAGGATCCAATTTAAACTTCTACTTTTTGTTTTTAAGTCACTTAACGCCCGAGCCCCTCCTTACCTGTCTGAGCTCCTCTCTGCCTATGCTCCAGGAAAAACCACGAGGTCTAGCTTAAAACTAATGTTGTCCATCCCACGGACTAACCTCAAATCCCGTGGTGATAGATCCGTCTCTGTGGCAGGTCCCAGACTCTGGAATAGTCTCCCCTTAAATATTAGATCTGCACAAACACTTGAGCAATTTAAATCTTTACTAAAGACACATTTCTATGCCCTGGCTTTTAACACACTATGACCCAAGCATTTTGTTCTTATTTGAATTAGTTTAGTTATTGTTTTAATTCTTTTACTGTCCTATTACCGTATTGTTTTTTATTGTTATTATTGTATGACATTGTTGCTTTTTAATACCATTTTTATATTGTTAAGCACTTTGTGCAGCATCGGCTGTTTGAAATGTGATATATAAATGAATTTGACCTTGACCTTAAAGAACTGAGAGCTGCTGGGACTCACAGTCAGACGAGCTGGGGGAGAATTTATTGTATCTTGAACAAAAAGGGACACGTAGAAATGTTTAATTAATTTAGCACTGAGACACCCCTTACAAACACTAAACTCCTCAAATCAGCCATTCTTGAGTATTGGATGTTTAAAAGAAAAAAATTAATTTCTTAAAATTGTCTGATCATCAACAACAGGATTTGTATTATGTTTACAGGAAGTAGGAAATGAAAACCTTTGGATTGCGAGGAGGAGGATAGATATCACTGATGTGACTGAAGGCAAGTCTGTCTGCAGTTAGCTGCACCCTGTTCTTAATAAATGTGTCCCACAGTCTCCTTGAAGAGTCAGGTTTACAGTGTGACAGAAGAAGGTTACTGACCTTGGTTTGTGGTGCAGCTCAGCAGTGAGATCAGAACTAAAGAGAAATTAAGCTCAGGTTAGTTCAGAGTAGAGCTGTATGTGGGAGTATTTCTAATCCAACTCCTGCAATATTTGTGTTCAATCCTGCCCACAGTTAAACTGTGTTTAACTAAAGTGCCAGATGTTTGCCGTGCTCTCGGATGCTCTAATCAGTGTTTATTTACAGCTGTCAGAAGAATGTATGACACCAACATGTGAGCACACCTCTCCTAACCCTGCCTTACAGACTGTAATGTCTGATAAAATATGTTTATATGCATTGAATGTGCAATTTCATTAGAATAAGAACAGAATAAATAAAAACAAATTCAACAAAAATCTCTGCTTTGAATTAAAAACAGATGCAAACCCTGAGACACAGTTCAAAGAAATACATTCAAACACACCGGTTCTTGGGACCAGTAAGAACATACATTTATTAAAATTATCTAAACATTTGACGGATATCGCAGATGTAATCACTTTGTAGAGAATCTCTAAATCTGAAAAATACGTTCCATGTAATGCGAGATTTTTCCATCAAGCAGTGGATGTTATCATGATTTCATAGAGTAAATATTAACTTCTTTCCTACGCAGAACCCTTCCTGCACTGCAACGGCACATCTGGACGCTTTAGCTGTTTTCTGCAGCATTCTTAACAGAAATAAAGGCAGAAATCTTCCTTTTATCTCATTTTTACTTTTACTCATGTATGTGATCCGAGGCCGTAAAATATGGAATAAAGTTAAGTAGAAAGGACAGGTGCAGAGTTGAGATGAGCTCTTCTATGAGGACGTTCAGGTAATGGCAAACTTTTACTGTTTTAAATTATACAATGAAGGAGGCGTACGGGGTCAAGGGCAGACTTCCAGGAATCTTACATGCTACACAACCTCCACAGCAGTGTCCTTGAGTCATATCGGGGTGTGCATGGGCTGCTTTCCTCTGAAGTCGAATACCAGTTTTGTTTGGGGTCTTTTCTGCATCCAGGAACAAGTTTCTGTTACTGCACCATCCTGCAAAAGTCTCACACCCTCCCTGTAGTCCTCCTACATGCTGCTAGTGTCTGCATCATGTTGTTTGTATCTGTATTGTCTGTCCACTCTGTTAACACTAGAACCACCACTGGAACCTCAAAGCTTTAAGAAAAAACAACCCCCCCCCCCCCCCCCCCCTCCCCAAAGATCTCACATTACATGACTTTTCCTAAGATGGGGTTAATCATCAAATACTGCATGTTTGAGTGAGTGGGATCAAACGGAAAAAAGCAAATCATTTCACCTCATAGAAATTAATATAGAGCCACTTCTGGTGCCAGGTTATTGTTTACACAGATTTTAACATGAAGGCTCGAGCAGAGCTGGTCAGAGTGGGGAGTGTGTGACCGACTGTCTGGAAACTGGGCAGGTTCCTGGCTGTGTGCAGGCAGGAGAGGACTCAAATGCAGACTCATGGAGGCGAAGACAACACAGCTTTATTTGCTGGCTGGTAAAACAATACAAACTACTCTGGGAAATAATATAAACTAGACACACAGAAAGGCACTCAGGGAAACATACAACCATGAGGGTACAGAAAAAAAAACACAGGACTAAAATCCACTAAGGGGGTACATGTAGATGAGTAGAAAGCTAAGAAGAAAGGAGATGTGCTGCCACCTCCTGGCTGCAGTTAAAGGGTGGAAATTTTCTCTTATTCTTATGAATTAATCAACATTAGTTATATTCTGCAAAAAAGTATTTTGACATGATTTTCCTTTCTACACTTAAACTTTCATTTGAGTTCTCCTAACTTTCCTATTTATCGTTTTTGAATACTCTTCTGTTGAAAATTGAGCAACATTTAACATTTTTCTCCAAGATATATGAACACAACAAAAAATTACATATGCAAATAACACATTTTATGATTTAGAAGCTAAGAGATAAAATACATATTGTAAAAGATGAATTCCATCCTGCTCTCTCTGAGTGTATCGCTCTCAAAACAAAATTAAAATACCTTTTGGCTCCTTGTAAGATTGTAAGTTAGTTATAGCCAGTTTTTGCAGTGATCCTGATTAATCAGAGGATGATCCCTGCAGCTCCAGGCGCAGCTCGCACAGAGCAGACAGGTACTCTTCATTGTCCTTGTCACAGTTCAGAGCTTTCTCATAAAAAAAAGCAGCTTTCCTCCTGTCGCCCTCAGCTCTGGCCACCTGACCCAGCAGAGCGAGAGCTTCACCATCACCCCGATTCTTTGCCAGACGCCTGTCAGCGATCTGCTTCAGTTTCTGCAGGAAAAAATAGAGGAACAATGAAATATTAATTTATGTTCCAAAGAAGTAGATTCTGTTCATCTGGGTGTAACGTTTTTAGTGGGAGAAAACATTACATTATGCTTTAATTAAAAAAAGCGACATTTTGAAATTTGAACTCTGGAGGCTAAAGGATCTACCTCCCATCCTACATTTAAATAGTATAGGCACCACAGGTAAGCCCACAATCTGAGGTTGAATTGCTCTAATGGGGTGATATGGTACTATAAGGTCTTTAAGATAAGATGGGGCCTGATTACCAGCTTAAAATGTTTCTAAGAGTTTTCGGGGGACAACAGAAGGAGAAAAGCTATAGAGAGGTGTGTAAGACTGCAACTCTGGATAGTGACTTGGGGGGTTTTCATAAATTTGGCCAGACTTTTTGAAATGAAAGGAGTTCCATCCAAAGTGGGATGGATGCCACATCTCCTCACAAGACCTAGTGAAAGACAGTACCACTGACAGTCACCAGTAGTTTTCAAAACGTAAGTTGAAAACAGTCCTCAGGAGCACAAGTAGGTGGTATTGAACAAATCATTTACATCATGGGAGCTTTGATATGAGGTTTTGCTCACATCCCATGAGTTAGTAACAACACCGAGTTTATATAACACGTAACCTTTGTTATGTCTCTAGTGCTCACCTTAGCACACTGTCTCCAATTATATTTTTTCAGTGGTATCAGCAGCCCCTGCAGAGAGAAAACAGCAGAAGACTATGGTGAAGATAAACCCATCCATACTAAGGTCATGTGGTGGATGTGAGCGGTGAAATGTTTCACATTACTGCCCCGACACCTCCACCCTCCAAACAAGGCCTGTTAGTTTTTCTTCTTTCATTTGTTCTTCTTGGGTTGAAACGTGGGACATTAAGAGGCAGCTGCATGTCTAACACTGTACATGCAGCTGCCTCACCTTGGTGTAATTTGCCCTCTGATGGATCAGCTGCCTGTCACCTTCATTTTTTCTTCAGATAGGACCAATCAGAGTCTGGCACCTAGAAACTTACCTTGGTATAGTGAGCGATGGCTTGAGCCTCATTTTTTTTGTGATAATGAAGAAAGTCACCGCAGCGCTGATGGATAGTCTGACAATCCTTTTCCTCCTCCACCTCTGGTAACTTCTCCAAGCACTTCTGGAAAGCCTCCTCAGCCCTGAGAAACAAAGAGATGATGAGGAATCTACAGCCAGAGGAAAGAAAGAAGGAAACCCTGCAGCTTTGTTTAGACAAGTACCTGCTCATATCCCCTGCCTCTGCACACAGCAGTGCCAGTTCAGCCCACGCCAGGACAAAAGGTCTCTTCCTCTTCACAGATTCTTCAAGGTGACTGATACAAATACGCCTCCACTTACGCACCTCTTCTGTGGAGCATTAAAGGGTGATTTGAGTGGTGTTTATTTAAGGACAACATGCAGTATATTTCTGTGTACCTCTGTTGCTGAAGCGCCTGCGACGCTCCTCAGCAATTATTTTCTGCTTGTAGCACAGAGCCAGCTGGTAGTTGAAGGAAGATAATTGATCGCCCCTTTTCAGTCCTCGCTCAAACACAACAATAGCCTCATCCAGTCGATTCTGGAACACATTAAAAAACACTTATCAGATACAAATATTCAGATCAATTTGAGGATAGAAGAAGAAAAATAACAGAAAAATGGTTCAAACTCTCTTAACAGCTATAAATGCAAACACTGAAAAGGTAATGAATTTGTAAGGAAATTCTCTCTTGTTCACACCAGCAACATATTTAAATGCATGAAAGTCTATAAAAAAGGGAAAAAAAGGAGAAAAAGGGGAAAAAAGACGAATGGAATCACTCAGACGAACCCAGACTCCTAGCTCAGGAGACAATCAGGAGACAGACACTATCTCTACTATTAAGATTAGGCTTAAAACTTTCCTTTTTGCTAAAGCATATAGTTAGGGCTGGATCAGGATTTCGGCTCTGCTTTTGTAAGTGTAAGTTCTATAAGCTTCATAAGGTTTTGGCCTCCAACTTGCACTGGAGCGGTTTGCAGGCAAGTGTGAAGTGGCAGCAATTAGAATCTGCACCTCTAAATGAGAGGCCGTGGTCCTCAGCCAGAAAAGGGTGGAGTGCCCACTCTGATTCAGGGACAAATTACCGTATTTTCGCAACTATAAGGCGCACATAAAAGCCTTAGATTTTCTTTAAAAAGTGCGGCGCGCCCTATAGTGCAGTGCGCCCTGTGTGTTGTAAGGAGGACGTAGTAGAGAACACCATGAGAACGCTAAAGGGTGAAGTGTGGGCATTGATCGCATATACCGGGACAATCGCACATACCTGTATAAAAGGACAGGTATGTGCATTATGTGGAACATCGTTGTTTTAACAACCCTGAAAATGGCAAAGAGACACGCTTATGAAGCACAGTTTAAACTGAAGGCCATCAGCTACGCGGAGGAACATGGAAATCGAGCAGCGGCGAGAGAATTTAAGATTAATGAATCGATGGTTCGCAAATGGAGGAAGCTAGAAAACAAGCTCCGGCAGGTCAAGAAAACGCAGCTGAGTTTCCGCGGACATAAGGCGAGGTGGCCCGAGTTGGAGGAAAGACTCGAGCGGTGGATCATCGAGCAAAGAACGAGTGGGAGAAGCGTTTCGACGGTCACCATTCGACTAAAAGCCGTTTCGCTAGCAGAAGAAATGAAAATTGAACATTTCCGAGGAGGTCCGTCTTGGTGCTTTCGTTTCATGAAACGGTGCCATTTTTCCATCCGGACCAGGACTACGGTAGCGCAGCAACTTCCAGCGGATTATAAGGAAAAGCTGGCCATCTTCCGGTCCTACTGCAGCAAACACATCGGCGACAAAAACATCCAGCCCAGCCACATCACAAACATGGACGAGGTCCCGCTCACTTTTGACATCCCGGTGAGTCACACTGTGGAGAAGAAGGGGACCAGCATGGTAGCGATACGCACAACGGGGCACGAAAAGTCTTCTTTTACTGTTGTGCTTGGCTGCCATGCTAATGGACAGAAACTGCCACCTATGGTGATTTTTAAGAGAAAGACTTTGCCTAAAGAGAAGTTTCCAGCAGGAATCATCATTAAGGCAAATGAAAAGGGCTGGATGGATGAGGAAATGATGAAAGACTGGCTGAGGGAGGTGTATGTAAGGAGACCAGGTGGTTTTTTCCACGCATCACCATCGCTGTTGATCTGTGACTCTATGCGTGCCCATCTCACAGCCGATGTGAAAAAACAAATGAACTGTGAGCTTGCTGTCATTCTGGGAGGCCTGACAAAGGAACTCCAACCGCTGGACATCGGTGTGAACCGCCCGTTCAAAGTAAGGCTGCGAGCGGCGTGGGAGCGATGGATGACCGATGGAGACCACAGTTTCACTAAGAGTGGAAGGCAGCGCCGGCCGAGTTACGCCACAATTTGCGAATGGATTTTAGATGTTTGGGCTAACATGTCTGCTGGCACTGTTGTTCGAGCTTTCGCAAAAGCCGGCATCATTTCCGAGGAGCCGCACGGCACGGAAAGTGACTCTGACGGTGAAGAAAGTGAACCTGGAATGTTTGATGGAGATTTAGCGCAGCTGTTCAATTCAGACACAGAGGATGAGGACTTCGATGGGTTTGATTGATGACAATTACCGGTAATAAAAATGTGAGTACCAAACTCAGTTTTGCTCCCGCTTTATTTTTAAACACACATACTTGTATGCGCCCTATAATCAGGTGTGCCTTATGTGTGTGTTAAATACAGTAATGGCACACATAACTGAGACTGCGCCTTTTAGTACGGTGCGTCTTATGGTCGTGAAAATACGGTACTGCCCCAAGTGGAGGAATTGAAGTGTCTCAGGGTCTTGTTCACGAGTGAGGGGAGATTGGCAGATGGATTGGTCCTGCAGCTGCTGTGATGCAGATGCTGCCCCGGTCAGATGTGGTGAAGAGAGAGCATAAAAGCGAAGCTCTTTATTTACCAGTTGATCTACGTCTCTACCCTCACCTATGGTCGCAAACTTTGACTAGTGACCAAATCTGATTACAGATACAAGGGGCAGAAATTAGGTTTGTCCAAAGGGTGGCTGGCCTCTCACTTTAAGATAGGGTGAGGAGTTTGGCCGTCCAAAAGGGGCTCAGAGTAGAGCCGCTGCTCCTCCACATTGAAATAAGTGGAAGAAGATGAATGGATGGATGGATATTCATAAATTTGAAATGTAATCAGTGTGTCTGTACTTACTATGGGAAATTTATGCAACTTCCTGTAAAACATTAATACAAATTTGCAGCAGTGGACGCCACAGTTGACTGTCTACCTCAGGTTTAATGGCTGGTTGTTCTCGTCCCTGAATCAATACAGTATCAGGATTAAGGAGAGCAAAAACACCCAAGCTGTTCAGGATTACAAAATAGGAAAGGAAATGAAGGCCTAAAGCAAGCCAGCATCCCCAGAGATCACAGAGTTGTTCTAAAAATTCCCAGGAGCCAAAAATGAACACCAAACTTTTGGAGTCATATGAGGACAGGTTTTATAACCTTTAAATAAAGTGTCTTTATTGACCTGGCTGCTGTTGATGATGCTCTATTAAGGCTTGTATGGTTGAGGATGCCTTAAAGTGGATGGTGAATGTGCTTTCATTTATAGACAGAAGCTAATGGCATGAATGGTGGGCCCAGGAAGATTCCCAGACTAGAATCTTGGACTTCTATCATCTGGTACCTTTACCCTCGGTTCAAGCAGAGTTGGAGTCTGTTGGCGTTCTCTTCTCCCCACTGTCACCAAGTTGTTAACATTGAATTCATTTCTAAGTATAACACTGTAGGTGCCTTGACATACTGTAAATAATGTTAGAATAGTTTCTATGAAGAAAACGTTTTTAAAAAACTGAGGATGAGTCTCTACAGACGGATTTCCTAACTTTTGTTTGGTCTGCTGTTACTAAGCCAAAGACCCAGTGAGCAGAAGTAAGAATTTATAAGACCAAAGTTGCAGACTTACCCGATCACGTAAGTATTTTCCTGAGTGGCGGATGATATGAGGGTTATCAGGATCATTTTCTAGTGCTTTCTTCACCAGACTCTCAGCCTCTTCGTATTTCTTATAGGCTGCCAGCTTTGCGCCCAGCGTGCACTGCAGAGCAGCGTTATTTGGATTGATCTCCAATGCAAAGCGAAGCTGTTTGATGGCCTGGGATTCCTCATCTTCCTGTAAGTTTTCTAAAACCCACTGCAGATGAGAAACTGGTTAGTCCACAGTTTCTTTTGCTTGAATAAATATTAGTCATTGAAACTTCTAAAAAATATACTGACGCTGAAGTAACTGAGGCCACTGAAGGAGCCCTAAAGTTTACTCTCATCATTTGGTGCTGTCTCAATTTTAGGAAGTCCTCTTATAGCTCATCACCTACTGTCATTAAAGCTGCTGATTGACTTGACCATAAACTGTGTTTTGAATCTCATGCTGATGCCACTACTAAAAAGGTTCAACAAAGACTGTTCTTTTTAAGTAAAATGAGATCTTTTAATGTCTCATCTCAGATGTTTCTTTGTTTTATAGAAGTTTTATCGAATCTGTGATGTCTTTTTGTATCGCTGCCTGGTTTGGTAACCTGACGGTGAGGAATAAGAATCGGTTGGGACTTCTGGTAAAAACTGCTCGCAAAATTTCAGGGCATTGGCACGATGGACTTTTGGCCATTTACAATAGAAATGTGCTGAGTAAGGCTCATTCTATTATTAATTGTGTGAACCATCCACTTCACAGTGAGTTTGAGTTGTTGTCTTCCGGGCGCTGTTTTAGAGCACCTCAGAGGAAGACCAAAAGACTCCAGGTTTCTTTTATCCCTTGCATCTTGTCTCCTTAATGGCAAATAACTGTCCTTGGACTTTCTATCACTATTGTCATTATTATTTCATATTATTGTTCTGTTTACTTTTATCCTGCTGCTAAACTAATTTCCCCTTGTGGAACAATAAAGAATTTGAATTGAATTGAGGAGGACCCATATAAGATAATAAACTCTTCATCCTTAGTGTTAAGATGTTGATACTATACCAGTATCCTTTAAAAGCACAATAAACTTTTTTGCCTTCCAGTAAAAGCTAAATTAAACTATGACTTACTTTTATTTGTAAAGAAAGCAATACTGTTAAATACACCACATTTCTTCTGTGCTCAGCTGCAGTATCCAGATAAACTACATAATTATGCTACATCATTTTTAGCAATTTAGAGATTCCTTGAGCAAAAAGTAACTTTTTGAAAAACTCTGTTACATTCAGAGCATCTTTTAAGTGGAATAAACTGCCTTATGCAATTAGAGAACTAGTGACTATTCATAATTAAAAAAACATTTAAAAGCCTATTTATACAGTTTTAATAAATATTGTAAATATTGTAAGTGGGTAATGTTGTGACCTGTTTTCCACATGTATTGTGCCTCAATGCTTATATTTTTACGATTATTGTGGATGTAAGAGCCAAATTATGTGGATGTTTTGCATCTGTATTACAATCATCTTTATTTTATAATGTTTTATTATATTATACTTGATGGCTTGGGCCCCAGGAAGATTAGCAACCACTATTGTTCAAGTTGATGGGGTTCCTTATGAATAAATAAAGAATTCTTATCATAAAACTGACCTGTTCTCCGCAAAAGAGGACAACAGCGTAGCAGGTGTTCCACTCAACATCATGAGTCTGTACCTCAAGTGCTTTACGAAAACAGTCGATGGCTTTTGATATAGAAGACCTCGACACCTTGAAATAGGCCCAGCCTTGTTCCCCATACACCTCTGGGAGGAGACTTCCTGATGAACCAGTGGCATACTTCACCTGCAGAGGGAGAAGGAAGCGTCAGATGTTCAACAGCAGTGATCATCATGTTTGATCTGATTGGTTTACATACCAGTATGTCCTCGACTCTCTGACAGTAGCTTTGTGACTGTGCAAAGTCTCCATCGTGATATTTCAGCCAGGCCATGTCTCCATATGTCACAATCAGCCGCCTCTCACTCTCATCACCGTAACTCTCCCTGATAGTCTCCTCTGATTGGTTTAAAAGTGACAGCGCTTCCTCTCGTTGATCCTGAAGATACCTGAGGACCAACAGGTCATCAACAGCTGTTCCACATCTGGTGTTTACAACACCTGACAAGAAACTGACTTGAGGGTTCAACTAACACTTGTTGATGATTCATTAAGGTTTTTATCTGAGGTTCATGACTCCAGGGTTAGATAATTACTGCATTTCCACCAGAAAAACAAGAGTCAAAACAAACTTCAGGTATCAGATTTATATCAAGCTTCTTAAAGAATCAGAAACTTCAGTCCAATACTCCAATAAGTTTTCTCTTTCTATCAGGTGTATCTATTGTGCTGTGCTTTTTGGAAATCGAATTTCCCAGAGGAACCCACCCGAGGGATTAATAAAGTTCTATCTTATCTTATTAAGGTTGAAATAATGAAGTAAACGTAAAGCAAGCTAAAGTTTTTCTTCTAGCTGTATTTGCTAAGCTGCATAAATCTGGTGATTGTTTATTTATATTGTTAACTTATGAAGTGAGTTGAATGTGAGCCAGCCATATCTACTCCAGACAAAACGTTGTAATGTGAAATAAAATTCATCTGTGTTAGCAGCAGGAGCACTGCTGATAGGTAACATTAGCAGAAGAAACACAGCTCAGGGTTGGATCTGATCCTGAAAACAAAACTATCTCTCTATCATTCAAATATAAATCCTGCTGATGCTGACCACTGTTTCCTTTGACAGTCAAATTTCTCTTTGGTCAGACAGACTTCAGTGAGAAAAACTGTCTTTCTTCTGGCTAATGTTAGCTCTTCTCTTCTGTAGCAGAGTCCCAGAAATAAAAATGTTGAGATTTGAATGAGCAGAATAAATCCACTTTAGCTTTTCTTTCATCAGACAGCTACAGAAACTGTACCTGAAATAAGCCAAGAGGCTGTAGAAGCAACCTGCTCCTTTATACGGACTCTGATGAAACTCTATGTCGATCTCTGTTCGGGTGATCAGTTTTTTCGGGGATACGTCCAGCTTCAGATCCCAGGTGAAGTGACACTGCAACTGCTGCAGCCTGCTGAGCAGAGCGCTGCTATCTTCACTGTAAGAGAGTCACAAAGAAAACGCTGTGAGGAGCATCAGAGGGAGAGCATCAAACCAGGACTGGCTGAACCAAGGCTCACTCAGTGCTCTGACACACTACAACCAGCACATGATCAAACATCCTCACTCAGAAACTCTCATGCCAGTTCACCCACACTTCCCAGCTCCTCTCCTTGATAAAAATTCAGTTTGTGTGATCAACCAATGAAAGCAGTGATGTGAAGTAGACCTGTGGTTTGAATTTCACACTGAGGAACCAGAAGAAACCTTAGATTTGGAGTGAGACACAAACACAGGGGGACAGCTAATGTTGTGATACAACGTTTAATTCATTTGATCACATGCCAGTGTTAAAATGTCTAGTTATTGATGTAAGATGTGTCATGTTTCAGCTGTGTTCAGGCAGGAGAGGACCCAAACACAAACTCACGGGGACACGGGAAATAAACTCAAAAGCACCGCTTTATTTCAGACTTGAGGAAAGGATACAAAACTAAACTTCACAGTGAGGCACACAAGTAACACACAACATGAGGGACAACGCGACACTGACTCAGAGAAACACAGGGCTTAAATACACTGTGAAGTAACGAGGGGAATGAGACAGAAGGAGGGCACAGCTGGGAGAAATCAGAACTGACGAGACAAGGAAGCAAAGCAGGATGCACGCACATGAGACAGACCTTCAAAGTAAAACAGGAAGTACAACACTGAGACGTGAACTTGACACCGTGGAGACAGAGCAACTAAGAAACACAGAGATATAAACCATAAGGCAGAGCACTCTAAGGACCAAAATACACAGACGGAAATACTAGGCATGGAGCACAAGAAAACTAAATTTAAGGGAGTAACTGAAGACCAACAATGAGGACATAACTTACAACACAAAGTGACAAAAAACACAGGAAACTCAAAACACTTCATCAAAAAACCCAGGACCCTGACAAGATGCATCAGTTGCCCGTGTTTTTTTAGTTACCAGTGTTCATGATGTGGAATTAATATTGTTGAAGAGTTAAGCACTGAAGTAGGCAAGCAGGGACACGGACTCGAACATGCATGCAAGGTAGTGGTGAGCAATCAGGGCTAAATTGTGTGGATTTTGATACCCAAGTGGGAGGTTATTAATTTTATTTTGTTTCTTATTTGACTGATAGAATATTTGTTTACTAAAATAATCGATACCTGCAGCACAGATTATTATTATTACATAACAGGTTTATAATTTTATAACCTCCACTTTTTCCTCTTCCTCTGATTCACAGACTCCTGGACTGTGTTACTTTGTATCCCTCTGCGTGCACCTGAGCGCCAGGTAAACTAAACTACTGCTGGATTTAAAGTCCATCAGGTGGACAATTTGTGATAAATGACCGATTATTTATCAAAGGTTTGGCAGACTGACCTCATGTTGGAGCACACAGAGACCTCCTCCTCCTCAGACTGAGCAAAGTGATGACTGAACACAAAGAGTGCGTGGACCGATCTGTGAAGCTGTCACCTCAGTTACACAAACCACACACCCCTGCTCCTGCTGCCTTCAGGGCCCCGCTGAAAACAAGTAAAAGTGAGAATCCATCTGCTCGTGTCTCTCCTCTCCTCTCCTCTCCTCTCCTCTCCTCTCCTCTCCTCTCGTGAATGTAATAGCCATAAATATAAAGGATGTTAGGAGACGGGAGACACACATTTGAGACAGGAGGAAAGCGTACCGACGAGAAGGCTGGGCTTTCTGTTTTACATGACCTCAGGAGTTGTTTATGAAGGCACCACGAGAGAACGTTAGGTTTCGTTTCTGCATCTCAGCTGAAAGCGTCACCAAAGATCACTGATCAGCCATTGATCTGTAAATAAGCGATTTATCTGTATTTTTTCTGAGGAAGAGAGGGGCTGTTTCTTGTAGCATGACGTGAGTCCACAATAGCTTCGCAGCAACTTTCTAGTTTCTGAAAACCACCACAAATAATACAGATACCATCGGAGGTGGCAAAAGTACAGACAATCTGTAGTCCAGTAGTAAAAATACTCAAGTAAAAGCTGAAGTACAGATTCAACTTCTTTGCTCAAGTAAAAAAATAAGTTTTTTTTAAAAGGTAGAAAAAGAGGGCCAGGAGTTTCAAAATGAATGAATAAAATATGATAATAATTAACTGAAACTGGAATTAATTAATAAATAGATAAACAATTAAATGTCTATTTATTTTATTGAAAACATGCAATAAAGTATTTATTTCCAGTTTTAATAAATTACATCGACATTTAATTATTTTTTCTTCTCATTTTTTCCACAAGTGGTCCTTTTGCTATACTGGTCCACTTGATTGTCATAGTTTATTCAAGCTTTATTATTTATTCTTATTTCAAGTTAATACAATCAGAACGGACGGACTCGGGGACAGGAAAGAGAAATAAGAAGAAAAGAGAAGTTGGGAGTAAAGTAAACAGAAGGAGAGAGAAAGAACAAGAGGGGAGAAGAGGGATAGTGAGAAAATCACTAAAAATCTGCTTCGCCAACTGCTGAAAAACAAACAAGCAAAATGAAAAGAGCACAGTAGGAAAACTACAGCAACAAACAACATAAGCACAGGTAACAGTAAACCCACCCAGTCTACCCATCACTGGGCAGAGTCACCACACCCCCTCGTTTGTGGCACCTGCAATCAGCTGGCCGACTCTTAAGACCAGCATTCTCGAACGTTGCTCGCCGGAATGTCAGCTAACCCACGTTAGTGAGAGTCATAGCTCAGTAAATCCTCTTCAGTGTTTTTTCTTTCTTTCTTTTCAATCCGATCCTGTCTAGTCTCCACTGCAGCTTCTCTGAGGGTTGGATCTTGTTGTCAGTAACCATGACAATTTCCTGTCGCTGGTTTGTTTTCTGTTCTTGGCGCTATACGCCTGCCTGCCTCCCTGCCCAACACTTCACAGTGAGTGTACGCGAACTGGCTAAGCCTCACCCGGACCTCTATTCCCCTCCAAGACTCACCTTCCTATGGGGATAGTTACAAAGCTTTCTTCGTTATGAATGAGCATTTTAGTTAGCATCTCCAAAAGTTGATTCTGTTCATCTGGGCATAGCATTTTGTGGGACAAACGTTTCATCACTCATCCAAGTGACTTCTTCAGTCTCAGCTAACTGCAGGTTTCCCCGATCTTATAAACAGTACATTTGCATAATGACTGAAACCAGCCCACTGAAGGATCATGACCATTGATCAACAACCACTGACCAAAGCCCACTGATCAATGGCCATGAGTACCATTCACAGAGAGTTGGGGAATGGCTGCAATCACAGCATTGTCAGATGGCGAAAGATGTACCCTTAGGCCCCCTCCTCGATTCAGTGATGGTTTTTTCCTTTTCATGTAAATAGCCTCTTTGACTCCGCGCTCAAACCAGCGTTCCTCCCTGTCCAGGATGTGTACATCCTCATCATAGAAAGAGTGTCCACTGGCCTGTAGGTGTAAACAGACTGCAGAGTCCTGGCCTGACGAGGTAGCTCTTCTGTGTTGTGCCATCCGCTTCGCCAGAGGTTGTTTGGTTTCCCTGATGTACAGTGGGGCAAAAAAGTATTTAGTCAGCCACCGATTGTGCAAGTTCCCCCACCTAAAATGATGACAGAGGTCAGTAATTTGCACCAGAGGTACACTTCAGCTTTGAGAGACAGAATGTGAAAAAAAAAATCCATGAATCCACATGGTAGGATTTGTAAAGAATTTATTCGTAAATCAGGGTGGAAAATAAGTATTTGGTCAATAACAAAAATACAACTCAATACTTTGTAACATAACCTTTGTTGGCAATAACAGAGGTCAAACGTTTACTATAGGTCTTTACCAGGTTTGCACACACAGTAGCTGGTATTTTGGCCCATTCCTCCATGCAGATCTTCTCGAGAGCAGTGATGTTTTGGGGCTGTTGCCGAGTAACACGGACTTTCAACTCCCGCCACAGATTTTCTATGGGGTTGAGGTCTGGAGACTGGCTAGGCCACTCCAGGACTTTCAAATGCTTCTTACGGAGCCACTCCTTTGTTGCCCGGGCGGTGTGTTTTGGATCATTGTCATGTTGGAAGACCCAGCCTGGTTTCATCTTCAAAGTTCTCACTGATGGAAGGAGGTTTTGGCTCAAAATCTCACGATACATGGCCCCATTCATTCTGTCCTTAACACGGATCAGTCGTCCTGTCCCCTTGGCAGAAAAACAGCCCCATAGCATGATGTTTCCACCCCCATGCTTCACAGTAGGTATGGTGTTCTTGGGATGCAACTCAGTATTCTTCGTCCTCCGTCGGCGTTTGGAGGCCGCAAACGCCGACGCAGAGGGAGAAGATCTGGCGTTCTGGTTCGACTGAGACGGCGCACTTACAGACCACCGTTACCCAGTTTATTACTGGCTAATGTGCAGTCTCTGGAGGACAAGCTGTGCGAGCTTCGGGCATGGATCTCATTCCAGCGAGAGATGCGGGACTGCTGCGTGATCTGCCTCACAGAAACCTGGCTATCGGACAAGGTACCGGACTCAGCAATACAACTGCCGGGGTTCTCTGTGCACCGCGCGGACAGGTCACAGGATCTTACTGGGAAAAGCAGAGGCGGTGGTGTATGTTTCATGATCAACAACAGCTGGTGTGATTATGCGAACGTGCACCCGGTCAAATCCTTCTGCTCACCGGACCTGGAGTACCTGATGATTAAGTGCCGGCCATTCTGGCTACCGAGGGAATTTACAGCAGTGATTATTACGGCTGTTTACATTCCCCCACAAGCCGACACTGACCGAGCACTCAGGGAACTGTACAGCGCGATCAGCAGCGAGGAAACCACACACCCAGAGGCAGCGTTTATCACAGCCGGAGACTTTAATAAGGGAAACCTGAAGAAAGTCTCACCAAAACTCCATCAACACATTCTTTTTAACACACGTGGAAACCGGCTACTCGACCACTGTTACACCTCTTTCCGGGATGCGTACAAAGCCCTCCCCCGCGCCCCATTCGGCCAATCAGATCACCGCTCCATCCTGCTCCTGCCCGCCTACAGGCAGAAGCTGAAACAGGAAGCTCCAACCCGGAGGGCGGTGCACTGTTGGACGGACCAATCGGAGTCTGCGCTGCGGGACTGTTTTGATCACGCGGACTGGGAAATGTTTCACGTAGCCGCTAAAGACATTGATGAATACACAGACTCAGTCTGTGGATTTATCAGGAAATGCGTGGAAGATGTCGTCCCATCCAGAACAGTTAAATCCTTCCCAAATCAAAAACCCTGGATTAACGGAGATGTTCGCGCGGCACTGGCGGCACGGAACACCGCCTTTGCCTCCGCGAACACATCGGACTACAAACACTCACATTACCAACTCCGGAAGACGATCAAAGCAGCCAAACGTGAGTACAGGGACAGGGTGGAGCAACAGTTTGACAACCCTCGGAGTATGTGGCAGGGACTAAACAGACTTTAGAGGGAAAACCAGCACACCGCAGACCACGGCCTCTCTGTGTGAGGATCTAAACGTATTCTACGCTAGATTCGACACAGCGAACACCATGAGACCGGACAGTGTGCGCACCGCGGATGACATCAGTGCGCACACTGTGTCTGAGGAGGATGTGCGGAGGTGCTTCAGGAAGGTGAACGCGCGCAAAGCTACTGGTCCGGACGGAATTCCCGGCCGCGTCCTCAAGTCATGCGCTGCTCAGCTGGCTGGAGTGTTCACACACATCTTCAACCTTTCCCTCTCTCTGTCTGTAGTCCCAGCCTGCTTCAAAATGGCCACCATCGTCCCTGTACCCAAATCCTCCACCATCTCCTCATTGAACGACTGGCGACCTGTAGCCCTGACCCCCATCGTGAGGAAATGCTTCGAGAAGCTGGTCAGGGACTTCATCTGCTCTGCACTACCCGACTCACTGGACCCTCTACAGTTTGCATACCGCCACAACAGGTCCACTGATGATGCCATAGCCCTGACACTACACACTGCCCTGTCACACCTGGAGAAGAGAGACACGTATGTGAGGATGCTGTTTGTAGATTACAGCTCAGCATTCAATACCATCGTTCCCTCGAAGCTGGACAGGAAACTGCAGGATCTAGGACTGAGCAGCTCCCTCTGCAGCTGGATCCTTAGCTTCCTGTCTGACAGACGCCAAGTGGTCAGACTGGGCAGCATCACCTCATCCCCCATCACACTGAACACTGGTGCTCCACAGGGGTGTGTACTGAGCCCTCTCCTATACTCACTCTACACCTACGACTGCACAGCCACTAACAACTCCAACATCATTGTGAAGTTTGCGGACGACACTACAGTGGTGGGTCTTATCACCAACGGTGATGAGACGGCTTACAGGGAGGAGGTCAGCGCCCTGACCCACTGGTGTCAAGACAACCATCTCATCCTCAACGTCGCAAGGACAAAGGAGTTGATAGTGGACTTCCGGAGGTGCAGAGAAGTACACACCCCCATCACCATCAACGGCGCTGCTGTGGAGAGAGTGAGCAGCTTCCGGTTCCTTGGAGTACATCTGGCTGAGGATCTTACGTGGTCAGTACACACAAACAAAACAGTGAAGAAGGCGCAGCAGCGCCTCTTCTTTCTCAGGAGACTGAAAAGATTCGGCATGAGCCCCCGCATCCTCAGGACCTTCTATCACTGTGCCATTGAGAGCATCCTCACTGGATGCATCACCACCTGGTATGGCAACAGCACCGCCTACAACTGCAAAGCTCTCCAGCGAGTAGTGCGGTGCTCTGAACGGATAATTGGAGGTGAGCTTCCCTCCCTCCAAGACATCTACAGGAAGCGCTGCCTGAGGAAAGCGGGGAGGATCATCAAGGACTCCAGTCACCCCAGCCATAAACTGTTCAGACTGCTTCCATCAGGAAGGAGGTTCTGCAGCATCCGGTCCCGTACCAGCAGACTGAGAGACAGCTTTTTCCATCAGGCCATCAGACTGCTGAACACGTCATAGACACCTCAGCTTCACTACTGGAACTTCAACATTATGCACTACACACTGTACAGTAATGCCACTGTTTTGCACATATTCAACTCTGTATATTTTTATATATTTTATTTTATTATTTTTTTTACTATTTAATTTGTAAAAATGTGTATACACACACACACACACACACACACACACACACACACACACACACACGTAGGATAATATTTAGTATACACATCCAGAAATGCATACACTATTATATATTGTACATATATTTATTAGTTTCAGGTTGGCCATTCTTGTATTTTGCTCGTTTGTGTTGTTGTGTTTGCACATCTCTGTTGCTTGTGGGGCTCGCACACAAGAATTTCACTCGCATGTGCTGTGCCAGTGTGCCTGCACATGTGATGTGACAATAAAAGTGAAAAAAAAAACAAACAAAAAAACACGACGAGTTGAGTTTATACCAAAAAGTTCTACTTTGGTTTCATCTGACCACATGACATTCTCCCAATCCTCTGCTGTATCATCCATGTGCTCTCTGGCAAACTTCAGATGGGCCTGGACATGCACTGGCTTCAGCAGCGGAACACGTCTGGCACTGCGGGATTTGATTCCCTGCCGTTGTAGTGTGTTACTGATGGTGACCTTTGTTACTTTGGTCCCAGCTCTCTGCAGGTCATTCACCAGGTCCCCCCGTGTGGTTCTGGGATCTTTGCTCACCGTTCTCATGATCATTTTGACCCCACGGGATGAGATCTTGCGTGGAGCCCCAGATCGAGGGAGATTATCAGTGGTCTTGTATGTCTTCCATTTTCTGATGATTGCTCCCACAGTTGATTTTTTCACACCAAGCTGCTTGCCTATTGTAGATTCACTCTTCCCAGTCTGGTGCAGGTCTACAATACTTTTCCTGGTGTCCTTCGAAAGCTCTTTGGTCTTGGCCATGGCGGAGTTTGGAGTCTGACTGTTTGAGGCTGTGGACAGGTGTCTTTTATACAGATGATGAGTTCAAACAGGTGCCATTCATACAGGTAACGAGTGGGGGACAGAAAAGCTTCTTACAGAAGACGTTACAGGTCTGTGAGAGCCAGAGATTTTCCATGTTTGAGGTGACCAAATACTTATTTTCCACCCTGATTTACGAATAAATTCTTTACAAATCCTACCATGTGGATTCATGGATTTTTTTTTCACATTCTGTCTCTCACAGTTGAAGTGTACCTCTGGTGCAAATTACTGACCTCTGTCATCATTTTAAGTGGGGGAACTTGCACAATCGGTGGCTGACTAAATACTTTTTTGCCCCACTGCATAAATCCTGCCAATCCTCCTGGCACTTAACAGCGTACACTATGTTACTCTGTTTGTGTCGGGGGACCCGATCCTTTGGGTGGATCAATTTTTGGCGAAGCGTGTTTTAGGGTTTAAAAGCCACAGAGACGCGGCGTTTAGAAAAAATGCGTCTCAACTGCTCCGATACTCCGGACATATACGGGATCACTACAGGTTTTCGCTTGTGCAGCAGTTGTCCTTCTCTCCTGGATTAGCTGGAGCTTTCTTTAGGTGCCTTTCCAGCTTTGACAAAAGTCCTGCTGGGATAACCACATTTACTCCGGGCCTTCTTGATGTGCTGTCCTTCTGCCTCCCTGGCCGCTGTGTCAGTGGGGATGGTGTTCGCTCTGTGTTGTAGTGTCCTGATGACACCCAGTTTGTGCTCCAGTGGATGATGAAAGTCAAACCTTAGATACTGATCCGTATGTGTAGGTTTACGGTACACGTCAGCTTTTAGATGTCCCCCATTACTGATGGAACTCTCACAGTCTAAGAAGGCTAACCTGCCACTTTTCATATCCTCCCTGGTGAATTTGATGTGTCGGTCCACAGAGTTAATGTGATCTGTGAATTGTGGTACGTCCTGAGATTTGATTTTCACCCAGGTGTCATCCACATATCTGAACCAATGGCTTGGTGGTGTTCCGGGGTAGGATAGCAAAGCCCTCTTTTCCACTTCTTCCATGTACAAATTGGCCACGATGGGTGAAACTGGGGAGCCCATGGCACACCCATGTTTCTGCCTGTAGAACTGACCCTTGTATGTGACAGAGGTGGAATGAAGACACAGTTCCAAAAGCAAACACACTCGGTCGATGCTGAGAGTGGTCCTGCTGCTGAGGTTGGTGTCATCCTGTAATCTCTTACGGACTACCTCCAACGCTTCTGTGACTGGGATGCAAGTGATGTAACGTCGTACGAGACCACGGTTTCATCTGCCTCCATAATGACATCTCTCACCTTCTCAACAAAATCCAAGGTGTTCTGGATGTGGTGCTGAGAGTATGGGCTCAAAATGTGGTCATAAATATTTTGTACTTGAAAATCAGGATTTGTATGTGTAAAAAAGATTTGTGTGCATAAAAAAAGATTTGTGTGTGGAAAACGTGCAAGTTACAAGTACGGATTTTGACCCTATGTTTCTTTCTTTCATCTGATTGGTCAATATCATGTCAATCACAAATGTAACAATCCAATCAGAGAACAGATGGGTTTGGCTGTCGGAGTGGCGCCTTTTTTGAAGGACGATATGTATTTATTTTTTAAATAGTTCAGTTGAAGCATGGTTGAAAAGCAATGTCTGACTTTCATTGGTTAACATTTATAGAATTTTTATTTATTATTACTTTTGCCAGATTAAAGTTATTTCTGTGACCATTGTGAGTTTTTCTTTCATTGACTGAGGGGTGCCAACAATTTTGTCCATGTCTATGAACGCCATAAATGTTACAAACACAGACATAAATGTCTGTCCTATTTATAAGAGAAGTCTATCTGACTTCTTACCTCTAGAGGGCCTCCAAATATAGCTGTTATATATGTTTGTCTTCTGTGAACAGAAAAAATGTTCTGCCGTTTCTGTCTGACAGACTTCTGCAGAGTGTAGACCAACACTCCCTCACGCTTATTTCTTGTAAAACGAAACTTACTGCTTTACTTCTCCTTTTCTGTCTTAGAGTTTTTCTTTTTCTAAATACAGCTACAGTTGTACTTATACTGCATACTCTCCCACATATCCCATTCAAACACTCCTCCTGCGAGCCAACACTCTGGGTTTATCAAATACAATTAAAAAGCAGAATAAACATCGTAAATGTTACAAAATATGACAAACACATAAATGTCTGTCCTGTTTATAAGAGCAGTGTTTTTTATACTCGCAGACACAGTGAATCAGTTCTGAGGCTGCTACAGTTTAGTTGTAGCCCTCCCCCTCTCCTACACTTACTGCTTTACTTTTTTTTGCCCAAGAGCCTTTATATTTTTTTCTTAATGAATCATACGAACTATTGAAATCCCCTGTGTACTAAAAACCTTCACTTATACTTATCTTGGATCCTGAAGTATTAAGCAAATAAAACAGTTCTGACACACAGAGTGCAAACTGTGTATCCACATTTTAAATTCAGTGGATACACAGTGGATGTTTTACTCAGACATGTGGTACTGATTCATCTAACCTGAAGATGAGTCAGTTAGTCCTGGCCATGCTTACAGTATCAAATTAAAGAAACCTTTAGAAAGTGTAGAGTAACTGTTGTGTCTGTGTAAACCCTGAAAGGACTGTGAGAAAGGTTTCAACTCTGGGTTTGTGCAGTCTTGTGAAAGAAGAAAGTCTTTCCAGCTTGAAGGAGGTGCTGAGTCATTCAGGCACAAACTTTTTCTTTCTTTACTCAGTTACACATTTATTTTTTCCTGCTCTGTTAGTCTGCAGATTCAATCATTCACTTTTCAATCAACTCACTTTTATACAAGTATAAATAAAAAGGAAATCCTGCAGCAAAGCTCATGTTTGCTTTCACATATTTGTTGCTGTCAGAAAGAGTGAGGAGAGAGTGAGAGTGTCTTCTTTCTTACACTCAGTCAATGGGATTACACAACAGCCTAAGAGGGTAAAGGGCAGCTATGTGTTTCCTTTTCTGTGCACTGGTTTGAACTAACAACAGATCAGTGAAAGAAAAATATCCCATTTCAAACCACATTAACATAAACAGTCCACACTCATTGACACACATGGTTGTGTTTAAAGTAGAAAAAGCAAAAACTAAACTGTTTCCTGGCAGCCTGTGAAAAATACTCATTACAGCTTTCATCTATTTTGTTTATACCTCGAGTCATAGATCTTTTAGGTCTTTATTGTTCAAATGATATCTAAATCTTTACATACTTAAACAAATAATGCTAATCCTTGACAGTTTATCTCTTTGTGCCTGGAGCTGAGCTCAGGTGGTTTGTTTGTGTCTCTGCGACTGCAGCAGCAGGTTTGCAGTGAGAGAGAGAGACGGTCATGTTCCACATTTAGCTTTGATTCCTTTTTGTTGAGTTTTGTAGAAAAGAGACTGAACATTCAAACATGTTAAATAAATAAACCTTCAGGACACTGCTGCATCACACCTGCTTATGAAGCATATGATGTTGGTCACTGTACATGTTCTGAAGTTTCCTCCATGATTTCTTTGTTTAGTCTTATTTTTATTAATTAAATATGTTGTTTTATTGTTGCTGTGACGTTTCTGTTCTTGCATTTTACAGCATTTTAACCGTTGCTACTGTTTCATCTGGTTTCAATGCTAAATAGTCTACTAGCTAACATGATGTAGTCCATTTCTACATCTTTTCATCTTAAAAACATCGTTGGAAACATTATTTGGAATTATAAATCTCATTTTATTAGGTTTATTTTGTGTTCACAGTGCTGTCTGCAGCATGGTACTGCCTCCAGGCAACAAAACACATATTTGGTTATTACAGTGTGTTGAAATTATTTGTTTGCTTTTCTTTAAGGAGCTAAATCTGCATGGGATGTACTGCCAGTCAATAATATCATTTTATACATTTTAAACCTGAAATAAATAAATAAACAAAAATCTGTGCATAAGAACCATACAAATACCTGTTTATTTACAAAAAAGAAGTAATTGTTTTTTGTTTTAATAAACAGTAATTTTTATAAAACGTTATTCTTTAATTTGTTTTGCAGTTAGACATGTATCTGAGAACAATAATGGTTAGCAGTGCTTCTAAATAAACACAGCATCATGCTGAAAACTCAGAACTAGTTGAGCTGCTTGTTATCAGCAACTTTGTTTAAAATGTTTGTAATGACTGAGAGTAAAACAGGACACTCAAACTACAAATCAGTCAGTGCCAACGTGTGTTGTTATGAAACATCATAAACTCTCATGGTTTTCTAAGAAATGGTTGAACTGCATTCCAGACATGATGAGACAGGATTACATACTCTGTGTGTGTGTGTGTGTGTGTGTGTGTGTGTGTGTGTGTGTGTGTGTGTGTGTGTGTGTGTGTGTGTGTGTGTGTGTGTGTAGCAGTGCTGATGAATGCTGAGAGATGCGCCTCCTCTGATTCACCACTCTGTTTTTATTAAATATGATTGAAGAGCGTTTCTCACATAAATAGTAGAAGTCCATAAATAAACATCTCCCCTCTTCAAAAGAGAGCTAGAGATAACTTACAATCACCAATCCCCTCAATCTGAAACAGCCTCAGTTAAACTTCTTTGGTTTATTTGCTCTGACTGCGCAGAGCCATCACACAAAGGAGAGAGTACACAGATAAGATGAGAGATAACAGCAGAGGAGAAACTTTGTTTGCACATTTGAAATTCAAATCAGGCCACAGTACAGGGTCTGTTTTAGTCAGAGATCTGTGGTTCTGATCCACTGCCTGCTGAGTCCACTCTCCTCATACACTTAGCCTCCGAGTATTTAAGATCATAATATTTATATGGTTTTTTTTTAATGGCAACAGCAGATCTCTGTTGTTTACTGTCCTGTCCTGCTGAATGGTAGGAGCAAACAGTTTTAAGTTTGAAAGAAGTATAATTTGAAACAATTTCATGGCATGAAACAGCAGTAAAACACAGCAGGAGACGCTGATGACCTTTGACCTTCGTCCAAAGTTCGAGCCTTTTCTCTGCATTTAATTTAAGCGTTAATATCACAGAATAACTGTTGTTGCCGCTGATCAACAAACTGCTTGCTGGGCGGGACTTTCTCAGTCCTTGCTTTGTAAAACATTCAAAATGAAACTCACTCAGTGACCTCAGTGTGATGTTAATATTTTGTTTTATGCTCATAGAAAAGGAAAACTTGGTTTTATTTTAAAGACTTGTTTATTTCAACAAATCTGTCATATTGAGCTCATGATCTACACCTGTGGTTGTTGTTTTATGTGCTCTGTCGTTTCAGGAAGCCTGGGTGTGACAGCGGGAACCACTCCTCCAGAACATATAAGCTGTAACACAGCTGTTGCTTTCACTTTGGGGACTTTCCGCAGTGGCTCAATAAGCACCCTCAGTGCTTTTTCATACCTTTAGATTTGAAGATTATATTTAAGTTATCAGATATATTTGAAATATACTGAAGACATTTAAATGGAGCTAAAGGAGACAGTGGAACAACTGCGTCCCTCCACGGACGATGGAGGGAGATTAATGGTGAGGTCGTGTTTAAATTGTTTAAATTGTTTTCATTGTCACTGTTTTCCTTTTATTTTGACCTGCTTAGTTCACAGTGCGAGCTTCACAGCTAATGTGAGGCAAACAGGGATGTCTGGTTAAAGCTGGTAAACCTGAACGTTGAACCTTCAACTGAGCTCTGCTGTGAATTTAGCTGGGACCTGACAGTCACAGGTAGTAGCTACTGACCTACTATGTCATCTAAAGACAATCAGCAAATAACAAAACAACAACTTCATAGATCAATATTTAGGAAAAGCCGAGGCAGCAGCTGCAGTGGACGCTTCATTGTTTCTAAGACTCCGTTTCTCTTCACTGCTCTGTTACTTTACTTCAACTTCCCTCTTCTCCGTGGCTGCTTACAGAGGAACAACAGGACAAACTCGACCGACCGGTGGTTTAGGCATATGTGACAAAGAGTGTGACAGCATAGAGTCTGTCGTGGGCAGTCCCTAACTGCTCACGACAGATGGGGAGTCCCTATAAGTGAAAACAATGGGCCAATCCAATTGCTCCTGATCTAGGCTACATATATCACACGAGGCCCGTTTAGTTTGTAAACAGTGGTTTGTGAGCTGTCCACATTAAGGACAATTTTGGCTTTACGGACAACACGGATTGTCACTCTCCGTGATACACAGATCTTTGATGGTTTATCGAAGCAGAGAAAGTATGATGAATTTTCTTCGTATTGAACTGCTCTGGGCTCTGCTGTTTGTTGGAGTACTGCAGGCGTCCGTCCATAAAGGTAAACTGAGCACTTTGCGTGTTTAACCAGTGATGATTTGTGGTCATAACTGTATACATACTTCTAGGGTTAGTGTTTCAAAATAGATGGTGGTTATCATCATCATCATCATTATTATTATTGCTGTTGTTAATGATAATAACAATTTTATATATATATATATATCTATATATATATATATATATATATAGATATATTCTCTTCAATATAATGATCATAGTGCAGATATAAACTTTGCACGTACACCATCACGTATATACGACTATTAGCATGTATTTTTTTTAAAAACATCATAAACCTCAATTGTATTGATTTTCCTGATTTCAGTTTGAGTTTGTCATGCCCAGTGCAATATTATGCTCTCTGTTTAACGGTTCATGTTGCGTGTCCACGGCTGAAGTTTGTTTAAGTCAGCACTATATCTGAAATGAACACTGATATAGAGCCGCGGGTGCTGGTATAAAATTGTTGTATTACCTTGAAATATTTATAACCCAAAAATAATGAAGTGGAGGCACAGAAAGTGTCCTGTTTATTAAAAAAATATCTCTTTAAGAGGGATCTGAAAGACCGTAATGATTATTCAAACTGATATTCTCGGGAAGAGAGAGTTAGCTCAGTACTACAGCTTACAAGATCTGAGATAGCACGATATATCTAGTCCAGAGGAGGCAGTAAAACTCAATACTAAAGTCCTAAACTCAATATTGAGATTAATACAAAAATAGAAAAGAAAGAATGTTTCAAGCACTGCAGATTTTCTGTTGTTGTTGTTTAAAGAGGAAAAAACAAAATGGTTAATTATCTGGTGAGAATAAATTATGTATTAATAATATATTTGAGATCTCATGCAGGTTAGACGTGTAGGCTAAGTGAAGCCGTAACTTTACATCATGATTCAATCCATTCAAAGCTGCTAATAAACCTGAATATTGACCTTTAACCACGATACAGAGAAAATGCAATTAAAATGTAACCTGCACAACTCCTAACAAGCCAGTGTTGTGGTTTGTGTTCAGGTTCATTAAAACCACTGTTCAGTTTGAGGAAGCAGTTTTAAGACACAACAGACATCACATGCAAGTGTAATCGTTTTTGTTTGTTTGTTTTAAAACAAGCTCATTATTCAAGTCTTTAAGAATCCAAAGAACATTTAACTGCCTGAAGGAAAACTGTGGATGTTAAAAATGTGGTCAGGTCAGTTTTAACAATGGTTTGCGTTACCAGTTTGAACCGGTTCTTTTGTTTTCCTGTAATTTGTTTTACAAGCAGCAACTCATGAACTCAGTAACTCGATAAAATGGTTTAAAAAACTAAATGTGGGATCAGGGCTGTGAGTCAATCAGTCTTATTTGAATGTTCTTTGATAGCATGTGTACCGTTTCCTCATCAGGCTGACTAGATACAGTTTTGAAGTTCATTGACAGCATCAGGGTGAGTAAATCTGCCTCATCAAGTTTAGGTGTGACCTACATGAGTGTGTGCTCGAGTTAGTATAGTTCAATGATAACTAGGTAAATAACCACAATGACATCATCTTCTCAAAATGTTAGTTTGTCCTGTTTATAAGAAACGTCTCCTAGTGTTTAAATCTGACCTTGGACTTCCAGCTTTTTCGTTTGTTATGAGCTCACTTGTTTATTTATTTTTTCTTTTGTGAACTGAAAAAAAAAAGTGAATCAGTTCTGACAAATTGCTACAGAGTAGGTGGAGCCCAACCCTCCCTCATTTCTTGTAAAACGAAACTAACTTTCTCCATTTTCGTCCTTTCGTTATCAACTTATGTGTGACTTTCTTTCTTTTTGTCTTTGTAAATAATTGTATTTAAGGTAGGAACATTAAATCAGGCTGTTGTTGGTCCTGTCTGTGACGGCTATGCTGATTTATATTGGATGATGAACTGTGACATGGTAAGCAATAAATGCTTGAGCTCATAAGATCAGTATGGCTGGACTTTCCCCATACAACAACTTTCATTCACAACAATAACATCGCGTCAGCCCATCAAACACCTCACTGACTTCAAACCCAGGCTTAGCCTCTACATAACAGCTTTACTTTATTTTTCTCTCTTAGAGCCTTTTTCAGAATGACTTATAATAACTCCTGCATCCCAAATATGAATTAATAATACTACAAATTCAGTGATTCAGCAAGAGATGCCTGAACATTCAAACATTGTAAATAAATAAACCTTCATGACACTGCTGCATCACACCTGCTTATGAAGCATATGAAGTGGATCAGAGTACAGTTGTTCATGGGCTTGTTTGTTTTCTCGTATTACGAGGTTTCCTCCGTGATTTATGACTTATTAAAGCATTTTAACCTTTGATACTGTTTCACCTGATTTCAATGTTGAACCTGAAATAAATAAATAAATACATGAAAATTTGCGCGTAGGAACCATACCTAGTATGGTTTAATTGTTTAATTATGCAGTTAGACATTTTTCGGAGAACAATAATTGTCGGCAGTGCTTCTAAATAAACACAGCATCATGCTGAAACCTCAGCGCTGGTTCAGCTGCTTGTTATCACCAACTTTGTTTAAAATGTTATCAGCCAAATAATGTAGTTTTGTAATGACTGAGAATAAAACACAAACACCAACACAAATGCAGCATGTTTTTCATTCAGAAACAAAGTGACAGCAGTTTGAATGTGAGTCTGGTTGCACGGCAGCTGTGCTATTATGAAGACTGGATTTCCATTTCTTATCCATTAACTAAATGAAACTTTTCCTTTGTAGAGGCAATAGAGAAGTGAATGAACTCAACAAGGGCAGTAATTGTCCTGTATATGTTCTAGTTGTTCCAACATAAACTGAGCAACAGTGTAGAAGGGAAACTCCCAGCAGGATGTGAATGAAAGCAGACACTGCATTAGAGCACATGTGTGTAGCGCAGCGATTATTTGAATTATTTGAATTTCACCTAAACACTCCCACAGTAACAGCTTGCCCGGCTTCAGCTCCTGCTGTATATTAATCTAGAAACATGGCATGGCGGGGGTATGGACTGATTTTACCCATGTGTGGCTGATGCCATCACACCCATCCTCATGCACTCATATGCAGTTACACTTGCCCAACATGGAGACAAACAGAAATAAACACTGTACACACACTAACACTCCCAAAACATACTCTATACCCCCAGGCCAGGAACCATCACCCCCAGAGGGGCAATCTGCCCCAGACCCAGGAGATGGTGCCCTTTGCCCTGCGATGGAGACAAGCAGGTTTCCCCCAGTCCCGCAGTAGCAGAGAGGCCCAGCATCCCAGACCTCGACCAGACGGCCAACTCCTTCTCCCAGCCCCCCACCCCCAATGGCGAGCAGAGAACCTATACCCTATACCTCCCTCCGCCCACTCATATGTGGTGTTGCTGCATGCTGTTCGGAGCGCATTTAGAACCCAGGATGGGGCATGGTGCTTTCTGCCAGAGCGCAGCGGGTTCAGCACGGCCCCTCCTGAGAACCCTTAATGTCCACCCAGGGGGCCGGCTGCTTGAGCAGAAACCATTGCTGTGGCCTGGCACTGACACTAACATGTCCACACGTTGCTAACTTTTGTGTTCTTTAGTTTTCACAGTGTCTGAAGAGTGACACAGAGAGAGTGAATACAAGTACGAGTATGATGTGTAGCCATTGTTTTGTTAGTGTATAATGACATCAGCACAGAAAAACAAAAAGAGAAAGAGGAGCATTGTGTAGAGTCACTTTACAGCTGTGAGTGAAAAGTAAAAGTCTCAGTAATTTTGTGTTTATTTGAATGTTGTTCTTGCTTGTGTTCAGTGTTGTATATGGATTCCTGTTTGTGTACAATAACACAATAACAATGTGTTGCAGGTTTCTCTGTGTTTTTATGCCTAATATCTTTACTTACTAGTAAAGATCCCTTACTCCATTTATCTTTATGACTGTGTGTCACTGTACACACTCTGTCCTCTACATTATAATCAATCGTCCTTGTAGACTGAGATAAGAGCAGTGGTACATGTAGTAGAGTAGAAAGTGAGGATAAAGGATGTGCTGCCACCTCCTGGCTGCAGTTGAAAGGTGGACATTTTATTCTCTTATTCTCATAAATTAATCATCATTAATTATGTTCTACAGAAAAAAACATGTTTAGAATAAAAAAAGAAAGTGTTGTCTATAAATTTCTTCACTTAAACTTTAATTTGAGTTCTCCTAACTTTCTTTTTATCATAAAGGTTAGTTTTCTTATGTGCATCCTCTTGAACTTTGACAGTAAATTATCAGCAGCTGTTTTTACCCTCTGATGTCTCCAGTCCTAAACCTGTGATGTCGTTCTTGTTTTTTAAATACAATTCTCTTAAAAACTGTGCAACACTTGACAATGTTTCTCCAAGATGTATAACCAAAAATAAAAAATTACATATGCATTATCTTATACTGCATATAGAGATGATGGCAAGCACAAGTGAAGTGAGGCACTGTTCCTGTTGGTCAGTAAACAGTCAGCAGCTGCATTATATGGAGTTCACCTTGATTCTCTTCATAACACGTTAAGTCTTCTTAAAGAGGAAATTCTTTGTTTGCTGTAACAGAACCACAAATGTTTCACTCCATATTTAATTTCTTCCATTTTATTGTCTTTCCTGTCTCATCTGTGTTTCCACATTCCACTGAAAGTGGCTAACCTCTGACTGAAAGTGAGAGAGTCATTCAACACTTTTCCTCCGGATAAAAACCAGGCACGGATAAAAGTTTGGCAGTCAGCACTTTGAATGGAAATCTGTGCCAACTACAAATTTATCCAGATGATACATGGACACAGCAACAGGGTCAAAGTGGTTCAGCTCAAACTGAAGAGCAGAAAAACAACAAAGTCTGAAGTAGAAATGTTGAAGTTCAACCCGCCCCTAACAGCACGCTCAATGAGCACCAGCTGATCATGTTTTAGCTATCATGAACTTTATTTTAAATTATTTAAATCTAACATCAGTTATAAGGTTCATACAGACAACTCACTGTCTGTTATACTGACATGTTTTCAATTAAATCTGTAGCTCAAAATTACAGTAGAATCCACAACTTTACTGCTCCACACATCATCCAAAACTCCCCAGAAATGTTTTGTTCTGTGATCATATAAACACATCAAAGTTGCCCCATGTGAAAATACAGATTGCTGCCATTTTTAATCAGTAGGAGGAAAACTGTGTGAGAGAGTATGGAAGTACTCATGTTACTGTTTAATATGCATAAACACTGTTACACTAAGTATTTCTACATCATTACTTCCAAAGTCTTGCATTTATTGAAGTGAGAAATCATCAGAAATTATGTCAAGTAAACTCAAAATGTCTCTACTTCTTTCTCACTTTAAGGGAAAATATCTTAAAACAAGAGCAACTGAGCAAGAATTTTATTAAAGGACCAAGACAAAGCATTTACACCACACACGATCACATTCACAAGTGCATCATCTCAGTGCCTTGGTGATATCGATTAACCTAATATGCAATTAAATAACTCATTTTAGGATTTAAAAGCTAAGAGATAAAATACATATTGTAAAAGATGAATTCCATCCTGCTCTCTCTGAGTGTATCACTCCTAAAACAAAATTAAAATACTTTTTGGCTCCTTGTAAGATTGTAAGTTAGTTATAGCCAGTTTTTGCAGTGATCCTGATTAATCAGAGGATGATCCCTGCAGCTCCAGGCGCAGCTCGCACAGAGCAGACAGGTACTCTTCATTGTCCTTGTCACAGTTCAGAGCTTTCTCATAAAACTCAGCAGCTCTCTTCCTGTCGCCCTCAGCTCTGGCCACCTGACCCAGCAGAGCGAGAGCTTCACCATCACCCCGATTCTTTGCCAGATGCCTGTCAGCGATCTGCTTCAGTTTCTGCGGGAAAAAAATAGAGGAACAATGAAATATTAATTTATGTTCCAAAGAAGTAGATTCTGTTCATCTGGACGTAAAGTTTTCAGTGTGAGAAAACATTACATTATGCTTTAATTAAAAAAAAAACAATGTTTTACAATTTTACAACATTTTTTAGAAATGACAGGTGCACCATCCAAAGTGGGACTGATGCCACATCTCCTCACAAGACCTAGTGACAGACAGAACAGCTGACAGTCACCAGTAGTTTTCAAAAATGAAGTTGAAAACAGTCCTCAGGAGCACAAGTAGGTGGTATTGAACAAATCATTTAAATCAAGCGAGCTTTGATATGAGGTTTTGCTCACACCGCACGAGTTAGTAACAACACCGAGTTTATATAACACGTAACCTTTGTTATGTCTCTAGTGCTCACCTTAGCACACTGTCTCCACTCATATTTTTTCAGTGGTATCAGCAGCCCCTGCAGAGAGAAAACAGCAGAAGACTATGGTGAAGATAAATCCATCCATACTAAGTTCATGTGGTGGATGTGAGCGGTAACATGTTTCACATTACTGCCCCGACACCTCCACCCTCCAAACAAGGCCTGTTAGTTTTTCTTCTTTCATTGTTCTTCTTGGGTTGAAACTAGAGATGATGATGGCACGATACCTCTTGTTTTAAGTCCGATACCGATATAAATTTGAAAATCTGCTGAAACCGATATGAATCCGATATTGTCTATTTTAAAATCAATAAAATTGTTTTTTTTTTTATATTTGCTGCATTTTGTATAAGTTCATACTCATGTTTAAAAAGCCAAAACACTAAAGCTATTCTATTGTACTTGGATGCAAAAAAAACTGCACCCAAAATACTTCAGTTCAGCAATACTGAGCTTTTTACTTAAACCTTTAGCAGAACTTTAAAGTATTTAAAGTAATATTGAAAAGTAATTTAAAATGCAATTTTATGTAGATTTCAACTACTCTTTGGTTCTGAAAAAAAAAGAAGCGCAATATCAGCACAAAATAATTCAACAACTTAAAAAAAAACAGGTTGTAGAATGGACGCTTTTGTACTTAAAGCTGAACATAAATACACATCCATCCTGACAGTTTCTGTCACATTTAACCTGAGATTGACTTTTGTGTAATTTCTATATGTTACAGGAAAAATGATTCTATGTTTCTTTACCTTCTTTTAAATGTACAAAGATGCCTTTTGTCTGCCCTTTGCCTATGGTTAGATTAGTTTAGAATAATCTTTTTAGACTTTCCCAGCAAACACATCTTGTTTCTGGGACATATTGTTTTAGATTGTTTTATCTTCCCTAGCTCTCTGCTGACGAGACTAGCACCATATATGGAGTTGTTTTATTTTATCTGTTTATTATTTGTTATCCTGTTCTCACTGTCTCTGTGCTCTGTGCCTATAAAAATTACCAAGCCACTGTGCATGGGGTGAGTTGTTCTTAGCAGCTCACCCGTGTACACGTTTGATAAAGAAAGTAACTTTGTCTCATTGTGTCTTTATTTCTCCTGGGTCTTTTACAGAGTTTTCCCCCAACATTTCTTGGTCCTTCGACAGCCGGATCACCTCCATCGTGTCCCATCTCCGTGACCAGTCCACGTTGTTCGCCTGTCGACAGCCCACACACCAGGTGTGTGGAAAAAGACCAAGAGCGTTAAATTCGGGTCTTGGCCAACGTCTTAGAAAGCGACCCACGGTGGTGGGACCCGATCGAGGTGGACCAGACCCGGCGACACCGACCAGGTAGATACAGACACACTGACACAATCTTGCGTAAAAGCGCATTTTGAATTCAGGGAATTTAGAATAGCGGAAGTAGCTCGTCGACTGGTAGCTCTGGGAGCTCGTCGACTGGTAGCGTAGCTCGTCGACTGGAAGCTTTGGAAGCTCGTCGACTGGTAGCTTTGGAGCTCTGGGTAGCTCCCCCAGCTGGGTCTAGACTGGGTCTAGGGAGTAAGTAGCTCTGGGAGCTCCCCTTATTATAAGGGTTCCGGTCGCGCGCGTCGAAGCTGTGAATGTGAATGTGTGTGTGTGTATTGTTTTAATTAATGGAGCAAGCTGAATTTTCACGGTCCAATAAGAGACTGAGCTGCTCCTACTGTGTTTTTCTTTTACTGCTATTCACTGACGTGCTGGTGAGTTGAGAGAACGGTCGAGTTCCGTCTCGTAAAGTTCACACCGCTTTTGGAAATAGTCCGAAAGTAGAAGGGCGTGTGAGCAACCACTCTCGTCTCTAATACCAGCGAAGGTGATAGCAGCTGTATTGTGTATATATTACTTAAACAAAAATAAGTAAATATATAAATAAGATGGGTAATCAAGCAAGTGAAATTAAAACTCATTCCTGCTGACGAGCAGTGGTGAGAAAAGAAAAGTCCAGACGCCGGACAAAAACAGTGTCTGTAAACTGAGAGATTTAAGAAAACAAAATATAAACAGTCAGAAGAACAGAACTCAACTGCCAGTTTAGTAAAACCAGAAGACGAGACACTGTGCAGTTCCCACAATCCTTTTAGTAAACCATCACTCACTCCTGCAGCCGCATCTGCAGCAACACCCATATCAGGAAGAACATAATAATCCCTTATTAAGTGAAAACTAGAGATCACAGTAGTTTGAAGTAGTTTAAAAGGGTTGAAAACAGACCCCACTGAGTAGATATAAATATAAAAAGTACGAAATAAAGATGAACAAAGGGAAAATTACAGTAGAAATTATCTTTAGAGTATTTGAAATTAATAATAGCAAGGATAACAACCTGTAAAGTGATATTAACAATGAAACACAGTTGGCATGATGACCATGCCCAGCATGTATAAAATGAATATAAAGCAAATAATTCACACGAAAATATTTTAATAAAATAAATAAGGTATATTAAGGCTGTGTCACTGTTCAGCCAAGGACAGTGTGTGAAAAGGTAACTGTCTCCACCCTGGGAAAAGGATGATTCTGCAGGTCATCTGAAGCCCTTGATGGATACAAAATAAAATATAAATAATATATTATAATAGAACTGCCTGGTCCGCCATGCAACAGAGAGAACAAATGTGACCGCAGATTGGATGAATTCAAAATTATCTGTTTGCTGAATAAGATGATCCTAACTATCAAATTGGCTCAGTAGTAGTATAGTGGTACACACTGATAAAATATTATAATATGCCATTGCTGTCATATAAGACAAAGAGGATAATATTAACAATGACAATATTAATATGAAGAGGCACCTTAATCGGTTATGATGTGAGGTGAATAATTGTTAAGCAGTAGTCTGCATCAAGCTTAAGGTTTGCTGAAACTCAGTGTAATGACATGTGAGATGAAGACAATACGGAGAATAACTAAACTAATGAAGTGCATAGAGGCACTTGACCAGCTTGAAACCTATCATCCTAGAATGACACATTGCTGAGATATAGAGCACACCTATAATAACAACCAATAAGCAAAACCCTGTAGACAACAGCTAAAACTACAGGATTGAGAAGCTGAATTAAATATGTAGACACTGCTAAGCTGATGAGCATGTTCCACATTTTCTTTTCTTTTTATTTATTTGTTTCTTTTAGAGCAGAAGAAAGACTCTAGGTCTGACCAACCGTCTCAGTCGTGGGCAAAAAGATGTCAGTCAATAAAATTCTAAAAGATAATTTATTGACAAAAAATATATCAAGAGATAAAAGATAAAACAGTCCAGTGTCCCACTTAAGAATTGTATAAAAACACACAGTCCCAAGGCCAGAGCCAGCTATGCCACACAGCCAAGTTGCACCCCACATGTTGCCTCTAACAGGGTTAGAAGTTGTCCTTGGAGACCCACCACCCTGCAAGCATATAGTCAGTGGTCACTCAAGCCTCTGCAACCCTGCTGCCTTTAGGCTGTGGCATATAATAGGCCCTGGACTGCACAGAGAGACAAAACGACACACTTAATATAAAATTCATAGCGCAAAACCAATCCATCCCAATCATATCTGATTTCATCACATTACATACCTGCACAGAGAGACAAAACAAAACAGCAGTGTTTGTAGTGTGGGCTATATGTAGACCAGTGTATCAGTGCAATCAAGTACACCTGCCTCTAATTAGTCCAACCTCATTCCAGCCATTGGCTCACCAAAAATGTGACACACACAAAACCACTCCCAACCCAGTGCAACTTCACACAATAATATGGAGCTGAATTAACACAGGCACATTAGTCTACCATGTTACAAGCTGCATGCTATTACAAGCCAACATATGCAGACTTCTGCCTTGTTCGGGTGGCAGCATTTTTCTTTTTTCTTTTGTGTCCTGACACGTTTATGTTTTTTGTTTTTGTTTGATTATTTTGTTGGTTTTGGAAACGAATTTAAACGAACTTGTGACAATACTTGAGAATAACAGTGACACATAGTGATTAGGCATATGATTGAAAAATGCCTAGGTTTAGAGCTGTGAGCTATGAGCTGTGAGCAATGCAAAGTTAAATATATATATGTATAAATGGGAAACAACCCTAACTTGAAAGTTTGAAATGTGTGAGATCCATGAATTGTTTGAAAAACTAGAAATTATTCAAAACTGCCTTAAGTGAAAATGTAGTGTTGCATCTATTCTCCCAAACCAAGACGAACAAAAAAGAAGAAGCTTTCTGTAACTTCAAAATAAGGCTGACTGTTGACAATAGACTAAAACACTAATCCACAGGTGGCTATCAGGAACAGAGAGGTGAGCAAAGTTACAAACACCAAGGCTGCAGACAGCCACGCAGAAACAGCAGATAACATAGAGACAACGCCTGCTAGAACCGTGGAGAGGAAGGTCACTTCCCACGAGATTGTAGGAGTAGAGGACAAATTAGTTGTAAAGTCAGCTTCAGGCCACACAACTGTACAACAATTAACTGCCCTTTTAGAACTAGTACACACAGCAAGTGGCCGCAGGTGCTTTATTAAATGCATATATGACCCGTTGTGTCCAGTAAATTTGCTAGGTAGAGACGCTCTGACAAAACTTAAGATAGCAGTCATGCCATTCTTTTCTGGTATTACACCTGAGTGCCAGAAACCGACCGAGTATCACAACATTCTGAGATTTAAACAAACTCCAGGCCCAGATCCACCTTATGATCAGCAAGTGTGGAAGCTAGGAGAACAGCATTTGACCTTACAGCACAGGCCGAAATTGTGTAGGTTACGCAGTAACCACAGATAGTAAAATAATAGAAGCAAAACCATTTTCTTCTTCATGTTCTGCACAGAGCGCTGAGCTGATAGCTGTGATACGCGAAAGCTAAATACACAAAGACAAACTAATAAACATACATACAGACAGCCAGTATGTTTTCTCTGCTGTGCATCATTTCGCAAAGCTCTGGCAAAACAGAGGAATGATTACATCAACCGGTAAACCAGTCCAGCATGCAAGCCTCTTACAACGCCTGCTGACTGTAATAAATTTACCACAACAACTCGCATTGTGTAAATGTGCAGCACACAAAACTGATGGCTCTTTTATTACTACAGGCAACAATTTTGCTGACAGAGCCGCAAAACAGGCGGCACAAAAGACAAACATGACATTGATGGCAGTAAACACACATCAGATTCCACTGGATGTGTTGCAAAGTGAACAAAAAGCAGCGAGCACAGCAGAGCAGGCAAAATGGCTAAAACACGGTGCAGTTCTGACAAACGATTTAATGATGTGTTATGGCAAGCCAGTGTTGCCAAAATCGCTCCACAAGATGGCGGCATTAGTGACTCATGGCTGTACGCATTTGTCATCGGGGGGAATGACCTGTATTGTCAACTCTCATTTTTACACTGTAAATTTTGAAACTTCAGCAAAACAATTTGTCAGAACATGCATGACGTGTCAAAAATATAATGCTCAGGGTAACCTGCGACCACAAAGAGGCCGTTTTCCAACTCCGCCTCATCCTTTTCACACAATTCATATGGATTTTATTGAACTAAGCGAATGTCAAGGGTCAAAATACGCCCTAGTGGTTATAGACGTGTTCTCAAAGTGGCCGGAAATCTATCCAGTGAAAAAGGCAGATGCAATTTCAGTAGCAAAGTGCCTGTGCAATCACTTCATACCCACATATGGCATCCCAGCTTTGATACGGTCAGACAACGGCACTCATTTTGTAAATGATGTCATCACTAAGGTCTCTGAAGCACTCGGTTTCAGCATAAAACACCACTGTGCTTATCACCCTCAGAGCGCAGGCCTTGTAGAGAGAACTAACGGCACTATAAAACAAAGGCTCAGGAAATGCATGGCAGAAACAGGAAGGCCGTGGCCTGAATGTTTGGGTTTAGTGAAAATGTGGATGCGCTTAACACAAGGCTCCCATAAACTAACTCCATTTGAAATCATTCATGGCAGGCCGTTTCCACTGCCTATTACCAGTCAACCAATAGACAAAGCAATCAGAGAAAACACATTAGCAGAGTGGATGTCTAAGCTGTTAGAAAACAAAGAGATCGTTGTACATAATCAACAACCTGATGATGTTTCTCCAGTGTCTTGCAGACTAAAGCCCGGTGACTGGGTTCTGATCAAGGTGCTCCAAAGGAAAAACTGGAGCACACCCAGGTGGGAGGGGCCATACCAAGTCCTCCTCACTACACCGACCGCTTGCAAAATTGCGGAACGACCATCCTGGATCCATCAGAGTCACTGCAGGCGAGTAAGTGAAGCCATCTAAACTCAGCCGACACAGGCTCGCCCAATTGTTGTGATCTCGCCCGGTGGAGGGAACAGCCTTTCTGGCCGGGGGGTCTACTCACGACAGGAGGGTGTGTCCTGTTGTCATGAGGTGGTGGCTCTTATCAACTGCAGCGGCCCTGACCATGGCCGGGCTCCTCACCTTTGCTTCCATGAGGGACAACAAGTCACGCTATATGGAGAAAAGGCAGACACTGTATGACAAAGGAAAGTACACCAAGTTTCCCCATGGCTACGCCACTAACTTCTGGTGGCAGTTTATGAACACTACAGCTCACTTGAATAACAAAACTGACTGCTATGCATGTACCCATATGCCCCTATCCTCGCAGACGTCTGGCCTGTGGCCGTACAGCATACCTGAAGATCGCAGTTGGTGTCTGTTGGGCCTGGCAACACATCCAGGCTACGGTACTCTTTGGTCCAAAGCCAACTACAGCATCCCAGCGAAAGCAACCTGGAGGTCATCATCACTCACAAACGTGAACTGTTCCGGACAGACATACCTACTGACCTGGCCCCAAGTCTCAGACCAACTGCCTGATGTAATTCTACTGAACAAGCTGAACGCAGCGCAACTGCCAGTATGTGTGATGAACAATGGATCGCGGGCAGTGGGGGAGCTGCCTACTCACCTATCTACTGGATGATACTACAAACAAAGACTCAGTACCAGACAGGATGTGCACGGACGGCACCAAGCAGTAAAGGAACCAGAGTTTCGCATCTGAGGAGGAGTGAAATTCTTACAGAGCTTGATCCCCGGCATTGGAGTTGCCGAGGTGCGGGATCATGTGGAAATCAACCGATATGCTCTGCTACGACACATCAACTTGACTAAGACCCTGGGAACCGCCTTAGCAGGAGAACAGCAGGCCATCAGAACGATGGTGCTGCAGAACAGACTGACACTAGACCTGCTAACAGCATCACAAGGAGGAGTTTGCAAGCTGATCGGGGAAACATGTTGCACTTTTATCCCTGATGGATACGAAACTGGAGGAGACATTTATGAAGCTTTGCAGAATTTGACCGCTCTGCAAAAATATGTCACTGAACACACACCTGGAGCAGCTACAGCACAAAGCTGGCTGGACTGGCTGTTCAGCGGTTCATGGCTGGCTGCTGTAGCAAAGCCATTTTTCCTTCTAGGTCTCATCATGATAGCACTGCTCATATTAGTGTTGTGTGTGTTGCCATGCCTAAGAGTAATGATTTCACAGATGATAACAACTACAATGACTGCTTATGTTGCCGTGCCTGAAGAAGAACAACATCCCGTTGCAATTCTGTTAGAGGAGAACTTGTACTAGCTGCTAATAAATGACGTGGTGATTAAAAATGACTTGTCAAGTGATCATGCACTGATTAAAACATTAGTAGGTTATGCAAGTTTTCATGCTTTTATTTTTTTGAAGTCTTGACTTTTAAACATAAAGTTTTTCATTTTTATAACGTTTTCATACTCTTATTTTTTTGAAGTCTTCAGTTTTAAACATAAAGTTTTCATTTTAAATATGAAGTTTTCATTATTTTACATATAAAGTTTTCAATTTAAGGTTTGCATCATTTTAAAATATAAGGTTTTCATCCTTGTATTTTTTGAAGTTTTCATTTTACATATTAGGCTTTCATCATTTTTAAATATAAAGTTTTCATTTTACTTTTCATCCTTTTATTTTTTGTAAGTTTTCGTTTTAAAATATAAGGTTTTTATCCTTTATTTTTTGTAGTTTTATTATTTTTTCTTGTTTATTCCACTTGTTATTTCATTTACTATGATTTTCATTTACTATGTTTTTCTTTTTATTATTTTCTTTTGTTTTATTCTTTAGACCAAATGACTGCCATTTCTGCTATGCTGACATTTTGAAGATTTTGGAAATTAAAAATTGCCTAAGATACTTAATAAATAACCTTCATAGACAATTGTTGTATACATTTAAAATAAGTTAAAACAGGAGGGAATGTTACAGGAAAAATGATTCTATGTTTCTTTACCTTCTTTTAAATGTACAAAGATGCCTTTTGTCTGCCCTTTGCCTATGGTTAGATTAGTTTAGAATAATCTTTTTAGACTTTCCCAGCAAAGACATACTGTTTTGGGACATATTGTTTTAGATTGTTTTATCTCTCACAGCCTTCTCCCAGCTCTCTGCTGACGAGACTAGCGCCACATATGGAGTTGTTTATTTTATTTGTTTTGTATTTTCTTATCCTGTTCTCACTGTCTTTCCTATAAAAATTACCAAGCCACTGTGCATGGTGTGAGTTGTTCTTAGCAGCTCACCCGTGTACACGTTTGATAAAGAAAGTAACTTTGTCTCATTGTGTCTTTATTTCTCCTGGGTCTTTTACAGAGTTTTCCCCCAACACTATACAAAACTTAACACGTATGAAAAAAGTGTTTTCATTGTTTTGTTGTTGTTGTTTTTCTTTCGAACCACAGAACTGTTTAGCCTGCAACACAGTTCTTTTCAAAGTAAAACTCGAGTCTATCCATTGTACGGTCAGACTTAGCAATGACAGATGTCCCAGCTTCATATATCGGTTGTTAAGCTTAACGTGGGAATGTTTTACAAACTTTCAGAGATGAACTTACACACTTGCTTTATTTTTCTGGGATAGTTTGCTTGGAGATGAAATTCTGGTTTGTCAGCACGTAACGAGGCTCCAAATGCTTTCAGTGTGAAGTGACTCCAGACCGCCGACAGGTCTTGTACACAACAGTCACTCTATCACGTGACGCAAACTGCTCCAACATGATAAGGGGACCACCTGGGTTACACCATGTCGCAAGTTTTGTGATATTTGATGGATTGGGTTACATTTTTAATTTCTACCCAATATCCGGCCCAGTAATTTAGGTCAGCATCAGCATCGCACTGATACCAATACTGTATTTTAGATCCGCCCATCCATAGTTGAACCGTGGAATATTAAGAGGCAGCTGCATGTCTAACACTGTACATGCAGCTGACATGTCTGGCACCTAGAAACTTACCTCTTTATAGTGAGCGATGGCTTGAGCCTCATTTTTTGTGTGATAATGATGAAAGTCACCGTAGTACTGATGGATAATCAGACAAACCCTTTTCTCCTTCAACTCTGGTAACTTCTCCAAGCAGTGCTTGAAAGTCTCCTCAGCCCTGAGAAACAACGAGATGTTTAGGAATTTACACCCAGAGGAAATAAAGGAGGAAATCGTGCAGCTTTGTTTAGACAAGCACCTGCTCAAATCCCCTTCCTCTGCGTACAACAGTGCCAGTTCAGCCAACGCCCGGACAAAGGATGGTTTCATCTCCACAGCTTCTTCAAGGTGACTAATACAGCAACGCCTCCACTTACCCTCCTCTTCTGTGGAGCATTAAAGGATGATTTGAGTTGTGTTGATTAAAGGATAACATGTTGTATATTTCTGTGTACCTGTGTTGCTGAAGGGCCCGCGGCGCTGTTCAGCAATTTTCTTCTGCTTGTAGCACATAGCCAGCTGGTAGGTGAAGGAAGGTAATTGATCGCGCCTTCTCAGGCCTCGCTTAAACACAACAATAGCCTCATCCAGTCGATTCTGGAACAGATTTAAAAACACCAGTCAAATACAAATATATAAGGAGAGAGGCTAAGCCTACGCTTGAAGTCACTGAGGTGTTTGTTGGTGGGGTGATGTGATGTCACTGGTATAAATGAACTTGTTAAACTTGCTACAGTCCAATAACTCCATCTTGTCCTTTAGAATCTTTGTTCCAAAGCCATACTTGTCCCAAAATTTCATCTTGAAAATTGATGACTATGTCAAGGTTAAAAACTTGGGCGTGTGGTTCGACATGGTGCTCTCCTTCGAGTCCCATGTAAAAGAGACAACAAAGACTGTCTTTTATCATTTAAGGAACATACCCAAATTCAGACAACATTTATCAAGCAACACTGCAGAGGTCCGTCTCCAAGCATTTGTGTCTTCACGTATCGATTATTGTAACGCTCTCCTTTCTGGGCTACCAAAGAAACGTTTTAGAGGTTTACAGATGGTGCAAAATGCAGCTCGGGTCCTCTACCAGAGGCCTGGGAGCTTGAGGGTCCTGCGCAGTATCTTAGCTGTTCCCAGGACTGCGCTCTTCTGGACAGAGATCTCCGATGTTGTTCCCGGGATCTGCTGGAGCCACTCACCTAGCTTGGGAGTCACCGCACCTAGTGCTCCGATTACCACGGGGACCACCGTTACCTTCACCCTCCACATCCTCTCGAGCTCTTCTCTGAGCCCTTGGTATTTCTCCAGCTTCTCGTGTTCCTTCTTCCTGATATTGCTGTCATTCGGAACCGCTACATCGATCACTACGGCCGTCTTCTTCTGTTTGTCTACCACCACTATGTCCGGTTGGTTAGCCACCACCATTTTGTCCGTCTGTATCTGGAAGTCCCACAGGATCTTAGCTCGGTCATTCTCCACCACCCTAAGGGATGTCTCCCATTTGATACCAGGACTTCAAGGGCATATTCAGCACAGATGTTCCTGTACACTATGCCGGCCACTTGGTTATGGCGTTCCATGTATGCCTTGCCTGCTAGCATCTTGCACCCTGCTGTTATGTGCTGGATTGTCTCTGGAGCATCTTTACACAGCCTGCACCTGGGGTCTTGCCTGGTGTGATAGACCCCAGCTCACTAAAACCCTTTAAATTTGGGGCAAATTTTCTTGTGTGATTAAATGTGATTAATCAAGATTAATTAAGCACAAAACCTCTTATTAGTTAGATTAATTTTTTTAATTGAGTCCCACTCTGCCTGTCAGACTACTCAAAATGGAAAGCAGTGCTCTACCTGCACTGTGTATAGTGTAGTAGAGCACTGCTGGCTTCGACTGAGGATATTGTTGGGTGGTGGAAGTAATACTTTGAGGAGCTCCTTAATCCAACTGACACACCTTCAGTACAGGAAACAGAGTCTGGGGACGAAGGGAACAATTTGTCCATCACCGGGCGTGAGGTTATTGAGGCAGTAAATAATAAGGGCCTCAATAAGGCAGTTATTGAGGCCCTTACTGGGCCCAAGACCCAGTGAGCAGAAGTAAGAATTAATAAGACCAAAGTTGCAGACTTACCTGATTGAGTAAGTAATTTCCTGAGTGGCGAATGACATGAGGGTTATCAGGATCATTTTCTAGTGCTTTCTTCACCAGATCATCAGCCTCTTCGTATTTCTTATAGGCCACCAGCTTCACGGCCAGCATGCACTGCAGAGCAGCGTTATTTGGGTTGATCTCCAATGCAAAGCGAAGCTGTTTGGTGGCTTTGGATTCCTCCCCGTCCTGTTTATTTTCTGCAAACCACTGCAGATGAGAATCTGGTTAGTCTACAGTTTATTTCACTTGAATAAAAAAATTAGTCATTGAAACTTCTAAAAATCATACTGACGCTGAAGCAACCGATGCCACTGAAGGAGCCTTAAGTTTATCATTTGGTGCTGTCTATCCAAATACTCTTCATTCTTATCATAAAACTGACCTGTTCTCTGCAAAAGAGGGCGATGGCGTAGCCGGCGTTCCACTCGGTGTCATGAGGCTGTACCTCAAGTGCTTTATGAAAACAGTCGATGGCTTTTGATATAGAAGACCTCGACACCTTGAAATAGGTCCAGGCTTGCTCTCCGTAGACCTCTGGAAGGAAACTTCCTGATGAACCAGTGGGATACTTCACCTGCAGACGGAGAAGGAAGCGTCAGATGTTCAACAGCAGTGATCATCATGTTTGATCTGATTGGTGTACATACCAGTATGTCCTCGACTCTCTGACAGTAGCTTTCTGACTGTGCAAAGTCTCCGTCGTGATATTTCAGCCAGGCCATGTCTCCATATGTCACAATCAGCCGCTTCTCACTCTCATCACCGTATCTCTCCCTGATGGTCTCCTCTGACTGGTTTAAAAGTGACAGCGCTTCCTCTCGTTGATCCTTAAGATGCCTGAGGACCAACAGGTCATCAACAGCTGTTCTACAACTGGGGTTTAACTACGAGGCATTTACAACACCTGACAAGAAACTTACTTGAGACTAACACTTGTTGATGATTCATTTAGGTTTTTATCTGAGGTTCATGACTCCAGGGTTAGATAATTACTGCATTTCCACCAGAAAAACAAGAGTCAAAACAAGCTTCAGGAAACAGATTTATATCAAGATTCTTAAAGAATCAGAAACTTCAGTCCAATACTCCAATAATGTTTCTCTTCATATTACATGTTTGTATTAAGGTTGAAATAATGAGGTAAACTTAAAGCAAGCTGACGTTTTTCTTCTAGCTGTAGCTTTGCTATGCTGGTAGGTAACATTAGCAGAAGAAACACAGCTCAGGGTTGGATCTGATCCTGAAAACAAAACTATCTCTCTATCATTCAAATATAGATCCTGCTGATGCTGACCACTGTTTCCTTTGACAGTCAAATTTCTCTTTGGTCAGACGGACTTCAGTGAGAAAAACTGTCTTTCTTCTGGCTAATGTTAGTTCTGCTCTTCTCTTCTGTAGCAGAGTCCCAGAAATGAAAGCGTTGAGATTTGAATGAGCAGAATAAATCCACTTTAGCTTTTCTTTCATCAGACAGCTACAGAAACTGTACCTGACATAAGCCAAGAGGCTGTAGGTGCAACTCTCTCCCTCATGCTGACTCTGATGAAAATCTATGTCGATCTGTAGTCGAGTGCTCAGGGTTTCCAGGTCCACGTCCAGGTCCAGATCCCAGGTGAAGTGACACTGCAACTGCTGCAGCCTGCTGAGCAGAGCGCTGCTATCTTCACTGTAAGAGAGTCACAAAGAAAACGCTGTGAGGAGCATCAGAGGGAGAGCATCAAACCAGGACTGGCTGAACCGAGGCTCACTCAGTGCTCTGACACGCCTGAGGATCCTGTTTCTACAACCAGCACATGTCAGCTCACCCAGACCTCCCAGCTCCTCTCATTGAGAAAATTCACTTTGTGTGATCAACCAATCAGTGAAATCAGTGATGTGAAGCAGACCTGTGGTTTGAATCTCACACTGGGGAACAAGAAGAAACCTTAGATGTGGAGTGAGACACAAACACAGAGTTTGTGTTAGGGGACAGCTATTGTTGTGATACACAGGTTTGTACTTGTGGAATATTTTTGATATTGTTCTGTAAAATATTTTTGGATATGAGACCACACAATTTGTTCTCGTTTAACTCATTTGAGCACATTCCAGTGTTAAGATGTCTAGTTATTGTTAGTGGCATCAGTTGCTTGTGTTTTTCCAGTTACCAGTGTTCATGGTCTGGAATTAATATTGTTGAAGAGGTGAGCACTGAAGAAGGTAAACAGGAACATGGACTTGTGTGTACATGCTAGGTAGTTGTGAGCAAACAGGGCTTAAGTGTGTCGATTTTGGGAGGTTTAGGCTGGATCAGTAGTAGAATGAATGAAGTGCATTCCAAGCAGCACTAAGTGTGCAGCACTCTGTGCACTCCTCAGTGCAGTGCCATGCATTGCTCTCCAGGACCTGAGACTGTTTGCTTGACACTGTTCAGTCACTGTACAAAGACTCTATGCATGATCATGAAACAACAAATAAAAGGTTGACTGCACAAGAACTGAAGGGTCAGAGTCCTGAGGTTAAAGTGCAACCTGTGACAAGTAACAAGGGAGTCACCTCAAGATGATCCATCATCAACCTTTTTATTCATGTCTGAGTTTGAGAAGATAACGATGGGCGTCTCTAACTCGTCATTGTACTTTTGAACAATAATAAAATTCTGATTCATGTGTGAATTTACTGGATAGTTAAATATGCTCAATAATGATCAGAACATTATCTTTAAACACATATAATGTGAATGTCTGTGTGTGTGTGTGTGTGTGTGTGTGTGTGTGTGTGTGTGTGTGTGTGTGTGTGTGTGTGTGTGTGTGTGTGAGATAACAGACCATATTATTGTGGCTGTAAAAACAGTGATGTCATATCCAGTATCCGTTAATCAAACATTAACATTTCAAGAATATGAAACCAACGAGCAGCTCATCATAAAAACACATTTTTGTTTTTCTCGTTTAAATATTTATTATTACTCATTAATAAGACAAAAGTATTTCTTATTTGATTTATCAATTAAATAACTGATAGAATATTTGACTAATAAAATAATTGATTACTGCAGCACCAGTTATTATTTTCACATACAAGGTTTATAATTTGTTAATGTCCACTTTCTCCTCTTCCTCTGATATCAGTCCCCTGTTACATGCACAGGTGGACAGACTGTGTTACTTTGTATCTCTCTGCGTGCACCTGAGCGCCAGGTAAGCTAAACTACTGCTGCATTTAAAGTCCATCAGGTGATAAATGTGTAATGTGTGATAAATGATCGATTATTGATCAGAGGTTTGGCAAACTGACCTCATGTTGGAGCAAACAGAGACCTCCTCCTCCTTAGACACAGCAAAGTGTTGACTGAACACGAAGAGTTCGTGGACCGATCTGTGAAGCTCTCACCTTTGTCACACAAACCACACACACTTCTCGTGGTGCCTTCAGGGCCTCGCTGAAAACAGGTAAAAGCCTGACGGCTCAGATCGCTCATCCTCTCCTCTCCTGTCCTCTCGAGAACTTAATGGCCATAAATAGAAACTATGTTAGGAGACGGAAGGCGCATATTTAAGAAAGGAGGAAAGCTTTCCGACGAGAAGGCTGGGCTTTCTGTTTTATATGAGAGGTACATGAAGGCACCACAAGGGGACGTTAGGTTTCGTTTCTGCATCTCAGCTGAGAGCGTCTCCAAAGATCACTGATCAGCCATTGATCTGTAAATGATTGATCTGAGGTCAGCGTTTCTCACTGAACGACCACTCAGTGACCGATCAGTCGGCGCATAATCGTTTCTTCATCTTCATCGGTGTGTACTCTGAGGAAGAGGAGGACTGTTTCCTGTAACATGACGTGAGTTCGCATTAGCTTCACAGCTGATTTCCGACTTTCGAAAACTACCCCAAATACTACACATATTGTCACTACTACTACTAGGCGAGGTGGTAGAAGTACTAGTGCAGTGGTTCTTAACCTTGTTGGAGGTACCGAACCCCACCAGCTTCATATGCGCATTCACTGAACCCCTCTTTAGTGAAAAATAAAATGTGATTTTTTTACTGGTGCACAAAATGAGCCATGCATGTCATGGCGGAGGCTCTGCCGAACCCCTGAGACCGACTCACCGAACCCCTAGGGTTCGATCGAACCCAGGTTAAGAACCACTGTACTAGTGTTAAAAATACTCCAGTAAGAGCTGAAGTACAGATTAAAGTAAAAACAAACAAAGTGCAGTCTCTGACATGCAAAGGTAACTTAGTTTGTTTTTCTTTGTGATCCTCTTAAAGTGAAGGTAGCAGCGCTCTGCTCAGGAGGCTGCAGCAGCTGCAGTGTCACTTCACCTGGGATCTGAAGAAGGACGTGGACCTGAAGAACCTCAGCACTCGACTACAGGACCACATAAAACTGCAGCTCGGCCAGCGCGGGGCAGTGGCTCGATCATACAGCTTCTTGGCTTATGTCAGGTACAGTTTCCACAGCAGTGGGCAAAATTACTTTTGGGTAATTTAACTAATTTAACTACTGGCGAGATGCAAATGCCAGCAACATAGCAACAGGCTGATCTTGTCGGTGGGTAGGTAGATAGATAGATAGATAGATAGATAGATAGATAGATAGATAGAGTGGTTGTCCATGATGGAGAGCAGTTTGTTCAGTGACCTGTGACCCTCCATGTCTCAAACACCTCCAGATTCTAACCAATGATATTTCCACTCTTACGGATTAGTTTGTTGATCCTGCTCCATCTCTGGCACTGATGATCGTGTGGATGAACCTAGTCACAGTTTTTTTTCCTCTGGAGGTCAACCACAATCTGTTTTGTCTTGCTGACATTCAAAGAGAGGAGATTTATTTTGGACCGCTTTACAAAGTTCCTCACAAGCTCCCTGTACTCCATAATACATCCAACCCCTGTAGTGTCATCAGGGAACTTCTGCAGGTAGCATGTTTAACTGTTACACTGGACGTCTGAGGAGCACAAGGTAAACAGAAATGGTGATAGGACTGCCCCCTCTGGTGCCCCAGTATCTATATCTAATATATATCTATATCTATACTAATCACCACAACAGACAAACTGAGACCTCTCTGACAGATAGTCAGCACTCCAGGAGACAGTAGAAGTGGTGATCCATGATATGAACTGATCTCAAACAGTATGGATTGTATCAGTCAGTTGTTGTGGCTGAATTTCCTGACAGTACCCACCTATCCTGTATGTGGGTACGATCTTAATATAAATCTGCCTCCTAAAACTTGTTTGCATGATTATTTTGGTGGAAATGCAGGTAGAGTATTTATCTTAACAGCCATGGGGTCTAGAACCTTAGCTAAATGTCAACAAATAAAGACCTGCTGCAGGGCTGTTATTGAAGACCAGGCCAGGTGTAGACATCTGAAGTATGATTCCAGAAAAACATGATTTAATTATAAGCATGTGTTGATGGTCCTCAGGTATCTTCAGAATCAACGAGAGGAAGCGCTGTCACTTTTAAACCAATCAGAGGAGACCATCAGGGAGCGTCATGGGGATGAGAGTGAGAGGCGGCTCATTGTGACGTATGGAGACATGGCCTGGCTGAAATATCATGCTGGAGACTTTGCACAGTCACAAAGCTACTGTAAGAAAGTCGAGGACATACTGGTATGTACACCAATCAGATCAAATGTTATAGATCACATGCTTCTGAACCTCTGACTGCAGCTGAACCTTCTCCCTCTGCAGGTGAAGTATCCCACTGGTTCATCAGCAAGTCTCCTTCCAGAGGTCTACGGAGAACAAGCCTGGACCTACCTCAAGTTGTCAAAATCTTACTACTTACAAGCCGTTGACAGTTTTCGTAAAGCACTTGAGATACAGACTGATGACATTGAGTGGAATGCTGGCTACGCCATCGCCCTCTTTCGCACAGAAGAGGTCAGTTTTATAAGTTTGATATCAGTTAATAAATTTATTATGTTTATATTGTTCTAAAAAACAGCCAATTTATCAGTTTCTAAAAAAAACCCCCAGCAATTCATTGGGGTGTGGTTCTCAGCAGTTCACAGTAGACTAACCAGTTTCTCATCTGCAGTGGGTTTTAGAAAATTTACAGGAAACTGAGGAGCCTCCATCCATCAAACAGCTTCACTTTGCCCTGGAGCTCAACCCCGATGATGCTGTTCTACAGTCCATGCTGGCCGTGAAGCTTGGAGCCTATAAGAAATACAAAGAGGCTGAGGGTCTGCTGAAGAAAGCACTGAAAACTGATCCTGATAACCCTCATGTCAGCCGCTACGTAGGAAAATACTTTCGTAATCATGTAAGTCTGAATGTAGGATATTGTAAATGCTTACTACTCATGCAACCACAGATAATGTGATTCTTCCAGGGTCATGTAATATAAGAGTCAGTGCACAGGTCCATGAAGATCTTTTATTTAAAGATGGTAAAGCATGCACCCTGACCCTACATCAGCTCCAAAGAAGGCTGTCAAAGATGTGCAGCTCTGTACATTTTAGCTTCCACGGAGATTTTAGATTATCTGTGATCGTTGTTAAAGACTAACTTGGCCTTTTCTTAAATGAGCCATGCTGGTTGGGCTGGGTTTCCCATTCTCTAATTCTGATCTGTTTCTGTCCTTTTATCTGTACTTTCACCTTCCTGAATTCTCCTGATTCAGAAATAGTAAAATCTTTATTATTTTATTCTGACCAGTGACCTGAATCAGGCTTGAGACTGAAAAGACAGATTACTAAAGTTTGTTATGCTTAATTTAGTGGTTCTGAGTTCCTTCCTTCAGTGAAGATAGAGGAAGTTAATGTTTCCACTAAATTGTTAGATTAGATTAGATCAGATCAGATTAGATTAGATGAAACTTTATTAATCCCTCGGCTGGGTTCCTCCGGGAGATTCAGTAATTGTTGAGGTGCTTCTTCCAGGATTGAGGCATTCTTCTTTAGTTTTTTACTAATTTTTGTGAAAATGACCATTAAATGTTGTTTCAGCATCAACTGGACGAGTCTATTGATATGTTGGAGCGAGCGTTGAAGAGGACCACCCAGTCATCTTTCATCCACCACCAGCTGGCGCTGTGCTACAAGAGGAAGAAGATTGCTGAGCAGAGCCACAAGCCCTTCAGCAACCAAAGTACGCTCAAACATACTGCATGTCTAAAGGTCCAGTTATCCTCAAACTCAGAGATAAACCATGATTTCTGGCTCCACAGGAGAGGTGCGGTGCTGGAGGCGCTGTTGTATTCGTGAATTTGAAATGGCTGTTAAGATAAAGCCGTCCTTTCATCTTGCGTGGGCTGACCTGGCACTGCTGTATGCAGAGGAAAGGAATTTCAGAAGGTACTCCTCTGTGGAAAGCAGCAGTGACTCCTGTCTTTTTGCTCGGCGCATGTTTGTCATCATCACGATCATCTCTTTGTTTCTCAGGGCAGAGGAGATTTTCCAGCAGTGCTTGGTGAAGTTACCAGAGTGTGATGAAAGCCTTTCTCAAGCTATCCATCAGCGCTTTGGTGACTTTCATTACCATCACAAAAGAAATGAAGCTCAAGCCATCGTTCACTACACCAAGGTTGGTTAAGAGGTGCTTGTACAGTACAGGAACATAAGTGTTTTTGGCCATTTCATTGTGGACGCGCAACCCTGTGAAAACGACTGAAAACGATAGTGTGGACGCAGAGCGTTTTCAGAAGAAAACGCCATTTCAAATCTATCCAGGCCAGTGTGGACGTTGCCTAAATGAGTCTCACAGGCCTGAATGTGCGCTTGACGCCATTTATAATTCTTAACTTGTTTGATCTGCCGATCACCACAAACAAGCACAAGCAGAAATTCTGGACTTTTAACTGTGTTTTCAGTGTTACAGTTTTTACTGCTGATAAAAACCTCCCTTATGGCCATTCACACAAAGCAATTAGGTACTAAACAGTGAAATGATCCTATTACAGATTTGCCTCTTTGTCACAGGTCCTTTTCTTTCATCATGTAGGAAACAGTTAAATATGTTTCACTGATCCGGCCCACTTACGATTAAAGTGGGCTGCATCTGGCCCACCATGTAAAATGAGTTTGACACCCCTGCTCTAAAATAGGAATTCAGGCTAAATGAGCCCAAATCTAGAGGGCCACATGGCAGTAAACAATCAGAACATACACACTCACACTTGAATGTTGTTAATGACAATCAGTTATATCTGTGTTATTAATCTGCCTCCTGCTGTGTCCTGCCTGCAGGGTCTCCTGATACCACTGAAGAAATATGAGAAGAAAGTCTGTGCTAAGGTGAGCGCTAAAGGTTATGTGATTAAAGTCTAATCAGTGGCTTATGGTCAAAATGTACTGAGACCAAGTCTCCTGTCTGCTGCACCTCTGGACCATTTTCATTAGCAGGATGTGAAGTCAGAGGGAGGCTAATCTGTCAGGTGGAAGCTTTCAGCTTCCAGGTGGTGGAAGATGATTTTAGACTCCTTCCTTTGCAGAAAATTTTGTATGTGATATTTGATTTGTCCATCAAAGGATTACTCCTTTATCTCTGTGTAGGGCCAAAATTCACTAACACAAACAAGGTGTTTGCGAGTATTTTGAGAAACCTCCCACCTGCTGAACAGGGACTGGCTCTCCTGCACCTTCATATAGACCCTGGCTGTAATCTGATAAAGCACACTCAGTGTACCTGTTTCCACACATCGTCTCAACACAGTACTGAGGGAGTGGAGTCTGGATTGTTTCCACAGCTGTCCTTTCTCTCACCTGCCAACCAGCATGAATCAGTCCTGTTCTGTGGTTTAAGGCTGGGAGCTGCTGTACTCATATGTCTTCAGTTAGACATTAAATATTTTTTTAATCCTGGTCTGAGAAAGTCACTGAAAATAAAAGTCAGTTTCTCTAAATCCACAGAAATTCATCTGTCTTTGTTCCTCCATCTTTCCTGCAGAAACTCAAGAAGATCGCTGAGAGACGTCTGTCAAGGAATCCGGGTGATGGCGAAGCTCTCGCTCTGCTGGGTCAGGTGGCCAGAGCTGAGGGCAACAGGAAGGAAGCTGCTGAGTTTTATGAGAAAGCTCTGAACTGTGACAAGGACAATGAAGAGTACCTGTCTGCTCTGTGCGAGCTGCGCCTGGAACTGCAGTGATCATCCTCTGATTAATCAGGATCAATGCACCGCTGTTACATCATACTTCAGCCCGCTGAATGTGGACTTGATCCATGTGCTTTCAGAACTGCACAACCTTAACAAATGGGCCCTTCATACCTTTCTGTTAGGTATTAAATTATAAACCATGACGAAGTTTATGTCCAGGTCTCTGCTCAGATACACTTTTACATATTAATTTAAACTGTTACAAAGAAAACCATTTCTGTTGATTTTAATAAAAATGAAGCTAGCAGGGTTCAAATTTGAGTAAGCGGGTCAAAGATTGTAGATTAACACATAAAATCTCAGATCACTTTTCAGGTTCACATATTTTCTGTGTTTTTACATGTCTGTAATGTTTGTTATATACTTGTAACAGCAGGTCAGTGCTAGCATCACAAGCAGCTGTGGGATGTGATGTCATCATAAAAAAAGAGATTTCAGGGTCATGAGAGTCATTTTCTATTTTAAATAATATTTTCATCTTTTACCTTTAACAAAAAATGTGTACAGGCAGAGGTCACTGTGACTCTGGATCTACAGCTGATGCTCGGCATCTTCCAGATGTTCCAGCTGTGCTTCACATTAAGAAATGAAACCTTTTCTAACTTTATTTAAACACGTCCATGTGAACAAGGCTCTGCAGCTTACCTGTGAGCCACCTTCTCACAGGGGTTACACTCACACATCATCACATCATTTAGGACACTTAAAGCTGCAGTTCACCTGAACCTTACCTGGACAACTGAGTATGTGTGAACACAGGATACATGAGTGTTACAGTATTATAACGTTTCAGTCAGAATATTCTGAAAATTATAGAGGAATCTTACCACACACTCACACAGGTTACCTTGTAATATTGATCCAACCGAGAATATCAGGCAACCATCAACATCATAGTGGTGAAAGAAGAAGTTTGTGAAAGAGCAAACAAGCTTGTGGCTTTACAGCGCTTTAAAGTGCTGTTAGCTGTTTTAGTGTTGCTGACAGTGAAGACAGCAAGGTAGGTGAGTGCTGTGTTAGGAGGGGAGGCTGGGTGCCTATATTAGGGTTAGAGTCAGGGTAGAGAGGGACTGGGATTAGTAACTGTGTCCCTGTTGCTGTCCCCTATCATAACCTCCAATGAATTACAGTAGTCCAGCCTAGAAGTAATAAATGCATGAACTAGTTTTTCAGCGTCACTCTGAGACAGGATGTTTCTAATTTTAGAGATGTTGCACAAATGGAAGAAAGCAGTCTTACATATTTGTTTAATGTGTGCATTGAAGGACATGTCCTGGTCAAAAATGACTCCAAGGTTCCTCACAGTGTTACTGGAGGCCAAGGTAATGCCATCCAGAGTAAGAATCTGGTTAGATACCATAGTTCTAAGATTTTCAGGGCTGAGTACTAGGGGTGCAACAATACTCGTATCGATATTGAACTGTTTGATACAGTGCTTTCGGTTCGGTACGCATATGTATGAACAATACAAAATTTTTAATTTATTTTATCAACTTTTCTTCTGACGATGCTGTCTGTGTTGAGCGCTCAGTGAATCTGCGTTCGACTACTCCGCCTAGGCTGCACTGTCGAGTGCAGATCCACTGAGCGCAGCGCAAGCTAGCAAGACAGAAGCTAAGCTCTCATTGCAACATGGCAAATTGAACCTCCCCCACCCTCATTCAGATCTGGCGTTTGGAACTATTTTGGTTTTCATGTGAAGCATGACCCTGAAGGTAAGCGCGTCATGGACAAAAGTAAAATAGTATGTTGGATGTGCCACGCAATGCTCAATTGGTGGGAACTACTGCGTTAGCGCAGCTAGCTTATTAACGTGTTGACGCCCCCCAGCCCCCCAGGGCGATCCGCGGTAACTCGTTAACGGAGATTTGCCGCGTTGTGGCTTTAACGTCATTTTAACGAGATTAATGCTGGCAGCACTAGTGGGAACACAACAAATATGACGGCACATTTACACTGGCATCATCCTAGTGCAAAGACAAGTGGAAGCAGACAAAAGCAACAAGCATGCATGCTACAAACTTTACCTGAGTCATTTAGACAGCCGTTAGCACACAATTCTCCTTATGGGGACCTGATATGTTTAATATGCTGCTGAGAATATAGCCCAGAAGAAGCGTATAGTATAGCTTTTATTTTGGAAAGAGCCATTTCTCTGTAATAAACTCTCTTTTCCAAAGATGAGTGATTTCTCTATCAGACAGATTTTTTTATTTTTATTTTGTTGTTTCAGCAACATTAAATTTAAAAAATTGTACTTTTGAGTTAAAATATATATTTATAATTTTAATAAATGACAAATTAAAAAGGCATGAACATTTTTTGTATCGAAAAAATATTGAACCGTTACACCAAAGCATCGAACCGAACCGTGAATTTTGTGTATTGTTGCACCCCTACTGAGTACAATTACCTCAGTTTTGTCTGAATTAAGAAGCAGAGAGTTATATTTTTAAAAACCTGAATAATCTTTATTTTCATAATTTCAGACCAGACCAGTTTAACAAAGATGTGGCAGTGGCACACATTCAAAAGACAAATTAAATTAACAACCAAAGAAAACTCAAGTTTTGTCAAAATACACATTTTGTAACACTTTTTGAAAAAATTTGCAAAATGAAATATTGAAAAAAACAAAAAAACAAAACCACTTTGCTAACACAAAGGTAGACAGCCACTCATGGATTTGGACTCTGAGAGCATTGCCCTTTGCTGTCAGCAGTTACATTACTCAAAGTGTTCACTGACAGATCGATTAATATGAGTGTCCCAGCACTGCAGTGAAAATGAAACCTAATTTTTACTACATAAAAGAGAAAGCCATCATGAAATTTGCAGATGACACCACCATCATCGGCTGCATTTCTGATGGAGATGAGGCCGCATACAGTGCAGAGGTGAGAGCCCTGACATCAACTTGCTGCTTAACATCAGCAAAACCAAGGAGCTCATCGTGGATTACAGGAGACTGCAGAGAGGAGGCCACACCTCCATCCACATCGAAGGAGCAGAGGTGGAGAGACTCAGCTGCTTCAGATTCCTGGGCATCAACATCAGCGAGGATCTGAGCTGGTCACACCATGTTGGTGTGATCACAAAAGCAGCGAGACAGCAGCTCTTCTGCCTACAGCGCCTGAGAAGATTCGGCATGAACCCCAGAATACTTACAAACTTCTACAGAGCCACCATTGAAAGTATTCTGACTGGCTGCATCACCACCTGCTACGGCAGCTGTAATGCTCTGAATCTCTGCAGAGGGTGGTGAGATAAGCACAGCGCATCACCAGGACTGAACTGCCAGCCATGCAGGATCTTTACAGACAGCGCTGCATGAGGAAGACGCAGCAGATCCTCTTTGATCCCAGCCACAGACTTTTCACACTCCTGCCGTCTGGAAGGTGATACAGAAGCATTCAGGCCCGCACTACCAGACACAGAGACAGTTTTTACCCACAAGCCATCAGACTTTTGAACTGCTGACATTCTATACACACCATTACACACTCACTGCAACTACTGGACTCTACACACTGTCACTTTAAACCACTTTAAACTCTCACTGCACAAGTTTGTTTTTGCACAACTGTAAATACGAAACTGTGAATACCAAACAATTGTCTCAAATTCTCTTAATATTAATACTTTAGTGTTTTTGTGATGGCCAAACCCATAGTTGCCACACTGTAAAGTCGGTAACTCTTGTATTTTCAATCCTTTGTTAGAACACAATAAGTTATTGTGTTGTCAATAACACACTTTAGTTTCCAATAAGTTTATTGATTGGTTTGGATACATTTGTTCTATTTGTAAGCGTGCACATTTAGTTTACTTAGGTATTCATACCAGTTCATTACTTTGATTTTTGACTAACCTTTGTTTCTTTTACTACTTATCTGCCATGATATAACGAGTTGCCAGACAAAAGGTGGTGGCCAGGGTTTGAAACCATTAAATGCAAAGAGGGATAAGTGGATCGCACCACCATTTCCTGTTGAAATGTAGAATGCGTGTTTTCTTTCATTAAAAACAAAGTATTTGTATTTAATTAAATATTGAGTTTGCCCATATGGAAAAGAAATAGTAAAAACTTATATGATTTACTCATGAAAGTGGCCACTTTCTCATTACTTTCATATATTGTTTTAGTAAGTATCCAAAACATACAAGTTTCATTATATAATTTTTCAAGGGATCTTATATCTGTTTTCACTCTTGTATGCTTTTCATACAAGTTTCATACAAGACAGATACAAACTTTATAAGATTTATATATATATATCTTTTCCATATGGGTGGGGTTTAGTAGTTTTGATTTTCTTCTTTGATGTTTAGTTTATTAATAAACCAGACTGTAGTGTTTGTATTGTTTGTTTACAATTGTGTTTTGTTTAGTTATCCCTCCTGTGTTATAGTGGTCTGATCAGCCATTATATATATATATATATATACCAGGGATCCCCAATTCCAGGCCTCCAGGGCCGGTGTCCTGCAGGTTCTAGATCTCACCCTGGGTCAACACACCTGAATCAAATGATTAGTTCATTACCAGGCCTCTGGAGAACTTCAAGACATGTTGAGGAGTTAATTTAGCCATTTAAATCAGCTGTGATGGATCAAGGACACATGTAAAGCCTGCAGGACACCGGCCTTCAAGGCCTGGGTTTGAGGACCCCTGATATATACCTTTGTGTGTCAGTTCATGTTTAGATCATTTATGTTTGTTAGGGCAGTCATTTGGTTTTGGAGTTCAGTTTTGTTTCTTTGACCTCTTTTATGAGCTCAAATTTATTACTTTTGCAAATATAATTTTTGGGTTAAATAAATGGCAACCTTATTTTTCCAATAATTCCTGTGACTCTTCCTGCTTTTTCAACTCGGTCCATCACAGTTTTGTTAGTTATTTTTAGTTTTATTATTATTATGGTTATTTTCTTCTTTAATACAACTACACACTCATATATATTTTCATGTAAAGCTGATGAGCACGAGCAAATGAATTTCAATACAGGTAAATGTGGCTGCACTGTTTATCTGTGCATGACAATAACAATGTGATTTGACAGGAAAGTGTAGTCCAAAGAAACACATTAGATTTCCACTATCACTATAGGGTCTGTGTTGTCCACTTGCTGTTGCTGAAGAAAAAACCAAGAGGGTTTGTTGTGTGTTTGTTTGCACTGACGCAACAGGATTTCAATCACTTGAAGTCAACAAGTACTTGTACCTTGTAAATGAGTGGTGTGTAAAGTTACAAGACTGCAAAAAGGCTCAATAATGATGGTATATAAAAACTCAAGCTGAATCATATCTGCTTTTTTCCACGTCGGTTCAGCTGTTTCCCCTAATGGAGTGTTATAGCCCAAAAAAAATTTGTTTAATTGAAAAGTTTGAGGTTAACCTAAAAAAATACTGTTTTGAGAATAAAGTCAAAAACAAGAAAAACTGTCACAATGCTACACCCTCTACCAAATGCTTTGTGTCGATGAGTTACTGGAAATTACTTCAGAATGAGTTTTAATGACAGTAAAAAAAAATTTTTTTTTTCTGGTGATGAGTGTACTTTTTATCATGTTGCCTCATATGATGCCCTAATACTCTTTGTTACACTGACAGAAAAGAAACCAGTTTGAAGTAGTGATGGGATTTCCGGCTCTTTTTAGAGATCCGGCTCTTTCGGCTCCGAACCGGCTCTTCAGGTTGTTTTGTTGCTTTAATTTATTTATTATTAACAATAATATAAAATTATGCACAAAAGGAATTACTAATGTAAAAAAAAAGCGATTTTATATATATATATATATATATATATATATATATATATATATATATATATATATATATGTTTATATATAAATATATGCGGTGGCCCCTAGAGACAAAACACGTACAAACTCCAAAACACATTTCTAGCATAAACTGAACTTCCAAAGCAGAGCTACCAGATCACTTAAATTACACAACTGAAAGCATATGTGTATTGTTTGTGTATTTATACACAAGCATTCATATATAGTCAAATAATTAAAAAATGTTCATTTACCTGTTACTACCACACACCAAATCCGGTCATTGGTACTTGCTGGCTTGTGTAGCCACTAGGTAACAAAAGTTCAACACTGCCCCTAGCATCCTGGAGCACTTCTGTTGTCTTTTGTACGTGTTTTGAGTTTTTATGTGCTTCTGAGTTTTTACGTGTTTTGGAGTTTGTACATGCTTCAGAGTTCGTACGTGATTTGAAGTTTGTATGTGCTTTGTCTCTAGGGGCCACCGTAAATATACTTTTATTTATTCACTCCACATAAAATGTAATAAATAAATCATATTCGGATCTCAGCTGACCCTTCTCACCCTGGATACAGTCTGTTTGACCTGCTCCCCTCAGGCAGGAGGCTCCGGTCCATTCGCACCAGAACCTCTCGCCATAAGAACAGTTTCTTCCCCTCTGCTGTCGGACACATGAACAATAACCATATGACTGTTCCCACCACTAACACATGACCCTACGCTGTGTTCACTGCATCATTCCATGTTTGGCACTGATCACCACCTGCACTCATGTATATATCTTTCTACGTAGCACTTTTAATTCTTATTCTTATTTTTATATTTTTATGACAGTATGTTTGCACTGAAGCACCGCAGCAATTTCCTAATGTTGTAAACCTGCTCAACATTTGGCAATAAAACCCTTTCTGATTCTGATATAATACTAAAATCAACTATTCACATTTCAACTTTTAACTATTTAAATTTTCAGCTTTTTCCTTTTACAAATTTAAAGTGAAACAACACAAAACACTGCAAACCACAACACAATTAAATATAAATTAAAATATGAAAACAAAAAGAACATGCATATTCTCTGTCATATGGGACTGCATGAATAAACTTTCTGAATCCTTTATCATCTGCAACCGAAAATAGTTGTGGATGATTACTATACCTTTCTAATGTGATGTTGTTGTCCCTGGCTCTCTCTGTCTCTCTCTCCCTCTGGCTCTGTTCCTGTGCTACTCAGTGTAACTACCGCCCCTCCCCCCTCTGCCCAGCGTAAAGCACAAGGCTCGCGTGCAGAGTGAAGCGGAAAAAAGTGCGAGAGAGAGGGTGAGAGAAAGAAAGAAAGAAAAAACCACGGGTTAGAACCACATAAATAAATGTCTGTCCTGCTTATAAGAGGAGTCTATCTGACCCCTGATCTATGAAACTTGTTGATTTACCTTCTCCTTCTCCTTTTTTTTTCATGCTATTACAGCTTCATTTACATCTTTTTGACATTTTTCTCTGATCTATGTTGAATCCTAAACTAATAAGCAAATATGAAGAGTGCCGAGGAGTGAGCACAGTACGTATCCACTTTCAATTCAAATCAGAGGTTTTACTCAGAGAGATCTGCCACTGATTTGATTAACTTTGCCTTTAGGAATTATTTCTTTCTTGAACCTGCTTAAAGCATCATAAGGAGTAATTTCATCGCATTAAACAAATCAAGAAAATCTAGTTCACAAATTTTCCTCCTCTGAGGTCACTGGGTCATTTTCCCCGACTTTACAAAGAAACATCATGGAGGGAAGTAAAGATAAGAGGCTTTTTTACTGCTCTGACTGAGCTGCTTAATAATGTGATGCTGGATGTTGTAAATGTGTGGTCAAACTACAAAATCCTCAAGATGGACTACAAAAAGATCATCTTAGATACTTAAAAACCTGCTAATGTTTTGTTTTATGCACAGAAAAAAATCACTACTTTACCCACTTGGATTTTATTATAAAGGCTTGTTTATTTCTGATGAATCATATTTAGGTTACGTCCAGACGTACCCGGGTATTTTTGAAAACGCAGATTTTTCTATGCGTTTGCACCTTTCGTCCACACGTAAATGGCGTTTTCGGTCAATGAAAACAGAGATTTCTAAAAACGCCTCCCAGGGTGGAGATTTTTGAAAACTCAGTCTTTGCGTTTACGTGTGGACGAGAAAAACGGAGAAAATACAGCGTCAAAGGTGTGCGCCTTTTTTGACGTCACACTGTGCGCCACGTTATTATTTCGGTGAAATGAATTTTTACAATACTGTTACTGTTAATTCTACTCTCTGCAGTCTTTAAATGCTTACATATACACACAGTTACTGTCCGTCCACACATACGACTCGGTTCTGCTTCTATGCCCCAGCTTTGTTTACTATTTCCCAACAAAGCTTCTAGACTTCTGATTGGCCAACATTTCTACACAGTTAGGAATATATCGCCACCTGTTGCTTTGGCATGTTCCTATCGGCGTTTCCCTTCATTTCTGCGTTTACGTGTGGACGGGATTATTTTTTAAAACGAAAAATCTCCGTTTTCAAAAATACCCGTGTACGTGTGGACTTAGCCTTGCTTCATAGTTTACACATGTACGTTTTTTTTAACTTACACTGCTGTGTAATATGTCATATTGACTGCCACGCACATATTTCCACTTCATATCAGAAACTACTTTAAGTAAAAAAAAGCAGGACCATTGAGTGTAGAAAACAATTAAACAGTCATTGGACTGCACCATCTTACTCTAACTCCTCCCAGTCCAGTCAAACTAGAATTTTTTTTTATCAGTAGGGGCTTCCCTGGTAATTTTGCAGGATCTGCACAATTCAAGCACTCCTTTATATTTTTAGATGTGGTTATATTTGGAGTATACTGAAGACCTGTAAAATGGAACAAGTGCACCACCTGTGTCCCACCACGGATGATGGAGGAGGGTTAATTTTGCGATATGTCGAGTTTAAACTTATTGGCAACTGTCAAGCCTTTGAGTCGCCGAGCAGCTGAATAGGGGAATAATGTTGACGCGCCTGCTGTTCAAAACGTAAGTCAAAGTTCCAGGTTAAAAACTCCTTTATTTGTTATCAAATCCTTAAAATCCGTAGAAAAACAGTGATCAAAAACATTCTAAGCTTCAGCAAAAGTCGACTTCCCCCATCACCCACTCATTCACAAAAATTCCCTCGGGACGTGAACAGGTGATAGAGCAATCATTATTACTATTACAGACACCACGTGACCCAAAGCTATGCCTATCCACAACAAAACTATTTTCAGTGTCACTTTTTATATTTTATGTTTTCCTGCTCTAGATCACAGGGCTACCTTTAAGACACGCGAAGCAAAACCTGATTAAAAAGTAAACAAGGAAGCTTTGATCGTATTTTGCCGCACATGGCTCGAGACATTACTCATTTCTGAAGTCAGACCCACCCCTTCTCGCATCCTTTACTCTCACCACTCACAGTTGCCCTTTTATACGATGCTCGTGTGTCGTTTATAATAATCTGGCAGTGCGTACTCGAGCTGTCCACAGCAAGGAATAATCTGTGGTTTAACAGCCATGCTCAGAAAGGGATTTGATGTTTTGTTGAGGCAGAGAAAGGATGACCATGAATAATGTGTTTATCATTAAACTGCTCTGGACTCTATTGTTTTCCCATCTGCTGCTGGTTTATGGCCATGAAGGTAAGAAGTGACAATATTCACATGTTTTCACATGTGATACATTCAGTGTTCCACCTTAACAGTTATAATGTTACCTGGGGATAACTGTATGGATATCAACACACATACAGCAATTATTTACATCTGTATGTTTTATAGACAACATTTTGTATGTAAATAGTATATATATACATATATGTGTGTGTGTGTGTGTATATATATATATTGTTTGTTCAAGTAGGGTTGCTTTTGCACATGCTGTCCACAGCAAGGAATAATCTCTGGTAGTGACAGGCAGCTGAACCAGTCAACTCAAAATAGAAGGTGATAAACGCACATCGGCCCTCTCGATGGGAAATTTGAGCATTACAAAAATAACAAGACGGAGCAGTCGACCGAGATAAAGTATCGTGCAAGAAGGAATTTTCTTGTACAATGTGGATTGCGACAAACTGTAGACCTATTAATATGGTTGACAACACACACTTTACATAGCTTTCGTTCCTCTTTTCAAGGACTTGAATTGCCTCCCCAAGGGTGACAGAGAGAGAGATAAATGTTTACAGAGTTTTTTGTAAACATGAATGTTCAAGATGTTCAATAAACATGTTAAGTGTGTATATGCCTTGCCTTTTTTCTTGAGTCTATTTATCATCATCTATATCATGCAAAATGAAATGCAATTAATATAGAATAAATGAATATTGACTCCTTGTTAATCAAAATTAATCCACAGCAACCTTGTGATGAATCTGATAAAAAACTGTAATTGTTTGACAGCACTAATATATCTTATATATTAGTGTATACTTACCTGTTAGTGTATAGGTTGTTTGAGTTTATATATATATATATAACTAAATTCTTTAAACAACTTATACACTATATAGATAGATAGATCAATAGATAAAATTCAGCAACCAGTGTGGGAAGCACTTCCTCTGATTCTGATTCAGCAGAGTCTTGTGGTCTCTATCTGTAGTACAATCTTGCTGATCAGTTGATCAGTGCTGTTGAAATTAATAATTGCATGGTGACATTTTTAACCCCTCTTCTCCTGTTTTTTTTTCTTTTTTTTCCTCTTTCAGACCATAAAATCATCACATCTTCACCTGGACAGAAAAACGTCTCTCTGACATGTCGCGCTCCTGACAACAAAAACATAGTTGTGAAGTGGACCAGAGCTGACATGAAATCAGAATATGTGCTTTTGTACCGAGATGAAGTGTTTGTGCCAGATGATCAGCATCCATCTTTTAAGGACCGGGTGGATCTGCAGGACAGACAGATGAAGGATGGAGACGTGTCTTTGATTCTGAACAATGTGACGACTGCTGATAGTGGAACATACGAGTGTTATGTCGTCCACATTCGGAGAGGCAGTTTGAAGCTCATGAACATCGTCAGCCTGAGTGTTGATCCTCCAGGTGAGTGAGTAGAGTTGAGTGTGTGTGTGATCGTGTGTGCTGTCCATGAAGCCAGATAACACTCACCAATTAGATAAACTGCAGGAATGTCTTAAAGACATAAAGACCTGGATGGCCGTTAACTTTCTGCTTCTTAATTCAGAGAAAACTGAGGTTATTGTACTCGGCCCTAAAAATCTTAGAAATATGGTATCTAACCAGATTCTTACTCTGGATGGCATTACCTTGGCCTCCAGTAACGCTGTGAGGAACCTTGGAGTCATTTTTGACCAGGATATGTCCTTCAATGCACATATTAAACAAATATGTAAGACTGCTTTCTTCCATTTGCGCAACATCTCTAAAGTTAGAAATATCCTGTCTCAGAGTGATGCTGAAAAACTAGTTCATGCATTTATTACTTCTAGGCTGTACTGTATTGGGCTACAGTGTGTCATTGTGAAACAAGTTTGGTTGGTGGTGTGCCACAGGATATTTTTAATCTATAAAATGTGTCGCGACTCGAAAAAGGTAGAAAAACACTCTTCTGTGGAACCAGCTTCCAGTTTGGATTTGGGAGACAGACATTATCTCTACTTTTAAGATTAGGCTTAAAACCTTCCTTTTTGCTAAAGCATATAATTAGGGCTGGACCAGGTGACCCTGAATCCTCCCTTAGTTATGCTGCAACAGACAAAGGCTGCCGGGGGGGGGGGGGACCCATGATGCATTGAGGTTTTACTTGCCAGTCAATTTATCACTCACTATGTATTAATAGACCTCTCTGCTGAATCATACTTGTTATTAACAGTGTTGGGAAGGTTACTTTTAAAATGTATTCCACTACAGATTACAGAATAAATGCCCCAAAATGTATTTTGTAATGTATTCCTTTACGTTACTCAATGACAGTAACTTATTCTGAATACTTTGGATTAGTTAATATATTATCATGCTTTTTACAACTACATGAATGTACTATTGCTGTGTGATTTATTACTTTAACTGAAGGTTACTCGCCATGCCAATACTGACTAGATTTTTAAATCTTAATATAAAATGAGTACCAGTAGGGTGAACATTAGGTAAGGCTGCACTTTTTGCAGCGATCTTGCATTGAAAACGAATCCGTGCGTAAATAAAACAGGTCCGTGGCTCCGAACCGTAGTAAAGGGACCTGTGGCTAATATGTCGGGTTCGTGTCGGGCTCGTAGCTGAAAACTAGCTTTACTTTGTTGTCTGGGTCAATCTTGCTAGCGAGAGACAGAGAGAGACGTTGAAAGGCCGCTCCAACGGAGCTTATTGTTTCGGAGGAAAACACGAACACAGCGTACAGTCGAGTCTTAATAGCTTACTTACAACTGGGCTCGTCAGGCACTCTTCTTGGCTGCAGTGGTTATTATTATATTTACATGCTTCCAGCTCCCGTTTTTCCTCGATGACAACTCGTACTTTTCCACTTTTTTTGTCCCTACTTCACACTCACAGGCACATAATAGGTATGGCAGTCCATTCTCTCTGCAGCACGGACTACACTGCCCATCAGGCTACATTCTTTAGGACGATGCCTGTAGCACTCTGCCTATTACCTTCATATTAAATAATTTTTTGAATATTTTTAAAAAAAATATTTCTTCACGTCATTATGCAGGCCGCAATTGGAGGTGACATGGGCCGCCAGATTGAGACAGAGAACCTCTTAATGCGTATGGAAACAATAAATAGAGAAGGCATAGCCTAACAAATAAAACAGGAAAATACCGCCGTGTAATCCCTTTATTTCAACAAAGTAACTGTATTCCGAATACCACCTTTTTAAACTCCGACAAGAAAAACTCAGAGAAGAAAGGCTAATTTCTGCTGGTTAATGCTTCACGATTTAAGATTCTTTATTTGTTTATTTGTTTGATCAAGTCTCACAAGTGTCAGTACTAATAAATGATCAGAATTATAATATTTCTGACTGTCTTTCCCGATTCAAATCAAATCGTGGATCAAATGAAATTGGGGGTCTTGTGAAATGCAATTGAATCACAATACCCAGCCTAGTCTGAGTGATGTGATCAGCTGACATCCACACCTGTTTCTTACCCGCAGATCAAGCTGGAGGACACACAGAGGTTGGAGAGAAGAAGGATGGAGTCAGTAGAGGACGTCCTGGACTGATAGCTGGTGTGATAGTTTTTGGTGTGATGGTTACTTTGGTGATCTTTATAACACTAAAAACCAGTCTGAAACAAAACTCTTTGCTGTGTTTTTACTGACTACAGACAAATCAGAGTTTCCTGTAGCATCATTCTGTACAGACATGTCTCAGTGTTCCTCTAAACTCTGCTGTAAACATGAATAAATTGGACAGAAACACACAGGTTTTACTCCTTTGTGGCCAAGTGTTTGGTATAAACAAAATTGCAATGTCTGCCTTTGTGAGTGTGTGGATGTGAACCTAGACCAAGAAATTATGTTCAACCGTTATCACCACAGTACAAAAAGAGTAAGAAAAACTATCAAAATATCAACCTGACCAGACACAGAGAATGAGCATTTTTCCTTATTGTTTCCCTACATACACAGGATTAAAATCTTACTACTTTTAAAAACCACTTAAGCCCCACGAGTCCTGACATGTGTGGTATCCACAGAAACCTCTGAATCTCAGCTAAATCTCATATAAACCATTTTTACAACCACCAAACACATCGAAAACAAGCCATGATTAAATGAGCAGTTACGTAATAAGCGCAGAAGTCCGCTGAACAAACAAAACCGAACAAGAAATTCTTCAAACTTCATGTAACCGGCTAAAGATATGCTGGTTATCTTCCAGAGCTATTACTGACTCCACAGTAGTGATGGGATTTCCGGCTCCTTTTAGAGATCCGGCTCTTTCGGCTCGGCTCACTAAAAAGAGCCGGCTCTTTCGGCTCCGAACCGGCTCTTCAGGTTGTTTTGTTGCTTTAATTAATTTATTATTCACAATAATATAAAATTATGCACAAAAGGAATTACTAACGTAAAAAAGTGGTTTTATTTATATATGTTTATATATAAATATATGCGGTGGCCCCTAGAGACAAAACACGTACAAACTCCAAAACACATTTCTAGCATGAACTGAACTTCCAAAGCAGAGCTACTAGATCACTTAAATTACACAATTGAAAGCATGTGTGTATTGTTTGTGTATTTATACACAGGCACTCAAATATATTCAAATAATTAAAAAAAAAGTTCATCTACCTGTTACTATCACACACCAAATCTGGTCGTTGGTACTTGCTGGATTGTGTAGCCACAAGATAACAAAAGCTCAACACTGGGCACAGCATCCTGGAGCACTTCTGTTGTCTTTTGTACGTGTTTTGAGTTTTTATGTGCTTCTGAGTTTTTACGTGCTTCGGAGTTTGTACGTGTTTTGGAGTTTTTACGTGCTTCGGAGTTTGTACGTGTTTTTACGTGTTTTGGAGTTTTTACGTGTTTTGGAGTTTGTACGTGTTTTTACGTGTTTTGGAGTTTGTACATGCTTCAGAGTTCGTACGTGATTTGAAGTTTGTATGTGCTTTGTCTGTAGGGGCCACTGTAAATATACTTTTATTTATTCAAGCCACATAAAATGTAATAAATAAATCATATAATACAAAAATCAACTATTCACATTTCAACTTTTAACTATTTAAATTTTCAGCTGTTTCCTTTTACAAATTTAAAGTGAAAACAACACAAAACACTGCAAAACACAATTAAATATAAATTATAATATGAAAACAAAAAGAACATGCACATTCTCTGTCATATGGGCCCGCATGAATCCGCACTTTCTGAATCCTTTATCATCTGCAACCGAAAATAGTTGTAGATGATTACTATACCTTTCTAATGTGAAGTTGTTGTCCCTGGCTCTCTTTCTCTCTCTCCCCCTCTGGCTCTGTTCCTGTGCTACTGAGTGAAAGTAAAGCACAAGGCTCGCGTGCAGAGTGAAGCGGAAAAAAAGTGCGAGACAGAGGGTGAGAGAAAAAAAAAAAAAACCCGAGCCGTCACGGCTCGCGATAAGGAGCCGGCTCTCGTCGTTCACGTCAAAGAGCCGGCTCTCGTCGTTCACGTCAAAGAGCCGGCTCTAAGAGCCATTTCGTTCGCGAACGACCCATCACTACTCCACACACCAAGTTTCACCACACTCTGACCAAAATTCACTGAATGAGCTGCAAAAGAAGACCACAAAGACACACAGCGGCGCTAATGCGCTAAGACAGAAATTGGCTTACCGTCCTGATTTCCTCCGTTATTTTCGCCGGTAGCTACGTGATTATCAGCAGTTACCACGCCTAACTAGCCGCATCGGCCGTTTTCCGTCAACAACCTCCATTTTAGACCCGCCTACAGACACGTGACTAGATAGACGCCACATGCAGTAAATTTGGGCCTGTCACTACGTACCGGAAACCCGATCGGTACCCCGCATGCGCGAAAGGTGTCTACTTCCGGTCGAAGCATTTTACGATAGTTACAGGTCAGAGTATCTGTTAAGATGTTAAGAATAACAAGTATCTCTTAACATGTTTCCGATAATGAAGCATTTCAGTACAATGTAGACAAAAACGAAAAATAAAAAGATAGTTACGGATCAGGACTCCCCGATCCTTACTGCGCATGTGTAAAGTCTGACCGTACAAATCGAGTCTACCCGATCCGTACCGCGCATGTGCAGATGTTTTCTTCTTCTTCAGTTCGTTTAATGGCAGTGTACTCCCCAGTGTACGAGGATACCGCCACCTGCTGACTGAGCGAATGAACCCTATTGTAAACTGAATTAGCGTCATTACAAACGTGTGTTAAATTTGATTTAGTGATAATCGAGTGTGTTTATGCTTGTCTGTGTGGAGAGGATTGTTGGAAAAGTGATGATAATGTCCGCTATCACTGTCAATTGCCAGTAAACACTTCATCTGGCTGCTGAATCTTCACGTGACATATTATAAAGTCTGTATTATTAACTCTGTCATTAGGCACCATTCTTCTTATTTTACGGCGCTGTTGCTCAATCGGGGAACGCTTTCTGTTGAGGAGAAAAGCAAAAAATTGCTTGCAGATACGGATTATTCATTGTTTAAATGTCCTGGTAGTCGAAAAGGAGGCAGAGCAACAGGCTATGCTGCAAACAGGATTTATCTCTGGACGAACATATACAACTAAACACTTTTCAATCTCAACTAGACAAAATGTTCTTAGAGAAAGCCAATGGTGCCTATGTTCGTTCAAGAGCCCGGTGGATTGAGGAGGGTGAGAAAAACTCTTCCTACTTTTTTAATTTAGAAAAATACAGACAATCAAATAAGAAGATTCAATCACTGAATATCAAGGGGGTTTTGACTGAGGACCATGACAAAATAAACGTGGAAATACTTCATTTTTACAGTAACCTTTACAAGTCAACCTATTCAACGGAGAATGGCACTGTGTTTCTGGAAAGTCTTAGAGGCCTTAATGGGACATTGGATGTGGATATAAAGGTTCGTATGGAGAGTAAACTTGCAATCGAAGAGCTGGACAAGGCAATCGGACAAATGCCCAGGGGCAAATCACCAGGTATTGATGGGCTAACAGTGGAATTTTACTCCTTTTTCTGGCATGACATTAGATTAACTCTTTACAGTGCTTACTTAGAATGTATCTCATCAACTAATCTTTCACCTACAATGAAACAAGGTTTAATCACTTTAATTCCAAAACCCAACAAAGACAAACTACTTCTGGATAATTGGAGACCCATAACCCTTCTGTGTAATGATTATAAATTACTGGCTCATGTATATGCGAACCGCTTAAATGATTGTTTAACACATTTAGTGGATGAATGTCAGTCGGCGTTTATAAAAGGAAGACATATACACAATCACATTAGATTGATTTTTGATATGCTTGATTATCGCCAGTATATAAAGACAGAAAGCTTAGTGTTGTTTTTGGACTTTTATAAGGCTTTTGACACGGTTGAACATCCCTTCCTGCTTAAAGCTTTGAATTTCCTGGGTTTTGGGGATAACTTTTGTAATGTGATCAAAATGTTTTACAGTAACATTTCTAGCTCTGTCTCGCTTAACCCTGGAATGACACCTAGGTTTGAAGTGCAGAGAGGTATCCGTCAGGGATGCCCTATTTCCCCCAAATTGTTCATATTAACCACTCAACTGCTGGCACTTATCATCCAAAAAGACCCTGATTTGTATGGTATTAATATTTTTGACAAGGAATTCAAAATAAGCCAGTTTGCTGACGATACTGCACTGTTTTTAAGAGATAAATCCATGGTAGCTAAAGCGCTTAACACTATCTCATTATTCTCCCAGGCGTCAGGACTATGTCTGAATATTAACAAATGTGAATTGTTACCTATTCACACGTGTTCTGATTCTAATATAGCTTCTATAAGAGTTGAACTGGAAGTTAAATATTTAGGTATAGTGATTTCTAAAAATATGTCCCGAAGAGAAGACAACAACATCTGCAATCGTATCGTCGACATGAAGAAATCCCTTAGTCGTTGGTTGACCAGGGATATCACTATATTTGGCAGAGTCATCCTTTCCAAAGCTGAAGGTATCTCTAAATTAATTTACCCATGTCATTCTCTTTATGTTTCTCCCCAAAATATTAGGAAAGCCAACTCAATTATTTTTCAATTCCTATGGAAAAACAAAACCCACTATATTAAGAGATCACAGTTGGTTAAAGATTATGAGAAGGGTGGTGTCAGAGCCTTAGACTTTGAATCAATGATCGGAACTTTTAAGATCAACTGGCTCAGAGCTTGCTTATCTCAGTCTGATTCCATGTGGTTTCATATACCCAGATCTTTATTTAAGGAACTAGGAGGAATTGATTTTCTATTAAAATGTGACTTTGAGACTAGTAAAATACCTGTTACACTCTCTAATTTTCACAAACAGATTCTTCATTTTTGGAAAATGATGTTTACACACAACTTTTCTCCTCATATGTCGACCCTATGGAACAATAGAGTGATAACTGCTAACAAAAAGACATTATTTATCAGGAACTGGTTTGAGAGTGGTATCTTGTTTGTAACTGACTTGCTGGATTTGAGTGGTGCTCTATTGGATTACGTGTCTTTCTCAAAGAGACACAACTTTAATTGTCCATTAAAAGAATACAGAAAAGTTTGCTGTGCTATCCCTTTGGCCCTAAGGCAGCTGATATGCAACACAATGCTACACTCTGAGGTCAATCCAGCGCTGCCAAACCTAAAAATTGGTAACTGCATCCTAAATGATAGTAAATGTAACAATAAATTTATCAGTGTGAATTTTAAATCTATTCTTTTCCAGGGGTTTAACTCAGGTAGATATTTGCAGGCCCTTCATGGGGACCAGTCACTCATGGAAAAGGCGTTCTCAAAATTCATTCAGTGGCCTGTCTCCCCAAAAGTAAAAGAAACTCATTTCAAGATAATTAATAATATATATCCTGTGTCTGAATTTTTAAAGAGGAGGTTTAAATTTGAGGTTAACCAGTGTGCATTTTGTGATTCAGCCTGTGAAACATTACACCATTTGTTTTTCTCATGTCCTGTGTCAGCTGCCTTTTGGTTAGAACTACACAGCTGGTTATCCCTCAAGATCAACGATATTCCCCAGTTTAGTATTTCTGATATTATTTTCTATATGGCTAAACAACATCCATCTGTCTCTACTGTGATTAACATTGTCATCCTGTTAGGTAAATACCATATACATTGTTGTAAATGGAGGAATAGAAAACCATCCTTTACTTGGTTCATCAATGACTTTAAACATTATTTCATGTCACTTAAAAAACTGAAGTCAAGCAGATTTGCCGCAATCTATGATGACATTTCCCATTTGCTACTGTTTTGATTATTACCTATATTGTGTATCAACCTGTGCTCCTTTTAATTTCTTCCCCATTAATACTGTGGATCTTTTGTCTAGCCCCCTCCCCCCATATCCTTGCTGTTAGTTTTGTTGTATTGACTATGTTCTTTTTTTTTTTATCCTCCACGAGAGTTCATTTGCACTATAATGTATTATTTTGTTTGTGACTGTATTGTTCCAATTGTTAATAAAAAAAAATAAAATAAAATAAAAAAAAAAAGAAAAGGAGGCAGAGCTGCTGAGAAATGCTAGGAGCTAACTGGGCGCTAACCGTATCATTCAAATATATTGAGTGTCGCAATGTTGGCAAAGAGAGGAAGTGACGTAAGATTTGCGCATGCGGGGTACCGATCGGGTTTCCGGTACGGATCGGGTAGTGACAGGCACTTACACAATTTAAAATCTTGAATAAAATTTACCCGACAAATAGACTCCTTAGTGATAGATTCAAAATAGAAACGGGTAATTGTGTATTTTGTGAAACAGAAGAGGAGGATTTGGACCATCTATTCTTTTTGTGCAATTTTATACAAATATTTTGGTTGGATTTTCATACCTGGCTTTATTCCAGTGGGATTCAAATTACCCCATTTACCTTAAATATGATAATGTTTGGAGTGTTTTTGAAAGAAAAGAAAGCTAATTATGGTGTTAATGTGTTATTAATCTTGTGTAAGTATTTTATACATAAATGTCGCTTTTTTAAGATTAAACCAACACTGGCTCACTGGAAAAACGACCTAAACCTGTTGGTTAAATCTTTGACTTTAGTTAAAAAGAAAAAGGCTGCTTTTTTTGTTTCCTTTGTAGAAGATTTTGATTTAGTGAGTTAATAATCTGTTAATTTATGTGACCCCATCTTTATATTTTATTTTCACTATATATGAAAGTTGCTAATATGTAAGAAATGTTTATTCTCTGAATCTGTAAAATATGGTGCATTTTGTTTGTATGTTTATATTACTAATAAAAGAAAAAAAAAAAAAAAAAAAAGACAGGCACTTACACTGGTGAGTAAACTGCCATTAAACGAACAGAAGAAGAAGAAAACCCCTGCACATGCGCGGTACGGATCGGGTAGACCCGATTTGTATGGTCCGACTTTGCACATGCGCAGTAAGGATCGGGAGTCCTGATTCGTAACTGTCTTTTTATTTTTCGTTTTTGTCTACATTATATTGAAACATTTTAAGAGATACTTGTTATTCTTAACATCTTAACAGATACTCTGACCCGTAACTACCATAAAACGCTTCGACCGGAAGTACACACCTTTCGCGCATGCGGGGTACCGATCGGGTTTCCGGTACGGATCGGGTAGTGACAGGCCGCTCTGACTCACATGAGCCCCGCACCCTTTTAACGACGCAATTTATAGAGTCAATTATTATTATTATTATTTTTTTTTTTTTTATTGACAAAGCACAAAATACAGATATACAAATACAAAATATGAAACACAATGTCAGGGGATTCGTATAAAAAGAGCAAAATAGACACAGTCTATTATAGAATCACATAATATTGAACAGGGAACATAGGTTTATGGTTTTGACAGCTTTTTGATTTTGAGAATGTTGTATGGTTTTAACATAGTGTTTGGTTTCATTTAAAAAGCACCGAAAGGATGGTTTTGCGTTAGAAAATTTAGACTTATGTATATGAAATTTAGCCAATAATATCAATAAGTTAACCAAATAAAATTGGTTCGCCCTGTGCATGGGGTACTTAAAGAAACCAAACAATATATTCTCGTAACAAAGAGAGAACTCAGAAAAGATAAAGGAAACAACAAAAACACAAAATTCTTGCCAGAAAAGATTCGTATATAAGCATGACCAAAATAAATGAGAAATATCTTCCTTCACACAATTACAAAATGTACAGTTAACATCAATGTCCTTTTTATAACGTACAAGAAAAGACCTAGTTGGGTAAAAACGATGAATAACTTTAAAAGATATTTCCTTTACTTTGTTATTTAATAGAAATTTCGCCGGTAAGGTCCAAATCTTCTCCCATTCCAGGTCCTGGTATAAGTTATTCCAGTAGGCGACAGCCGTTGGGACACAAGTTCTGTCTTTTTGAAACAGAGTTCGTATTTCACGGTTGTTTTTCCTCCTTACAGAGGGGAAACACACCTGACCGACATAAGTAACAGCAGGATCCAGTGGTAAAGGGGTCAAATCACTAACAACAGGATTTCTAAACAACATTAAGACCCCAGCAGGGATAGCATCAAACACTACGGCATATTCCTTTGGTGGAACAGGAAGACCATATGTATTCAGAAATTCTGAGTAAGAGAGTAAACCTCCAACAGGATTTATAAGTTGTGCAACACGATGAATCCCATTATCAAACCAATTACTTAAAAACACAGATTTATGTTTGTATAAAATGTCTCTATTGTTCCAAATATAGTATCTATGTGGAGAAAAGTTGTGTTTATAAATCAATGACCAGGAAAGAAGCATTTGTTTATGAAAGTTGGATAGTTTTAAAGGGATTTTATCAATATTGTAATTACAAAGCAAAAGAAAGTTAAGACCACCAATTTTTGAGAAAATATAATTGGGAATAAAGTTCCAAATTGAGGTTGGGTTCCTGAAAAATTGTTTAATCCAGTTTATTTTAAACACATTGTTTAATGAGGAGAAGTCAAGAAAGTTTACTCCACCATGTTGGTATGAGTTGGATAAAACTGATCATTTAATATAATGAATTCTATTCTTCCATATGAAATTATAAAGATGTCTGTCAATATTTGCCAGGGTTTCTTTATTTACATCAAGAGACACAGCAGCATAAGTTAGACGAGATAAACCCTCTGCTTTCGTGAGTAAAACTCTCCCTTTAATGGATAAATCCCGCTGCAACCAGGCATTAAGCTTTTTTTGTGTTTTGTCCAAAATTGGAGTGAAATTAAGGGAGCACCTGGTGGATTGATCTTTATTAATGACTATACCAAGGTAAGTGACAGACTCTTTAACTGGGATGCCAGCAATAGATAGACTGGTACAATTTCTAAGGGCAAGCAGTTCACATTTGCCAATGTTTAGGTGGAGTCCTGAAGCTAAAGAAAAGGCATTAATTGTGTTAATAGCCATCTGTTATAGAGTCAATTATGAGCTCGTGTTTTTGGAAAGTCCCTTGTCTCAAACAAAGAAACAAAGACAATTTTTACTTTTTAGTCCAAAGGTTGAGAAGTTGCTTAGCAGAAAGAAGAAGAAACTGAACTTTATTTGGAGCCCGAGCAGCTGGATGCCATATTCTGATGCTTGACTTTGTAACATTAAGCTTCTGTTGTCCTGCTTATAAGAGAGCCTTTTTACAAGTGCAGTGTCAGTGACAAAAGAAAGGGGGAGGGGTACGCGTTTGTTTTTTCTATTTTCCTATCAAAATTGCTTAATAAACATTTATTTTGTTTATTTGTATTTTATTAGTATTTTCCTTAAGTGTGTCAAATATATATTTTCTCATCTAAATGTCCACTGCGCTGTGAGCTAGGGGGCGGTAATGCGCCTTAACATTGGTTGCCAACCAAGAAGAAGCTGTGAGCCAGGAGGGAGGGGGTGAGTAAGTGATTCGTTCGCTCGCTCTTTGATTCAGCACAGGAGGGAGGGGGTTAGTGAGTGAGTGAGTGATTCGTTCGCTCTATGATTCAGCACAGGAGGGAGGGGGTGAGCGAGTCCTGAGTGATTCGCTTATGCTTACAATTCAGCACAGGAAGGGAGGGGGTGAGTAGCTCAAATGTGTTGTTAGCATGTTAGCAGCGCGATGCTACTTCGAACCGAGGAGCTATTTTCTTGATGTGAGCTTCTACTCAGGGGTTTTTCTTCCAGTTCAGGGCAGAAATGCTTTTGTTACGAAACTGGCTGTTGTTTTTCCCCCCACAATTTTAATTATAAGCTAGATATATTTCTACTAATGGAATTAGTTTGCTAACAGCAAAAGGGATGAGTCAGTGAGTCAGTTGGGCTTGGGAATCATGATTCACGAGTCAGTAAAGTGATTCTCGAGTATGAACGAATCGAACATCACTAGTGTGTAGTGGTTAGAGGGAGGATAAAAACAATTAATGGGACCTGTTTATAAGCAGCTGTAAAACCTCCATGTTTACCAAAGCATCCAGTCATGAATGGAAATGCACCATCAATTAAATGGTGGAAATGCACCACCATTTAATTATATTATTTTTAATTTTAAGATATTTTTTATATGTAATTTAAACTGTTTCCTCTCTTATATTTGTAGCACTTTGGTCAACATTGTTGGATGTAAAGTGCGTTATAAATAAAGATGCTATGCGATGCTATGCTATCTAATGCAAAAATATATGGAATGAGCCCCTTTGTAAGGGCCATGAAGATGTATATTGCATATTTAATGTTGTGAGGACGCCATCAACTAACTGCTGTCGAAACTGAAACTCAATTTTATTATTATTATTATTAATAATCATTACGTTATCTGACTTTTTAATGTTAAACAAAACAGAAAAGAAAACATTTCTCTGAAAATGATCAGACAAAGGCCTGGATTGAAAATGAGAAAAAAACAGACAAAACTGAAAGAAAAAAGAATTATATAACTTTCGAAAACCTGGAGATCTGGATACTTTCACTTTCTGATGACAAGACTCTCGCTAAAGCAGAGAGAAGGTGTCGGGCGAGCAGTAATAATGCCACCTGTATCTCACTTCCTTTCAGTTGCTCAGCAAAACCACAGTCATCTACAGGAAGAAGCTGCTTTTTCCTCCCAGTGTTTAAGATAACTCGGCCATTTGGTTTCTTTTGTTTTTCACTTTTAAGATATTCTCTAATCAAAATAGTTGCTCCGAGTTTTGCCTCAGATCTCAGAGTCTTCAGAGTTAGTCTGATGAGGAGGGACCTTTTCTTCCATGTAGGATCAACTGATTTTGTTCCAATTTAGTTTCCAGTTTAATTTATCATTTAGTTTGACCATTTTACAACTTTGTTTATCTGCTTTGGTGCCATCGAACAGAAAGCCCTTCTTTTTCAAAACGCAACATGTCATCCTGTGACAGAGGAAGAGGAGGAGGGTTTGACTTTGAGTGACTGTAAACTGCTGGTCTGATTTCACCAAGAGGCTCGATGGAGAAAACACCTCTGCTAACGCTGCTCTGTAAGTACATCGCAATGATTATGTAGCTGTAAAAAAGCTCTCTGATGTGCCTCCATCACAAACATACATTGTGTAGAAACAAAGGAGTTTTATATAGATGAGGCGACACAGAGGAGGCCAAGTAAAAGGAAGAAAGTTAAAGAGGAAATCTGAAAAATTCACAATAAGTAAAGTGAGTGTAGATACTTGATTTATAGGTTAATGTGCAGTCTTCATACAGATGTGTGGCATGAAACTTTGTTGCATGAGAGTGGTGAAAATAAGACTCTTTAGGAACAGTTATAGAGTGAAAGCATACTTACAATAGTTAAAATGCAATATTCAGTATGCAGCACCACATCCATTACGTTAATGAGTCACACTTAATGATGTGTTAATGTGTCACTTTAATGTTATGTGAAAAACTAAGTACACCCCATCATTCATTAGCTACTGAAGCCCTCTTTAGTTTTTCTGTATGACCACATCAGTCTCTAACATCATTATGGGGGAATATCGGCCAAATCTTCTTCACAGTGTCTTTTCACTTCATTGAGGTTTGTGAGCATCATAGCCAATCATCTCTCATCTCTTTGGTTCTTGCACTGTCATGATCTTTATTATCTAACATGCTAACTGAGGCCTGTGGAGTCTGACATGTAGCTCTTACAGTTTCTCTGAGCGCTGCAGAGTCTGACCTTGATGTAAATTTGCTGGGACATTCACTCCTGGAAAGATTGTGGCACTGTGTTAAAACACACCTGAATGCTCCGGACCAACAAACTGCCAAAATATCAGTTTGTCTGTCAAGTGCATTTGATCACCTGGCTGCTACCTTTGCTGTGTCCACACAGAAAATGATTCACAGTAACGTGGTGATCATAGCCTGCAGAAAGTTTAAATTCAATGGTGCAGAATATTAAGGGATTATTTGCATCCAAAAATAACGGAGTAGAAGTAGAAAGCATTATTTAAACCAAACTGATCATATCTGTGGACGGCAGAGTTTTATTTATTGTTTTAAATAAATTTAAACTAACATGAAGATTTCTCATTTCTCTTTAGTTCTGATCTCACTGCTGTTGCACACAACAAACCCAGGTCAGTAACCTCACAGTAAGAGCTTCACTTAAATAAAACTGACTGTGTTTTATGCCGTATTAGTGAATTATGTCCTGTGTATTTCTCAGAGATGTTTATATTTTTATTCATTTTAAATGTTGCTGTTAGGCTAATATGACACGTCAGTAATTACTTATCACCAAATTCTTGCGTCTCTTGATTTTAATCATAAACAAAGCTGAAGATGATCAGGCTCCTGCAGAGACATTATTCTAGCAGTCTATCTGATCTCATCAAAGCCTTCTAACTGCATCACAACCTTAGTTTAAATCCCGAGCAGACTGAACATTTATCTTTTAAAGAACTGCTGGAAATGTTTTAGTTTGGTTTGGATTTTCTTGAAGATTCACCCCTAGCGTTTGGCTGTGATTCACAAAATTGCTTGTGAAAGAATTAATGAATTAAAGAACTTATGTTTGAATATACTGTGTTCTGGGTTTTGTATGTCTCTTTAAGATTTTTTTATGAAACTTTGACACAAATAAAGTTATTACTAAAATAATAATTACATTTACATAATATATCCTCCTCACAGCTCGCCTGACTGTGAGTCCCAGCAGCTCTCAGTTCTTTAAAGGAGACTTTGTGTCTCTGAGCTGTGAGGAGGACGACAGCTCTGCTGGATGGACTCTGAGGAGAAACACAAGCAAACAGAGGACTCAGTGTGGAGATGGGTGGGGAAAACCAGCTGGTTCTTCCTGTAATATAAGTATGATGGTGCCTCATGACAGTGGAATATATTGGTGTGAGTTCAATCAGAGTACCATCAGTAACATGGTTAACCTGACAGTCACTGGTAAGCTGAGTGTGTGGAGTTAGTGTTGATGAAGCTGTGTGTAAATGGATGAAATGCTGTAGTTTGTCTCTGTGTTGAGGTGGATCAGTGATCCTGCAGAGTCCTGTCCTCCCTGTGATGGAGGGAGATGACGTCACTCTGCTCTGTAAAACAAAGACCACTCCCTCCAACCTCCCAGCTGCTTTCTATAAAGATGGCTCCCTCATCAGGAAGCAGCCTACAGGTCACATGACCATCCAGCATGTTTCCAGGTCTGATGAAGGCCTCTACAAGTGTGACATCAGCGGTCATGGAGAGTCTCCATCCAGCTGGATCACTGTCACAGGTGAGGAGCTTCACTCTGATTTCACCTCTTATTTCATCCACATATTCACCTGAACATGTGAGATTCTCTATGCAGATAAACCTACAAACACAACCTCACCCACCACCTCTGTAACTCCATCCCCTACCTCTGCGCTGCCCCCTGACTCCACCTCCTTCCATCCTGTGATCAGACTGGTCTGTCACCTGATGGTGTTCATTCCATACTTCATCTCCACTTTCCTCATGGTGTCTTTATATCGACGCAGAGCCAAAGGTAACGCCACCAAAATGGATTGTTTATCAATTTTGATTGCTTTTGTGTTGTTAAAACCTGTCTGATCACCACATGTGACAGGAAATGACCTTCTCATCTCCAAGGTAATAACACCATCAGCCAGTGCTGAGCAGAGATTGGCTGAGGACTCTGATGACATTGTGGTGGTGACCGCTGAGCACCAGTTCTGAGCTGCACAGAGTTTCTGCTTCCTTAGTGGTTCTCATCGCATTGTGTGAAGTCATAAACCCTGCTTTGTTACTGTGAACCTGTGAAGTTTGCTTTGTTCTGTCGGCTCACAGCGTGAGGGTGTCACCAGTTACCGTAGCATGCGTGTTTTTCGACCATGAGAGGAAACCCACAAAGGCACAACTCTGCTGCTCTCTGTGCACATTTTTCTACAGACATCAAACTCATCACAGCCTGCCGACTTTCAGGTGCAGTGGAAACTTCTAGTGTGGCTTTACGTCAGCCATCTGTGGTGTGGTTGCTCTCAGCTTTGCCTGCAGCACCACCCTGGACTGTGAACTTCAAAAATTGCACTTCAGATTAACTGGACTTCCCATCTTTCCATCCCCTCTTAAAGAAGACAGCCCAGACAGAAATACTTTTGTATCTTTTTGCCTCTCTAACCTGTTATTCTGAGTCTCTTTTTCGTGGTTGCACAGGCTTGTTGTTTATCTTTTTGCCCTCATGCATCCAAATCTGAGAAAAAGCAGTTTTAGTAGGCCTAATTGAGGTTTTGGATCATCTAAGTTCTCACTCTCTTGGATAAGTTATTTATTTCATAAGAGCATTTATTTGATGATTGAGCAGCTGTACATGTTCTGGCTTCTTCTCAGGTCATATACCGCAGACACTGTGTTGTTTTATGTCACTGACTTTACAAGGACAAATATTTTTCTAAGTGAATGCAGTTTTGATATTCAGATGTGTTTTTATACCATGAAGAGAATTATAGATATTTATGTCTGTGTCTTGTTAAATAATAAAATGAATGTGACTGAAACTTTGAAACTTTGACATTAACTGAATCTGATCATTGATGAGACAAAAGTTCTGAAAGTTGACTCGCTGACCTTTGAACTCAGGGCTTTGTGGAGTGCAAACGGTTTCATATGAGCTGTATTCATGTTCAAAAAGGTCCTGAGATCATCGTGTTCATGTCACTGTCAGAACCTGATCACAGTAAAAGACTGATTGGTGTGTGATGTGACTGAGTGACTCTGCAAAGCACTTTGCATGACAGCACAACACCAGCAGGTGGCAGCACAGGAGGTTCAGCCTAGGCAGCCTAGTTTGACCTCTGACCTTTAATTAGAGAAAACTGTAAATATGTAAATACGATATATGTGTATATGCATATATGAATATATACTATAATATATATCCATATATATATATATATTAAATGATTATACAGTTAGATTTGTTATGGCGAGTAGAGCCATGACATACTTATGACCCCGAGCTTCTAATCAAAGGACAAGCGAGTTGTCTTATGTGCCAAAAATTTGGCTCCTATGCTTGTGATCGAGTTTTACATTTATTAAGCCACTGAAAAATTTGTTTGCTTGTGTTTAAGATTTCATCCTAAAGAGAATATTTTGATTTTATCTTGTCATCCATTTGTGCCATTAAAAATGAACTTAACTCAACTGAAGTGGTTTCATGTCTTATGAAATTTTAAAGAATTTTACATATTCGTCATTTTTATATTGCTAGTTATATTTTCAAATAGCTCTCATAGGCCCTGAATTCATGATATTCTTGACTGAGAGTAGTACAACGCTCCTGTTGCAATTAAATGTGCTATATAAATAATTAAACTATTAGTACAACATACAGGACGTCTACCAGTCCGTGCCCGGCCACTCTCAGTGTTCCTTCACTCTGCCTCTAGACAACCCCCCCTAAACACCATCCCAATCACAAGCACTATAAACTACAGCATCTCTAATATGAAATTTAACTCATGCTACTAAATAGGAACAGGATCAACTAAATCCAGAGGATTATTGACACGTCCTACCTGCAGAGGTAAACTCCAGGAGGAAGACAAACATTCCTACATTCCAGAGTAATACAGCTGTTACAGGAGGCATTCTCACATGAGCAATCTGACAATCCAGCTGTTTTTATGTCTCTATGTTCCAAATAACTCTGTGTTTATTAATTCTATATTCAGGTTTATAGTCAAAGGAGCTTGCAAAGAAAACGATGACCTGGATGACTGAGAACCTTCACAGACATATTCAGGTTTATAAAGAAACATGTTTTCTGAGCTAATGAATGACTGAATGGGGGGAAACCAGTGGCTGTCGTTTTATCACAGAAGGAGGTGTTTGAGCAAAGAATAACAAGACAAAGGGGCAGTACACAAATAATGTTTTAACGACTCCAAACTTTATGGCAGACTCTTAACAGCCCTCTAGTGGAGACAGACCAAAGAGGCCGTCAGCACATGAAGAAACAGAAGTACATATTTCCTGTGTTATGATCCTCACAGACTCCCCCCCTCCTTTCTTTTCTTTCCTTTCTTTAATGAAACTAATAAAACTGACTGGCCACTTTACTGGGTACAGGTTGCTGATATATGATAGCATCACACTGTTGCTGCAGATTTGTAGCCTGCACATCCATGACATAAATCTCCCGTTCTAAAAACACCCAGAGCTTCTCTTTTGGACTGAGATGTAGTGTTTGCAGAGGCCAGGTGAGTATAGTGAACATCCATCAGATGCTTTCCTATTCTTATCACATCCATTTATTCATGCGTGTGCACGGAAACATGTGCATGCATGGAAATGGATGTGGGAAATATGAGAGCCAGAGATAAAGGAACATGTCTGGACAAATCCATGACAAAGATATAAAAAGGATGTGTCAGAAGAGTACACCGTCCTTCCACTAGTTTCCTGCAGATGAGTCGAGGAGAAAGATTGTGGCAGGTCACCTTTAATCCTAAAGCAAAGACTTTGGAAATGTGTGTCTCCCACACTGATGACAAGAACCAATCACAGTGTTGGTCTTTGTCTCAGCAGGAGAAGTTTTATCTGTTTCTGACAGTCAGTGGTTAAAGCAGCCTGATTACTGCAGTCACTCGTCAATAATCAAACCACCTGCAGATCACTTCCTCTCAGCTGAACCACAGTCATGTACAGAATAATGCAAGCTGTTTCCAAAAACCTGAAACATCATCGCTGTTTAAGATAAAAATATAAAATAAAATACAACATCATTGATGGTTACTGTTGAGATTATTTCAGATTACATTAGAGAAGTTTGTCCTCAAATCTCAATAAAGGGACTGTCAGTGAAGGCATCTCAGGTACTGATGTTTTCATGTATTTACTTCTGTCTGTGGTTTCCTGACTGACTTCAGCCGCTCACCCACAGTGTGTGTTTAATGGTTCCAGTGTTCCCCTTTAGGTTGGATGTAGATTTCATTTCTCTCCATCCTGCTGTTTAGGTTTAACATGTTAAAAATTTATTCTTTGCTTTATTCCAGTAAAACAGAGAAACCTGTGCGTTAGCTGAAAACCACAACTCTGGCATCCTGTCACAGAGGAGGGTTTGACTTTAAGTGGCTGTGAAGTGTCAAAGTGTTGATATCACTGAGAGTAGGATGAAGAACACATCTGTGCTGTGGCTGCTCTGTAAGTATACTGTAATGACTGTGTATGAAAATTTGTTGATTCTCCACCACAAACATCCAGGTTGGTGTAGAATCAGAGAGGTATTAGATCAGTTTTCACGGGGGGAACGAGAAGAGGAAAGAGGGTCAAGAGGAACTCAACAGTCTTCAAAACAACAACTAGCTAAAGTAAAAGATATGGAGTAAAAATGCTTAATATACATCGAAATTTCCTCATGAGTGTGCTTGTTCTGCATCAGTGTGTAACTCACCACAGTCTGGTGGTTACCTGTTTTCTGTAATCTGGTTAAATGTCAAACTCAAATCAACCTGAGTGTCATTTCTCTTTAGTTCTGATCTCACTGCTGAGCTGCTCAACAAACCAAGGTCAGTAACCTTCTTCTGTCACAGTTTAAACCTGACATAAACAACACCTAAAGTCCTTTTTTATGCTTTGCAGTAGCATGATGTGATAATCATTACAGTGATTTATCTCTGGGTAATGTTTGACCTTATTATAGCTTCAGTTTTACTAAATCATCCAGTATTTGATGTTAACCAGAGACACAGATTATCTGACACTTATTGTGTGATTGTTATTGACAACAAGAGGATAATTTAGTTTGTGTACTTGATGTATATCCTCCTCACAGCTCGTCTGACTGTGAGTCCCAGCAGCTCTCAGGTCTTTAAAGGAGACTTTGTGTCTCTGAGCTGTGAGGAGGACGACAGCTCTGCTGGATGGACTCTGAGGAGAAACACAAGCAAACAACAGAGGACTCAGTGTGGAGATGGGTGGGGAAAACCAGCTGGTTCTTCCTGTGACATCACTGTGTTCCCATTGGACAGTGGAGTTTACTGGTGTGAGTCCAGAGAGGGTCCCATCAGTAACATGGTTAACCTGACAGTCACTGGTAAGCTGAGTGTGTGGAGTTAGTGTTGATGAAGCTGTGTGTAAATGGATGAAATGCTGTAGTTTGTCTCTGTGTTGAGGTGGATCAGTGATCCTGCAGAGTCCTGTCCTCCCTGTGATGGAGGGAGATGACGTCACTCTGCTCTGTAAAAACAAGACCACTCCCTCCAACCTCCCAGCTGCTTTCTATAAAGATGGCTCCCTCATCAGGAAGCAGCCTACAGGTCACATGACCATCCAGCATGTTTCCAGGTCTGATGAAGGCCTCTACAAGTGTGACATCAGCGGTCATGGAGAGTCTCTATCCAGCTGGATCACTGTCACAGGTGAGGAGCTTCACTCTGATTTCACCTCTTATTTCATCCACATATTCACCTGAACAGGTGGGATTCTCTCTGCAGGCAAACCTACAACCACAAGCTCACTCTTCACCTCTACAACCCCACTCCCATCTTCTGCCCATCCAGCTGACCTTGTGTTGAGAGTTTTCTTCTACCTGGTCGTTTTCACTCCATACTTCATCTCCACTCTCCTCATGGTGTCTTTGTATCAACACAGAGCCAAAGGTAACAGTCTAAATCACCTTGATTACATACTGTGGTCAATTCAATGTAAAAAAGTTTAATTGCGTGCTTTTTCTTTTTGTGCCCCATTCTTGTGGAATAGCCTCCCTCAAAATATTAGGCAGGCATGCTCTGTGGAGGTTTTTAAAACTGAGTTGAAGACACATCTGTTCACCCTATCTTACATGTCTTAAATCTATGTCTTTTAGTTTTTAAATTCTTACTGTTTTTAACTACTATTGTGTTTTTACTTGTACTGCTAGTTATCCCTTTTATTTATTCATCTTTTTAGTTTCAAATAGCTGTTCAGCACTTTGTTTAAAAGCACTTTAAAAATAAAGTTATTATTATTATTATTATTAATTACCTCATCTAACAGGAAATGATGAGCTCATCTCTAAGGTAACAGCCCCGCCCACTCAGGCTGGGCAGAGATCAGCTAAGGACTTGGATGACATCGTGGCGGTCACCACTGAGCATCACTTCTGAGCTTAAGAGACACGATATCAGATCACTGTGATTGAATTATATGTGAAATCATTGCTTTAAGATGGAACTAAAATGTAAGATATACACACTCTTCATTTTAGTGCAATTTAAGAGTTGTTGTGTGTTGCAGAAGTCAATGAAACTGCTATCTTTGTGAACTGTTGGGTTATGTTTATATTTCTGGTATCCTCTTGAAACTTGGTATCATGACAAAATGTGTAACGTTTAACCAGATTTATTGAAAACCTGATGAATTGGCCTCATTATTTGGCAAAGTTAACATTTAAACAAGTGTGACAGCCAAAGAAAGACTAAAACTCCTGCCCTCCCACTTTCAGGCCACCTTATCAGACTTCACACAAGAAGAATCAAGGAGGCTTACTGAAAAAGTAAAAACGTGATTTAAATGTGTAATATAATATTACTATATTATATTATTATTATTATTTAAATCTATTGAAAGAGTTGTTAACCAGAGACTTGATTAACAATGTCTAAATTCAGAAACAGGTAAACAGCACACCTTAAAAACAAAACAAAACAAAAAAACATTTATTTTATGTATTTACAGCAAGTGTATTTAAAAAAAAAGTATTAACCGGACAGAATTTTGAGTCCCGCGTGGTAGACTTGGTGTTTGTTCTTCCTGCCAAATGATACATTTGTTCCCACCCATCGGGGACACTTGTTAGCACTCATCCTCCAGCTTCATTGTGCTAACGTGTTTATAATAACCTTCCCATAGCACTGAAGCTAGCTACCAGGCAGGACACAATTATTTCCCGACTTCTACAACGCTTCAAATACTGGCTGCTGTTTAGTTTTGTTCAATGGAACATTTCTAACTCTCAGTGATGGCACATTGTTCGCGTTTGTAAAACCAAAGAAGAATTTGTATCCATGACTAATGATGTATTTAAGTGGGGGGATACTTTGCTTTGTTCCTTTGTCCTTATGTACATTAGAACAACAACAATAACAATGACAATAAAAAGTAACACAGCACACACAGACACATCATCTATATCTGAAGGAGACCTGTCCTCGTCTCTCCACATCTGTTTATCCTCTTCATCCATGACACCTGCAGAGCAGACACAGTGTGAGGACAAATGTAACAATTGTGTACTTATTACATTAGTATTGTCACCCTTTGAAACATGTCAGCAGCTCATTCAGAGGCTTTGGGGCACATGAGAAGAAAATAAAAACCAACCAAGCTGATTTTTTTTGTATTTGTTGATATCTTTTTCCTGTCTCATCACACTGAACTGAATGTGCCTCAGCTCCACAGGAAAGGAGTTTGAAAGCACAAGAATCAGAGATGAGATCATCTGATGATGCTCTACTCGTTTATGACCTAATAACCTTTTGTGTTATTAAGTAGGACAGCAGGTGCAGGTTTCACTGGGGACTTTGTAGCACTGTGGTACAATTAGGCTGAGTGGCTGTTAGATAAATTCCACCTCTATCCTAACTTTATATTATTTAATGAACTGAGAGCAGACTCACCTGAAGCTGTGATGTTGAGCATGATGAAGCACTTAAGCTCATCAGTTCTTTTGGTGAATAAAATCCGACACTGGTATGTTCTTGCGTCACCGAATTTTTTAAATAATTTTTTTCAACTTTTAAAATGTAAAAAGCAACACTACCTTTATTTCTTATTGAACACCACTGACACATCTACCTGGCTCTTAGTAGGTGTGGCCAAAGTTTTAGATTATGAGCAATGTTTTTGCTTTCACACTTTCATTCTAGCAGTTTCTGGTTTCATCTGCTTCAGACTGTCACATTAAAATGAGGTCACATGACTCAAAATGAGCCCTGCTGCCTGCACCAATCACAGACGTTATTGGATGATGACGATGATAAACTTGTGATTAAAAAAACAACACAAAAAAGCAAAAATGTGAGAATAAAATGCAAATCTGCTGCAAACTTTACGGTGGACACTAAAGTGTAGTAATCGTCACCTCTGCCTACAGCCCACCTGACTGTAACACTGACAAAGTCAAGACTTTCAAACTCTTGATTTTGTTGTACGTGTTTACAGTGAGAGTAAAGTTGAATCAGTCCAAGACCACAGTCACAGGGACACGAGGCCGCTGCTTTGATAGAAGAGTAAAATCTCACCTGTACACACGAACAACAAGGCAGGCAAGCAGCAGAATCCAGAAGAGCATCGCAGATGTTCCTGAACGCATCTCTCATTGCCAGTGTTGGGGAGTAACAGAATACATGTACCGCCGTTACGTATTTAAAATACAAAATATGAGTAACTGTATTCCGTTACAGTTACCGTTTAAAAAGGTGTTATTCAGAATACAGTTACTTTGTTAAAATAAATGGATTACACTGCGGTACTTTCCTGTTTCATATTGTCGCGGGTCAGGACTGTTTGGGTTTTGTTTGACAGCTACGTTCTGTTGTTCCAGGCGGCAGCGTTACGGTTGCCATGGTTACAGGGCGACGCTCTCTCTCTCTCTTTCTGCGACTGCGTGTTTCCTGGGTGAGAGAGCGCCTTTTCGTTGTTGTTGTTGTTGTTGTGCTAAGCTAACAGGCAGAATGCTACAAGCATAGCTCTAAAGAATGTAGCATCATGGGCAGTGTAGTCCGTGTTGCAGGGAGAATGGACTGCCATACACGTTATGGGTCTGTGAGCGCGAGGAGGGAGAAAAAGGGGAGTGGAAAGGTACGAGTTGTCATCGAGGAAAAACGGGAGCTGGAAGCATGTAAATATAATAATAACCACTGCAGCCAAGAAGAGTGCCTGACGAGCCCAGTTGTAAGTAAGCTATTAAGACTCGACTGTAGACCTCGCAAGAAAAGTTGACCCACACAACAAAGTAAAGCTATTTTTCGGCTACGAGCCGACAGCGACCCCGCCGTATTAGTCAGAGGTCCCTTTACTACAGTTCGGAGTCGCGGACCTTCAGTAATAGTAATAAATCACACAGCAATAGTACATTCACGTTGTTGTAAAAAGCATGATAATATATTAAGTAATCCAAAGTATTCAGAATACGTTACTGTCATTGAGTAACGTAACGGAATACGTTACAGAATACATTTTGGGGCATGTATTCTGTATTCTGTAATGGAATACATTTTAAAAGTAACCTTCCCAACACTGCTCATTGCTCTACAGATCCCAGATCAGGTTGTTAACAGAGAAGCTGAACAGGCTATAACACCCACAACACCCACTTCAAGTGGGTGTTGTGGGTGTTTCCTTCAAGGATATTTATGAGTGACGGACAGTCACATGACTTATAGGGATATTTCTTTTTTAAATACGATTTTCAAGCTCACATCAAGCCCTCGTGCCACAAATTCAAATTCAAATTCAAATTTTATTTGTCACGTACACAGTCATACACAGTACGATATGTAGTGAAATGCTTGGACAACTGCTCGTGACCTAAAGAAAACAAAAAAGGAAAAGGCTATGAATAAGATAGGAAATAAATATGAAAAATTAAAAAGGGTAAATTTAACTAGGAAGGAATAGAATATAAATTAAGGTTAAAAATGAAATAACTGTACAACACAAATTAGAATGAAGGGTAAATTTAACTGGGAAGAATAAGATAAAGATAAATATATAAATTAAAGTTGAAAATAAAATAACTGTACAACAAAATACACAATATAGAACTATATAAGAATGTATAAAGAAATCTAAATATAAATAAATATATACACAATAACAGCAGCTGTACAAGTATTAACCGGAAATGAAGAATATAGTGACCAGTGTTGTGCAAAACCAAAGTCCAGAAAGTCCAGTGTGTGTGTAAGAACCATATGTGTGGGTCAGTACTGTGTGGTGGTGTGATTGAGAGACCGTATCGCCTGCGGGAAGAAGCTCCTCCTCAGTCTCTCTGTGTTGGTCTTCAGGGAGCGGAATCGCTTTCCTGACCTCAACAGAGAGAACAGTCTGTTGTTGGGATGGCTGAGGTCCTTCACGATCTTCCTGGCCTTGGTCCAGCACCGCCTGCTGTAGATTGAGTGCAGGTCAGGGAGCTCGGAGCGGATGGTGCGCTCAGCTGACCGCACAACCCTCTGTAGAGCTCGTCTGTCCTGCATGGTGCTGTTCCCGAACCAGGTTAAGATGTTTCCCATCAGGATGCTCTCTATGGTGCACGAGTAAAAGTTCCTGAGCACCTTGGAGGGCAGTTGGAGGTCTCTCAAGCGTCTGAGGTGGTGAACTAAGTTTGAACTAATTTGCCAATTAAAGTCTTTTGTTGAATGGATTCCTGAACTGACCGTTCATCACTGTTCATCGTTCATCACAGAAACATTAAAAAGAAGAAATCTGTAAAACTGAAACCACTAAAGGAGACTGCGTCACATGACTGTATCATGTGACGCGGTCTCGTTCACCACAGAGTAAAGCAAGGAGAGATATAGAAATAATCAAAGTACTTTAGGTATTTCAAATTTTGCTATCATTACTATTTAAATATTTAGCAACTTTAAATATTTAAATAGTGTAGATATAGAAATATTTTAATGAATGAGCACATTGTAGTTATTATGCTTTGTGGGATTTTTTGTGTTATTTTTAGTGCTTTTCCCCCACATGTAATTGTCAATAACAGCTCTGAGGTTTCCAGTTTCCTGTTTCTGATGAAAGTTTCCCTGCAGGGTTAATAAGACAAGTAAAGAAAGACTTAAGTTTTACATAAGTGTCTGTACAGACAGTAGATGTAATTCTTATTGTTCTGTTCACCTGTGTACTCTATTTGTAGTTTGATTAGGTTAATAATTTAGTAGTTTTGTAGCTGTAAACATCCTGACATGTTGGCTTTATGTTTTCCATGACTGACGGCTCTGTGGTTAATCATGTGCATCTTCCTCTTCTGTCCTCAAGTCACTCGACAGCTCTGACAAACAGAAGCTGTCAAACTGTCACTGTGAGCCATATTTTAGACCTAGCTTTAGTCCAGACATCACTTTTCTTTTTCCATTATAGAGAAAGTAAACAGGGTTCAGCACACAAATTAAGGAAAGGTTTGTTCAAAATCAATGAATTAAAAATAATTTAATAATATTTTATGATTGACCTGCAAAAGATATTTTAAACAACAATCTGTCTTTATCAATTATTTCAGTTTTTGTGGATTTATTTTTGTATGTTTGCTGCTGTGATTGAGTTTCCATCTTGTTCTCTTTCACTGTTTGACAAACATAAAACAATTATAAATATTATTTGACTACAGTATGGATGGAACACAATGTTTTAATGATGCCAGTAAGTATAATGTTATGTATAGTTTATTGTGTGGCACTATGCTGTTAACGCTACAACTGTGAGCTGGCACTTTTACGGGGTCAGTAACCTTTGGTCTCACTTTTTGTTCTTCTTTGTGCTCATAGTTTGTGGTCAGAGAGAGAGAGAATCCACAAAGAGCAAAAATAGCTTGACCTCAGCCACAGACTGGAAGCGGCAGGAACGTCTTTCAGCGGTTTCAGAACAGACTGTGTAAGTGTGCCGTTTCAGGAAAGTTAAGGACCTGCGCCTCCTACGTACATGTGCTTTATCACACCTGGTGGATATATTTAACCTCTTTCACAGAACAACCATGATAATTTCCTGTAATATTAGTGCCACAGAAGAGTAGTGCAGTTATATAAAAATAGAAATAGAGTGATTCCTGTGTGTGTTGCACCAACCTTGCTACCTTGCTACCTTGCGGTGACTCACACACACACACATCCCTCCATTGCTGAAGCAGTTACAAGAATCTTTGGCCACAAATGATTGGTGAGTGTCATGGTGGGAACCCCGAACCAGATGGTGGACACCGGAGGTGAAGGCAGCCGTCACGCTAAAGAAGAAGAAGAGTCTTACTGGGTTTGGTCAGCCTGTGGGTCTTTGGAGGCAACTGATGGGTACCAGCAGGCAAAAACTCCCCATGCTGTAGTCACGGTGTATAGTGGGCGTGGGTTGGGTTCATTTAATGATTACAGTGGACATAAAAATGAGCATGACTCAATATCCAAATATGAACACATTTCATGAGAAGCAGCAATAGAAGTAAGTATGTAAACACTGTAAAGAGGAATAATATTTACTGGTGTTACATGGATTAGTATTATATCCATTATACTTTAAGTTATGATCTTTTTCAATAGATGTTCAGATCCTGTAAAGTGAGGAAAACCTATTACTCCACCAATAATCCTCCTTTATACACAATGTGTTGGATTTTCTTATAGGAATAAATGGAAATGATCTCTAGGAGTAAATCAGTGATACATCTGTTTATAATCATGTGGTCATTTGAAAAAAGTCTGTTAGTCTGACAGAACTCCGGGTCATGTATGTAGGTAAAGTCACCAGCTTGCAACCTTCTGTCTGCTGTGCCCAGATTAAACCATGGTCTCGTGCTGCCATCTACTGATAGTAAAGTGCAACAACAGGCTGTCCAACTCTAATCTTCCACCACTGAAACTTTAATATCACTCGCGTTTTATGAATGCGGAGCACCGTTTTTGTATCTGATATGGAAGGAAATTCACACTCACACATATAAACATCACAAAATGTCTTTTCTAATTCGTTTTTTGCAGGCGTGTTCACACCTGGTGATCTCTGGTGGTCTTACATCCAAGTCCTAACTGGGTCCAACCTGCTCAGTGACATCACACAGGATCAGGAGAGCTCAGCTCTTTAAAAAAAGCCCTGTCACACCTGTTTTAACTGACACAGAACACCACAAAAATCTAACGTCAAATATGTGTTCACATTTTTGATTTAATTAAAGTAATATACACTCACTGGCCACTTTATTAGGTACACCTTCCTAATATTGCGTTGGACCCTTTTTTGCCTTCATACTGTTTTAATTCTTCGTGGCAGATTCAACAAGGTGCTGGAAACATTTCTCTGCAATTTTTGGTCCATCACTCACTTCCACAATGGCCCAAAGCTGCTGTATTAGATTACGATTTGGTGACTCTGGAGTGTGGGATATTTGAGTGTAGTGAACTCATTATCATGTTAAAGAAACCATATCACACTCAGGTCGGCTGTGATGTATAACACTCAGTTTGTGTGTCAAGAAAATCCTCCACACGTCACACCACACCTGACGGACAGGAAGCAGCACGTGAGGCTGGGAAAGAATGTCTCGGACTCCCGGACCATCAGCACCGGCTCCCCTCAGGGCTGTGTTCTTTCTCCTCTGCTCTTCTCCCTGTACACCAACTGCTGCACCTCCACCCACCAGTCTGTCAAGCTAATCAAGTTTGCAGATGACACCACCGTTATTGGGCTCATCTTGGACGGGGATGAGTCTGCCTACAGGAGGGAGGTTGAACGTCTGGTGTCCTGGTGCAGCCACAACAACCTGGTGCTGAATGCCCAGAAGACAGTGGAGATTATTGTGGACTTCAGGAAGCACACAGCCCCACTCCCCCCCATCATCCTGACTGACACCCCCATCACCTCTGTGGACTCATTCCGCTTCCTGGGTACCACCTTCACCCAGGACCTGAAGTGGGAGCCCACCATCACCTCCGTCATCAAGAAAGCCCAGCAGAGGATGTACTTCCTGAGGCAGCTGAAGAAATTCAACCTGCCAACACGGACGATGATGCAGTTCTACACTGCAATCATTGAGTCCATCCTCACCTCCTCCATCACCGTGTGGTACGCTGGAGCCACTATCAGGGACAAACAGAGACTGCAGCGTGTTGTGCGCTCTGCTGAGAAGGTGATTGGCTGCAGACTCCCATCTCTGCAGGACCTGTACACCTCCAGGACATTGCGGCGTGCAGCTCGGATCTCAGCTGACCCTTTTCACCCTGGACACAGTCTGTTTGACCTGCTCCCCTCAGGCAGGAGGCTCCGGTCCATTCGCACCAGAACCTCTCGCCATAAGAACAGTTTCTTCCCCTCTGCTGTTGGACACATGAACAATAACCATATGACTGTTCCCACCACTAACACATGACCCTACACTGTGTCACTGCATCATTCCATGTTTGGCACTGATCACCACCTGCACTCATGTATATATGTTTCTACGTAGCACTCATAATTCTTATTCTCATGTATATATCTCATGTATATCTCATGCACATATCTTTCTACGTAGCACTTTTAATTCTTATTCCTACTTTTATTTTTTCATGTCTATTTAAGTGCTATTTATGACACTATGTTTGCACTGAAGCACCGCAGCAATTTCCTAATGTTGTAAACCTGCTCAACATTTGGCAATAAACCCCTTTCTGATTCTGATTCTGATTCTGACCACAGGCTGAACTGGTGCAAAGCAGGATGGATTCATGCTTTCATCCTACATTTAGATCCTACTATCTAAACGTTGCAGCAGAAATTAAGATAAAAGAGCGTGTGTGGATGATTCAGCACCTACAACTCAGAAGAAGATGACAGTGGAAAAGACTGGAGACAGTTGAGTGTAACAAGTGTTTGTTTGAGGTCAAATGCAGTCTGGAGGAGAGGGGCGAAACAAAAGCAAATATGTGCCAAACATTAATGTAAATCTTGAAACCAGCACATTTAATCAAACTCTCGTTAGCTTTTAATAACTGACTTGGCAGCAACACACACACACACACACACACACACACACACACACACACACACACACACACACACACACACAACCCCGTTCAGCTATCTTAGTAAGGACCTTCATTGACATAATGGTTTCCCTAGCCCCTTACCCTAACCATAACCATAACCTAAATGTAACCCTGACACTAAAACCACATTTTGAGCCTCAAAAAGGCCTTCAAACTTGTGAGGACCGGTGAGTCCTCACAAGTGACTGTTGGTTCTCACAAGTATAGTAGAATGCAGATTTCGGTCCTCACAAAGATAGCTAGACAGGAACACACACACACGCACACACACAATGACATCTATTTTGAGGAAACCTGCTGTATTCACATGCAGGACATTTAATCAGTTCGAATCCATTAGTTACATTATTACAGTGCATGACATCATCAAAGCAGACAGTCAGAAAAAAAAGACGGAAAGAAAAAAGAAAAGACAATAAACAGACAGAGCTGAAGTAGAAAAGCTTCTAGATCGTCTTCTGCCTCCTCTGGGATGCCTCAGAACACTAAGTAATCCCTCGTGTTATGGTAAATGGCCTGTATTTGTATAGTGCTTTACTAGTCCCTAAGGACCCCAAAGCGCTTCACACATTCAGTCATCCACCGACATTCACACACACATTCACACACTGGTGATGGCAGCTACATTGTAGCCACAGCCACCCTGGGGCGCACTGACAGAGGCGAGGCTGCCGGACACTGGCGCCCTCTGACCACCACCAGTAGGCAACGGGTGAAGTGTCTTGCCCAAGGACACAACGACCAAGACTGTCCAAGCTGAGGCTCGAACCAGCAACCTTCCGGTTACAAAGCGAACTCCCAACTCTTGAGCCACGATCGCTCCAGGTCAAGTGTCTGGAGCTCAATATAAGCTTATTTAATTTTCTTCCAAGAGCCGGGTCATCCCCTCTGTGAATGTTTCCACCTGCTGCCGGCTGATTGAAATGTTTGTCATGAATATCGCACCACCATGTGTGATACTGCCAAGCTTCTCGTCGATGTCTCACATGAATACAGCAGCATTTTTTCACCCTTTAGAAGTGCAAAATATTCCAGTTGCCTTCAAGGACATGGCTCAAATTACAAGTTGTGACTATTTTATGAAGTGGTAATATATTCATGTGCAAGAGTTTTTGTCTTGTTAGTCTGATCCTCAAACACACCAGATACTATCACCATTATCATTTAGTCAGTGGATTTTCTTTTTTTGCCCTGTCCCAGTGCAAAGACTTTCAGGGAAAGTTCTGGACATGTTTCACACTCATTGAATTTCTGTCCATCAGTTCACCTGTCGTTCAGCCCGATCACAGCCCAAGTTCCGACTCTTTTGCTGTTTTCTTTACACCAAATATCCAACAGCAGCAACAATGAGAAGCAGGCTGGAAACTGATAGACCGGATACAAGTCCAACAGATCCGTCCTTCTTCGCTCCTTGTCTTTGAACTGCAGGAAAGAAACAGGTGTCAGGTGTGTTAGGTAGGTGATGAGTGAAGAACAGAACAGGAACCAGCTTCACTGTGAATCATGACCTGTTTCCTGATTCTCGCTGAAAACCTTTTCAACCATCAGCTAAATCTATCTACTGTGGCCTGAACTGGTTTAATGTTGCCAGGCGGATTGTCAGAGTGGCCACAAAGTGACTGGAAAGCTCTGACGATGCTTACTCTGTCAGCTTCTCTCTTTCACTCTCGCTGTCATTACTGTCAGTGTAACACTTGTTTAAAACCACTCAGGGTAACACAGTGGTGCCCAGCCGGCTGGGGCCGTAGGTTCTTGACAGCTTCCTCCCACAGTTGAAGAACATCCACACGTTAGGTTAACTGGTGAGTCTAAACTGGTATTGATGGTTTTCTGGCAACCTGTCCAACCTGTCCAGGGTGTACCTGTCTGTAGCCTTCTGGCACCTGGGATAAACTCAACCCCAACCTTGACCTCGAATTTGATGAGTGGAAGTGGGCTGTGTTAAATCTCACCAGCAGGTGGCGCTATTGCTTTGTCTGTTCATGGGTTGCATTGCGATAGCTAGTAGCGGCTATGCAGAGTCAGAAGCAAGAAATATTTCTCACATGTGCGCTTGTGATGGTTAAAGAGTCATTAATGAACCCAACTCCATCCTTATTTATGACTTTGTGGAAAACGCTGCCTCTGAGTATTTTGAGCTTTTGACATGTTTTCAATTATTACTTTCTGGTACTTTGAGTACAATTGTGATTTTTACAGACGTTAATTTTAAGAAACAGGCTACTATGTAACTTCAGGTCTCATTGCACCTTGTTTAATTTTTATCACTCAGCTGTAAAATGTTCATGAGGGATTGTTGTGGACTCCCAGGTTTGTGAATGTGATAACTTGAGAAGGAAGTGGAATTAAAAATCAATACCATAGCTGTAGCTAGTAAAAAAATCTCAGACAAGTATAACTCTCAGGGATATCAACCTCAAGGTCAGAGGTCAAATGAAAAAAAAAATCCTGTCAGGTGACGTAGGATATTGAAATTGATACCATAAGTGCGTCGACCCTGAGACTGAAGTATATGTTTCCTGATGTCTGTTAGTTTTACTTTACATTTTGAAGGGCCGTCTTAATAAAGTAGCCAGCACACCTGTCACTGGTCAAAGAGCTGTCTGTCTGCTTAGCTGTGCTTCACACAGAAGTAGCAGAGCAGGAGGAAAGTGGATAGATGCACATACCTTGGCATTTATGGAAGTTGATATTTTACTAATAAACCAGTTCATCCATCCATCAATTTGCTTCCGCTTATCCTTTTCAGGGTCGCAGGGGGTGCTGGACCCAATCCCAGCTGTCATAGGGTGAGAGGTACACCCTGGACAGGGCTAACACACAACAACAGACAACCATTCACACTCACACCTATGGGCAATTTGGAGTAATCAGTGAACCTATCCCCACTAAGTGCATGTCTTTGGACGGTGGGAGGAAGCTGGAGTACCCGGTGGGAACCCACGCAGACACAGGGAGAACATGCAAACTCCACACAGAAAGAGCCTGATGGTGGAATTGAACTCAGGACCTTCTTGCTGTGCGGCAACAGTGCTAACCACCGTGCCACCGTGCTGCCTTAAACCAGTTCAATAAATGTATAATCATAAGAGTATATACCTGAAGCCAGGACATGACTCATAAAATGGATGAAAGCAGGAAGAGTGAATTCTTACTCTTGATTTAACCAGCTTGTCTTGCTCATCGACGGACAAACGGTTACAGAGGACACACTCGAGGCTTCAACTCACCTGCAGGTGTAACTTTCAGCTTGGTTTCCTGCTTCATCTCAGATCTCTGGCTGTGATCTGTTTCATATGAGATGTGGCACTCATATGTTCCAGTGTCATTAACGGTGACGTTGTGAAGAATGATGGACATTTTTCCACTTTTCATGTTTGGGTCTTCCAGCTCCACTCGACCTTTGAAAGACTCATGCTGGTATGTTTTGTAAAGACGATCTTCCCGTAAGAAACAGACGTAATCGTCTGCTTTCAGGTCACTCTTGGTCCATGCTACCCGTAAGATGTTCCCTTCATGGGGACCCTGACAATCGAGAGTTGCATCCTCTCCAACCTCCACTTCTTTCTCGTCTAAAAGAAAAGAATCCAGAAATACTGCACACCCCAAATTATAGCTGGATTAGTGTTGTTGGTTAGTGCATTACAATCATTCTGGACAGGCTCATATTTGCTACTTACAACCAGCACACTGTCATAGTCCAGTTTTTCAACTGAAAGCTGAAAAATGAAAACACACACACACACACCTTGTGTGTGCCTTTTCTTAGAAATCTTAAAAATCTGCCCACAAATGCAAAAAAAAAGTGCGAGCGCAATCCAAATGCAAATCAGATAACAGTAGCTGTGACCACAGAGTGAATCTATATTAACAGTAGGCCGACTAGAAAGGGAAGAAATCCCCCACAGCTGTTATTTTTCGGGGAAGTTAAGCAAAGCATTGACGAGAAAAATACTTTAAATAGTTTGAGGTCACGGGCCTCACTGTAACAGAGGAAATCACTTTAATGAATCCATTGTGACTATGCTGTAAAACATTGAAAACAAAAGCCTTTTGTAACAATATTAACTTCAAGCTGTTGCTTTAAGTACACTGTAAAAACTAAACTTCAAATAAAAATGTAGATCACAGGTTAAAATAACAACATTTTCTAGTGAAGGAAAGTTAAAGTAGAAATAAATAAATAATTAAAAACCTTGGCAACATCAAAGAGTCAGTGTGCCTAAAATTAAAAAATCCCACATTCCTCTGAGTCACTGTCTCATATTATCATGTTAACAGCATCATTTCTCTGCAGCTCAGAAACATGTGGATCCACTGGTAACCAAGTGAAATGTACAAATGTAACATTACCATTTAAAAAACATGAACCCTTTTCCACAGAAATACCATTAAATAATAACAATGTAAACATGCTCTTTCATTCACCTGCAGATCCAAGAATTAGAGCCAAAAACAGGAGGACTTGGAGAGTGTTCATCTGTGACAGGTGGCTGTAGACGGTGGCGTGATGATAGGAAGCATTAGGCTTTCACACGAATCAGAGGGGGGGACAAAGTGTGGGAGGTTCAAAGGAAATTAGGGTTTAAGAGAACGTGAGATCACACTTATTTAATGCTCATGATATGAACATGATATGATATAAAAACTGTAAAACATTAGGAATCTGACATACAGTTTAGATGATGTCTCTCATCTCTCAGGCTTTTTACAGGAATTCGAGCTGCATTTGAGAAAAGGCTTCAGGGTCATGTTGGCTTCTATAGATCTGGTGCTCAGGGCCTCTGTGCTGCGCTTTAACATGGCCATTTTCTAGACACTAGTAAGATTTCTTCATGTTTTGTCATCTGCCTGTGTGTCAGTGGTAGACTGCATGATTTTGTATGTTCCTGTTCGGTCTCATCTTCAGAGTCACTCCGTCAGCTCATCTTGGAGTATCATCTTCCTGATTTATTCATGGATGCTGTCCTGATGGCTCAGGTCTTATTCCTAGTGTTGTTGCTGTATTTTTAAAAGTGGCACAAATATGAAAAATAGAAATTCCTCAGGAGGAGGTTGATGGATCTTGTGGTGTGTGGTTTTTGTGTGTGTAGCTTTATCTTAAAATGACTAAGAACAGTGCCGATGTTTTTGCAACTGATGGTGGCTTCTCTGTTTGTCTGTGGCATCACTGAGATGGTCGTGTCCCTAACAGGCCTGAGGGAGGAAAGAGAGCAGGGGCGTTCACACAGTTTCACTTCTCTGTTGTTAACGATTGTGATGGTAAAATGAATCATTCCTGTCACACCAAAGAAATGTGGGTACTAACCATTAAGAACTCTTTGGAATTTGTGTACACAGGTTTTTCAAAGTTACAGGCCCTCAGAGTGCATTGGAGAGGGGGTTAAACGCTCAAATTTTGACAGCATTTTTGATTCCTCATAAATTGATAAGTTATTCACAGAAACATTCACAACTGTAGTCAAAGCTGGCACATTTGTATTTGAGGTTCATTCATGTGCCTCATGAAGACTCTGAAACTGTCTGACAGACGTTTGGGGATTTTTTTTTCTTCACTGTGGTGAAGAATCGTTTTCATCACTTTCCTTTCTTCGTGTTCCTCCTTTGTTCTCTGTCTTCGGCTCTTCCACCTTTAGCTCTCCACAGTTCTGCATCAGCATCAAGCACACCCGTGGTTCATCACCCCAACGTTCCTCCTCACGAACACAAAGTGAGACCAGAACTGTTTGTTTATTCTTCATCGATCTGCAGCCCGACCGATCCAACAGTGTCTGTGGAAGTTTTTTGCCTCTGATGTTTTTTACGACTCAAACCTGAGTGTCATTTCTCTTTAGTTCTGATGTCACCGCTGAGCAACACAAACCTTCTGCCGTCACAGTTATTTTCAGCTGCTCACTATTTTACCACAGTGGAAACTTCCACTGTTTTTAACGTTGGCTGATTTTCATGCTAGGTGCCCTTTGTGACACGACGCTCGCAGGATTTCTGTCTCTTGAGTGTTGTGGTTCACATTTGCCTAATAAGTGAAGGCTGTTGAAGTGAACTACAACTTTCTAAGTGCCCAGTTCTTTTTTCATTCTTCACTGTAGTGTGACACAATAATAACAATACAATAATTGATCCATGGAGCCTGCTGAAGGTCTTCCTGAACCTTTTCACCCCTTTACTCTTTTTAAAGCTGCAGTTAAACAAAATTGTGCCCCAGTTTTGAGGGATGTTCATGTTTGACTCATTTCACCACAATTCTGTGTGGTATTTCTACAGAAATGTATTTTCATGTTTCATCCCACTAGCTGTTTAATACTCAGACGTATTTGAATTTCTGTTTACCAAAGAAAATAGGCAAATCAGCAGGGTTGGCACAATAGAGGAGGATGTTAGAGACTGAGTGAAGGAGGCAGATGAGCTACTGTGATGACCCCTAATATGAGAGCAGAAGGTTAACCAACTTGAATTCACCTTTATACATCACAGCTTTATTTAACTGTCCACTTTCACAGGCCTGGTTAGCTGGTATCAAGTCAAGTCAAAGAAGTCAAGGAAACCTTAATTTCTCACATGCAAGTTGCCCTACTGTGAAATGGGACCAGTTGTGTATAATATGAGTTCATGTCAATAAACAACTGGGACACTCTCCTGGGACAGACTGGGAAAAGAGACATGTGGACACAGTTCATTTAGGCGAGGGAGTCGGCATGTTAAATAACTGAAATCCTGTTCCACTCTATGTTCACATCAGGAAATGTGGGTTTCATGTCAACGTCAATGCAATGTCAATGGTAACTTTATTGTCCCTAACGGGAAATTGATTTGCAGTATGTCCATACAGAAATATAAAAAACAAACAAACAAACAGGCAAACAAATAACAAATACATCACATACACACACAAAAATAATATAAGCAGAGCAGAAGGTTAACCAACTCGAATTCACCTTTATACATCACAGCTTTATTTAACTGTCCACTTTCACAGGCCTGGTTAGCTGGTATCAAGTCAAGTCAAAGAAGACAAGGAAACCTTAATTTCTCACATGCAAGTTGCCCTACTGTGAAATGGGACCAGTTGTGTATAATATTGATAGGTTTAGTATTGTTGATTGTCATTTATGCTTAGAAACATTTACTCATATATGCTTAGAAGTATATAATCATTTGTAGATTGAAAGAATGTCTCATCCTAAGAGGTGTATAATTAATTGTGTAGTGATAAGTTGTGTGATCTTTAACAGGCTACAGAGGCTGCATCTTGGGGGCATGGGAAAAGTTCGCATCTTGTATTATTGTTTTATGGTAGGATTACCGTACCGTTTGTTCTAGTCTAAGTGCTTTTCTGTTTAGATGAACTGCTGGACTTCCTCACCGGGGGGGGGGGGGGGGGGGGGGGGGGGGGGGGGTGTCTAGTCTACCCTCTTCCTGACCAAGGATGTTATATGACCCTTTGATCAGCAGTACCCCACACACACACACACACACACACACACACACACACACACAGGCAAGGTACTCTTTGTGTGTATGTAGACGTCATATGTTAATGAACCTATGCAAATTCATGTAACCTCAATAAAAGGACAGTGGTATGGGAGAACGGACGAGAGCAACTGGGGTCAAGCGAAGGGACGGCGCTCTGTCCAGTCTCTCCCGTGCACGAGTAACATGAAGAACTTGCCTACTTCGTGTCTTGCTTTGCTGTGTAATTATATTGTCTTCAACGTTCCAGCGAATAGGTTTATGCTATAAACCTAACAAATATGAGTTCATGTCAATAAACAACTGGGACACTCTCCTGGGACAGACTGGGAAAAGAGACATGTGGAGACAGTTCATTTAGGCGAGGGAGTCGGCATGTTAAATAACCGAAATCCTGTTCCACTCTTTGTTCACATCAGGAAATGTGGGTTTCATGTCAATGGCAATGTCAATGGTAACTTTATTGTCCCTAACAGGAAATTGATTTGCAGTATGTCCATACAGAAATATAAAAAACAAACAAACAAACAAACAAACAAACAAACAAACAAACAAACAGGCAAACAAATATGTCTGTGAAGGTTCTCAGTCATCCAGGTCATCGTAGTCAAAGGAGCTTGCAAAGAAAAGCATCAAGACTTCTTTAAGTTGCTTGAAGACGTTTCACCTCTCATCCGAGAAGCTTCTTCAGTTCTAAGGTCAAATGGTGGAGAGTCCCTGGTGGAGAGTACATCACAGCTTTATTTAACTGTCCACTTTCACAGGCCTGGTTAGCTGGTATCAAGTCAAGTCAAAGAAGTCAAGGAAACCTTAATTTCTCTCTGCCATCTATAATCCAGTTTTGAGATCCCTTCCCAGACGCCTTAACGCCCACTCACATCCTGGGCCATCTGATCTCAGGAATTCGCATGATAAGGTGGGGCCAGGTTTCCCAATGAACTCACCCGAAACTCTGGCTGATTGGGACCCACACCCAGTTTCACACCTTAGCTCAGGCGATTAGAGGATCATCAGGGGGTCCTTTTGACCCTCTGTGGGGGGTCCCTCCCACTAGGTTTATATCTGGGACTCTCCACCATTTGACCTTAGAACTGAAGAAGCTTCTCGGATGAGAGGTGAAACGTCTTCAAGTAACTTAAAGAAGTCCAGACGCTTTTCTTTGCAAGCTCCTTTGACGAAGGCAAACAAATACATCACATACACACACAAAAATAATATAAGCCTGAGAAAACAACCTAAATTTTATCATCAAAAAAAAAGTGCAACGTGCAGTGGCAACAGCACTTATGGTTAGTGTTATTAACCATGATAATAGAAGTAGGTACAAAAGACAATCTATGTCTCTTTATCTTCACTGCAGGCACTTTGTAACGACGACCTGATGGAAGCAGTTGAAAATCATTAGAGAGAGGATGATCTGAACACAACAGGACAGAGGTGGCCTTCCTCAGCACCTGCCTGTTATAAAAGTCCACAAGCTGGACCTGAGACCTCCCTGAAATCTGACCAGCCACTTTAACCAGGTTGCTGAGTCTGGTCTTATTATTCAAGGACATATTATCATATCAGGCAATGATACAGAAGGTTAAAACAGATTCAATAAAACTTTTATAAAAAAAGAGTCATTTCAGATGAAACATTAAAACCTCTCAACCTCCTCAAATAACCTGAGCCTTTTTAACTGTAGCAGCAAGATGTGGCTCAAAGGACAGAAACTTATCAAGAACAACCCCCAAATACTTATAACTTATAACACAGTTAGAGCAGGATGGGGGGATGTCTTCACATGACGAAACAAACTCATCCACAACAGGTCCATGGGAATCCTCTTCACCGTGAAGGAGGTTTTCAATCACTGTGTCATCTGCATACTTAATGAAATGCCTGTTGGCCTGTGTACTGCGACAGTCATTAGTGTACAAAATATACAGAAGAGGAGAGAGACAACAAGTTGTAGAGTTTTCTCTGTTTGGTCATCAGACTGGTGAGGGTGGTTTTTGGTGTTTACACGTGTTATGACACATTCAGAGTTCAGGTCATGCCATGTGGTACTACAATGGCCTGTGGCTTTCATAGGAAAGAGGGAGGTGAAATGACAGTTTCCTTATTATAGACTGGCCTGTTGTTGTTAACTGTTTTTATGACATAAAAGTGGGGTTAAAACTAGAATTTCAAACTCTATACAAATACTCAGAAAAATACTCAATAGATGATTCTTCAAATCCAACAAAGGTGTGTATGTGTGACCTTTTGACCTTTAGAATAGAATCCAACTTTATTGTCATTGCACATGTCACAAATACAAGGCAACTGAATGCAGTTATTACATTTTCAACTTCACCATGAAGGTAAATCACTGACAGAATAAGAATTTTTGTTCAACTTTATTCCAACTCGATTCAAAATCAGGGTCGATCTTTATCTCTGTCAGATCCACAGTCAAATCCATAGAAACTGAGTTGTTACATTTAAAGTCACGTTCAAATTTGAAGCATTTGGAATAAAAGAAAACATGATTTACAGACATGACATAAACATTTTTTAATGGCTCAACCAGTGCAGGTCACAGAAAGTCCCTGTCACACTGTGGAAACTCTGTTACTCAGCCTTCATTCAATCACTGCATCCTAGCTGACTGACAAGATTCATATCCTGGGCTCACTCAGAAGCAGAGCTGTTAAACTTGTATGTGTCACATGAGCGTAACTTTAAACAGTATTGTGTCCTCCTGTTCTTTGTTCAGAGTTTAGTTGTTTCTCCTGTGTTTAACATGGCTTTGCCCACTGTAGTGTGTGGTTGTGTGATGGAGTACACAGGTTTTTTGAAGGTCAGACTGCAGGCCGACATCCTGAACAGCAGTGATCTAATTCGTCGTGTTTGAGCGCCATCTGGTGGTGAGTTTGGTAATTGTAAAAGGATGACGTGACTTCTCATGAGCATTGTAGTGTGGCTGATGGATGTTAAGCTGACCTTTTCTCCTCATCTGTCTTTAGACCTTTTTTTCCCCCCGATTGAGGAGCAGAGCAGAGCTGCAGGTGACAGGCCTGACATGTCCAAAGGTAAAAGGGACGAGAATATATTTCAAAGGACCTAATCTGTGAGATCTTCAGTTCTTATCTCCTTTAGTGAGAGAGGCGTGGTCCTCTAGTTGGTCGGAGGGTACCTGCACGTGGCGATAATCCCTGACCCAGATGGTGTAGACTGGAGGTGAAGGGCATCTTCAAACTGAATGAGGACTTCTGTCAGGCTTGGTTAGTCTGTGGAGCTGCAGAGGCACAGAGAAGTATGGATCTGGCTGAGGCTGAAGGAAAAACTGAGGTTTGGGAGGAGTTTAATAAAGCTGTGGAACAAGATTTTCAGTGTCTGTTGGTTTCTAGATTTTATTCATTCATTTTGCTCATGACCTAATCTAAAAAATATGTTTACTGACATGTTTCAGCCAAAGAAAACTTTTTCTCTTAATGATGAGAGGTGGAAACTACAGAACTACCACCCTGTAAGAGAGGAAGGAGGAGGAGGGTCTCGCTTGATGCTAGTGTGGACCGATCAAAGTTCAGTAGCACCTGCAGATGGAGAAAGTTTCTTCACTTTGGCTGCTCTGTAAGTATGCTGTGATGTTTTTTGGTTTCTGAAAAGGATTAAAAAGAAAGGACTCTCACTGTGTTTCTTCACAAACATCCAGTTTGTGAAGACAAAAAGAGAGAAAACCACTTCCTGTTTTCTGCTTCTTCAGTCTGTAGATCGACCAGACTGATGGCGTTGCTGCTTTTTTCCTGAATGTGAAGCTTTAAACTAACCTGTTATTTCTCTTTAGTTTCAACCTCACTGCTGATCTGCACAACAAACCAAGGTCAGTAACCTTTTCCTGTCACAGTTTAAACCTGATATCAGCTACACCGTAATAGAAGCTCTGAGCATTTTTTATATTGTGGCATGATATCATAGTTATTGCGCTAAGCTATCCAGGATCCTGCTGAAAGTTCATCGATGCTACCAAAAGCATAAAGGAAGTATGTTCACCTGAAGAAACGTTTCTAACTTTCTTGGAGGTTCACATTAAAAAAAAAACTGATCAGCTTTGACTGAGCTCACAAAGTTCACCACAGCAGGTCTGCTTTGGACCTCAGTGCTGGCTTGTACTTAATATGCATCTTCCTCACAGCTCGTCTGACTGTGAGTCCCAGCAGCTCTCAGGTCTTTAAAGGAGCCTTTGTGTCTCTGAGCTGTGAGGAGGACGACAGCTCTGCTGGATGGACTCTGAGGAGAAACACAAGCAGAGACACCGGAGCTGAGTGTGGAGATGAGTGGGGAAGATCAGCTGGTTCTTCCTGTGACATCAGTTACATCGACCCACTGGACAGTGGAGTTTACTGGTGTGAGTCCAGAGAGGGTCCCATCAGTAACATGGTTAACCTGACAGTCACTGGTAAGCTGAGTGTGTGGAGTTAGTGTTGATGAAGCTGTGTGTAAATGGATGAAATGCTGTAGTTTGTCTCTGTGTTGAGGTGGATCAGTGATCCTGCAGAGTCCTGTCCTCCCTGTGATGGAGGGAGATGACGTCACTCTGCTCTGTAAAACAAAGACCACTCCCTCCAACCTCCCAGCTGCTTTCTATAAAGATGGCTCCCTCATCAGGAAGCAGCCTACAGGTCACATGACCATCCAGCATGTTTCCAGGTCTGATGAAGGCCTCTACAAGTGTGACATCAGCGGTCATGGAGAGTCTCCATCCAGCTGGATCACTGTCACAGGTGAGGAGCTTCACTCTGATTTCACCTCTTTTTTCATCCACATATTCACCTGAACATGTGAGATTCTCTCTGCAGGCAAACCTACAAACACAACCCTTGCCCATGAACCCTCCTCCCACCACCTTGTGTCCAGAGTTTCCCTCCACCTGGTCGTGTTCTGTCCATACTTCATCTCCACTCTGCTCATGGTATCTTTATATCGATGGAGAGCCACAGGTAACACTCTTAGTCTCTTCAGTTATTTATCAAGCTCAGTTCCTTTTGACTCTTTATACAAATCTCTGATTACACATGTGACAGGAAGTGACCTTATCCCTGTGGTAACAGCACCACCCACCCAAGCTAGGGAGAGACTGGCTGAAGACTGTGATGACATTGTTGGCGTGATCACTGAGCATCACTTCTGAGTTCCTGTTTAATCTGTCAGATTGTGGTCGTCACATCTCTGTGATTGAACAATGTGCAACACCGCATATTTAAACTGGAATATTATGCTTTAATGAATAAATAAATGAAGAAAACATGGACCAGTCAAAGACTGAATAGTAGTAATGGAAGTTTAATGGATTTAAAGCACTTACATGTAATCATTCTCCTGTCAAAAGATTCAAACGTTGTGTAATAAAACATGTGACGGTGTGAGAAACACCTGCACCTCTGCAGTCTGCTCACATGTTCATGTTAAACAGGAAACTGAACGACTACAGTGCTGTGGAACATCTGTTAACCACAGGCTAAAAGACTGGTGGTCCTGCAAGAACACCGCCCACTGCTACCTTTCATCTGCAAACACACACTGACTGCAGGATGGGCATTTAGAAACTCTGGCTCAGTTTATATCAGTGAGACAGGCAGTTAAAACTGAACCTGGTGTTGTGTGCTATGAACTTAAATTAAATTACAATCCACGATTCTGTTCAAACCTTTTCTTAGTTGGTTTCTTTATGATTATAATCTCAGGTTTTTGTTACCTTTTCTGAAGTGAAATGAAGTTTCTGTTGGTAGTTTATCTTTAATTCTTTGAGTTCCAGTTTATTCTGTCTCCTCTATATTCTCCTGTATTTTAATGCTAATCTTGGTCTTTTTGTTCCCTTCTTACATTGCTTCCTGTTTTACTTTGATACCCTTTTGTTTCTTGTATTTGATTTCACATCTTTTATTTCATTCTGATGTGATTACCCTTATTAGCCTTTGTGTACTTATAGCTTCAGTCTTCCTTTTTCGCTTGTTGTGTCTTACTGTTTCTTCAGTGCCTTTTGGGGTTTGTGTCCTCGACATCAAATTTGTTTACTTACCTTTTAAATGTTCATTCTGATGGTTTTTCACACTGTAGATTGTAGATCTTCAAAATGAAGTGTACTGTTTGAGATTTGATGTTCTGTTTGTAACCCTCACAAGGTTATCCACTGCTGCTCATTACATGTTTTTCATGGATGTGTGGTTAAGTAATGAGCTCCCAAACAATGTGGCAGAGAGGTGGTTTGGGCTTCTACATTAAATCCTGGTGCACATGTCTGACAGTGTGCGCACTTACTGCTCTGATGTAGATAGATAATTGTGTTGTTGATTATCCAGTGCAGACCTTCTGTAGTTTATGTAGCACCAGATGAAAATGCTGAAACAGCCATGAAAGACTTCACTGACGCCATCAGCAAACTGCAAAGACTCTATCCAGAGGCCTTTGCTCTTGTTGGGTTTTAATTACTGCAGTGTTTGATCTATGCATCTATCAGAATGTTTGTAGTTTGCACTAAAAACTGACCATCAGGTCGCAGCAAACATTAAAAACACATGCATAGATTTCAGTTTCTAATGATTTATGGTGTAGGCACCTGTTAGTCACAACTACTCATGCTGTCCTCGGTGCACGCCTTCGTTTCTTCCTCTGTGAAAAGTTTGGGTGTCATCCTCGACAGTACTCTGTCTTTCAATTCACACATTAATAATGCCACTCGGTCTGCATATTTTCAATTGTGCACCATTAATCAGCTCCGTCCTTTTCTCACTCCACATGCCACTGCCATTCTTGTTCATAGCCGTGTTACTTCCCGGATCGATTACTGTCATTCAATTATTTTTTGGTCTTACTCAAAAATCCATCCACAAGCTCCAAGGCGTCCAGAACTCTGCTGCTCGTATCATCACCAGGACTCCTTCTATCCACCACATCAATACTGTCCTGCAGCAGCTTCATTGGCTCCTGGTCAAATATTGTATCAATTTCAAAATACTCGTGTACACATTTAAGGCTATTCATCATCTGTCTCCTCCATATGTCTCTGACCTGGTTCAGATCACCAGCCCATCTTGGTGTCTTAGATCCTCTTCTTCTCTTTCTCTCTCTGTCCCCTCTACCCATCTTGCCACCAAGGGGATCGTAGCTCAATAGTTGGCAGTTTGTCTTATAATCAGAAGGTTGCCGGTTCGAGCCCTGGCTTGAACAGTCTCGGTCGTTGTGTCCTTGGGCAAGACACTTCACCCATTGCCTACTGGTGGTGGTCAGAGGGCCCGGTGGCGCCAGTGTCCGACGGAAAAATTAGGAGGACTTGGAGAGTGTTCATCTGTGACAGGAGGCTGTAGACAGTGGAGTGATTATAGGAAGCATTAAGCTTTCACACGAATCAGAGGGGGGGCAGGAAGTAGGTGGTTAAACAGAAAGTAAAACATTAGGCTTGTGACATACAGTTTAGATGATGTCACTTCTCTTGGGGATTTTACAGGAATTCGAGCTGCTTCTGAGAAAATGTCAGAGCAATGTAACTGCACTGAGTGAAGATCAGGATGGCTGTGTTTGTTATTCATTGTGAATGTTTTCACAGTGAAATGTAATTGTTTCACAAAGCAGTGATTGTGTATTCAGGTTGATTCCACATGTAAGATTCACCAAAGAAGCAAAGATTTCACATCATCAGTCCCAGATGGATTTTTGGGGATCCATCTCCCAGCCACTTGGTTGTACGCTGTCCTAGCTTGCATCTCATGTGCTGGATAGTCTTTGTGACACCTTTACACAGCCTGCAGGGTCGTGTTGGCTTCTATAGATCTGGTGCTCAGGGCCTCTGTGCTGTCTTTTAGGAATGGCCTTTTTCTAGACACTAGTAAGATTTCTTCATGTTTTATCCTCTGTCTGTGTGTCAGTGATAGATTACATGATTTTGGATCCTCCTTCTGACACTCTGTCAGCTCATCTTGTAGTATCATCTTAATGATTTATTCATTGACGCTGTGCTGATGGCTCCGATCTTATTCTTAGTGTTTGGTTCGCTGTATTTACAAAAATGGCACAAAATATGAAAAATAGAAATTCGTCAGGAGGTTGATGGCTATTGTTGTGTTTAGTTTTTTTATTCCATCCGTAGCTTTATCTAAAAATGAGGAAGAACAGTGCCAATGCTTTCTGTAACTGATGGGGCCTTCTCCATTTAGCTGTGACATCACTGAGAGGGTCGTGTCCCTAACAGGCCTGAGGTGTTCACACAGTTTCACTTGTCTGTTGTTAACGGTTGTGATGGGCTCATGTGGGTTAAATGAGTCATTCCTGTCACACCAAAGACGTGGGTACTAACCATTAAGGACTCTTTGAAATCAGCTGGGTGTCCCATCAGTAGTCCAAGCTGGCACATTTATATTTCAGCTTCATTCATTGTTTGTTTGCAGACCTTTCAAAGCCTTGTAGTGAAACTAAGATGTGCCCACTGTGTTTTTCTCCTGTGTGTTTGCTGCTTCAGGGCCGAGTCTACATGTGCCTCCTGAAGACTCCCTGAAACTGGGGAATTGTACAGGCTCCAGCCACAACTCTATCACCCTCCGCTAACTTGAACTGGACAACTGGATGAAAATGAATGTCTAATCAACTACAGACTGTTAACATTTGTTCATTTGTTCATGTATGACTGTGCCTTATATCAGTGTTGATAATTCCTTGTGGTATTTCTACTGAAATTCATTTTCATTTTTCATCCCATTAGACATTTAAAACTGAAATGTATTTGGATTTCTGTTCGCCAAAGAAAATCAGCAGTGTTGGCACGTTAGAGGGGGTTAGGTAGAGATGGGGTCAGATGGAGGCAGATGATCTGCTGTGGCGATCCCTAATGAGAGAAGAAGGAAGAAGTAGACGGGTTGTACTGATGCGTGCTCAGTCTTATTTATATACAAAGTTAGATCTCTTCTCCACTCTCTTGTTAACCAGCTGAAAAGCAGCTTTATACATCACAGCTTTATTTAACCTCCACTTCATGGGCCTGGTTAGCTGGTATGATGCTGTTTAGCAAAAAGGAGACAAATACAAATATTTCAAAACAACAGAACAACAGAAACACAACTGATCAAGTCGTTGGTTTTATAGCAACAAAAGACCTCAGCTGACACAGAAATCACAAAAGTAAAGAATAGACCTGCACATCTTGTTTTTATTTGTATCCAGTGCTGTGGGTGGTTAAGATTCCTGATTGTCTTAAACACTGACATGAAGACAAACGGCTTCTTAAGTAGATGTTTGCTGTGCTTGCATTACTTTCACTTCTGCAAGTGGTGAACATGAGTTCATGTTAATGAACAACTGGGTCACTCTCCAGGGACAGAATGGAAACAAAGACATGTGGACACAGTTCATTTTCAGGAGTCGGCTTGTTTCCGCAGCATTCATGAAAGATAACCACAGTCCTGTTCCGCTCTTTGTTTCACATCAGGAAATGGTTGTTGCATCTCTGAAACATTAATACACAAGCAGAAGAAAGCAAAGTACAACCAAGTCTGGAAGTAGCGATGTTGGCACTGTTGGAGCTATTTGTTCTTTAATTTTATTATTTTGAAATTAGTTAAAGTTTGTTGTTAGTTTACTTATATTTTGGGTTTATTTACAAGTTTTATTTGCAGGTTAATATTTGTTTCAATGGTTTTTTGGGGTTTTTTTTTTGGTGTTTACCTTGTTAAGTCAGTCAGTAATAACTGTAGGGCCATTTTTCTATAAATAAAGAGACTGGTATAGAACCAGCACGTACTGGGGTGGGCCTATGGTTTTTTTTACCAGAGCAGGAGAAGCAGCAGGAAGTAAGAAAAAATGGATCTTGATATTGCCAAACTGGATTAATAAACTATAAAAAGTGCAACTTTCAAGTTTGGACAGTGGACTTCTTTTGCCTGCGTACAAAATATTATCTCAGTGCAGCAGTGGTTTGTAGATTTTTAATTGTGGGATGTTTAGTTTATCAAACAAAAGGAATTGCCACTACACTGCAGATAACAGTGCCTCTACTATGTTGTAAATTTTGAGAAGATTACGTGTGCCAAATTGGTGTCAGTATCACCTTCAGACAACAACACCAGACACATTGTATGAAAATTAATTTAAATATAAAGCAACCAGTACCGACTGCCAGATCTCTGCTCTGTGTGCTGGATTCCTGGATTCCCAGAATCTTGGCAGGGAGTTGGTGTTTTTTCGGGTTCCTTATCAAGGCACAGGTCAGACTTGAGTCATCATGTGACACGTCTTTGAAGTTTCGTTTTGTAACCGACTGCTTTGTGTTCTTCACTAATAACTGAAACAACTTTGGCATCTGGGAGTGCATCTTGTGAGGGCATACTGACTTTATGAAGTAGTTCAGCTATTTGTTTGTAATTTTGTGACACTTCCTTTCCTCAAACTGCTGCAGACGAGAGGATATCTTTACAAAGTTTTTTTCCAACCAATCTAATTCCTGCACAGTGACAATAAAGGGCTTTCTTGATGTTTTGTCCTCTGTCTGTGTGACAATGGTACATTAGCTACATGATTTCGGATCCTCCTCTCTTTCTGTCCCCAGGTGTCAGAGGCACTCGGCTCATCTTGGAGTGTAGTTTCACATCGTCACGTGTTTTCAGGCTAATACGTTCTCACTCCCAAAGTGTAATAGTGTAATAGTGTAATAGTTGACGCTACTTGTTTGCCCGACACTACATGAGTCACGTGACAGTACAACAATCAAAACAAAAGAAAGGAGGCGGAGGAACAAACTGCGGCGGCTCTGTGACTTGTGAAAGCAGCGGTTCTTGCACACACAGTCGGGTCTCCTCTTCGATGATATCGCATCTAAAGTGTCGATCTCATTGATCCGTATCTGTACAAGAGTTGGTATCGACATTGCGATATATGGATCCTGCACGCACCAATACGTACTTTCTTTAAGCGATTGCGCTGGAATCACTTAAACTACAGGAATGTGGCTCATATCTGTTTTCTTTTTCTTTTTGATGATTTGGACTTCACTATCAAAAGGTAAACAAATAGGAACTGGTTGATATATGCGTGTGTTTTTTTTTATTATTATTTATTTTTGCGCCATCCTTGCAGTTGGAGGATGCGGTCCACTTTCGGCTTCTGTTCTGCTCGCTTCATGTGTGGACGCAGATATTAGCTGTCGGTAACAGACCTGCCAGTTCATCATCATCATCGGTGAGGAACGACTGTTTTCGTAAACTTTGCTGAAATATTTACGAAATGCTTCAGCAAAGTTTACGAAATTCAGCAGATCTGCGTGTTTTCGTGAACTTTCTCAAAGTTTACGAAAACATTCGTCAGACACAATAAATGAACATGAATGAAAAATGAATGTAAACATGCAGGTAACGAGTGTAACCTGCGGTAGGTCTGCGCTCTGTGCTCGGATTCCCAGAATGTGTTTTCACCTGTTGCTGAGTCATCCTGTCACACGTCTTTGGAGTTTCGCTTTGTGATTCACTACTTTGTGGTTTTCAGCGTTGAATGGTTGATTGAAACGACACTCGTGTGACGGACGAAAATATCTTGAAGTGCATCAAGTGAGGGCAGATAATTTTATTTATTCATTTATAATTTTGTGACACTTGTCTTTCTCAGATTGCTGCAGATGATGTATACCTCAGCTTCTATTTACATGTGTGAACTGATCACACATTTACATATATTATATTTTCACTCTTGGTTATGTGCGTTTCAGCTGGATTATTATTAATATGATCAACATGGTCTGTTATTGTTTGAAATTAATATAAGTTACAAATACATTCTCTCTGGGTTAGCCTCATTTTATGATTTAGGTTTTGTCCCATTCCAGCCCTGTGCAAGCACAAATGTTTGGCTAGAGTTTAAATTACTTTCAGCAGATCTGCGTGTTTTCAGTCTCACCTGGATGTTGGATGTGTCTGTGTATTCACTCATCACATATGAAACACTTTGACCTTTTTGGGATTTTTCCCCGTAGTTTTCTTTGAGCTGAAGCACTAATGACTGTTCTTCTGTTGTGGTTTAGATCCGGATGAGGTGATCACAGTGAAGCATGGAGAGGACGTCACTCTCCAGTGTTGGGGTTTTACAGATGCTCCCATCGAGCTGCTGGAGTGGAGCAGACCTGAGCTGACAGACTACGTGTGGTACTACAGAGAGCAGCGCTCCTATGAAAAATATCAGCATCTGTCTTACAAAGGCCGGGTGAAGCTGAGAGACCCGGAGATGAAGAATGGAGACGTTTCAGTGATTCTGAAGGAAGTCACCTTCAATGATGCGGGCAGATATGAGTGTTTTGTCGGAACGAGGAGAACAAGAGACAAGCGGAGCTCCATCAATGTCCGGGTGGAACAGACTACTAAAGATACCTCGGGTGGAGGAAACACTGAGAGAGAAAACAGGGATGTTGGAGGGAACATGGAGAGAGAAAAGTGGGGTGTTGGACAGATAGCAGCCATAGTGATTACAGTGATTGTAGCAACCGCATTGATTTTAATGATTGGGGTGGTTGTAGCTGTGGGGGTAGAGCAGGTTCCCTACTAATGGGAGGGTTGGCTCCAGTCTGCATCCTAAATATTTTCGGGGAAGATACTTAGCCCAAGTTGCTCTCAGATGCAGTCATTGGAGTCTAAATGTTAGACAAAAAGCTCACAGAAAAAGTGCTGGTGTGAATGTTTGAATGAGGCAAGTTGTGTAAAGGGCTCACTCTGAGTGCTCACAGTAGAAAAGCATTACATAAGAACCAGTTTACTGTTTAATGTCGTCTCTGTTGCTTCTAACACAAAGACCAGCAGACAAACAAACCCGTGAGGATCTCCTGCAGAGCGATGAAGCTGGAAACGAGCTGCACTGAAATGTCACCTGATTCTTGAGTCTGCTGTTACAGTTTGAGTTGATGGTACAGTCCCTGAAGAGTAAATGAATACAGTGAAAAACATAACTACAGCACAGCTAAAATGCATTTTTTTTTATTAAAATAAATAAATATTTCTTTTAAAAACTAATGTTTTGTAGACACATTTGAGCTGCTGCAAAAACAGCTAATGTGGCTCATGTGTTTTTTCCTCTTTGTTAATAATGGTACAAACTATGTGCTGTATTTGTCACTAAATAGTTTACAACACCATGAGATATATTATTTTATAAGAAGTTAATACATTTTCAAGTGTTTTATACTCTGAGCAGTATGAACAGGGACTCGAATTATTCTGTATTTATTTCCTGTTAAAGGGGGGGAAAAAGTACACAACTGTCAGAATCTGAACTCCAGAAAACTCTTGACTTAAACTGGTTCTGTTAACTGATGAGAACAGTGTGTGCCTCTCTATTGTTTTATATGTATTCCTCTTGACTGTATACATCTCTTCTGATTGGTGCTTATTCCTGATGTGTTTAATTTTTTTTACTCCTGTACAGTTGGCATGCTAAACCTTTAATTTAGTTTTACATGACAATGAAGGGCTATTCTATTTGAGTCTATAAGATGATGCAGGCAGCTCATAAAGCACGGATGTGGATTGTTGTTATTACAGTAGAGTCTGTTTATCAGCTCATCTTTGAGTGTCATCTTCCTGATTTATTCATGGTCGCTGTGTTGATGGCTCAGGACTTATTTCTAGTGCTGGACTGGCTGTATTTATAAATTGGCACAAAATATGAAAAATAGAAACTGCTCAGGAACATTTTGGATGATCATGTTTCATAATACCCCCTGGGGTTTATTTACAGGCGAGGAAGACAGTGCAAAAACGTTTGTAACTGATGGAGTTTTCTCTGGGTGGTTGTTGATGTTTGCATGAGTTATGACTCATTCGGTGTCATGCCTCTGTGGTATTAAAACGGCCTGTGGGTTTAATAGGAAAGAGGGAGGTGAAAATTTAAACTCTATACGGTTACCCAGAAAAATACTCAATAGATGATTTTTAATGAGTGTGAAGTTTGCTCCCCATCTTTTCCAACAGAGGTGGTGTCAAATGTTTTTGTGACATTTATGCTGCAAAAATAGTTGTTTGTGCTGCTATCCTTTCAGAGATATAAATCAAAGCTTCTAGAGGTCATCTGTAGTCAACTAGCCCCCTTCTTACTGTAAAAACATTCTTCTTTCTTCTCATATTTTTAAAATAATACCAGCACAAAAGTAGTACAATTGATGGACATCAAATTTGTTTGCTTTGGATAAACGTGTGTATGTGTGACCTTTTACATTTTCATGAATAACTTTAACACAGAAGCAGCACAAACACAAATATTGCAGCACAAACGTTTGACGGCACTTTTGTTGAGTTGGAAGAAGGTGAGGGTCAAGACACTTCACCCGTTGCCTACTGGTGGTGGTCAGAGGGCCTGGTGGCGCCAGTGTCCGGCAGCCTCGCCTCTGTCAGTGCGCTCCAGGGCAGCTCTGGCTACAATGTAGCTTGTGATGTGTGTGTGTTGTAGTGTAAAGCGCTTTGGGGTCCTTACGGTCTAATTAAAGCGCTATACAAATACAGGCCATTTACCATAACTTTTCAGCTGCTCCGCTCCACGACTCCGGAATTCCCTACCTCCTGATTTAAGAAATGTCTCTTCCTTCTCTCTCTTTAAGTCCCAACTCAAAACTTACTTGTTCAAAATAGCTTATCCTGCATAACCTCTCCACTCTGCTATTTTAAATTTTCTTCATGTCTTATGCTTGAAAATGTGTACACTGCTTGCTTTTATGTTGCTTTTATTATTCTGCTGTGTACAGTGTCCTTGAGTGTTCTGAAAGGAGCTTTCAAATAAAATGTATTATTATTATTATTATTAAATATTTAGTCTGCATTGAAAAAAGGAGACAGGGAGGCAAATGGCTGAATTAAAGGGTTTTATTAATGTTTCTATTATTAATTAAATTAAATGAGTCAGGCAACCCATTATCACCTTACAGAGAAAGAAAACAAAACTCAGGAATTGGTCAAGTCCACCACCATCATCCTGGTGCCAAAGAAATCCTCAGTGTGCTTAATGACTACCGTCCCATCACCTTGACCCCCATCATCATGAACTGCTTCATGAAACTTGTCATGCCACATGTGACATGCCACCAGATCACTGGATCTGCTGCAGTTTGCATACCGGCCGAACAGGTCAACCGAGGATACTATTTCCACTGCTCTTCACCTCTCCCTCTCCCACCTGGACAAGAAAGACACCTATGTCAGAATGCTGTTCATAGACTTTAGCTCAGCATTCAACACCATTATCCCCCAAAAACTATTTGACAAACTCAGCAGGGATGTGGTTCAGAAACTGCAAAGTCGGTGACCCCAGCTACATCAGATAGTTAAAACAGCTGCCAAGATCATCAGAACATCTCTCTCTCTCTTACAGGACATCTTTCACAAGCGTGAGCAAGGCTTCCTGGTGATGCAGCCTCCTCCCTCACACCTCTCACGTGGACTCTTTCTTTTCTTTTTTCTCCTTCCATCTGGCAGACGCTATCGCAGCATCTGGGCCCGATCCTTCAGACTGCGAAATGAGTGGGAGTGTGCTGGGTTAAATCTCACCAACAGGTGGCGCTATTGCTTTGTCTGTTCATAGGTTGCGTTGCGATAACCAGTCGAGGCCTAGCAAAGTCAGAAGCAGGAAATATTTCTCACACGTGCGCTGGTTAAATAGTCATGAATGAACCCAACTCAACTTCATCCTTATTTGTGACTTTGTGGAAAACACTGCCCGTGAGTATTTTGAGTTTTCTTTTTTTTTTTCTTTTTTTTTTTTTGTCCCGTTTGGATCTATAGCCATCAGAATTGTTGTCTTGAGGCCAAGAAAGATGCCAAGCGGATTTATTTTACCAAGTGGATCATCATGGCCTTGCCATATTGGTTCATTTGATTGACCTTTATTATAATTATGGATTTATTTTATTTTCAGTTGCAAACGGGACAGACATAACTGTGGGATAGGACAGGGGGAAAGAATGAAAGAAAGAGAGGGAGAGAAAGAAAGAAAACCAAAGGGGAGAAGAGACGGTGAGAAGGGGGGGAAGAGAGAAAAAAAAAAAAAAACAACTCCTGGGTCACCTGTATGGAGAAAAAAAAAAACAGAGGAGACAGCAAACAACAAAGAGCAACATAATAAGAAAAAAAAAGCACCATCACAATAAACTAGCTAGCCATAGATATCAATAGTTACTAAATAATAAACGATATTGTGCAACATGCAAGATAGACAGCGCACAGTGTGCTTTGAGGCAGCAGCCAAGAAAGCTGTAGTCCGCGTCTGTGAATACCCATGTGTACACCTGTGTACATACCTGTGTGGATCAGCATGCTTGCATTCCAAAGGTTTCTCCATGTAATGATCTGCTAGAGAGTGTGGGGAGCCACAGCCCTGTCCTTTATGGTATCAAGCAGGTATGGAGGAGATCAAAACTCCAGACATCCAGAGGCCCCCAGAACACAAGAGACCAAGGAAGACCCACAGAGGGGCAGCCGCGCCACTGTCCCAGAAAGAGCTGAGGAGAGTCCCAGATGAGGGCTCACCCAGCAGCCGCGGAGCAGAAGCCAGGGGGAGTTGCAGTGACGCGCCCGTGAGCTCCGCCGGCAGCCAGCTGTGCCTGAGTGACCGAGCCCCAGGCCGAGAGGCCGAGGGCACCCCACCTCCGAAATGGCCCGAGCGAGCCCCAATAAGCGGCCGCCAAGGAGTGAGCCGGTGTGTACCTGGACGCCCACCCCCAGACACAAAGAACCACCAGTGCACCGACACCTGAGGGAGTCCGCCACCAGCAGGGGAAGTGGTGGTGGGTGGAGATAGGCCTCCAAACCTTGGAGGGCCCGAGATGTCCCCAGAGAGGTGGCGTCTGATACCCAACCTGACATATAGACACACCCCTACTCCAAGGCCCTGCATGTGTGGGTGGTTGTGGTGGAGCAGGAGGAGGGAGGCAGCTGGAGATGGGGAGGGAAGGAAGGGAGGGGCAGGTGACCCCTCCCTGGGACCAGCTCCCCCGCTGACCCCAGTAGGCACTCCCATACTCCGCGACCCGCCAGGGAAAAGGGGGCCCAGGCCCATCCAGACCGGGGCCCAGCGCCCCACAGAGCCTGGGACAGTCCACCCAACCCCACCACAGAGAAAACTGCACCCACCCCACCATCCACTCGTCTTCCAGACTACATGAGACAATAGACGCCCAGGCTGAGATCTTCCTCCACCTCTCCTGTATCTCCCCCTCCTGCAGAGAGTTCCTGAGGGGAGGAAAGCTCCTGCAAGGTGTGACAATCTCCCCCACCGGTTGAAGAGCCCCACCGGCGGCTCGACACACCGGCGGCACCCTGCGCCAGGGATGGGCCCCCATGCACCCGCCCGCCCACAACCCCGGCAACACACAAACCAGGACCCAAGGCCCCGAGGCCCAGCCAGAGCCCCGGCCCAGAGATGGAGCGCCCCCAGACCCTCACGCCCATCCCGGACCCACCCAGGGGCAGACAGGCTACCAGGTCAGTAACCCACGTCCATCATCACAGACCCTCCACTAGCCCCGCTGCACGCAGCCACGAGGAAATAGTCAGAAAAGAGCCCCCAACCGGACATGACCGCTACCCCGGGTTGAGCCCCCCAAGGAAGATGCCTCCGGGGAACCCCCCGACGCCCTAAGCCTGTCCCTGCCCCCACACCAATCACAACATTAAAGGCGGGACCAAACTATGACCCCCCACCCCCACTAGGTGATGGAGCCGATCAAAGGAGCCCAGAGCAATTGATCTGATGTGGTGGCAGAGGCTGTATCAAGACTAATGTAATCTAATAGATAATTTCTATATTGGTTAGAATTAAGATTGTTTTTATTTTTCCAGTTCATGAGGACAGTTTTCTTGGCTATGCATAGGGCAGTGTTTTGAGTATTTTGAGTTTTTGACGTGTCTTCAATTATAATTTTTTAGTACTTTACATACAATTGTGATTTTTAGGGAAGTTAATTTTAAGAAACAGGCTACTATGTAACTTCAGGTCTCATTGGACCTTGTTTGTTTTTTACCCCTCAGCTGTAAAACGTTCATGGATTTTCGTGGACTCCCAAGTTTGTGAATGTGATAACTTGAGAGGAATTAAAAATCAATACCATAGGTGTAGCTACTATAAAATCTCAGACAAGTATAACTCTCAGGGATATCAACCTCAAGGTCAGAGGTCAAATGAAAAAAAAAAATCCTGTCAGGTGACGTAGGATATTGAAATTGATACCATAAGTGCGTCGACCCTGAGACTGAAGTACATGTTTGTTGATGTCTGTTAGTTTTACTCTGCTTGCATTTTGAAGGGCCGTCTTAATAAAGTAGCCAGCACACCTGTAACTGGTCAAAGAGCTGTCTGTCTGCTTAGCTGTGATTCACACAGTAGTAGCAGAACAGGAGGAAAGTGGATAGATGCACGTATCTTGGCATTGTTGGAAGTTGATATTTTACTAATAAACCAGTTCAATAAATGTATAATCATAAGAGTATATACCTGAAGCCAGGACATGACTAATAAAATTGATGAAAGCAGGAAGAGGGAATTCTTACTCTTGATTTAACCGGCTAGTCTTGCTCATCGAGGGACAAACGGTTACAGAGGACACACTCGAGGCTTCAACTCACCTGCAGGTGTAACTTTCAGCTTGGTTTCCTGCTTCATCTCAGATCTCTGGCTCCCTGGGACCCTGACAATCGAGAGTTGCATCCTCTCCAACCTCCACTTCTTTCTCATCTTGGACTAAAAGAAAAAGAATCCAGAAATACTGCACACCCCAAATTATAGTTGGATTAGTGTTGTTGCTTAGTGCATTACAATCATTCTGGACAGGCTCATATTTATAATCCTGAACCTCATTTAAGTAAAACTTTGGAAAATTTTGGAAATCTGCCAGTAGAAATGTTTAAAGGATGTACAAGGAGGTACACCTTTAATGTCCGCACATCCTCTACGGAGAAAAAAACAGTGATTAAGAGGGACAGCCTAATTGAAAGTGTATTTATATTTCAGTTTGGTGTGATATATATTGGGACATTTATATATAAGAACTATTTCGTGATATTTTGTATTATTAAAAATTGCAATTTACCTGTCAGTGTGCCCCAGGGCAGCTGTGGCTACAATGTAGCTTGCCATTGCCAGTGTGTGAATGTGTGTGTGAATGGGTGAATGACTGAATGTAGTGTAAAGCGCTTTGGGGTCCTATGGACTAGAAAAGCGCTATACAAATGCAGGCCATTTACCATTACCATTTGTTTGTTACTGTTCTTATTTATTGGAGCACCTGTCATAAACTATTCTGATTTCTCTGAATCTCATTTATGCTCCAGATCAGTTTGCAGACGGTGAAAGGACAGTAAGGTGGTTTAAACGATTACTTAAGTCTTTAAAATGTTCACATTTTACACTCAAGCTCACACAAAACATGTGCTAGTTATGGAAACCAGCTTGGTTAAACTTCACCGTCTGGTGCGATCCACGTTCACAACCAGCAGCAAAGAGAGACACTGACTGTTGCATCTCACCTGCTAAACCCTGGGTTGTTCCCTCTTGTCTGTGTGTTTTATATGTGTAAAGCAACCAATATAACCTTTGTTTGTACTCACTTGTTTGTATGGAATATTTTATGTGTTGTAACTTTTGCTGCCATGATGACAGGTCTCTCTTGGAAATGTGATCTTAACTTCAGCGAGACTTTCACCTGGATAAATAAAAGATAAATAATCCCAGAGGGGAAGAAAAAGAATGAAATGGCTTTAGTGGACGTGGAATTCTGTGGAAACTTTGTAACAGAGCTGTGAACGCTCCCGCCTCAAACACACCTCAGCTTCCAGCAGGGCCGTTCAGGGACATTTACAGGAAACTCGATCATATTTGCTTTGCAATAACTTTACTATCAAAAGGTAAACAAAGACGAAGTGGGCCACTACAAGAAGTCGAGTCACTCGGTTTGTGTGTTAGTTTTGCTTTATTTATTTTTTCTGCTGGTTTATTCTTATTTATTTTCACGTTTATTTATTGCCATGTTAGTAGAAGTTGCAAGATGTGGCCAAATGTTGGTCTCTGGTTTCCTGAGCACTGTAAGTGTGGACGCAGCTTTAAGCTGGAGATAACAGACCTTTCACTATGTTGTAAATTTCAATAAGATTACGTTACCATTCGTGCCAAATTGGCATCAGTATCACCTTCAGACAACAACACGTCCGGCCCATGCCTAGAAATGGGCATGGGCCCATTTGTGTTTGGATTTTCGTTTTGTAATTAACTACGTTGTGTTTTTCACTGATGATTGAGATGACTGTCTCCTCAGTTTGTCCACACTCTTGTAGGCGATTGGAAAAATATCTGTGAGTGCATCTTGTGAGGGCAGATAACTTTATTTATTTACTTATAATTTTTGACACTTCCCTTTCTCAGCCTGCTGAAGATGATTTCTACCTCAGATTCTTAGTAGGACAGAGAGGTGGAGGGGAAGGATAGGGACAGGATGTGTTTACAAAACTGTTGGAGTCTTTTTTTTTTTACTCATTGTACTCCAGTACAATGGCAATAAAGGGCTATTCTATTCAATTCCATGAGGTGAAGCAAAAAGATCCACACACGTGGATCATTGTTATTACTGTAGAGTCTTTACCTTACAATTCAAAGTGCTTTGACGCCACTTTGTTGTGGTTTTGTGATATATAAATGAAACTGACTTCAATTGTTTGGCTTCTATGTTTCTGTGAGTCGCTGCAGTCTTATCTTATCTCATCCTCTGAAATGTTGGTCAGTCGCTCTGCAGACTCAGTTTTGTTTCTCCACATCTCAGTCCTGAACCATACTTTGTTGTAATCGAAGACAGACCTACTGCACATTTACCCCCCATGAGCATCATTGCCATCACCAGTGTGTGAATGTGTGTGTGAATGTGTGGATGACTGGTTGTGTAAAGCGCTTTGGGGTCCTTAGGGACTAGAAAAGCACTATACAAATACAGGACATTTACCATTTAGAGATTAAAAGGTGCTAAAAAAAATGTCATTTTTGTGATTTCTACTTAAATTACAGAATTTTGATTTTTCACATTTTAAATTGACAAGAGTGATACAAACCCATGAGGCAGGTAATACATCACATTTTACCAGATGGACAACCTAACTGGGGGAATCAGGTGCGTGTTCCACTTCCTTTTGAATTCATTCAGATCCCTCTGAAGCACAGCCATGAAAACGAAGCGCACCAAGCACATGTGTTCATGACTACCATTAAAGAGGTGCATTTCCTTCATGTCACTCAAAAGGTCCATCCAGAACTGTGTTCTAAAAGAGACAAAAACATACCATCAGTTCAAAAATCACTAGCCTTCAAAGCCTCACTATTTCTTACGTTTATGAAACTGTATTGTATTTTGTAAGTGTTTTGTATTTTGCATGTGTTTTGCATTTTGTATGTGTTTTGTGTTTTGCATGTGTTTTGTATTTTGTATGTGTTTTGTGTTTTGCATGTGTTTTGTATTTTGTAAGTGTTTTGTATTTCTTTTTGTTTTTCCTTTCTAATCTGATGTTAAAGACTTTACTCTGTGTCTTCTAATTCTCATATTATGAGAGATGGGAGTTTAAGATGCAAGTCAGCATTCCCAGTTTGATATGGTTCGTCCTTGAATTGTCAGTGGATGCCTGGATGTGTGAACTTTTGTAATAAACAAAAATCCTGTTGGCTGTGGTAGACTCTTGCATCTATAGATCTGATGCTTAGGTCCTGTTCTTCTCTGCCGTGATCAGAGCCTCTGTGCTGTCCCTTTAATCTGGCCTTTTTCTAACCACTGGTAGGATTTCTCAATGTTTTGTCCTCTGTCTGTCTGTCTGTGGTACATTACATGATTTTGGATCCTCCTGTTTGGTCCCAGCATCTGTCTTCAGCTGTCAGAGGAACTCTGTCAGCTCATCTTGGAGTATCCGATGGATGCGTCACCAAATTGCAAAATCTGAATGAATTTTTATGACTTTTAAGTGTTTTGTGGGGATTTTTCCTATGGATTATAAACTGGCTAAAACCCAGGACAGAAATAATATACCAGCTTCCATCGTCAGACGAAACTCCAAATACGTATCAGAGGATGACTCACGTCCAACTCAGGCCACAAAAACTGAACCCTCGACAGGGGAAAACAACACCACGCCGAACCTCCTCTGGGAATCCCAGCACAGAGAGCAGAAACTGACAGGTGGAACTGTGAAGCAGTGAGCTGGGTTTTTAAAAATGCGTTGCTGCTGCCTGATGTTGGGCCCACAGAGGAAGACGACTCACTCACTCTTCTTAACTTCCTTCCTAAAAATGTGGAAAGAGAGCAAAGTGCTACCAGACTCTTATTTATGACAGGAACAGAATAAACCACAGCAAACTGTTCCAGTTCTTCTTCTCTCTGGCTCTTGACGAAGGCGGTCGCATTTTCTCCCTCTCCCTTCCCTTATCCTTCCTGCTTGGCTTTCTCATGTCTCTGTCTAGTCTTGTCTACTTTTCTCCCTCTACCCTGGAAGAGTCTCACATGGATTTGATCAACTGGTCCCTGAATGCAATTGACACCCTCTTCTCGACGAGACACCTGGGTTTGGGAGACCCCATTGAAGACATCTATCTTTTTGGAACCATGATAACAGGGTTCTTGCTGATTGTCGCTGGCTTGGCCCTGGCTTATCGAAGAATAAAGAAAGCGGAAACAGCTGTTCAAATCCCCACAAGGCTGCCTGCTATGTTGATTGGAACGATGGAGCGAGCCGTGGCTTCTCAGAATGGGCTCATTAGAAGCAGCACGGATGACATCTTGGAGAAGCTTGCCGCTGCTGTGAGTGCTGAGACTCTGACAACATCTGACAACATCTTGGAGAGGCTCACGGCTGTCGTGAACACTCGTGCTCTATGAGCAAACTGGATGACATCTCGGTGTAGCTGGATAACATCGTGGAGAGGCTCATGGCTCTCCAAAAGGAATGGTGAGGAACCAGTGATGGACATTAGATCGACTGTAAAATTGACATGTAGTGCTTCACACTAAAGCAAGAACACCACCATGTGGCTACCATATCGGCGCCAGCTGCGGTCTCAAGGCTGGAGCTGAACATAACAAACAATTTCTCCCCTGATAACAAACTGTGTTTAGACTCTTCTTTCCAAACACCCTTGTACGCTTATCTCCAAGGCTTTATATATTATGTTTAACCCCAGTGACCACCCGGTCAGCTGGTGGGTAACGGGCATCTTTTGTGTGTGTGTGGATAATAGCAAACACGTAAATACATTTTTTGCACACAGCAATGAATTTTGTTCACTCAAATTCAGCTTTTCTTTGCTCAAAATAAATTTCTCCTCAAAATACAACACTTGCACTTGCAAACCTTTTTTACTTGCACTCAATTTTTTTTTACGTGCGCTCAGAATAGCTCAGAATCAGCCCCCCTCTGTGAACAACAGCACAGTGTCAGTGTGACTGTTTCACACTCAAGGAGAAAACACCAGAAGAACACGATGTGTGCTACGTTTCCCAAGACAGACTACAAACTGCACAAATACAGAGCAGCACGTGGAAGGACCTGGAGCTGCATTTAAAGAGAAAAGACAGGGTGATGTCCTTTATCGACAGGTGGAAGTAACCAAGTCCTTAGCTGAAACACTCGTGTTTGTCCACAGACAGGAAACACACCAGGAAACTGCAGCTTTCTCAAAGACGTGCAGCTCATGGATAACACACTTCCTGTCAGTCAGAATGAGGCTGGACCCAAACACAGAAAGGTGTTTTTGTCCAGATGAGCCCAGAGAACAAACACGAGTGTTCACAGACATCAGAACCTCAGAGAAGTGAAACATGAGGTTGGAGTCCTCCTCAGCATTCAGAAGAGCTGCTGTGAAACCCTGAGTACTCATGACAGACTCTGATGGCACAAACACATCATGATTCAAAAATAAAGACTATGACAAACATGGCGCTCCTGATCCTCCTGCATGAGAACAAGCTGACATGACCGGAGTGTCTGAGAGTGTCTCCCTGTCACAGTGAGAATAACAGAGCTGCTCATCTGAGCTCAGAGTCATTAAACTGACCTGAGGTCAGCTGCTAGGACGTCTCTGTGCTCCTTACATATGAACATAAACCATGTGACCTCACATCAGTGGTGTGGATGACTGTATTTATAGAACAGTAGAGCTGTAGCAGGTGGTGTGAGGCGAAGGAGGAGGTGGTGTATTCTAGTTAAAATCATACGTGTAAACAGTGTCAGTAAATGATTGATTCCTATTTATTCTTTGCTGAATTTCCTGGAGGAACCCACCCGAGGGATTAATAGAGTTCTAGCTAATCTCTAATCTTCTACTTCCTGTTGACTTGTTTTATTAAAATGAAACATTACATCCAGTCGCACCATCAGCTTTAAACTAGTGCTGGAGTTCACCTCCATGTAACAGGTTCACACCTGAATCTGGGCCCAGGGTGCCAGAGGTAAGATGGTCACATGCTTCAGGTGCACGAGTGCTTCAGGAGCTCAGCACAGCGTGGAACATCCCATCACTGCTGCTCTGGAGTCAGCCTGGATGAAACACCAGTGAGGCTCCACAGTGAGTGAGCACACCTGCACTTTACAGCTTCTCATCATGTCACTGTTGTTAAGTTATCTTATCTCTCTGAGCTGCTACAGCCTTATACACCCACCCGCTCTCTCAGGTCAGCTGATCAGTTGCGCCTGAATGTACCCAGGACTGGGCGTAAACTTAGAGGAGATTGTACTTTTGCTGTAGCAGCTCCAAAACTGTGGAACGAGCTTCCTTTAGAGATTAGACAGGCCACTTATTTAATTTTTTTTTTTTTTACTTTTATTTAACTTTTTTCCCTAACAAATATAAGACTGGTTCACATCCAAAATAATAACACTAAACAGCACTAGAGTATTACAACATTATGTCCATAATTGTTGTCCACTAGGATCCAGTTTACAGGTTACTCCCAGTGCTTCCAGTGGTTTCTTCCATTTGCCCACAAAAATTCAGGAGCTCCCATCAACATAGTGTCCCAGCCTGATCAGAGTCATAACTTCAATGATGAGCGACTTCCATAGAGAAATGGAGGGAGGCTCAGCCCCCACCCGTCTCAACATAATGCTTTTCCTGGCCAACATTAACAGTGACTGAATTACATGCTCATGTTGTACCAGTGAAACAGGGATATATCTCAATATACACATTAATGGGTTTTCTGTCACCTGATGACCAATGGCTGTACTAATATTGGCGCAGACCTCTTTCCAAAACGACTGGATAATAGCACATTCCCACAAGCAGTGGAATCTAGTGCCCACTCTGACCTTACACTTGAGACAGTTTGGAGATGTTCCCATATTATACTTCCTATAAATATATGGAGAAATATACACATTGTGCAAATTTAGTACTGCAGTTCTTTAAATCGGTTACAAACCGAAGGAGCAGGATTTTGTCTCATGCCTGTATATCTATTTCACATTTAAGCAGCGTCCCCCAAGATTTTCTCAACCATGCCAATTTATCCACTATTAGGGCATAAATCTCGGAATAAAACTTTGATACAAAATGTTTATGCTCCCTGTTATCCAGAAAGAATTTCTCCAACCAAATTATTTAAATGTTTTTGAGTCACTCTTGAAAACCCACCTCTTTACCCTGGCCTTTGACACCACGTGAAATGTTGCTTTTTATTTTTATTTTAGTTATTTTTAGTTGATTCAATGCTGTTTTATCTTGTTTTTCTTTTAATATATGACTGTTTTAATTTTATGCATTAGGTGTTTTATTTATTTATTTTTGCTGTTTTCTGTTATTCTATTGTTTTTAACTTATTTTCTGTACAGCACTTTGGACCTGTGCTGGGTATTTTAAAGTGCTTTATAAATAAAATTGGATTGGAAGTTAGTTACAATTAGAAGCTGTGCAGACTGTTATCAATGAATAATAAAAGGTTCTTTTATTTATAAAGTAACATGTCAGGTAAAGTTCTTCATGTTTGTATTGAACTTGAGTAAATGTGTTGATCTAGTTTCCAACAGTTCCAGCAAACACATGGAGCAACACAACGAGAACACACAGAGAGGAGAAGTGAGTGAAGTGGATCAGGTTTTCACCACTGCAAAACACACATGTCGGGGAAGTGGGAGGGGCAGTAGGAGGAGCAGTGGTTTGTAATGAACTGTGTGGGGAGGTGAAGGTAACAAAGCCTGGTGGTGTCCCTGTAACTGTGTCGCTGATCCATTTCTGGTACTGGGACACAGGAGTGTAGACTGAAGGAGATGCTGTACATCCAGGCACACTGAAAACTCCACTCTGGAGCCAGACTGATTTACTCTGAGTCATGAGTGGCGCTCCAAGTTTATCCTGTGGAAAGACAGTGATGAAAGTTATTAGGACAGATACAGATGTGTAACTCTTAGAAGTTGACCTTTTTCACCTGAGAAAGTTTTAACTTTGTTGGTAGTTTTGTTGCAAACTGCTCAAATAAATTAAGGGAGTAGTTGATCATCACAGTATATCACAGTCCGTAAAACTTAATGGATGTCAGTCTGTCCAGTTAGGAAACATGAACCACTGTGAATCCATTTCAGCTGCTTTGGTGCAAATGAAAGTGACGATTCCACAGACAGAAAGTTTCAGACAGCTCTTTTAAAGGAATCAGTTTCATCAAATAAATTAGGTTTTTTTTAAAGAAAAAAAGACCTTTGATTAAATATGAATATGAATATTTATAGACAACGACAGTAAAACAAGTAAACCAAAGTGTGACTAAAGATGAGATTATCTCAGTGACAGTCAACAACAGATTATAGTAAATAAAGTTGTGGTCACCCAACATGAATTCGTCTCTCTAGTACAGATGATGCTGTCTGGGATCCATGGAAATCTGGCTTTGCACACATCGTTTCCCACTACTGATACTTTTGCCTCCTGCAGGTTATATCTCAATGCCTCTGTTTGGAGAGAATTTAAACATCAAGCTTTTCTAAAGACTCCAACATAATGCTGTAAAATCAAATAAATATTTTATGATTTACCAATGTCACCAAAGCCGATGGCCCAGCTGCTGGTCTCATTGTTGAAAGTGCTGTTTTCTGAGGCCAAGCAGATCGGCTGAATGTAGTCTGTGAAATTCACAGGAGCCGACAGCTTCAGAAGACAAATGTTGTTCTCACGAGTCGACGAGTTGAATCCAGGATGGCAGGTGGCGTTTATCACGTTCAGCCTCACTTTATTTGGGTCTGGATCTAACACCCTGTTGCTGCCCAGCAAGACCACCATGCTACTGTAATCCCTTCACACACAACAGATATTTTTATTGTGCCTCATGTTGATCATTGTCACAGAGCAAAGCAGTCAATGTCACGAGTTTCCTTTTTCCTTTCAGCCCTTTGTCGTGTGTGGGTGTGTGTGTGTGTGTGTGTGTGTGTGTGTGTGTGTGTGTGTGTGTGTGTGTGTGTGTGTGTGTGTGTGTGTGCGTGTGTGTGTGTGTGTGTGTGTGTGCGCAGGTGGTTGAACCTGCTGGCGCACTACATAAATGAGTAATTAACTCTGATGGTCAGATTCATCCATAACACTGAGTAAGTTTATGTTTCAGGTGCTGCATGGAGATCTAGTGTTTGTAGAGGAGCAAGCTCAACAAACATCAGCAAACACACAAACTGTGTGTGATACTTTTTTAAAGCAGGAACTTTTTCCAACATGTCCGGATATGTAACTTATATCTTTATGATTCATTCATGAGTTTCTAAAATCAGATCTTGGATCAGTGATTGTGCTGCTGGTAATTCTGTGTTTTCCAAAGGTTGCATGAAAGCATCAGATTAGTTCAGGTTAAACTGGTTAGTTTGCAGGACTGTGGTGAAGGTTACAGAGCTGCTCTGTGTTGGGCTGGTGCAGAGCGTGGTCAGTGTTAGAGTGCAGACACCAAAGTCAATTTATGCCAATCCTTAAGTTCTCTTTTGAATGCTGACATTACAGAGTGCAGGGTTTGGCTATCAGCCGCAGAGCTCATGTAACTCATGTAAATCTGTTTATATGTTTTTGAAGTGAGCAGCGACTGTGACATGAGGTCAGCTGATCACAGCCTGCACACAAAGAAAACTCACAAAACAATTGACTGTGTGACTGAGTCTTTCCCAGCATGTGTTCGTTAATGAGCCTTACAGAGGTGCGTAGTTGTATTTATTAGCTGCAGGTTCCCCGTTTAAAAACTTTATGCTAAGCTAACCATCTTCTGACATGAATGGACAGAATGATCAATATTTTCATGTGACAGCATATCTTTGACAAACCAATGCTCCGAAAAAACAATGACTTGGATGTGTGGTGTAATTGCATTGTACAGTAGATGTTAATGCAGCCGGTCAGTGTAGTTAGGCTGATGGCAGCTAGAGGGCGAGAATGTATAGAATGTTATGTTATGTGTGGGCAGAGCAAGAACAAGAAAATAAAGTGTGGTTATGAATCGTACAGCGTATAATTGAATAACACGACAGGATGAAATTAAATTAATGTGACATCTGGTTTGATTGTTGTGCAGACAACTCTGTACTTTGCAGTTCAGCAATTTGTGTAACAGCTGTTGTTTTTAAATGTTAAAAGAAGTGAGGAAATATTTTTAAAAAACCCATCTCTAGTGCATATAAATATTGCACTTCACCTTCATCATCATATTACTCCTCAACAAAGTGTAAACTTGCAGCAGTGACTCACGTTGGTACGGAGGATGCAACTGTCAGCACCCACTGGTCGGTGATCAGAGACCCTGCAGAATAAGTGTTTACAGCAGCGAACCAGGGCCAACTTCCTGGTGCAGCGTCACGAACTCCTGTGATGCTGCTGCTGTTCACAGCACTTCTGCCACATGCTGACAAGAGAAGAGAGAGCACAGCTAAACAGATCAGCCACCACATTAAAACCACTCAGAGAGATAACACTGATCAATGCTCTGCTGGGAGATCCTGAGCAGTGACATTTATGTGGATGTTATTTTAACATTAGACTGTGGTTTACATGTGATCCACAAATGTTCCTCCTCTGTGTCAGAAAACTGGAAGATTTTACTGAACAAAATCACATCACAGTTTATAGAAAAACCAAAGTCAGCACACTCTGTCACTGAAACAAATGTGGACATCACAGATTTATATGTGCTCATTACTGTACAGCTGACAGAAGGAAGACAAGGTTCAAATGTCTTTGGATGCTTACTGGGCTGCTGTGAGTGACAACCTGGAAATGAGAAAACACAGACAAACCTGTTAAACCTGTGAAAGTAAGCACTGACTGCTTTCTTCGAACTTGAAGAACTGATCACACTAAACACAACACTTTTTAGGGGGAGGGGATTGTAGATCTTTAGGTCTAGTTTCTATATTTAGAACAGCTTTTAAGAAAATCTGCATCTTTTCTGAGACAAACTTCAACTTTTCATTGATGATGTTGATAATTTTGACATAAAACCTTTAAACATTAACCTACCAGTTCATCTTTAAGTGACATGTCTTTGCTTTATAGAAAGAGAACAACCAATCAAATCATTTTCTCACCTTTGCAGAAGAAAATGATCACCACAGTGAAGCAGCACACAAACTGTTGGAGAGCCATGGTTAACTGCACCTCTTTCAGGTCATCTTAGACTTTAAATATGTCAAATTTATGTCCAGCTCCGCCTGTTCCTAGCAGTCATCAGGGCCCCACCAAAGAATCCAGTCAGACTCGTTGGTCTTTGTGCTTTTTGACCACAGTTAAGCATGATGCACTGAAATTTGGGGCAGGTTCAGTTTTCAGTTCAGTTTTATTTATACAGCCCCAAATCAACAACAGTCACCTGCTACTGTAAGGCAGAGGCGGAGCCAGACATTTGAAACACCCGGGGCTTAGCCCAAAAGGGTCGTATGCATGTGGGATTTTTTTTTTCCCCTTGGGGGGGGGGGGGGGGGGGGGGGGGGGAGCGGGTAGAAATGACTGAAAGATTAATTGGCTCTGTTTTGAGTTTTGTTCAAAAAAGAATGACTTCATATAGGGAAAAATATATATCACATGTGCAGGACACCATAAACTAGTTTTTTAATTAAGCAGCAAGGCAGAACAAAATCAGGGCTGCATCAAGACACAGGGACTAAACCCCAATTCAACCAGACCCAGAACTGATCCAGAATTAAAACAGGACTACAACAGTTCAAAATCAGGACTACTGAGGACTTAACCAAGACAGAACCAGAATCAGAACTAGATGATAGTAGCACTAAAAATCATCATAGACCTGCACTACATTTATTTTTTAATTCTACCAAAGTACACTATTTAGATTGAGAAAAGTTTATATAATTATTTAGCCTTGTTGTACAAACAAGCCTGCATAACTTAATAAATATAGAATTTGAAAAATAACAAACCTAAAAAGAAACACTAGGTACGAGATACATGAGGACCTATGATACGGTGATACTTTTGGTAAACAACCATTTGACTAACATGTGTGTCTCACCTGCTCTCGTTCCATCTCTGTTCTGTCCTCATTCTGCATCTCCCTCTCTGCTCCTCTCTCTCTCTCTTTGTGCTGACAATCATCAAATATACAGATATTTACAAACTCTTCAGATAAAAACACAAACACTTTTTTAATTGTAACATCAAATCAGACTAAATGTTAATTTTTTTTAGATTGATAAATATAAGGACGGAAGGCCCAACAGCGCCTCTACTACCTGAGGAGACTGCGGAGCGCACACATTCCCAGATCTCTGATGTTGAACTTCTACAACTGTGCCATCAGCAGCGTTCTGACGTATGGATTTCTAGTGTGGTTCCCCAGCTGCACCAAGGCCGATCAGCAAGCACTCCAGCGGGTGGTGAAAGAAGCTGGCAGAATTATTGGAACAAGTCTGCCAGAGATCAGTAATATCTTCCCCACTCGCTGTCTGAGGAGGGTGCACAGTATCCTGCGGGACCAACATCACCCTGCACGCCACCTTTTCCATCTGCTGCCCTCAGGGAGAAGGTACAGGTCTATACAGGCCAGAACATCCAGACTGGCCAACAGCCTGTATCCACAGGCTGTGAGGCTCCTGAACTCTCTGGCCCCCTCTCACGGACAATAACCATATCCAACTTCTTAATAGCAATGAACTGGTCTGCATTGGTGCATCATATCTTTATTCTCTTCCCCCTCCTGCCCCCCCCCCCCCCTCTTTCTTAAATAGATAACTATCATATCTGATATCATATCTCACAGTACAATAATATTGAATGGGTTGCATTGTTGTACTTTGTCATGTTTCTCAGGTCTTTGTCTGAATTTCTACGAACATTACTTGTCATGTTCTCATGTTATTGCTAAGGATTGTCTTATTGCATTGGAGTCACACTGGGTTAAATATGTACACTTGGGTTTTAAGGGGTATTTATTATTTTCTTCTTTTTTTATTTACGGGTTGTATGGAAGCCCCAAACGCAATTTCATTGTTCTCTGACAATGACAATAAATAAAAAAACATATTTGTTAACTTTAAGAGTAAAGAGAGAAACTATCTGTATTTCTTAATTGCAAATGGCACCAAATTGTATTCATAACTGAGCCACACTTATGGAGCTCCACAGTTCTGTTCCTGGTGTTTTGGTTGACATCTCTTGATGTTCCCATGTCACAGAAACAGGCTCTGTGTTTTGCCTTATATGCATCCATAGCTGTGCCACCAATTTACTCACATGGACTCTATTAACCTATCGGAAGCTTCTTCAGCTCAGGATGGAATCGTCTGGAGTTTTCTTATTAATTAACAATAAACTTAGTGTACATGTACTCCTAAATTTGATGAAAGTGATTAAAATAGAAGCTCTGTCTCTCTTTATTTTGACATTTAACTAATTCAAAATATATTTCAATATTTATCTAAAACAAAAGTTTACTCTAAATTGATGTTGTACAGTAAAAATGTTTTATGTTTTCTCCCTAAAGTGTAAATATCTGGTTACAAATGTGAATATCCTGCTGTGTACTGAAATCCCTCTTGTTTTGCATAGAAATATACTGAACAACATACAAAGCATAATATATAAAATAACATTTACCTGAGTTTTTTCTTTGAAAGAACCCTCTAATGTCCATTCTTATATTTCAGTACATAACTGAAAAACAGAGAGGAAATTGACAAGCTGACGACGAAGGTGGAGTCGCTGATTGTCACGGTCTGAAGGGCAGACCGTGGGGATGTGGGGGAAGGAGGACCCAAAACGCAGACTCTGCGATGCAAACAGTGCTCTTTATTTACAGTGGAAAGCTGTAAACACAATAACTCCCCGTTGTTCCCTCGAACCCCGTGTGCGTGCTTCCCTCCGACGTCTGTGCTCGTGCTCTTGCTCCCCGCTGTTGTGTTACTGCACACCCTGTGCGTGCTGCCCTTCTGGTCCCTCGTTTCACCTGCAGGACAATACAGAAGCAGCCGTTAAACACTGAACCCACGCGCACACACACACACACACACACACACGATCCGCACTTCCTAATGCTACACACTGACTTGGAGTCTTAGCTTAATGATCCCGCACCGGTGGGAGCTCCAACACTCTCCTAAGTAGCTCCCCCGACGAGCCCTGATCACCAACAGGTGTGGCAGGAACTTCAGGTGTGGCCAGTCCTTCGCAGGGCCACACCCATCAGGCCTGCAGGTGGCTGTGCTCCATCCTCCAGCCACACCCGCAGACATACACACGTATACACCCACACCCTGCCTATACATACGAGTGGGACACAGACTAACACAGCATTGTGGAGAAAAACACACACATCACCAAAATAATAATAACAACAATATCAACGGGAGGTGAGTCAAAACTGCTCACGGGCCCCGAGTCCTCCAGAGCTGGGTCCGTGACAGTACCCCCCCTCTAAGGGTCGGCTCCCGACGACCCGAAAACAAAAACACAAACCAAAAACCACAGCACAACCAACCCAGGGCGGGCGGCGGGGGTCCAGGACGGAGGGCCAGAACCAAAAACCACAAAAGAAACAACCCCCCCAAGGTCACAGTTCCAAAGTCCGACCGCACCCCCTGCAACGGAGCAAAAAAGGAAAAACGCCACAAAACTCTCTCCGGACCTCCAAGCTCCTCCGGTGGCAGCGCGGGCTCCACAGGCTCGCCGAGCTCCTCCGGCTCGACCAGCTCCACCGGCACGTAAGAACTGAAAATATGAAATAAACACATGTAAGCTAAGACTCTCTAAAAAAAATAGCATTTGTTCGGCTTTTCATTTCGCCATTTGTTGATTCACTTGAAGAGCAAGTAACGTAATATTGGTCAAGTGATCAGTTTGATATCAATCTTTCGTGATGCACCGTCATATTTACATTATTTGTACGGTACGAATGATTTGCTTTGGTACCTGCTGGCTCCGTTTCTCCAACAGCGCACTCACGGGCAGCAGCTGACCACACTCCGTTACCAAGTCCCAATCCCAAAAAAATGAAAAGCAAAATAACTGAGAAGCAGGTGAGCATCGAGAATGTATATGAAGTTTTACTTGGCTTCACAAAGAGATGCGAGGAAAGGTTTGATTCGCTTGAAAAGAAGTTGGAAGCCTTCGAACAACGCATTGAAGTAAATACACAGGCGACCCAAAAAAAACAGAGAGGAAATTGACAAGCTGACGACGAAGGTGGAGTCGCTGATGAAGGAAAACAAAGAATTAAAGGAGAGCTGTCGGGAGAGTGCACGTTACCGCAGAAGATGGGACCTCAGAATTTTGGGTCTGACAGAGAAGGACAACGAGAATACACGTGAAACAGTGATCGGCATTCTAACAAGAGTGGTTCCTGTATCAGTGGAAAAACTGCAGCTCATGATTGATACAGTACACCGACTGGGGAAGAAAGACAATGCAGTGAGCAACAAGGTGCCAAGACCAATCATCATACAGTTCAGCATGAGGACGGCAAGGGATGAAGTATGGAGGAAATCCAAAGAGGCCAGGGTCTGCAAAGAACTGAACATAAAATTTAAAGAAGACTTCTCCAAAGAAGACCGTGAAGCTCGGATCAAGCTGTGGCCCAAGGTGCAGGAAGCTCGAAACAACGGCAAAAGAGCATTCCTAAAGGAGGGTTATGCAATAATAGACGGTAAAAGGATCGATCTGTGAGATGCACTTGAAGAAGTCACTACAAGTTAACCATAAAATGTGGGTATGTATGTGTGTATATATATGTTTATATATACATATCTGTTAAAAATACACAAATAAAAAATAGGAGAGGGTCAAAAAGCAAAGCCGTAGTTAAACGTGGGCTATCCAGAGCTAAAATTGCCGCATATATAGGGGTAGTACTGTGATAGGGTCGGAGTACTGTTATGATTACATAGGTAGGACACTAGGCTTATTCCTGCTTCAAGCACTTTTTTTTTCTTCTAGTAAGTGCCAAGGAAGCCGTTACTGTTCTTGTTTTGTATTTTGTTCTTGCGTTTTTTGTTTTTGTTTTTTCTTTATCTTATAGATGGCTGTTCTATTAAGTTCCTTAAATGTTCGAGGCTTAAAAAACAATGTCAAACGTAAGGCCATGTTCTTATTCTGCAAGGAAATTAAGGCAAACATTTTGTTTTTACAAGAAACACATTCTGGTAAGGAAGAGGAAACATTTTGGAAACATCAATGGGGAGATAGTATTCTTTATTCACATGGTACTACTCACTCAGCAGGAGTTATGATCTTATTCAACAAATTTGCAGGGAGAGTTATTGATCATAAAAGCGACGGAATGGGGCATTGGATCATGGTGTTGGTAGAAGTCTGTGAACAGAAAATTATTCTTATTAACGTGTATGGATACAATAACAGGTCGCTAAATAGAAATATGATGTCTAACTTAAGTAAATTAATTGCAAAGTGGAGTACTACATATGGTTCTACCCAGGTGATAACTGGAGGCGATTTTAACCTGGCTCCTAACTCATGGCTTGACAGACAACCACAAAGAGGAAATCAACCAGAACACGATAGCATTATTTGTGACTTTTGTACGACAACCAATATGATCGATTATTGGAGGATGACAAACCCAAATACGAAGAAATATACTTGGTTTAGTCCATCAAATAAAAACGTATGTTCAAGATTAGATTATTGGCTTGTCTCCCAAACAGTATCATCATATGTTACGAAATGTGAGACCCAGTCAACCCCACTTACTGATCATTGTCTGATAAGTCTCTTATTATCTCTACGTAAACAACAAAGATCTGACAACATATGGAAATTTAACAATAGTTTATTACAAAACGAAGACTTCTGTAAACAAGTTAAAGAACTTAAATCAGAAATTAACAATATGAGCATGACTAATGTCAGTAAATGGGAATGGTTTAAATATAGTGTGAAACAATTAGCTATAGAAACGGGAAAGAAAGTGTCTGCCCTACGCGTATGTGAACAGAAAAATCTAATTGAACAAATTCATTTATTATGTGGTAAACCCTGTATGACTGCGGAAGAGTCAGAACGCTTACAATCTTTACAAAATAAGCTAGATGAGGTGTACTTGATTAAAGCTAAAGGAGCATATGTAAGGTCTAGAGCCAAGTGGATTGAACATGGAGAAAAAAATTCATCTTATTTCTATAGTCTAGAGAAGCGTAGACAAACAAAGAAAAAAATAACTAAATTGAGTAAGGATGGTACTATAATTGAGGAACCAAACAAAATAAGTGAGGAAATTAACATGTTCTATAGTAATCTGTATAAATCAAGAACTGAAAAAGAAAATGCAGATATCTTTTTTGATATGATTAAAGATCAGGTTAAAAATTGGAAGAGGATGTTAAAACATGGTTAGAAGAAGATTTGAAAATATCCGAATTAGATACAGCTCTAAAACAAATGAAAAATGGAAAATCGCCTGGAATTGATGGTTTAACGATTGAATTTTATAAAACCTTTTGGCAAGACATTAAAGATTTGTTATTTAATGGTTTTTTGGATTGTTTAAAAAATGAAGAACTATCCCCAACAATGAAAACAGGATTAATAACCTTATTACCCAAACCAAACAAAGATTTACAAATGCTAGACAATTGGAGACCCATAACACTTTTATGTAACGACTACAAATTATTAGCCTTAGTATATGCAAATAGGCTTAAAAGCGTCTTAACCAAATTGATTGATGAGTGCCAATCAGCGTTTATTAAAGGAAGGCAGATTCATAATAACATAAGATTAATATTAGATATGATTGACTATCGATCCTTTATTAATTCAGAAAGTTTAATACTATTTATTGACTTTTTTAAAGCATTTGATTCAATAGACCATAATTTTTTATTTAGATCTTTAGAACTTTTTGGATTTGGAAACAAATTTTGCAAAGTGATCAAACTGTTCTACAAGCAAATTTATAGTTATGTTTCGCTCAATCCAGGCATAACATCTAGGATAGACATATTCTGTGGAATTCGACAGGGTTGCCCAATTTCTCCAAAATTATTTATTCTTTGCACTCAATTAATGGCTCACCTCATTGTGAACCATTCAGACATCGAAGGAATAAACATTTTTGATATTGAACTGAAAATAAGTCAGTTTGCAGATGACACAGTAATATTTTTAAAGGATAAATCAATACTCGAGAAAGCATTGAATGTCATTTCAATTTTTTCTAAAGCTTCAGGCTTGTGTCTGAACCTAAAGAAGTGTGAACTTTTGCCACTTTATGATTGTTTGGAAAATAGCATGAGGACGATTCCAGTGAAAAATGAAGTTAAGTATCTAGGCATCTATTTAGACAAAGACATCAACACTAGAGAATCAAAAAACCTAAAAGACAAAATTGATGGCATGTCCAAAACACTAAATCATTGGTTGACGAGAGATATTACAATTTTTGGACGCAATCTATTATCCAAATCAGAGGGCGTCTCAAAGATGGTTTATCCAGCTTACTCACTATACATTACCCCGAAAAGCATTAAAAAGATTAACTCTATAATCTATCAATTCATTTGGCGCAATAAAACACATTACATTAAAAAATCACAACTTGTCAAAGATTACGCTAAAGGTGGTATAAAGTCAATTGATTTTCAATCAATGGTTGGAGTATTTAAAATAAACTGGATAAAAGCCTTCCTCTTGAAACCTGACTCCATATGGTTCCATATCCCAAAAAATTTTTTCAAAAAGGTGGGAGGGTTGGATTTTCTCCTGAAATGTGATTTTGATATATTGAAGTTGCCTGTGAAACTGTCAGAATATCATAAGCAGGTCTTGTCTTATTGGAAGATGGTGTTTGCCCATAACTTTTCACCACATTGCTCCACCTTGTGGAATAACAGAACAATTACAATTAATAAGAAGTCATTGTTTATTAAAGAGTGGTTTGAAAAAAACATAATCTTTATAACAGACTTACTTGATGAAAGGGGTCAGTTTCTCTCAGTGGGTGTTTTTAATGCGAAGTTTAACATTCAGTGTTCCCTTAGAGAATATGACAAGGTTTGTAAGGCAATCCCCTTACCTCTGTTGAGTTTGATTCAAGGTTATTTGTATTACTCTAAGGCACAAATTAGTCTACCTTCTTTACATCTAAACCAGATTCCTTTGATGGATAAAAACTGTAATAATAAAACCATGAACAAGATATTTAAAAACAAATTATTTCACGACTTTAACAGTAACACAAAACTAAAAGGGAGTAATGTTAAAATAACGAACAAATATACGCACTTTTTAAAATGGCCTATCCCCCCCAAAGTCAAAGAAATGCAATTTAAAATAATTAATGGATATTACCCAGCAGCTGAAATGCTTAAAAAAAGGTTTGGGTTTGAGGTAGAGCCATGTGGATTTTGTTCACAAAATGCGGAAAGTATTGATCATTTGTTTTTTTCCTGCTCAGTAACAACTGACTTTTGGCAAGATCTAGTAGACTGGTTGAGTATAAGAATAGATGGGATGACCCCACTGACTCTAACACAAGTTTTATATAATAATGGTGATCCATCTAAGGAACTGTCCATGCTACACAAGGTGGTGATAATTATGGGCAAATACCACATACACAAATGCAAATGGCAAAGTAAAAGACCTTCCCTAACTGTATTGAAAATTGAATTAAAATCTTTTTTGTCATCTTTAGAATTACTGAGGGATTCATGTAAAGAGGCTGCTTTGATATGCGACAATGGGACTCAATCTCTATCCTTTTAATGATTGTGTTTTTGGTGTACTAAGTAAGCCACATGTATGTTAAAGTGTTCGCAGAAAGGAAACTGTTATATGTCATAAAAATGGCCTTCATATATTTATGTATATGTATATATGTGTTTTTGTTTTTCTTTGTTTTGTTTTGTTTTTTTTGTTTGTTTGTTTTTTTTCGTTTGATTTCTTATTCAACCTTTTCAAGATGTTGTTGCATAAATGTTGTCTCCCAACGAGAGATTGTAATATGTGCATAAATTTAATTAAAGTATTAAAAAACAAAACAAAAAAAAAACAAAAACTCACGGGCAGCAGCTGGCCCGCCCCCTCGCTCAGTCGCTTAGCGCCTGAGCTCGGATCATACCAATATCAGGGGGGATTCACACACAGTCGTAAATTCCCACAGTGTGCACTATGTGCTTCGAATATTGTGTGTACTTTTTGTTTTATACAGTTGTCAGCCAGGCATCTAACTATGAAAAAATTACACTCCAAAATACCCCGGGCTTCTGACAAAACAACCCGGGCTTAAGCCCAGTAAGCCACCCCCACGCTCCGCCCCTAGCTGAGTGGCAGTAAAAACAAATACGTGAGACAGAAGTGTTATTTTCCATGAAGACGGCACAGAGTGCAGTTGTTCGGCTGTGGTAAGTATTCGTCTTCATTTTGTTAAACATTGGGGAACAGGGGTTTTATGCGAATGTATATTTATTTCAGGTTGACGGTGTCCGTGTGAAAAATGTTTAAAAGAAGAAGAGAGCTGGTTAAAACTCCGAATTTTAACCATCCCCAGCTGCCGACTTATTACGCCTTTTTGGTGGCTTCATAATCTGTTTAAGCCGTGATGATCCTCAGAATCACCTTAGACCCAGTTAACACAAAAACAAAGCCACATAACGAGTCAGTGGCGTCATTTCACAGAAACTGGTCCTCGTTTATCACGTTTGGTCACGCGGTATTCTGAAGAACGACACGAGCTTTGTTTGGATACGCCCCCTTTGCTCAACGCATGCTTCGTTGCTCATTGTGATCGAGCTGGAACAAAGGATATCCACGCTATACCAAATCCAGGGGGCTGAATGCGAACTTGACACGATCCTCCTTGGCAAAGCTCAAACCACCGCTACTAGCGCTGAGCTAGCCGACACAGTGCACCATCCAGCTGCTGTGTCCCAAGATCCCGCCAACAGTCAACACAGGCTCTCAACTTGCGTCGCTGGTGCTTCTGCCAAGGACGAGAACTACAGGTTTCAGCTAGGGGCCAGACCCAAGGCTCTGGTCAGCTCCACTCCACTCCAACCAGCGCCATGGACCGTGGTTGAGACGCGTGGTGGCTGCAGAGGGGGCAGGAGGATCCGTCTCTCGCACCCTCACCCCTCTGGTGCGGTAGTATTGGAGAATAAATTCAATGTCCTGGATCCTGTGGACTTTCCTCCTCTGACCGCTAGCCCTCGCGATCCCGCTGTGTCGCTGAGGTCTGCGCCATCTCCACCACTACGCCCCCGGAGCCGCAGCGGGCAACCCGACGCTGTGGTGCAAACTCACCGCGAAGAGCTATGCTTTACCCTGGCTCCTCGGAGAAGAGGACCCACGGCGCGGCTACCTGGGAGTCACTCACGCAGTCCGGCTGGTGCATCTCCATCTGAACACCCCCGGTGTCGCGGCGCGGGCGTCTCAGATGGCCAGCAGCCCCCGGTGGCACCTCCTCTCTCCACGCTGGTCCTCGGGGATTCCATCGTCAGGAACGTGCGGATGAGGGGGGCGCTCACGCTGTCGTTCCCGGGAGCCACTGTTGTTGACATAGTGGACAGAATTCCCAACATTCTGGCATCCCACCCACAGGTTAACCAGCTCATCATCCACATCGGCACCAATGACATCCCCAAACAGCAATCTGAGCTGTCGAAGTTGGACTTCCTCCAACTCTTCAGCCTCCTTGGTCAGTTGCAGGTGAGTGTTTTTATCTCTGGGCCCACCCCCACCTGTGGCAGAGGGATAGGCCGTTTCAGCCGGCTGCTCAGCCTTAACACCTGGCTTTCCTCCGCCTGTGTCTCCCACGGCATGGGTTTTATTAACAACTTTGATGCCTTCTGGGAGAGGAGGCATCTTTTTGGGGCAGACGGGCTCCACCTCAACGCCTGGGGACGCCGTTTGCTGTCCGCCAATTTGGCATTTGGCATACAGCACTCCCGCACATCGCCCTGTCACTACCCCAAACTGACATTACCTGCTGATCCGTCTGCCACTGACTGATGTTCCCCTGGTCCCAGCTCCTATATTTGTTCCACTTTTAACAGTAATACACAAAACTCTGGACTAGGACCTCTCTTTCCCACAGTCAACACAATACCCGTCATAATCACAAACAGAGAGCAACAGAATTATCATAAATCCAGTAACTCCAAAAACATTAATAATCTTTAGCCAACAACACACTCACCACCAAACAAATTTTATTTGATCATTTTACCACTTTTGAATTCCATGCTATTGTTTTCAGCAGCCCTCCAGTTTTATCTGTCACAGTTTATAGACCACCTAAAGACAGCGCTGCTTTTATCAAGGAATTCTTAGAATTTTTAACAAACATACATTCAAACTATAATATGATAATTTTAACCGGTGATTTTAACCTGCACATAGATAATCCTTCTGACCCTGCAACAAAAGAATTCTTAAACATTCTTCACTGTTTGGATTTTATCCAGCACGTCACGCAGCCGACTCACAACAGAGGACACACTCTGGAACTGGTCATCACCCATGGGCTGTCCACCAGCGTCGTCTCTGTTGTTGACTTGGCTGTCTCTGACCACTACTGTGTGTTTTTTAACATCACCGGTTTTATTCAGCGGGAGACCTCGGTGCGAACTGTGAGGAGGCGCTATCTAACCTCTGAAGTGGCTGCAAATTTTACCAGGGTTTTAGACGAATACCCCCCTGTGATTTTACCTGCACCCTGCGATTTGATTTTTAATTATTTCAACAGCAAACTGAAGAAAAGCCTTGACTCCGTTGCTCCACTCACCACCAAAAAGATTAACGTAAAACATGCATCACCCTGGAGAAACGAAGAAGTCAAAAAACTCAAAAGAAATTGCAGGGCAGCAGAAAGGAGATGGAGGAAAAATAAAAACACTATCAATCATCAAATATTTTGCGAGCAACTTAAAATGTACAATAATACATTAAGGAACTCAAGAAATTCATACTTCGCCAAAATAATCAGTATTAACAAAAAGAATCCCAAGGTCCTCTTTTCCACCATAGATCATTTATTTAACCCTGATTTTAACAGCTCCCAAAGAACCCCCACAGACTCGCTCTGTGAGCAGTTTGCAGAAAACTTCAGGGGAAAGATCAGCGCCATCAGATCTGATATTTTATCTAATCGCGATATGATTTTAAACACATCTGAGGGCTCGATTGTACCTGAGGAGACACTGGACAGCTTTGTCCTGGTTAATGCTGAGAACCTTCAGAAAGTTTTCTCCACAGTGAGACCCACCACATGTCTTTTAGATCCAATCCCTTCTTCACTCTTTAAAACACTTTATGGATTTTTTGAGGCTGAGCTTTTATACATGATGAATTGCTCTCTTCAGTTGGGTGTCTTCCCTGCTGCCTTTAAAACGGCGGTGGTGAGGCCCCTTCTGAAGAAGAGCAATTTGGATTGTAATGATTTTAATAACTACAGACCTGTATCCAACTTAACATTTTTAAGTAAAGTCTTAGAAAAACTTGTTTTTACTCAGATTACTGATTTTCTCAATGATAGACAGATCCTGGAGATATTCCAGTCTGGTTTTAGGGTGAACCACAGCACAGAGACTGCTCTCCTAAAGGTTTTAAATGATCTTAGATGTAACTGGGACTCCCAAAAGCTCTCAGTCCTGGTGCTACTGGATCTAAGCGCAGCCTTTGATACAGTAGACCACGCTATTCTTTTAAACAGACTGAAACACATGGTGGGCCTCTCTGGTGCTGTACACAACTGGTTCACTTCCTATCTCTCTGACAGATCTTTTATGGTGAGTATGGATACATGCTCCTCTAAGATCCATGAAATGACATGTGGTGAGCCTCAAGGGTCGGTTCTAGGCCCTGTACTTTTTAATTTGTATATGCTCCCTCTCGGCAGTGTCATCAGGAGGCATGGAGTGAACTTCCACAGTTACGCTGATGACACGCAGCTGTACATCTCCGTGTCTCCTGATGACACCAGACCAATGGATGCCCTTTTTAACTGTATCTTGGATGGCAGAAAACTTTTTACAGCTTAACCAGGACAAGACTGAAGTTTTAATCATCGGTCCTGAGGCTCAGAGAGAGAAACTCTTGTCTAAATTAGAGGCATTTTCACTATGTCCTTCGCTACAAGTGAAAAACCTGGGTGTTATTTTTGACTCTGAGCTTGGTTTTATCCCACATGTTAAACATGTAACCAAAATTGGATTTTATCATCTAAAAAATATAGCCAGAGTCCGCCCTATTCTCTCTCGGGCCAACACGGAGATGCTGATGCATGCTTTTATTACCAGTCGCATTGATTACTGTAATGCCCTGCTCTCTGGTCTTCCTAACAAGAATATTTCAACTTTACAACTTTTGCAAAACTCGGCAGCTCGTGTGCTGACGAAGACCAGAGGGCGGGCCCACATTACACCGGTTTTAGAATCGCTGCACTGGCTCCCCGTGTGTTTCAGGATCGATTTTAAAGTTCTTTTATTGGTTTTTAAATGTCTTAATGGTCTTGGGCCTTCTTATCTCTCAGATCTGCTTTTACCATACGAACCCTCGCGGACCCTGAGGTCCTCTGGTACTGGCCTTTTGATTGTCCCTAAAGTCAGGACACATACTCACGGAGAGGCAGCTTTTCAGTGGTATGGTCCTCGTCTGTGGAACAGCCTGCCGGAGGAGCTCAGGGCCGCAGAGAACGTACCGTATTTCCCGGACTACAAAGCGCACCTAAATATTAGCCGCACAAGCTAAAATCAGGGGAAAATCCTGTTTTGTACATACATTAGCCGCACCTGACCAAAAGCCGCAGGTGTTTCAATGTTGACTCATCATATGTAAGAGAATATGCACAAAGGGAATTGTCAGGAAAGAGATGGCTGTTTGGAGAATCACTTTTATTAATATTTTGAAAAACAAGTTATGGGTACATATTTGCACATGTAGTACATAACAGTAGCCTACAGCACACCAGAAAAATAGATTCGGCCTACCTTTTAGGCTCAGGTGCAGTGACACAGCTTTAACAAGAAGAAAAGTCAGTCATTCACCACCATCTTTCTCTTCTTCCTGCGCACTAAAACCACCAAAGTCCTCTTCTCCAGTGTCGGATACAAACAGGCTCATGATGGCTTCGTCATCCACTCTTCTTCTCTCCTTCGTTGTCACTTTCAAAACCAAAGAAATCCTCATTGTCAGTGTCAGAGTCGAACACCCTCAGAAGGGCCGTGGCGGTGTCCTCCTCTCCATCATGCAGCAGTCCAGCCCTTCAAAATCCGTTGGTGATCGTGGATGTTTTCACACTTTTCCACGCTGTCAGAATCCACCGGTGGAGTTGGGCATAACTTGCTTTTTGGGCATAACTTGCAAGTTTATCGCCGCTCATCATCCACGACTCCCGCTGAACGTGTAGCGCTACTTTGAAGTTTGTTTTTCGCGCTACTTCGTACGGCACTACGTTGCCTGGCGGACGGACATGTGACTAACATACCACTCTTGAACCCCGATCCTTCCGCCAGGCAACGTAGTGCCGTACAACAGCGGAACACACAAAACAAATCGTCTTACGATATGACAAAAATCACGGACAATCCATAGAAAAGCCGCACCTGACTAAAAGCCGCAGGGTTCAAAGCTTGTGCAAAAAGTAGCGGCTTATAGCCCGACATTTACGGTACATGTTTTTAAGAACAGGCTCAAGACCACCTTTTTAATTTATCTTTCACCTAACGTTTATTTATTTTATGCTTATTTATTCTATCCTGTTCTATTATTAATTTAGGCTTTACCTAATATTTATTGATTTTATTCTTATTCATTTTTTAATCTTCTTACTCTATTTATATTTATATTGTATCCTGTTCTTATTTATTTTATCATTTTACCCTGTATATATCGTATTGTGTCATATCTCCAGTGTTTCCTCGGAGGGCGCTCTCTGCACCGGGGCTGTGATTGACCGTGGCTGCTGGGTCTCTGGGGGTCCTCTCAGCCTGGCTGGGGGGGCTCCTTGGCCTCCCTCCTGCTGTGTGCCCAGCCTGGAGGCTGCGGTCTGTGACCGGCTCCCGGTGCAGACGGCTCCCTGTTATAGTGTTTCCTCACTTGGCTCATGCGAGCCCAGCCCAATTTTTACTCTCTAAGTGTGCGCGTGTGTGTGTGTGGGGGGGTGGGTGGGTGTGTGGGGGGGTGGGTGGGTGGGTGGGGGGGATATATGTGTATTGAGAGTGTGGGGAGTGAGTTGGAGGGTGGGGTGGGCTGCTTTTAACTATGTAAAGCACTTTGTGCTACCTTTTTTTTTTTTTTTTTTTGGTATGAAAAGTGCTTTATAAATAAAGATTGATTGATTGATCGTTGCACAGCATGCGTGACCTACGTGATGTGAACATGGGACAGAAAAAGAAAGACAACAAAGATCCAGGTTCATCAAAGTCTTATTATTAAAAGATAGAACATTTAAAGGGTTCCCACGCTTCTCAAATATTCTCAGAAAAGATTTAAAAAAAAATGGGTAACAATAAATAAAACTTGTTCAGGGGTAACTGACCTCCAACATGAAATTTTACAGAGACAAACTCCAGGCTTGAGTGTTACATTTCAATAATGAGGAACGCCTATGTAAAGATTATATTTAAATACAGCTTTATGTCAAAAGTTAAATATTTCTTACAAAATTTTAAACGTACTTTCTAAAAAGATTATTATTAATGTAGGATTATTTGATTATTATTTGATTATTTTCAAATGGTTTGTTCTTTTTGCTGTTTCTATGGTTAAACTCAGATTACCATTTGTTTTTCTCTTTTAAAAGTAGTTTTTTTTTAATTTGAAAGCTTTGAAGTTAAACATTAAATAATAATTTTATGTTATGGCTGTATAAATGTGTCAGTGCATCAGTAAAGGTTTGAAATATTAATCAAAAGCTGCTTCTAATGATTCAAATTTCATTTTGCAGGTGACAGAGAACTAAAATGGCAACAACATCTGTAATGCTCGACAGCGGGTAAGAACCAGTTTCCCCACTCTGTAATCTCACTAAGTTTTGTTCTAGTGAGTCATGTAAATAGTTTTAGATCTCAGGTTGGAACCTGCTCAGCACCAGTAGCGGTTTTTGATAGGGCGACATGGGGGGTTGCCCAGGGAAGCATCATGGTAGGGGTGGCATCACGGGCATCTCCAAAAAAAAGTTGCTCGTACTCATGCATACATCAGCCAGCGCAATTTGGAGATGTCATAGGCACTGATCGGTCTTCTGCCACCCATTTGCTGGGAGTAAGGGCGCCCTCCGTTTGCAAGGTGCGCCTGCTGCTTGCGGCAGAGTAAGGAGAGCGCGGGGCGGTGGGGGATTCTCTGGCTGGCTGGAGCAGCATCTAATATCCAACCCGCAAAATGAAACAAAATAAAAACAAACCAACAAACATGAAAACACTGGACATTATGATACAGACTTATAATTTGTACCTATGTTTTTTCGAAATTCTATAAAGTGAGTGCGAGAGCCCTCGGTGAGCCTGCTTGCTGCTGTGCTAAAGTCAAAGTAAACTTTATTGTCATCTCCACTGCATACAGTACATTATATAGAGAGACGAGACGACGAGGCTCCAGTCACAGCAGTGCAAGTAAACAAACAATAAATATAAGAAGAATATATAAGGAAAATAAATATACACTTTAGGACTAGGGGTAAGAGGGATCAATAACTATTTAAAATTTACAGTTTGATGATTTAATATCTCACACACAACCTGTCGACAGGGGAGGGGGGTGCCGGCTTTGGGTTGGGGGATGGGTGTTCTGGAGCGCAAAATTAAAAACAATGGAAGATGTTCAAGAACAGTTCAAAGCCATCAGGTGCTCAATTTAGAAAAAAGAGAAAAGAAGAGGAGAGAAAAGAAGAGGAGGAGAAACGAGCAAAAGATACCGGAAAGCAGATGTGTCATTGGATAATGGCAGGTCATGTATCCTGAAACAATCAGAATCATATTCAGAATACTTTATTAATCCCTAAGGAAAGTATGTGTGTTACAGTTGGTCCAGGAAGAAATTCTAAAAAAAGTAACAGTGACAGAGTAAACTCCAAACAATACATTGCGTTACAGATTTTGCACATTTAAGAAATAGCACTAATATATACAGATCACTCAGTTATAAATATCAAGGATTAACAGAGGTGATGATAAATAAATATCAAGATTTTGGGGCAATCAATTGTATGATATTGTGAGAACGAAGGCTGCATTGGTTGTGGTTTTTACACATATAAACACATAAATAAGTTGGAACCAGCCCAAGGAGATAAATAGATAAAGATCAACCAATAGGAGAGTCTGCGGATATGTAAAGATGGACATTTAGCAGCAGCATACAAAGAACAATGATGTACACGATTTCCATAGCCAGTGATAAAATGTAAAGCAAAATGGTACACAGTATCCAACCTCTTTAGGTAGTGAGCAGGTGCATTCATAAAAAGCAGGTCACCATAATCCAATAAAGGTAAAAAAAAGTTGCACGAATCAAGTGTTTTCTCACTTGGAGGGAGAAACAGGACTGATTTCTAAAAAAGTAACTTAGTTTTAGTTTTAACTTCGACACAAGCCTTTGAATGTGAGTATTTCCGATATCAGTACCAATAATTTTAAGTTTTTCAGGTCTAAAACCAGTCCTCGCTGTTTCAGAGACCCATCCGTGTAAACAAAGCAAAACCACAGATCTTTTATCTTTAACTTGTCACAAGAGAAGCCCGGCCAGGATCTTGCAGAGAGTTATTCACTCGTCACCTGAGCTCAGCCAACTCCGAACCTGATTCCCCTTGCAGCTCCTTTTATTTGAGTGAAAACAGTCATACATTCAAGGCAAGCATATGCGAGCAACGTGTGTGTGTGTGTGTGTGTGTGTGTGTGTGTGTGTGTGTGTGTGTGTGTGTGTGTGTGTGTGTGTGTGTGTGTGTGTGTGTGTGTGTGTGTGTGTCATTTCCTGACACCATATATGGCTTGGCCCTTCACAACATCTCCAGTCGGTCCATATAGGGCATGACCTTTTAACGAATCAACATGTGTACTAAGCATGTAAAAAGCAGAAGTGAGCAGCCCAGTTAAACTTATAAAAACAGGAACTTGTTGAAATGACAATCTTAAAATAATCAACTCTATCAGGAAGAGTTTCTGTTTCCAGCTGTGTCCAGAAATCCAGCTGTGGATGCTCAGTATCTGAGCTACGTGAGCTGCAGCACAAGAAAAGTGGAGTTTGTGCTGCTCAAACATAAACAAAAATTACATTAAATATTCTTGATGGAAAATTAAAGGTCCAAATGTCAAAGAAAGGTGACATTTCTGAGTGCACCAGAGAGCATGTAGCACACTTTCCAGGGGCTGCCATGTATTGGCTGGACGTGGACACAACGCCTCTTATTAAATGCCGCCTTTAGCTCAGAGGGAGAAGAGACGAGAAGGAACGGGATAAAACGAGTCATTCTCGACATTATATCTGTATAACGCAATAACATTTACTCACAGTAACAAACATGGGGTGGCTGAGGATAAGAACCTAACTCACTCTGAGATGTGAAAATGAATACAGAGTGAAGCCTCAAACCAAACTGCCACACAGCACAGGATGTATGGACCCAGGATGGTTGATGGTTCAGTGCAGAGACAGCAGCTTGTAACCCCAAGCTCAAAGCTGTTGAACACACACACCAAACTACTGTGGTGCCATGACTTCAGGAGGACAGACATGAAATGTCATGATTTTGGCATTAAGCTCTATACAGTGAGGCTCACAGGCTGACTGAGCACTTGGGTAAAGGGAAGGCTGTTGTCACAAACTCTGTTAACATCATTATGTTTTCTGTCTTAGTTTGGGACATAAGGAGTCTAATGTGTCTCTTGACTCTCTGTCCAAAGGAAGGAAAGGTATGCTACAATCATCTTTGGCTCATTTAAAACAAGTCATGTGTTTTCCATCTTTCAAACACCTTTCAAATGTCTGCCTTGTGTTGCAGATGAGGACTTACCAGCAGCTGTTTCACAGTTTGAATCTGCAAACAAAGGCAAGTGTTTCCCCTTAGAGAAGCCAGCTGGTGCAATTTTGAGGAAAGCAGAGCTTGAGGACACCGTTTACAAAGATTATCCTGCTGATGTGAATGGCTGGGGAAAATTCTACCTTCCAACGACTGTAACCATGCAAATTATTGGCGTGGTGGAGGGCATCTCATGTCTGTGCGACCAGCTCGTTCTGATGACCTGCAAGGACAAACAGGTGTATGGCTATGATGGAGAGGAGCTTCATCTGGTGGCTTCAAGCATCAAGCAGCTACTTGATGAAGGAATGGAGTATCCAGCATCCAAGACCTACTACAAGGGGGAGGCCTTCAAAGACATGGTGAGAAATTACATTTGTTTGCTGGGAATAACTAAGATTTCATGGTTGATTATCCTTATTAGTCTGTTAACTTTCTGTGCTTTTCTTGTTTGTTTGTGTTTAGACCAAGAAGGACTGGGAACAGGTGTGGAAGAACCCTGTGGGGAGGAGGTTGGATGAAGAGCATAAAAAACTTGTGGCAACAAGAAAGCCCAGCTTACTGGACTTCATGAAACGCAATCAGATACTTAAAGGCTGTTGATTGCTTCCCTAACCCTGTGATGATTAGGGCTCCCTACACTGAAAAAATGGGAATTGGGAGGCTTTTGAATTTGCACAAATGTTTCATGTTTCATGTTTCTCTTATTTACATGATTAAATAAAGTACTATTTACTTGATTATAAACAATACTGAGACTACTCATTTTTCTTGCATTGATTTAAAGTGACTAAATTACACTCAACAAAAATATAAACGCAACACCTTTGTTACTGCTCCCATTCCCCATGGGATGGACGTAGAGACCTAAAATTCATTCCAGATACACAATATAACCATCCCTCCCAAACACTGGTCACAAATCAGTCCAAATGTGTGGTAGTGGGCACATCTGCTATATTGAGATAATCCATCCCACCTCACAGGTGTGCCACATCAGGATGCTGATCTGACATCATGAGTAGTACACAGGTGTACCTCAGACTGCCCACAACAATAAACCAATAAATGACTGACGTTTGGTCCGTTTACTAGATGCTGTAAACGGACCAAACGTCAGTCAGGAGAACAACTGACATAATCCATCCACAATACGAGGTTAGTCATTAATATACTGCTGCATGGGCTGTGCTGTAGTTACATCGTAAGGGTTTAAAAACTGAACTTTAAAATGATTAATGGTGATAAAAACTGAGAGAGGCCGACACTGACTGTTTTTAGGGGCTTGTTGAGATTAAATAGAACAAGATACAAAACAATAAAACATGTTAAAAACACAACAGCTTCATTAAATGCAGACTACTTTGGGCCCGGAAGCAGGATTCATCACGTCATCACTTAAAGACCAGTGTTCTGACAAACCATCCTATTTTGGCAAAACTTAAGTACGACTGTTTGCCACGTAACTTTGCCCATCAGAGTATGCGAGTAACATTTGGTGTATTTTAATACCACATATATATTATTGAAAGCATATTAACATATTTTAGCGCAAACATGTCTTGATAGCCGGGGTTTCTTTTAAGTAACTCCACCTCAAAATAACATACAAAAAAAACCTTAAAGGTGCCCTCTAGAGGCCCAAATGGGGAAGTGAGTGAGAGCTGGCAGCAGATGGGTGCAAAGCGCCCTCCTCTAACATGTCGAACAAATGTTGTTTGTAAGTGTGATAGTGGCTTTGCCACTGGGTTGCTTAACTAAAATTGTGATAAAAATTGTAATGTGACTGTTGGAGCTGTGTGACCTCTGTGAGCTTCCTGATTCAGATTGTGGTGGAGATGTAAAAAACTACAGGACAGCTTCAGATCATAAACTTCTTTAAGAAGTCGTCCTTGGCACAGCTGGAGCTTATGTCACCACAGGTGATCAGGGCACTGAGATGAAACACTCTGCTCTATGAGGTTTCCTACTTACTCTTTTCTGGATTTCACACAACTGAATTCACCATCATACACACAGATGTTTACAGATGCTGTCAATGCTGATTTTTCACAAGTGTAAAGTAGCCTCTGAGGAGTGAAACTAAACAGCATCACACAGTTAATATAAATGGACAGCAGCTACATTTGAATAGAACACAGTGGTTTCAAACCTTTATGTCTCACATAAGAAGCCAAAAAAATAATTTTAACCTAAAGTTATTCATCACTGGGAACTTCACCACAGCTCTGCACTAAACTGTAGAAAGCTGCTGTAATGACACATAAAGATTATAACTCAGTTTGTTTTTCCAGATGTTCAACAACATGAAATGTGTGAATAAAGCCATTGTAAGAAAGCACTTTAAAGGCTCAACTAAAAAAGGGCAACATAAGTAGTGGTCCATGTGGTCCATGTAATATAGGAAAGTGCGTCTTTCTGTTCGGATGATATTTATTTTGGACAAGGGACATTTTCCCCACACTAAACTCTGCAGTGTGAAAATGACACTTCTTTAACCTGTTAAATTTAATTCAGCTTTCACTCTTTATCTGTAAACTTTGACAAAATTATTCTCCACACAGGTCTCTGTTTTTAGTCTCTGAGCAGTTGTAGATGTGGTGTTTGTATGATTTAAATTCTTTTAAAAACAGGAGCAAATTCTTGATCCTGTTCTCTGCTCTCTCCACTTCCATCATCATATAAACCCATTAATCCTTTCTAAAGACATCACAAAGTGCTTCACTGAGAATACGAGCTCATGAGAAGCAGATTTAAATAAAGCAGAGTAATGTTCAGAGTTCATCTGTTAGATGTTAAAAGTTTAAAATATATCAGTGAACATGTTCTACTATAAGACAAACACACAGCAGTTATTTACATGATATCAGTCATGCTGATTGTTTGGTCTGACGGTGAGTCTCTGTGGAGCAGCTGTTGACAGTTGTTTGCACAGTAAACTGAAAGAACAGCAGCCAGTGCTGAACAGGTGACACCTTATACACACGTTTGCTAAATAACTGAATGAATGGGGGAAAAATAGTTGTGCAAATTCTTCTGTCAAAGCGTGGAGATGATTCAGATAACCGTTGTGAAGGAATGTCATTAGCAGAACTTAATTACAGACAAATATGTGACTCTCACACCGAGGAGGGAAAATGTTCACACCTCCCCGACACTAAACACTGTTTCACAATAAAAAGAAACAACCTGCAAGCAGGTCGTGTAGAAGAAAATTTGTATTGTTCATGAACATAAAGCTGATCTTATTTTCATTTAATGCCAATAAATCTTCCTGCTCAGATTATCACTGCTGTCATGTGTTACCATAGTAACTTACCTTACCTAGCTACTGTGAGCTGTTCATACAGCAGCTCTGTCTACTGGGTGGAGATTTTTCAGTTAGTTTGATATTAGTTACATTTCTGCTCCCAAAGGAAACTTTAGTGAGTCATGAACGTTCGAAAGGTTCATAAGGCAGGGCTGCATTCATGTCTGGGCCACAGGGCTTCTAGTCTATTGTTTACATCGCTTCTGCCTTCCCACGCTTTAAAACTCATTTCTGTTTTCATCAGTCTGGTCAGATAATTTCCTAGGCCTCCTTCAGTGATCATCCAATCAGCCAATCAAACCCCGCCCTGTGACTCTGAACAAACCTAAATACTTTTCCATAACCGTATATAAAAACTCTTTAATATGAGCTATGACCACACAGACCTGAGGGCAGGATTTGACTCAGAGTGTGTCTGAAGGAAGAAATGTGACAGTCAGTCTAAACAAAAGGCTCTCTGAATATCTGAGACAAGTCTGTCCCGACAGATGTGTGTGGGTAAGCAATAGTGAGTGTGTGGTTGGAGAGGGCTCTATGCCGGGAGATGATGCTCCAAACGTCAAACGACAGAAATGTTACATTCACCACTGAACGAGTGTCCCACACAGAAACACACACAGACTAACCCATGTGTGTGTGAGCACAGACACACAAAGACACAGATGCACACAGAGATATTAGGTTGTTGGATTAAATGCTTATAGGGACGTTTTCTTGATGTTTGTTAAAATAAAAACTGGATAAATTGAGTATGTTCTCCTAAATCTACTTCAAAACCACAACATTTATGTCACAGAAGGCCAAGAGACAGATTTTAAATTAAATGTGGATGTGTACATGAGAGCCTGCAACGCTCCTGCAGACTATAAACACAGCATCCGTCTGGGACCTTTAGAGGACTGAATCATCTGTACTGCTGGAGCTGCTTAATAATAACGTTCTGCAGTCTACATGTTTTCATGGTACCGCAGTGCTCATTCAAACAGTTTTTTTTTAATATATATTTTTATTAGTTCAAACAGTTGATGTGGGTTTATTGTGCTTGAAACTAAAGGTGGTCAACATGGACTACAAAAATATCATCTTTGCTTTTATAAAACATGATAATATTCTGCTTTTGGCACATAAAATGGAAACTTCTTCACTGAATTGGACTTGTGTTTATTTCAATAAGAGATTGATATTAACCTGTATTTTTATACTTCTGGAGGTTCTTTATCGTTTTCTTTGCCCTGCTCTGTGATACAGTGTATTATTTCCGCCAAACCTTCAGACAGAAAGCTGTTCAACCTCTGCCCTCATGTTGCAACACCTTCTCACCCCATTATGTAACGTACCGACACTATGTGACAAACTGCCCCTAAACTTGTCTCGTACTCAGAAAACACCCAGTCATTACTGAAACTGCTGGAGTTTCTCCGGCGGTGTTACAGCTCCCAGCAGCGTCAGTGCTTCCTTTATATATCTTTAGTAAAAACACCACAAAGTCAGATTCAGAGATTAAAGTTCTCTGTAATATTTGGAATACACAGAATACTGTTAATTGTGCTTATTCTCACGTGTTACCGCACAAATTATTTCAACAAACTGAGGACATTTGGCCTGATAATAATTTGTATCCTTCTGCAACTTTACTGTATAAAGAGCTAAAACCTCAACAATTTCTTGAGTAATAAGTCATTATAAGAAGGGTTTGTGAACTAAAACTGAAAAATAAGGGGTACTGTTTGTCCGTAATTTGGAAAGCCCAGTGCGTGCTCATGAAGCAGGGCAAACCTGTCGGGGAAACCTCAGGAGCGCCTATAGGCGTTGCTGGGGGCGGTGCTAATTAAAGGACACAATAGAAGTTTAAAAAGGAGAAAGTTTAGAGCTCAGTCATCAGTCATCACTCATCGTGGCCTCAGGTGTCTCCGACTGAGATTTTAGGTTTTGTTGAGCCTGTTAGTGCAGAGAGATCATGGCCAGGCTGGACCTGCTCCATCATGCACTCCTCTGGACTCTGATGTGTCTCTTTTTTCTAGGTTCTGCCTCTGAAGGTAAGCAGGTGTTACTGTTATAATACAGGTGAGCTTAACCATAGTTTTGTCTGACCTGATAAAACAGACCCACATTTATTTGCTTCATACAAAACAATGTATTTTATTGAACAAACACCTGCTTGTGTCAGATGATCACCAGTTTAAACAGTGTGTTAATTCAGTTCCATGTAAAACAGACTGAACATGTGTGTGGATGAAGGAGAGTGTGTGCTGAACTGATCCACGGCATCACAGACAAAGAGTCTGTTTATGATGTCACAGAAACACATACATGTGTTTATAGTGTATTTATTTTAAATCAGTGACAGCAGTGTTGTCTGCAGATGACATTTGCATGGATTGGTGATTTTTCTTGGACTGAATGTGAGGATGCAGGCTTGGTGATCAGAGGCAGATGTGACTTTAACTATAAAGCTGTTTGTTTCACAGTGAACACTCTGTTTTTATAGTCTTCATTTTGGTGCCATTAATCCTTCACTTTATCCAGAAATATTTTCATTTTTTTTACTTTTAGATGTGTTAGCTGTTGTTATTTGCTATCTACTTTGTTAATATTAATTATTTTTGCAGCTAATTATTAATCAGTTTTTCTCCCCTTCCCTTTCTTTATTTCTTTCTCCTTTTCCTATCCCCTGGTCATGTCTGTAATAACTACCCAAATAAAAATAGATGAAATAAATAAAATATTACTTAAAATAAGAAAAAATAGATGAAAATTCATTTCTTTAAGAAATGACTTATTTGCCATGACTGTGCTGTTGTATCGTGTGGTCTACTTGACCTCTGCTGGCAGTTCTAGTGTTGATGGATTTTTCCCATGAAAGATGGATCTGAATGTTATTGAGAAATAAACCTGTAAATAAAAGATGTAAGGACAATCCAGGCCTTAAACCTGTCCCGTGAGCCGTAACTGTCTATGATAACAAACACCAGAGATTTATCGATTCATTTCTGCATCCAGTGTGTGCTGTTCTTCCTCTGGTTGATCAGAAATCAGTGGTCTCTGTTTTTAGCTCATCATGATGATCAGTGCTGCACAGAAGAGTAGAAAAGCACTATATAAGAACCACTCCAAATAAACAATTGCACTTAGGATCTTTGACCTCTCCATGATCCATATTGTTTCCTCTCTTTCAGGGATAAACACCACAGCTGGACAGGACGTCACTCTGACATGTCGAGCTCCAAACAACAACAACATCATAGTTGTAGAGTGGAGCAGAGCTGACCTGGAGTCAGAATATGTCATTTTGTACCGGGACGGTCACTTTGTTCCAGATCACCAGCATCCATCTTTTAAGAACCGGGTGGATCTGCAGGACAGACAGATGAAGGATGGAGACGTGTCTTTGATTCTGAAGGATGTGACGATTGATGATAATGGAACATATGAGTGTCGCATCTTCACGAGAGGAGCGAACTGCAGGAAGGGAGCTCATCTGAAGACTGACCCCATCAGCATCATGTACCTGAGAGTTGTTGATCCTCCAGGTGAGTGAGTAGAGTTGAGTAAAAGTGAACAGTTATACTTTGTCCTTTGTAACCTCTCTGCTCTGTGTTATTTCCTATTTCAGACAAGAAAATCATTACAGCTGAGTCTGGACAGAAAGTCACTCTGACATGTCGAGCTCCAAACAACAACATCATAGTTGTGAAGTGGAGCAGAGCTGACCTGGAACCAGAATATGTTCTTCTGTACCGGGATGATCTGTTTGTTCCAGACAACCAGCATCCATCTTTTAAGAACCGGGTGGATCTGCAGGACAGACAGATGAAGGATGGAGACGTGTCTTTGATTCTGAAGAATGTGACGATTGATGATAATGGAACATTCGAGTGTCGTGTCTTCATGAGAGAAATACGCTCATGGAAACCCACCAGTGTCATCTACCTGAGTGTTGTTGATCCTCCAGGTGAGTGAGTAGAGTTGAGTGTGTGTGTGATCAGAGGTGAAGCTGCTTCCTGGTTGTTGATGTTTGTTTCTAAAGATGTTGTTGATGAGACTTTGTAGAAAGCAGCTGGTCTGAGTGATGTGATCAGAGTGCAGTAGATAATGTCTGACAGCAGTTTGAAGAGGAAATGGATTCTGTTCTGTTCTTCACTCATCACCTACCTGACAGCTGACACCTCACACCTGTTTCTCACCTGCAGGTCAGACAGGAGGAGACATTAGAAGGCGTCATGGACTCTTAGCTGGTCTAATTTTTTTATTGTCCCTGCTGGCTTTTTTGATCTGCAGAAGACATAAGAAGCACAATCAGGAGTCACAATCAACCTCCAGCTGAAAAGCAGCCTCTCTGGAATGTTTAAGCTTTTTCGAACTGATCTATGAGAGTTTCTATCTTAGAGGTGACACTGGGCATTCAGGGTAAAGACTTGTACTTATAGACTTGTACTTATAATAATAATAATAATAATAATAATAATAATAATAATAATAATACTTTATTGTTACTACTGAAGTGGCTCTCATACATGATATCAGCTTCAGTCATGTGACTTTGAATTTTGATGCTAAACTCAGAGCTTTGTCATCTGTTTTGTTTTTAGGTGACGAGGCAGAAAAAATCAAAATCAGTTTCCTGTTTCAGTCTTGAAAAAAGTCAAATCTGACACTTTGACAAAATAAAACTTTGCTTGTTATATATAATGTATAAATGTAATTATTTATATTGGTATAGTATTTATTTACTCAGAAAAACACATTTTTTTTCTTTTCTGTACTTTTCAAAATACTTTTCAAGTATTTAGTCTTACTTTACTTTGTACTGTACTTTACTCTGAAGTGCCCTGATCTGACCCATGCTGTGGTTTTTACACTGTAAAAGAAAAGGTTAATTAAGCGATGCTTATGTTTTGTAATGAGATGAAGTGTTTTGTAAGTATCTGAAGGTATCCTGTAACTCGAGCTGACTGATTCATACATCATTGACCCTAAAACGACTTCTTGTATAAAATCATGGATGGATGCTTTTGTAATCTTCAGAATTTCTACAAAAAATTTGTTTGTGAAATTTCATTTTATTCTATAAACGGGTAGTTTATAGAATAAAAAAGTGAAGGAGAAGTGTTGAATGTTTTATCAGATTTTGAATGAAAGCTTTAGCAATGTACACATTAAAATATGTTTACTCTATACTTGATCGTTTTTCTTCATTTGTAATTGTGCTGAACGAGTTTTCCCACCAACGATGTGGAGATCCAACTTTTTTCAATCCAATTAAAATCAATGCATTCAAAAGGATCCTCTGGAAAAGAGTGGAATTCTCAGACCAGAGTTTAATACACTGAATCATATGAACAGCAGGAAAAAGTGGCTGGAATGACTCCTGGAAACTCCAGTGGAGACAGACGACTGGACGGCCCACTCGGAGCCACCAGCGAAGACAAAGAAGTGCTGGTATGGCACTGCAGAGTCCTCAGCGGGAACAGACGCAGGGCCGGTGCTAATTTAAAAAATCAAGTTGTTCAAAGTAGAAAAATATTTGAATATGTATTAATTTTATAGCATTTTGTGAGCATAAACATGCTTTTTCCCCCCAAAAACAAGCTGAGACGGAGTTTTACTGTTTTTCCGTCACTGCAGAAAACAATAATAATGCATAAAAATCATTGATACTGTTAATTATTGCTATACATTTAGCAGCAAGATGGTAAGAAAATAAATCAGATGGCATGTATTATTTTGGGAAAAAATTAGAGGATTTTTTATCTTTGTAAATCATTATAATTATGTGATCTAACTGGTATTTAAAGATTTAAAATTCTGAATTTGAATGAAATTTTGACTGAAATGTTGCTGAACTCTGATGGACGTCTTTTTTACTTTGTCAACAAGACTGTGGTAACAAAATCAACTTGCTGAAGATCTTTGAAAAATAAATACTCACGAGACAAAGTAAAAGACGCGTCCATCAGAGTTCAGCAACATTTCAGTTTGATTAAATTAACGTTTTTTTAAACTACACAGGGATTTATTTTCTCATGTATTACATGAGAAAAAATGTATTACAACACAATACTTTTTGCTTCATGTACAGGGTTTCCAAAATAAGTTTTATTTCAAGTAAACTAATACATTTGATTCAGGTAAAACAGATCGTTACATTTGTTCTTGTTTTCTAAAAAGTTTTATTTCATGTAAAGCATTTCCAAGGCTGTTAGCCACATTGTCCTATATTGAACTTACTTACAGTGTGTCAAAACAACAACAACAACAACAACAAAACCCCTAAAAACTAACCCCCCTTGTTTAGAGGTAATTGTCAGTTTGCTGGATTTTTACAGACGCTGAGAGAGATCATGTTCTACATTACTTTAAAAGTGATTTTCTAAATCTATAGTGTGTGAGGTTGTGTAAGGGGTGGCTTGCCTTTCTCGCCCTCCTGTGACAAACCATCTGTTGGATCATGGATTTGAAACCTCAGCATTGTGAAAGGGAGGAAACATACTCCTGGCTGAGCATAAGATTTCTTCTTACAACTTAGAATCTCACTTCTAAATGAAATAAAAAATGTTTTTTCTAAGTATGGTTAATGTGTACTTTGACTTCTAAGTGTGACGGGTGCACGGCTGCAAGCTGGTGAGGCAAAAGCATTAGTAGAAGCAGTAACAGTCTCAATAGCAACAGCAGCAGCAGAGGTAACCCTTGTGCATCAGAAATCAGCAGCAATACAGTTAGCATCAGTAACAACAACAGCCCCAGCAGCAGCGTCTGTACAGTTAGCATCAGTAACAACAACAGCCCCAGCAGCAGCGTCTGTACAGTTAGCATCAGTAACAACAGGCTCAGAATGAGTTGGACAGGGTTTTGCAGATGTTGCAGATGTTGATGCAGGCACACTATTAAGTCTTGCAAACATAATGTCAAAATTTTTGTTTGTTTCTTCAGACCACCGTTTAAAAGCCCCAAAGTCAACCCGCCTAGCAGGAGTGGAGGTACCGTTATTACGTTTAAATAATTTATTAGGAGGGTCCATGGTCTGGGTTTTAAAAGTCGGATCATGCATTAGACTTCTGGTGAACATGTCTAATACAGTACACGTTTTGTTTAATTCTTCGGTAATCCCAGTTAGAGCATCGATTATTTCTTGCATGTGTGCCTGTACGGCCTGGTGGTGTTGGTCGAGTTTAGCTTCAATCGAACGTAATGTATCAAGTATTTGATCTGTATGACTCTGTTCAGCAGGCTGCGTGTCTGCAACGTTCATGTAAGCGCCACACGCCGCTGGTACTTGAGAGTGCGTTCTGCCACCTTCTTCAAAATCTATGTGTGAATCGTCACTACTTCTGATACATTCTGGTGTGGTGGGTATGTGACCTAGATCGAAATCTGATGCACTCAAAGACATGACTGAAATCACGAGGCAGCCAACACAGGAAGAACTGCAGTCTGTGAAGATAGACATGTATTAAAACATTTTATGTACGCCTGTAGCCGTTTCAAACAGAATAAACGTGTCTCTTTTTTAAAATTTATTTTATTTATATATGCCCATGCTTACCTAGTGTGCGTTATTCCGAACGGCCCTGCTTCTGCACACACACGGTGCTCTGGCGTAGCTCTGCAGGTGTAAAACGGTCAGTCTTAGAACATTTGTAATTATTTCACCCCCCTTTTTAAAATACACATCTATACAGACAGTTGTATAAACACCTGTTGTAAGGTTTGACTCTGTGGTCACGGTGTCTGAATGTTTTTCTGCTCAATTTGTTAATCCTGGAACAAATCAGAGAACAAACGTTGTTATTACATAATTTAAAACATACAAGCGTTTAAAAATCCTGTAATTCTGCACACACCTAGTACCTGTTAGAGAACTCGATCCAGCTGTAAAGCCGTTTTCGCCGTTTTCCCGAACTCCGAAAAATGATGCTTTTGTTTTAGAAAAAAGTAATAAATAGTAAATAAATAATATGTTAATATAAAACCTTTAAAAATACAATAATAAGTTTGTTGTACTTACCGTTTACGATGTCCGTGTTGATCGTAAAGAAAACGGTCTGCTCCGCTGCAGGATCCTGACGCGAAAATGTCAGAGTTTCGGGCTCTGAGGCAGCTTTATATAGGATGGGTGTTTCCAAACACAATAGATGGTGTCGATCAGTCTGGGATCGATACACCTACAAGCATCAGCTTGTTATGCAAGTTTAAAACAATAAGGGTGGGGCTCGCAACTTGCCAAGATAAGGGGCCATTGATACTGGCTACAGACAATAGCAGCTACCCCCGCGTCTGCATCTGTGCAGCTTTTGCCTTCTCGAGGAATTACAAAAGAGCTGATACAGGCCACTTCAGACAATAGGCGGGGTCCCCGTTGGACTGATAGCTATACCTGTCGGCTCTTACCTTTTCCTAAGAAATCCCAACAATTAAATGATACCCGCGGTGGGCTTTTGCGTTCCTGAACAAATTCAAACAATCAGCCAGCTGTTGAGAGATGGATGGGGCTTGTGCGACTGGTTTTAGAAGTATCACTGCAGCATTTATTTCTAATGGGATGAATGGTATTTGTGATCACCCATTGTGTTAAAAACTAGCAGCCTCGGAAACCGTACAGAAGAATTCCAGTTTGAATTCCGTTTTTTAAATAAATAAAAATATGTCCATCATGCTGAGACATCACAAAATTAGTGTGATTAAAACATAATTGGTTTGAAAGAGCGATACTGGCTGGAGCATTATTTTCTAAAGGGCTGAATGTTATGATCACCTATTACGTTAAAAAAAACTTGCAGGCTCTGTCTCCCTATTGGATCAACATTCCGAAATCCCGATTTTTAAATAAAATGATCGCATCGCCCCCTTGTTCATAAGTGTTTAATTTGCTTTTAATTTAATGAAACCATTGTGTGTTTTAATTAAACTGTTTTTAAGGATCGCATATGTCTCAGCGTTCTATTATTTAGACATAGATTATTTAGTGTAACTAGTTTAGGAGCATTTCACTTTCTTTTGCGCTCCGAAAGAGACAGAGCCTAGTAGTTTTTAAACAGAATAACATTTATCCCTTTAGAAATAAACTTTTCTTGTGATACTTCTAAAAAACACATATTCACACCTAGTCAATGTTCCTTTAATGCAACTAATCCTATAATTTCTATAAGCTAACAAATTTCCCATCCGTGGGACTAATAAATGTTATCTTATCTTAATTATCTACTCACACAAACATCCTGCAACAGTAAGAGTCAATGATTAGACGCGGGGTTACAGGTGGGGCCGGAACAGTCATCAAAAACAATACATGCTGTTTCCTTATCACGAGCATCCCAAAACACAATGTTCACATAGAAAGGTGCACTCCCCAACTGCACCTCCATAGTTTCCACCTTTTTTTTCTTTACAGCCTGCTCTTTATCTCTGCATGTCAGAGACCAACTGAAACCAAGTCCACCTACATATAAAACACCTCATCAGACACACGGCGTTTTCCTCAGCACTTCACAACTACCCTCACGATCACAGCATCCGCGAATTTAACCACGCCTCATTCTACGGATCTATGTGGGTTTCCTATCTTTAGGTGATGCTTTCATTTTATTTTATTTTTTTTAAATAGATAAATAAACGGTTCTAATAGGACTTTCTCCAGCATGGGAAAACTCGTGTTTCACGACTTCTCATGAGAGTTTAAATTTCGGAATCGTGATCAATAGACAGAGCACGTCAGTTTTTAAACAGAGTACCGCAAATAACATTCAGCGTTTAGAAATGTTGCGACACTTCTAAAAAAAACCTTAATTGTTCTGCCCATTTAGAAATCAGCGATTGTTTCAACCGAAGGCTTCATCCGCTGGGGATGCGGGGGGTGTTGCAAAGCAGAAGGCCGCAGGGTATCTCGTTTTAACCTTTTCAGGCCCCAGACACGCGGTGTGAGGTAGTTAGTTAGAGGGAAAAATCATTGATACTGTTAATTATTGCTATACGTTTAACAGCAATGATTGCAAGAAAATAAATCAGATTGCATGTATTATTTTGGGGAAAAATAAGGATTTTATCTCTTTGTAAATTATAACAATTATGTTATCTAACTGCTATTGAAAGGGTTAAAATTCCGAATTTGAATGAAATTTTGATTTTCATGACCAGCACTGATGCTAATTTAAACAATCAAGTCAATGAAAGTGGAATTTAGTTTTAATATATATACATTTCGTAGCATTTTGCAAACATAAATGTGTGGTGGCGAACAAGCTGAGAGGAAGTTTTTTATGTTTTTTCTCTCCCTGCACCAAAATAACTTTGCATAATAATCAATGTTGATGTGAATCAATTACATGTACCAGACTCTACTATTATTAATACAAGAAATTCCAGTAGCACTGCAAATATATCAAAATGTGACTTTTGAAGTTGTTTTCGAACAACTGCATTGTACAAACAAACTGGTGTTTAAAGGTTTAAAAATGTAAAAAGTTATGACTATTTTGTATTTATGAAAAGAACTGATGTTAGTTAAAAACTTTATGCAGAAACATTTGCAAAAAAATTAAAGTAAATAAAACAAACAGACCTAATCTGTTGTTGGAAACTTTTGGCCACGAACAAGCTGAAAGGGTCGTGACTTCAAACAAACACAGAAGGTTTTAATCTTGACGGTGAATTCACAATTTTGCATCTTTTAGACTGTGTGATCCTCTGATTACTCTGAGCTGTTATGCTGTGGTTTTACACTGTAAAAGAAAAAGCCTCACAGTCTTTGAATCTGACCTCTGACCTCCAGAAGGCCTAAAGGTCCAGCTGCTTCACGTGTATTGAGTTCATTTATAGCTACTAACTCACTGCAGTAAAGCTTCTGATAATCTTTCTGGGTCATGCACAATGAGGTTTTAAATGATCTTTTTTTCACATTCATATCTAAAACAGCTGTGTAGTGATTAATACATTTGCCTCACAAGTGACAGGTTACTGATGAACTGATCCCTTAAAATAACCAGTGAAATGTGAAAGAATCACCTTAATCCTAAACAGCCTGATGGTCAAAGAAATATTTATTGTCCCCGATGGGAAACTGGTTTGCAGTGTCCACACATCATACAACACAAGAAAACGAAGAAACAAAAGAGAACAGTCCAAATCTCACCAGTAGCATCAACAAAGTCTTGCAGATGGCAACAACACTTACAGTTCAGAGTTATTGATCATGGAAACAGCAGCAGCTATAAAAGACACCTGATGTCTCTTGGTCTTCACTGCGGACGCTTTATATCGACGACCTGAGGGAAGCAGCTGAAAATCATTAAAGAGAGGATGGTCTGAACATATAATCACACAGGTCGCCTTCCTCAGCACCTGCCTGTTATAAAAGTCCACAAACTGAACCTGAGTCCTCCCTGAAATCTGACCAGCCACTTTAACCAGTTTACTAAGTCTGGTCTTATTGGTCAAAGACAAATTAGTGTACAAAGCAATGATGCAAAACATTAAAACAGATTCAATAGAAATTTCACATGAAACATTAAAAACTCTTTTAAAAAGTACAGTCACTGTTAGACCTTTTTCACTGTAGCATCAAAGTGTGACTCAAAGGACAGAGCTTTGCCAAAAACAACCACCAAATACTTAGAACTGTCCACCAGTTCAGTGGCTGCAGCCTTTACTACTGTTAGTGCAGGATGATGTTGATGTTTGTTGATCTCTAACGATGGCTGATCACACCAAGAAGCAAACATCCACAACAGGCCCATGAGAATCCTCTTCACCATGAAGGAGACTCACAATGACTGTGTGGTGATGATGATGAGCTGAAGCAATGATGAAATACAACAGAGTAAACGCACAGCATAGACTGCACACACCCACACAAACATTTGTCACGATTCCAGTCGGTCAGAGGTACGGAGCCTCTTTTATTCAGACGTCTGTGTCACTTTTAACTGTCTACTTCTCCACCCTCTGCTCTCAGCTTGTTGTTTTGGTGTAGATGTAGTAACAGTAACATATGAGGAACTTTATTCAGCACCAGCAGCAGATTTCCTCTGGTTGGTTTCAGAAACTTGATTGGTCCATTCTGCTGACAGGAAGCATCAGAGCACCTTTCTTTGTAGACAGATGCTGTTTGCAAAATAATTAAATGGCATTTCATATAATTATTTTGTTTTGCTTATAATAACTTAATATAAATGTGGCTTCATGCTTGGCAAATGAAAGGTTGCTGGTTTGATTCCAGCTATAGACACTAAACCTCTCTGGGATTGTGTCAGGATGGGTATTTAGTTTAAAACTGCCAAATCAAACGTGGAGCTTTAGCAACCTCCCGTGACACACAGTTGATATGTTACTGCAGGACTTTTGATGTAAGTTAAAGATTTTCTTTAAAAAAATAAAAATAAATAAAAAGCGAAAGAAAGCAAATACTTGCAGTGTGGGTGTGACCACACAAGCCTTTATTAATTATAGTAATGTATACTTTATCAGTCCCGGTGGGGAAATTACTCTCTACCATTGTGCCATTCACTCAGTGGGCAGCCACTAAGCAGGAGCACCAGGGAGCAGTGTGTAGAGATGGTACCGTGCTCTGGGGTACCTCAGGGTAGCAGTTCATTGAATTCAGACCCCCGACCTTCGATCACGGGGTGACCACTCTACCACTCCGTGCCCTAAAATGTTTTCGAGCCAGCCAGGAGTCGAACCTAGAATCTTCTGATCCGTAGTCAGACGCGTTATCCATTGCGCCACTGGCCCGTCGCTGTCAGATATCAGTACATCAGCACTACGATCGCAACAAATGAAACCTTGCATTTTTTTTAACCCGTTACCTGTGCTATGAGTTTAAGAAACTCTGTTAATTCAGGAAAAATTGGCTATTTTAAAGCTATAATTTGACTTTTTGGAGCCGTGTGACCTCATCTTTGTTCTGTGCTGAAAGCAGCTTCTTGATTCAGGCTGATTTTGTTTCCTCTGCTGTCTGACGGGGATTGATCCGCACAGACCACGGGTGATTTAGTGACACTGTTTGTCACAAGATGTATGAAACACTGTGCGACACACACGACTGAATTCAACATGATATAAACAGATGTTTATAGGTGCTGTAATCACTGATTTTCCACCATAGTCAGGTTTAAATTAGCCTCTGATAGTGAAGCTAAACTTCACCACACGGTTAATATAAATTTACAGCTGCTACACTTTTTCTTAACTGATAATCCATCACTGTAAACTTCACCACAGTACCGCACTGAGCTGAAGAAAACGGCCTATCTGAACTGATCATTAGTTCTGGTCTGTCAGACATTTTCTACAAGCGCTTTAAATGATTGTGCAGATAATAATCTGGTCTTTCACTGTGTTTCATGAACAGGAGGGATGTTTGCTGTTTGGCACTGATCCAGCAGGACACCTGAGAAAACAGAAAAGCAGCTTCTAAATAAATTGAGCAGAAAAGAAAAAAACACAATATTAGTCATTTGACTGTAATCTTATAACTAATCGGTGTATATGTATAAACTATTTCCCAAGAAACCTGAATTCAAACGTTTCAGACTGTTTGCATCAAAGCGCCCTCTGGTGGAACTCCTCTCCCTGACCTAGAGTCTTTAAACCAGGAAGTCCTTCATATATTAATCAGTTTCTGGAGCTCTGGGAAAGTTTTACAAATGAAAATCATCCAAGAATTCAAAACACATCATTCAAAGTCTCATGTTTATATCAGGAGGTTTTCTTTAACAGTCTATAAATCTATGAAGGAAATTTTTTGTTTGTTTTTGTTGAAATACCAAAAGTGAACAATGCTACTGATAATATAATAGTATGATGACGGTGACAGGTGTGATGTAACCTGAAAGCAGAAGTTAGTTTAGCTGATTTAGGAAAAGTGAGTGTTGGTAAGTAGCACCGGGTTAATCTGACTGCAGGTTCAATCATGGCCTGTGCTGCTATCTGCTGAGACAGTTCAGCTGACCTGGAGAGAAGGTTCAAGGTTCAAGGTTCTTTATTATTTGTCACATGCATAGTTATACAAGTATAACACACAGTGAAATGTAGCCTGACACGCTCCTCGACATGTGCAAAAATTGGGGGGGGGGGTGTAGAGGAAGAACATTATATATATATATATACATATAGTATATACACTGGGTGAATGTGCAGTAGTAGCAGCAAGCAGGTGAATTCTGTACATTAATATGAATAGATATCTGACTATTTTACAGGATAGACAATATAAACATATTTAAAATTAAAGGAATTGAAATGTACATTGTGCCTTGGTTTAGTGTCTGGAAGAGTCCTGTCTCAGTCAATTATAGATGATGTCTCACAGATAATGTTACCCAGCTCAATAGAGAAAATAAAAAAATAAAAGAAACAGTTATCGATCTACAAGCTCGTAGCATGCGTGATAATCTGGTATTTTCTGGTATTCCAGAAGCCGCTGGAGAGGACGCGGAGACCACGGTAAAAAGCTTCATCAAAACCCACCTGAAGCTGCCGGAGGACACTGTGAAGAACATCGTCTTCGATCGGGTACATCGCTTCGGCCCCATTCGGGCTACGGCCGGGAGACCACGTCCTATCGTGGCCAAATTCGGCCACTTCAAACAAAAGCAACATGTGAAAAGCCGCGGCAGGGAATTAAAAGGAACGGACTTCAGCGTGAACGACCAGTTCCCCAAAGAGATCTTGGAACGACGCAGGGTCCTCTTCCCAATCCGACGCGGCTTCATCCAGAAGGGCTCCCGCGCTGTCATCGCTGTGGACCGGCTGTACGTGGACGGACAGCTCCACCGCGACCCCAACATCACTCCGTGGCTGTATTAACCTCACACCAGATAAGAATCAGCTACACCATTTCCCTATCCACTCACACTAACTTGCATTAACATCTGTTTAACTTACCAGTATCAAATCGCATCTTAAAGTGTGATTTCATAGCAGAATTAACACCGTCACTCTCCGTCAGTGATTTAATTGGAATGTTTACGTTTTGTTTCTGGTTTTTTTTTTTCTTCTCGTTTTTTTTTTTTTCTTTCCTCCTCTCTTTTCCCCCTCTCGGTTTTATGCTGCTCACCCCTGTCCTTGGTTTCTTTCTTTATTCCTTTCACTGCCTCGATCACCTGCTTCGACACTCATCCACAAACATCCTTTATTTCGACACATACGCACCATGCGCTCAACGGCAGCACATTTACATCAGTCAGACAGCGCACACAGTCATATAAGATACACACACACTTAAGCCAAGCCTACTCATATTAGTAACTATGCATACACAAAGTCAGACTCAGGGAGCATCTCGCCACAAATTTTTTCTCTCTCTCCTTCTCTTTATTTATGAACAAGTGACGTATTCTCTCCACCTGTCTAAGCGACGCACACAGCATACATCCCTAGTTATACACAAACATCTATGGGTACACTGAGGTTCATTACATGGAATATAAATGGAGCTGGCTCCAGAGAAAAGAGGTTAAAAATATTTAACCAACTCAAAAAACTACAGGCGGATGTTGTCCTATTACAAGAGACCCACAGACCTCTTAGAGGTTCGAATGAACTTAAAACACCTGAGTTTCCCAATGTGTTCTCAGCTTGTTATAATTCTAGACAAAGGGGAGCAGCAATTTTAATACATAAAAATATTAATTTCACAGTACTCGATACAGTTATAGATCCAGAGGGCAGATTCTTAATCATTAAACTATCTATACGTGATAAAAAGCTATGTATTGCAAGTGTATATGGTCCAAATGTTGATGATCCCTCATTCTTTCACGGTTTTTTCAGTGCACTCTCTGAACACTTAGATGGCACACTTGTTCTTGGAGGTGACCTCAACCTTGGACTAAATGAAGACATGGATAGGCTCAATACAGCGGGAACTCAGCGTAATTGGCAGTCCACAAATATAATCAAACAGTATATGAGCGACTTTGGTCTTTGCGATGCATGGCGCTCCCTTCACCCCACCAGTAAGGAATATACTTTTTTCTCACATGTCCATCACTCTTACTCTCGTCTGGATTATTTTTTGGTCAGCAGCTCACTGCTGAACGACATTTCAGACACTGAGATTCACCCTATAGCTGTCAGCGATCATGGTCCTGTATCTTTAACACTAATGCACAAGAATAATACTACGCCAAGAAAAAACTGGAGATTTAATATATCACTACTTAAAGATGAAGACTTTATTAAATATTTTAAAAAAGAGTGGACTTCATATTTGGACTATAATGACACTCCCGAAACATCAGCTTCTGTTCTATGGGAAGCAGGGAAAGCTGTGATGAGAGGTAAAATAATTTCTTTCTCATCACATAAAAAGAAAAAAGAAAACAAAAATATTCAGGAATTAGAAAAAAACATCAAATCACTAGAAGAAGCCTACGCGTCCCACCAAGATCAGGAAACATTGAACAAAATATGCAAAACAAAACTAGAATTAAATGAGATAATTGATAAAAAAACAAAATTCTTAGTACAAAGACTACGCCTACAAAATTATGAACATGGTAATAAATCCGGTCAATTTCTAGCAAACCAGCTAAAAATAAATAAAGAAAAAACAACTATATGTGCTGTTCAAGATTCATCTGGGAACACAATATATGATCCGATACAAATAAACAACATTTTCAGGGATTTCTATAAAACGTTGTATTCACCACAAATAAACCCATCTAAAAAAGAAATTGATCAGTTTTTGGACAACATAACTCTTCCAAAATTATTGGACACTCAAGCAATGGCACTGGATTCACCACTGACACCAGGTGAACTCCAGGAAGCCCTGATAAGTATGCACAATAATAAGGCTCCAGGTCCAGATGGCTTTCCTGCAGAATTCTACAAAGAATTCTGGTCGATTCTAGCACCAGTTTTCTACAGAACGTTGTTGGAAATTAAAGAAAAGGGCAGACTTCCATCAAATATGAATTCTGCAAACATTAATCTCCTGCTAAAACCAGGCAAAGACCCTGTATATCCCTCAAGCTATCGTCCAATATCCCTTATAAATGTAGACCTTAAAATAATCTGCAAAGCTCTCTCAAAGAGACTGGAGAAAATAACCCCCCTCTTAATTCATCCTGACCAAACTGGTTTCATAAAAGGTAGGCACTCATCAACAAATACACGTAGATTACTTAATTTGATAGACTACTCATACAGTAAAAACCTAGAAACTACAATATTCTCTTTAGACGCAGAAAAAGCATTTGACAGAGTTAACTGGAAATTTCTATTTGCAACTTTACACAAATTTGGTTTTGGATCCTCTTTCATAAACTGGTTAAAAATATTATATAATTCCCCAACAGCTTGTGTTAGAACAAATGACCAGACATCCTCCAGCTTCTGTCTCTTGAGGGGCACCAGGCAGGGATGCCCACTCTCCCCTTCACTATTTGCAATTTTTATTGAACCACTAGCAGCAGCAATTAGACAGAATTCAGTAATTAAGGGCATAAAATGCAAGAACGTGGAACATAAAATCAGCCTTTATGCGGATGATGTGTTACTCTTTCTCCAAAATTCACAAACCAATATCTCTGGGGTGATTGAATTGATAAACTCTTTTGCAAGAATATCAGATTACTCAATTAACTGGTCAAAATCTACAGTCCTACCGATTAATTGCTCCTTCCATAATTCCTCTTCTACACCACTGCAATCGGGAAATATAAAATATTTAGGTATTAATGTTTCTCCCAAGCTTGCAGATCTAACTAAATTAAACCATATCCCACTTTTAAAGAAGGTAGAAGATGATCTGGCTAGATGGAAATGTCTACCCATATCACTCATGGGAAGGGTTGCCGCTATAAAAATGATGGTCTTACCAAAAATAAATTATTTATTCTCAATGATCCCAACTAAACCGCCACAAGATTGGTTCAGATCTCTAGATTCATGTATGTCCAAATTCCTTTGGAAAAATAAACCCCCACGTATAAGCTTAAAAACACTACAAAAGACCAAGGATAAAGGAGGACTAGAACTGCCTAACTTTCAGCACTACTTCTTAGCCAACAGGCTTCAGTTTATCTCAGGATGGCTAAAACACACCCTCTTAGATGAACCTTGGCTAGATGTAGAACAAGCACTCTGCAATAATCTAGAGATCTCAGACCTACCATTTATCAGCTCAAACATCCAACGACATGAATGCTTTAAAAGCATCAACATCAGCTCTTCTCTGACAGCATGGTGGGAGTTTCTAAAATTGACAGCGTCTTCATTAATCCCATGCAAACGTACACCTATCTGGAACAACCCTGACATATTACAAAACAATAATATGATAAACTTTTCAGATTGGAGTGATAAAGGAATCAAATATTTAGAACATATACTAGAAGGAACAGAATTTATCTCATTTGACGGACTAGTTACACAATATGGGATCAACAAGAAAAGATTTTTAGAATATCAACAAATTAAATCCATGGTAAAAAAGAAATTTAAACCAGGTCAAGTTGAACTACAAACACCACCAAGTGTGGTTCAATTTCTTACTCTTAAACCCCCCAAATTACTATCCAAAATATACAGAATGCTTTCTAAAACAGATGAATCAATATCACTTCCTATTGCAAAATGGGAAGCGGATTTATCAGTTAACTTAGACCTTAACTTCTGGTCTCAGATTTGCTTAAAAACCTTTCATCTAATTAGAAATCCCAGTCTTCAATTAATTCAATACAAAATATTACATAGAGTGCACTATACAGGTCATCGGACGTTCAAGATGGGCTTTACGTCTACCAACAACTGCTCACACTGCCAAACCAATTCACCGGACAATTATATCCACGCTCTTTGGTTCTGTCCACCAGTTCAGAAGTTTTGGCGCGAGATATGTGAAGACTTATCGAAGTGTCTGAAATGTAACATTCCAACTTCCCCCTTAGTGTGTTTGTTGGGCAGCTTAGATAATGTCACTTCAGAAAAGAATATCGCCCATATGGTTTTCACTGCCCTATGCATAGCCAAGAAAACAGTCCTCATGAACTGGAAAAATAAAAATAATCTTAATTCTAACCAATATAGAAATTATCTATTAGATTACATTAGTCTTGATACAGCCTCTGCCACCACATCAGATCAATTGCTCTGGGCTCCTTTGATCAGCTCCATCACCTAGTGGGGGTGGGGGGTCATAGTTTGGTCCCGCCTTCACTGTTGTGATTGGTGTGGGGGTAGGGACAGGCTTAGGGCGTCGGGGGGTTCCCCGGAGGCATCTTCCTTGGGGGGCTCAACCCGGGGTAGCGGTCATGTCCGGTTAGGGGCTCTGTTGGCTCTCAGGTGACTGTTTCCTCGCGGCTGCGTGCAGCGGGGCTAGGGGAGGGTCTGTGCTGACGGACGTGGGTTACTGACCTGGTAGCCTGGCTGCCCCTGGGTGGGTCCGGGCTGGGCGTGAGGTTCTGGGGGCGCTCCGTCTCTGGGCTGGGACCCGGACCGGGCCTCGGGGGCTTGGGTCCTGGTTGGTGTGTTGCCGGGGTTGTGGGCAGGTGGGTGCATGGGGGCCCAGCCCTGGAGCAGGGTGCCGCCGGTGCGTCGAGCCACCTGGGGGGCTCTTCAACTGGTGGGGGAGATTGTCACATCTTGCAGGAGCTTTCCTCTCCTCAGGAGCTGCCTCTGCAGGAGGGGGAGATACAGGAGAGGTGGAGGAAGATCTCAGCCTGGGTGTTTATTGTCTTATGTAGTCTGGAAGATGAGTGGATGGTGGGGTGGGTGCAGTTTTCTCTGTGGTGGGGTTGGGTGGACTGTCCCGGGCTCTGTGGGGCCGGGCGGCGCTGCTGCACTGGGCCCGGTCTGGATGGGCCTGGGCCCCCTTTCCCTGGCGGGTCGCGGAGTATGGGGGTGCCTACTGGGGTCAGCGGGGGAGCTGGCCCCAGGGAGGGGTCACTTGCCCCTCCCTTCCTTCCCTCCCCATCTCCAGCTGCCTCCCTCTTCCCGCTCCACCACAACCACCCACACATGCAGGGCCTTGGAGTAGGGGTATGTCACCAGGGTGCAGAGGAGGCTACCCCCCCCCTCTGTCCCCTTCTGGCTGCCTCTGCCTCAATTTTATCCCACAACTTAGACATTCACATTACTCACACTCTCATTACACATACCTATAGGATCTTGGGGGTGGGCACGATACACGGAGTCCAAAGTACCATCAGGGTGTACACCCCACCCCTGGCATCGTTGCCCACCTCTCAATTTTAAATACACGTAGACATTGAGGGCTAGCAGGAGGGACCATGCGCTTACCTGCTGCTCTCTGGCAGGTAGCTCCAAGCCCTCCTGGGTTTTAAATGCACCTTAGAACACACATGCATCAACATTACAATGAGCGGGTGGAGGGAGGTTTGGAGTCTTCTCTCACCCCCATTCTCTGCGACCTGCTGGAGCAGGGGGGCTAGGACTAGGAGGAGGAGTTGGCCGTCCGACTGCGGTCTGGAGTGTGGAGCCTTCCTGCTGCTGCGGAGTCGGGGCGGTCTGCCTCCCCCCACCGCAGGGAAAAGGGGAAACACCACCTGGGTCTGGGTGCAGTTCCCCCCTCCAGGGGCAAGGGTACCTAGACCCGGTTTGTAGAGTACGCTTGGGGAGTGTGATCGTGTGTACAACGTCTCTTTATGTCTGTCTCCACGTTGGTTGAGTGTGGAGTAAGTGCACATGAGAGCATGAGGGTGGGAATGGATGTTTGTGTCTGTGTGTGCCTGTATGTCTGTGTCTATATGTCAGGTTGGGTGTCAGGCGCCACCTCTCTGGGGACATCTCAGGCCCTCCAAGGTTTGGAGGCCTATCTCCCCCTACCACCACTTCCCCTGCCAGTGGCGGACCCCCTCAGACATCGGTGCGTGGGTGGTTCTTTGTGTCCGGGGATGGGCGTCCAGGTACACACCGGCTCACTCCTTGGCGGCCGCTTATCGGGGCCTGGAGCCTGGGGCTCGCTCGGGCCACTTCGGAGGTGGGGTGCCCCCGGCCTCTCGGCCTGGGGCTCGGTCACTCAGGCGCAGCTGGCTGCCGGCGGAGCTCACGGGCGCGTCACTGCAACTCCCCCTGGCTTCTGCTCCGCGGCTGCTGAGTGAGCCCTCATCTGGGACTCTCCTCAGCTCTTTCCGGGACAGTGGCGCAGCTGCCCCTCTGTTGGTCTTCCTTGGTCTCTTGTGTTCTGGGGGCCTCTGGATGTCTGGAGTTTTGATCTCCTCCATACCTGCTTCATGCCCTGGAGGACGGGGCTGTGGCCCCCCCACACCCTCTAGCAGATTATTACATGAAGGAACCTTTTAAAAAACAAAAAACAAGCTCACAGGTGTACACACGGGTGATCACACCCACAAACTACACCCTTTTTGGCTCCTACCTCAAAGCACACTGTGTTCTGTTGATCTTATGTGCTGCACAATAATGTTTAATATTTAGTATTTACTGTCATATTCCCATATATCATTGTGATGCTGTTTATTCTATTACTCTTGTTCTCTTCTGCTTGCTTTCTTTTTTCTTTCTCAGCAGGTGATCCAGGTGATTGATATATGCATTTTTTTTCTCTGACCGTTCTGTTGGTTTTTGTCTTTTGCCCTTCTCCCCCGTCCCTCTTCTCAGCTGTTTCTCTTTCACTCTTTCTTTCTCCCCTTCTTTCCCCCAGTCAAGTCTGTCCCGTATTCAGTAAGTGAAAATAAAATAAACAATAAAAGGTGAATCAAATGGACCATTACGGCAAGGCTGGGATGGTCAGTTTGGTAAAGTAAATCCGTTGGGCATCTTTCTTTGCCTTTAGACAACAATTCTGATGGCAAAAGAGCCAAACGGGACAGGCCAAAAAAAAAAAAAAAAAAAAAAAGATGATGTGAGAGTGTCTGTGTTTAGGGCACGGATGGCTTGGGGATAGAAGCTCCTCTTGAGTCTCTCTGTCCTTGCCCGGAAGATGCGGAACCTTCTACCAGATTGCAGAAGTTGGAACAGTTTGTTGCCAGGATGAGACGGGTCCTTCAGTATCTGCGCTGCTCTAGTCCGGCATCTCCTGGTGTAGGTGTCCTGAAGCGGGGGGAGAGCAATCCTGCAGCAGCGTTCTGCTGTACGGATCACTCTCTGGAGAGCTTTTTGGTCCTTCACACAGCTGTTCCCAAACCACGATGTCATGTTCTGTGTGAGGATGCTCTCCACAGCGCCTGTATAGAAAATCCTGAGGATCTTTGGAGAGACCCTGAACTTCCTCAGTTGTCGTAGGTGATACAGGCGCTGCCTAGCCTTTTTGGTCTGGACCTGAATGTGGGCAGCCCATGTCAGGTCTGAGGAGATGTGGACACCAAGATACTTGAAGGACTGCACCCTCTCCACTGGCGCTCCATTGATGATAATGGGCTTGTAGTCTAGTAGAAAGTAGGAAGAAAAACATTGTCAGTGCGCACCGTCTCTTTCATGAGGAGGGACGGGGAAGAATGAATCCTGTGGTCAAAGGCAGAGAAGGAAATGAGATCTCTGCTCTCCTTTTAAAAAAGCATTGTCTCTAATTTCCCTTATATTTATTTATTTTTGTGATCCTGCATTCATCAAAGCTCCTCTATGTGAATATTGAGATCGATTACTATCAATCTGTGAGGAGAAATCTATGGAGACATTTAACAGCAAAGTCAACCAATATGATTATTGATAGGTCTGCATCAAATTACAAAGAACTGTGCACACATTTTAAGAAACTCCTTTGATTTCCTGACACAAATATCTAAACACCAGTGGCTCCCTTGATCACTATCCTCCTGCTGTGGACCTACTTTATGAAGTCATCGCCATTATTTATGCTTGTGCATTAATTACTTTTATCCGCCCCTGCTGCCAAGCATTGACACTGTCTGTGCCAACAAAGCAAAAGTTCCCTTCTCCAATTACAAGCGAGGTACTGAGGGTGAAGCAACAAGAACTCCTCCCCCCGGTTGGCACAACCAGTGTCAGCGGCACAAATGATTGACAGCATCTTTATCCAAAAACAAGAATGGGCGTGGTAAAGGTTTTAGAAGATAGACTAACCTGAGGTTAGTAACCTCCCTAACAATCCACATAATGGGAATCGTGCACTTTGACTGTGCTTCATGAAACATGTTTGCTGTAACATCTCCGTGGCTCTGCTGGACTTTACTGTCTGTCTCCCTCGTGGGCTTTACCTGTGCGGGTGAGTTTGATTTTAAAATCCTATCGATTTATTTTTTCCTCACAGAGATCATCCTATGTATGCAGATGACCTGGTTGTTTTAAGTCCCAGTAGTGCTGGATTACAGCAGCTTCTGAATATGCTGTGCAATATGATATAAAGAACAATGCTGATAAAAGTGTTGATATGTAGAGCCAAGCAGGACAAACAGCTAAATTTCCCTCTGTTAAAACGGTCCAAAAAACCCTCGAGGTTCATAAAAAGGTGAAATACCTCAGTCACTTTATTCCTGATCAAATAAATGATGATGACGTATAGATACAACGCTGTAAGCTCAATGTGCAGGCAAATGCATTTCCACGCAAATTCAGCTTTTGTTCACTTCCAGTTAAAGTGACTCGTTTTGTTTAAAGCTTATTGCACACAGCTATGTACTACCTCCGGAGGTCATCTTACAAGCAGTAGCTGAGAGTGTTTGGATTTTTAAAGCACTTTTAAGGAAGTTAATGTTCACTTTTAGAGAACGACTGCATGGCTCCACTAACGGTAATTTTTTTTTTTATTATGTCTTTTATTGGGACAGCTGTTGAACATAACTGTCATGAATCGCTGTGCGGCAGGCAGGAGTTGGACCCAAAATGCAAGACTCACAGACTCAGGGGATGAACTCAAAAATCACAGCTTTATTTGCTGGTAGGACAAACTAAACTAAACTAAGAAACAACAAACTAAGAACTCACAGAGAGACACTGGGAGATCCACACAGCATGAGGGACAACACAACACTGACTCAGAGAAACACAGGGTTTAAATACACTGGGGAGTAACGAGGGGAATGAGACACAGAAGGAGGGCACAGCTGGGAGAAATCAGGACTGACGAGACAAGCAAAGCAGGACACATTCACATAAGACATGGACCTTCAAAGTAAAACAGGAAGTATCACACAGAGACGCGAACTTGACACAGTGGAGACAGCAACTAAGAAACACAGAGACATAAACCATAAGGCAGATGACTCTAAGAACCAAAATACACAGAGGGGAACTCAAACATGCAGACACAGACTTACACAGAACAGAGGGGACACAGAGAAACATGAAGGGCAAGGGATCGAAACTAGAAACCATAGAATAACTCACACAAGTACAATAATACAAACAACACAAAGAACTAAAAACGCTGGGTCAGGGGACCCAGGACCGTGACAATAACAGTAGTTTGCCTTTTTAAACTTTCTTTGCTGTCACATTTTAACTTATAATTGAAAAATAAAGAAGACAGAAAAAGAAGAGAAAAGAAAAGAAGAAGAGAAAAAAAACTAGGGTTAGGAGGCAGCAGGGCAGGTAGGTTTACGTAGTACTCAGGGTTGTAACATCATACACAAAATCACACCTCATATGCTTAACATAGTCTGTCCATTTAGACCATATTCCGTAGAAGGTATCCCTCTGAAGTTTAAGAGAAAATTAGTTAAAGTGACTCGTTTTGTTTAAAGCTTATTGCACACAGCTATGTACTACCTCCGGAGGTCATCTTACAAGCAGTAGCTGAGAGTGTTTGGATTTTTAAAGCACTTTTAAGGAAGTTAATGTTCACTTTTAGAGAACGACTGCATGGCTCCACTAACTGTAAAATTTTAACACACAGATGTGACAGTGAGTTGTTCCCGTTACTCATCCAGTCTGAGGAAGCACTGCTTGAAGTTATTGTGTATTTACTGATTTCCTTTAAGTCATTGTGTATTTTATGTATTTTGTGGTTTTATATCTGTACAAATATTTCATATATTTTTTATTAAGGTGTATCTGTTCTGTTTTGTTTAGAACTATGGACATAAAGTCTGTCAATAAAGATTGATTGATTAAAACATGCACAAGCTTAAGTGTGAAGAAGCATCTCTGTATGGAGAGATGCTTTGTAGCAATAATTTACATTACAAATCCCTCTGTGTACTTCCCTGGTCACTTAGATTTCAATACTTAGAGGACAGTGGAGAAGCCTGAGGCAACACATCTAAAACTTCACATCAAACTTTATGGAAACTTCAGAAAACATCTGCATGATTAAGATTTAGAGAGCACACTAACATTCTGTTTTTGAAGTTCATGGATTGCATAAAATTTAAAGTAAAATTAAAACCAAAACCTCTAAACTAAAGTTCTCAGAGTGTCTGCTCCTCTCTCTGTCTTTGTCTCCTCAACAGGATCAGTTGTAGTGAATGTGACTCAGACCTCCTATCAGGCCGAGGAGAACCACAACATCACACTGGAGTGGACGTTCACAGTAGAAACAGGCAGATATCTAAACATCTACTGTGAACTGATAACTGATGATAAACTCTCAGTCCTGTATCGTGTCCATAATGGTGCTGAAGTCTCAGAGTCTCAGGATGAAAAGTTTTCAGGACGAGTTCAGAGTGACAAAGACGCCCTCAGAGAAGAACGAATCAGACTGAAGCTGTGCAGACTCAGGACTGAGGACTCGGGTCAATGCAAGTGTCAAGTAAACACAGATTATGGTCTCAGCTCTGCGAGCTGCAGACTCAACGTCACTGGTAAGTTTTAACAAGTCAAAACTGAACAATCACTTTTATATTTATGGTCTGTTAAACTTTTATTTGCCATGTTTGTGATTTATGACTGAAAAACATGAAGTGTTGTTCATGTCAAACATCATGATGGTTCTCATTTTATTTCTGCACAAGTAGATATTTTCATGTCTTTTACAGCAGCTGCTGAGCAGAGATCAACTTCACCACCACAAGAAGAGAGAAAGGACTGGAAGAATATTTTAATTTTCCTGACAGCAGCAGCAGCATTATTAACTCTGCTGATGTGGAATTTATTTTTCGGTCGTACTGAGAAAGAAACGAGAGAGACCAAACTTCTATGCACCTCTAAACTCTCAGGGACAGACTCTATAAACCAAGATACTCCCTGCCTTTGACGTCTGCTTTAAGTATAACAAGTTAGTTGTTGATATGAACTGTAAATTACCTTAATTTCTTTTTAAATTTACTTTTGCTTTTGTAATTTACCTTAATTTTAATTGTCTTGACAGCAGCATCAGTATTTTTCCCAGTCAGTATTTTGCTGATGGTTTTCACTTTACTTTGGGAACTTTTTTCTAAACACAGTCCAAACTTCTGTCCAGCTTCTATCAGCAAAAGAGTCACCATGTGGGTATATGTGGGTTCAGGGGTCATATGAGTTTACATGTGTTTAATAGAGTTTTATTTAATGAAACCATTATGTGTTTTAATTAAACTATTTTTAAAAGGATTGTATAGGTCTCAGAGCTCAGTTATTTAGACATAGATGATTTAATTTAACTAGTTTAGGGGTATTTTAACTAGTTAGGATCATTCTGCTTTTTATTTAGTGCTCTGAAACACACAGAGGCTAATAGTTTTCAAACAGAGTGCCACAAACAACATGTATACCTTTAGAAATAAACCGGGATACTTCTAAAAGCACATATTCACACCTAGCCACACTAGCACTGTATCAACCCCCAATGTTCCTTTAATGCAACTAGCCCTATAGTTATCTACTAGTCACAAACACACTGCAACAGTAAGACTTGTTGATCACACATGGATGATTTAACTACTTTAGGAGCATTTTACTTTTTTCTTTAGTGCTCCGAAAAGACACAGAGGCTAATAGTTTTAAATAGAGTACCACAAACAACAACAGGTATTCCTTTAGAAGTAAACTTTTCTTGTGATACTTCTAAAACCACATATTCTTAACTCTGCAACAGTTAGACAGAGTGGGTTACAGTTAGGCCCCCAACAGTCAGCAAAACAATTCATAAAACAATAAAAGAGGCTCCCTTTACCAAGAGCATCCCAGCACACATCCCAACTGTAGTTCCATATGTTAGGTTTTGTATTGTTGATTGTCATTTATGCTTAGAAATATTTAACCATATATGCTTAGAGGTGTATAATCAATTGTGTAGTGACAGGATGTGTGATCTTTAGCAGGCCGCAAAGGCTTGGTGTGTATTCCACACTGGAATGCACACCTACATCCTGAAGAGGTCGTACCTCGTTTAATTGTTTTATGGGAGGATAAACGTGGCTGTATCTCTTTTAGGTTAAGTGCCTTTTGTTTAGATGAACTGTTGGATTTTCCAGACCAGCAGGTTTAGGGAAGTCGTTTATGGGTTCACACTCTGACCCCCCCCCCCCCCCCACACACACACACACACACACACACAGTATTCTTTGTTCACATGTATACCTATGTAAGATGTTATATGTTAATGACCCTATGCATATTCATGTAACCACAATAAAAGGAGTGCTATGGGGGACCTGGCTGGGAGTCTGACAGAGGTCAAGTGGTGGGACGACGCTTGGCTCCAGGCAGGTCTCCCTCATGCATGAGTAAACCAGAGAACTTTGGTGCCTTGTGTCTTGCTTTTTGCTACGTAGCAAATTGTCCTTAACGTTCCAGCGAATAGGTTCAAGCTACAAACCTATCACCATAGTTTCCACATTTTTAATTACAAACAGTTCCATTATCTTATCCTATCATGTCAGAGGTCAACTGAAACCATGTCCAACTGAACCTCCAAAGGTTTTTCACATTTTCTTACACCCCACACCTTTATCTCTACAGGCAGACAATTACACCTCCTACTGACTAACCGAACCACCATAGTTTTTCCACCTTTCTCTTTACAACCTCCTCTTTATATCAGCATCTCAGAACCCAACTGAAACCAAGTCCACCTATATAAAAACACCCCATCACACACACAGTATTTTCATCAGCACTTCACAACTGCCGCAAGGTATATCTTTTTAACTTTTTATTTTTTCAGATCCCAGACACAGCGGTGTGAGGTAGTTAGCACACAATTTGGTAATGTAGAAAGCATCGTTTGTTTGGAACACATCAGCAGAGAGGTAGAATTCATAGCTGTTCATAAGAGTTTAATTTAATCAAACCTCATTTTACGGAGCTAAGTGGCTCCTCATCACTAGCCAATTCACCATTTTATTTAAATGTCTGAAATTTCGGAATGAGGATCCAAGCGGGACACAGAGGCTGCTAGTTTTAACGCACCAGGATGCAAATATAAATAAAAGCCTCACTATCCTGAGAGCCTAGCTGCAGCGACACCTTTCTTTCACACGGATTCCTGGATGTGCATTGAGCCGACTTTGTTACCCGCACAGAGCATTTCTGACAGTCGGGAGCTGCTTATCCTCCTGACTACCAGCAATGCACAACTGTCCTCTGTAGAGCACCTTTCTAAACCTGAATATCTCCCATGCAATGCATACTACAGAATTGCCTCCTTTTGGTATCTACAGATACCAAAAAAAAAAAAAAAAAAATTTATATATATATATATATATATAAAGTCACCCTGCAACATTCACAAAGGGCAAGGGATTCTGGTAGTGATGGGCAGATGAAGCCTCATGAAGCACTGAAGCTTTTCATCCAATTGGTTCACCCCAACGCGAAGCTTCTTGAAGCTTCATTTGCTCTAGTAGGACACCTACTGGACGTAAAAATATTAGTTGGCATGAATTTGAAGAGTGTGGCATTTTGCACACAGCCTGTAAATGTCAACAACAAAAGTAGTGTGTAAAACATGTATATTGTAGTGATGGCAGTATACTGTGTATATTTATACTGGCAGTATGGAAAATGATTATTTGCGGCAAAGTTCGAACCGCTTCCTGAACCAGTCACGTGGTACAACCGGGCAGCGAGGCTTCGGACGTCATCATTTTCAGCTCCTCCCATAAATGAAGCAAGCCTCGATACGCGCTTCACGGAAACGCCCCCTCCATTACTCGACACACGCTCCGAAGCCTCGATACAGAACGTCACATCACTAGATTCTGGGTAATCCTCAGAATAATGGAGGATTCCTGCGAGGTAAGGAATGCGCAAATGTCGTGGGGAGTGTGGAGCAGGGAAATTATTTTACTGCTATTGTTAAATAATCATCATTATTACCATTGCATTAATAATATAATCTGTAGTTTATATTGCATTCAGAGGTTGAACAGTGTGTCTTTCAGAAAAGGCTAAAAGTCACAGGCTGACAGGAAACAGGCTTGCAGAGAGTTTGCAGAAGTGAAACCAGTCTTAGGTTATTTTGAGCAGCAGGCCAGACGAGGCCATTTGAATTACTAGGTTATTCAAATTGATCATTGCTTTAACAATGTAACAGATAGCTTTAAGAAGGCTTTAAGGTTTTATGCATACAGGTATTAAATTAACTTTGTATTCCAGGTGCAGTTATAACTATTTTATACATATTGCATATCTGTGCTTATTTGAGTTGATGTTCAGGTTCATTAATGGTCTAAAGCTTCACTAGTGAGAGTGTCTAGATGATCCATGCTGAGGGAAAACTAGAACATAGAAGGAATTGCAATACATGCTTACAAAACATTTATATCAGGTCATTTTATATTAAGGTTTCATTAGAGGTTTTTGATTAGAACATTTATTTAGCAGATGACATATACATAGTCTCAGTGAGCCTCTGGTCTGGTAAAAGGTCAGAAGTGCGAGAGGTGACATAGAGGCTGAGTGAGGTCGTGACACACACACTTTTAGTTAGATTTATTTAGAGGAGAGGTTAGTCATGTCTGGCTGTAACTGCAAAATTGTCTCGGTAAAAGAGGAACCGTTCCTTGTTGTCTCGGCAAGAAAGAGGAACAAGACAAGAACTGAAAGGTAGACAGGAAGTGCCAGCCATGAAAATAGAAGATGATGTTCTTTCGAACGGTGGTAAAAGTCATTGTGGTGTTGATCTGATCTATGTATAAAATGTATTTGTGACGTTAAAGGGGCGTCATTAAATTTAAGCCCTGACAGTATAAAAATCTGTGTATGCTTTGAGTAAGTCGAAGACCACTTGCTGTCTGCGCACAGAGTGTTCTTCCCACACGTGTGTATTCATTAAAAATCATTGTTTGACCAAGAGCTTCTGGACCAAGGGTGGTTTGTACTCTCCTTCCTGAATTTTTGAACCTTAACAGGAGGAAAAATCATATCGCAGGCTGTTAAAGTAATACAGTCTGACCCGATTATTTTTGTTGTTTATACATCATTTGTTGCAGGTCATTTCTCCAGTCTTTATGTTGAACTGAGTGCACGTTTATGTGAGATTTATTTATTGGGAGGAGAGGAAACAAAATGGGAGCATAGTTAGCTAACTCTGTTGTTGCTTTCCCGTTTAGATTTTGTGCCGATTGCCCACGACATTAAAAAGAGAGCATTCTAACCATTGCCTTTTTGTTGTGAATGCAGGTATGTGACTGTGCCACACTGTTTAGAGAATTTACATTGTTTCATGTACAGCTTTAAAATATATTTCTATATTCCTTTCATTAGGGAAATTTAACATGCAATGTTAATGGTGTTGAACTTTTTCTATTTTGGTTGTATAAATTTACCACTATACGATCACACTGCGAGTGGAAATGTAATCCTGAGAATAATGGAGGATTCCTGCGAGATTTTGTGCTGATTGCCCACGACATTAAAAAGAGAGCATTCTAACCATTGCCTTTTTGTTGTGAATGCAGATGAGAGAAGACACTACACAGAGGTCACACTAGCAACAAAAGCATTGATATATTGAAGAAAAAGAAATAGTGGAGAAAACAGAACAATAAAAGTTCAATAAACGAGATTAAATAACCCTAACCTTATTAACAATAGCACAAGACATCAAACTTTCTATAGAATAATTAAGAAATCAAATCAGGAACAATAAAACCCAACAGAAAGCCACAAAATAGCTATTTTCACTTATAATCCCAAGCTCTGTCAATTCTGGAACAATGACAAAACAATACAAATGAAAAATAAGAAAATGTTCAGATGAAGTGCAACATGTATGACAACAACTGACCCTTATGTTCGTTTATAGTCTTCTATCCATATCTAATGCACTTAAGGTAGTTTTTGAAAAAGTGAAGCTGCAGTCTGAATTCTGCATCATTTCTTCCAGGGTTTCTGAATTTGTTGTAGGTAGGATTACGGTTTCCGTCTGTTTTAGGTTGATGGTCAATTGTCACATCACCACATGAGGCAACCATCAAAGAGCCCAGGCCATCCATGAAGAACTCTAAAGTCAGAAAGAGAGATTTGCCATTTGACAAAAAAATCATACTGCAATTTTCAATGTAAACTGTTTTGAGATCTGGACTTACCTGAATGTGCTACTCGCTGGAGCTTCGGGTCAAATCTCACCCTCTGCATGGCATCTGTACGAGCCAGGAAGAAGTTGACCACTCCACTGGCCAAATGGCATTGTGGGTAACTAGGAAGGGAATGGAATTTCCCACCAGACTTCCTGTAGAGGCAGCCACCTTCGTTTTCATCTCCTTCCTCATACAGAATAGAAAAGTGAACCTTGCACCCTTGCACTAACCCACCAACCTAATTAGAGAAAAACCAAACAACTCATTATAAAGTCAACCCTAAACAGATGTAACAGATGTTCAAAACTGGTGACTGAGAAGAATAATCTTAAATTACTTTTGAAAACAAAAGACCATCTCAGTTTGTTACATACTCAGCTCGCTTCCTCTTTTCCCCTTCCTTTTTAACTCATTAAGTGTACAGTATCACCTGTAAAAATACCATCCCATCCCCTTCACCCTAATTCTTGAATCTTGAAAATAATTTTTCTCTGTGTTGGTTAGAATTGTTAGTTTTTGCCACCTGAATACAAAAACCTAGGTGAACAACAAAGGCTGCATATTCTAAAAGTACAACGTTGGGGTCATCAGCCTACTACTGTAGCTGTTACAGTTCTACTTAAACGCGTTAAAACAAACTGAACGATCCAACACAAGCTATTTTATCCTTACCATATCTAGTTCTGGGACTGCCTCCATCACCTCCACAAGTTTCTCTATCTTTGTCTTCTCAGAAAACAAAAAGTCGTCATCCACCCACAAGAAGTACTTGGTGGTAACCTGCGACACAGCCAGATTTCTGCCTGCAAACCAGCCCTGAGGGGGAAAAAAAAACCCCATCCCAAATTCATATATCGGAATGGTACCTGGTTTGATGGTTTGACTGAAATTGTACTTGATAAATCTTCCATAAATTGAATCGACAATTGCATATCTAATATTCTATAAATGTAATTTTAGTCCAAAATATTGCGAAATACTCATAAATCATGAAATTATTGCATGTGCATACCTGTGCTGGAGGCATGATGTAATGCTGGATGTTTTCTCCAGTAATGCTCTCTGGTTCTAAGCTGTCATCTGCAATAATCACTTTTATGTTACTATAGAATTTCCGGATGCTATCCAACAACACCCTCAGTTGTTTGTAGCGCAGGAAGGTCTTTGTGACAATGGTAACTTGAGAGCTGATATCTAACAAACAGAAGTATACAGAGAATATTGTTATAAATGATGGATTACTAGTAATGGCACCGAGTAGCATTAGATTTCTGAATCATTCAAACTACCGTATTTTCACGACCATAAGGCGCACTTAAAAGTCTTAGATTTTCTTCAAAAAGTACGGCGCGCCCTATAGCGCAGTGCGCCCTGTGTGTTGTAAGGAGGACGTAGTAGAGAACACCATGAGAACGGTAAACGGTGAAGTGTGGGGGCAACCCTGAAAATGGCAAAGAGACACGCTTATGAAGCACAGTTTAAACTGAAGGCCATCAGCTACGCGGAGGAACATGGAAATCGAGCAGCGGCGAGAGAATTTAAGATTAACGAATCGATGGTTCGCAAATGGAGGAAGCTAGAAAACAAGCTCCGGCAGGTCAAGAAAACGCAGCTGAGTTTCCGCGGACATAAGGCGAGGTGGCCCGAGTTGGAGGAAAGACTCGAGCGGTGGATCATCGAGCAAAGAACGAGTGGGAGAAGCGTTTCGACGGTCACCATTCGGCTAAAAGCAGTTTCACTTTCACTTTTTATGAAACGGTGCCATTTTTCCATCTGGACCAGGACTACGGTAGCGCAGCAACTTCCAGCGGATTATAAGGAAAAGCTGGCCATCTTACGCTCCTACTGCAGCAAACACATCGGCGACAAAAACATCCAGCCCAGCCACATCACAAACATGGACGAGGTCCCGCTCACTTTTGACATCCCGGTGAGTCACACTGTGGAGAAGAAGGGGACCAGCATGCTAGCGATACGCACAACGGGGCACAAAAAGTCTTCTTTTACTGTTGTGCTTGGCTGCCATGCTAATGGACAGAAACTGCCGCCTATGGTGATTTTTAAGAGAAAGACTTTGCCTAAAGAGAAGTTTCCAGCAGGAATCATCATTAAGGCAAATGAAAAGGGCTGGATGGATGAGGAAATGATGAAAGAGTGGCTGAGGGAGGTGTATGTAAGGAGACCAGGTGGTTTTTTCCACGCATCACCATCGCTCTTAATCTGTGACTCTATGCGTGCCCATCTCACAGCCGATGTGAAAAAAAAACTAGTGAAACAAATGAACTGTGAGCTTGCTGTCATTCCGGGAGGCCTGACAAAGGATCTCCAACCGCTGGACATCGGTGTGAACCGCCCGTTCAAAGTAAGGCTGCGAGCGGCCTAGGAGCGATGGATGACCGATGGAGACCACAGTTTCACCAAGAGTGGAAGGCAGCGCCGGGCGAGTTACGCCACAATTTGCGAATGGATTGTAGATGCTTGGGCTAACATGTCTGCTGGCACTGTTGTTCGAGCTTTCGCAAAAGCCGGCATCATTTCCGAGGAGCCGCACGGCACGGAAAGTGACTCTGACAGTGAAGAAAGTGAACCTGGCATGTTTGATGGAGATTTAGCGCAGCTGTTCAATTCAGACACAGAGGATGAGGACTTCGATGGGTTTGACTGATGATAAAAATGTGAGTACCAAACTTTGTTTTGCTCCTGCTTTATTTTTAAATACGCGCACTTGTATGCTTGTGTGTTGTTGATGATGACGATTACTGGTAATAAAAATGTGAGTAAGGTACCGAACTCAGGTTTGCTCCCGCTTTATTTTTAAATACGCATACGGTACTTGTATGCGCCCTATGATCCAGTGCGCCTTATGTGTGTGTTAAATACAGTAATGGCACACATAACTGAGACTGCGCCTTTTAGTACGGTGCGTTTTATGGTCGTGAAAATACGGTAAATTAAATGTGCATTCCTTCTAATAACCAGCAGTGGGTGCATTCTCTGGTTTAAAAAAAATCTAATGTATTCAACAGTGTTGGGGAGTATATGTACCAGCGTTATGTATTTAAAATACAAAATATCAGTAACTGTATTCCATTACAGTTACCGTTTAAAAAGGCGATATTCAGAATACAGTTACTTTGTTGACAAAATAGTTGGTAACCTTTGGTCAATCAAAAAACTCACAATGGTCAAAGAAATAACTTTAATCTGACAAAACTAATAATAAATAAAAATTCTATAAATATTAAACAATGAAAGTCAAACCCTGCTTTTAAACCTGTCATGATCCTTGGTCATTTTGACCCAGCGTTTTGTGTTTCCTTTGGATTTCACCATGTGTTTTGTGTTAATTCTGATTTTGTATTAGTTTAGGGTTGAACCTGGAGTTTATTGTTTTATCAGCCTTACCTGTGTCTGTCCTCTTTGCGCTGTTCGTGTCCCTGTGTTTGTGTTGTAAAACAGACTGTGTGTTTCCTGTTTTACTTTGAAGGCTTGTGTCTCGTCTGGTGAATTAGGTTCAGCTGTGTTCCCCTCCTGTGTGCCATTCCCTCATTACCTTCTGTGTATTTATAGTGTGTGTCTGCCTGTGTTCCTCGTTGCATCGTCTGTGCTTCTCAGTAAATCCTCTGTGTGACTCCGTGTTAATTCAGTGTTTCTCCGCGTCTCTCTGCGTCTCTCTGCCCAGCCTTCTTCATCTGCCATCTCTGCATATCTCCCGGTGTCCTTATGTTTTCAGGTTTGTTTGTTAGTTTTCCCAGTTTAGGTTTATGTTCAGTTCTGCCCTCACCTTTGTTATTTTCACTGTAAATCAAGCTCCACTCGCATCTCCACTGCCATCTGCATCTTGGATCCTCATTCATTCAACCACACGACTGCTGCCCCAGCCGTGACACAACCGCTGCCCCAGCCGTGACACAACCATGCTTCAAGTGAATTACTTAAAAAATAAATGCATGAAACAGGCCTGGACAAAAATGATGGTACCCCTAGAAAAGAATGGAAATAATGTGACCAAAGGGGCATGTTAATCCAAGGTGTGTCCACTAATCAGCATCACAGGTGTCTATTATCTTGTAATCAGTCAGTAGGCATATATATATAGGACTCCAGGTAATCACTGTGTTGTTTTGTGACATGGTGTGTACCAAACTCAACATGGACCAGAGGAAGCAAAAGAAAGATTTGTCTCAGGAGATTAGAAAGATGATCATAGACAAGCATGTTAAAGGTAAATGATATAAGACCATCTCTGAGCAGCTAGATGTTCCTGTGACTACAGGTGCACATGTTATTCAGAAATTTAAGATCCATGGGACCGTAGCCAACCTCCCTGGACGTGGCCGCAGGAGAAAATTGATGACAGATCAAAGAGACGGATAATCCAAATGGTAACAAAAAAGCCCAGGAAGACTTCTAAAGAGATCCAAGCTGAACTTCATGCGCAAGAAACATCAGTGCACCATTCGTCGCTTTTTGAGCCAAAGTGGGCTACATGGGAGACGACCAAGGAGGACACCATTGTTGAAAACAAATCATAAAAAAGCCAGACTGGAGTATGCCAAACTACATGTTGACATACCACAAATCTTCTGGGAGAATGCCCTGTGGACAGATGAGACCAAAATTGAACTTTTTGCCAAGGCACATCAGCTCTATGTTCACAGATGGAAAAAAGAAGCATATCAAGAAAAGAACACTGTCCCAACTGTGAAACATGGGGGAGGCTCGGTTATGTTCTGGGGCTGTTTTGCTGCATCTGGCACAGGGTGTCTTGAATCTGTGCAGGGTACAATGAAATCTCAAGACTATTAAGGGATTCTAGAGAGAAATGTGCTGGCCAGTGTCAGGAAGCTTGGTCTCAGTCGCAGGTCAACAGGACAATGACCCAAAACACACAGCTAAAAACACCCAAGAATGGCTAAAAGAAAAAAAAAAAAAAAAGCACGCATTAAGAGCCTCTAATGCCTGGATCTCAATCTCGTGGCCACTGTCACCTCTACTTGTGGCCAGCATAATGACGTGAAGAAATATTTTTAAAAATTATTATTCAAAAAATGATTTAATATGAAGGATCTTCAGGGAGTAACCATTTTTAGTAAGTTGGATTTGAGAAACGCTTACAATCTGGTCCGCATTCGCGAAGGCGATGAGTGGAAAACTGCCTTTAACACCCACCTGGGGCATTTCAAGTATTTGGTTATGCCCTTTGGCTTAACCAACGCCCCGGCAGTTTTTCAGGCATTAGTTAATAATGTGCTTCGGGATTTTATTAACCGCTTTGTTTTCGTCTACTTAGACGACATTCTGATCTTTTCAAAATCCCAGTCAGAACACAAAAACCACGTCAGGCAGGTTCTATAATGCCTCCTTGAGAATTGACTGTTTGTCAAGGGAGAAAAATGTGAATTCCATGTCTCCACGGACGAGAGCGACTGGGGTCAAGCGAAGGAACGGCGTTTGTCCGGTTCTCTCCCGTGCACGAGAAACATGAAGATCTTTGCCTACTCGTGTCTTGTTTTGCTGTGTAGCAAATTGTCCTTAACGTTCCAGCGAATAGGTTTGTAGCGTAAACCTATCACTCTGTGCCCTCCTTCCAGGCCCCCGCCTCCTGCCCAGCTTGTGGATGGCTTGCCCGCCTACTCGATCACCCGCATCATGGACTCACGTTGCCGGGGGCGTGGTGTTCAATACCTAGTGGATTGGGAGGGGTATGGCATGGAAGAGCGTTCTTGGGTCCCGCGAGCGGCCATTCTGGATAAGCGCATGCTGCTGGAGTTCCACCGTTCGCATCCGGGTAAGCGTGGTGGGTCGCCGGGAGGCTCCCGTTAAGGGAGGGGGGGGGGGGGGTACTGTCTTGGTCCCCGTGCCTCACTGGCTGACTCTGTGTTTGGCAACATGTTTTGTTTGTTTTTTCCTTCGCGCTCTCTCTCCTCTGCCGGGGCAGTGCTCATTACGGGCTCCCACCCCTGGCCCACGCACCCGTGCTCACAGTCACGCATGCAGCCGATCCCAGCTGATTTGGAGCACTATTTATGATGAAGGGCCTGTGTCATCCTTCGCTGGATCGTTGAGCCATCAGCGTCAGTCCCTCTGAACCTGAATCTGTATCTGAATCGGTATCTGTGAGTTTGAGACTATCCCTAACCTGGACTTCTTTCTCTGTGTGTATATAGGTCTGCCCTGGACCCGAGCGAGCGTGTGTTTGGAACCCACTGAGAGCGTGTATTGGATTAATCCCTGTTTCCCCCTGGACCCTGGAGCCCCGGACCCTTTCCCCCGCCGCACTGTATATATATCCTCACCTGGTGTCTCACTGTAAATAAACGCACTTTCTCTTTGCCAAGGATACCTGGTCTGCACGTGAGTCCGTTTCAAACATTGTGACATAATTATTATATTCTTGTGGAGTTCCTACATCTTTAGGATGATATTTCTAACTAATCAGTTACTAGTTCTTAACTAAGCAAACTGTTTCAGGTGGAAACAACTAGGAATGAAGAAGAGTTTTGAGAGTATAGTGTTTGTTTGTTTGTTTGGTTGGTTTTTTGGGGGGAGAGGGTTCTACAAGTATAAGTTAATGAGAAAATGACAATGATGGAAGGAGACAATGATTCTGCCTCAACATAACTAATGTTCTCAATTGTATGCAATGATAAAAAAGATGCAAATAATAAAGAAGCGTTTAAATGAATATGGACTTGGCTTTTGACCCCTGATGAAGAGTACACTTCTACCTGTTCCCATGTCATACAGGACTGGTACATGAGGCTGCTGGATGGTAATGGGAAACACGGCTTCATAGTTTTCAAACTGGAAAGTGACTGAACACAAAAATAACATTTGTTTAGGTTCAGAACAAGCGGGACTCTTGTTTAAAGAAAAATAACAAAGAAGCAATTCAGGACTTATTCTTTCAGTTATTTTAAATATAACATACAGGACTCATACATTAATGCTAATGTAAAATGCACATGACATTTTGCAAATTCAATTGTCATTTAAAAATGTGGGTTATAGCTCTTCACATTTTTGACACATACCAAGGTCTCCAGTGTTTATATGGTAGATGGTGCTGGTATAGGACACTTTGGCCAGCAGGTCATTGAGGACCGACAAGGTGCTAGACTCAATAGTCAGTTTTGTCTCTCCAGAACCTGTGAATTCAAACCAAACAACTTTACATTAGCTTTAAAATGAAGTTTAATTCGTTATGGCTAAGTGCCAATAGATGTGACAAATTTACTTTATGTATATTCACAGTAATATAATACTGCTGGTAATTTCTCAGAAAGGACTTATAATATAACAGGAGTAGTCTTTAATTCAGAGTAATTTATTCTGACTAATTAGGAAAGTGGTTTTCCTAATTAAATTATTCACCCATCCATTCTCTTGTGCTTATCCTTATTGGGAGGTCAGGGTGGGTCGCCACTCTGTCGCAGGCCTAACACATACATACAGACAACTATTGGCACTCACATTCACAGGCAGTTTAGAATCACCAGTTAACCTAACCTCATTAACTGCATGTGTTTGGCTTCTGGGAGGAAGCCAGAGTATACAAGAGAACCAGTGAAAACACAGAGAGAACATGCAAACTCCGCACAAAAATACAGTAGATGGTGGAGATGAATTTAGGACCTTCTTGCTGTGATGCAACAGTGTTAAGTACCATGCTTCCATGCTGCCCAGTGCTGCCCAGCCAAAATACATTAGTTACTGATAATTGACAACGAGAATATGAAGTCCTGAACTTTACTAAATAAGATTCATGTAAAACCACCAATACTACGCTGATTGAGGAGACACAATGTCTGAAATTGTATGGACCTATGGAGGCAAGTTAAAGGGAAAACCATTATAACTTAAAGGGTGTAAAAAAAGAAAAAAGAAAAAAGTTTTGCAGGGTAGGATTTTTTTAAAAGGTGTCAAGATGCCTTGTAAGAAAAAGAATACATGTATATGTCTTTGTCTTCTAACTTTTATCAGTCTTTTGAGATTACAATTTTTCTTTTACACAGATGTTATGGAAAAAAAATTAAAAATGATCTAAAAAAAAGTAATATTGGCTAGCTTAATGTGTTACTGACAGGACTCACTCAAGTTAATCTGATCTTTGTGTTTAGTCAAGACTCTTGCCCATGCAAAAGATCACTCGTGTTTTGTGTTTGTTCAAGTCGAATTAGTCACTTGCCACAGTTTAAATTATTTGTAAATATCTCCAGATTGAATTAATTTTTTAACTGATTATTCTGCTTTGTTTTGCCTGGGTCCCGCACTTGAGTCATGTTTAGGGCTGGGTATCATCACTGATATCTAGAATTGATTAGATTCCGATTCACAAGGTCCTGAATAGTTTCGATCCACAATTTGATTCGATTCGATTGTAATCGGTGAAATTTTGCCTCAGTCAGAAATATTATAATTCTGATCAACTATCAGTACATTTCCATATTTTTATATGTATAAAAAGAAAGCTGACACTTGCAAGACTTAATCAAAGGTGTAAGCATCACAGCAGATGCCTTTGTGTCAAAAACACAGAAAAAGATGAAGGCGATCTTCCTGTCCTGGGATTTTATAGCAGATAACCTTAAAAATATTCTGCAATAGATCAAAAACGAAAGAAAGTCATTAACATTTGAACATTACCTGATTCTGCTGAACTGAAGCAGAGCAAAGTTACAGAGGTTTTGTTAGTGACACAGCTAAGCATTTTGCAATTTTGCATAATTTTAAAAAGTTAAAATATCTTCAGTAGCCTGTTGAATAGCATAAATGACGTTTTCTTTTCGGAAGTAAGTAAAAGAAAAAAAACTGTGGCCGACAGCGCTGTAAACAATGGTAGAAGCAGTAGTGGTTTTTGATACGGGCGACACGGTCGGTTGCCCAGGGCGGCATCGTGGGCATCGGCAAAAAAATAAAATTGTTCGTACTCATGCTGCCCCGACGTCAGCCAGCACATACTGAAGATGGCATAGGCACTGATCGGTTTTCTATCGCACATTTGCTGGGAGTAAGGACGCCCTCCGTTTGCGAGGTGCGCCTGCTGCTTGCGACACAGGGAGGAGAGGGCGGGGCTGCGGGGGATTCTCTGGCTGGCTGGAGCAGCATCTAATAACCATCTCGCAAAATAAAACAAAATAAAAACAAAACAACAAACAAGAAAACACCAGACATTATAATACAGACTTATAATTTGAAACGATGTTTTTTCGAAATTATATACGCGAAAAGTGAGCGTGAGAGGCCTCTGTGCACCTGCTCGCTGCTGAAGTCAAAGTAAACTTTATTGTCATCTTCGCTATATACAGTCCAGTATATAGAGAGACGAGACGACGAGGCTCCAGTTACAGCAGTGCAAGTAAACAAACAATAATTATAAGAAGAGTGAGAAAATCAATATACACTTTAGGACTCTGAGTAAAGGTATCAATAACAATTTAAAATTTATAATTTACAGTTTGATGATTTAAAGTGTCACACACAACCCAACCCACACAACATCGAAAGGAGCGGGCTGCTTCCAAATAGAGCACATTTCATTCATAATGTTGTAAATCAAAGCCTATTCCCAGAAATACACCTTAGACAAAGTGAATTTGTGAACTAAGATGTAGGTCTATTAGGTTAAGTTGTGGCGATCCTCGAGTTGTGTTCATACTGGAGTGCAAAATTAAAACGAGGAAGATGGACAAGAAAAGTTCAAAGCCATCGGGTGCTCAGTTTAGAAAAAAAATAGAAAAGACAAGGAGGAGAAACGAGCAAAAATGCAGGTAAGCAGATGTGTCATTGGATAATGGCAGGTCATCCTGAAACAACCAGAATCAGAATACTTTATTAATCCCTAAGGAAATTATGTGGGTTACAGTTGTTCCAAGAAGAAATGGTAAAAATAGCAACAGTAACAGACTAAACTCCAAACAATATATTATGTTACAGATTTTAATATTAATTAGTCATTGTCCATTGTTGATTTGTCCTGTTCTCATTGTATGACGAATTATGATGGCTGTTTGGTAGCTGTTTGCATACAATGCATACTCTCTCTCTCTCTTCATGGCCCCTGCCCCCAGCATACCCTCACCAGGTCTGTCCAGAATTTTCTGCCACAACTGATCACCAGGTGGCGCAATTCCCAGCACTCCACCCAATTAACCCAAGAAGGCTGAGCACTCTGAAGTGTTATTTGGCACACAGACCATAGCTGGACTGGCCTTTGGGCATACCTGGCATTTGCCCAGTGAGCCGATGGTGATTTTTCATTTTTATTTTTGTTTGTTTGTTTGTTTGTTTTTGTAACAGTATAAACAATGATAGCTGGTGGATTGGCCAGATACTGGCCGATGTGTAAAAATAACTCAGTTGTTTGGTAGTGGTTTCTACGGCGGAGCTTTCACAGAGGCCAGCAAGTGAATGAGCGAAAGGGAGGGAGAAGGAGAGACCCGAGGCGGCTGCCCCGGTCTGAGTGTCAGGTGAACTAAACTGCAGGTAAGAAGTTATGACCTGCAGTCTATCTGGGTCAAATATAAACCAAGTTTAGGTCGAGTTTATTTTCGTTGTGCTGACTTTTTACCGTCAGTTACAATAACTTATACTGCGTGCTAGCTAGCATGATGGAGTTTCTATACAGCTGGGTGGGTGCTATGATGTTACTGATAGTGAACTTTATTTTATTCACAAGGTTAGTTAGTAGAGTTGCCAATCGTCCCGTAATCAGAGAAAATATTACGTGTTTCGTATTGAGCTGAAAAGGAACACAGTATGTCCCGGACTTCAGCTACAATGGAAAACGACACAAAGCTGGATTTATTATGCATCTTTACGCTGCACAGCTGCCTCTTCTTCTCTCATTCTCTCCCCTCCCTCTCCTATTCCTACTTCAATCATGAAACGGATCAATGATCAGCTGATCGGCTTTTCTCTCTTGTTTGTTTATCACCCACTTTGCGCCAGAAAGAGGAAACCAGCGGATGTCGCGTTAATAAATAGCAGCACGTTTGATCAGCTGTTGTTAGAATGTATCTAATATTACTTTCTAGTATCAGCTGATGTTTGTAAAAGCTGCTGGTCATGATATCGGTATGGTTATCTGGTGAGAGGGAAACATGAAGATGAAACCACGAGATGTCCTTACTGAATCATCACAGCTGAACAGGTGATGGAGAAACAGGTTTACCTTTTAGGTTACATTAATGAGTTGAAGGGAAGTTATGACCTGTTTCTGAGAGACAAATAACCCCAGGATCCTTTTTTTACATAGCTGACAGCTGGTAACTGTGCAGGGGCGGGTCTAGCAAAGTTTTGCCAGGGGGCCAGTTAGGGCATTAACAGGGAAAGGGGCGCACAAAGAAATACTTGTCTTTCTTATTTTCATTTAAAATGTCTCACTTTTAATAAGTAATTATCTGAATATATATATTATATATATATATATATATATATATATATATATATATATATATAATATATATATATATATAATATATATATTATATATATATATATATATATATATATATATATATATATATATATATTAGGGGTGCAATGATACTCGTATCAATATTGAACCGTTCGGTACACATATTTATTGAACAATACAAAATTTTTAATTTATTTTATCAACTTTCCTTCTGACAATGCTGTCTGTGTTGAGCGCTCAGTGGATCTGCGCTCAACAATGCAGCCTAGGCGGAGTAGTTGAACACAGATTCACTGAGCGCAGGGCAAGCTAGAGAGACAGATGTTAAGCTGTCGTTGCAACTTGGCAAATTGAACCTCCCCCACCCTAATTCAGATGTGGCGTTTGGAACTATTTTGGTCTTCATGTGACGTATGACCCTGAAGGTAAGCGCGTCATGGACTAAAGTAAAGTAAAACAGTATGTTGGATGTGCCACGCAATGCTCAATTACATTGGTTGGAACTAGTGTGTTAGCCCAGTTAGCTCGTTAACGCGTTGGTCATCCAGTCTTACGCACGGGGCGATCCGCGGTAGCTCGTTAATGGAGATTTGCCGTGTTGTGGCTTTAACGTCATTTCAATGAGATTAACGCTGACAGCACTAGTGGGAACACAACGAATATGACTGCACATTTACGCCGACATCATCCTAGTGCAAAGACAAGTGGAAGCAGACAAAAACAACAAACATGCATGCTACAAACTTTACCTGAGTCATTTAGACAGCCGTTAGCACATGATTCTTTAATTTTAAAATTAAAGTTTATTTATCGGCCAGTGTGGGATGAAAAGGGGATGTTTTTCTGTTATTTTAGTATCTGCATTATTAGTTCATCAGAATCATATAATCAGCTTTGCATTAAACATTTATTGAAGCTTTTGACCTTACATTAACCTTTACATTACAGTGATTGTTATAACCTTAGGTTAATCTTTTCTTTACAGGTACCAGAATAATCATATGATCTTTCATTGCAGGTGTAACCATGATCATCTCACACATATTGCAGTTTGTTGCTCATTATAGAGTTGTGCTCAAGTTAATAAGGGTTAAAAGCTACAGTCAGCGCGAATGTCTGGCTGATCTATGGAGGGGAAAGGCTTTGAGCATAGAAGGCTGCACGCGCTTACACAACACTGATATCATGTTATTCTTGGTGATTCTGTATTCAGTTATAGCTTTTGTTATGTTTTAAGTAGTGGCAGTTGATTAAACAATATTCATTTAATATTACATACTTGATTCAGAGCATTACACACTGATCACCTTAATCAATTTGGAAATCCTTGTAGTTGCAATGTTGTGTCTCCGCAGGGGGACAGTTGGCTCCAGGAGACAGGTGGGAGTCAGTGTCTGTCCTCGGGAAGGAGCGAATGTTCTTTTCTGTGTTAAATAAACTGTCAACATTGATTGTATTGCACCTGTTTTACGCATGAAGGGGCGTTCTAATACCCTGATTTCATAAAACTATGGAAATGTGGTTTTTGAGGCGAGATCTGAGGCTGTCTGCGTACGGTGTCCATCTCCCACTCGTGTGATCATTAAAATCATTGTTTGACTCAACCCGGCCGGACCAGTGTTGTTCTTTGGGATTTTTCCTCTTGTATCCATCCCCAATATTTGAATCTGTAACACCAGAAACAACAGGGGAGTCCAAATTCAGAGGCTGTGTCCACCTGAGGACCCTGCCTTCGCGATCTAAGTGGGCCGGGTCCTCCGACTGCCAGGTAGACCTGGAAATGAGCGACTGTGAAATTGGACAGTCTAGCCTTCAGAATTACGTCACCGTCTGCTCCTTGCTGTCTAAATATAACCTGATGCTGGCGTAAATTTTCGTCCATGTAACACTTCTGTTTAGAAATGATTGAAAAAACTTTGCTAGATCCGCCCCTGCACAGTTACCAGCTGTCAGCCACGTAAAAAAAGATCCTGGTGTTATTTGTCAGAAACAGTTCATAACTTCCCTTCAACTCATTCATGTGACCTAAAAGGTAAACCTGTTTCTCCATCACCTATTCAGCTCTTCATGTTTCCCTCTCACCTGATATCCAAACTGATATCGTGACCAGCAGCTTTTACAGCTGTGGCTCCAGCAAACATCAGCTGATACTGGAAATTAATATTAAATAAATTCTAACAACAGCTGATCAAGCTTAAATGTGCTGCTGTTGTTTAGCGTGACATCCGCTGGTTTCCTCTTTCTGGCACAAAGTGGGCGATAAACAAACACGAGAGAAAAGCCGATCAGCTGATCATTGATCAGTTTCATGATTGAAGTAGGGGGTGAGAATGAGAGAAGAAGAGGCAACTGTGCAGCAAAGACACAGGAAAATCTCCAGCTTTGTGTCTTTTTCCATTGTAGCTGAAGTACGGGACAAACTGTGTTCCTTTTCAGCTCAATACGAAACACGTAATATTTTCTCTGATTACGGGATGATTGGCAACTCTACTAACTAACCTTATGAATAAAGTTCACGAACATAGCACCCACCCAGCTGTATAGAAACTTCGTCATGCTAGCTAGTACGCAGTATGAGTTATTGTAATTGACAGTAAAAAGTCAGCACAATGAAAATAAACTCCACCTAGACTCAGTTTATATCTGACCCAGATAGACTGCAGGTCATAACTTCTTACCTGAAGTTCAGTTCACCTGAGACTCGAACCGGCGGCTGCCTCGGGTCTCTCCTCCTCCTGCTTCCCTTTTCCCTCATTCACCTGCTGGCCTCTGTGTAAGCTCCGCCATAGCCACCACCAAACAAGTGAGTTATTTTTACACATCGGCCAGCATCCAGCTGGCCGATGTGTAAAAATAACTCTCAGCCCAAAGGTGTGTCACCACCTCTCATTGTTTATACCGTTATAAAAAAAAATCATCGGCCCATAAAGACGAAAAATCACCATCGGCCCATCGGGCAAATGGCCCAATGGCCAGTCCAGCTATGTAAACAACGATAGTATTCAGGAAGAAAACCAAACATTGCATATATTTTTATCATAACTCTGGTTTTACGTGGCCTATCAACACAATTTAAAAACTGGTATAAAGTCCACACTTTTTCCTTCAGTTGTTCCGTCTGTCCTGCTCACATCTCCAATGGTTGTACACGTTGTCATTAACACGGCTTCACTCCACATCAGCCACACCGCTTTTCCAGCAAAAACACCGGTGTCGGCACATAAGGACGCTGTCATAGCCTGTCAACGATGTTGATTAGCTCCGTATATACGAATGTAAATCACGTGATTGACTGGAGTATGGGATAAGGTGGCATCGTTTTAATCCCATACGGGAACAGCCAGTCACTCACTGACTAACACTGCAAAACAGAATTGTTAAAGTTTTAATTTTAATTTAATTTCATGATAGATTTTTTTGTGCGCAACGCAGATTTTTTGTGCGCAGAGACCATGCCAGCAGTGCGCAATTGCGCACACGCGCAGCTTAGAGGGAACGTTGATGGTCGCCCCGGGAGATTTTTAGGAGGGGGCACTGAAATTCGGGATTCTCTCTCGGAAAAATCAGAAGGGTTGGCATGTATGAGTTTACATCACTGTCACAACAGCGTTTGTTTTCATTCAAATTTTTTATAGCTTTTCCTATAATACCTGGTGGGCCGATCTATAGTCAAAATGCCCGGGGCAATTCTTTTGTCCCAGTCCAGCCCTGACACAGACAAATGATAGTCAGGACCTTTTCCCCAACTGAAAGGCAGAGAGAAGCAACTTCTGATCCACTGGATCTCAAAGTCTGGAAAGAAAACCTGGTGGAGGGTGGAGGATTCAAGTATACTGCCCCCATAGGTAGTGGGCCACCATGGTTCAGGTGGTTGGGAAGCTCATCTGTAACTGAAAAGTTGCCGGTTCAATCCCCCAGCTCTCTCTGCCCTGGTCGTTGTGTACTTGGGCAAGACACTTTAACCTGCCGTTTACCAACGCTGGCCAGATGGCTTCTGTTAGTCTGCCCCCAGGTTACAACTGTGGTTTGTCTGTACCAGTGTGCGAAAGTGAGAGAGTGAGTGCTATATAAATGCAATCCATTATTATAAGTGGATGGACCCATGTACAATAGGATACAAAAGTTTGGGCAACCTTGTTAATAGTCATCATCATTTTCCTGTATAAATCGTTGGTTGTTACAATAAAAAATGTCAGTTAAATATATCATATAGGATATATATATATATATATATACATACACACACATATATATATATATATATATGTGTGTGTATGTATATATATATATATATATACATACACACACATATATATATATATATATATATATATACATATATACATACATATACATATATATATATAACACCCAGCACGCCCCTGCGGGCGGTTTATCCTTCAAGCTCGGGTCCTCTACCAGAGGCCTGGGAGCTTGAGGGTCCTGCGCAGTATCTTAGCTGTTCCCAGGACTGCGCTCTTCTGGACAGAGATCTCCGATGTTGTTCCCGGGATCTGCTGGAGCCACTCGCCTAGCTTGGGAGTCACCGCACCTAGTGCTCCGATTACCACGGGGACCACCGTTACCTTCACCCTCCACATCCTCTCGAGCTCTTCTCTGAGCCCTTGGTATTTCTCCAGCTTCTCGTGTTCCTTCTTCCTGATATTGCTGTCATTGGGAACCGCTACATCGATCACTACGGCCGTCTTCTTCTGTTTGTCTACCACCACTATGTCCGGTTGGTTACCCACCACCATTTTGTCCGTCTGTATCTGGAAGTCCCACAGGATCTTAGCTCGGTCATTCTCCACCACCCTTGGGGGCATCTCCCATTTTGACCTCGGGACTTCTAGGTTATACTCGGCACAGATGTTCCTGTACACTATGCCGGCCACTTGGTTATGGCGTTCCATGTATGCCTTGCCTGCTAGCATCTTGCACCCTGCTGTTATGTGCTGGATAGTCTCTGGGGTATCTTTACACAGCCTGCACCTGGGGTCTTGCCTGGTGTGATAGACCCCAGCCTCTATGGATCTTGTGCTCAGAGCTTGTTCTTGTGCTGCCATGATTAGTGCCTCTGTGCTGTCTTTCAGTCCAGCTTTGTCCAGCCACTGGTAGGATTTCTGGATATCAGCCACCTCCTCTATCTGCCGGTGGTACATACCGTGCAGGGGCCTGTCCTTCCATGATGGTTCCTCGTCTCCCTCCTCATTCTTGGGTTTCTGCTGCCTGAGGTATTCACTGAGCACTCGGTCAGTTGGGGCCATCTTCCCAATGTATTCTTGGATGTTCCTTGTCTCATCCTGGACTGTGGTGCTGACACTCACCAGTCCCCGGCCCCCTTCCTTCCGCTTAGCGTACAGTCTCAGGGTGCTGGACTTGGGGTGAAACCCTCCATGCATGGTCAGGAGCTTTCTTGTCTTTATGTCAGTGGCTTCTATCTCCTCCTTTGGCCAGCTTATTACCCCAGCAGGGTACCTGATCACGGGCAGGGCGTACGTGTTGATGGCCCGGATCTTGTTCTTCGTCGGTAATCGTGGTTGTAGGTATTGCCCGTAGTGCTGCATTAACATCATCTAGCAGACCTTCTGGGGGTACTTCACGTAATCTTGGTAACCGGCTACGGGGGATCCAGGTTTCAAGCTTGGCCATGATCCTATTTTTCAGGTCAGTTCCTCTCGCACTCAACGATCCTTCTCCTATCGCACTTGGGGCTATGTACCCAATCTCGGGTGGGGGTGATGATATCGCCCCCCTGACCTGGCGTCCTGACTCCTCCTTGCCGTAGCATTTGTGTTGTACCTCGTCAATCTCTAGCTGTGAGAGCAGTCCCTTCTTTCGAATGTTGGAACACTGAGCTACTAGTTGTTTCGCCGTCATTGTGGATGTTGGATATCGAAGAATCCATAGGTCCCTCATCCTATTCATGTAGCCCCTTCCGCCGGGGTTACTTGCGTAGTAGCATTCCAACAACGCCCTGTTTTCGTCCCTTGCCCACCGATGCCTTCTTGTTCCAGTAGCCCACTTTTCGTCAGGGTGCCCTGGTTCCTCAACACCTGACGCGGACCTTGTTGATCCGGGCGACGTCCGAGCCGGCATGCCTTCATATTTATCTGTCTCTGTTCCAAAGGCGTGTAGTTTAACCACTACGCTATCCAGCTGCTATATATATATATATATATATATATATATATATATATACACATAGCGTTTTGTGTTTTGTGATTATTTTCCTCTGTTCTAGTTATTCTGTGTCCTCCCCCTGGTGTCCGGTTCGGGTCCTAGATTTCCTGTTCTATTCTGAAGGTCTGTGTCTGTTGTCATTGTGTTCAGCTTGTGTCCTCCAGTCATCATGTGTATTCAGATCAGCTGTTCTTCCCTCCTGTGTGCGATTACCCGATTACCTTGTGTGTGTGTATATATAGTGGGTGTCGGTCTGTGTTTGTTGTCGGCTCGTCTGTGTTTCTTGGTATCCTGTTCCTTAGTCTGCGTCTCTCTGCTCCACTGTCCGTTTCGTTAAGATTTCAGGTTTGCTCTTTAGTTTCTCCCAGTTCAGGTTTCCTTTAGTTTGTCTCATGCTTCGTTGCCTGTTTTTGCCACCACCACTTTGTAAATAAATGTCACTCGTATCATCAGTTTGCTGCATTTTGGGTCCTCCTTTTCCTCCACTCCACACGGCTCACTCCGCCAGCCGTGACAGATAGATAGATATAGATATAGAGAGATAGATATAGAGATAGAGATATAGATAGAGATATAGATATAGATATAGAGAGATAGATATTGATATATAGATATTGATATATAGATATAGATATATAGATATAGATATATACTTTCTGTAAATCCAATAAACTTCATTTCACTTATCATTGTGCGTGTCTCCTATATGATATATTTAACTGAATGTCATTTAACTGACATGACTTTTATTGTAGCAACCAGTGATTTATACAGGAAAATAATGACTATTAACAAGGTTGCCCAAACTTTTGCATCCCACTGTAGCTTCTTTGGGCTGAGGCCAGCTAGCCCCCATGGGCAAAGCCCTGGTTATCAGGTGTGGCTAGAGAAATTGAACTCAGAAGCTTGAGTCTTACAGTCCAGGCCACTAAACTAAACCCAGTCATATTTCAAGGACACTGAACAAGAGATATCCAACATCCATCCAAGCTCTGCACTGAGGTAATACTCATATGATCAAACTTCCTGTATTCGGGGGTTGGTCCCACAGATCAACAAGTGCAATCCCCCACCTTCCCTCTTTTTGTTACCATTCAAATAAACTTCTCCAGTTTGAATGATATCCCAATGTAATTGCTGTAGATGCTCTATTGGTATGGATGAGTGTATCAATGTCACGTTCGTCATATAGTTTACTTTACACCCAGTTTTTACTTCTTCCACTCTTCAATGTTTCATCCAAAATAATTATATAAATATTAGCATTTTCTGTACAATGTTGACCCTTCTATCAGGGACATAGGAACAAAAAACATTGAAACAAAGAGAAAAAAGCAAGCTAATAATATGGTTTAAAAAAAAACCAATATTAATTTGGTACCAGTGTATATATAAATTTACCTTTGACTTGGAAACTCACCTTGAACAGTGGCCTCTGCAGTTGGAGTTTCTGTTGTTAGGACACCATTAGACACAGTTAAGAGAACCTATAATAGAAACACATGAATAAACTAAAAAGTGCTGTGAGTAATTTTAGCAATACCAACATTACTACCATCTCCACAAAACTGCACCACCCCTTAAGCTGTCTGTTTAAACCAGAAGAAAGCTTTAAAGTGAGAAGGCATTAGACATTAGTCCCGCCTTGTAGAGAACCTGACGCAAATACATATTTTTCATCATTCATATAGTTTTATTTAAGATTCAGTGCATATCAGATACATTACACAGCCCAAAGGTGTGTCATCTGTCTTGTTAAAGTGCAAACTAGTGGGAGATGCAAGTATGCTTCTTTATTATTTATTCTTGTCTTGTCTCAAGAACTAACAGCTATAACCACTCTGTTGCTCATGTCATACATCTCGTATCACAAATCTGGTGATTGCTTCTGGTTTTGACAAACCAGCAGGACAACTATGAATACATAGTTGACAACTATGCCATGGTTACGTGGTTCGGTCAGCTGAAAAAAGGGTGGAGTGCCCACTCTGGGTCAGGGAAGAGTTCCTGCCCCAAGTGGAGAAATTGAAATATCTTGAGGTCTTGTTCACGAATTAGGGGAGAAGGGAGCAGGAGATCGACAGAGTGATTGGTGCTGTGGCTGCAGTGTGGTAGACACTGTACTGGTCTGTCGTGGCCATTGGAGGGCCGGCGCCAGTGCCAGCACCCATTCTGATGGGCGGTCTGTTCCTCTGGCTAAAAGGCTCTCCTTTAACCCTGGTCGGGTTCCTACCAGAGCTTTCCTAGTTTCTCACCCTTCTCTGTACTTATGCTTGCTATGCCCTGCCAGCGACATGCATTACTCCTAACGTGCATATTCTTTTCCCCAGCCAGGAGAACTGTAAGATGTTTGTTATTTTGGGGTTCCTGCTCTAATCCCTTTCACAGCTGGGGTTCCTTTCTGCTGAGAAAGGCCATCGTAGTCTAACCGCAAAACACCGACCTATATTCTTTTCATCAATAAATCAAATCTAATTATCTCTCCTTATTGAATTCACATTCAGGGAATCTGTTGACTCTACTAGGTATGTAACACACAATAACTTAAACTTTATTATACTTGGTTGGTTGGTTAATAATGCAAATTTTCATGTCAGTTTTAAATTACTGTACATGAATAACTTGCACAGATTTACATATATCACTAGCCAATACAGTGTTAGCTGGTGAAATATAGGGTCTACTAAAATAAACTGACTGAAACTGAATAACAATGTGTTATGAAAGCCAGTACTGACTATGTAGATTGTATATCAAGCCTCGTTTGCCACACATGAATGCAATAATACTTTTTTTGATAGTTAGTATACAGTATACAAATTAAACACACATATCTTTGAAATTTAGAAACATTCAGCAGCCATCTTTCATAAATCAGCCAACCTCTACCATTCAGTCAGGCAGATCTGGGTGAGATCTGCCTGTTTCTAATCTGTGATATCAGACCAACCTTATAGCTGTTTCCTTCTTCCGCATGCAGACCTAAACCTGAAATTCAAAAATTACCTTCAGTGTCACTTAGTCCTTCTACTGAAATACACATATTCACATCATATTTTGAAATTACACAAGTGTTGCCAGGTGAGTTCTTGAGGACACCTCAGCTATCTTTCACTCAGGTTTTTCTCAGTGGGTGAATGCCATAGGCATTCAACCTATTGTGTTCCTGTTTCCCTATATTTTTAATCTTCTTATTATTCTAGTTGCTCCGTTCTTTGTCCTTTGACTACTCCCACAGTTCTCAGGCTATTTTCACCATTCAAATTTTAAAAATTCTGCCATTTCTGTTCTTACCTGCTATATCTTTTGGTGTCGTTACTTTGTATTTTTGAAAATATTAAGCTTTTTGTGCTGTTTTTGTGTCCCAATGACATGATTGGGACCAATTCGATCTGACTACTGACAGCATACTTTTATAAAAAGTACTATGATCACTTTCATGTTAACAGTATCTTCATAAACAACTGTGAACCATGGCCTTGTTGCCTTCCTATTCTATTTGCATTTATATTTTTATAGGAACATAAAAACTAAAACACTGGTGACTGAAGCATATATTGAGCTTGAATTACCTGGTATTGCAGTTGCAGTCAAGGGTCGTACTATAACGCCCTGGATAGGATACTGCAGAGGAGAATTAGGCAAAGCAAAAAGTAGCTTGGATAGGATTGAATTAGTCCTGTTGAGGAGATGGAATTGGGAAAAATTACACAAAAGAATTTTGAGTACTCAGTAACACACATACACACACACTTTAAATTATTTTATTACTGAACTGTGAGTCTAACAGTTCCCGGAAAGCTCCCACCCATACATCCATCTTCTACCTGGCTTTGTATTGCTGGAACTCTTTAGCTCGTCGCTGCATTAAATCCTCATACTGGTCTTGTGGGATGTGGTCTTTGAGGATTGTAGAGCCATCAGGACAAGTGCATGGACCAGGTAAACGGTGTTGTGTGGGCAAAGATGACTTATAACTTAGAGAACCTGAAGAGTGCCTGTAATATGGAAGTCCTGAAGAGTCACAATTCAACATCAACATTTAAATGAACTACTACAGTCAAGTATAAAAGAAAGTATATCCTTATTGTAACGTGCGGTGGAGATGAAGCCAGCCATGGAGGTGTGCAGGTGGATAGCGAATGAGCAATAGCTTCTGACTTTCCAAAAAGTACTCATTTATTTACAATATCAAAAATAAAAGTGCTACCTCTACCACACATTACTAAAGAGCACACTAGTCCGCGTACACACGGGAGCATCCATTACAGGAGGGGTGCGAAGAAGAACAAAAAGGGGGTGACACCAGTCACCAGTCGTGAGCCGCCATGTGGTGATACACTGCATTACAATAGCAACTGTTACATTATGTAATGTGATCCTTATGGCAGCCTCAGCATGGCCATCCTTTTCATCATTGGATTCCTTCTCATCAGTCATTTCTTGGTCTAGATTGCATGGATTATATTCCGTGCCACCTTCAGATGCAGACAATTTCTCCTCTAATGCATCTCCACCATCAGTTTCCTGGCCTCTCTCCTCCTCACCAGTGTAGTGATCAAATAAGTAGTAAAGAGCCTCACTTAGGTTATATATCACCTTGTCATGGTGCTGACACCCAGTGACCTGTGAGCAAGGCCTCAAAAAAGCATTGTACACCAAATCTACGAGAAATGTTCAATGATACAATGATACTGCCAACAGAGGAGTCGTTCTCTTGGAAGTGAGGCTCTATTGGGCAAACATTTCCAGAGTAGTTGCTAGGGAATCCATTGTGTGTGTGTGTGTGTGTGTGTGTGTGTGTGTGTGTGTGTGTGTGTGTGTGTGTGTGTGTGTGTGTGTGTGTGTGTGTGTGTGTGTGTGTGTGTTTACGGCCATCTGAACTCAGTTATTTACACTAATTGTTGTCTCCACCATTCATTTCTAGTGATTGGTCATTATTGACCGGAAACAGTAAGTGTACAAATGTTGAATAAAATGAATTAGAGATCATTCACGAATCTCCCAGAACATTTCTAAACATATATGCAGTTCTCTCTACAATGATCGTGACAAAGACAGTATCAAAAAATACATCTATCCATTTGCTTCCGCTTATCCTTTTCAGGGTGGCAGGGGGCACTGGAACCTATCCCAGCTGTCATAGGGCAAGAGGCGGGGTACACCCTGGACAGGTCGCTGGTCTGTCACAGGGCTAACACAGAGGCACAGACAACTGTTTGCACTTACATTCACTCCCGCATTCACAACTATGGACAATTTAGATTGTTCAGTTAACCTATCCCCACAAACTGCATGTCTTTGGACTGTGGGAGGAAACCATAGGCATTCACCCGGGGAGAACCAACGCAAACACGGGGAGAACAAGCAAACTCCACACAGAAAGACCCCGGCCTGATGGTGGAATTGAACTCAGGACCCTCTTGCTGTGATTGAAACAGCACTAATCACTGTGCCACCGTGCTGCCCCCACTATCAAATAATCAATACATAATTGACGTGCAGACTATCAGGGTTTTACAAATCTTGTGCACTGGTCATTTTCAGCACAGCACTGTTTTAGCTACATCAGTTTATCCTTCTCACTCAGTTGCTTCAGTCTATTTGCCATGAAAAGAAAAATGTGTACCATACATATCATATTTTTATGTCCACACACACACACACACACACACACACACACACACACACACACACACACACACACACACCAGGATAAAGGAATACTTTACCTTTGTTTGTTGTAGGCTAGCGCACTTGTCCCATTACACAAGTTCCCGAAATAGAATGCAAACATAATGATCAGCATGCCGACAACAGCAATCACAAAAGGCTTTGAGCTTGTACAGACAGACATCTGTTGATACACACAAACACACATTATAGTAGATTAATTAACAAAAGGCAAAATCTTTACCATCTAAATAGTTACATTTTGCAAATCAGTCATATAAAACATGTTATGTCTTGACTCACATCTTAGATATGATTGAACATGTATAAAATGAACAAATACTTTCTTTTTTTTTTTACATTTTTACATTTTTTTTTACAATTATTTCCTTTGCCTCTGTAAAAAGTTCATCCTGCCTTTCATGTCTCTCAGTTGAAGCTCTGTGTGTTATTGCCAAAAAGTAATTTCCAGTACTTGCCAGTAATGTTTAAGCTGTTGTAAATGACTTGTCAACATTTAGATGTCTTTTATTTATTCGGGTGAACAGTCTCATTTACATTAGAAATGTGTTTTTGAAGAGTGAGCTGACCAAGGGGCCAGCAGAAATTGAAGAATAATATAGCAGTAGCATAACGATAGTGGGCAGAAAAGACCCAATTGAATAAAATTTAGACACAATATCATGGAATCAGACATGATATTGTCTGTTCGGCTGGAACGTTGTGGTAAATGCAGACTACAGATACTATGGCAGTGCCAGGATTGTGAGTGATTGCTGAAAATATTGAAATGTATTCACTCACTTTTTATTAATATTTGTAAATATGTGTACAAATGGTTGGGGTTTTTTTGTACTGTTTTTATCAATAAATCTCAGCAACATGTGTTTTGTGGACTTGGAGAAGGCATTCGACCGTGTCCCTCGGGGTGTCCTGTGGGAGGTGTTGCGGGAGTATGGGGTGTCTGGCCCATTGCTACGGGCCATTCGATCCCTATACAACCGTTGCAAGAGCTTGGTTCGCATTGCCGGCAATAAGTCGGACTCGTTCCCGGTGGGTGATGGGCTCCGCCAGGGCTGCCCTTTGTCTCCGGTTCTGTTCATAATTTTTATGGACAGAATTTCTAGGCGCAGCCAAGTGGCGGAGGGCTTTCGCTTTGGTGGCCTCAGAATCTCATCTCTGATTTTTGCAGATGATGTGGTTCTGTTGGTTTCATCGGGTGAGGGCCTCCAGCTCGCACTGGAACGGTTCGCAGCCGAGTGTGAAGCAGCGGGAATCAGGATCAGCACCTCCAAATCTGAGGCAATGGTTCTCAGCCGGAAAAGGGTGGAGTGCCCACTCCGGGTCGGGGATGAGTTCCTGCCCCAAGTGGAGGAGTTCAAGTATCTCGGGGTCTTGTTCACGAGTGACAGGAGAAGGGAGCCGGAGATCGACAGACGGATTGGGGCTGCAGCTGCAGTAATGCGGACGCTGCACCGGTCCGTCGTGATTGCTCTCCCCCCGCTTCAGGACACCTACACCAGGAGATGCCGGACTAGAGCAGCGCAGATACTGAAGGACCCGTCCCATCCAGGCAACAAACTGTTCCAACTTCTGCAATCTGGTAGAAGGTTCCGCATCTTCCGGGCAAGGACAGAGAGACTCAAGAGGAGCTTCTATCCCCAAGCCATCCGTGCCCTAAACACACACACCCGCCCTCTCACATCATCTATAATTGACTGAGACAGGACTCTCTTCCAGACACTCTAAACCAAGGCACAATGTACATTTCAATTCCTTTAATTTTAAATATGTTTATATTGTCTATCCTGTAAAATAGTCAGATGTCTATTCATATTAATGTACAGAATTCACCTGCTTGCTGCTACTACTGCACATTCACCCAGTGTATATACTATATATATATATATATATATATATATATATATATATATATATATATTAGGGGTGCAACGATATTCGTATCGATATTGAACCGTTCGATACAGTGCTTTCGGTTCGGTACGCATATGTATCGAACAATACAACATTTGTAATTTATTTTATCAACTTTCCTTCTGACGATGCTGTCTGTGTTGAGCGCTCAGTGAATCTGCGTTCGACTACTCCGCCTAGGCTGCACTGTCGAGCGCAGATCCACTGAGTGCTCAACACAGACAGCATCGTCAGAAGGAAGAGCGCAGGGCAAGCTAGCAAGACAGAAGTTAAGCTCTCCTTGCAACATGGACCTCCCCCACCCTCATTCAGATCTGGCGTTTGGAATTATTTTGGTTTTCATGTGACGTATGAGCCTGAAGGTAAGCGAGTCATGGACTAAAGTAAAACAGTATGTTGGATGTGCCATGCAATGCTCAATTACATGGGTGGGAACTAGTGTGTTAGCGCAGTTAGCTCGTTAACGTGTTGGCCGTGTTGTGGCGTTAAGGTCATTTCAACGAGATTAACCTGAAAGCACTAGTGGGAACACAACGAATATGACTGCACATTTACGCCGACATCATCCTAGTGCAAAGACAAAAACAACAAGCATGCTACTAACTTTAGCCGAGTCATTTAGACAGCTGTTAGCACATGATTCTCCTTATGCTGCTGAGAATATAGCCCAGAAGAAGCGGATAGTATAGCTTTTATTTTGGAAAGAGACATTTCTCTGTAATAAACTCTCTTTTCCAAAGATGAGTGATTCCTCAATCAGATACAGGGCTCGCAATATCGCTAGCCCGACGTCCTGGGGCTAGCGATTTTTTTCAGACGGGCTACCCTGCCCGTCGGGCTATTGTAGGAAGGAAAAATATATGTCAATGCTTTTGCATTCTTTCAGAAATGTAGCTGGGTAATTATGTCATTGGCATCGGTGAGCCACTGTCAATATGTGACATATTGAAATCGCGTTTGAATTTGCGCTTGTTTTTTTGCTTTCACTTTATAATCGTGCAACTGTGTATAGAGAGCGACAGCACTGATCTGTGAGTGATGATAATTTGTGCACCAATTCCTCTGACATCGTCTTATTAATCGTTAGCTTACTATGCAAACATGACAAGTGAAATCTCCGCAGCAAGCTTAAACATGTGAGAGGTTGATCGCACAGAGAATCGCTGAGCTTATGTGAGTCGGTGTGTAAAAGCAGCAGGATATATATTTTAGTTCTGCTGAGCCAAATAAGACAGGTCAGGGTGAAGAAGTGACAGCCAAAGAAAAGCTTACCATAAAACGGAGAAGTTATGACAAATGAGACTATAAGGCAAAAAGAAAGTGCAGCTTTATGGTTTCATGGACAAAATAATTTCTGTGGCTGCAATATGACGAGCTAAATAACCAGGGCTGCACATAAGTGGTCCGCAGGTGCGCATTAGCTGTCAAAATAAAAAACGCGCACAAGGGTTAGGGTTAAATTTAAAAACTGTACTTTTGAGTTAAAATATATATTTATAATTTTAATAAATGACAAATTAAAAAGGCATGAACATTTTTTTTGTATCGAAAAAACATTGAACCGTGACACCAAAGTATCGAACCGAACCGAACCGTGAATTTTGTGTATCGTTGCACCCCTAATATATATATATATAATGTTCTTCCTCTACACCCCCCCCCCCCCCCCCCCAATTTTTGCACATGTCGAGGAGCGTGTCAGGCTACATTTCACTGTGTGTTATACTTGTATAACTATGCATGTGACAAATAAAGAACCTTGAACCTTGAACCTTGAAGAGGGAGCTGAGTGTAAAAGCGAAGCTCTCAATTTACCGGTCGATCTACGTCCCTACCCTCACCTATGGCCACGAGCTGTGGGTAGTGACCGAAAGAACGAGATCGCGGATACAAGCGGCAGAAATGAGCTTCCTCCGAAGGGTGGCTGGCCTCTCCCTTAGAGATAGGGTGAGAAGTTCGGCCATCCGGGAGGGGCTCAGAGTAGAGCAGCTGCTGCTCCACATCGAAAGGAGCCAGCTGAGGTGGTTTGGGCATCTGACAAGGATGCCCCCTGAGCGCCTCCTGGGTGAGGTGTTCCAGGCATGTCCCACCGGGAGGAGGCCCCGGGGCAGACCCAGGACACGCTGGAGAGATTACATCTCTCGGCTGGCCTGGGAACGCCTTGGTATTCCCCCGGACAAGCTGGAGGAGGTGGCTGGGGAGAGGGAGGTCTGGGCCTCTTTGCTTAGGCTGCTGCCCCCGCGACCCGGCCCCGGACAAAGCGGATGAAGATGGATGGATGGATGGATGGATCATGGAATCATAAAGATACTTGCGACACAAGTTATTTCTTTATTTTATATGTAAGCCTTTTGTAAAGTCTATTATCTACAATCGGTTTACCAATATAAACAGATATATTACACATGAAAAAAAAACCCAGAAACACTGGAAAACACATTTTGACAGTTTATTGCCTGTATCTTTCAATACTATAAGTCCTTTTGGCTGCCAAGGGGCTCATGGGATTGGAAGAGATTAGTCCATTAGTCCAGGCAGTATGTCAGAATTAGCGCCATCTGCCTGTGTTCAGACAGACTGCAATTTTAAGGCGCAATTCATTTTTGCTTTGTCTGTTTGAAAATAAATAACTGCAATAATTTGAACTAAAAGAATGTTGTTTTTATCATTGCAAACTAGGTCTGCACAAGTAGGATCAAAATGATTATTTTGGAAAAATGTTGAGATCAGAATACTTAATTTACCATTGATTTTAGTAACATTAATGTTTTTTTATTATTATTTAACTGTTATGTAAACATAATACTGCTTTCACATCTTAATATTGCTACAAACATTGCTTAAAAACAGATAAACTGTTAAACAATAGAACAGTAGAGCTTAAAAACTTGTTTAAAGCATTTGTGAGTATGAGTATTCACAGCAGTGTCATCAATGTATCATTTATTTTGCATGAGTCACCTTGGCACAGGTAGTCTCACTGCAAGTTAGGTATGTGCCAGTCTTACCAAGTTTTACACGACGCTCAACCCAGACCTGTTTAAGAGTTCTTAATTTTATTATGCTTTTTACGAGGGAAACTGGTTGGTTTTTCAACCTCTTATATGTGGTTAGAGGACACACGCGTGCACACACACACACACACACACACACACACACACACACACACACACCTGTAAGGCAGTTTTAAATAGGAGATTACAATGTAATCCTATATCTTCAGTGACTGAAAAAACAAGTATTTGCTAAAGAGGTGTACCTTTTTTTGTTCTTGTTAATACGTTTCTGTATGCACTCATAAGAAAACATATGGAGACCCACAGGCTTTAACCCTCTGACATCTTTTTAAAAATACTCTAAGAAATATATAAAATACTCCAAGTCTCCACAGATGAGGGAAACAATAATGATCAAAATAATTTACACACAACAAAAACTATTTACAGTTTTACTTTTTTCTGTGCTCAGAAAAAAAATGTGTGCCTTGACCCAAAACATTTAAAACACACCATGATATTAAGGTAAAAAAAAAAGAAGACTTTCATTGGCTGCATATTTAAAGACAGAGTGCAGTTACCTGGAGTAAGATTATTCATATGACATAACGATCCAGAAATTTAGTTTTAAGGTGAAACCTCAAGGGAGAGCCACTATCTCTTGCTTGCCTCAGTGATACAACGTTTTATGTGTAGAGTTGGTCAATCAGCATTTTCTGAAGCTTGTTTTGACCATGTTTACCTGCCTAAAAGCCTGAACACATGGGTTAAATAGCTGTCCAGCAGGTGTACCTAATAAAATATATAAATATAAAAGTATGGGCTTCTTTCCCTTTTTGTGGTAAAGGACTATTTACTTCAAAGACAAACTAACCAGTTTTCATTGTAGCCAACAGCTTTTTTTTGAGTCAGGCGTCAGTTGTTCCCCTGACAGTGTGACAGTAAAGCTAGTTTGACTAGATGGCTATGTGAAATTTACAGGTCTTGTGGTGCAACAGTAAACACAAAAGACTGGAATACTCAGCATGCACACTCAGAAATTAAAGTACAGAAATGTACCTATAGGGGTACAATGTCTTGTCACTGGGGTGGTACCCTCTAAGGTACCGTTCTGTACCCTAAACTGTGGGTACTGATTTGTACCCTTGTAATTTGTACCTTTTACACGTCAAACCTGTACTTTAAAGGGCAAAGTTGTACCCTTAGTATAAAGTACAAAAAAGAACCCTTAAAAGGAGTACAAAAATGTCTTTCTAAAGGTTCAGTCTCTACACACAGATTTCCTATATTTTTCCTCTCAAGATTTGAAAAATTGAAGATAAAGTCAAAAATACTTGTCACATTTATTACCTTCTTAAATACATTGCTTAAACAAAACTAATGAAAACCTACAGCGCCAGAATCAGAAAGTATCGGAAAATTTTAAATTACATAACTTATTTATGTAATTTCAAAGATATTGGGTTTTTATTCTTGTAGTATGACAAAAGTATAGAAAATAGCTCATTTCCTACCTCTTCTCCCTGCTGTTTATGGAGCCACAATAAGAAAAAGTGATGAGCGAGTGACGAAAAGCCGTTCTTGAAAAACTTGAACAACTTGAATATAATTGTTGAAAAGTTTGCACACTATGAAAGGTGCGGTGTTCTTCTTTTCAGGTAACTGGTGTCACAGAGGACAATATAGTGTTACGATGAGGTACGATAAGGAGGCGGAACCACTGAGCAAGGTTAAAAACAGCAGAAAAAAAGCTCAACCAACTGTTCTGATACATCCACACAGCTCCATGCTTTACCGACAGAAAAAACCCAAACAACAAAACCAAAGTCTGAATAATATGTCATTTACCTTTTCTTGTATTTTTAGATAATTTGTGGATTTTGGTCCTTGTGTAGCAGTATGTAGTATGTGCATGCACCAAGAATAGCAGTACAAATAAGCAGATATTTCTCTCTCAAAACATTTAGGTAGATAAAGGTAGTTTCCAGCATAACCAGTTTTCATTGTAGCCAACAGCTTTTTTTTTGTTTTGAGTCAGGCGTCAGTTGTTCCCCTGACAGTGTGACAGTGAAGCTAGTTTGACTAGATGGCTATGTGAAATTTACAGGTCTTGTGGTGCAACAGTAAACACGAAAGACTGGAATGCTCAGCATATAGGTAATGTCAATATTGTTTGTGTAAGAAAAAGGAGAAGCTGTCATGGTCCTGGGTCGTTGACCCAGGGTTTTGTGTTTATTCTGATTTGTATTAGTTTGGGGTTGAACCTGAAGTTGATGTATATTCAGCCCTACCTGTGTCTGTCCTTGGTGCTCTGTTCATGTCTCCGTGTTGTGTTGCAAATCAGTCTGTGTTTCCTGCTTTACTTTGAAGGCTCGTGTTATAGATTTCCTGTTTTGTTCTGAAAGTCTGTTTCTGTTGTCATTGTGTTCAGCTTGTCTCCTCCAGTCCTCATGTGTATTACGTTCAGCTGTTCTTCCCTGCTGTGTGTGATTACCTGATTACCTTGTGTGTATATTTAGTGGGTGTCGGTCTGTGTTCGTTGTCGGCTCGTCTGTGTTTCTTGGTATCCTGTTCCTTAGTCTGCGTCTCTCTGCTCCGCTCTCCGTTTTGTAGATTTCAGGTTTGCTCTTTAGTTTCTCCCAGTTTAGGTTTGTCATTACTCATGCTTCATTGCCTGTTTTTGCCACTGCCACCGTGTAAATAAACTTCACTCGTATCATCAGTTTGCTGCATTTTGGGTCCTCCTTTTCCTCCACTCCACACGGCTCACTCCGCCAGCCGTGACAGTACGAGCCGACCAACATGGACCCAGCAGCATCCGCGCCGTCCCAGGAGTTTCGGGAGGAAGTGATCGACACAGTTTCCAGGTTGGTCAACCTGTGGCTCGAGCATGAGGAGGAAGAGCTTCACCACGCTGTAGAAGCCAGGCTACAGCAGCTCATCTCTGCTCACTCCTGGCTGCTGGACTCTCTTCACCCGCTCGCACAGGACTTCATACTCAACGAACTGCACCTCCACCCTCCAGCCGCTACCGCTTCCCAACCCAGCCCGGCGGTGAAGATTTTTCCTGGCCCGCCGGAGGTTTCGCCCGGCCCGCCGGAGGTTTCGCCCGGGAGGAAGCGACGATCGCGCCGTCGGCACGTCGCCCCACAGCCGGCGATTCGGACTTCGGAACTGTGGGGAGTGAAAAAGACACTCCGTCTGTTGTGACAGCTCGTGTGACTGTTTATTCCGGGGCTGTGTTTGTTGGGCCAGCTGCCCAGCCGGTAGCTCAGTTAGCTGCCCTGCAGCCGCTACCTCAGTTAGCCACTCAACCGTCACCCCCATTACAGTCACAGCCAGACCTATTAGACACTTGGTTACAATCCATAGCTCAGTCAATAGCTCAGTTGGCAAGAGACTCATCAGCCTTGTTATCACCTATTCAGCCATCATCTTCACCAACTCCTCCTGCACAACAAGTTAAGTCCATCCAACCCGGAAAGAACTATTTTTCACCTGTTCATGTCAAGCAGAGAGACACACCACATACTGTAGTAGTCAGTCCGCAACAGCTGGCCAGCCCAGAGACTGTGACGCACTCCAGGGCCTCCCCAGAGGCTGGATTCCAGCCCCCAGCCGACTCTGGACCCCTGGAGGTTAAGAAGCCAGCTGAGGACTGCATTCGGCTGTCGCTGCCTGAGCTGAGTCACTGCTCTGTGCAGCCGCAGTCCGCTTTGTGTTCGCCAGAGGCCCGTGCACCTGCTGGTTCCGACCCGTTCCTGCCAGAGGCCCGTGTGCCTGCTGGTCCTGTTCTGTCCCTGCCAGAGGCCCGTGTGCCTGCTGGTTCTGTTCTGTCCCTGCCAGAGGCCCGTGTGCCTGCTGGTTCTGTTGCGTTCCTACCAGAGGCCCGTGTGCCTGCTGGTTCTCTTGCGTTCCTGCCAGAGGCCCGTGTGCCTGCTGGTTCTGTTGCGTTCCTGCCAGAGGTCTCCGCACCTGCTGGTTCTGTTCTGTGTGTGCCAGGGGCTCCAGTGCCCACTGGTTCTGAGACTGTTTTTGCTGGGGGGCCCGAGGAGCCCGTCCAGCCATCTGCCTCGTCAGCTGGGAGGCCCGAGGAGCCCGTCCAGCCTTCTGCCTCGTCAGCTGGGGGGCCCGAGGAGCCCGTCCAGCCTTCTGCCTCGTCAGCTGGGGGGCCCGAGGAGCCCGTCCAGCCACCAGCTGCGGTCTCATCACCAGCTGCGGTCTCATCACCAGCTGCGGTCTCATCACCAGCTGCAGTCTCATCACCAGCTGCAGTCTCATCATCCTCGTCTGGTCCAGCTCCCGCATCACCTGCAGTGGCATCCTCATCAGCTGCTGCTTCGCCTGGTCCAGCTTCAGCATCCTCATCAGCTGCTGCCTCGCCTGGTCCAGCTTCAGCTTCATCAGCTCCGCTTGGTCCTACCTCCTCATCAGTGTCATCAGCTTCGCCTGGTCCGGCATCTGCTTCAGCATCCTCCTCGCCTGGTCCAGCGTCTGCTTTGGCTTCATCCGCTTCGCCTGGTCCAGCCACTGCTTCATCCTCGTCTGGTCCAGCCACTGCTTCATCCTCGTCTGGTCCAGCCACTGCTTCATCCTCATCTGGTCCGGCTCCAGCCTCCGTGTCTTCAGCGTCGCCTGGTCCGGCTCCAGCCTCCGTGTCTTCAGCGTCGCCTGGTCCGGCTCCAGCACCCTCATCAGCATCGCCTGGTCCGGCTCCAGCACCCTCATCAGCATCGCCTGGTCCGGCTTCTGCTTCAGCTTCGCCTGGTCCGGCCTCTGCTTCTGCTCCAGCCTCCTCATCAGCTGCTTCGCCTGGTCCAGCCTCAGCTTCTGCTTCAGCCTCGCCTGGTCCAGCTTCTGCTTCTGCTTCAGCCTCGCCTGGTCCAGCCTCAGCATCCTCATCATCCTCATCAGCGTCGCCTGGTCCAGCCTCCGCATCCTCATCATCCTCATCAGCGTCGCCTGGTCCAGCTTCAGCGTCTTCAGCCTCGTCTGGTCCAGCTTCAGCGTCTTTAGCCTCGTCTGGTCCAGCTTCACCTGGTCCAGCCTCTGCTTCGGTCTCGTCTGGTGCTACGAAGGCCACGCCGCCATCGGGTCCCGGACTGCCGCCTCGACATCAGCAGTCGTCTGTCGGGCCGCTGGTGGAGCGTCATCGTCGATATGGACGACCTCCTAGACGCCGCCGTTGCTGTCCGCACGGTCGGCCACCTGAACGGTTTCCCTGTCGCCGCCGCTGCCGTGTGCACGGTCGGCCCCCTGAACTGCCTCCACTCCGCCACCGCTGCCTTCCGCTCGGTCGGCTTATGGATCTGCGTCGCCGACGTGGCCGGCCTCAGAAGATGAACTGTCCTGGACTTCTGAGTTGTCAGCCTCCAGGCCGGCCTCCTGAACTGTGTTTTGTTCTCGTACTCCGGCATGTGTGTTTTTGTTTTGGACAATTCCCTTGGTTCGCTGGAGCTTGTTTTGTTCGGTGTTGGTCCCTCCGTCCTGGGCCCCCGCCGCCCGCCCTGGGTTGGTCGTCTGTTTTTGTTGTGGGCTGTCTGGAGCCAGCCCTTGGAGGGGGGGTACTGTCATGGTCCTGGGTCGTTGACCCAGGGTTTTGTGTTTATTCTGATTTGTATTAGTTTGGGGTTGAACCTGAAGTTGATGTATATTCAGCCCTACCTGTGTCTGTCCTTGGTGCTCTGTTCATGTCTCCGTGTTGTGTTGTGTTGCAAATCAGTCTGTGTTTCCTGCTTTACTTTGAAGGCTCGTGTTATAGATTTCCTGTTTTGTTCTGAAAGTCTGTTTCTGTTGTCATTGTGTTCAGCTTGTCTCCTCCAGTCCTCATGTGTATTACGTTCAGCTGTTCTTCCCTGCTGTGTGTGATTACCTGATTACCTTGTGTGTGTATATTTAGTGGGTGTCGGTCTGTGTTCGTTGTCGGCTCGTCTGTGTTTCTTGGTATCCTGTTCCTTAGTCTGCGTCTCTCTGCTCCGCTCTCCGTTTTGTAGATTTCAGGTTTGCTCTTTAGTTTCTCCCAGTTTAGGTTTGTCATTACTCATGCTTCATTGCCTGTTTTTGCCACTGCCACCGTGTAAATAAACTTCACTCGTATCATCAGTTTGCTGCATTTTGGGTCCTCCTTTTCCTCCACTCCACACGGCTCACTCCGCCAGCCGTGACAGTAGCAAAAATATGTGTGTGGGTCTGTATGTGTGTGTGTCTTCCTATACAATAGCAAGACAATAGAGTAACACTCCTGCATTTATTCATAGGTTTCTCAAAGAGGAAGCACAAGAAGGAAACTTGGGTCATGGTCCTGGGTCGGTGACCCAGCGCTTTTAGTTTGTTATCATTTTCTAGATGATGATTGTTTAAGTTCTGTGTTATATTCGGTCTGCCTCTGAGTCTGCGTCTGTATCTGTCTGTCTATGGTGTCACCCCATCTGTTTGTGAAGCTGTCTGTTTAGTTCAATGTCTTGTCTGGTTCCATGTGTCTGAGTTTCCTGTTTTATTGTGAAGGTCCGTGTCGTACGTGAGTGTGATCAGTTTACGTTTCCCCTGTCCCGTCAGCCCAGATTCCTCCCAGCTGTGTTGCCCTCCTGTCTCTCATCCCCTGATTACTGGTGTGTGTATTTAAGCCCTGTGTGTTCTCCTGCCTGTTGCCGGTTCGTCTGTATTACTCAGTGTCAGTCTGTGTATCCACCGTGTCTTCTCCCTGTTGTTCATCGTCATCCCCCTCTGCTCGTTTTCATTCAGGTTTGTGCTCTGTAGTTTAGTTGTTTCCCAGTTTAGTTTAGTTCGAGCCCCGTTTGCTGTTTGTCCACATTCTTTTTGTGTTCAATAAATCACCTTCACTTCTCCACGACTGCCTGCGATTGGATCCTCATTTATTCCACACGGCTCGCCTCGGCAGCCGTGAAGGTACGAACCAGCCACTATGGACCCAGCAGCAGTCAACCCGCCCGAGGAGCTCCGGGAGGACATTATTTACTCGGTAGACAAATTAATTAACTTATGGCTCGAGCATGAGGGGAGAGAATTCCGCCAAGGCATAGCTGTTCGGCTACAGCGCTTAGTTTCTGGTCTCCCCTATTTGCTCAGCTGACTTCACCCGCTCACACAGAATTTCGTTCTGAACGAGCTTCATCTTCTCCCCCCTGCTACCACCCACCCTGCAACTCATGCTTCACTCCCTGACCCGACGGAGAGTTTCCTGTCCGGCCCGTCGGTCCAGCCTTCAAATGGGAAACGGCACTTACGCCGTCGACGCCCCTCACCACAGTCGGACCCCAGGATATCAGAGCGGCCGACTGTGGTGAGTAAAAAGGATAACAGCTACAATCTGAACTTTGAGACTTTTTCTTCTGGGGTTGTTCGGGGTGTGTCAGTGGGAGCTAATTCGCAAAGCTTACCTACCTTCATGATAACCGATCTCTCCCAGGTTGGCATTTTTAAGACTTCAGTGAAAGCAAAGGGCTGTTGTTCTTCTGAACCTGTTAAACCCATGTCAGCTAACCCAGAGTCTGCTAAAACTGTGGCATATATCCCAGAGGCAATTAACACCAGCTCTGATAATACCAGGACTGTTTATTCTTTTGAACTGCAACCGGAAGCTCAGTTAGCCGCCCGGCCTCAAGCTCAGTTAGCCGCCCGGCCTCAAGCTCAGTCTCCAATTCCACCACCGTCGTCATCCCAACCATTGTTTCAGTCACCCTCGGTTCAGCCTCCTGTTCAGCAGCCACTAGCCCTGCACCCTGTGTCACTTGCTACTCTGGTACAACAAGCTCAGTCAAATCAATCTAAAAGGAACTGTGTTTCATCCGTTTGTTCTAAGCAGAGCGTCAAACCTAATGATAATGTAATCATTCCTAAAAAGCTGGCCAGTTCAGAGACTGTGACGCGCTCCAGGGCCTCCCCAGGGGCTGAGTTTCAGCCCTCAGCCCACTCTGGACCCCTGGAGGCTAGGAACCCAGCTGAGGACTGCACCCGGCTGTCACCAGAGTCTGTGGTCTGTGGTGGCCAGTGCGATCCTATATGCTGTTGCATGCTGGGGGAGCAGGCTGAGGGTCGCAGATGCCAACAGACTTAATAAACTGATCCGTAAGGCCAGCAATGTTGTGGGGATGGAGCTGGACTCCCTCAAGGTGGTGTCAGAGAGGCGGATGCTGTCCAAGATAAAGACAATGTTGGATAACACCTCCCACCCACTCCATGACATGCTGGTCAGTCACAGGAGCTCGTTCAGTGAGAGACTGAGATTACCGAAAAGCACCACTGAACGACACAGGAAATCATTCCTGCCTGTGGCCATCTCCCTGTACAACGCATCCACTTAACACACTGTTTGCTGCTACAACTACACATGTTTCTTTTCCAAATATTTATTTATAAGTGACTTATGTATGTATGTATATATATGTATATATTGTACTATTCTTAGTTAGCGTATTGTCTGTCTTGTCTTAATGTTGGTTTAAAATGGAGCACTGTAACAAAAAATAATTTCCCCCAGGGATCAATAAAGTATTCTGATTCTGATTCTGATTCTGATGCTCTGGGCGGCTGAAGTCTGCTATGTGTTTGCCAGAGGCCCGTGCGCCTGCTGGTTCTGTTCTGTCCCTGCCAGAGGCCCGTGCGCCTGCTGGTTCTGATCTGTCCTTGCAAGAGGCCCGTGCGCCTGCTGGTTCTGATCTGTCCCTGCCAGAGGCCCGTGCGCCTGCTGGTTCTGATCTGTTCCTGCCAGAGGTCCTCGCACCTGCTGGTTTTGTCCTGTGTGTTCCAGGGGCCCCTGTGCCCACTGGTCCTGAGACTGTTCTCGCTGGAGGGCCCGAGGAGCCCGTCCAGCCTCCTTCCTCGTCAGCTGGGGGGCCCGAGGAGCCCGTCCAGCCACCAGCTGCTCCACCAGCAGCCTCATCCACGCTTGCAGCAGCAGCAGTTTCATCCATGCCGCCGCCTGCTGCAGCGCCTCCGTCTCCAGCTTCCACGCCAGCTGCAGCCTCCGTGTCTTCATCCACACCAGCTGCAGCCTCCATGTCTTCATCCACACCAGCTGCAGCCTCTGTGTCTTCACCCATGCCGTCGCCTGGCTCGGCCTCTGCTGCATCCTTGCCGTCGCCTGGTCCGGCTTCAGCATCACCCACGCCTGGTCCGGCTTCAGCATCACCCACGCCTGGTCCGGCTCCGGCTTCAGCATCACCCACGCCTGGTCCGGCTTCGGCTTCAGCATCCCCATCAGCTGCTTCGCCTGGTCCAGCTTCAGCTTCAGCATCTTCATCAGCTGCTTCGCCTGGCCCAGCTTCAGCATCCTCATCAGCTGCTTTGCCTGGCCCAGCTTCAGCATCCTCATCAGCTGCTTCGCCTGGTCCAGCTTCAGCATCCTCATCAGCTGCTTCGCCTGGTCCAGCCTCCGCATCCTCATCATCCTCGTCTGGTCCAGCCTCCGTGTCTTCATCCTCATCAGCATCGCCTGGTCCAGCTTCAGCATCAGCATCGCCTGGTCCAGCTTCTGTTTCAGCGTCCTCATCAACTTCATCTGGTCCAGCCTCAGCTTCTGCCTCGTCTGGTCCAGCCTCCGCTTCGCCTGGGGCTGCAGGGGCCACGCAGCCTTCAGGTCCCCTACTGCCACCTCCATATCGTCGGTCATCTGCCAGGCCGCTTGTTGGGCATCTCCGCCACCGTGGACGCCTTCCTGAACGCCGCCACTGCCTTCCGCGTGGCCGGACTCCGGACTTGTTTCCACGCCGCTGTTGCCGTCCGCACGGTCGGCCCCCAGAACTGTTTCCACGCCGCTGCCTACTGCGTGGCCGGCATCCGGACCTGCCCCGCTGCCATTCGCATGGTCGGCCTCCTGAACTTGACCATCTGGGCCTTTTTGGACTCTGTCCCTCCGTCCTGGGCCCCCTCCGCCCGCCCTGGTCGGGTCCTTTTCTGTTTTGTTTTGGTCGGTTTTTGTGTTTCTGCTGGGCTGTCTGGAGCCAGCCCTTGAGGGGGGGGGGGGTACTGTCATGGTCCTGGGTTGGTGACCCAGCGCTTTTAGTTTGTTATCATTTTCTAGATGATGATTGTTTAAGTTCTGTGTTATATTCGGTCTGCCTCTGAGTCTGCGTCTGTATCTGTCTGTCTATGGTGTCACCCCATCTGTTTGTGAAGCTGTCTGTTTAGTTCAATGTCTTGTCTGGTTCCATGTGTCTGAGTTTCCTGTTTTATTGTGAAGGTCCGTGTCGTATGTGAGTGTGATCAGTTTACGTTTCCCCTGTCCCGTCAGCCCATATTCCTCCCAGCTGTGTTGCCCTCCTGTCTCTCATCCCCTGATTACTGGTGTGTGTGTATTTAAGCCCTGTGTGTTCTCCTGCCTGTTGCCGGTTCGTCTGTATTACTCAGTGTCAGTCTGTGTATCCACCGTGTCTTCTCCCTGCTGTTCATCGTCATCCTCCTCTGCTCGTTTTCATTCAGGTTTGTGCTCTGTAGTTTAGTTGTTTCCCAGTTTAGTTTAGTTCGAGCCCCGTTTGCTGTTTGTCCACATTCTTTTTGTGTTCAATAAATCACCTTCACTTCTCCACGACTGCCTGCGATTGGATCCTCATTTATTCCACACTGCTTGCCTCGGCAGCCGTGACAACTTGTCCATAGACAATTTAGAGTCCATAGATTTTACACTTTGTTTTTGTTTTTTTTTACAAAACTGTAAAAGTAATTGGTCAAATCTGGTCTGAAAATCAAACATTAAAAAAGCTACTGGGGCTGCTTGAGCCACAGTAACTCCACTGGTGGTTGAGCTGTAAGCCAAGCTGAAGGCACAGGATGACTAAGAAGGCTGGAGGAGAAAGGAGGGGCACACTGCAAGCTGTGCAGGTCATAGGACAATGCTGACAGGTCCCATCTGTGAAAAACAGCAGTGGTGGTATGGTGGTTGGGGCATGTTTACTGTATTTTTCTTAAATATAAATATAAATGTAAAAGTTTAAAAGTTTAATTTTATTTTTTAAATGAGGTTTTATTGGTTAATATGGTCAAAACACTTTCTGCTGGCACTAAACAGCCTGCATGAGTTAATCAACCTGTGAGTGACATTTCTCTTGATAGGAGTGCCAGTAAACTCTACTGTGCTCTACTCAACTCATTGTATAAAATTTAAGAAGTTAAATTATAATACAAAAACAAAAGATTTAAAAAACTATCTATTATTATTATTATTATCATTATTATCATCATATACAACAAATTATAACCCAAATATTGAATCTTTATTTCTTTGACACCTAAATCTTATTTCCTGAAGATAAATTTGTGCACTTAATCAAAAGCCAAAAAATAAAGGAAAGGACTGTGTTTGCTTTATTTTAGACAAACACACCACCACACCTTAACCTACATCAGACGCCATTACCACAACCACTCCTGCTGATTCCTCATTCCTTTTCCATGTGTTGTTACCTGTTGGATCGGTCTGTGTTGTGGTTCTACTGGTGTTAGGGATTCTATTGGTGAGACAATGGCTGTGTCCCAATTCAGGGTCTGCACGCTTGAAGTACGCGTATTACGTACGGTGCGTACTATAAGTATGAGAAGTGCGGAAGCGCGAGGCTTGTGAAATGGGACGGTCTAGCCTTCGTAGCGCTGTTCAGGTTGCCTAGCAACCATGTTACTAACCGCGAGAAACGTTACATACAGCTTTGTTTGACAGAAATGAAGGAGAAAAAAATGTTTTGTTGGTCATTCACAAGCTGTATCAAAACCCCCCCCCCCCCCAAAAAAAATAAACCCTACACCCTTTCATAAACACCTATAGCCTTCAGAAACCCCACCAGTTCCCTCACCTGTGCCCTACTAACCTCCAACACACTCTTCCGATTAAATTCCCCAATTCCCCGCTCCTTCAATCTATTCTGCAGAACTGACCTCTCCACATCATAACCCTTGCACCGCAGTATTACATGCTCTACTGTCTCCACCTCCTCCTGGCACACTCCACAAAGCCCCGTCTCATGTTCTCCTATCATCTGTAATGTTTTATTTAATGCACAATGTCCCAGTCTAAGTCTGGTAATGACCACCTCATCTCTCCTATTACCCCTATACAACCTACTCACTGCCACCTCCTTATTAAGATGATACAATTGCCTGCCCGTACTCCCTGAATCCCACCGCTTCTGCCACTCCTGAACAACCTGCCTCCAAACAACACCTTTCGCTTCAGATCCACTGCTTGTAATTTCCATCTCAGTCCTATTTTTAGTCAACGCTCTTTTCGCCAACCTATCCACCTTTTCATTTCCACTGATCCCTACATGAGCTGGCACCCAAAGAAAGTGAATATTGCCACCACAACACCTTATTCTGCTGACAGTCCCCAGAATAGCATACAGCATGCCATGCCTTGTCTTCGAACTAAACGATTGTAGACTTGAAAGAACAGCTGCCGAGTCAGAACACACTACCACCTGCCTGATTTTTGAACACTCTACCCATTTCGGTGCTACCAAAATTGCTACCATTTAAACCGTGTATACTGCCAGTCCATCCGAAGTGCGTCTGTGTATTCCAATATTTTTTGACGGAACTACTATTCCAAACCCTGTACATCCAGTAACTGGACTTTTAGCACCATCCGTGAACACATGAATACACTCAGGGTATGCAGTCAAGCTGTGAAAATGAAATGCTGAAAAAAGATCGACTCTGCCTTTCAATGTTCTCTTCAGATCCAGCAAGTACCAGTCCAAAGGAGGGGTCTCCAATAACCATGGGGGACCCACAGAGAACACTACTGCAGGACATATTTTAGGGTCATACACCTGACCACTGGTTCCCCACCTTTCCAAAATGAGCCTTCTGACTTCTTCCATACTCCCAGCATTCCAAAAGTACCTCCTTTGTGGGATGTGCGTCACCATGACCACCAAGAACCCAGTAATTCACCGACACTTGCTTCCTCCTAAGATCTAGGGGCATTTCTCCCATCTCCATCTGTAGGGCACTGACTGGAGATGTCTTAAAAGCTCCACAGCACACTCTAAGGGCTTCCGATTGCAGAACATCCAAACGTCTCAACACAGAAGGAGCTGCTGAACCATATGCCACACACGCATAATCAAAGACCGACCTAATTAATGCCTGGTAAAGTCTTTTCAAAGCAGAAGAGCTCGCTCCCCAACCCCTCCCACCTACACACCTCATAACATTAATAACTTTTTTGCATTTGGTTTCAATCCGATCAATATGCTCCCGCCATGTCAGTCTCGAATCAAACACAACACCTAAGTACTTAAAAGAGCTCACTTTCCCAATTACCTTGTCATACAGTGTCAATGTCAAAGTCTCACTCACTTTTCTTTTGGTAAAGAACATCATTTTTCTTTTTTCCACCGAAAACCTGAATCCCCAGTCAAATTCCCACTCAACCACCATATTCACAGCCTCCTGAACCTTGCCCACTAGGTGCTCAATATTTCTTCCTTATTTCCATAACACACCATCATCAGCGAAGAAAGACCTCCCAATTCCCTCAGGAACATCAGAAAAAACATAATTGATCATTATAACAAAAAGCAGGGGACTAATCGCACCGCCCTGTGCAACCATGCACTGACTAGAAATTGTAGACCCAATTCGCACTTGGATCTTCCTACCAGATAAAAAGTCTTGGATTCAATTGAATGTCCTGCCAACAATACCCAACTTATGCAACTTGAGTAAAAGCCCATCCCTCCACAACATATCATATGCCTTTTCTATGTCAAAAAACACTGCCAAAACAGACTATTTAGTCGCCTGCGCTTTCCTAACGACATTCTCAAGTCTAACAATAGCATCAGTTGTGTTACGAGCTGTCCTGAAACCACTTTGGTAAAAGCCCCTTTTCTTTCCAGCTTAAAATACAGTCTTGCCATCATCATACGTTCCATTAACTTGCACACATTTGATGTAAGAGCAATTGGTCTGTAGCTATCTGGTTTAGATGGATCCTTCCCGGGTTTTCTTATTGGCACAATAACAGCCTCCTTCCAAGTACTTGGGAGCGCACCCTTAATCCAAACTGTGTTAACCAAACATAGCAGTTTATTAAGCGCTTTCGTACTGTGGAGATCAGGGAAATTATTTTGCTGCTATTGTTAATAATCATCATCATTAACATTGCACTAATAATATAATCTACAGCATTGATATTGCATTCAGATGTTTAAACAGTGTGTGTCTTTCAGAAAGACTAAGCCACAGGCTGACAGGAAATTGCAGGTTTGCAGAGTGTGCCTGTTAGGTTTTGTATTGTTGATTGTCATTTATGCTTAGAAATATTTAACCATATATGCTTAGAGGTGTATAATCAATTGTGTAGTGATAGGATATGTGATCTTTAGCAGGCTGCAAAGGCTCGGTGTGTATTCCACACTGGAATGCACACCTACATCCTGGGAGCATGGGAAGAGGTCGTACCTTGTTTTATTGTTTTATGGTAGGATAAACGTGGCTGTATCTGTTTTAGGCTAAGTGCCTTTTGTTTAGATGAACTGTTGGACTTCCAGACCAGCAGGTTTAGGGAAGTCACACACACACACACACACACACACACACACACACACACACACACACACACACACACACAGTATTCTTTGTTCACATGTATACCTATGTAAGATGTTATATGTTAATGACCCTATGCATATTCATGGAACCACAATAAAAGGAGTGCTATGGGGAACCTGGCTGAGAGTCTGACGGAGGTCAAGTGGTGGAACGACACTTGGCTCCAGGCAGGTCTCCCTCATGCATGAGTAACAAGAAGAACTTTGCCTACTTCATGTCTTGCTTGCTGTGTAATTATATTGTCTTCAACATTCCAGCGAATAGGTTCAAGCTACAAACCTATCAGTGCCATTTGCAGAACTGAAACCTGTTATGGATTCAAATATTGGGGATGGATACAAGAGGAAAAACCACAATAACAACACTGGTCCGGCCGGGTTGAGTCAAACGATGATTTTAATGATCACACGCGTGGGAGATGGACACCGTACGCAGACAGCATCAGATCTCAAAATGGTGGAGCATTGATCAAACTCTTATAGCCTCTAGTGGTCCCCACCTAATCATAAAAGCCTAAACATTCACATTCTTTCTCTCACACAGTGCCTAAGCTACGACCTTGGCTCCCTGTTTATCTGCTCCTGCTGAGATGGGGCAGAAAACTCCAGTATGTTCTGTTCTCTTCTAATCAGACAAATAAGGCGATGACTTACTGCAAACAGTATTTCTTATAACTCAGCAGTATAATGCATCATAAAACAATATCATTCATTCACAATAAATCAGCAGTCTAATGTAATGCAAATCAGTTTAACTAATGCAATAGTTATCACCTTCTTCTAATTCAGGAGAATAATGCAAACTAAAACTACATAATAATACACAATCTTTAATTAAGGGTCTAACATGGCATAAAATAATATTATAATCCCACAAACCGAAAGCAGAGTCTAAGTGCAGGTTATTCTGAGGATTACATGCAAGGATGAGCCTCTGTTCTGGTGAAAGGTCAGAAGTGCAACGGGTGAGATGAGAGAGCATTTAAGGACGACACACACACACACACACACACACACACACACACACACACACACAGTTAGAGAGAATCATTGATAGGTCATCGGTTAATCATGTTTGCTTGTAACTGCGGGTTTGGAGAAGCGGGAGTCAAAAGGTTGACAGGAAACATCTGCCATGAAGATAGAGACAATGTTCCTTTTCAAACTGTGTTAAAAGTCATTGTGGTTTTGAATTGACGTATGCATATATTGTATCTGATGACACATGAGGGGGCGTCATTAAATTCAAACCCTGATGGTATAAAATATATGCTTATGCTTTGATTAGTCAGAGATCAGCGCTGTCTGCGAACGGAGCTGGTCCCCCCACGCGTGTATTTCATTAAAATCAATTGTTTGACCAAGTTCTTCTGGACCCTGGTTGTTTGTACTCTCCTTCCTCAATATTTGAACCTTAACATTTGGGGCTTCGTACGGTGGTTGAGGAGGGAGAGAGTTGGAGGTGTAGACGGAGAAATTTGGTGGTCCGTGGTGGTCAGACAGGCAGGCGTGATCCGGCAACCAAACTGAGGGGACAGGCGCCTTTATAAAAGAGGTAGGCACAGGCCTGTTGATTTTATCCGAAGTGTGCTGAATTGGATGATAAAATTAAATGTGTATTCAGTAAAAGTTGCCGGTAAATGTCTGTTTTGTTTTTGATGAAAATCTCATGACAGTACTGAGGATTTAAATGACTGAATGCGGTTGGACCGCTAAAGGATTTAATACGGTTGGACCGTGTAAAGCAGTTGGACTGCTGAGTGATTTTAGTATATTAGGGAATTTGGTTATTGTTTGGGGTTAGGGCCCCTATTGGTTATAAGGTTGGACCTGCTTCAGTCTTACACTTTTTTTTGGGTGTTTTACTGTTGTTCTAAAGTATTATAAATTATTCAAGAACGTCAGTTGGACTGATAGGAAGCGCATAGCCCGGAGGTTACGCTCCCTCCTTGTCGTGGACGCGCGACATTGACCTCTCGGCGAAGAGGGTTAGTTCAGTGTGGCTTAACTGTGGGGTACAGGGCATCCTCGAATAAGCTAGTGGTTGGACCACTTTACCGTTTGGAAAGGTAGTCTGCGCTTTTTTGGCCAGCAGAAGTTGGACTTCGGGCGTATAACTTTAACTTAAAACTTCGGGGTAAGCCTTGGCTGTGAAATGCCAAAAATAGAGCTTCAGGCAAAGTTTGGGTTGGTTGACGCTTTTAAATTGAGTTAGGGATTTTAGAGATGAGGCCAGAAATTGTTGGACAGATACTGGTTAATTGATCACAAAAAAGTTGAACTTTATCGGTTGGACCGTTAACTTAAATTTGTCGAAATTGTTTAGGCGCTAAAGCTGACAGATCTGACAGTGGTTGTAAATATAAGACGTCTTTGTAATATAAAATAAGAGAGTTTAGTGTGAGAGGAGGCTGTGTGTCGAGTCAGTAATGCATTGACTGTCTGCTGCTATTTTTAGATGGTGTGTGAAAATGCAAATGAGTAAGCAGTGAACTGTTTAAACCACAGTTGGTTTTACAAATACTGCTGCAAACATTGTTGAATGTGTGTTTAAGACGCCATTTATGTTTATTAGAGGGTTATAAATAAAGTTTTGAGTTGCCGTAGTGGATGTATAGTAATTGACTGAGTTTGGATGTAGATATATAAATATGTTGAGTGCATTGTATATACTTAAGACTAACATATTATTTTCAGTAGTAACCTCTCTCCAGCAATAATTGCTGCTGTGTTTTATTTTTTTCTATTCTATGTGTGTGCTGTGAGAATTAATAGAGGTTTCAATTGTTTTTCTTTTTGACTTGCTCTTTCTGATTATGAGAGGCATGTCTAAAATGTTCTTAGGAAAGCGTATTTTGAGTTATATTCCTAAACTCCTGACACAGTTTAAGTGTGTGAATGCTGTGAGTAGTAGGTTTTGAGTGATTGGGTGTGATTTGTACAAAATAATAAATAATAATAACACTAAGAAAGTTGATAGTAGAGTGAGTGCAGAAGTGGAAGTGTGAGAGAAAAGGCGGTGTGTGTGAGACGATTTGACAAATGCAAAAGAATTTAGTATAGTTAAAAGTGTGTGCGTGAAATAAGGGTTGATGGGCGAAAAAATTTTTAGATCAAAAGTTAGTAGAATTACAGAGGGTTTGTAGATTGTAAATAAAAAATGAGTTTGATTAGCCTGTAGAAACACAAAAGAGAGAAACAGGAAATATGGCTCTGAGTGCTGTGTGAGTAACAGGAAGCGTTTCTGTGACAGGAACTGTGCATGCCCATAAAAGGAGACTCACTGTGACAAGTGAGCACCCAGAGAGAAAAACCGATTCTATGCAGATGGAGCAAATGGAGGTTTCAAGAAAAGAAATGAAAAGGATATTAATTGTATGCTTTAGTGTGTCAACACAGGTTACAAATAAATAAAGGTGGACTTTTCTCAACCTGAAATTTTGAGTACAGCGGCAAAACCATAGATTAACAGAATTGGGAGGAAAATAGGCCAGATTTTGGCTTAAAATTTTACAGCTTGACCTCCCACTTGGCCCCCATCCTGAGAAGAAGGCAAGGCAAGGCAAATTTATTTGTATAGCACAATTCAACAACAAGGTGATTCAAAGTGCTTTACAGAGACATTAGAAACAAAAACAAATAAAAAGTATGATTTAAAATTGATTAAAACAAGCAAACAAACAAACTAACTAAACACACACATTTCACAACTATTTGCGCGATCTGAACCCTTATCGTAAGGGGAGCTACCAGTCCTTCTGTGGACGAGCTACATTCTATTTTAAATTCCCTGAATTTAAAATACTCTCTAGACCCAGTCTAGACCCAGTTGGGGAGCTACCCAGAGCTCTAATCCCACACCTGTTCGCGCGATCTGAACCCTTATCGTAAGGGGAGCTACCAGTCCTTCTGTGGATGAGCTACTTTCTATTTTAAATTCCCTGAATTTAAAATACTCTCTAGACCCAGTCTAGACCCAGCTGGGGAGCTACCCAGAGCTCTAACCCACTTAACAAAAGAAGCTCAAAGGACAGTTAATCTCCTGATGAAGACCGACAGAACATTGTAGACTTGAAGAATTAACAGCAGGCAAAAGGCAGTGCAACTGAAACCACACTGACGACACCAGCAGCAGCATGTAAGAAAAGCACGTGATGCAACATGTACTGTAAATTACAGGCTGGGCAGTTGAACAGTGGGATAATGAACTGTGGAAAAGCACTGGACACTGATTGTCAGATTTGCCATGCTTGGAGTAATCTTGAAAGAGACGACTGAAAGGATGAACAGAGAAGAAGAAACCACGTGATGAAAAGATGGACAGTGTACTGCAGGCTGGTAGGAACAGTGTGACATAACTGTTTAAAGGCACTGAATGTGATATTTTGCCAGGCTGGGACTTAATCCAATAGGAAAATACTGAAAAGATCAACGGAGAAGAAACAGAGAAGAAACAGACTGTGTTTGCTGGAGATTTCAAGACAACAAAGGACACTGTGAGAAGAGCACAGGGGCCAGTGGGAAGGTGATGTCCAGAGGAGTTCTAGTGCGAGAATAGAGGGTATAATTGGGTTGAAATTGAAGCCTGAACTCATGATGGTGTTCAGAGATGTCCACCAGAGAAAACTAAAGAGGTAAACAAAAATAGAAAACACACATACACAAATTGTTACATGTGAAATTATTTTTGTAAAGAATTAGAAGTGAGATAGTTTTGAATTAGGAAATCAGTGAAAAGATGCATGAATTAAACCTGATTATAACATAACATACAGAGGCAATGAAGAAAGCAGCTTACACTCATTGAACATTAACAAGAATACATAGAAAAACGCAATGAAGACATGCTTACACTTATACACATGACATAAGTTGGTATTTCTGACCAGAGAGAGGGAAACGGGTAGTTTAAGTACTCATGATAATAATGAAAATGTCTCAGTTGTGTTTCTTCAGGGGCGAAACAGACCTGGATCAATTCTCCACATGCAGCGGTCGGAAGAAACTTATAGGTTAACATGACTGGATATGTCAAGGCAAGTTTCTGGTTGAATTGTTCACAGCACCATGTGTCCCTGAACCTCACAAGCAAACTCCGACCTATGGTTGAGGACCAGGAATGCTGTTAATAAGGTGGGAACTTAAAATTTGGGTTAGCAAATTTGGGAAAGAGAAAACTGACGGCTTAAGTGGAGAATTGTGCAGGAGTCTGAAACACTGCAAAAGCAACATACACAAGCAGAAAATGCATTAACCTTACAAGGACAAGCTCGTGGAGATTAATGCATAGACATTGATTAAACCTGGCTAAGAACACAAACATACGCAATGAAGATCAGCTTGCTATTTGTATGAGTGATAGAATGGTGTGAATGTTTAATAAAATACATTTGAGTTTGAAGTTGAGGAATAACTCAAAGATGCTATATGACAAGCGAGTGAGTTATGGAAAAAACAAAGAAGTGATTAAAGTAGTTTTAAAAGAGTGACTTAGGAGTGCTCTGGTACTGAGTGATCAAAACCAGTGATCACTGTAGAAAGAAATAAAATAATTTAATAAGTTGGTAATGTTTAAACATATGTTTCTCTTGTTACGGCAACTCATTGAGATATGACTCAGTATGCAAATTAGTTAGAGTGAGTGGTGACGAAGGAGCTTCCTGTGTGCGTGTGACTGAGGCTTTCAGGAGAGGAAGCGTAGCAGAAAAGAGGAGTGCAGATTTGGATAGGAAATTTATAGTTTAGTGTTGTCGTAAGGGGGTTAATATCTTATACTGAATCTAAGTATGTTAAAGTACATAAAGGGGGTGATTGTTGTGTGCAAATTGTGTGGTTTTAACAAGATTTTCGGTGTATTGAGGAGGTGAAATTATGTCAGTTGACCTGGGAGTGTCCGTGTGTTTAAGCTTTTTGAGGTTGTTGTGGTGAGGGGTTGATTCTGTAAGTTAGGTTCGGGTTGTTTTTGTTTTTTGTTTTTAATAGAGGGAGTTTTATTAAACATGGACATGTCTAGAATTGGGCCCATTATTTTTGTAACAGTGCACTTAGAAAACCTGTCAGGTGATTTTGTTTTGTGCTTTGATGAGCTAATAATCAGCTTGCTTTTTCTCATTTTTGTTCTAAGCAGGCCTGCAACAGTGAATAACAGCGCTGAAAATTCTCGGGAGAGCAAATATAAGGTGGGCTTTCCAGATTACAACTGTCTGAGGAAAAAGCTACCGGAGGGGGACTGATCAGGTCGTAAGTCCCTGTCTAAAAGGATTGTAGCAATTCAATCACGTCCAAAAGCATAAAGAACTATTTTACTATGACAAAATAAAAAATAAAAAATGAGCTAATTTTGCCGAGGGTGGAGAATCTGATCACTTGCGCGGGAGGCTCCACTATTAGCAAAAAATATGGTGTGAATGCATGTGAGTGAATGTGTGAGACTGGACTAAAGTTGGGATGATTAAATGTGGACAAACAATTGGCCAGAAAGAGAAATGGTATACTTTTCTTTTACCAGAGAAAATTTCTGTTTTATTGACTGGGGTTAGATTAGGGTATTATAGTATATTGTTGGGAGAATGCCTAACGCAAAAGAGGAAACATCCAGGTTGTAGGAGTAGAAAAGGTTTGATTTCTTTTTGGTTTCTAGAAGAAGTGGTTATTGTCATGGTCCTGGGTCGGTGACCCAGCACTTTTAGTTTATTATCATTTTCTAGTTTATTATGATGATGATGATGATTATTGTTGTTTGAGTTCTATGTGAGTCTGCCTTTGAGTCTGCGTCTGTGTCTCTGTCTGTCTATGGTGTCACCCCGTCTGTTTGTGAAGCTGTCTGTTTAGTTCTGCGTCTTCTTTGGTTCCCCGTGTCTGAGTTTCCTGTTTTATTGTGAAGGTCTCTGTCTGATGTGAGTATGTTCAGTTTATATTTCCCCTGTCCCGTCAGCTCTGATTCCTCCCAGCTGTGTTGCCCTCCTGTCTCTCATCCCCTGATTACTGGTGTGTGTATTTAACCCCTGTGTGTTCTCCTGCCTGTTGCTGGTTTGTCTGTGTTCCTCTGTGTCAGTCTGTGTTACTCGGTGTCCTGCGTGTCGTCTGCCTCTCTGCCCTTTGTCGTATGCTACCAGGTCTGTTATTTTAGTTCTCCCAGTTTAGGTGTCTTCAGTTATTTGTCCTCCCCCACTGCTTGTTTGCCACTACACCTTGTAAATAAACTTCACTAGCATTTTCATCCACTGCTTGCATCTTGGGTCCTCCTTCCTCCACACCACACGGTTCGCCTTCCTAGCCGTGACAGTTATAATGTAGGCTTACACATACAGATACAGATTACATAGATTTATTTTTAGGATAAAGGGGAGAGCTTATACGTAGAAATGATTTTTTTTATACATATTGCATTTTGTGCCTTTAAAGGAGTTGTGGCTCAATTCGTCTCTTGAGGGTCACGAGCCTTTGGCTAGCACTATGATTAGCCAATCTACTGTGAGGATGATATGAGTTATTGAAGGATTGCACATGCTTACAGACACAGAGTCCATAAACACACATGACAGTATTGATTCCAGGCAAAAGGCCTCAAATTCATTTAGCTTTTAACTGAATTTGAGCTGGCTCTGTAACAAGTGACAGAAAAGAGGAACTGAATAGGAGTTTCTTGCTTTAAAGAAGGACCAGAGGAAGGAAAGCATATATCTTGGTTAAGTCTGATAAACTAGAATTAGAAGGTATTGTTACATTAAAAGGAGCAAAATGAAGTAAAAAAGGCTATATCAAAACAGGTTATAACATAGGAAATGTGAGTATTAAAATGAAGTTAGTGTTAACACACAGGAGTTGTTTCAAGGCAGCGTTTAGCTATGATGAAATGTATGCATGAGTAATTGCTTATATGTTTAAACTTAATTGATTAAACTGGCTGTTTTCTCTTTGAGCTTTTAACCCTTGTGTGTCCATCATGACCCCAGGGGTGTGGCCGGGGTGTTGGAATACCCCCGGTCGGGGAGACGTTGTTTTTCCTGTGTTTTTTTTGGTTTTTGTTATTATATCGCTTTTCCTTTTTGTTATGATGATGATGATGATGGTGATGGTGATGATGATGATGATGATGATGATGATGATGATGATGATACTGTAACACATTGTCTGCTTGCCGAATAAATATATCTGAACACACCATCTGTGCAGCCCATGTATTTGGCTATTCTTTCTATTTGTGTTAGCCACGGCGTAGTAGAACATATATATATATATGAACATACCATATGTACAGCCCATGTATTTTTGGGTATTCTATTTGTGTGAGCCACGGCGTAGTGTGGCGTGCTAGTGGTGCCTGCCTGTCCTTTTCCTCTTGCAAAAAACCCAACACCGGAAAAAAAAAAACCACTCTCCGTTTGTCACGCTGGGGTCCGCGCGGACCCCTGCGTCACCAACACCCCACCTTCCCCCAGTTTGTTTCTTAGCCTCCTCTTTCCTTTCCTACGTTTCCCTTCTCGCCGGGGTCCCGAGAGACCCCCACTCCCCCGGGACAACACCACCGACACCGCCCCAGGGCCCTCGCCAGCCTGTTTCATTTTTTGTTCCCCTCCGTTCTTCCCGCTGGGGTCCCTAAGGACCCCTCGAGACAACGCCGACAACACACCCCGGTTTGGTTTGGTTTGGTTTTATTGGTTGTTGTTTTTTTTTGGGGGGGGGCCTTCCCTTTCTGTCCCGCGCTCCGCTTTGCAACCACTGCCGTTGCTTCTTTCCCTAGATCGCTTGGGGCGCACAAGGGTTAATAGAATAGGCGCTTATAATGATTTGCTTGTTAAGGAACTTGCAACAGCGACAGTTTTGTGTACAGGATGTTGATGATCAGATAAGGCAAGCGACAGGAAACGTATGCAGGGACGTGAAAGCAGCGTTTTAAGAGTGTTAAAATGATGAGTAACGTTGAAGAATATATATAAATACAAGTCAATAAGTCAAGAACATAATTAGGATCATGCTTTTAATTAAAGAGTCCCAAACATGATGAGTTAGGGAGGTGCAGGAGAAGGTGTTTTGTTTCCTTTGCAGGAGATCTCGGCGACCACAGGGTGTGAGGATCCTGGAGGCCCGCAGCATGATGGACCACAAGAGAGGGAAAAAACCTAATATTACGCATGGAGTGTTCTCGAGTGGGAGCTGGTGTTTATTATTGGACCACTTAGATGACATGAGGTTGTTGTCTGATTTGCTCAGCAAGAGGATGGATGTCACAGAAATGAAACAAGTGTAGTGACCCTCTTTTTTTTTTTTTAGGGAAAAAGAGGGTCAAAAGGGGAAGTGTGGAGATCAGAGAAATTATTTTGCTGCTATTGTTAATAATCATCATCATTACCATTGCACTAATAATATAATCTACAGCATTGATATTGCATTCAGATGTTTAAACAGTGTGTATCTTTCAGAAAGACTAAAGCCAGTGAGGATAAATTATCCCACGGCTGAGTAACAGAGCGTGACTGTGAGGTGGTGCAGCCCGGACTGGTTTGCACTGTTGCCTCGAAATATCCCTAGTTAGCGGCGTGCTAACTTGGCTAATCGGAGTTAGCCATAAAGGCGGACTTCGCTGGGCGTCACCTGACCTGCACAGAGTGGGAGGCTACTGACTGCCAAAGCGGGCCGATCAGGTTTACTGCTTAAAAGGAGTAAGCGTGCAGCTCAGCGACCCAAGGGACGGACCTCTCGGCGTGCCGTGAGTGTATTGTGGACAAAAGACTAAGGTTTCCAGGTAGGAGCACCATTTTGTTTTCTTTTAGGACCGTTGGTTCCTATGCACCCTAGCATCGATCCAGGCCTGCACCGAGGGGACTTGGGAAACTGGGTGGTGTGAGAGAGTGTGTGTGTGGGGCCCATTACAGTAAAGAACTGTGTAACTGTTATTATTGTTATATTTTGTCATTGCAAGAGACTTCTTACTTTATTCATTTATTGGGTGTTTACCAGTTCATTCAGTAAACCTGCTTGGTTTAAACATAAGATTTCGTGTCTAGTACTGTTTCTTATCTATAGTTCAAAGTAAGGTAAAAGTGTATCTGTGTGTTATACGTGTGTAAATCAGGGGAACTGATGAGTTCCCCTGATTTGGTGTTTGCTCGCTCTGTGGTAGAGTATCACTTCCTGTTCCTGCTCAAACACAGTGGTGTTTCTGAGTAGCTTATTTGCTTAGAAATTTAATTAACAACTTTTAAATACATTCTTCTTTCATAGTATAATTTTCACGTGCTTCATCCGAAGCACACTTTCTGTGTACTCACTACCTAATTTATAGCCAAAGTATTCACTCACTGTCTCTGTACTGTTTCGCTAGCTTAGCTTAGCTCGTAGCCGACTCGTTAGCACCATGGCTACTTCACCTGTCCCTCCTGCACTTTCTTGCTCATTGTGTCAGATGTTTAGTTACTCCTCGGCCTCCTTTAGCAGTAATGATATCTGTAACAAATGTAGCATATTTGCAGCTCTGGAGGCCAGGATTACTGAATTGGAGACTCGGCTTTGCACCCTTCATTCACCTGTAGCTAGCCAGGCCCCTGTAGCTGGTGCAGCCGAAGATAGCGTAGGCCCCGCTAGCTGTTCCCCGGCAGACCCCAAGCAGCTGGGGAAAGAGGGCGGCTGGGTCACGGTGAGGAGGAAGCATAGTCCTAAACAGAAGCCCCAGGTACACCACCAACCCGTTCATGTGTCTAACCATTTTTCCCCACTCGGTGACACACCCGCCGGGGGTCAAACTCTGGTAATTGGTGATTCTGTTCTCAGACATGTGAAGCTAGAGACACCGGCAACCATAGTCAATTGTCTTCCAGGGGCCAGAGCAGGCGACATTGAAGGAAATTTAAAACTGCTGGCTAAGGGTAAACGTAAATTCAGTAAAATCATAATTCACGTCGGCAGTAATGACACCCGGTTACGCCAATCGGAGGTCACTAAAATCAATATTGAATCGGTGTGCAACTTTGCTAAAACAATGTCGGACTCTGTAGTTTTCTCTGGTCCCCTCCCCAATCAGACCAGGAGTGACATGTTTAGCCGCATGTTCTCCTTAAATTGCTGGCTGTCTGAGTGGTGTCCCAGAAACGATGTGGGCTTCATAGATAATTGGCAAACCTTCTGGAGGAAACCTGGTCTTGTTAGGAGAGACGGCATCCATCCCACTTTGGATGGAGCAGCTCTCATTTCTAGAAATATGGACAAATTTATTAAACCCCCCAAAATATGACTATCCAGAGTTGGGACCAGGAAGCAGAGTTGCAGTCTTACACGCCTCTCTGCAGCTTCTCTCCTCCTGCTACCCCCCCAAAAACCCATCTCCATAGAGACTGTGTCAGCTTCCAAAAAGACAAAAACAAACTAAAAACCAGCAACAAACGACTTAAACATAAACAATTACAAAGAAAGAACAATACAGTATCCACATCTGAACCAAAGAGTAAAACAGTGAAATGTGGATTATTAAATATTAGGTCTCTCTCCTCCAAGTCTCTGTTAGTACATGACTTAATAATTGATCAACAAATTGATTTACTCTGCCTTACAGAAACCTGGTTGCAGCAGGATGATTATGTTAGTTTAAATGAATCAACACCCCCGAGTCATTCTAACTACCAGAAACCTCCAAGCACAGGCCGAGGGGGCGGTGTGGCAGCAATTTTTCACACCAGCCTATTAATTAATGAAAGACCAAGACAGACTTTTAATTCATTTGAAAGCCTGATGCTTAACATTGTCCACCCCAGCTGTGAAACTCAGAAACCAGTCTTACTTGTTATCATCTATCGTCCACCTGGGCCTTACACAGAGTTTCTGTCTGATTTCTCAGACTTTATATCTAATTTAGTTCTGAGCTCAGATAAAATAATTATTGTCGGTGATTTTAACATCCATGTAGATGCTAAAAATGACAGCCTCAACATGGCATTTAGTCTGTTATTAGACTCAATTGGCTTCTCTCAAAATGTAAAAGAACCCACCCACCACTTTAATCACACTCTAGATCTTGTTTTAACATATGGCATAGAAACTGAACATTTAACAGTGTTTCCTGAAAACCCTCTCCTGTCTGATCATTTCCTGATAACATTTACATTTACAATAATTGATTACACAGCGGTGGAGAGTAGACTTTATCAAAGTAGATGTCTTTCTGAAAGCGCTGTAACTAAGTTTAAGAATATAATCCACCCACTGTTATCATCTTCAATGCCCTGTACCAACACAGAGCAGAGCAGCTATCTGAACGCTACCCCAACAGAGGTAGATTATCTTGTTAATAATTTCACCTCCTCACTACGTACGACTCTGGATACTGTAGCTCCTGTGAAAACTAAGGTCTCTAATCAGAAGTATTTGACTCCGTGGTATAATTCTCAAACACGTAGCCTAAAGCAGATGACTCGTAATCTGGAGAGGAAATGGCGTGTCACAAATTTAGAGGATCATCATTTAGCCTGGAGAAATAGTTTGCTGCTTTATAAGAAAGCCCTCCGCAAAGCCAGAACATCTTACTATTCATCACTGATTGAAGAAAATAAGAACAACCCCAGGTTTCTCTTCAGCACTGTAGCCAGGCTGACAAAAAGTCAGAGCTCTTTTGAGCCAACCATCCCTTTAACGTTAACTGGTAATGACTTCATGAACTTCTTCACAAATAAAATTTTTATCATTAGAGAAAAAATTACCAGTAATCATCCCACAGATGTAATATTATCTACAGCTACTCTTAGTACCATTGATGTTAAGTTAGACTCTTTTTCTCTAATTGATCTTTCTGAGTTAACTTCAATAATTACTTCCTCCAAACCTTCAACGTGTCTTTTAGACCCCATTCCTACAAAACTGCTCAAAGAAGTCCTGCCAGTAATTAATTCTTCGATCTTAAATATGATCAACCTATCTCTAATAATCGGCTATGTACCACAGGCCTTCAAGCTGGCTGTAGTTAAACCTTTACTCAAAAAGCCATCTCTAGACCCAGCAGTCTTAGCTAATTATAGGCCAATCTCCAACCTTCCTTTCATATCAAAAATCTTTGAAAGAGTAGTTGTCAAACAGCTAACAGATCATCTGCAGAGGAATGGTTTATTTGAAGAGTTTCAGTCAGGTTTCAGAGCTCATCACAGCACAGAAACAGCTTTAGTGAAGGTTACAAATGATCTTCTTGTGGCCTCTGACAGTGGACTCATCTCTGTGCTTGTCCTGCTAGACCTTAGTGCAGCATTCGATACTGTTGACCATAATATCCTATTAGAGCGATTAGAACATGCTGTAGGTATTACAGGTACTGCACTGCAGTGGTTTGTATCATATCTATCTAATAGACTCCAATTTGTGCATGTAAATGGAGAGTCCTCTTCACAGACTGAGGTTAATTATGGAGTTCCACAGGGTTCAGTGCTAGAACTAATTCTGTTTACATTATACATGCTTCCCTTAGGCAGCATCATTAGAAGACATAGCATACATTTTCACTGCTATGCCGATGACACCCAGCTCTATCTGTCCATGAAGCCAGATAACACACACCAATTAGTTAAACTGCAGGAATGTCTTAAAGACATAAAGACCTGGATGGCCGCTAACTTTCTGCTTCTTAATTCAGATAAAACTGAGGTTATTGTACTCGGCCCTGAAAATCTTAGAAATATGGTATCTAACCAGATTCTTACTCTGGATGGCATTACCTTGGCCTCCAGTAACACTGTGAGGAACCTTGGAGTCATTTTTGACCAGGACATGTCCTTCAATGCACATATTAAACAAATATGTAAGACTGCTTTCTTCCATTTGCGCAACATCTCTAAAATTAGAAATATCCTGTCTCAGAGTGACGCTGAAAAACTAGTTCATGCATTTATTACTTCCAGGCTGGACTACTGTAATTCATTATTATCAGGATGTCCAAAAAACTCACTGAAAAGCCTTCAGCTAATCCAAAATGCTGCAGCAAGAGTACTGACAGGGACTAGAAAGAGAGAGCATATTTCTCCTGTTTTGGCTTCCCTTCATTGGCTTCCTGTTAAATCCAGAATTCAAAATCCTGCTCCTCACATACAAGGTCTTAAATAATCAGGCCCCATCTTATCTTAATGACCTTGTAGTACCATATCACCCTATTAGAGCACTTCGCTCTCGCACTGCAGGCCTACTTGTTGTTCCTAGAGTATTTAAAAGTAGAATGGGAGGGAGAGCCTTCAGTTTTCAGGCCCCTCTTCTGTGGAACCAGCTTCCAGTTTGGATTCGGGAGACAGACACTATCTCTACTTTCAAGATTAGGCTTAAAACTTTCCTTTTTGCTAAAGCATATAGTTAGGGCTGGACCAGGTGATCCTGAATCCTCCCTTAGTTATGCTGTAATAGACGTAGGCTGCCGAGGGATTCCCATGATGCATTGAGTTTTTCCTTTCCAGTCACCTTTCTCACTCACTATGTATTAACAGACCTCTCTGCATTGAATCATATCTGTTATTAACCTCTGTCTCTCTTCCACAGCATGTCTTTTATCCTGTCTTCCTTCTCTCACCCCAACCGGTCGCAGCAGATGGCCGCCCCTCCCTGAGCCTGGTTCTGCCGGAGGTTTCTTCCTGTTAAAAGGGAGTTTTTCCCTCCAACTGTCGCCAAAGTGCTTGCTCATAGGGGGTCATATGATTGTTGGGTTTTTCTCTGTATCTATGAAGCGCCTTGAGGCGACTTTTGTTGTGATTTGGCGCTATATAAATAAAATTGAATTGAATTGAACTTTCACTGAGGGCAACTAAGTAAGTTTAAGATAACTAGAACTCAGGGCGTACCCGGCTATAGTGGAGTACACAGTCAGGGGCGCTACATAAAATGGAGGCACCACTGGGATCTTTTGTTGTTTCAGTCTGAAGTTCCCAAGCACATGTATTTTGAGATAAAAGCAGTAACTTTGATATTGTTTGGTCATGGATGTTCAAGCTATGCACTCTGAGTTGTTCGAGGAGCTTCAGGAATGGAGTCGTGGAGAGACCTTAGATGAGGCTCACACACTGATGGTGCTTACTCCCGAAGGAGTGGAGATAGACCAAATAGAGCACACTCTGGAGAGTGTTAAAGCTTTGGGTCGAGTGCGGGTCAGAGGCCGGAGATACAACAAAGCGCTTGATAGGCTAACTGTCCTGTGTGAAACCAAAGAGACAGTAGATGCCACAAGAATCCCACGGGGGCTGGTGAGCCGTGGTCCATCATAGTGACAGCTGAAGCTTCGCCTCGTGAGGATTTTTCCCAGAGTAAATCGAAACGCGGGGCAGAGGCACAGGAGAATGGTAACTCTGCAGAGTCGATAATCCGTGCTGTGGGCGATTTGTTGGCAAAGATGGAGAGACCCTCCAGTGAAGGCAGTAGTTATCGTAGACTCAGAATGTTCTCAGGCACAATACCAACACCAGTTGGAGAAGAGACATTCGAACAGTGGATTGAACGAGCACACCTAATGGTGGAGGAGAGTGACAGTTCTGCTAAAGAAAAGAGGCGCAGAATCATTGAGAGTCTTAAATTATGAAGTTTGTTTAGTCACTGATGTCTGTTTCTCCGACCAGTTGTTATTTTTAGTCTCTCCCCCCCTCTTCATATCTGACAAACAAAGTCTTTAAAACAGGTTTGTCGTGAGTGGTGTGTAGAGTTTTGAACAGGAAGAAGACACATGCAAAGTCTGTTTACAATTTGCATAGGGTGATGTTTAAAAAAGGTAAGAGGTGGAGATCACCTCATTGTTTGCACCTAAGATAAAATGAATGTTAAAATGAAAGCAACGTGTGGGTACAGCGAACAGCTGACACACAGCAGACAGTGTCTGCACCAGTTTCTCTGCTTGATTTAGAGAAGTTGGTTGTACATGCAAAGTGCTGTAGTTCCCTGAACAATGTTGTTACTCCCCACTTTCTCCAAAAGGTATTTCCTACCATTGGACCTTACATCCTGAAAATTATCAATACTAGTCTGTTAACCAGTCAAGTTCCTAGTGGGTTATGCAGTCATAACCCTTAAGAAACCTGGCCTTGATAGTTCTGTTATGTCAAATTATAGACCTATTTCCAAGCTTCCCTCTTTAAGCAAGATCTTGGAGAAATACATTTGAAATGCAAATCAGTCAAACATCTGTGATGCTGTTTTGACAAACTTATCCACCACACGAGTCTCTCAGTTTGTAGCCTCTGAGCACTTGGAGTAGCCGTATTTGTGTAATGAGGGAAAATAAGAAGGAAGGAAGGAAGGAAGGAAGGAAGATGGAGGTCCTCCTCTATCAGGTGGATAATTTAATATCAGATAATTTAATAATAAAACACAAACTGATAACAGACTGAGTTACACTGCTACACTCTTCACTCCCATCATTGTGATAACAATATCTGTCATGCTGACTGTTTGGTCTGACAGCGAAACTGAACTGTGAGGCAGCATTAGTTTCTTTTTTTCATGAATGATGTTCCAGTGTCTCCTCTGCTAAAGGAAACATTAAAGGAAGCAGTCGAACACCTTTTTGTATTGTTTGGAAAATTCAAAGTGAGAGAGGGACAGAGCGACTAACAGCTTTTATTATAGTTTTTCTGAGTTGGAAACATTCCCGTGTGTAACACAGGACCCACGCACACATGACTGAGTTGTGCTTGAACTGTCCTTTATTGAAAAATAATATTTTTCCTTTTGTGGTTTTTGGCACCCGCCTTGGACGCAGCCTCTCCGACTCTCTCTCAGCTCTCGCTCCTTCTCACTGCGGAAACATAAGACAGGTCTCCCTCATTTAAACAGTCCCGTTCCCTCCCTGCCTCCATGCCGCCCTGTGAGCTCACTGTGGCACTCCTGCTCATCAGCAGGCCAAAAAACCAGTTAGTTTTATATAAGTGGAACAAAAGAAGCTGAGTTTAAAAAAAAAAAGAAATGCAAAAAAGTCCTCCTCCTCAGCTCCTCTTAAAGAGTGCACATTCTGCATGTCTGGACTTGATCACAGTGATACCATAATCACTTTAAAATATGATCTCTACATTAAAACTGGTGTTGAGGATCATAAAGAGTCCAAACTGTGTGAACAGTTTCATTTGGATAAATTAAATTAGAGGCACTGTCACAGAAAATGATCCATGATAATATTCAGTTTGATTTTTGGTTCAGTTGACTGAACTTTAGTTCAGATTACATGTTTGCTCAGTGCGTTTGTTTTACTGTGGACTGATTCCAGATCAGATTATTCCGTTTTATTCATGAAACACCAGGAAACAAAAAACAACAGACAACTACAGAAAATTAATCTGTACAGAAAAACTCATTAATTTTATCATTAATAATAAAAGAATAAAATCTGTTATATAAATAAAGAGTTTCACAGTACATGCAGTGTTCAAACTGAAATAAATAAAAGCTGAATATATTACACACAAACACACCCAAATGTATGAATGATGTCTCATCTATTTAAACTACAGAAACATACTGAGGCTTTAGCTCAGCAGGAAGTCACGAGCAGAGATGGGCAGTAACGTGACTTCCTGCTGACTTCACCCCGTACTGTAAAAAGTAATCACTTTTTACAGTAATCAAAAGTAATCAGATTACTGTAATCTGATTACTTTTTTCAAGTAACGAGTAAATTAAGGGATTACTATTGCAAAATCGTAATTAGATTACCGTTACTTTCCCGTAGGAACGCTGCGTTACTAAAACCGTGATTTTTTTTAATTTTTTTTTGCGAGAATGTCTCATGACAGTGACGTAAGCAAGTGCACTGTTAGTGACAACAGCTGTGTGCAGATCGACAAGGGATCATATATCGATTGTGGGTGAGAGTATGAGCGTGCAGCGTTTAAAGCGTGGAAGTACTGACCTTATTTTGAGTTTGATTCCATAAAAAGTGACAAAAACATTAGCGTCCGTTGTGCGTGGGAAGAAAACTTTTTACAGCGAAAAAAACCCCTAAACTTCCAAGCAAGCACCGAGTGCGCAACGACGTAATGGGAAATTCACAGAGAAACTCGCGGATTCTTCAACTGACAGCATGTCTGACTGCCTGTTCAGCATATGCAAAAATATATGAGTTTAAGCATGTGATGACTAAGGCCTTCCATTATGGTGTTTGTCATCACATGTCACAGATATCTGGATGATCATTTGGAATAAACAAAATACTAAAAACTTGTTACTTCATCTTATCTTTATTATTATTATTATTATTATTATTATTATTATTATTGTTCTTATTTTACATTGTTAGGCATTAGGTTTATTTGTAGTAGTCCTTTCCAACGTCTTTCCCTCTTCCATGTTACTGTGGCAGCTTGTCAGCATCTATTTGGGGTTGGGAGTGGAACAGAAAGTAAGGAAATCCAAAGTGCCATTAAAACCAGGAGAGGTTCTTATATTTCAGAAGAAGGGATTAATTCAAAAGAAATGACCTCAATGCCATATTTTATTTAGGAACCCTAGAGAGTACTTTGCAAAATAACACATTCTTATAATTTCACCCTCAGATGAGCCAAGCTACGACTGTCAGGGAAGGTGATGTAGGTACAGAGCATATGAGAGTGGGTAAGTTAATGTCTCTTGTCTAGATGAAGGCACAAGAGGGATCAAATTCAAATTCAAATTTTATTTGTCACACACACACAACCATACACAGTATGACATGGGGGTGAAATGCTTGTAGCTGTACAATGCCCAACCATTAAATGACAAAAGAAAAGTTTTACAATATTTACAATTTACTACAAAAATTTACAAATTAACTTAGGAATTTACAGTAAAGAATGTGCAAATAGCAGAAGAGATTATAAAGATAAGGATTATAAATTATAGGAATTATAGGATTATAGGAAATGTGTGGTGGTGCGTGTGGTGACGTGTGTGAGAGTCCAGTCTTATAGTGACGTGTTTGGGAGAGTCCAGTCCTACACCTGGTTCAGGGCCCGAATAGCCTGGGGGAAGAAGCTCCTCCTCATTCTCTCTGTTTTGGCCTTAAGGGAGCGGAAGCGCTTCCCAGACCTCAACAGTGAGAAGAGTCCATTGTTGGGATGGGAGAGGTCCATCATAATCTTCCTAGCTTTGGACTTGCACCGCTTGGTGTAGATGGACAGCAGGTCAGGGAGCTCTGATTGAATGATGCGTTCTTAGGATCAATGGCAAGGCGTAGAGATTCAGTATCTTCAGTCTTCAGTGGACACTCCATTTCTGGCACAAAACACCTGTAAAAGATGGTCGATTTAGGAGGTGACCCGACAACTTCAGCCTGTCAAACATAGTAATGGAGCAGTATGTTTTAAAAAAAAAAATCTAATTAAGCATGCACTCAGTACCCTAAGAATTATTATGGTAGTTAAACACAGTGATAGTTGTATATCATATTATATCACTTCAAACAGAGGTGATCCAGTAATGCTGCACTAATGAATTAGACTAACTATTCACTTTAGCTAAAGTTATTAAGTTAACTAAAGAGTTGGGATGCTGTGTAAGACATAAAGCTAAAATACAAAGGTTTGGACACCGTTTTGCATGTTTCCCTACTGTAGGGGTCTCTGCAAGCATACAGAGCTCTGAGAAGGTACAAGATGAAAACTTTGGAATTCAAATTCAAATTCAAATTTTATTTGTCACATACACAGTCATACACTGAAAAAAATATGTTGTTGGATTTACTTAATTCAATGGTGGACATTTGTTGCACACAGATGTTTTGCTTTGGCAGCAACTTAAACAATTGAGTTAAATTAACACAATTTATTCATGTTCAATAAACCTGTGCAATTTGTGTTGATAAAATGTGACTTAAACATGTTTTGATGAAGTAATTTGAGCTCTTGAAATATTTTAATCCTTCACAATTTTCTCACTTTATCCCAACACCATTCAATAACTTTTACCCAATACTACTTGGTCACTTAAATACTACATGTTATCTTCAAATTACATTTTGCTATTATATTCTAGTATCAAATACACAATTTTCAAATGGAGGCCTTATAACAGATTATATTGTTCTCTTCCAAGATGGTTGCTGGCATCCACCAGTAACCTTTCAAAACAAAATGTCTAATTTCACTGCATTGACAGTAGGTAAAGAATTAAACTGACATTACTCCTCTACTGAATCTATATAAATCAACAGTTAAATAATGTCAGTTCTTCCGTGTTCTCTGGAATCAATCACAGCAAAGAAATTAGACTCTTTCTTTTGAAAAATGTTGGGAAAGAACAATACAAAACATTCTATTTAAGGCCTCTGACGTCAAGATTCAGTTAAACAACAATTATAACTAAACAATTTGAGGTAATGTTAGTTTCCATTAACATTAAATTAGGTTACTGAATTGGCAAACACCTTCCTATTAACATTACCCATTTTACCCCAATAACTAAAGAAATTAGCACTTGCAGGTCAAAACCTTTATTCAAGAGATGCAAAAATAACATTGATACAGTGACTGTCAAAAATTACGGCACTGATCATACTGTGACATCTTGGTTCAAAACAGCACACTTAGAAATATTCAACGTTCCTTACTTCAACTGAATGAAACTGAAAATACCATTTCACACGACCCATATGGGATATTTAGACTGCATAACTGTTCATGCTACATCTCTTCACTAGTAAAAGAAAGAAAAAATACAAAGAGAAATTTAAAAATGCTGCCAAACAGACAGAGAACTTGTACAGAGCAAAAGGAAAAACAAACAACAACAACAACAAAAAAACGGCTCGTCCTCATGGCAGTTGCAGAGTATATAAAAATGAACTCTGCGATCTGTTCCTGGAATTGAGCTTCAAAAATGCAGCAGAACAAGTGTGAGATTTAAATGTCCTCTCACCTAGAGCTGGTCACCTCACATGCATAACAGTGAGCTTCGTTGCAGGAGCAGTTTTGTCTTAGTTGTGAGCTTTTCTTGAGAGCTGAGTTGCATCCAACTCCATTACCACCCTTTGAATCACCTCAAAAGTGTAGCAGAGTTGTGATGGGTAACTCATGTTGAAGGAATAAAAAAGGTCCAAACAGCATGGCTACTGCAAAGGTCACGTTATCCAGATCTTGAAGAACTACTATACCCTCGATGATGATGCCAACGTCAGAAAAGTCATTGCCTGGTGCATCCTCTGGAGACAGATGTTCATTGTGGTTTTCTCAATCTGTGCAGTGGCCTCAGTCAAGTCCTGGTTAAACACAAAACATTTCTTTAAGATTCCTTTTTAAACTCATCTCTTTTGAATCTACCAGTTCTAATGTTAGAGTAATTTAAACCAATGCAAGCAACATAGTAAATAGCTATAGCCAAAGAGTGGCCTGCCATGCTGCCATTCATGGTCTAACAGAGTTTCTAAGAGAGGGTGAAAAACATAATTTCAAATGCTTTACATTAGTTTTTCTTAGAAAGACACCGGCCCATCAGAAATCCAGGTTTTGTCACTCAGAAGATGTTAGAATTTAGACTTTCAGCCCCACAATTTGGTTAGCTGTTGGTCTTTTTTTTTTTTCAAACAAAAGCTAATGTAAATACTGGTGGGATTTTCCTTTGTTCACTAGAATGACAAATTTAAAGTTTTTTCACACTGATGTGACCCCTAATACAGGGGTGGGGCCTCAAGGGCCGGCGGCTGAGTTCACTACCAGGCCTCATGTGAACTTCAAATTATTAAAGAGGACTACTGGTCCTAACCAGTCCAATGAGGATCAAGTGGATAACTAAATGCATTTTTAAATGTTGCAAAGCCACAATCTACTCATAAAACACTCACCATGAACTCCTGCACCAAGATGTTGCAATTGTCTTTCACACAGATGCGGAGCACTTTGATGAGACTCCCTTCGAGCATTAATGTCATCCTAAAGTATTATAACAAAGAAAACAGAGATTTGTGAACTTTTCAGTAGCACAGAAGAAAATGATCCCAGACCAAAACTTAAACCAGTCAACATGCAACACCAGCATCTACAAAGCAATATCAAAAGTTCCTGTTTGACATCAACTTTATGGATATATAGTTTCCAGAACATTTATTTTTTTAAAAAGATCAATTTTTCTCAGTGGGCCAGTAAATGCATGACGAAAATTATGGCATCCTTTCGGTGGAATCAGTACTCACAGGTAATAGTTGACTGTTTCAATGGATGCAGCATAAAAATCTTTTACTGACCTAATGCAATACATATACACTTTGTAGTTAAAGAATTTTAAAGTTCTTACTGTCATCATGGCAGCTACATCCTTTAGCTTTGTGCCCTGTTCCCCCGATCACTTTGCAAACACTTTCAGCAGACTGTCAGAGAGAAACTCAGCTCCGTCAGAAACCTTGACTGTAAAGGCATGGTTGGGATGCACTGGAATGCTGCATTTCATCTGAAATGACATAAAATTATTTTGAAATAACAGCAGGCACTGTGCTTGGTTAATAATCAGTAATGTTTTGTTGAATAAAAACTGTGTTTCCAGATCTTATGGGATTAAAAAAAATCCAAAGATGTTTATTTCTGATTTGCAACCCAAGAACCCACAAGTTACAACCTCATTTTAGTTCAAGTGTGCATTAATGTGAGTCCAGTAATCACCTTTCTGACAATACATACAGGTATAAGTTAAACCTATGGCAGATTTTGGATTTCTCAGTTGTATTAATAGGGTGGTCTATTTGAGTATGCATGCACCTAATAATTATAAAAAACCTATTATAATTAAGTTACAGAAACCTTAAGCGAAAATAGAATATACTTTCTTACCATAACACCTTGAACCCACAATCCATCAGCTGACTCCTGGTGAAATGCAGAATAGATGTGGTCTCTCAATGTGCATCAACAAAAACAAAAACAAAAACAAAAGGACAGCAGGTGAGGGCAGGAGGGGTAGGGATGTAAGCTAGCATAATACCGCTGATGATATTAGCTAAAGCTGTTCAATGTCCAAAATCTCACTAACACCACGGTGCAGTAAATACACAATGTAACTGAAGAGTCAGTTGACAAATCTATTCACACAGAAAACCAAATTATGTTATGAGTGCCTCGTAATTAGGTTTAATGTGATATTACGGCTCTTGTGCCAAAGACAAATTCAAATGAAAAAGCGCCAATTCTTTGATAACAGATAAAACAGCAAATAAGCTAACGGCTCTTTTTTAGCATGTTACATGGCGGCACTTTAGACGTTTAACTACATTTGGCTGAAATATGGTAAATATTAATTCAAAAAATCAAGACATACCAAAAAACGTAGAGTTGGCTGCTCGACTTGACTGAGATGGATGCATTTTTTAAACCACGATCCAAAGCCCGCGAGATGAAATCACGCGTGGTTTCACGAGATTTAACGTTGCTATCTTATTGACTTACTTCACCTGAACATGATATGAACAATTTAATACACCCTTTCTGCATATCATGTAGTTTTTACACTATATAGTTACATTTATCTTTAAAACATGAGGCAATTGTGTTAAATACATGCAAGATGCTTACATAAATCCAAGAGATGGCCAGTCCCTTTTTTTCAGTGTACACAGTACGATATGTAGTGAAATGCTTGGACAACTGCTCGTGACCTAAAGAGAACAAAAAAGGAAAAGGCTATGAATAAGATAGGAAATAAATATGAAAAATTAAAAAGGGTAAATTTAACTAAGAAGGAATAAAATATAAATTAAGGTTAAAAATGAAATAACTGTACAACACAAATTAGAATGAAGGGTAAATTTAACTGGGAAGAATAAGATAAAATATATAAATTAAAGTTAAATAAAATAACTGTACAACAAAATACACAATACACAATATAGAACTATATAAGAATGTATGAAGAAATCTAAATATAAATAAATATATACACAATAACAGCAGCTGTACAAGTATTAACCGGAAATGAAGAATATAGTGACCAGTGTTGTGCAAAACCAAAGTCCAGAAAGTCCAGTGTGTGTGTAAGAACCATATGTGTGGGTCAGTACTGTGTGGTGGTGTGATTGAGAGACCGTATCGCCTGCGGGAAGAAGCTCCTCCTCAGTCTCTCTGTGTTGGTCTTCAGGGAGCGGAATCGCTTTCCTGACCTCAACAGAGAGAACAGTCTGTTGTTGGGATGGCTGAGGTCCTTCACGATCTTCCTGGCCTTGGTCCAGCACCGCCTGCTGTAGATTGAGTGCAGGTCAGGGAGCTCGGAGCGGATGGTGTGCTCAGCTGACCGCACAACCCTCTGTAGAGCTCGTCTGTCCTGCATGGTGCTGTTCCCGAACCAGGTTAAGATGTTTCCCGCCAGGATGCTCTCTATGGTGCACGAGTAAAAGTTCCTGAGCACCTTGGAGGGCAGTTGGAAGTCTCTCAAGCGTCTGAGGTGGTAGAGACGCTGTCGGGCCTTTTTCACCACGGTGTTGATGTGACAGGACCATGACAGGTCCTGCGTGATGTGAACTCCGAGGTATTTGAAGCTGTCCACTCTCTCCACTGGGCACTCGTTGATGACGGGGGTCTGGTAGTTCCTCTCCTGCTTAGTGCTGAAGTCCACTATCAGCTCCTTTGTCTTACTGACGTTTAGAAGGAGGTTGTTCCTCTGGCACCAGTTCTCCAGATTCCTAATCTCCTTCAGGTAGGCCGTCTCGTTGTTATCAGAGATCAGGCCCACCACGACGGTGTCGTCAGCAAACTTGATGATGGTGGTGGAGCTGGTAGTGGCCACACAGTCATATGTGTACAAAGAGTACAGCAGGGGGCTCAGAACACACCCCTGGGGGGCTCCAGTGCTGAGAGTGGTGGAGGCTGAGACATGTCCGCCCATCCTTACTGCCTGTGGTCTGCCAGTTAGGAAGTTGGAGATCCACTGACACATAGATGAGCTGAGTCCCAGATGCTCCAGCTTGGTGGTGAGTGTGGAGGGAATTATGGTGTTAAATGCAGAGCTGTAGTCTATGAAGAGCATTTTAACATAATTCCCCCTTCTAGTGTCCAAGTGAGTGAGTGATGTGTGGAGGAGATGAGAGATGGCATCGTCTGTGGAACGATTTGGACGGTAAGCGAACTGTAGTGGGTCCAGTGTGTCTGGTAGTGAAGAAATGATGAAGTCTCTGACCAGGCGTTCAAAGCACTTCATCACTACTGAGGTGAGGGCTACAGGGCGATAGTCATTGAGAGAAGCAGGGTGGGGTTTCTTCGGGACAGGAACAATGATGGACTCTTTGAAGCATGTGGGGATCACCGACTGAGATAAAGAGATGTTGAATATCTCAGTGAACACAGGAGCTAGCTGGTATGCGCAGTCTCTTAGGATACGACCTGGGATGCCGTCTGGTCCTGCTGCTTTCCTGGTGTTCACTCTCTTGAAGGCTCTCCTTACTTCATGCTCGGAGATGACGAGCACGTTTCCGGTGCTGGCAGTATCTTCCTGTCTGCAGCCGTTAGCGCCGCTAACACTAGCATTGTTGGAGACCTTAGCTGCAGCCTTGAAGCGAGCATAGAAAGTGTTCAGCTCGTCTGCCAGAGTCACGGCCGCGTTCGTCATACCGGTTGTTGGTGCTTTATAGTCCGTTATTGTCCTTAGTCCCCGCCACAGGCTCCTAGAGTCACTCTGTTGGAGTTGTGACTCTAGTTTCCTCCCGTAGCGCTGCTTCGCCTCTTTCACCGCCCTCCGCACGTTATATGACGCGGCTTTGTACGGGTCCATGTCCCCCGTCATGAGTCCCGTGTTGTAGGCAGCGGTGCGGGATCTCAGAGCGTCGCGGATGGTTTTATCCACCCACGGCTTCTGGTTGGGAAACGTTGTGAAAGTCTTTGTCTCCACGGTATCATCCGCTAGTTTCCCGATGAATCCCACAACCGCTTCCGTAAACACGTTGACGTCATCGTCTGAGCTGTTTCTGAACATGCCCCAGTCTGCGTCATCGAGTGCGTCCTGTAACGCGGCCACCGATTGATCCGTCCAGCGCGCGACCTTCCTCTGAACCGGAACTTCCTGTTTCAGCCTTTGTTTGTATTTTGGCATGAGGAAGATGGCGGCGTGATCAGATTTGCCAAACGGGGGGCGGGATTGTGCCTTGTAGCCGTCCTTGACCGTAGTGTAGCAGTGGTCCAGTGTCCTTTCACCCCTGGTGGGGCAGGTGATGTGTTGATAAAAGTTCGGCGCTGCGCATTCTACTAGAAACAGTCGATCATATTTGTTGTCAAAGCTGAATTCAGGGCAAACTACGCAAAATTAGCGTTTTTAGCTAACAGCTACAATAAGCATAAAAGTTACCTTACGGCTATCATTTGTTAACATGACGCTTGTTCTTATACATGTAATACATTTATTACCAACCTGAGAGTTTATCCGCTGGTCATTCGACATGACGAATGACTTCTGAAGTCTTAATTCAGCTCAAGATGCAGTAGATTTCCGTCAGTAACACTTTCGGTCTGCTAGTAAAACGTAGTTCTATTAATCTGCGCTTGAACCGGAACCAGATGTATTTTGGAACTGAAATTGAATTGTAGAACTGAAACTGAATGGTGAGAAGTGAAACTGAAATTATTCGAGAGCTGAATTTTTAAAGGATAAAATGCAGTTTCAAAGCAAATCAATTCATTTTCAAAATATAAAATTCAATTTCAATTTAGTGATGATCATTTTCAAACCATAAATTCAAATTCAAATTTAACTTATTCAAATTCAGTTTCTGATGGCACAGATTTCTGCTCTGCAGCGCACTGCTTTTTTTGCCCCAAAAACATAAAACATAAAATATTTTCCAAAAAAAACATTTGAAGTAATATTTTATTGTTATTATAATTAGGCCTTTAGATGGACAAAAGATTGGCACCCCGGGGGGAGGGGGTGCAGAGCCATTGCAGGGGGGGAGACAAAACGCTTTGACGTTGCTATCACGGGGCGCCCACAGAAACGCAAAGCAGGAGATGAAGCATCGCTGAATGTGTTTCCAAACCAACTTCATTCTAAGCCAAAAACTAGAAAATATGGTGAAGCAAATCTGCCCTTTGGCTTCACCTGCACAAGTGCCGAGGTAGGTCTCCCTGCAGAACTGGTTTTCCCTTCATCAGGAGCAGCGCTGGGCTCTTCAAATCACGGACAAACAATATCCCACATTGTTGATTTTTAGTTCACAAACACTTGTTGTAATGACTAACTACTCCTGACATTTTGGAGATGTTTGCTCTTTATACAGTAAAGTTACAGGAGATACAAATAATATCAGGCTGATCCTGCCACGATTTGTTCCCTTTGTTCAAATCACCGACAAACAGCATCCCACAGCTGTTCATGTTTTTAAACCCATTTTGCACAGAGAGACATTTTTTTGAAAAATGTATTGAAAGCAATGTTGAATATTATTACTGTTGGGTCTGTGTTTCCACAAGCCCCGCTAATTCTAGAGACTTATTCATCATGAAGAAAACAAGACAGTCGATCGATCAAACACTTGCGCAAGGGAGGCCTCGTCTGTGTGTGTGTGTGTGTGTGTGTGTGTGTGTGTCAGACCACCTGCTGACCAAAGGGTCGTAACACAGGAAGCTTACATCAAAAGAAGCAGATCTTTCAGATAGAATAGAATAGAATAGAAAACTTTATTTGTCAATTTCTTCAAATGTACTTGCCATACAAAGGAATTGAAATTACGTTTCACACTGTCCCATGTGTAGACATTGACAAACAATAAAGTGCAGATGCACAACAAAAATAGACAAGACCTAAACATAAATAAATAAATAAAATAAAGTGTTCGCAGCAGTAATGGTAATATAATAATATAAATAGTGCTAAAAGAAATACTAAAAATATATAGCAGCAGGTGTGTGCAATTGCAATGCAGAGGTAGTTGTTTCCATTCAGGAATGTTTTCCAGTTCTTGGTTCAGAGAGTGTTTCTTGTTGGAGAGTGTGCGTGGATGGGGGGTGGGGGTGGGGGGTAGAGTCCAGTCTGTCTTCCTACACTTCTGCCAATCTGGTGATTCTGCTGGCTGGGAGCCAGGAGGGAAGAGAGTTCAGCAGTCTGACAGCCTGGTGGATGAAGCTGTTGGTGAGCCTGGTAGTGCGGGAGCGGAGACTTCTGTATCTCTTTCCAGAGGGCAGGAGGCTGAACAGACAGTGCGCGGGGTGGGTTGCATCGTTGACAATTGTGATGGCTTTGCGGGTGAGGCGAGTGGTGTAAATGTCTTGCAGGGAGGGGAGTGGTACACCAACTATCCTCTCAGCTGTTCTCACAATGCGTTGTAGAGCTTTCCTGTTATAGTCAGTGCAGCTACCGCCCCACACAGTGATGCAGCTGGAGAGGATACTTTCAATAGTTCCTCTGTAGAATGTAGTCAGGATGGGTGGTGGAGCACTTGCCCGCTTGAGTTTGCGCAGGAAGTAGAGGCGCTGTTGTGCTTTCTTGGCCAGTGATGCTGTGCTGGTGGTCCAGGAGAGGTCCTCACTGATGTGCACCCCCAGGAACTTGGTGCTGCTCACCCTCTCCACCGCAGCGCCGTCGATGGTCAGTGGGGGGTGACAGGTGTGGCCTCTCTGGAAGTTGACAATAATCTCCTTGGCCTTACTATTATTTAGCAGGAGGTTGTTGTCTCTGCACCACGTGGTCAGGAGCTCAACCTCTTTCCTGTAGTGGGTCTCATCGCTCTTGGTGATGAGCCCCACCAGTGTTGTGTCGTCCGCAAACTTCACAAAGTGGTTGGAGCTGTAGGTTGGTGTGCAGTCATGTGTCAGCAGGGTGAAGAGCAGAGGACTGAGCACACAGCCTTGTGGAGCCCCCGTGCTCAGGGTGATGCTGTTTGAGACCTTGTTGCCCACACGCACCGCTTGAGGCCTCTGGCTGAGGAAATCCAGCAGCCAGTTGCAGAGGGAGGTGCTGAGGCCCAGTCTGTCCAGTTTACAGATGAGTTGTTGTGGTATTATGGTGTTGAATGCTGAGCTAAAGTCTATGAACAGCATTCTCACATATGAGTCTTTCTTGTCCAGATGAGTTAGGGCTGGGTGGAGGGCAGAGCAGATTGCATCCTCTGTGGATCGTTTCGCTCTGTATGCGAACTGGTATGGGTCCAGGGTGGGAGGTAAGGTGGATTTGATGTGTGACATGACTAGTCGTTCAAAGCACTTCATTATAATGGGTGTCAGTGCCACGGGGCGGTAGTCATTGAAACAGGCTGGGGATGGTTTCTTTGGCACAGGTATGATGGTGGCAGTCTTGAAGCATGATGGGACAGTGGCTTGCCTCAGGGAAGTGTTAGAGATGTCTGTGAAGACATTCTTCAGCTCCTCTGCGCAGTCTTTCAGCACTCTACCAGGGATGTTATCTGGACCCGCTGCTTTCCGGGCGTTGATGGTGATGAGTGTCCTCTTCATGCTGGCAGCAGACAGGCACAGAGGCTGGTCGTGTGGAGGTGGTGGTGTTTTCTGTGGGCGTGTGTTGTTCTGTGCTTCAAATCGTGCAAAGAAGCTGTTCAGGTTGTTGAGCAGAGTGGTGTCGCTCTCACAGCTACGCGCTGCAGGCTTGTAGTCTGTAATAGCCATGATGCCTTGCCATAGGCTCTGTGCGTCCTTGCTGTCATTGAAGTGGGAGATTATCTTGTGTGTGTAGTCCTGTTTCGCTTTCCTGATGCCACGGGACAGGTTGGCTCTCGCTGTTCTCAGGCCTATTTCATCCCCAGCTCTGAAGGCCTTGTCTCTGGCCTTCAGCAGCAGGTGGACATCTCCTGTTAGCCATGGCTTCCGGTTGGCTCGAGTTGTGATACTTTTCACTTGTGTTACATCATCAATGCATTTGGTGATGTATGAGCTCACTGTGTCTGTGTACTCCTCGATGTCTATGATGTTATTGTAGGTGGCTGCTTCCTTGAATATCTCCCAATCAGTTGACCCAAAGCAGTCTTGAAGAGCAGAGGTGGCCTCCTGTGGCCACACTCTTACCTCTTTCATAACAGGTTTGATGACCTTCACTCTCTGTCTGTATGCTGGCATTAGCATAACAGTGAGGTGATCAGAGGTGCCGATATGGGGGAGGGGGATGGCTTTGTATGCTCCATTTTCCTGTGTGTAGACCAAGTCCAATATGTTGTCTCCCCTTGTTGGAAAATGTACATGCTGATGAAACTTTGGGAGAACAGTTTTAAGATCAGCATGATTAAAGTCCCCTGCGAGGATGATGAAACCGTCTGGGTGTGCTGTTTGTTGCTCACTGATGGCCTGATACAGTTCGTTCAGCGCCGCATTTCTATCGCTGTTGTTGCTAGATGGAGGTATATAAGTAGCGACCAACAAGATCGAACTTACCTCCCTGGGCAAATAGAAGTGGTTGGAGAGGTGGTCAGGATCAAAGGAATGGCTTTGATCCTACTGCTTGAACTAAGACTGTATCAATAGAAAACCACCATGGTTTTCACGCCTCATGTGTCCAGGGTCAAAGCAGCTGTGGCATAGCTTGAACAGCCTACAATGCACATGGGTTGTGTGTTCATGTGAGCCACACACTCTGCACGAAACACGATGAGCACTGCGGTGCCCATGGGAATGACCTGTGGGTTGTGGGCACCTAGGACCAGTGTCTAGTGATGCAGTACACATGGACAGAACCTTGTCAAACAGTGCTACCATCTGTTGAACACCTGGCTCAGCTGGAGGAGGGCCGGAAACTGGCAAAGATGGGGGCATGACATGTAGAGTCAAAGGAGGACAAGCAGAGGGCTGCTGCACACTTACCATGCCATCAGAAGAGAGAGGCTGACATGTGGCTGCAGAGGGAACAGAGGGCATAGGGTACGAGGCTGGCTCATCTGTTACTGGGACTGCTTGATCACCGCTGGAGTGGGGCTGGCTGTTAACAGCAACAGGGCTCTGATGTGGGATGGACAGACTTGCTGTATTATGAGACAAAACACTAGACTGTCTCATTTTCCTCACACAGTTGTCCAGACGGCTCTGAACCTCAGCTGCAGTCCACTCCTCAGGAGCCTTCAGTTGAAAAGACAACGCAAGACTGTGGTCAGGACAGTGATTAATGAACATCGAAACAACCTCACTACTGAGGTCCTCTACCAGCTTGCCGCGCCTGCAGAGACACTCATCAGCAGCATCAATAGACTTGTTCAACCGGATCCAGTAATCCATGGCGTTCTCACCTGGACGTGGCACAGTACTGTAGAAGTCTTTCATGGGCAGGCTGGAATATGTCAAGTCGCTGAAGTTACACCTCAGTATGTCAAACACAGCAGTAATAAGATCATTCCGATTCAACTCAGGGCGGCAACGAAGTGACACCTTGACCACATCTCTGGCTTTGCCAGTCAGTCTAGACATTAATATGGCAAGCATTTCTTCATCTGTGTCACAGCTGATTCTGTGCAGATAACATCTCATCATGTCCTCCCATTCACCGATGGGAAATAGATCTGTGTTGTCACCCTTGAAGTATGGTGGAGCTTTGGTGTCTGACTGAACAACAACCTTCAGCTGGGACTGGTCATTGCAGCTCGAGGGCACATTCTGGGGTGCCTGTGGCTGGGTGGGGGCTGGCTGGTGCATAGAGTTAAGAGAGGACGTGATATTTTCCCCAATTTGCTTTGCTAAGTCAGTAATCAAGCTGCTCAAGATGTCACTAGTGACAGCCTGGGTGTGTGTTTGGCGTTCGCAAGCAGCTGGTGTGGAGTTAGCTGCTGGCATTTATGGTGAGTGCATCACTGACTGGTCTCCAGTGTGGGCACCAATACCAGGGACTACTGGCCTACCCCTCCCAAAACACTTTGGAGCAATCTGATGACCTCCTCCCCAAACCAAAGGTCATATTATTCCCCGCAGAGAACAGATCAGGCATAGCGCTTTCTGCAGTTTTCTCACCTAACATGTTGGCCCAAGTGAGATATCACTGTTTAACCCTTTAAGACCAACCATAGAACCAAGTCCGCCAGAGCTTATATTATATTTTTACATGGTGTGGTGCCATTTTTGGGAGCATTTCAAGTTGCTATACATCAATGCAACAATTATAGCCCAGATTTTAATAATATGTCTGCATTAAGTGCATAGTAATTACATAAATTGCAAAAAAGTGCAATAAACTGCAAAAAACTTTAAGATTTAATTTAAGAGGCTTATCCCTCAAAACTGTAAATACAAAAAAGTTGCACAAAATAGTTTCCTACCACAGGAAATTTATTTTGAGTGTCTTCATGGTTTTATTTTTGAAATACACCAATTTTTATACAATGCAGGAAAAACGAAAATAAATATTATACTGCAAATTTGCAAAAAAGCAGCATCTGCATCAAAATAAACTATTTCCAGCAGTGCAATATGAGTCCTAAGCATCCCAGAAACAACACAGAAAGTCATAAAGTCAAACATAACTCTTAAAAACACCAGTATAAGCCCTGAGGCCCTGATGGTAAAAAAGACTACATTTCCGCGAAAATGACGTCACTTCCGGTTTCCGTCAGGTAATGGCGGACATGCAAAAGTTCGCGCTGATGTCTATTCCAAAGTAGGAAGTGTTATGAACAGCTGATCGGATCGGCAAAACGTGTTTCTGGAATATTGTTTTTGTTCCTGCAAGTGCTTTTTATGCAGTTTTTGCAAAGCTTTATGTGGAAGGAAACCATGACCTAGGACAAGCTGATGGCATAAGATGTAAGTACAACTCCTCCGGTTTCATATGCATAAAAAAATTATTGCGCTAGCTTATGTGGTTGCAGAGCTACCGGGATTTAAAAATAGTTACGTAAAACAGAGCGTGCCCGCTCCGACCGGCTCTAAAGGGTTAACAGCAAAAAAACGAGCCTAACCCCCACACACAATTATGCAAAACTTCACAAAACAATGAAATGTGGGGGGGAAAAACATCAAAGAATCAAAAAACCATAGAAAATAAAACAAAAAGTTTGTTTTCTCCTCTCAATTAAAACAGGCTGTAAAAGCCAATATCAATAGAAAAAAAATAAATTACAATCCGTGCCTGTATAATTTGAGGCAACAATATGAAACAGTGACAGAAATGATCACCTACGTATTTGCCCTTTAAGTTCACACGTGACAGAGATGCCTGCAAGCCAAATTGCGGGGCATCGACCACAAAAGCGATATAAAAACCTGTGAGTCAAAGCGCAGGGCACAGGACCCTGGCACACAGCTGCAGAGAGGAGGCGGGAAAACAGCGGTAGCAGAAGGAGGAGTAGATCGCGGATTGGCGATGTGACGGGTCACGGCACCAAGTGTGACCGGTGTGATTCTGCGTTGTGTCTGATAAAAAAAAGTAAAAGAAAGAAAGACCTCCAAGTAAATAATTTGCCCACTCCAGCTCCTCCCCCCTGTTTTAAGGTGTTGGAAAGAAATGACACCCACCTCTTCCACAGGGGAATTGTAGAAAAGGGAAGAGACAAAAGGGGTACACTGTATTTATAGGATTGCACCAAAGAAGAAGAAGAAGAAAAGAATGAGGAGGGGCTCTAACTGATAATGAACATAACTACAGGCTTGGAGGTCCTAAAAGTCAGGTATAAAAGGAGCAGTTTGGGGATTTAGAACATATTTTGTGTAATTATAACAATGAGATTTATGACCCTGTTACACACACACCATTGACGTTGCGTGACAAACTCTGTATTCCTCGTTCACACGTAAACGCAAAAAAAGGGTTTTAAAAAATCGTGTGGACGAAACAGCTGCGTTTTCAAAAATACCCGTATAGGTGTGGACGTAGCGTAGAGTTAGTAGTTTATTTTATTACTACCTGTCATTTATTGCAGATTACTTGTATTTGCTTAATCCATCCATCCATTCGCTTCCGCTTCTCCTTTTCAGGGTCGCAGGGGGTGCTGGAGCCTATCCCAGCTGTCATAGGGCGAGAGGCAGGGTACACCCTGGACAGGTCGCCAGTCTGTCGCAGGGCTAACACACAGGGACAGACAACCATTCACACATTCACACCTAGTGGCAATTTGGATTATCCAATTAACCTATCCCCACAAGTTGCATGTCTTTGGACGGTGGGAGGAAGCCAGAGTACCCGGAGAGAACCCACGCAAACACGGGGAGGACATGCAAACTCCACACAGAAAGACCCCGGCCTGATGGTGGAATTGAACTCAGGACCTTCTTGCTGTGCGGCAGCAGTGCTAACCACCGTGCCACCGTGCTGCCCTTGTAATTGCTTAATTATTTACTAAATGTTTGAGGTGTGAAATAACCGCAATGGAGCAAAATATGGGTTTGTGTGGTTGGAGGATGTGTTAGTGCGTGCACGCGCGGGGGTGGGGGGCGCGAACATTTTTCATGTAAAACAAAAGGGGGCCCAGTGTCATGGTCCCTGTGCCTCACCTGCTGACCCTGTATTAGGCTACATATTTTTTCTCTTTCTCTCTCTCTCTCTCACCTGCCGGGGCGGTGCTCATTATGGGGTTCCGCCCCTGGCCCACGCACCTGCTGCCTATCGGGATGATCACAAGGCCGATTTAAGACAGCAGCACTGTGTCACTCGTCGCTGGATCGTTGAGCTATCAGCGTCAGTCGCTCAGTAGTTTCTGAATCAGAATCCGTGAGTTCTTTCCGTCTGTTTGCCTCTAACTAAAGTTTCTGTGTACAGATCTGTCCCGGACCTTTCCCTGCCTGCCCATCATCCCGTGGGCGAGTGAGTGGCTTTGTGTTCCCCCAGTGTGGGGAGTGAAGAGAGAGAGCCTTTGGAGGGCGTCTGATTCCCGTCTTTCCCCTCACATACCCCGGAGCCCTGGACCCCCCTCCCCTCCCTCCAGCACATTGTAAATAGCATCACCTGGTGTCGTTGTGTAAATAAATTGTAAACCCTGCAAAGAGTCCCGGTCTGTGCCTGAGTCCGTTAACTAAAACCTGACACCCAGCAAAAGTTTGGGAACCACTGAATTAGACATAACGAGACAAGGGGGACGCAAAACTAGACACACTGACAGAGGACACAGGACTGTCAAAGTAAAACAGGAAATAACATGAACATCGAACCAGGGACACAAGACACAACACGAGGAACACAAGGGAGGCACAAAACCTAAATGCTGAAAAATCACAGAGGTGCTAAAGAATAAATAATGATTATGAAATACAAAAGACAAAACCATGAAAAGCCCAGAAAATCCCAGAACACTGAATAAACAAAACTTAAACACCAAGTCACTCGACTCCAGACCCGTTTGCTTTTTATTAAAGGTTACCTGTTACTGCAGCACCTCACAATACAAACAGTTGTCTGTGGTCAGCACTTTAAACCTATTGAACTGTTGTCTGGAGGCTCTGAAAATCTATAAACTATTTTTTTTGCTCTCATGTTCATGGCTACAGCCGATTTGAAGGCACCAGTTAGCATAACAAGCTTGTCTTTTACAACCGTAGAACACAAACTCAGAAAGGCTCCAGCTGACAAAGACGTCTGATCTCAGCCCAAATACTGCTTTTCTTGTTTCTTTCTACAGTAACACATTCCTGTCAAACACTGCCACCTAATGGTGAAAATTTAAATACAAATTTAGCTAATTCTGAATATAGAAAGCTCCCTTAAAAAGCAGTACATAACAAGTTTAACAGCAATGTAGACAAAGTAGATTCCAGACTATAGCAGACTTTGATCAGACTTTAATGTTAGTACTTTAATCTTGAGTGCATGGAGGGTCATTTCAATTAAGAGCATGACTGTTTTATGTTAAGATAACAAAAGCTCTAATAAATGACTACATTGGGGGCGCTAGAGAGCGCGATGGAGTGAATACGCTTACTTCAGAGCCTCTGCACATTTCAGCTTAATTTGCATCAAAAATAGGCACTTAAGTTACCAATCTGCTTTCAAAGACAATCTTAAATTTTTAAACAAAGTTCCTACGGATTTAAATCCAAGAAAGTCGCTTTTATGGCGGCAAATCTGCGAAAATACAAATACGAGGCTTCGTCGACAGCTAAGACCAGTGCAGCCGTGGGCAAAAGTTGTGACAACACCGCTAGCCAAACACCGAATTCGGCACCCATAGCTAAAATGGATGTGGCAGACCTCAAGACGGATATTCTTACCTCCTTGCGACAAGATATCGCCGCCGTCATCCAGCAGGAAGTCAGGTCTGCTCTGGCTGTCAGCTTTGATTCGTTGAAAAGGGATATCCAAGACGTGAAGGCAGAAATCAATAGCAACACTACCGCTATTCGAGCCGAGCTGGACCAGGTGAGAGCTAACGTAAAATCTGTAGAAGCGGGTCTGTCGAATTGGTCTGACGAAATGGTGGCCGTACAAGACACGATGGATTCCCTCACAAAAGAAGTGGAAGCCCTTAAACACAAATGTGAAGACTAGGGATGGGTACCGGTCATGGCACCGGTTCTGACATAAACGGTAGTAACCAGACCGAAAAGCAGCGCACATTTGGGTGCTTTATTTCGGTTCTTTTTTTTCCTGAGCTGTGATACACTTTAGATTCTAGCCAATCATTTTACGTTTCCGAGGATAGTAGGCGGGGCCAGGTACGTACGTTCTGTTAGAGCAGAGCTACAGATTAAAAATGTCCAAGGCGAAGCGGTCAAAAGTCTGGCTGTACTTCATAGCAAAAGATGCAAACTCAGCAGCCTGCAACAAGTGCTTTAAGCTGATACTGTGATACTGTCAAAGGAGGTAACACCTCAAATCCGATGAAACACCTGGCGACGCATAGCGTTTTTTTTAAAAGCCCAGAAATGCGCCGTATTTGATAGCTTGCTGCGAGACCTCACACCGAGCACATCTACTGCCGGTGGGTTGCCTGTTATGCAACATCCCCCAAAAACACGAAGAGGAGAGTCCTGGCCCCTAGCCCTGCCAGTGTAGCAGAAATGATGACGGATGATGGTGGCAGCAGCCGTTCTTCTCTGCGTGAGTAGCTAATTTACGTTGAGTAGGCTAACCACGTTATTACATTAATGCATGTAAGGTGAGCTAGCAAACATCATCATAGCTACATGCGGCTGTCTTCTTGTTTGATGGCATATACTCCCTTCACCCTGGCTAAAAAGGCTAAAATGACCAAAGAAAAAGTGGAAAACAGTTAAACATGAGAGGTTTTTGGACAAAGTTTGTGTTTTTTCCATTGTTTAAGCACTGCTTCCAGCCAAGAGTGATACCATATATGCCCCATAGCTGCAGAAAAGGCTAACATTGTTATCCTTTTACAAAAAACAGCTGAACATGAGAGGTTTTTGGACCAATTTTGTGTTCTCCATTCTTTAAGCACCGGTTTGAGCACCGTTTGAGCACCGGCACCGTTTCAAAAGTACCAATTTGGCACCGGTATCGGATAAAACCTAAACGATACCCATCCCTAGTGAAGACCTCGAGGGACGTATGAGAAGGGGAAACATCCGGATTATCGGTGTGACTGAAACTCAGGGCTCCAGCTCACCGGCGGCGGTCTCTGCGCTCCTCAAAGAGGTGTTTCAGCTTGACAGAGAAGTCCGCGTGGAAAGATCTCATCGTAGCCTGACTCAACGGAGACCCAGGGACATTCCACGCCCTATCATTGCTAAATTAAACAGCGAAGGAGATGCGGCGGACATCCTCAGGAGAGCGCGCAGAGGAAAACTACACTTCAAAGGAAACCCAATTGCCATATTCCCCGACTACACGGCCAGCGTGGCGAAAGCCAGGGCGGCTTTCACTGACATGAGGAAGATACTCCACGATAGACCGGGAGTCCGCTTTGGCATCCTCTACCCTGCCAGATTCCGTGTCTCTTACAACAACGTTGAAAAGGAGTTTGTGGATGCTGCCAAAGCCATGGATTATGTCAAGGAAAATATACTCTCTCCAGCAGATGGTGATCTATAACTGTCTTATCTTCTGTCCCAAGGTGGAAGGTAACTCAGAGTTCTCTATGTCAGTAAGCTACATCACTGTGCCTGGTCGTAACTACGTTGTGCAGGGCCTGAGTTCCAATAGTGTTTTAGCAGACAGCACTGAGATTTATTAGTGGTTCTGAGACTGCTCGCCCAGCAATTTTCCCCGAACTTCAGTTCATTATTCCATATGAAGACATCTAAACTTGAGTTAGCTGCACTCGGGGTCCCTTTGACTTTCTGTCCTGCTGTTGTTACCCCTGTTCAGGTCCCTTGTTCTCCCGGGGATCTTTTGTGGGTAAAAAACTTGTACAATGTAGTTTATATATTAGTTTCTGGTTTGTTGGTTTGATGGTTCTTTCTGTATTGTCCTATGCTAAGCAAAACTTTGGGTCATCATGGAGTGCAAAATTATTTGTGCCTCTCAGATATCTTTCAAACGTAACCCTAAACAGTCAAGATAGATTTACTTAAAGTCATAAGCTATAATGTCAATGGCCTCCACAGCCCTATCAAAAGGAAAAAAATTCTAGGCCAGTTAAAAAGTTTCAATTGTCATATAGCTTTTTTGCAGGAGACGCATTTATCTGACATTGAGCATGACAAGCTAAAAAGGTCGTGGGCACAACAAGTGTTTTATTCATCTCACAAGTCTGGCAGGAAAAGAGGTGTGGCTATCCTAGTACATAGACAGATAAACTTCACCCCACTCACTACATATAGAGACCCACATGGAAGGTACATTGTGGTCAACGGCTCTATTGATGGAGTACTGGTTTCCCTCATCAATATCTATGCCCCTAATGAGGATGAGCCAAATTTCATACATACAATTTCTAATCTAGTACTTCAAAAGTGTTCTGGTGTGTTATTGCTAGGAGGGGATTTTAATTGTGTCTTGTCACCTTATTTGGATAAACAACCAAGTTCTAAAAGCCATGCATCGCAAATGAGCAAAGCTCTAAAACATGTAACAACTGAACTGGGACTAATTGATGTCTGGAGAAATAGGTTTCCTAGAGTCAGAGATTATACTTTTTACTCGCATAGACATGCATCCTACTCCAGGATAGATTTCTTTTTTACTTCTAAAACAGAAGAGCATAGAATTGACAATATTGAAATCTTACCAATTACACTATCTGACCATGCACCGTTATCACTTTCATGGGACCTAGGATTGACACCAAGACTAAAACTTTGGCGATTAAATGCCTCACTCCTAAATGATAGCCAGTTTTGTGAGTTCATACATACTGAACTAAATACTTACTTGGAGTTGAACACAACTCCGGAGATATCGCCTTTAACTCTCTGGGATTGCGCCAAGGCATACATTAGAGGTCGCATAATATCATTTGCAAGTGCCAGGAAAAAAAGAAAAGAGGCTAGGCGGCGTGAATTGGAGGCCAAAATAAAATACCTAGAGCAACAACACAAAAAAGCACAGACAGCCAATTTGCTTTCCAATCTTAAAATGTTACGTAGTGAGCTTGATAGTTTATTAAACGAGAAAATTGAGGGCAATTTAAGATTCATTAAACAAAAGTACTATGAACAGGGTAGCAGGGCTAGTAGATTGCTGGCAATAAGACTCAGGAAACAGCAAACTTGTAACATGGTCCAAAAGTTGAAGTCAGATCAAACCCTAATTACCAAACCAAATCAAATTGCAAGTTGCTTTGCCAATTTTTTCGAGTCATTATATAAAAATTCAGATACATGTAAAGCTGACAATACACTATCTGATTTCTTAGAAAAGATCAATTTAAAAACACTGCCAGAATCTGTAGCAAAGGAGTTAGACGAACCAATTCAGGAACAAGAAATTTTACAGGTGATTTCAAACCTTAAAACTAAAAAAGGTCCTGGCCGTGATGGTTTTATTAACGAATTCTATAAAAAACTTAAGGACAAAGTCGCACCCTTATTACTGAAGGCTTACCACCGCGCTCTGGAGTCTGGGACTATGGCGCCATCCTGGAATGATGCTACAATTGTCGTAATCCATAAAGAGGGCAAGGACCCCACAAATTGTCAATCATACAGGCCAATCTCATTACTTAATACTGATTTGCGCATTCTCACCACAATTTTAGCCAAAAGAGTTAGTAAAATTATTACACAGGTTATAAATCCAGATCAAACGGGGTTCATTGCAGGAAGGCACTATGGGATTGTTGAACTTAATGTCCTTGTACAAGACCAAACAAGAAGAAACAATGATTCTGTCGCTTGATGCTCAAAAAGCATTCGACAGGGTTTCCTGGCAGTACTTGGGCCATACACTTGAAAGATTCAAATTTGGGCCAAACTTAATTAAGTGGATACAGATTCTTTATTCCAACCCAATGGCGGCTGTACAGGTAAATGGATCTATATCAGCCAGATTTCCACTGGAACGTGGGTGTAGACAAGGATGCCCACTGTCGCCCCTGCTGTTCGATATAAGTATTGAGCCTCTGGCACAGTTGATTAGAGATGAACATGAAATTCAGGGCCTTTCAATTAATGGAGAACAGCATAAATTGTCCATCTATGCAGACGATGTACTTTTATACATTTCAAATCCTGCAGTCAGTGTACCTCATTTAAAAGAAATTATTAGTACATACGGTCACCTCTCTGGTTACAAAGTTAATATTGACAAAACATTGGCAATGGATATGGGAGGAAACATTTCACAAACATTCAAGGAGCGATGTGGCTTTAAATGGCCAAACGAAGGGATCAAGTATTTAAGAATTCAGATTCCTCACTCATTATCAGACTTGTTTAAAGTAAATTATGAAGTTATAGTTGCAAAAATAAAAAAAGATTTAGAGAGATGGACAGTCCTGCCTCTGTCTTTCTTAGGTCGGATCGAGAGTATACGTATGAATGTATTGCCAAGACTTCTATACCTTTTCCAAATGCTGCCTATTGACATTCCCAACTCTACATTTGATCATTTAGATAAACTTTTTTCCAAATTTATATGGCAAGGTAAACGCCCCAGGATCAAGTTCCAAACATTAAAACTGTCAAAATTGCAGGGGGGATTGGCTGTTCCAAATCTGAAATATTATTTCTGGGCAGCTCAGATGAGACCCCTGACTGTATGGGTGCGGGATTTATCTGAAACTCAGTGGCTAAACATTGAGAAGACAATGTGCGAAAGATCATTGGAATCCCTGCTTTTTTCTAACATTTCAATTAAAAATTTGCGTATGGGGGGATGGACAAGGGTCACACTGAAGATTTGGCGTAGAATCAAGCAATCATTTGGTCTTCCAAAAGAAATTTCAATTTTATCAATCAGAATCAGAATCAGAAAGGGTTTTATTGCCAAATGTTGAGCGGGTTTACAACATTAGGAAATTGCTGCGGTGCTTCAGTGCAAACATACTGTTATAAATACTGTTATAAATTAAGCTTAAATGGACATGAAAATAAAAATAAAAATAAGAGTTAAAAGTGCTAAGTAGAAAGATATATACATGAGTGCAGGTGGTGATCAGTGCCAAACATGGAATGATGCAGTGAACACAGCGTAGGGTCATGTGTTAGTGGTGGGAACAGTCATACGGTTATTGTTCATGAGTCCAACAGCAGAGGGGAAGAAAATGTTCTTATGGCGAGAGGTTCTGGTGCGAATGGACCGGAGCCTCCTGCCTGAGGGGAGCAGGTCAAACAGACTGTGTCCAGGGTGAAAAGGGTCAGCTGAGATCCGAGCTGCACGCCCCAGTGTCCTGGAGGTGTACAGGTCCTGCAGAGGTGGGAGTCTGCAGCCAATCACCTTCTCAGCAGAGCGCACAACACGCTGCAGTCTCTGTTTGTCCCTGATAGTGGCTCCAGCGTACCACACGGTGATGGAGGAGGTGAGGATGGACTCGATGATTGCAGTGTAGAACTGCATCATCGTCCGTGTTGGCAGGTTGAATTTCTTCAGCTGCCTCAGGAAGTACATCCTCTGCTGGGCTTTCTTAATGACGGAGGTGATGGTGGGCTCCCACTTCAGGTCCTGGGTGATGGTGGTACCCAGGAAGCGGAATGAGTCCACAGAGGTGATGGGGGGGAGTGGAGCTGTGTGCTTCCTGAAGTCCACAATAATCTCCACTGTCTTCTGGGCATTCAGCACCAGGTTGTTGTGGCTGCACCAAGACACCAGACGTTCAACCTCCCTCCTGTAGGCAGACTCATCCCCGTCCGAGATGAGTCCAATAACGGTGGTGTCATCTGCAAACTTGATTAGCTTGACAGACTGGTGGGTGGAGGTGCAGCAGTTAGTATACAGGGAGAAGAGCAGAGGAGAAAGAACACAGCCCTGAGGGGAGCCGGTGCTGATGGTCCGGGAGTCCGAGACATTCTTTCCCAGCCTCACATGCTGCTTCCTGTCCGTCAGGAAGTCAGTGATCCACCGGCAGATGGGATCAGGCACATTCATCTGGGAAAGCTTGCCTTGGAGATGGTCTGGAAGGATGGTGTTGAAGGCAGAGCTGAAGTCCACAAACAGGATCCTGGCGTAGGTTCCTGGGGAGTCCAGATGCTGCAGGATGAAGTGTAGGGCCATGTTGATGCCGTCATCTACAGACCTGTTGGCTCTGTATGCAAACTGCAGGGGGTCCAGGAGGGGGGCCGTGAGGGTCTTGAGATGGGAGAGAACTAGCCGCTCAAATGACTTCATGACCACAGATGTCAGAGCCACGGGTCTGTAGTCATTTAGTCCAGTGATCCTAGGTTTCTTGGGGACAGGGATTATGGTGGAGCACTTGAAGCAGGCAGGCACATGACATGCCTGCAGTGAGGAGTTGAAAATGCCAGAAAACACTGGGGCCAGCTCGTTTGCACAGTGTCTGAGGGTGGCAGGAGACACATCGTCTGGGCCGGGAGCTTTTTGAGCATTCAGACTCTTAAACTGCTTCCTCACACCTGCTTCATGAATATGAAGAGTTGTGGTGGGAGGAGGTGGTGTGAAATCCTCTTTTGTGTGGGGTGAGGAGGGGGGTGTTGTAGGTGAAGTGTTTGAAGGTGGTGATGGCTCTGTGGAGGGGGGAGAGGTGGGGGAATGAGTGTCCAGAGTGTCTCTATTGTTGGGGCCGTTGGAGGTGTGAAGGCTGCCTGATGGCTCGTCAAAACGGCAGTAAAAGTCGTTAAGGGTGTTGGCCAAGAGCAGGTCATCAGTGGAGTGGGGGGTTTTAGGCTTGTAGTTGGTGATATTCCTAAAACCTTTCCACACAGAGGCCGAGTCATTCTCTGAGATCTGCTGCTGCATCTTCTCAGAGTGCTGATGTTTAGCAACGTCCACTTCTTTAGTGAACCTGTACTTGGCCTCTCTGTAGCAGTCCGTCTCCGCTTCCGAACGCCTTTCTCTTCAAGCTTCTCCTCCTTGCAGGGTTTTTCTCCTATTGTGGAAGACCCTGGCTTCAGAGCATGGTCAAATAGCGGGCTTTAGAAACTGTGTCATGTTGTGAGGAATGGGCACCTGAGCTCATTTGAACAGTTGAGAGGCCAGTTTTGGCTTCCTTCTTCTGACTTTTTTAGATTTCTGCAGCTAAGAAGCTTTTTGACAAAACATAAAGAATGGAGGCAAGTTTTGGAGCCCTCACCCATTGAGGGAATATTTCTAAAAATATTTCAAAGTAATTCCTCCCCAAAATTAATCAGTAATTTTTATAACGCATTTATGAGTTTCAATACAAATGCAACTTTGGATATTAAGGCAAGGCGGGAAGCTGAGACTGGCACTCAAATCTCAGACGACACCTGGGAAGAGGTGTTCGGCGAAGCCCATCTTGTGACTAATTCTGGGCTGTGGAGAGAATTTAAATGGAAGGTGGTCATGCGATATTTTAGAACCCCAGAGATAATGGCCAAAATGAAGCCTACAAATCCTGACACCTGCTGGCGAAATTGTGGTACTTATTTAGGAACCCATTCACATATATTCTGGTCATGCCCAAAACTCTGCTCATTCTGGAATGACATATTTAAAGTTCTCAGTACAGTTTTCCAACAACCATTAACAAAAGACCAACAGCTAGCCATTTTAGGAGTATTACCTAATGGTTTTGCGGGAAATGATAAAATGTATCTCTTAAGAATCTTGCTTACAGCAGCACTAAAGTGTATTACTATTAAATGGCTGAATCTTGACCCACCTTCATATAATATGTGGCTTGATAAAGTAAGAGAAATTTACCAGATGGAGGAAATAACATACGCTCTGCGGATTCAAAGAGAGTTGTTTACTGAGCGTTGGCGACCCGTACATGCTTTACTGTTTCAATAATTTAGCATAGGTCTGTTTCGTTTTGTTCATTTATGGCTAGATTTGTCACATGTTATTTAATATTACATAAAGTTTTTGTTTTTCTTTTCTTTTTCTTTTTGCTGTTGTCTGTCTGTTTGTTTGCTTGGGTTTTGTTTTGCTTTCCAGTTTTGTTTTGTGCTTCTTAATTGCAGTTCTTATTTTACATTTCTGCATTGCGGTTCCTGTAACTGTCCTACTTGTGAACATTGACAAGTACAAGTTGCAATGTTGTAAATTATAATAAAAATTGAGTTTAAAAAAAAAAAAGACTACATTTAAAAAGTATGATGTTTTGGTCTTGTGTATTTTCAGACATGGCATCTGTTGGTCCCCTGCTCCTGCTGATGATGTCAGCCTTTTTCATCATCTCCAGTGTGACCACGTCTCCGTCTGCTGACCAAAGCAAACACAAGAAACCCCTTCTGGAGAAACTAAAACAAGGCAAAGAAAAACTTAAAAGTGCACTAAAAAATAAGGAGAACCTCAAAAATATTGGTGTACTTTGTCTAACATTAATCACAGGCATTGGGAATGCGTTAAAAAACACTAGTCATGATATTCTTAAATCTGCTGCGTCTGTGGCTAGTGTTGTGCCAGTGGTAGGTGCTGTATTTTCCTTACTAATGACAATAGCGATACTGATAGATGAACATGTTAATGACAAATCATTACTGAAAGATATCAAGGAAGAATTTGAAAAAATCGATCTTAAGCTTGAGAAGCATCATCGGGAACTAAAGTGGAACATCTGGGCAGCTGCAACTTATTCTAAGCCAGAGATGAAAATTAGGACTGCCTGGACTGAATACAAAACACTGCTGGGCAGTCTCGCTGGGGCTAAAGATCAGGATGAAAGGAAAAGACATGAAAAAAGCTTTATAGAAGCCTACTCAAAATATGAGAAAGCTCCTCGGGAAATGGGAGAGTTGCTGAAAAAAACAGAAAAGAGCTTCGTTAATAACCTCGGGGATGAACTGGCTGAATATGTTAAATGTCACGAGAAGGAAATCATAGAATATACTTATCTCATTCTTACACTTATCTTCAAGGGCAACATGATGAATCAATTCTACTACAGACTGAAGAACATACAGTCTGAAGCGAGAAATGATGAGATGAAGAAGAATGTATATGAAGCAATGACAGCAATGTTTGAAATCCAAAAACAATGCATTGATAGCAGTATGACTTATGTTAAACAGGACGTGAAACCACTTATTGATAAATCTAAAAAGCGTGATGATTTGGCACAGGAAGTCTGGGATTTTCTGCAGAAGACATATGACAGGTATGATTGGATGGTTGTTGGATTTATAACCAAAAAATCCAGACATAAAACAATTAAAACCCTGAACAAACACGTGCTGACAGGATTCCAGGATGTGTCAACAGAGCGCATTACTGTGGCCGTATCCAGACAGGTGAAAGGGACTCAAAGCAAAGTACAGGAGGTCAGCACAGCCATTGAGAAGTGTATTAAAAAGAAAGTTTTGTGTTACAAGGTGGAAGAGACACTCCGCACATGTGAGGAAAAGGTGGCTGGAATTCCAATGTCTCAGACTTACACAGCAGTCCACGCCTATATTAAAAAAGCTCACCAAAGCATCAAGAAAAAGGAAGGTAACCGTAAAGCTAACGTTAAAGACCAAGCTGATGATGAAGATGAAGTCAGTGCTGCTCCTGAAAACCCTTCAGATCAGACTCCTTACATTTACACAGGGGAGTGTGAGAAATCTCCAGGTGTCAAGCATGGAAAGTTTGTTGTTCTGATCAAAAGTGACAAAGAAATGATGGAAAAAGATCCGTGTGCCAAGCAGGACTGTGGGCAAAGAAAAGGCAGAGGAAAATGTGTGAAAATGAAAGACATGTTCCTTGGAATTTGCCGGTGTAATTATCCATACTATGGGCTTCACTGTGAGAATGACATAAATGATTATGCCATAGAATTAGAGAAAGAAGCAGGGACACAGAAAAATAAATCAACAGTGACAGGCAAGAGGAGGCGAAACAAGAACTGAAACAGCAGAACAGACTTCATGAAGTGACATGAGCTTCTTCTCTAAAATGACACTGAAACATTCGGTAAATCATCTTTTTCCTCAGACTCAAAGTATCTAAGAAACCAAAACCACATTTCTGAATGCGACTAACACTTTAATCCACTGCTCCATTCTCAGTGCCTCAATCTGTTTGGATCACATGTTTGTGGCTGATGTGCTCACCGTCACTAAGACTAAAGCTGATTTCATGTAAACACAGGCGGTTAGAAAAACAACAGAGTGGGCTCTGATTGGTTTGAACCTCCTCTGAACATTGTTCCCTTCAAACAACCAAAGTCAGTGTCCGAGCTCACGTTCACTTCATGAGATTTTCTGCTGTTCATGTTTCTTTGAGCAGCAGCTGATGATGTGTGAACCTCTGAACAACAGTGAAGCATTTCTCAGAGTCCAAATCTGTTAAACTGTGTTAAACTCACATGAATGAAATTAAGATAAAGTTTGTGTTTATCTGCCAAACTGAAAGACATCATACAGCAATCTGAGAACCAATGAAATGTGTCTGCCCTGAATAAAGCTTCTGTTTCACTGTCATACTTGTGTCTGTGATTTGAATACTCACCTTATATCCTGTCAGTGTGTCGTATCACTCATTCTAATGCACACTTTTAATGTAGTCCCTCCTGACTGGGGGAGTGGAAATTTCTAAGGAAATCCAGATTTTTATTTTGAGTGAAGTGACCCTTAAAAGTTCAGTTCACCTAATTCAGCTGTAGGTTACAGCTTAAAACACTTCAAAAACACCAACCTTCTGTTGACGCAGTGCTTTGTGAGCAAAGTTGCAGCCAACTCATTTTAATACAATACAATACAATACAATTTTATTTATATAGCACATTTAAAAACCCGAAGGCACACCAAAGTGCTTCACAGTAATATGGAGAGTCAACATAAGTCAAAAACAGGGTACAAATCGGGCACAAGCACAGACAGGATAGAGGCACTAAAAGACCAGGAGAGTTAGATAAATACAAAATATGCTACGAGGACAAAAAACAGCAGTAAAATTGATAAAAATAATACATTTAATAAAAGATTTAAAAGTTTAGAAATTAAAAGATTTAAAAGGGTATTAACTGGTCGGGAAAGCCAAGTCAAATAGATATGCTTTTAATCTTGATTTAAAGGACTGGATAGAGTCCGAGGCTCGAATAGAAGCAGGGAGGCTATTCCAAAGGTGGGGTGCAGCTGAAGCAAAGGCACGATCGCCTCTGGTCTTCAGTCTAAACTTAGGTTGGGCCAGGAGTAACTGACCTGATGATCTTAATGCACAACAAGGAGTGTACAAATTGAGGAGGTCAGTGAGGTAGCTGGGCGCAATGTTATTCAGGATTTTAAAAGTGAGTAGCAAGATTTTAAACTCAATGCGATATTTGATTGGTAACCAGTGTAGATCAACAAGAGCCGGAGTAATAGGGTCAAATTTTCTAGTGCCAGTAAGAAGGCGAGCCGCAGCATTCTGAACGAGTTGCAGCCTTCGAAGAGAGAAGGCTTGGAGATCACAGTAGAGAGAATTACAATAATCTAACCTGGAGGTCACAAAAGCATGGATACGTTTTTCCAGGTCCCTGTGTGGTATATAATGCTTAGCTTTAGAAATCTGGCGCAGTTGAAAAAAACTATATTTAACTACAGATGATACTTGTTTATCGAGCTTAAAGGAGCTATCCAAATAGACACCCAGGTTACGCATAGAATCAGAGAGAGAGAGAGAGTTAGCTAGGGGCCCCAGCAGGGCAACAAGCTGGTCTCGAGGAATATGGCTGTCGAACACCATAACTTCAGTTTCATTTAAATTTAAAACGAGAAAATTTTCTGACAGCCAATCTTTAACCTCTCTCAGACAATCGTACAGGGAGTTCAGTGATGCTGCCAAGTCATCAGTCAGTTGACAATAGATTTGAATGTCATCAGCATAAAAGTGATAAGAAATATTGTATTTTTCAAATATGGAGCCCAAGGGTAGCATATACAAAGAGAATAATAAAGGGCCCAATACAGACCCCTGGGGCACACCACAACAGAGAGGGGCAACAGAGGAAGAGTATCCTCCTATCACAACAGAGAAGGATCTATCTGTGAGGTAAGAGTTAAGGGCAGAACCCTTGATGCCTACAACATGCTCTAGTCTCCTCAAGAGTATATTATGATCAACCATGTCAAAGGCTGAAGACAGATCTAATAAAACTAAAACGGCAGGGCGACCAGAGTCAGCAAATACAAGAAGATCATTATAGACTCTTAGCAGGGCCGTTTCAGTGCTATGGTGTGGCTTAAAGCCAGACTGGTATTTGTCAGTGATATTATTTGCAATTAAGCAAGCCTGTATTTGGAGAAAGACGGCTTTCTCAAAAAATTTTGATAAAAATGGAAGCTTCGAGATTGGCCATTTTAACAATGGAGGCGGAGTAACACAGCAACAGTGCAGGTCTAACTGTCCAGCTAGACGCTGACGGAGGCTGGGTGGGGTCTTTCCGTGACTCCACATTCACAACATTAGGTGTTCGTGTGCCCTGACCGCCCAGGAGGGTAGTGACAATACACTATCAGACTTTTAGATGGACGTGTTTTCTGTCCACTACACTGTAAGTCAGTGCTTTCAAAAAGTTCCCTTTTCATTGGAATATACGTACAGATTTTCAACATCCTAATATCCTAACTATTAAAAAGAGTAAAACACTGACACCATTAAAAACTAAACTAAAACAAGAAAATCCAGTCTGGAAAGTGATGAAAAATACAGTAAAAGGTCAAATCTAAACAAAATAATTCAAAAATATTAAACTAAAATAACAGTTTAACTGGTTTTATGTCTACATCAGATTTACTGATCTTTGAATATAATTCAGAAACACTTGACCCCTGTTTCAATCCAGGTGCTCAATGTTGACATTGTGGAGGACTATAAATACCTCGAGTATACATTGACAATAAACTGGACTAGGCTAAAAACACCACAGCACTTTACAGGAAGGGCCAGAGTCGCCTCTATCTTTTGAGGCGACTCTGCCGGACAATGCTCAGGATTTTTTTCTACGAGTCTGTTGTGGCCAGTGCAATCCTCTACGCTGTTGCATCCTGGGGGAGCAGATTGAGGGTTGCTGATGCCAAAAGACTCAATAAACTGATCCGCAAGGACAGTAATGTTGTGGGGATGGAGATGGACTCTCTTAAGGTGGTGTCAGAGAGGAGGATGTTGTCCAAGATAAAGAGGTTTAGTGTCTAGACCGGCTGGGGCGAGTGGAGGAACGGTGGCGTGAGAGAGCAGCTTCTGTTTTCCATCCTGGATCTCAGGATCAGTTTTTATTGTCCTTGCGCAGCTGCAGCTGCAGTGCAGTGGTTTTGTTTCTGTATTCTGAGGACTGATTCCATCTAGTGGACATCTGAAGACACTACACAGGTTAGTTTGTATGAAGTTCATGGGTCATGTGACTCTTCTCCCACAGAACATGATGCTATGAGTGCCACCAACCTCAGAGATGTAATCAGACAGTGACTAAAAATCTATGAAAACATCAAAATCTGACAGTAATTATGGGCTCAAATTGTGGTCATAAATAATTTGTACTTGTAAATCAGTTTTGTATGTGTAAAAAGAATTTGTGTGTGCGTAAAAAAAGATTCGTGTAAAACTGCACTCAAGTTTCAGGTAGTGTACAAGTACGAATTTTGACCCTATTTTTCTTCCTTTCATCTGATTGGTCAATGTCATGTCAATCACAAATTTAACAATCCAGTCAGAGAACAGATGGGTTTGGCTATTGGAGGGGTGTAAAAACGTTTTTAGTCTAACAACACCAGGCTCCTTCTTCCTGCAAGGACTATGTTCAGGTGTGAGCACTACAGAAGTAATCAGTGACTAATTACTGATTACTTCTCCCAAAAAATTATCCAGTTACTTTATTGATTACTGATTTTCAAAAGTAATTAATTACAGAAACATGTACAAATATGTACAGTACAGCTTTAAATAGAAATAAGTTTCTCATCCATCAGTCATAAAATCATTGAACAATCCACACTGTGTCTATATCACAGCCAAATGTGGGCCAAGAAAAATGTATGTATGGACTGGATGGGTTGTTACGGACATCTGGTGAAAAGTCAGAAGAACTTTTATAAATATATTTACTTAGAAAATTTGTAACACGTCGTGGCCAAATTCGGCCAATCGTGGCCAAATTCGGCCACTTCAAACAAAAGCAACATGTGAAAAGCCGCGGCAGGGAATTAAAAGGAACGGACTTCAGCGTGAACGACCAGTTCCCCAAAGAGATCTTGGAACGACGCAGGGTCCTCTTCCCAATCCGACGCGGCTTCATCCAGAAGGGTTCCCGCGCTGTCATCGCTGTGGACCGGCTGTACGTGGACGGACAGCTCCACCGTGACCCCAACATCACTCCGTGGCTGTATTAACCTCACACCAGATAAGAATCAGCTACACCATTTCCCTATCCACTCACACTAACTTGCATTAACATCTGTTTAACTTACCAGTATCAAATCGCATCTTAAAGTGTGATTTCATAGCAGAATTAACACCGTCACTCTCCGTCAGTGATTTAATTGGAATGTTTACGTTTTGTTTCTGGTTTTTTTTTTTCTTCTCGTTTTTTTTTTTTTTTTTTCCTCCTCTCTTTTCCCCCTCTTGGTTTTATGCTGCTCACCCCTGTCCTTGGTTTCTTTCTTTATTCCTTTCACTGCCTCGATCACCTGCTTCGACACTCATCCACAAACATCCTTTATTTCGACACATACGCACCATGCGCTCAACGGCAGCACATTTACATCAGTCAGACAGCGCACACAGTCATATAAGATACACACACACTTAAGCCAAGCCTACTCATATTAGTAACTATGCATACACAAAGTCAGACTCAGGGAGCATCTCGCCACACATTTTTTCTCTCTCTCCTTCTCTTTATTTATGAACAAGTGACGTATTCTCTCCACCTGTCTAAGCGAGGCACACAGCATACATCCCTAGTTATACACAAACATCTATGGGTACACTGAGGTTCATTACATGGAATATAAATGGAGCTGGCTCCAGAGAAAAGAGGTTAAAAATATTTAACCAACTCAAAAAACTACAGGCAGATGTTGTCCTATTACAAGAGACCCACAGACCTCTTAGAGGTTCGAATGAACTTAAAACACCTGAGTTTCCTAATGTGTTCTCAGCTTGTTATAATTCTAGACAAAGGGGAGCAGCAATTTTAATACATAAAAATATTAATTTCACAGTACTCGATACAGTTATAGATCCAGAGGGCAGATTCTTAATCATTAAACTATCTATACGTGATAAAAAAGCTATGTATTGCAAGTGTATATGGTCCAAATGTTGATGATCCCTCATTCTTTCACGGTTTTTTCAGTGCACTCTCTGAACACTTAGATGGCACACTTGTTCTTGGAGGTGACCTCAACCTTGGACTAAATGAAGACATGGATAGGCTCAATACAGCGGGAACTCAGCGTAATTGGCAGTCCACAAATATAATCAAACAGTATATGAGCGACTTTGGTCTTTGCGATGCATGGCGCTCCCTTCACCCCACCAGTAAGGAATATACTTTTTTCTCACATGTCCATCACTCTTACTCTCGTCTGGATTATTTTTTGGTCAGCAGCTCACTGCTGAACGACATTTCAGACACTGAGATTCACCCTATAGCTGTCAGCGATCATGGTCCTGTATCTTTAACACTAATGCACAAGAATAATACTACGCCAAGAAAAAACTGGAGATTTAATATATCACTACTTAAAGATGAAGACTTTATTAAATATTTTAAAAAAGAGTGGACTTCATATTTGAACTATAATGACACTCCCGAAACATCAGCTTCTGTTCTATGGGAAGCAGGGAAAGCTGTGATGAGAGGTAAAATAATTTCTTTCTCATCACATAAAAAGAAAAAAGAAAACAAAAATATTCAGGAATTAGAAAAAAACATCAAATCACTAGAAGAAGCCTACGCGTCCCACCAAGATCAGGAAACATTGAACAAAATACGCAAAACAAAACTAGAATTACCTGCTGCTCTCTGGCAGGTAGCTCCATGCCCTCCTGGGTTTTAAATGCACCTTAGAACACACATGCATCAACATTACAATGAGCGGGTGGAGGGAGGTTCGGAGTCTTCTCTCACCCCCGTTCTCTGCGACCTGCTGGAGCAGGGGGGCTAGGAGGAGGAGTTGGCCGTCCGACTGCGGTCTGGAGTGTGGAGCCTTCCTGCTGCTGCGGAGTCGGGGCGGTCTGCCTCCCCCCACCGCAGGGAAAAGGGAAACACCACCTGGGTCTGGGTGCAGTTCCCCCCTCCAGGGGCGGGGGCACCTAGACCCGGTTTGTAGAGTACGCTTGGGGAGTGTGATCGTGTGTACAACGTCTCTTTACGTCTGTCTCCACGTTGGTTGAGTGTGGAGTAAGTGCATATGAGAGCATGAGGGTGGGAATGGATGTTTGTATCTGTGTGTGCCTGTATGTCTCTGTCTATATGTCAGGTTGGGTGTCAGGCGCCACCTCTCTGGGGACATCTCAGGCCCTCCAAGGTTTGGAGGCCTATCTCCCCCTACCACCACTTCCCCTGCCAGTGGCGGACCCCCTCAGACATCGGTGCGTTGGTGGTTCTTTGTGTCCGGGAATGGGCGTCCAGGTACACACCGGCTCACTCCTTGGCGGCCGCTTATCGGGGCCTGGAGCCTGGGGCTCGCTTGGGCCACTTCGGAGGTGGGGTGCCCCCGGCCTCTTGGCCTGGGGCTCGGTCACTCAGGCGCAGCTGGCTGCCGGCGGAGCTCACGGGCGCGTCACTGCAACTCCCCCTGGCTTCTGCTCCGCGGCTGCTGAGTGAGCCCTCATCTGGGACTCTCCTCAGCTCTTTCCGGGACAGTGGCGCAGCTGCCCCTCTGTTGGTCTTCCTTGGTCTCTTGTGTTCTGGGGGCCTCTGGATGTCTGGAGTTTTGATCTCCTCCACACCTGCTTCACGCCCTGGAGGACGGGGCTGTGGCCCCCCCACACCCTCTAGCAGATTATTACATGAAGGAACCTTTTAAAAAAACAAAAAACAAGCGCGTCCATGCTCACAGGTGTACACACGGGTGATCACACCCACAAACTACACCCTTTTTGGCTCCTACCTCAAAGCACACTGTGTTCTGTTGATCTTATGTGCTGCACAATAATGTTTAACATTTAGTATTTACTGTCATATTCCCATATATCATTGTGATGTTGTTTATTCTATTACTCTTGTTCTCTTCTGCTTGCTTTCTTTTTTCTTTCTCAGCAGGTGATCCAGGTGATTGATATATGCATTTTTTTTCTCTGCCCGTTCTGTTGGTTTTTGTGTTTTGCCCTTCTCCCCCGTCCCTCTTCTCAGCTGTTTCTCTTTCCCTCTTTCTTTCTCCCCTTCTTTCCCCCAGTCAAGTCTGTCCCGTATTCAGTAAGTGAAAATAAAATAAACAATAAAAGGTGAATCAAATGGACCATTACGGCAAGGCTGGGATGGTCAGTTTGGTAAAGTAAATCCGTTGGGCATCTTTCTTTGCCTTTAGACAACAATTCTGATGGCAAAAGAGCCAAACGGGACAGGCCAAAAAAGAAGAAAAAAAAAAAAAAAAAAAAGTAAATTTGTAACATGTCTAATGCTTATTTTACCGGCTGTACATAACCAACACATTTTACCTCTATGAGTCTATGAGAGTCTATGAGAGATTTTCTATGAGTCTGTGGTGGCCAGTGCGATCCTCTATGCTGTTGCATGCTGGGGGAGCAGGCTGAGGGTCGCAGATGCCAACAGACTTAATAAACTGATCCGTAAGGCCAGCAATGTTGTGGGGATGGAGCTGGACTCCCTCAAGGTGGTGTCGGAGAGGCGGATGCTGTCCAAGATAAAGACAATGTTGGATAACACCTCCCACCCACTCCATGACATGTTGGTCAGTCACAGGAGCTCGTTCAGTGAGAGACTGAGATTACCGAAAAGCACCACTGAACGACACAGGAAATCATTCCTGCCTGTGGCCATCTCCCTGTACAACGCATCCACTTAACACACTGTTTGCTGCTACAGCTACACATGTTTCTTTTCCAAATATTTATTTATGAGTCACTTATGTATGTATGTATGTATATATATGTATATATTGTACTATTCTTAGTTAGCGTATTGTCTGTCTTGTCTTAATGTTGGTTTAAAATGGAGCACTGTAACAAAAAATAATTTCCCCCAGGGATCAATAAAGTATTCTGATTCTGATTCTGATTCTCACAGCAGTGACTCTGTGCTATCAGAACACTTCCTCGCAATAGTTATGATTAGTATTAAAATCATTAATAATATATATTCTTTACACTGAGGAGATGATCGTTATTCTCTCACTGATAAATTCAAAAACTGCGGAAAAGCAGCGAGAAATGCACAGGAGTCAACAGTGCTGATCAGGCCAATCTGTCAATCTGCTGTCAACTCAATGTGTTGTTACATCAGGAGTTGGTCACAGCATAGATTTCCCACTGAAGCATAAACTGGGAATGAGAAGTCAACCATCCTAATATTGCAGTAAAACCAGGGTTAACCCTGAAGTTACCTGGATGAGACTAAATCCTGGTTCACAGTGCAGACCTCTGATCACTGATGATGGAGGAGAAGAAAAACAAATCAGGCTGAATGTAAAACATTTGCTCTGTAGGACTGAGGTCTTTGTTATCACCACTGGGTGGTGGCACTGGTGCCTCACAGCAACAAGGTCCTGGGTTTGAATCCAGCACGAATTTTACTCAAAACACAACATGTTTGTCATGTATGTATGTTACAGGGCAAGTTTTAAAATTGCATTTTGTGATTTTTTTTTTTTTGCAATGTGCTTGGTGTATAAATGCCTCAAGTCCTAATCTTATTATATCACTCAAAACTTTATTTGCATAGCACTTCTCACACAGTAAGGAAGCCACTCAAAATGATGTACACATTAAAAGCAGAATAAATATACATGCATCACCTTCACTACACCCTCTCATCACCCCTCCATCCCCACTCCCACACCCAGAGATCAGACACTCATCATACAGAAACACTGGAGATTAAAAAGAAACAATAAATAACATTACAAGGCTACTAGGAATACATGAAATATAATGAAAAGGGAATAAACAAAGAAAATAGTAAATACATCAAAAGTAAAGTGAAATAAAGTGCAGCATGATAAAAGATGGTCAACTGTCTCCTCTGTCTCTGAAGTGCTCGTAGCATAAAAGTAAATCTGAAAGATGAGAAGGTCCTGAACTCCTGAGTGTTAAAAACCAGTAAAAGGATCTTAAAGATGACTCTGACTGCAGAGACGATAACATTGGTGTAATTAAGGCTGTGGAGTTGATTTTTAAAGCAGCTGCAGTGACAAGTGTTTCTTTGAAAAACTAAAAAGATGAGCACTGCAGTAAGCAACCCTGCAGGAGATGAAAGGAGGAGTCAGTGTCTCCACATCCTGAGTGAGTTGGAGGAAGTTTGCAGCCATCCAGGATTTAATATGTAAGATGCAGATAGATCTGACTGGCTCTGTGTCATCAGGAGACACAGCAACATCATCAGTGTAATCGTGTGTACTCATTCTGTGTCTCCTGATGACATCACAAAGTTACAGCCTGTAAATGTTAAAATCACTGGTCCCAGATCTGACCCTGTGGAACGCCATAGCTCAGTTTGTAGCTCCTGGATGAAGATTCATCAACACGTACAAAGAATCCTCCATCTGTGCAATTTAATCCAGTTAGAAACTCTCAGAGTCTCTATCAATGTCTCTAAATGTCTGCAGTGATCCACAGGATCAAAGTCAGCACTGACATCAAGAGGAACCAACACAGATCCAAGAGTTTCTCTGACAGTTTGCTTTACATAAATATTTAACCGCAATCAAATAACCAAAACTTATCAGATGGTGTGGAGCTGTTACCATCTGGGTAATGAAATGTAACTCAAACAGCTTCTGATATTAAACTATAATGGTCCACACAGCAGCTCAGACCTGAACACATTCAGTGTGAAACACACTGGTTTATATTCTGTTTGTTCTCCTTGTGATGTTGCCCTCATACAACTATCTATCTATACGTATAAATATGTCATTTTTATAGTTAAACGTTTTTAACTAGTTTAATGTATTCTCTCTCTCTCTCTCTTGTTCCATGGTGCTTTGCTTCAGACCATTTCCTTCTTTGCTTCTTCATCAGGAGGATGAAGAGGAGGATCTTTCTTGTGTTTTTTAGAGATCACAACCGCAAAAACAAGAATGATCACAGCAAGTAATAAAACAGAAGCCATCAGTCGACCATGATGACTTCTACCAACTCCATCTTCCTCCTCTCCATCCTCTGTGTGTCCTCCTGGCTGACCTGCAGGTGAGAAACAGGTGTGAGGTGTCAGCTGATCATGTCACACATCATCAACAACATCTTTAGAAACAAACCTCAACAACCAGGAAGCAGCTTCCCTTCTGATCACACACACACTCAACTCTACTCACTCACCTGGAGGATCAACAACACTCAGTGTGATGATGCTGGACTTCCATGAGCGTGTTTCTCTCATGAAGACACGACACTCGTATGTTCCAGTGTCATTAATCATCACGTCCTTCAAAATCAAAGACACGTCTCCATCCTTCATCTGTTTGTCCTGCAGATCCACCCGGTTCTTAAAAGATAGATGCTGGTGATTTGGAATAAACTGCTTGTCTCGGTACAAAAGAACATATTCTGGCTGCAGGTCAGCTCTGCTCCATTGTACTACTCTGTTGTTGTTGTTTGGAGCTCGACATGTCAGAGTGACGTTCTTTCCAGACTCAGCTGTGACGTTTTTGTGGTCTGAAAAGGAAACACAGAGCAGAGAGGTTATAGATGAAAGTTTGATCTGTTCACTTCTACACCAGCCAATCAGCAAAGAGTTGTACACACTGGGTTCAACACATTAGGCTAAATGTTCATCACACACACACAATATGAACCTGCATCTGTGAAACAAACTGTGTCCTGATTGTTCTCACATTAAGAAATGAATCAAACAAACATGTTGAGGTAGTCCGACTCGAATGTCAAGGAAGGTTGTAGGGAAGCAGACTACACAGAAATTTCAGGTTTGCAGACGTGAGCAATTTATTTACAATGAACTCCGTTTAATGTGTAACTTAACAAAACTTTCCCCAAAAGTAACTCGATTAACAAAACTCATCAGTTCATGGACCTGGTAACACAGCTCACCTCTCCTCTGAATCTGGCTTTAAATAGGGCCATCAATTTCCCTCCAATTAGCCCAGCCTGTACCTCTCACTTAAACTGAGGGATCTTAAACTCTACACAGATGATTAAAAAGACACAAAACCTCCTCACACTTCTAATTGACACATTTATGTAACTAAATGGCTCCGTTTACATAAACAAGATTCAACAAACCCCTTCAGAACTTGAAACAAACAAAATGAAGCATTTCTATGGAAAAAGAAACCCCTCCGCTTGATGTCACATCAGCAGGACTTAAAACAACAAAATGCTAGGCAGGCGTTTTCCACCTGCACACCAGTTGGTGGCGATAATGCACCATTTGCACCAACCGGCAATAAACCCTATACAGAAGAAGGCGGCGTTTCCCACACGAAGACTGGAAAGAAACAACAAAGTATGAACAAATGACTTAATCTGTGATGAAATAAAATATAAAGAAACATGTAACTGGGTATTTGTCTCAATTTGCAGAATGTTTGTTTTGCCGGCAACAGACAAACCCGGGATAGTGAGTGCAGCAATGTTACTCAACAAATGGCAAATCAAAGCAAATAAATAGAAACAGAGAAACGTGCAAAAAAAAAAAAAAAAAAAAAAGGTCAACTCACATGGGACAAAGGGAGAGCATTGCAACTGCTCATCCACTTTGTTACAGCACCTAATAAAATATATGACATATTTGTGAAATTTCATGTGTTATTAGCCTTTATCTGTGTGCCCAAACTTACTAAAATGCTCTCAAGGTGATGATGAGCTGTCATGTCAGGCATATGAAACAAACATACACATACCTGCATATACTGTGCCTTGAAAAGGTTTTCATACCCCTTGAACTTTTACACATTTTGTCGCCTTACAACCACAAACTCAAATGTTTTCACTGAGTTTTTCTGTGACAGACCAACACAAAGTAGCACAAAATTGTAAAGTGGTACAAAAATGATACATGGTCTTTAAAAATTAAATTAAACAAATAAAAACTCTGAGAAGAACTTTTAATCAATGAATCAATAATAAACCTTTACAGCAGTTTGTCCATGTTTATCTGACACCACTTAAACTTTAAAGTTTAAACTTTAAAGTTAATGCAGTAATAAAATCTCTTCTCTTCACAGCTTCATTATACAAACTGTTATGTAAACGTGTGTGAGTCTAAACACTAACATCCGCTTTCTAACACGACAGAAGAGGTTTGTTGACAGGAGACCTGCGTCCTCTGTGAGCAGCTGAAACTAAAGCAGCTCGAACATCTAACAGCGGGTAAGAAATAGATCGATATGATTTTAAAATAAAACTCACCCGCACAGGTAAAGCCCACGAGGGAGACAGACAGTAAAGTCCAGCAGAGCCACGGAGATGTTACAGCAAACATGTTTCATGACGCTAATGAAGCACACTCAGACTGCACGAACGGGTTTATGTTGGAAGACTGGAGGCAACATGTTGACACGCCTGTTATCTTGCCTTAGATTTGATAAGGCTGCTGTCAATCACTCACTAGCTCGCTGACACTGGCTGACACTTGAGGAGACCATCCCCCGGAAGTGTGGTAACTAACACTTCCGGGTTTAATTTTGATTGACTGTTTTGGCGGTACGCAGGTAACGGAGTTTATAAAAGTTTATTTTGTTATTAGCAGCCCCCCTTCTGCTCCTTTACGTTGGTTGCCAACCGCCGTTAAACACAAAGAAGAAGAAGCACCCCCCTATACCACAAGGTATAGTTATGATGTAAATAAGTATATGTTTAAATATTTTGGGTGAAAGATCTTTGTTTGCATTTGTTAAGTTTGTGAAGTTATTTTAGGTTGTAAACGTTTATGGTTGTGTTGTAAGATTTTAAATTGCACCGCTGTTTTTCTCTCTCTCGGCTATTACAGTGAGATTGAGGGTTTCTCGCCATTAAACCTAAAGATCAATTTGTAAAGTGTTGTTTCAAACGTATGTAATTAAAATTTTACAGCAGTGAAATTTAACTCTGTTTCAAATACTGAGCTTCGGGAAACATTAAAAGTGCTTTTATTTCCGTTTCTATATTTAAATATTGTTTTGATGCATTTTCAATCATCCAGGAAAGTAAATCTCCAAAAGTTGATTCTGTTCATCTGGACGTAGCGTTTTGTGGGAGAAACGTTTCGTCACTCATCCAAGTGACTTCTTCAGTCTCAGCTGACTGCAGGTTTCCCCGATCTTATAAACAGGACATTTGCATAATGACTGTAACCAGCTCAGTGAAGGAACAATGGGCTGGGAGGTCAGTTCCTTAATCTTACTGTACTCATGGCCATTGATCAGTGGGTTTTGGTCAGTGGTTGTTGATCAATGGTCATGAGAATTTGCATAATTAAGATTAAGGAAAATCTAAATTTGACTTTGATGTTCCTGCAGGTTCTCATCTGCCTGTTTTTGTTCCTGTTGTAACTGAACTTTGACCTCATGTGTTCATGACTCTTCACCTCTTTCTCCTCACAGGGAGAAGATGATCTGCAGGATCTCGCTGGTCCTCATCCTCACCTCGTGTGTCTCTGGTTAGTTACAGTTCACTTCATGAACTCCAAATTAAAACCACAACAACAGGTTTGTTCCAGTTCTCAGAGTGTCTGCTCCTCTCTCTCTCTGTCTCCTCAACAGGATCATTTGTAGTGAATGTGACTCAGACCTCCTGTCAGGCAGAGGAGAACCACAACATCACACTGGAGTGGACGTTCACAGTAGAAACAGGCAGATCCCCCACATATCTAAACATCTACTGTGAACTGATAACTGATGATAAACTCTCAGTTCTGTATCATGTCCACAATGGTGCTGAAGTCTCAGAGTCTCAGGATGAAAAGTTTTCAGGACGAGTTCAGGGTGACAAAGACGCCCTCAGAGAAGGACGAATCAGACTCCAGCTGTGCAAACTCAGGACTGAGGACTCGGGTCAATACAAGTGTCAAGTAAACACAGATTATGGCTTCAGCTCTGCGAGCTGCAGACTCAACGTCACTGGTAAGTTTTAACAAGTCAAAACTGAACAATCACTTTTATATTTATGGTCTGTTAAACTTTTATTTGCCATGTTTATGATTTATGACTGAAAAACATGAAGTGTTGTGTGATATTATTCTGTTATTATATGTTACCTTATATATGTAATCAAAGTAGTTGAAGGATGATACTGCTGTAGATCATATTATACCCTTTAATATAGAGTGTGTGATCTGTATGTAATTTAGTTCTCATTATACTTTTGAGTTAAAAGAACATATTCACTGATTAGTTTATTAGATAAGTGTGCATCACTCTGTATCCTTGATCTGCTGTGAATGTATTACATGCTTAATTGTTGAATCATGAAGAGAAAGGTTGTAAGCAGGAGACTCTGTGTCTAAGACAGGGGAGATAGACAGACCACATTCCACACCCCCACCTTACAGAAAGCAGAGGAACAACTGCCGAGGTCACAACTTAGGCGCCGTAAGAGAGAAAGAATGTTAATGTTTGGTCTTTTACGACTAGGTGGGGGCCACTAGAGACTATAAAAAGCTGAGCAACCCGTCACCATTTTGAGACTTGCTGTGACCCTCTTCAGGCATGTCTCCCCATCATGATGGTCCTTATGCTCTTAAGTGTTGAATTGTATGGAAATAAATGATTGTTGATTGAGCATAAATACACCGAGTATTGTCCTTCCTTCAGCCCAAAGATTCAAAGAATTGGGAGATTTCAACAGTTGTTCATGTCAAACATCCTGATGGTTCTTATTTTATTTCTGCACAAGTAAATATGTTAATGTCTTTTACAGCAGCTGCTGATCAACTCACATCCCAGAGACCAACTTCACCACCACAAGAAGAGAGAAAGGACTGGAAGATTATTGTAATTGGCCTGACAGCAGCAGCATTATTCGCTCTGATTGTGTGCACTTTACTTTGTGTCATGCTTAGAAAAGTGCCAAATTTCTGTACAGCTGTCAAGTTTCATGAACTCTCAGGGACAAAGTCACTAAACCAAGATACGTCCTGCCTTTGACGTCTACTTGATCTAGTTGATACGAACTCTGTAAATGAACTGGTTCTATATGTTGCTTTCATACACTATTCAACTTACCTCATTCACACAAATTTACAAAAACATTTTTTGTATGTTTTTCTATGCAAGTCATTTTTGTATAACACAAATAGATTGAAATATATGTAGATATTAATAATCTATATTTTACAAACCGCATCTTCAAAAACATTGGCAAACTTTCTAAAACTGTAATAAAAACTAAAATCTGTTATTTGGTCATTCACTTCAACTTTGATTTAACAAGAAAATTAACAGAGAAACATTTTCAGTGTTTTCAATAACAAACTCATTTCTATTTGATAAAACATTTAAAAATCTATCAACGCAGTTGGGACAGAGGTAAATTTAACACTGGGTCATTTCACCTTTTCTTTTAATTTCACATCTTAATCTTTCTAAAAGTGAAGAAACTGGTTTTTACAATTTTATAAGTAAAATTCTTTCCTGATTCTTCTCTTCATGAGGGGATGGGAGCAAATGTAGCTCCTGTTTAAGCCAAAATCAGTAGTGCCTTCACATATGTGCAAATCTCTGTGTCTCCTTGCTTTAATCCTGCTGAACGATTGTCAGGGAACAAACAGTCTCTTCATGTCTGATAAAAAGATGGCTGCTGAGTAATAAAGTGAATTCCTTTCTGCTAATTTCAAGACCCAAAGATTTAATATCTGCTCTCTAAAGATGACTTGTTGACTTTTTGTACAGTTTAATAATTGATCTTGCATCAGCCCTGTTGAAGAAAGCTCAGCAGCGCCTCCATTTCATGAGGGTTCAGAAATGGAACAGGCTGCAGACTGACCTACTAGTGTCCTTCTATCGTGCCACAATCCAGAGTGTGCTGGTGCACGCCATCCCTGTGCGGTACGCTGATTGTACAACAGCCAATAAGAAGAGACTCTAGAGGGTCATCAAAACTGCAGAGAAGGTGATCGGCTGTCCGCTCTCCTCCCTGGACTCCATTTCCAGCTCTAGATGTCTCTCCAGATCCAGGGCGATTATGAAAGAGCACCTTCATCCTAACCACCACCCATTCAACATCCTGCCCTCTGGAAAAGGGTTCAGATCCATCAGGTGCAAAACCAACAGACTAAAGAGCAGCTTCTTCCTGTGGGCTGTCAGAACAATTAATGCAAATTAAGAGTGTGAGCAGATCTCTCCCATACAATCATACAAGCAATATGTTGCTGCTTTCTTGCTTTTGTGCAATATTTTGTTCTTCTGTTCAATACTTCAGCAGATGTCCAATCTCCATAGGCCCCTCCATTCTTAGTTATTATTTATTGTATTTTACTACAGTGAAATACTATATACTATATATATAGTTTTTCCTTTTAGGTCTGATGATTGTCCTGTGAGCAGCTGTGGCTCAGGAGGGTCGTCTACTGATTAGATCAGGACAGCAGTTTGATTCCTGACACCTTTAATCTGCAAGGACAAGAAACGGAACTGTGAGTTGGACCTGATGGATCCACCTGAGTGTGAAAGTGTGACTGTCAGGTTAAACACACTTAGATAAAGGCACATGAGAGTCAGTCTTGTAGTAAGAAAGTGCTTACACAGTAAAAAAAAAAAATGGCTGCCGGTCCATGTAAGACTTGATGTTGTACGAGGCTGCTGTTGTCATCATCCTGATGACAACATCTCTAAGGTTAAGCATTACATACTGCGAATGGATCTTGAAGAACTTATCCATGCCTTTGTTATTTCAAAATTAGACTACTGCAACTCCCTTTACCTGGGCCTCCAGTCCTCCCTTCTTCATAAACTACAACTTGTCCAAAATGCAGCGGCGCGCCTTTTAGCTGGTACTAGAAGGTTTGATTCTATTACCCCGATCCTTGCTGCCCATCAAAAATCGGACTGATTTTAAGATTTTATTGCTTACATTCAAAATCGTAAATAATATTGCTATTTAACTGAACTTCTCAGCCTGTCTACTCCTAGGAGAGCACTTTGATAATCAAGTCAAATGCTCTTGCTGCAACCTAGGTCATGGCTGAAACCCGGAGGTGATCGTTGTCAGGGTTATATTTTTGGGTTGTCATTTATACTTAGAAACATATAATACTGTTTGGTTTGGCAGTTGGGAAGCTCATCTGTAAATGGGAGGTTGCTCTCGCTATCCTGGTCGTTGTGTCCTTGGGCAAGACACTTCGCCTACCGCCTACTGGTGTTGGCCAGAGGGGCCAAAGGTGCGATATGGCAGCCTCGCTTCTGTCAGTCTGCCCCAGGGCAGCTGTGGCTACAACTGTAGCTGCCTCCACCAGTGTGTGAATGTGAGAGTGAATGAATAGTGGCATTGTAAAGCGCTTTGAGGGTCTTGAAAAGCGCTATATAAATGCAATCCATTATTATTATCATTATCATATATGCTTAGAGGTATATAATCTATTGCATATTGATAGAATGTCTCAGGGCAGCACGGTCTTTACTGTTGTCGCACAGCAAGAAGGTCCTGAGTTCAATTCCACCATCAAGCCGGGGTCTTTCTGTGTGGAGTTTGCATGTTCTCACCATGTTTGCGGGGGTTCTTCCCGGCTTCCTCCCACAGTCCAATGACATGCAGTGGGGGATAGGTTAATTGATTAATCTAAATTGCCCATAGGTGTGAATCTGTGAGTGCAAATGGTTGTCTATGTCTCTGTGCATCTCGCCCTATGACAGCTGGGACAGGCTCCAGCGACCCAGGAAAGGATAGGCGGAAGTGAATGGATGGATGGATGGATGGTCTGTTACATTTTCTAAAACTACACTACACACTACTTTACATTCAGAATGAATGAGTGCACACATGTAATGAAAACAAATTCCATTAAATCATTATTGTCATCTCCAGTCTTTTCCTTGTGCAGTAATACAAGGAACGATTTGCTGTCAGCTCATTTTAATCTGATGTGTTTGAAAGTTTAGTGATGACATCCTGTCTGATGGCACTTTGTTTACAGGCAGCGTTTTAATCACTATTTTAAAGACACTGTGTATGAATGTAACAGCTCAGTGCTGTCTGACAGCATTAGCATTGTTAGTTACCTTAAACAGGCTGAATCCACCGCTGCACTGTGAGGATAAAGGGGGCAGGGATAGCTCAGTAGGTAAAGTGGTCGCCCCATGATCGGAAGGTCGGCGGTTCGAATCCACTTAACGGCTACCCTGAGGTACCCCTGAGCAAGGTACCGTCCCTACACACTGCTCCCCGGGCGCCTGCTTAGTGGGCTGCCCACTGCTTCACTGAGTGAATGGGTCAAATGCAGAGAAAAACAAGTAATTTCCCCATGGGGATCAATAAAGTATCCATTATTATTATTATTAATAATACTCTGTGTCGCTCTACTGTCACGTCTTATTCTTCATATGTCACAGCTGAAGATTTTACAAGTGTGAATAACACGCCACGTGCAGAAACAACAGCCTGTACTCTGCAGCGCAACAAGAAACCAGAGCCTAAAGTAACTCTGGTGACGCGCTTTCTCTCTAACCAATCAGAGAGCTCCTTACATCACTGCATAGCTCACATTCCTCCGTCAGGTTGTTTCTACTGGAACGTCCTCAGCAGAACCAATAAAAGGAAAGTAAACTGCAAAGTAAATTTTTATTGATAACATAAAAATATGATCCCTAATTTGATTTTGAAGTTTACTTATTTTTAAAACTACATTAAAAAACATTTTGAAAATCCTGAAAAATATCAGAATTTTACTTTTTTGAATGGGGTTTTTAGTGAGTTATTGTTTTCCACCTTTTTCATTTGAAAGCAGTGCTCCACATTTCACATTTTTTGGATGTGAGTTGTTTCAAACTGTAGACACAGATCTGTCTGTTGAATTGAATCGTTCAATACTCGAGAATCACTTTACTGACTAATGAATCATGATTCACAAGCCCAACGGACTCACTGACTCATCCCTGTTGCTGTTAGCAGCAATGTATCTAGCTTATAATTAAAATTGTGGAGAAAAAACACAACATCCAGTATCTTAACAAAAAATTTCTGCTCTGAACTGGAAGAAAAAACCCTGAGTAGAAGCTCACATCAAGAAAATAGCTCCTCCGTTCACAGTAGCATCGCTCTGCTAACATGCTAACAACACATTTGAGCTACTCACCCCCTCCCTCCTGTGCTGAATCATAGGTCGTGTCCAAATTCATGGGCTGCATCCTCCTGAGGCCGCATTTGTAGACCGATTACGTCACAGCGACGCGCCGAAGGCTGTCCAAATTCATAGACTCCTCCGAATGCAGCCGACAAATGCGTCCTCCTTTTCCCTGAATTTGAAGGATGGGTCGGGTGTGTCCTTCGTGGCCCACCATATCCCAGAATTCATAGCGCGGCACAGCCAAGCTCCAGTTTCCGGCTAATGGCGGCCGCTACTATAGAGCGAACGAATGCTCCCTGTCACTACCCGATCCGTACCGGAAACCCGATCGGTACCCCGCATGCGCGAAAGGTTTCTACTTCCGGTCGTAGTGTTTTACGATAGTTACAGCCCAGAGTATCTGTTAAGATGTTAAGAATAACAAGTATATCTTAAAATCTTTGCAATAATGAAGCATTTCAGTACAATGTAGACAAAAACGAAAAATAAAAAGATAGTTACGGATCAGGACTCTCCGATCCTTACTGCGCATGTGTAAAGTCTGACCGTACAAATCGGGTCTACCCGATCCGTACCGCGCATGTGCAGATGTTTTCTTCTTCTTCTGTTCGTTTAATGGCAGTTTACTCCCCAGTGTACGAGGATACCGCCATCTGCTGACCGAGCGAATAAACCCTATTATAAACTGAATTATCGTCATTACAAACGTGTGTTAAATCTGATTTAGCGATAGTCGAGTGTGTTTATGCTTGTCTGTGAGGAGAGGATTGTTGGAATAGTGATGATGATGTGCGCTATCACTGTCAATTGCCAGTAAACACTTAATCTGGCTGATGAATCTACACGTGAGATATTACAAAGTCTGCATTATTAACTCTGTAATTAGGCGCCATTCTTCTTATTTTACGGCGCTGTTGCTCAATCGGGGGACGCTCTCTGTTGAGGAGAAAAGCATGAATTTCTTTGTTTACGGATTATCCATTGTTTAAATGTCCCGGGCAGTCGAAAAGGAGGCAGAGCTGTTGAGAAATGCTAGGAGCTAACTGGGCGCTAACCGCATCATTCAAATATATTGAATGTCGCAATGTTGGCAAAGAGAGGAAGTGACGTAAGATTTGCGCATGCGGGGTACCGATCGGGTTTCCGGTACGGATCGGGTAGTGACACTCACTCACTCACCCCCTCCCTCCTGGCTCACAGCTTCTTATTCTTCTTGGTTGGCAACCAATGTTAAGGCGCATTACCGCCCCCTGGCGCACATTTCAGTGGACATTTAGATGAGAAAATATATATTTAACACATTTAAGGAGAATACTAATAAAAAAAATAAACAAAATAAATGTTTATTAAGCAATTTTGATAGGAAATTGCTTAATTTTAGAAATGTTTTTGCTCTTTTTTGCTCTATAAAATAGTTGGGGTTTTTTTTTTTTAGAATCATTCATCTTAGCAGTAGGATATACATGAAAAGAGAAACAAATTAAGTTTGAGTGAAAATGTACTTTTTTTTTTAACTCTCTGGTCAACTGACTCAGTGAATCAAATGACTCAAAAACCCGATTCACTTTGGTGAGTGACTCATTAAAACTCGATTCAGTAAAAAGAATCAAATTTACCATCACTACTGTAGTGTAGTTCAGACCTGAACATAGTCCTTGTTCTAAGCCAGGCTCTTCCTTCCTGGCTCTGCTCTTCTCATTGAATCAAAGTAAGAAACTCCACGAGGACAGACTGCAGTTTTCTCATCTTTGCTCAGATCCAAAATCCAAACAAATCAAATCCACTGCAGGCTGTAACTGTCAGATTAACAGAATCCAGACTGTCCTTTAAACTCTGAAAACCTTGACAAATGATCACAAGTCATTATGTTGTTATCATGTTTTGCTGGGCGACCTTTAGAGTGAATTGTTGTTGTTTTTTTCACAACAGTCCTCTCACATTCAAACTCTAAGCTTAATTCTATGAGTCAGGCCAAGCACAAGCCATGTTTGTACAGTCCTTGCCTTCCACTTTGACCTAACAGTTTTTGCATGAAATGTAACTAGTGTTACATTTCAGACAGACAGAGTCAGGAAATCATTGTTTTAAATCCCTGAATTACAAAAGGGATCAACATTCTTTCCCAGTTCAGCTACTAAAGTTTCAACAAATCTGTTCTTTATCAATTATAATAAATTATTTGTAGACGTTTTGTTATCTGCAGCAACAACCTGATGTTTTTATGCTGTAAATGTTCTCTTTGAATAGTAAAAAAAATCCATATGTGATTTATTTTGCCTGCATTTTGCGTTTTACCGTGCAGACAGTGATCCTGCAGAGACATTAGTTATGGATGACATCGTCACTAAAGAGAAGCTTACAGTAAAAGACGCTGCTCTTCTTTTAGATGATAAATCTGTTTTCAGACGACTGTTTCCAGCTGCTGCTCTCTAACTGGTCCACACAGCAGCTCAGACCTGACATATTCACTGTAAACACACTGGTTTATATTCTGTTTGTTCTCCTCATGATGTTACCCTCATACAACCACACTTTGATGAGTGTTCAAAGGAAACAGGAAACACTGTAAAGTCCTGTTGTGCTGCTCAGAGAGTCACGGTCATCAGGCTGGAGCAGCTGAGCCAATCCTGTGATAAGCAGCTGCTGGTTAACCAACCAGAGAAAGTGGAGTTAGATCCAGTTTACACATCTGCTCAGTGAGGTTTGTTTGAGTCCAGCTCAAATTATTCAGCTTCAGTTCAAGATTATTCATGAAGCACCAGAAAACAACAACCATCTGAAGGCTCTTTTATTAAAAAAAAACATTATAAACAGAAAATCCCTGAAAACTGCATGAAATGAGTCAACAGGTCAGAAAGTTTCTGATGAAAACAGATTTATTGTTACAGAAAGAAAACGAAACAAGATTCCTGCTCATAGAAATAAATATATTACATACAGTGTGCAATAATAAAGTAAAAAAGTGTGCAGTGCTTAAAGCTAAATATAATAAACATTAGAAGCTTCTGCGATATAAACATGAGTGTTTTATGTGTTTAAAGTGAAGCAGCAGGTAGTTTGATATTAGCTCAGCAGGAGGTCGAGAGCAGGAAGTAGCAGCTACAGCTCACAGTATAAAGACAAGTTTAGTCTGATAAACTAAACTACTTATGAAGACTTCAGCTGGTGTTCATGAAGGTCGATGAGCGAGTGAGGAGCTAAAGGCTCAACTTTAACTTTGGGACAGTTTTCTACTTCTTAAAAACTATTATTATTGGTCATTCAAGATGGCGCCGTGGATGGCAGCCTCGGTACTGCGCTCTCTCGCACTTTTCTTGTTTCTGTTTATTATGTACATTCTGTAGTATTCATTCCACCTCATTTCATTTCTGTATTTTATGTATATAAGTTTAGATGAGTTATTTATAGTTGGTTTACACAGCTTTGTGTATGTATGTGTATGCATGTGTAGTGTATATATAGACGCACATAGTGTGTGTGTGTGTGTGTGCGTGCGTGCGTGTGTGTGTGTGTGTGTGTGTGTGATTTACATTGCTGTGCTTGAGAGCCACCATCTACCAGAACCAAATTCCTTGTATGTGTCTGCATACTTGGCCAATAAACACGATTCTGATTCTGATTATTAAAACTATTATTATAACCTGAATGCTCAGTGTCACCTTGGAGAAGCTGGAAGAGAAGCAAGAGACTCAGATGAGGAAAAAAAGAAGCTCTGACACATTTCAAACAGGCTGCTGTTCAGCTCGAGGAGGCTGGTAGGAATCCTTATTCTGTTGTTGTTTATGTTTTCTGTAGATCAAAAAACCAACAACAGCAGCAACAAGAAGCACAGCGCAAATAGACAGACTGACTATCAGTCCAACAGATCCATCCTCCTTCCCTCCATCCTCTGTGTGTCCTCCTGTCTGACCTGCAGGTGAGAAACAGGTGTGAGGTGTCAGCTGTCAGGTAGGTGATGAGTGAAGAACAGAACAGAATCCATTTCCTCTTCAAACTGCTGTCAGACATTATCTACTGCACTCTGATCACATCACTCAGACCAGCTGCTTTCTACAAAGTCTCATCAACAACATCTTTAGAAACAAACATCAACAACCAGGAAGCAGCTTCACCTCTTTTCACCACTCACCTGGAGAAACATTTAACCTGATGGTGGTGATTGGCTTAGTCTTCAGATGAGCTCTCTTCCTGTGGTTTGCTCCTCTCACGAAGACACGACACTCATATGTTCCACTATCAGCAGTCGTCACATTCTTCAGAATCAAAGACACGTCTCCATCCTTCATCTGTCTGTCCTGCAGATCCACCCGGTTCTTAAAAGAAGGATGCTGGTTGTCTGGAACAAACTGCTCATCCCGGTACAGGAGGACATAATCTGGCTCCAGATCAGCTCTGCTCCACTCTAGAACAACAATGATGTTGTTGTTTGGAGCTCGACATGTCAGAGTGACGTTCTGTCCAGACTCAGCTGTGATCGTCTTCTGGTCTGAAAGAGGAAACAACACAGAGCAGAGAGGTTAAAGGTCAAAGTTTAAACTCTTGACTGGTACAGCAGCCAATCAGGAAGATGATCAGAGACTACTGTGCTCTGGTTGATGATGGTTGAACCTTAAACCTGAGCCACAGTTCCCTCACTGCTCTTTTCGAGCAGCAGACTCACTCTGTGTTTACTAATTAGAGCCAAAAATAATTCACTTTAATCACATTTATAAGAGTGTAGGCAGAGAGTTGCTTACCATAACTATACAAACTGATTAATTACATTTAAGACACGTCCTTAATGCTAATATGTGTCCACTATTTTCACCTGAGGGGAATTTTATCCACATTAGAGCTGCAAACTTCTGGGAATAACAAATCTATATCTATATATCTATATCTATATCAACAACTAGCATTCACAGTCTGCTGGAGCTGTGAGTGTGTGGAAAAAGATAAATGTACTTACAGTCATTATAAAATGACTGTAAGTGCCTTCAGAATCATGTGACAACCCCTTGGCTTTGCTGTTCCACTTGAACGACGTATTGTTGTTGCCGTTAGCAATTAGCCTATAGTTCATTCAAAAGGCGCGATGGGTGCTTCGACATACGAAAGACCCCCAGGAACGTATTAATTTTGTAAGTCGGGGTACTATAAAGGTGGACAGCTTCTTTGACTTATTGCTACTCCTGCATCAAGCACAGCTGTAGGAACTTACATGTATTAAAGACGATTTGAAAATAAGTTATTACACTTTAAATAAGTAAATGTCACAAAAAAAAAATCACAATTTAACTTTATCTCATCAGTGAGTCTCATTGGCCCAACAGCACATACGCACAAACCTGTCTTTATTATCATCATTATCAAGATTATTGGTACTATTTTTGTTACCTCTTGGTCATTCTTTACAATTCTCACATAATATGTGTGTGAGATAAATACGGGAAAAGTTGCTATGTCAACATCCCATGAAATATTCCTGCTCACCAACAACTATTCAGTACTTCCCTCTGTCCCTCCTTCTATCAGCAGACCAAAAAGTGCTATAAGGGGGGAACATGGTGTAAATGAGCTTTTTAATTATTTTGAATTTAATAATCTAAATTGTATATATATAAGTGACAATGAAAGCAATTCAGTTCCCAGTAGTAGACACAGTGATACCTGCTGGTCTCACCTGCATATTCAGCCGGTGAAAAGCAGACGAGCAGAATCCAGCAGAATATCACAGATTTGCAAGTATCCATCTCAGGTTGTCCTGCAGATCCCAAATTCAGAGTGTTACATAGTTTAAAAGAGAAGCTGAGTCGACTGAAAATACACAAGATGTTTATGTTACCAAAGCTTCTGATATGATCCACAAACATAAACTAAGATTTACAAATGTGTATGTCTAACAGTGAATAGTGATTATTTACCCTCCAAAATGTTTATGTTCAGCAAATGTGTGAAGGAATTACCTGATATGACAGGATATCACATGTTAGATGAGAGCACAAAGTGCTAACAGTAGCATAAATGTGGGCATGTGACGTGATCTCTATGGGGCACCGTTTGTAAAGTGAAACATCCTGAAATTAACGGCAACATTTTTCCACATTTAACTGAAAGCCCTACAAAAACATTTTTTCGGGGCAGTTTTTACAACATTTCATATTTAAAACACAATTTTAAATGTTAAATCTAAATGTTAAATGTTAAATCTAAATCTTAAATCTAAATGTCATATTTAAATTTAAATATTAAATGTAAATGTTACAGGAAACTAAATATTTAGCTAACATGAAAATTTATTGTACGGATCAACGGAAATACCAAAATAAAAGCTTTACTAAATCCCCCGGTGCAAAAGTGTGCTGGTAGTGGTCAGATTGTGTCTGCTCTCCCCTGATGGTCACTTCTCACCGTCATGAGCTGCTTCACTTCTGCACATCCAGCGATTTGGCTGAAAACATCGGAGGGTCCGTTCTCTTTCAAACACTCGTTTCGGTGTCTCACTATGGGGAACGCTCTAGGTCAGCTAGGTCATACTAGCTCACCATAGCTACCCAACCGAGAGAAGAAAAAAGATCAGCGTCAGCTGTCCAGCCATTCCAAGCTAGCTACACCAAACTTCCTTAATATGGCAGACTGCAAACCGCTGCCCAGAATTTGCCCCTGCAGTTGCAAAATCTCAGGTTCAGATACACATGACGCTTGTGTGATGTGCCTCGGGCTGCAACACGCCCAAGTGGCTATTTCCACACTGGGTTCATGTGAACACACCCTAAAAAGCCTTTGCTGAAGGTTAGCCCGTCAGGCTAGCCTGTCAAAGAAGGACCCAAAGCTATCTCAAATCAGCCCACCAATGAGGCACCCTGAGTCAGCCACACCAGGCACCAGCTGTGGGGATGAGATGGATATTGTCCTCCCACTGGTGGACGATGCCGAGATCAGCTGCGAAGCTATGTTATCGGATTCCATTCAGGTTCATGACGAGCTACTCAGGGAAACCTCTGAGGGAGCGTCGGAACATCTCATCTCAGACGAGGATGACAACGTTTTCTTTGCCCCCTCTGTTTGGAATTCTGCGACACAAGGGCCCGACTGTGATAACCCCGGCACATAGTCCCGCGGCATAGAGTTATTTGATGTTGCAAAATGGGCAGCTGAAAAGCTGGCAATCCCATGGCCCACTGTGACAATGGAGAACTCCACATCACGATACGAGGGTAAAAGGCTCCCCAAAGCACAGCGCACTACTAAGCAGGTACTACCGCTTTTCCCTGAATGCGTGGACGAGGTCACATGCTGCTGGGCAAAGCAGCAGCATGTGACGGGGTTTCGTCACCCAACCCCGTGCAGGGAGCAGCGGCGTTTGACTGCGCTGGAATGAAAGAGAAGGGCATCTACCAAATTCCCACAGTGGAGAATCTGGTTGCATCTCATCTCCACCCAAACTAGAAACTTTCCATGTCATCTGGTCCATCCCTTCGCCCCTTCGCTCCTGCTAGCCTACTTGGCGGAGCTCCAGGACCAGACTGCTGCAAACTCGGATGCTAGCAAGCCGTGGGAAGAGCTGGCCGTCGTTACGGACCAGTGTCTCCACCTCACTAGAGCAGCAGTACAAGCGGCGGGCAGAGCTCTCAGCATCATTGTCCTACAGGAGAGGGCAAGATGGTTGAACTGGCATTCTGGATGAAAGCATTGACCCCGCTGGCTTTTTTGGGACCGTCTCTTTCATAGGAATAACTCTAAACTCCACCTTGTACAGAGTGACTCTCTCTGTGGACAGAATTTAAAAAATGCACACATGCCGGCATTTTTCAGGTGGGAAGATATCTCCCATTCAGAAGACTTCTGCAGATGCTGGGATTAATGGCGTCTTCACTAGCGGTCATTCCACTTGGCAGACTGCATATGAGGGAGTTTCAGCCATGGGTAGCATCACTGAGACTGAATCGAAAGCACCATATTCACCGCCATATCAGAGTCACAGCAGACTGTGCTGTGGCACTCCACTGTTGGAGAAACAGTTCACTCCACTGTTGGAGAAATCCCAGATTTCTCACTCAGGGGGTGTCACTGGGGGCTGTCACAGCCAGAAAGGTGGTGACCACGCACGCGAGTCTCACGGGCTGGGGTGCCACAGCGGCAACTGGGGGTGCTCACATAAACTGGCTAGAATTGCTAGTAGCATTTCTAGTACTGAGACACTTTCTTCCCATTAAAGAAACTGCCATGTTCTGATCAGAACAGACAACACCACTGTTGTGGCGTACATCAACAGACAGAGCGGGATACGGTCCCTTCCTTTGCACATGCTGGCTCGCAGACTGATCATGTGGAGCAGGCAGCATCACTCTGTTGTCATTGAGCGATATTCACATTCCAGGAGCTCTGAACTTGAGAGCAGACTTAATGTCCAAGGGGAACCGCAGTACGGGGACTGGACCCTGCACCCACATGTGGTGACCCAAATCTGGACCCGCTTTGGCCAGTCACAGGTCAACCTGTTTGCCTCAATGGAGAACGCTCAGTGTCCACTGTATTTCTCCCCGAGGGACCAGGAGGCTCTGCTAGAGGTAGATGCATTAGCTCACAATTGGCCACATGCTCTGCTTTATGCGTTTCCTCCACTGGCCTTAATTTCTCCCACTCTAACCAGAGTGACGAGGTCCCATTGGTTAGCGGAGATTATGCCCCTCTTGTGGAGCGAACCTTGGCTTCTCCCTATCTGACGAGACCTAGTCTCCCAGGCCAGGGTATGAATCTGAGTATGGCAGGACTCCCCTTCTGGTGGATGATGCCAAGGTCAGCTGTGAAGCTATGTTATCTATGCAGCTAAATCACTGGACATGCTTGTAGGCAAGAAGTGAAGCAGCTCATGGTGGTGACAAGTGACGGGGAGAGCAGACACAACCTGACCACGTTTAACATTTAGATTTAAAATTTAATATTTAGATTTCACATTTAAAATTGTGTTTTAAATATGAAAAGTTACAAATACTTTACTAAATGTTGTAAAAATGACTAAAAAAAACATTTTTTGTAGGTTTTTGAGCTAAATGTGGAAAACATTTTCAGTTAATTTCAGCATATCTCACTTTACAAACAGCGCCCCATAGATCTCTGCGTCTTGGGCAGTTAAAAATAGTACACATATTTTTAGACATGTGTGCTCACAGGAAGCAAAATGAGGATCAGACTTGTGAAACAGACAGTAAATTGTGTGTAAATTACTTAGAAATCAGTACAATGGTTTTGCTTGTGGTCAAATTGATTTGAATTTTGAAACACTGCATAGATTGAAACACATATTTATGAGTCAGAAGTTACACATCTGAGGTAAAGTCTGTAGTGAGTTCAGCACACCCAGAGTATCTTACCCCAACACTGTTGTTCAGAATAAGCAGTCACACAAAGCTCAGTTTGTTAAGTTTAACCAGGGTTTACTGAGTAAGTAAAGTTAAAATACATGTTGTGTATTTTATACAAAATCAGCAGCGTGAGAGAAAAAGCTAAACTACAGTATTGTTGATCTCCAATCTGATTAAGTTACCGTGGTGATTTACCCCAGCAGTACAGAGACCCTGAAGTTACCTGGATCAGATGAAATCCTGGTTGGTAGCACAGCCTCAGGACTCACTGATCCTCCTGCTGGATGGTGATCAGGTTGAGATTGTAAAAACATAACTGTTAACAGACGTATTTTAACGTTGTTCACATGTAAACAAACACTTTAATCAGACTGCCTTTGCAAAGTGAGAACTATGGGTCAATGAAATAATTTAATGCATGTTGTTCTTTTGTTTGTTTCTTTAAATGGGAAATAATCTAGTTAAGACATGTGAACAGACAACCCACAAAAACACACACAGACACACACTAGTATTAGCAGAGCCTGTTCTTTAAGAAAGAAAAACTTGTGAGCTTCTAAATTCTTCTCATTTGTTGTCATGTTTGTTGTGTGCTGGTCTGATACAATTTCCTAAAACTACACAGGTCATTTACTTTACATTCAGAATGAAAGTGTGCACTCGTGTAATGAAAACAAAATTCATTAAATCATTATTGTCATCTCCAGTCTTCCCCTTGTGCAGTAATACAAGGAACGATTCGCTGTCAGCTCAGTTTAATCTCAAGTGTTTGAAAGTTTAGTGTCTGATGACACTTTGCTTACAGACAGGATTTTAATCACTATTTTAAAGGCTGTGGGCTGCAGCCATTGCTCGAACACTGTGTGTGCATGCAACAGGCCTCAGTGTCTGACAGCATTAGCATTGTTAGTTACCTTAAACAGGCTGAATCCACCGCTGCACTGTGAGGATAAGGGCTCTGTGTCGCTCCAGTGTCACTTCTTATTCTTTACAAGGATAAATAACAAGTGATGGGCAGGAACAAGACGCACACAGCAAAAAGGAACCAGAGACTTTATGACAGGTTTCTGCTGGAATGGCCAGTGACTCAGCAGAACCAGTAAAATGAAAGTAAACTGCAAAGACAGAAGGAGTAAAGAAATTTTCATTGCAAAGATAAAAAAAATATGATCCCAAATTTGATTTTGAATCATTTCACTTATTTCCTTTTTAAAACGACATTAAAGAAGATTTAGTACATCACAAAAAAAAATCTGAATTAATTTTTTAATGGTGTTTTTTGTGAGTTATTGTTTCCATCCTCCATGCAAAAGTGCTTAGCAGGTTTTTTGAATATGTGGCCAGAGAGAGATCTCTGTTTTAGTGAGTCATAATTAATAAATGTGCAGATAAAACAACAAATCTGTTTGTACTCAAAGATGTAATTAGAAAGGACTGTAAAGACTTACAAAGGGTGTTACATTTCTTGTGAACTGGGCATCTTAACAGCTGCAGGGCTTGAGGAGAACACACCACACACACACACACACACACTCACACATAGCCTCTGCTACAGGAATCCCCCTCTTGTGTCTTTCGGTCAAAAGACAAAACTGACGTAAGCATTCAAGTAAACATTAATGTCACCATGGAAACTGCATGCCACTCTTGCAAAACTCTGCAAGCTTCTCATGAAGCAAGAGAAAAAACACATGCACACAGACATGCACACACACACACGGCGGGTCTTGCTATCTTCGTGGGGACATCTCATTGACATAATGCATTCCCTAGCCACTTGCCCTAACTTTGACATTTAAAAATGAATGCCTAAACCTAACCACAGGACACGTACAGACATGCCTGAGCCTCCTTGGTACCAGTACAAGTTAGTATTGATGTTTATAACATGTTTATGACAGAAGTCTGAGGTTGGGGGAGGATACATTCAATTCGATTCAATTCAATCATATATATCGCCAATTTCTAGTACCAGCTGACCCCAGATCAAACACATAATAATAATAACGTAACATGTAAAAATATGAGGCTTTTCATTTGAAAGCAGTGCTCCACATTTCACATTTTTTCAGTGTGAGGTTGTTTCAAACTGTAGACACAGATCTGTCTGTTTAAATGCTGAATAAGAAGAAACTGTGTGACAAACCTGGCTAAAGAAGGATCCACTATCAAATATGCAGTAATTTTCACATAGTTTTCAGCTGCCAATCAGAGGCAACAAATCACTCAAACATGTTTAAATATCAAACTAAACAGAGAAAATTCACTCACTCAAACAATGATCAGGGTGGAGTCCACAGCTGTGCTGCAGCTGTAGTGCTCACACCTGAACATAGTCCTTGTTCTCAGCCAAGCTCCTTCTTCCTGCCTTCCTCAGCTCCTCTTCCTGGCTCTGCTCTGCTCTTCCTGAATGAAAGTGAGAGGACAGACTGCAGGTTTCTCATCTTTGCTCAGAAACCCAGGAAACACAGCAAGCAGGCTTTAACTGTGAGATTTACAGAATCCATACAGTTCTTTAAACTCTGGCGACCTTTACAGTGAACGATGGTTTGTTTTTGTTTGTTTGTTTGTTTTTTCACCACAGTCCTCTCAAATTTAAACTTTAAGCTTAATTCCTTGAGTCAGTAAAGTCAGTCAGTAAAAGTCAGTAAAAATCCATAAATAAAAAAGGGTTAAACAAAATTCAGCTACTAAATAAAGTTGAAGAAAATCTTATTACAAATCTGTAATAAATTATTTGTAGACATTTTGGTGTTTGCAGCAACATGTTTGCTGCTGTAACTGTTCTCTGTGAGTACTGTAAAAACAAACTTCTATAATTAAGTTGATTCTGTTCATCTGGACGTGGTGTTTTCAGTGGGAGAAACGTTTTGTCACTCATCCAAGTGACTTCTTCAGTCTCAGCTGACTGCAGGTTTCCCCAAATCTTATAAACAGTACATAAACAGTACATTTGCATAATGACTGAAACTAGAATCACTGAAGGAACAATGGGCAGGGAGGTCTTTTTCTTCATCATAATTGTGCAAATTCTCATGACCATTGATCAGTCATTGTGCGTGTGTGTCAAATCACTACCGATTGGCATGCAGACATGATGAAGTGGATTCAGTGAAGTTGAGAACATTTTTTATATCCCTGACATTCTGCTCCAAAAAGGAAGAAGATGACTCACATAAACCAGAATCTGTTGAAAATTTAACTTTTTAGAGAATTCAATCAGAAACAGGATCATATGGATAAGTTCAGAGTTACAACACAGATCACAGAGGAGTTTTGCAGAAGCATGATCCTGTTGCTTCTGCAGAAGGGAGAAGTAACAGAGTGCTGGTGGTGTAGTGGGGGATATTTTAATGGCACACTTTGGACCCCATACTGAGGATTGTTTAAACACCACAGCCTGCTTGAAGTATTCTAACTGACTGTGTGCATCACTTTATAACCACAGTGTCGGCTGAGGCTGATTCCTGCAGGATAAAGTGCCATGTAACTAATGTAATTTCTTGAACGTGACAACAATCCATCCATCCATCTAGCAAGGTATACCTAATAAAGTGGCCGCCGAATATATGCACTGTGTGTAAATGGGAAGATCAGTCACTTCATGATAGCAACCAGCAGATGGCAGCAGTGGAGCATTAGTTTTCCCAATGCATGACAGTTTTCATGTGACCTTTGACCTTTAATGTTACAGTAGAACAAACAGACTGTAAGTTTCCTTCTGAGACCCGAGCTTCTGGTAAGGATGTACTTTACATATCTGGAAGCTGGAAGTATGTCTCAGGTCCTAAAATGCATCTGGAGGACAGCTGATAGAGGATGCAGAGGTTAAACAGCTGTGGCCACAGCTGGAATATAGAAACCGCAGAGGACTCCTTTAACAGCTCGCCCTCTTTATTCAGTTTATTTCAGTTCTTTAAGATGATCAAACCTTCTGCCCTTCATTGTTTCTGTGTGTGATTTCTTAAGAAGATGTGATGTCTGTCACATTATCACCATTTTGAAAAGCAGTGCCAACACCTGGAAAGCAGACAGATGTGTAACTACAGATCTTCCTTATTGAACTTTTGCATAAGGTTGATTTGATTTTCAATCTGCAGGAGAATTTGAAACCTTATTTTTTGCATAAAGTCAGCAAACTTTTTAAATGTTTTTATTATAAGATGATGCACAATGATTTTATGTTCCATGACCTTTGACATAAAAGTTATCTAGATGGTTTCTGAGTGCTTCTATTTGTTTGTCGTGCACATTTACTGTTAACATTCATGCTTTGTAGGAGGGTTTATATAAAATTGAAAGCATGTGACAGCGTGCTTTATGAGCATAGTTTGGACACAGGAGGACATTTTTGACCTCAAGAGTTGCAGACTTGGTTTAGTCTGATGTTTTATTATAAGAGGACATCATGGAGCATGTGAGGAATGATTAGAGAAGTGAAATCATGGACTGGTGTGACACTAAAACAAGCATCTCACAAATTTGAACCAGGACACCCTGATGAGAAGTGGCTACTGGACAAGAAGACATTGGTGTGCAAGCGATGAAAACAGGGTGTTGTTAGAACGCTACTACACAAGTAACCCCAGCAGAAGGAGGTACATGGATAGGATGAGGGACCTATGGAGTCTTCGATACCCAACATCCACATGGATGGTGAAACAACCAGTAGCTCAGTGTTCCAACATTCGAAAGAAGGAACTGCTCGCACAGCTAGAGATTGATGAGGTACAACACAAATGCTACGGCAAGGGGGAGCCAGGACGCCAGGTCAGGGGGGACATATCATCACCCCCACCCGAGATTGGGTACAAAGCCCCAAGTGCAGTAGAAGAAGGATCGTTGAGTGCGAGAGGAACTGAGCTTGAAACCTGGATCCAGTGTAGCTGGTTACCAAATCTACATGAAGTACCCTCAGAAGATCTACTAGAAGATGTGAATGCAGCACGGACGTTACCTACCACCACCAATAAACACAGCTGAGGTTTTTACAGTAAAAAATAACTTTTCCCCAGTAGGTTTTTATGTTTTGTTTTGTTTTTTTAGATCAGTTGTGTTAATAAAGAATGTTAATAAAAAATAGTTTGCTAAAAAAATAAAGATAACAAAGAAGGTAAAGCACAGTTTGAAAGCTGTAAAAGTGAGAAATGTCAGACCAGTGGGAACCACGTACAGTCTATAACAACAGAAGCAGATCAGGTTAGTATTGTGTAACAGAGTGTGAAACTTAAGTTAGACTAGTGTTTGTAAATGAACTGTCTCATGTTGTGTAGCTTTCTGCATTGTATGTTTATTTATCATATAAGCTAAACAGTTCACCTTTTTTATTTAAGTGAAATGTTTAATTATGAGTGTTAAAGAAAACAATAAAGTTTTTTTTATATAAAGTAGGCAGCAAGTATATTTCCTGTATTTTAACCATGTATATGATACATATGCAGATGTTACATTCTGTAATATGTGTAAAGAAATGACTGATTTTGCTACCCTGAGAAGATTTCTCTAGATCAGCCGTTGCCTCGACTCCTCCCTCTGCTGGTGACAGCGGAGTTATGAACAGAAAAGTCTTGTCTTCACAACTTAATTGCACCAAACTGTTTGTGTGTGAGTACATCTAAAAACTAACATCCACTGTCTCGCATGACAGCAGAGGTTTGGTGACAGGAGACCTTCATCCTCTTTTTGAGCAGCCAACAGCACTCAGTGCCCAGAATAAGCTGCTTTATGAATGTGTGGTTAATTAAAAGCACTTTGAGGGGTTTGTAGCACAGTATGAATGTAAGTACATGACCTGCCTATTGATGCATGTAGTTTGTGGGTGTTTGTGGTACAATGTAATAAAATCTACATCCCACCTTATACTAATAGCACCACACTGATGCATTGTAGACACAGCATAAAACATGGACGCCTGCATTCTCTCTGAAGGCCACCAGATGGCGATAGTTGGGAAAAAAAAACTCACTTTAAAAGCAGAAGCAAAGATGATTTCACACAAACTCACTTTTGACTGATTCCAGCTCAGCTTATTCAGTTTCATTTCAGATTTACTCATGAAGCAACAGGAAGCAACATTCAGGTTAAGAAAATTTATTTACAGAACAAAAACAGACTGTACAGGTGAGAAAGGGCTTTGATGCATGTTCAATCATCCAGGTAAGTAAATCTCCAAAAGTTGACTCTGTTCACCTGGATGTGGTGTTTTCAGTGGGAGAAACGTTTCGTCACTCATCCAAGTGACTGCAGGTTTCCCCAACCTTATAAACAGGACATTTACAAGCTACGTCCAGACGAACAGAACCAACGTTTTGGAATACAGGTTAGAAAATATTTTTTATAAAAGAGAATTCATGTATACAAAAATCCACTCATTTTTTTATCAATAATAACATAAAACAATAAAATCTGTACCAGGAATAATTTTAAAAGTGTATAAATAAACAGAAATAAATAAAATCTCCATGTAATTTAATATATACAAATATATATTATAGATGTCTATTTAAACTACAGAAACAGTCTGAGGCTTCAGCTCAGCAGGAGCAGAGGTCACGAGCTAACAGCTACACATACAGTAGAAACAGGACACGTCTGAAATTCAAGCAAACTAAAGAAAAAGAAGGAAATGTACGACATTAGTTCAATCTTCTTTTGGAATGAATCCATCTTTAAAACTGTTCAACACAATGTGATGAAATCGTTCACAAAGATGCTGAACAACAAATCCAGGATGTCCTCGTCTGTCTCTGCTCTGAGAAGCTGGAACAGCAGCAGGAGACTCAGGTCAGCTGGAAGCCCTCTGAGAGAGTTCAAGGAGGCGAATCCTGAATCCTGACTCTGTTTCTCTGTTGGACTGTTTGTCGATGTTTGCACCAAACAAAAATAACATTTAAAAACTTGTGAAAATCTTATTTTCACATTTCAAACAGGCTGCTGTTCAGCTGGAGGCTGGTATGAACCCTGACTCTGTGGTTTAAGTTTCCTGTAGATTAAAACACCACCAACAACAACAACAGCAGCAACAATAACGCCAACAGGAAGACCAACTTTCAGTCCAATAGATCCATCCTCCTTCCCTCCTGCCTTCTTCGCTTCAACTTCCTTCCCTCCATCCTCTGTGCCTCCTCCTGTCTGACCTGCAGGTGAGAAACAGGTGTGAGGTGTCAGCTGTCAGGTAGGTGATGAGTGAAGAACAGAACAGAATCCATTTCCTCTTCAAACTGCTGTCAGACATTATCTACTGCACTCTGATCACATCACTCAGACCAGCTGCTTTCTACAAAGTCTCATCAACAACATCTTTAGAAACAAACATCAACAACCAGGAAGCAGCTTCACCTCTGATCACACACACACTCAACTCTACTCACTCACCTGGAGGATCAACAACACTCAGGTTTATGGTGGTGATGAGGCTCATAGGTTCCCCTGATTTCTGGGCAACATGACACTTGTATGTTCCAGCATCTGCAGTTGTGACATCCTTCAGAATCAGAGACACGTCTCCATCCTTCTTATGTCTTCCCTGCAGATCCACCCGGTTCTTAAAAGATGAATCCTGATAATCTGGAATAACGTGCCCATCCTGGTACAAAAAGACATATCCCTCCTTCTGGTCAACTCTGCTCCACTTTACAGCTAAGATGTTGTTGTCGTTTGAAGCTCGACATGTCAGAATGGTCTTCTGTTTGGACACAGCTATGATGTTTTCCTGGACTGAAAGAGGAAACGACACAGATTAGAGAGGTTAAAGGTTTAAATGATGAATCAAAATTGTACATTTTTGAAGCCATCAGTGAAACACGATGGAGGCTCTGTTAGTTTTTGGAGTTGCGTGTCAGTCAGTGTTGTTGATCTTGTCTGAATGGATGAAATTATGAACACAGAGAAGATCAGATTTTGATCCACCATGAAAGAATCTGATCGGTAACATCATCATTTTTCAGGCAATGATCCTGATCTTAATAGAAAAACACACGAGGGGAGGCCGGTCCGTGACTGATACCCACACGGCTTCAGCATTAATGATCATTTCCATGTAAATGTGAAGCGATTCAGACAGTTTCCTCCTGCTCACTGGGACAGGAAGTACAACCCTTTTTTAAGACTAGCAGGAAAACCTCGGGCTCGTTTGTGACAGCGTTGCGTTTACTCGCTCCTTCTTCTGACGGATTTTCTAGTTTATAAAGTTTCGTTTTACCTCAGCCCTTAAAGAGATGGTAGAAACAACTTCCGAGCGAAAACTCTGCATTGTTAGAAGGTTTAACGAGGATATCCAGACGACTTAGAAGAAGTAGGACCGGGAGAGGACCAGGCCTCTGCTCTGCTTTAGAAGCTTCCAGAAAACCCCGCCCCCTTCTCTGACGTCAACCCCCCCGTGCGGGACTCTTCAGAGTAAGTACAACACTGAGCGAACATCAGCACAGATGTGGAGTTTGTTTCACACATTTGTGTCCTGCTCACAGTGACAGCGGGCTGCTGTTAGTCCAGTAGGAAATGAGTCCGCTGCATTTAACACATTCAGTCAGTGAAGCAGCGAGCAGCCACCAGTCCAGCGCCCCGGGAGCAGTGTGTACAGACGGTACCTTACTCAGGGATACCTCACGGTCGGTGAAGCCCCGACCTTCCGATCATAACACAAGCACCGCACTGATCTATCTCTGCCACCACAGTGTGTTGTCAGTGTTACAGTTACAGTGGATCGCAGTGTGTTGTCAGTGTGTAGTTACAGTGTAAAAAACAAAAAATCAGTTGAACTCACTTGAACAGACAGCCGAGAGAAGGCAGGTGAAAATCACCGAGCAGCAGGCTGATGTCAGGTCCATTACTTGTGCTTCTGTGGGTGCTGAGATCAGAGTGTTTTTAAAGTTCGCGGGAAAAGTTTCTGAAAATTTGACTGGAAAATTGTTGCCAAAGCCGGAACTGATCTACAGTCAGCGACCTGCATCTGTCAGCGACCTGCTGTTAAAATCCTTAAAACCCTTCATATAAATGAACTTTGGCGGGGACCGCCCAGCCCTTCAGCCTATCAGTTGCTAATACGTAATTTTCGGAATGTGCCAGATATCATCGCGGGAATTTAAAAGAGATTTGTTTAAATAGGTCTATATCTCTCATGAACGATATCCACTTATTTTGAGCAAGAAAGAATATTTCTGTCACTAGAATAGAACTGCAATCAGTTATATTTGATATATCAAATATATATATATATATATATATATATATATATATATATATATATATATATATATATATATATATATATATATATATATATATGTATATATGGGTAAAAGTGTCATTAATATTAAAATGTCCTTTTAAAATGAGATGTGGCCAAGAAGTTTGAAGAAATATAACATCACAGTTGTATGAGGATATTTAAGTCACCACAAAGGACTGAATTAATTACATTGTGGTACAATTACACAGTGTCATCAAGATACTTCAACAGCAGCTCATTTCTTTATTTTATTTATAACTCATTCATAAATGCTGTTCACTACAGTCTGTTTAACAATATAACTATTAGAGAAAAACACAGAAACATCAGAAATTAATTTTTGGTCCAACACACACATTTCTGTATTTCTAATGAACTCTTTCAGTCTAAATGTTCATTCTAATATAGATTCTCAGTTTGAATCAGTGAAGTAGAACATGAGCAGAGGAAAACAAAGATGTTTTATATGTACAGTCAGGGTTAAAGTGGATTCAGCAGGTGAGGAACATTCAAAGTGTTTGTAGTGGCTCAGCACAGGAAAATAATCAGAGTTGTTTCTAACGTGAGCTTCAGGTTTTCAGTGTCCAGGCTGTGATCAGCTGACCTGCTGCTCTTTGTGGATGTACACAACTGAATTCAACCAGATGTGAGCAGATGTTTCACGAGCTATCCTGCCATAGTGTCTTCACAACATGTTGCTTATAGTGTGTTTATACCAGACAGCAAACAGGTGGAGTAAAAGTAGAATTCAGTGAATGAATCCAAGCATCATGTAAATGAATCTCAGCTACAACATTGACCCTGAGCTCCACAGGACTGATGTGTGAAGCTCATTTCTCACCACAGTGCTGATTGTAGTGTGTGTGTAACGTTAGAAAAAGTCTTGGTTTTGGACCTTGTAGTAAAATGTGAGCTGCTGAAAACTGCTGCCAGTTTCTAAGAAAGATGTTTGTGATGCTACGACTCTTCTTTATATCACATGTGTGGCAGCACTGCTAACAACTGTTCTACCTGCAAAAACCTGGACTGGTTTATTTATCTTTGTGTGTCTCATGTGCAGAGAGCGATCAGCTGCAGTCTGCTCAGCAGTGAGAAAAGAAGACGTCAGTGATGGACGAATCATCGTCAAAGAGAAGAACAACAAAGACGAGAGGTTCAGCTGCTCTTCTTTTACTACAAACATCATAAATCCCTGAACATAACCCCCCCTGTGCATAGGTGGCTTTAGACAGGGGCCAGTAGAGAACGATGTAGAGAGAGAGGATGGAGATGATGAGGAGCTGAGGAGCAGGATGACAGAGAGACAGAGGAGTTAGTTGGAGAGGATGCAGAGAGGGACAGTCCTGAGAGTGAGGAGGAAGACGAGCTGTGAGGGAGAGGAAGAGGGACAACCAGCGGTTTGTGATGTTGAACAGACCTGTGTGACTGCGAGTGTCGTGTCATTACAATTCATACAGTCATTGTAACTGACAGTAATGAACAATAATGACAGAATAAAGTAATAAGTTAACACTGATCAGTTATTGTCCTCAGTTACAGCCTCATGTTTGCTCTGCATTCATCTCTTATCAGACGTACAAAGATGATCCACCAGTGCTGCCCAGTTTGAGGACATTTCCAGTCACATTAATGGGGGACAGGAGACGCAGCTTCCATCAAAGCTGGTATGAAAGTCATCGTTGGATTCTCTGTAATTATGGACTCTGCCTGTTTCAGGCCACCAAATATGTCAGACGTGGATTTTAAACATTGTGCACATGCACAGTATGTGAAACCTTTACTTTGAAATTCATTTGGATATTTATTTTTGATTTTATGTTAGTGCCTAAAATATTTTCAATTAATATATAAAACAATGAAATATTGCTCTCCTTGTTTTGTTCGGTAACCCTGGGTGTGGGAGGTGGAATACTATACAGCAATACTGAGACTGAAGTAAAGGTATGAGGAAGAGCAGTATGTGAAACCTTTACTTTGAAATTCTTTTGGATCTTTATATAAATGAGTGAAAATAAATTCACTTAATATATTAAACATTTAAATATTAGCCTGCGGTTAGTTTGGTCTGGATCTGCCACTGCCCCGTGATAATCGTGGAATACTGAGACTGAAGTAAAAGTATAAGGAAGAAGGGAAAAACATTAACATTTCTCTTTTTATATAAACTGTGTGAGGATGGAGGGATTTTCCTCATCCTCACTCTCCAGGAAGTGTCAGCAGACAGTCAGATTCATGATTTCATGTGTTTAATCTTGTGGTTAAAACGTGTCAAACACAAAGCTTCACGTCTCTGTGGATGTTGTGATCTGAAACTTTGTCATTTACTACAAATGCATCAGCAGAAAATTGCAGTTACTTCATCCACAATAAAGACATCACACAGGTTAACTTCAGCCACAAACTAAAAGCAGGAGGAACAATTTCACTTTCACAACTGTCTTTATGTAAAATGTGTTTCAGATCTCCTAAACAGACTGTGAACATTACAAAACTGACAGTAAATGCATCACAGAGGCATCTGTTTACATTAAAGTGCCCCCTGGTTGTGGTCATTTGAATAAAGTCTGAATTTTAATGAGAAGCTGATTAAACAGAGAAACTGAGTCTGAGTCGGAGCACCATGTTTTCACTAACACTGAATACAACAAAATATATGACCACAGATTTGTGTTTACAGTTTTTAAAATGTAATTATAATAATATACACTGACTGGCCAGTTTATTAAGTACAGCTTCCTCGTACTGATTTTCGGCCTCCAGAACTGTTTTAATGCTTCACAGCAGAGATTCAACAAGGTGCTGCAAACATTCCTCTGAGATTTTGGTTCATCTTGATGTGAGAGCATCACACAGCTGCTGCAGATTTATCAGCTGCACAGACATGATGTGAATCTCTCGTTCCAACACATTTGTTTGAGATGTGGAGACTGGAGGCGACCTGAGTACAGTGAACTCATCGTCATGGTCAAGAAACCAGCTGGAGATGATTTGAGTTTTGTGACATGGAGTGCAATCAGAGGATGGTTACAGATGAACGCAGTCAGCAGCAACACGCTGTGGTGTTTAATCGATGCTCTGATACGAGGCAGGATGGATCCATGTGACCGTCACAGCACAAATCAGAACTCATCAGACCTGGAAATGTTTCTCCAGTCTGCTGTTGTCAGACTTTGGTGAGCCTGTGTGAATCACAGCCTCAGTTTCCTGTTCTCAGCAGAACCAGACTTGTCCTGATTTATATAGTGCCAAATCACAACATAAGTTGCCTCAAGGCGCTTCATAGATACAGAGAAAAACCCAACAATCATATGACCCCTTATGAGCAAGCACTTTGGCAACAGTGGGAAGGAATACCAGAGGGTCATAGAGGGTTTGGAGGCCAAGAAGGTGTTGTCCATGATGGATGTTAGCTTAGACAACATCCTCTCCTCCCCAACCTGCTTGATGGACTTCAGTGGAAGCTACTCCACCCGGGCCCATGGCTTTCCTGGTTTTCATCTTCATCAGCTGACTTCGCCCCTGGTAAGTTGTGATGGAGAGGCTGCAGTGTAGGCTGTGGGTAGGTGTCTCCTGATGAATGGCACAGGGGGAGGAGGCAGTAGAGTCGTTGAAAGAAAAAGGATCAGTTGAGGTGCTGGAGGCTGGTATGAACCCTGCTTCTGTTGTTTATGTTTCTGTAGATTCAAACACCATCTCCACAAACAACAACAATACCTCCTTCAACACCACTGCTGACACCATCAACACCACCAAATCGAAAAAATCCTCCAACGGCATCATCACCAACTTCACCAACACGCACGGGACAAACGCCATCGCCAAAAACTGCCACAACAACTCCAGATCCACCTGGTTCTCAAAAGATGGATGCTGCTCTTGTGGAAAAAAGTGTCCATTCCAGTACTTAGGGGCACATTTATGTAGGTCAGCTCTGGGCCACTCTTCAATTATTATGATGTTGTTGTTTGGAGCTCGAAATGGCTGGGTGACGTTCTTCTGTCCTGACTGAGCCGTGATGGTTTCCTGGTCTAAAAGATGAAACAACAGAGAAGAGAGGAAGCGGTCACTTCTACAGCAGCCAATCAGGGTGAGGAACAGAGACAACTGCTCTCTCCTTTATGCTGGTTGAATCACATAAACATGACCATAGACCTGTTAAAATCTGCTAAGGAACCACAGAATTCAGACGAACAACAAAGCAATAAAGCAACAAAACAAAACAACTTGTGTTTAGCTCCCAGTGTCAGAAATAGAACAAAAACACAATCTGAAAAGATTTATTAAAAAAGGGAAAATAATTTTTTGCAAACGGCTTTGAACAGCTGCTTATTTGTTGTTTTGGTTCTTATGCTCAGAAACATGTGATGTTTGTCAGGTTATTAAGTTGTGACCACATGATTAAATAATGATAATACGTTTATGTCTGTGTAGGTTTTCAGACATCCTACCTTAGAATATAAAGCGCCTCGTGGCGACTGTTGTTGTGATTTGGCGCTATATAAATAAAACTGAATTGAAAATGTGTTGACCAGGCCAACATTCGTTAGTTTTTGCTCCTGATTTCACCATCAGCTCTTCATCTACTACACTGCTCCCTCTGAGAAATCAAGAGTCAGATAGATGCAGGTGACGGGGCTGACTAAATGATGCAATGAGCTCCATACATCAGGCCCACGACTCCGTGCCAACCGGGGAGCGCTGTAGTACGTACCATACTGTACACTGCCCCTATCGGTCATCGGCTCGCTCTGCAGGCACACAGGGAACGCGCTTCCGCAGCAATCTTTGTGACCTCGCTACACGGTTTCTCTCCGTGAGAAGAGAAGCTGTTTGTGTTATTAACGTTTGTGTTATCGTTCGTGGACGGTGGAAAACAGCTTTGCTAGAAGCTTTGAACAAGGATGCCCTTTACTCGAAAACGACGTGGGCTTAACTTTGGGTATTGGAGCCTGTTTTTAATCGTGACGTCGACAAAAACGAAGCTTATCAGCAGCTTTCACCGTCTTCATGTTTGCTGACGTGTGGGATCAGGCACAAAGGAGCTGCTAGTATGTTTTTAGAGCCTCTGCATGTCGGGGTAAGTAGAACACAGACACGCAGATTCATAAGAAGGTCGTGTTTCACGTCTGGTTGTAGCGCTGAAACATGGCTGCTGCTCTGGTTGAGCGTTGTGCCATTTATCACCGACGGAGCGTTCCCCAGCGTCGGGAGCGCGCACTGGTCAGGATCCAGGTTACTCCGCTTTCTTTACAACCAGCTAGTCAAGTAGTGATGTTTTAATTTGGTGACAAAGTTACAGTTGGATGTCGTTACATTACCATAAAGTGGAACCTCCTAGAAAAAGAAGTTATAGTTTTAGGAAGTCTTACATCCTTGTTGTTGGTTCAGAGGTTGTTTCAGCAAATTGCTGCGGAAATGTTAAAGTTTGAGTGCATTCTCAAGTGAGGGATTACTTCTTATTGGAACAGGAGGAACGAAGCCCAAATATCAACAGGACCTATTTTCTTTTATCCCTGACCTTCGCTGTCATCCAGTTTCTGGATGGGGAAAACTCAGATAAACTTCACTACAGTGATGTTCTCAGCAGGTACTTGATGCGAGACAAAAAATGACTGTTCCTTAACCAGGCTCTGATGGTTAAATAATCCACACACAGTGCGCGCAAACAGTGCTGCAGTTGTGCGTCTCCTCGAGTTTTAGTACTTCTTTAGTGGCTTGGTTGTTCTCCTGAGATAACGCGGTAAAGTGAGCTGTGATTTGTGCGCCGGGGTGAAGCCAGCCGACCCCGCCGCGAACATTAAGACTCGCGGTAGCGCTTCTCCTCCTTCGCTGATCGCTACGGAAGCACGACATCGTGTCGAAAAGTCAGTTTCGAGCTTTTTATTCTTAATGTTCTCCCGTACCAGAGCACTGCACATGCTAATAGCATTATATTAATCCCAACTTCGGGTTTGCCTGATTAAAATCCCCTGTCATGTGAAAGTAATCCGGGACAGTCCGCTTTTTCTCCGCCACTCTTGTTTGCACCGACAGGCTAACTTTAGCGTGACGTGTCGCCTTGCTGTCGCTAGCTCGGTGGGTAGCTGTGTTTTGATTGAAGTGAACGTTTTCTGTTTTCTGAGGTTTTAGCCGAAAAACGATGTCCATCATGTCTCGTTGGCTCTAACAGTGATCACTTAAACTACACACAAATGCCAACACTAAGCAAAAGACACGGAAAACTCGCACCACACAGAGCCGCTTCTACTTCGCAACTAGCGAGCTAACTTGCGCTCGAAGCCCGGTAACCGGCGAGCTTCGCTAATCACGTTTACGTCCCGGTTGCGTGTGTTTAATATGCCAATAACGGCAAATCAATTCATCAGCAATCTAAGAGTTTCATACTCACCTGTTGATGCAAACGCGAAATAACAGACGAGAAGAATCCCGAAGAGCGACGTAAGAACTCCGGTACCCATCTTGTCGCCGTGAAGACGTTCACCCGGGACGGTAACGGTGCCAAATACGGTTGTGCCCCGAACTGGTTTCCTGGTTTCCGCATTAAAATGATTGGCCGTATTTACATTGTTGTAAATGACTTGTTGGTGTATATGTGAAACGTGTCAAATAACGCAGGATTTAAGATACTTTGCAAAACAGTTAATTTCTAAATTTTATATATAAATCGTAATAAATCATGTTCACTGAACTCTACTTACCAATATAAGTAAAGACAATACACATAAAAATAAATAGAAACATTGGAAATGACTTCTGTTTAAATGATCAGTTTTGTAAAAACTCCAATAATCCATAAATGCATTGATCGGCTCTACTTTCTAAAAGACTGTATGTTTGTTATATTTATTAATAACTGTTCATTTGTTGTTGTTGTTTTTAAACATTGCAGTCAGATCCATAAATGTGTTTATATATGTTGATAAAACAGAATAAATTTTCCACAGTCAGTTTTTTTATACCTAATATTTTGTCTTCATTGTGTTTCCAGTCACATCATAATCGAGTTGTTGAAGACTTTCAGAAAGGACAGAATGAGGCTGACAGGTGAAAATCGATGATGACAGCTTAAGGATTCACTGTCGTTAACATAAGTGCACTGACACTTAATAATAAAAACAAAACTGTAAAATTAGAGTCCAGATGAGAGTTACAGCTGACATAAGTAGCATTATAACTTTTATTTATTATTTTTATAGTTTACATGTTGTGTATATTTAAAGTACCTAAATACATTTTTAAGAGGGCCACATGGTGACACCCAGGCTTTGCATCCACCACCTGGTCTCTGTGGGGGGTTTGCATGTTCTCCTTGTGTTTGTGTGGGTTCTCTTCACGTACTCCAGCTTCCTCCCACAGTCCACAGAGATGCAGTCAGTGGGGTTAAGTTCACTGGTGATTCTGAATCGCCCAGAGGTGTGAATGGGAGTGTGAATGGTCATCAGTACCTGGTACCAGGTATTTCTTTAGTACCTGCTCGGCCGGGTTTCCAAGCGATCTGAGCAGGTACTAAACTGTGATGTCACCGATTGGCTGGTCGGTGACGTCGCTCGATGAGTCGTAACAGCGTCATGTGTCCCTGAGACAGACTGAAGTGGATGAGAGTGGATGGGTTCATTTTAGTTTAAACATCTAATGTGAATGTGAAGAGAAAGCAGCACCATGTCTTCTTCATGTATGCAAAGCAGAAACCGCAGCCTGTTATTTAAAGAAGTAAACAACATGTTTAAGCTTTTCATATATATGTTCATCTGTATATGTTGGCTTTGTACAAACATCACTTCTCTGTTCCTGACATCAGCATTATAAATGCAGGGATGGAACTTTTTTCACTAGTAGGATAAGAAATTGTTGGAGGACTGCTGCATTTTCTTCTTTTTTCTCCAACTCTTAATATTTCCAATGTTTTATTCTTTGAGAAAATGATTCATAAACACAAAGTTTTTCTTGTTAGAAAGTCTGACAGGGGTACGCAGGTGATGCTGAAGAGGTTCATCAAATGGACACTGGTGTAACATCCGTGATGTCGATCAGACGTCCATCTTGGAAATATTCTTTAAAAAAACTATCTGTGTGTTTTTGTAGCAACTTTAAGTAACAGGGCGTTCATACCACGTGTTAGAAGAGAGTAACCGTTACAGTGTGTTAATAGTTGTATATATTTCTAATGTATCTGACCTCGACTCTCTTTGTACCAACAGGAAGGAGGAAGAGGGCGACTTTACTCGGTGTCAGAGACAGAAATGAGAAAAAGCTGAAATGAGTGAGAAGGACGATGTTGGAAACATCTGTGCTGTGTCTGCTCTGTAAGTAGAATCTCTGTGTTTGTTTGAATTCTTGTACTTTGATTGATCTGGTCCTGCACTACAGAGAAAGTTTATTATACCCAGGGTATATTTCTGTTATTCAGATTAGTTGACGCTAACATTGGTAATCAGGATATTCTGTCATATGAAGCTGATATGAGTTGATAAAACTCACTCAGTTAACCCGGGGTTTCCCTCCCTGCACCTCCACATGTGCTGTTTTCACACAGTTATGGATAAATGTATCAACATCAAAGAGACTGTCTGCTGCTGATGAAGTGTGTGTGTGTGTGTGTGTGTGTGTGTGTGTGTGTGTGTGTGTGTGTGTGTGTGTGTGTGTGTGTGTGTGTTTGTGTGAGCAATATACAGTAATGCAGTACTAGCAAACCTAGTACTGTACCAGTACTCTGTTGCTTTAGTCGAGTTTTATTGTCAACCAAACAATACACACTCGGGTAACAGTGGGACAAAACATCGTCCTTCAAAGGTGAAAAACACTGTAAAATGACATGAAAATATAACAAATTCAAATATACATGTTTACAACTATACAGAAGATAAACTGAGAATAAGTTCAACAGTATTGTGCTTGGATAGAGAGAGTAAGGATGAGGGCTGTTCGATATAACCAGATATATCGTTTCAGTTTACGCTATCGTTTGTTTCGTGGTGTCGTAAAATAAACTGTTTACGTCAATATTTTTTCATGGTTTTGACGGTCACTGTAGTGGCTATATTCATTTTTTAAAGTTCTCTCTTTCTCTTATATTTAATATAACCACACTACGGACGGACAAGCGCCTGTTTTTATGCATTGTCATGAACAACAACAACGGTAAAACCATTGTGTGTCCGCTTGTTTATGTTCCACATAAACCTTTCACAATAAAGCTCAAGATCCTGTTGAGACTTCTCAAAATAAACTGAATCACGTGATAGAGTATGCAGTGTTTATGGATGAGAAGCAAGACAGCTACAACTTATGTCTAAAAATGTATCGTTTCATCGGTTAAAACACTCGACTCCAGCTACACGACGTGCAGCTGGAAACACTTCAAGCAAGTCGAGCTGCCCGAGATTCACAGAATTTACAGAAAATGTTACATTTTTGTGATTTATATCGTTATCGGACGATAGATGTTTTATATCGGGATATGAGATTTTGGTCATATCGCACAGCCCTAGTAAGGATAGAAAAGGATGATAATACATAAATACAATAGTACACAGAATAAATGCACTGCTCCAAAAACAAAGGGAAAACTTACACAACACAATGTAACTCCAAGCCAATCACACTTCTGTGAAATCAAACTGTCCACTTAGGAAGCAACACTGATTGACAATCAATGCCACACACTGTTGGATTAGACAACAGGTGGGAATTATTAGCAAGACATCCCAATAAAGGAGTGTTTCTGCAGGTGGTGACCACAGACCTTCTCTGTGCTGATGCTTTCTGGCTCATGTTTTGGTCACTTTTCAATGCTGGCTGTGATTTCACTCTAGTGATAGATTGAGACGAAGTCTACAATCCACACAAGTGGCTCAGGTAGTGCAGCTCATCCAGGATCACATCAATGTGAGCTGTGGCAGGAAGGTTTGCTGTGTGTCAGTGTAGTGTCCAGAGCATGGAGGCACTACCAGGAGACAGGCCGGTACATCAGAAGGCCGTAGGAGGGCAACAACCCAGCAGCAGGACCGCTGCCTTCACCTTTGTGGAAGGAGGAACAGGAAGAGCACTGCCAGAGCAAAATGACCTCCAGCAGGCCACAAATGTACACATGTCTGCTCAAATGGTCAGAAACAGACTCCATGAGGGTGGCATGAGGGCCCGACGTCCACAGGTGGAGGTTGTGTTTACAGCCCAGCACCGTGCAGGACGTTTGGCATTTGCCAGAGAACACCGAGATGGCAACTTTGCCACTGGCAATGAAAGCAGAATCACACTGAGCACATGTGACAGACGTGACAGAGTCTGGACACAGTGTGGAGAACCTTCTGTTGCCTCCAACATCCTCCAGCATGATGGTTTGGCAGTGGGTCAGTTATGGTATGGGGTGGCATTTCTTTGGGGGGGCTGCACAGCCCTCCATGTGTTCATCAGAGGTAGCCTGACTGCCATTAGGTACTAAGATGAAATCCTCAGACCCCCTGTGAGATCATATGTTGGTGTGGGCAGCTCTGGTTTCCTCCTAATGCAAGACAATGCTGAACCTCATGTGGCTGCAGTGTGTCAGCATTTCCTGCAGGACGAAGGCATTGATGCTGTGGACTGGTCCAGCTGTTCCCCAGACCTGAATCAACCCAGCACATCTGGGACGTCATGTCTCGCTCCGTCCACCAACTGCACCACAGACTGTCCAGGAGTTGGCAGATGCTTCAGTCCAGGTCTGAGAGGAGGTCCATCAGGAGACCATCCACCACCTCATCAGGAGCATGTCCAGGTGTTGTAGGTCATACAGACACGTGGAGGCCACACACACTGCCGAGCTTCACTTTGACTTGTTGTAAGGACATTGTTGTAGAGTGTTTTTCCTCTTTGAGTGTGACTCCAAATCCAGACCTCCATGGGTTGCTACATTGGATTTCCACTCATCATTTTGTGTGATTTTGTTGTCACCACATTCAACTATCTAAAGTATTTAATGAGAATATTTCATTCATTCAGATCTGGGATTCTTATCTTTGTGTTCCCTTTATTTTGAGCAGTGTGCAACACAGACAGAGTCAACAGTGTTGGAAATGAGAGGACCTTCAGTCGTCTCAGGAAGGAGTGTGTACTATATTACTCTTTAGGACATTAGTCCTTCGCTACACCAACGAGTCCTCAGCAGCTGTTTATTTATTGATGGTACGACTTATTTTATTACAACACTGGTAGAATAAACAGTTTTTACTGAATAAAGTTACAAGTTTAAGAGTCAGTAACTCACTTTAAATATTGTTTGTATTTGATTGAGCCTCGTCTTCATATTTGCTGCAGCCATGATTGTGACCCTTCTGTTATAATCCTGACTTCAATAATATGAAAATTATTTAAACATTATATTTAGAACAATGTAAATGTGTGAAATGAAGAATACATTGAAATGATATAAATAATGTAACGTCAAAGATGAATTATTGCTATAGAAGATTTAATACTTAACTGGTTGCTTCATGAAGGCTGAATATGAAATATTTGCTCTGTAGGACATAACATAGCATCTATAACACTTTCTAACAAACAAACATATTCTAATAATAAACTAAACAAAGGAATTCACTTTCACTCGTTCATCAGTAAAGTCAGAGGTTGAGCTGGAGCTCGTGTCCCGTCACACCAGATGTGAGAGTAGTGCATTTGTTCTGTGCAGCATAACAAACTGGCTAATTAAAGTCTATATTTACACTTTTTATTTGAATACTTTATTTAATTCTATATGAGTAACAATAACAAAGTGAGCTGCACTGAAAACAGGTGAGCGTGTCAGTGTTCACAGTAATATTCACAGGAAATCTTAACACTTGTTAGACTTTTTAAGCCATGAGGAGGTTTTGCTAAACTCAGAATCTCCTCTAAGCTGCACTCTGACAACAGTCCAGCTCCATCACTGATCCCATTGTAGTTCTTATTTCTTACATGATGTTTATAGTGAGTGGGCTTCTTTGCATGCTGCTCAGTGTCTTTGTCCCTTTGATGGGGTGTTGTTGTCACCCTGCTGGGTCCATAGGAGCCTCTACCAGGAGGCTGAGGGGCAGCGTTGGAGGTCATCAGTGTTTTTAGCCTGAAGTTAGCAGAGAGGCTAAACTTGACTCTGTTGCATTATAGAGACAGAAGTTTAAATAGTGTTTAACAGGACAATCGAGGCTAAAATGGTTTAAAAGATGAACTCATTAAAAAACACTAACAAATCTTCATGATTCAAATACTGAGAAGCTTCAACAACAAATATGTGTTCAAGCCAGCATGATGTTTGCTCCTGTAACTGATTGTTTTTCCATCTTGTTCTCTGAATATGTTACCAAAGGCTCCATAACTAATGTCATTCATTTTGTTTCTTATCATTGAAACTGTTGTAGAAAATCCACTTTGTTAAGAAAACAGAGAAGCGACGTCTTTATATGAGACTTCAGAAAAATGTTGTACAAGACAAACTGAACAACATCAGAGCGACATCACGACTTCCTGTAACTTTTCTCTGTCCAGCTAAACATGAGTACCTTCCATTTTCTCCTGCAGAGGATTCTGGGTAAAGTCAATCGTGCACTGACGTCCTGTGTGTGTGTTTTATTGTGCAGATGCAGCTGCAGTCGGCTCAGCAGTGAGAACTGAAGACGTCAGTCAAAGAGAAGGAAAAACAGTCAGAGCTGAGAGGTACAGCTGCTCTTCTTTTAGTACAAACACCATAAATCTGTTGCTCACAATCAAACTTTTCCTTTACTTTTAAGTTTGTGTCACTTTTCAAACCATCGTTACGAGTGCTTCCCAGAGACGATGAGTGAAAGAGCAAAGAGTAAAATATGAATCAAACTACAGCCACACAGACTCAAGCGTCATGTAGTGAATAACTTCCAACAGCTGGATGAATAAGATGAGTTAAAGTTTATATATTAGTCTTTAACAAGGATTTAAAAGACGACACTGATGAGGCGAGCCAGATTTCTTCAGGCAGGTCGTCCCAGGATCGAGGAGTCCTCACAGCAAACATTCAGTCGTCTTTAAGTGTGAGCTGGGAACAGTGAACAGGTTTGTGGCTGCAGCATCTCAGGATGTACACACTGACTGGGACACAAGCACCAGTTCCACTAAATATTCTGGTGCCAGTAACCTGTTAAGATGGAGCAATTTGATGTTATTTAATCAGTTTATTTTTCATCCTGCAGTTAAAATGTATCAAAACAAGATTGTGTGTCTCTGCAGATGCTGTGATCTGACACACCTGCACAAAATGTGTCAAAGTTCAATAAGTTACATTATTGTAACTGTGATGCGTTCACTGACATGTCCTGATGCTTTGCTGTATATAAAGAGAACAGAGAGGCTCTGCTTTGTGCTTATATTCTCCTCCTGTGTGTTTGTGTGTGCAGAGTTTCTACCAGAGCCAAATGTCATCTACTCCTCACTGAAGTCGTCCACCAGTCCAACCACTGGGATCCAGCTGCTGCTCTCTAACTGGTCCACACAGCAGCTCAGACCTGACACATTCACTGTAAACACACTGTTTATATTCTGTTTGTTCTCCTCATGAAGGAGCATGAATTCTTTGGAGTCATAGATTATGAATTTATATTTTTCTCTTATTTTAACAGCTACAGGTGTGGTTTGTAATACGATGGAGATCCTTTACTCCATTATTAAACAGCCTTCATCTACAATGTGTTAGACGTTTCTTTGAGTGAGATTATCTTGATGTGTCATGTGTTTATATTAGTGCCCTCCAATAGAATTGGACTATTAAACAGCTCGATGACAGACTCACTGCGCATGCTCGTTAGTGCTGGTGCTTGTATTCACCGACCCACAGATTTGAAATCAGGATGTTGCTCACAGATACGAACAACATTTGTGTCTCTGAGCAGATTTTACCAACCACTGTGGAAATTCACGAGACTGTAATAAGTGCATTGATGCTTATTGCTGCTCTGTCAGCAGTGAGGGCTGGAGGCTTGTTTTCACCAGAAGTGACCACCAGAAATATCACAGTGTGACAGGTAACAAGTGTGAAGTCACCTGAAAGTGGACAATAGTTTAGGTGGGCATTATTTGAAAGGTTTATTTGTGTTTGTTTTTTAAAACAAACAAAAAACCTTTTCTTTAATGAGAAAGTGGCTTTTTAAGTTGCTGCTGGGTCAAGATTATGTGGTCTGTGCTGCCACCTACTGACGTTGAAGTGTAACAACACTGACTCCGCACCGCTGAAAATTTAATGTTTCCACTTTGTGAATGTGCAGCAGCTGTTTCGTGTCTGATATGGAGGAGACGTCACACTAACAGATTTAAACTTTACAAAATGTCTTCTGTAAATACTTTTTACAGGCTTGTTCACACCTGCTGTTCACAGCTGGTCTTAAGTGGAAAAGAAAACATCCAAATCAGTTTTATGTGATGTGTGAAACATCTGGATGAGGTTTCAGTGTTTACATGTCTGCACATCAGTGCACTTGGTAAATCCTTTGTTCTTTCTCTCTGTAGTCATAAAGGACCAGGTTAACCAATTAAAACATAATCGTGTTTTACAACATTTATAGCAGCTCTTTTGTTTATAAACTCTGTCACAGTTTATAGGAGTCATTATGTATTCTTAATATTTATTGGTAAAATAATATTTGTTGTAAAATTGTCTGAAAACTGCAAGAAAAACAAAAACAAACATGAAAAACAAAACATGGATCACTTTGATTCCAGCTTCAGTTTTATTCAGGAAACAACAACAGCCATATCAAAGGCACTTTATCTTTACAGTAGAAACATTAGAACCACAAACTGAACCGAGTCAACAATTCAGAAAGATTCTGATGAAAAATTCACTTTTACAAAATAAATAATCAAACAAAATAAATAATCATCCCTCTTAAAATCTTACGAAATAAATATATTAAAAACAGTGTGCTGTAACAGAGTTAAGACGTGTGGAGCATGATGGGACAATGATGAGCTAAAGGTACAACTTCTTCTTTGGACAATTTGTATACAACTTAAAATTAATCATGAAACCTAAACGCCTATTAATTAAAGCTCAGATCAGCTGGAAAAAAACTGAAACATTTAAAACAGACTGAAGTTCTAATGGAAGCTGGTATGAACCCTGCTTCTGTGGTTTAAGCTTTCTGTAGATCAAAACACCAACTCCAAAAGGTCAAACACCACCTCCACCAAGTCCCAAAGCAACTCCCTCCCTCTATTCACCACCTCCAGCAACTCCGTCACTTTAGCCACCACCGTCAACAACTCGCTCCCTCTAGCCACCAGCGCCAACAACTCCCTAAACAACTGTCTCCCTCTAGCCACCAGCGCCAACAACTCCCTAAACAACTGTCTCCCTCTAGCCACCAGCACCAGCAACTTCTTCACTTTAGCTGCCACTGTCAACAACTTCTTCACAAGAAGTAACAACCCAGAAGGTATCAGCCCATAATGCTTATTGACTCCATCCTCCTTCCCTCCTGCCTCCTTCCCTCCAGCCTCCTTCCCTCCATCCTCTGTGTGTCCTCCTGTCTGACCTGCAGGTGAGAAACAGGTGTGAGGTGTCAGCTGTCAGGTAGGTGATGAGTGAAGAACAGAACAGAATCAAACTGCTGTCAGACATTATCTACTGCACTCTGATCACATCACTCAGACCAGCTGCTTTCTACAAAGTCTCATCAACAACATCTTTAGAAACAAACATCAACAACCAGGAAGCAGCTTCACCTCTGATCACACACACACTCAACTCTACTCACTCACCTGGAGAATCAACAACACTCAGGTGGATGATGCTGATGGGAGGAATCTTTGACAGGGCTCTCTTCCTGCGCATAGTTCCTCTGTTGAACACACGACACTCGTATTTTCCACTATCAGCACTCGTTGCATTCTTCAGAATCAAAGACACGTCTCCATCCTTCATCTGTCTGTCCTGCAGATCCACCCGGTTCTTAAAAGATGGATGCTGGTGATCTGGAAGGAACTGTCCACCCTTGTAAACAGCAACATGTTCTGGCTCCAGATCAGCTCTGCTCCACTGTACAAGTGTGAAGTTGTTGTTTGGAGCTCGACATGTCATCGTGGCGTTCTGTCCAGACTGACCCGTGATGGTTTTCTGGTCTGAAAGATGTAACAACAGAGCAGAGAGGAAACAGTCACTTCTACAGCAGCCAATCGGAGTGGGGAACAGACACAACTGCTCTCTGGTTTATGCTGGTTGAATCACACAAACGTGACCATAGACCTGTTAAAATCTGTTAAGGAATCACAGAATTCAGACGAACAACAAAGCGATAAATTCTTGATAAAGAACAAAGTCTAAACATATCTCAGTGCAAACAGAACAACTTGTGTTTAGCTCCCAGTGTTAGAAATCAAACAAAAACACAATTTGAAAGGACTTAAGACAAATAATATTTTTGCAAACACCTTTGAACAGCTGCATATTTGTTGTTTTTGTTCTTATGCTCAGAAAGATGCAATGTTTTTCAGGTTATTATTTCAGGTTGTTTTTCTGGTGACCACAGAACGAAATTATGATAATAAGTTTATGTCTGTGTAGGCTGTCAGTCAGAGTGGTCGCCCCATGCTCGGAAAGTCGGGGGTTCAAGTCCACTGAACGGCTACCCTGAAGTATGTCTGAGCAAGGTACCGTTCCTACACACTGCTCCCCAGGCGCCTGCTCAGTGGCTGCTCACTGCTTCACTGAGTGAACAGGTCAAATGCAGAAAGAGTAATTTCCCCACAGGGATCGTTAAAGTAAAGTATACACATAATCTTAATATTGTGGACTTTAGCTCATCAAACATCTACATCAAGGTTTCTCTGTGTCCAGGTGATTGTAGAGCCAGGCTCTGAGCACGCAGATCACATGGATGACACGGGTGCATCCTTACTGCTGTAAGACTTTGTGGGTTTGTAGACATGAAGCCATGTTGTAGGTCCACCTCTGTTCACATAATCATCATCTTTGTGAACACGACATGAACTTCCTGGACATGTATTGTTGTAGGGTCTACCTTAGAGTATAAAGCACCTTGAGGTGACTGCTGTTGTGATTTCGCGCTATATAAATAAAATTGAATTGAACTTGTGTTGACCAGGCCAACATTCAATTCAACCAACATTCGTTAGTTTTTGCTCCTGATTTCACCATCAGCTCTTCATCTACTACACTGCTCCCTCTGAGAAATCAGAGTCAGATAGATGCAGGTGACGGGGCTGACTAAATGATGCAATGATCCTAGTTCAGACATCAGGCCCACGACCCCGTGCCAACACCGCGGTAAAGTGAGCCGTCATTTGTGAGCCGCGGTCAAGCCAGCCGCCTCTTATCCGCCGCATAAATTTCCTTGCGCTTTTACACCAGTCTTTACGGTAGCACCTTTTCGGAATGTGTTGAAAGTTGGGCTTCAACTACTCAGGATGACTTTTAATGAATTTTTGAAAATTGACATATTTGTAGTGTATTGGCTGTATTGAATTGAATATAAATGTCCTTTAATTTCTGAGGAATTCTACAGTAAATATGGATGAAACTTGGCACACAGGTACAGTAGGTGGCCCAGAGGAGGGATGTGTTGAAAGTTGGACATCAACTACTCAGGATGATTTTTAATGAATTTTTGAAAATTGACATAATTCTATTGTATTGGCTGTATTGCATTGGATACAAGTACCCTTTAATTTCTGAGGAATTCTACAGTAAATCGGGCTGAAATCTGGCACACAGGTACAGGAGGTGTCCCAGAGGGGGGATGTGTTGAAAGTTGTACATCAACTACTCAGGATGATTTTTAATAAATTTTTGAAAATTGACACAATTGTAGTGCATTGGCTGTATTAGATTGAATAAATGTTTCCATTAATTTCTGAGGAATTCTACAGTAAATCTGGATGAAACTTGGCACACAGGTACAGTAGGTGGCCCAGAGGAGGGATGTGTTGAAAGTTGGACATCAACTACTCAGGATGATTTTTAATGAATTTCTGACATTTCCATAATTGTATTGACTGTATCGGGCTGTTACATTGTAATTTGTGCGCGCGCGAACACGTGTGCGCGGGTATAGGCTTTCAATCGGCACATAAAGCGAAAAGGCGCTACCGTAAAGACTGGTGTAAAAGCGCAAGGAAATTTATGCGGCGGATAAGAGGCGGCTGGCTTGACCGCGGCTCACAAATGACGGCTCACTTTACCGCGGTGTTGGCACGGGGTCGTGGGCCTGATGTATGAACTGGGATCATTGCATCATTTAGTCAGCCCCGTCACCTGCATCTATCTGACTCTGATTTCTCAGAGGGAGCAGTGTAGTAGATGAAGAGCTGATGGTGAAATCAGGAGCAAAAACTAACGAATGTTGGTTGAATTGAATGTTGGCCTGGTCAACACAAGTTCAATTCAATTTTATTTATATAGCGCGAAGTCAAAGGAGCTTGCAAAGAAAAGCGTCTGGACTTCTTTAAGTTGCTTGAAGACGTTTCACCTCTCATCCGAGAAGCTTCTTCAGTTCTAAGGTCAAATGGTGGAGAGTCCCAGATTTAAACTGGTTATAGAGCTGGTGAAGAGAGTAAAGACGGCGGGGCCATAGCCTGGTTTGTGTGCTGTGGAGTCGGCCCTGTAGGGCGGACTGTAGGCCTACACAGTGCTGCACGTTTGTGTAACGCTGGATTGTGCTGCAGAAGAGGCTGCAAGAGGTTAACTTTACTTTATGTTCAACGTGATAGTACGTGTTTAAAAAAAACTAATAACAAACATCGACAGGAAAAACATACTAAGAAGCTGCGACACCTCAATGTACAAAAATAGGAAAATACTTCCTAAACAATTCCCAAATCTGCCACAAGATGGCGATCCAGGACAAGGAATAAAAGCATTGCTGCTCAGCCAGTTGCGTGTCAGTCAGTGTTGTTGATCTTGTCTGAATGGATGAAATTATGAACACAGAGAAGATCAGATTTTGATCCACCACGAAAGAATCTGATCGGTAACATCATCATTTTTAAGGCAATGATCCTGATCTTAATAGAAAAACACACGAGGGGAGGCCGGTCCGTGACTGATACCCACACGGCTTCAGCATTAATGATCATTTCCATGTAAATGTGAAGCGATTCAGACAGTTTCCTCCTGCTCACTGGGACAGGAAGTACAACCCTTTTTAAGACTAGCAGGAAAACCTCGGGCTCGTTTGTGACAGCGTTGCGTTTACTCGCTCCTTCTTCTGACGGATTTTCTAGTTTATAAAGTTTCGTTTTACCTCAGCCCTTAAAGAGATGGTAGAAACAACTTCCGAGCGAAAACTCTGCATTGTTAGAAGGTTTAACGAGGATATCCAGACGACTTAGAAGAAGTAGGACCGGGAGAGGACCAGGCCTCTGCTCTGCTTTAGAAGGTTCCGGAAAGCCCCGCCCCCTTCTCTGACGTCACATTTTCCCGTCCCCGGTGCGGCACTTTTAAATCTCTTCAGAGTAAGTACAACACTGAGCGAACATCAGCACAGATGTGGAGTTTGTTTCACACATTTGTGTCCTGCTCACAGTGACAGCAGACTGCTCACGTAGTTTACACAGAGAGAAGAGCAGTGGAAGAGTCGCGGTGATACCGTAATCAAGTATAACTGTGTGTTGTCAGTGTAATGTAATGTGTACTTTATTAATCCAGTAGGAAATGAGTCCGCTGCATTTAACACATTCAGTCAGTGAAGCAGCGAGCAGCCACCAGTCCAGCGCCCCGGGAGCAGTGTGTACAGACGGTACCTTACTCAGGGATACCTCAGGGGCGGTGAAGCCCCGACCTTCCGATCATTACACAAGCACCCTGATCCATCTCTGCCACCTCAGTGTGTTGTCAGTGTGTAGTTACAGTGGATCGCAGTGTGTTATGAGTGTGTAGTTACAGTGTAAAAAACAAAAAATCAGTTGAACTCACTTGAACAGACAGCCGAGAGAAGGCAGGTGAAAATCACCGAGCAGCAGGCTGATGTCAGGTCCATTACTTGTACTTCTGTGGGTGCGCAGATCAGAGTGTTTCTAAAGTTCGCAGAAAAAAAGTTCCTGAAAAATTGATTTACCCTAAAATTGTTGCCAAAGCCCGAACTGGTTGGCAGATGTGTCAGCGACCTGCTGCCAAAACCGTCGGTGGAACTGTGATGTCCCTGAGTGGACGAAGGCGGAGAAAAGCGAGAAAATCAAGATTCCCGGACTAACCGGAAATAATACCGATGTCTGCTTTCAGAGTAAAGTTAAGTAAAATAAAGCCTTGGATAACTTCCTGCTGACTGACGAGGCAAAACTTTATTTTGAAGGAACTTGCGTCATCAATACGGAAACTGCAAGTGCAGGTTTTAGCTTTCAGTCAAAATATTTTCCGCCAAACTTCCTCGTGTTGTGGGATCAAAAATGACCCCACATTTTATTTTCACTCGAAAACAAAACAACACAAACAAACAAGGGTATATTTTTATGTAAACAAGGTCTGGTGGTCCTTAATCGCAAAATGAAGGGGGGATTTTGTGGTAATGTGATGGTTTTAAGTAAAACTAAAGGTGTATGTACTTAAAAAAAGAAAAGAAAAGAGGTGGGTCGTTTTTGATCCAGAGGACAAGAGTATGGCAATCGGGAGGACATTATGAGGGTTAAAAGGGTCTTGTTGTCTATAATGTGTCAAAAATTGCTCTAATATATCTCTCTCATGAATGATAGCAACTGATGTATTTCCTTTATTTATCTGGGTAAAAGTGTCATTTATATTAAAAACGTCCTTTTAAAAAGAGATGTGGCCAAGATGGCGGGAGAAGTTGTAAGAACTATAACATTGCAGTCGTATGAGGATATTTAAGTCACCATAAAGGACTGATTTGATTGCAATGTGGAACAATTACAGTGTCATAAAGATACTTCAACAACAGCTAATTTCTTCATTGTATTTATAGCTCATTCAGAAATCATCTTCACTACAGTCTGTTTAAAAATATAAGAATATTAGAGAAAAACACTCAGAAACATCAGAAATGACTTTTTAGTCCAACACATAAATTTCTGGATTTCTAACAAACCCTTTCAGTCTAAATGTTAAATCCTTAGTTTGAATCAGTGAAGTAGAACATGATGTTTTTTTTATATATATGTTATCTGTTGTCCACATTGTAGAGGGTGACTTTGCCTGTAAACAGTAAAATGTGTACAGTCAGGTTAAAGTGGATTCAGCAGGTGGGGAGACTTAAAAGTTCTCAGCACAGGAAAATAATCACAGTCGTTTCTGATGTCAGTTAAAAAACCACTGAAGTAGCAGCTAGTTTCACAGTGAGTGGATGTTCAGGTTGCAAACTGTAGGATCAGATAATCGTGTACTGTACATTAAATGATGCTTTTAAAGCAGTATTTTTAGATGGGTGTAGTTAAGTGACCAAAGCTAAATGAACATATTAATACAGACATACATTGGTGACCGTGCTTTAGGTTCATTTATTTATAGATGTCTGAATAATATATTGAGTTAAAGAGGAGTAAATACTACGTCCCTTTCAAACAGGAAGTGGTTTAATCTGGTCCACAGTGGGGTCAGAATATAATATTTGACATTTACAATCTGCAGAGTTTAATGTAGTTTGTTTGTCACGTTACTGATTTTACTTCTGATTCATGTTAGTTTGTTTTATGAGTTAAAAATAAAATTTGTTAGCTCAGTCTTTGTTCTTAAGACGTGCTGAAAAATCCTAATTAAAGTTGAATTCACCCTGAAACAAGACTTAATGAATTTTCACGTTTTCTTCTTTGTCGACTTTTTTCCAGCAAAGAAAATCAGCCGAGCTTCAAAGTTTGGTTCAATTTTAGGATAAATTCTAATGATCACTTTATAATGAGTTTGTATAACTGTGGTCACCTTGTGCTACTGACAGAAAACAAAAGACACACATGAATAAAGATTTAATATAAAATAAATTTACTGCATTGAAGTGTAGAGTCAACACAAAATAGAAGTGAAGACAAAATGGAGAAGTGTTAGTTTGGAGAAATCTCTCCTGCAGCATGAAACAGGAAGTGCTTCTTTTTCCACAGCTCTTTGGCAGCCTGACATTTTTTTTTATTTTCCATCTTAAAAATATTAATTTATAAAAGATCAGAAAACAAAAAAGAGCAGTGAACAGCAAACTTCTGACCGGCTGCAAATTAAGCTTTAATTTTGTGTGTTTGGTCTGATTCAACCTTCTATCAACCCTCCACTCTTCTTTATAGAGTTTTTTTGGTCAGCTGTAAAACTGCATTTAGAGCCACACTGAAAATGTACATTTTTTTCTGTTTCATTTTTCTGATGTAACAATGATAAGATTGTTAAAAGGTAAATGAACTGGTTCTTATTGCTTTTTTACTTTACCTGAGCATTTAAAGCACTTTATACACATTTATACAAGCGCTTTTTTCTATGGAACTTCTGTCTATCTAACATGAGTACATGGAAATATATGTAGACATTAATAATAGTCTATATTTTACAAACCCCATTTCCAAAAACATTGGAAAACTTTCTAAAACTGCAATAAAAACTAAAATTTGTAATTTTGTAATTCACTTTAACTTTGATTTAACAGGCAAATTAACAGAGAAAAGATTTTCAGTGTTTTCAATAACAAACTCATTTCTATTTGACAAACACATTTAGAAATCGATGCCTGCAACCAGTGGCGGAGCGGGGGAGGGGGTGGATTACTGGGCTTAAGCCCGGGTTGTTTTGTCAGAAGCCCGGAGTGTAATTTGTTTCATAGTTAGATGCCTGGCTGACAACTGTATAAAACAAAAACTACACACAATATTCGAAGCACATAGCGCACTGTGGGAATTTACGACCGTGGGTAAATCCCCCCTAATTTTGGTATGATCCGAGCTCAGGCACTAAGCGACTGAGCGAGGGGGCGGGGCAGCTGCTGCCTGCGAGTGAGCTGTTGGAGAAGCGCAGCCAAGCAGACAGACGAGAACTGAAGTTCGACCAGGTACCAAAGCAAATCATTCGTACTGTACAAATAATGTAAATATGACGGTGTATCACGAACGATTGATATCAAACTGATCACTTGACCCATATTACGTTACTTGATCTTCAAGTGTATCAACAAATGGCGAAATGAAAAGCCGAATAACAACAATGCTGTTTCTTTAGAGAGTCTTAGCTTACATGTGTGTTTATTTCATATTTTCAGTTGTTTCCCTCCACGGCTAAATAAATCGGTTTCAGTAATGCACTGATATACAAGAATGGAAATAAGGTGTCAGGGTCCCTGTGCCTACCCGGTCGGCTCAGTATGGCTACATATGTTTTTGTATTCTTTTTTTGTTCCTGCTCTCTCCCTTCCCCTCTTTCCCTCCTCCCTCTGCCTGGGCGGAGCTCACCTGTGGGCTCCTGCCCTTGGCCCACGCACCTGTGGCTCATCACGAGTGTTTCAGCTCCTTTATAAGATGGCAGCTCTGTGTTTCTCGTCGCTGGACCGTTGCTGACCCTCGTCAGTGTAACCCCAGCTCAATTACTTCTAGAGTGTTTTCACAGCGATTTACCTTATAATCCCTTCGTGTCTCTGTGTACAGATTCCCTGGACCAACCCCTGTGTTACCCGAGTGATTGGAGTGTGAAGAGGAGCGTGAGGAGTGGACGGAGTGTGTGTGTGCGTGACTATCGGCGTCTTTCCCGTTCGTGTGTGGACCCCCGGAGCCCGGCTTTCCCCTCACTTTTGTAAATAATCACCTGGTGTATCATAATAAAGACTCTTGTGCTTTCAAGACCTAGAGCCTGCGCGTGAGTCCGTTCAGTCCCGTTGTGACATAAGGAGCTTCTTTCAAAGAAAAAACTCTGGTAGTATTTTATATATTATGCTTTGTATGTTGTTCAGTATATTTCTATGCGAAACAGGAGGAATTTCAATACACAGCAGGATATCCACAGTTTAAACCAGATATTTACATACACTTTATGGAAAACACAAGACCATTTTTTTACTGTACAACATCAATTTAGAGTAAACTTGTTTTGGATAAATAAATATTGAAATATCTTTTGAATTAGTTAAATGTCAGAATAAAGAGAGACAGAGCTTCTATTTTTTATCACTTTCATCAAATGTAGGAATACATATACACTAAGTTTATTGTTAATTAATAAGAAACTCCAGACGATTCCATTCTGAGCTGAAGAAGCTTCTGATAGGTTAGTAGAGTCCATGTGAGTAAATTGGTGGCACAGCTGTGGATGCATATAAGGCAAAACACAGAGCCTGTTTCTGTGACATGGGAACATCAAGAGATGTCAACCAAAACACCAGGAAAAGAACTGTGGAGCTCCATAAGTGTGGCTCAGTTTTGAATACAATTTGGTGCCATTTGCAATTAAGAAATACAGATAGTTTCTCTATTTACTCTTAAATTTAACAAATGTGTTTTTTATATTTATCAATCTAAAAAAATAACATTTAGTCTGATTTGATGTTACAATTAAAAAGTGTTTGTGTTTTGATCTGAAGAGTACATAAATATCTGGTTTCAACTATTGAAACCAGATATTTGATGATGACGTATATTTGATGATGTTGGTGTTTGGCTTGATTGTCAGCACAAAGAGGGAGAGAGAGGGAGAGAGAGAATGAGGACAGAACAGAGATGAACAAGAGCAGGTGAGACACACGTTAGTCAAATGGTTGTTTGCCAAAACTCATCAGAACATGTATCCAGTACCTAGTGTATCTTTTTAGGTTTGCTATTTTTCAAATTCTATATTTATTAAGTTAATGTGTCTTGTTTGCACAACAAGGCTAAATAATTATATAAACCTTTCTGAATCTAAATAGTGGACTTTGGTAGAATTAAAAAATAAGTGTAGTGCAGGTCTATGATGATTCTGAGTGTTTTGATTCTGGTTCTGTCTTGGTTAAGTCCTAAGTAGTCCTGTTTTAATTCCCAATCAGTTCTGGGTCTGGTTGAATTGGGGTTTAGTCCCTGTGTCTTGATACAGCCCTGATTTTGTTCTGCCTTGCTGCTTAACTTAAAAAAAGGAGTTTAAGATGTCCTGCATGTGTGATATATATTTTTTCCTATATGAAGCTATTCTTTTTTTTCTTTTTTCTTTTTTAAATGAAAGCACAGCCTAATAAATATCTCATTCACCCCTCCCCCCCAATCCCACATGCATACTACCCTTTAGGGCTAAGCCCCGGGTGTATAAAATGTCTGGCTCCGCCTCTGCCTGCAACACAGAGGTAAAATTCACCTTTGCTTTTAATTTCACATCTTAATTTTACTGAATATGAAGGACCTCATTTTTACAAGTTTACAGATGGAAATTTTGAACAGACAAAACAAATCATGTTTTTTCAGTTTTCAAAGATTTTAATGATCAAACATCTTAAGTATATAAACTTCACTCCCAGCAGTAAAATACATATTTATTACAGTTTAATTAACCATCATTTTACCCTTTATTAACAACAGTTATTGTAAAGCTACATGCTGGATTCACATTCAACCACAGAAGAAACAAGGAGGCTCATGAAGATCATAAAAATATTCACACAATTTCCAAAAGTCTCCATAAATAAAACTCAATGATTTGTGTTGTTGTTGTTGTAGAGGAACAAAGTGTGCAGGAGAACAGTGAGTCCTGATGTAGATGAACTGAGGAGCTGCACCAGGAGCCAGGATCAAAGATAAAGATGTTAAACTGTGAATTATTCAATAATCACAGTTTAAGATGATTGAAGTAAAGAGTCCACAGAGCTCAGTGCAGTTCCTCATCTAGAGAGCTGTTAGAGGCTCGTCTGTCTTTATGTGATGTGGACAAATAAATTCTTCTTTGGCAGTTTTGAAGTGATCACGAGAGCAACAACAACGAGCCCAAGAAGTAACAAACCAAGTAACAGCTCAAAATGTTCATTGATTACACTACACTGCTTTCTTGTTTGTATGAGGGAGGTCAAAGGCTGTTTATCGAGTAACTCCATTTTTCTAAATGAAAAGAAAGTGGAAATTATTGTCTTTGATAGCCACGTCCCTCGAGGACAATTAGCCGATAAATTTGGGCCCCTTGCTACCTCCCTCTCTGATACAGTACGTAACTTAGGTGTTCTTTTGGAGAGCTCCTTTAAACTTCATAAACAAGTATCCTCTGTAGTACAGTCTAGCTTTTACCAACTACGACAAATCTCTAAGGCTAAGCATTACATACTGCAAATGGATCTTGATATACTTATACATGCATTTGTTACTTCAAAATTAGACTACTGCAAGTCCCTTTACCTGGGCCTCCAATCTGCCCTTTTTCATAAACTACAACTTGTCCAAAATGCAGCGGCGCGCCTTTTAGCTGGTACTAGAAGGTTTGATTCTATTACCCCGATCCTTGCTGCCCATCAAATATTGGATTGATTTTAAGATTTTATTGCTTACATTCAAATTTCGTAAATAATATTGCTATTTAACTGAACTTCTCAGCCTGTATACTCCTAGGAGAGCACTTTGATAATCAAGTCAAATGCTCTTGCTGTAACCTAGGTCCTGGCTGAAACCCAGAGGTGATCATTGTCAGGGTTATATTTTTGGGTTGTCATTTATACTTAGAAACACATAATACCATGGTTCGGGGGTTGGGAAGCTCATCTTGTAACTGGAAGGTTGCCGGTTCGATGCCCTGCTCTGTCTGTCTTGGTTGTTGTGTCCTTGGGCAAGACATTTCACCTACCACCCACTGGTGGTGGCCAGAGGAGCCGATAGCGCGTTATGGCGGCCTGGCTTCTGTCAGTCTGCTCCAGGGCAGCTGTTGCTACAAATGTAGCTGCCTCCACCAGTGTGTGAATGTGAGAGTGAATGAATAGTGGAATTGTAAAGCGCTTTAAGGGTCTCGAAAAGCGCTATGTAAATGCAATTCGTTATTAGTATTATTATTATTATAGGTATATAATCAGTTGCATATTGATAGAATGTCTCAGGGCAGCACAGTCGTTACTGTTGCCGCACAGCAAGAAGAGCCTGCGTGGGTTCTTCCCAGCTTCCTCCCACAGTCCAATGACATACAGTGGGGGATAGGTTAATTGATTAATCTAAATTGCCCATAGGTGTGAATCTGTGAGTGCAAATGGTTGTATGTGTCTCTGTGCATCTCGCCCTATAACAGCTGGGATAGGCTCCATTGCCCCCTCCATCCTTGAAAGGATAAGCGGAAGTGAATGGATGGATGCATAGAATGTCTCATCCTTAGTAGTTATTCACAGATACACACACACACACACACACACACACAGCAGAAACACACACACACGCAGAAACACACACACACACACAAACACATACCTACATGTACACATATATGCCTGTTTAAGATGTCACATGTCACCATCTCGGTCACCTCCCTCGTGCACGAGATCACACAAGGGTTCTACCTGTGTCCAGTGCTTTGCTAGTTGCAGTAGAATTGTTTCGGCTGTTCCAGCAATAGGTTTGTGCCTAGATAAACCGTGCCATTGCCATTGCTGTACGTATTACCAGAGCCTGTTCTTTAAGAAAGAAACACTTGTGAGCTTCTAAATCCTTCTCGTTTGTTGTCTCATTTGTTGTGTGCTGGTCTGTTACATTTTCTAAAACTACACTACACACTACTTTACATTCAGAATGAATGTGTGCACACATGTAATGAAAACAAATTTCATTAAATCATTTAGCAAAGGGAACAGAGCAGGAGTGAGAGAGAGAAAGGGGGGAGGGGTGGTAGTTACACTTGCAGTAGGGCAGGAACAGAGCAGGAAGAAGAGAGAGAAAGGGGGGAGGGGTGGTAGTTACAGCAGGAGGGAGAGAGAGAAAGGGGGGAGGGGCGGTAGTTACACTCGCAGTAGGGCGGGAACAGAGCAGGAAGGAGAGAGAGAAAGGGGGGAGGGGTCGTAGTTACAGCAGGAGTCAGAGAGAGAAAGGGGGGATGGGCGGTAGTTACACTCGCAGTAGCGCGGGAACAGAGCAGGAGTGAGAGAGAGAAAGGGGGGAGGGGCGGTAGTTACACTCGCAGTAGCGCGGGAACAGAGCAGGAGTGAGAGAGAGAAAGGGGGGGATGGGCGGTAGTTACACTCGCAGTAGCGCGGGAACAGACCAGGAGGGAGAGAGAGAAAGGGGGGAGGGGCGGTAGTTACACTTGCAGTAGGGCGGGAACAGAGCAGGAGGGAGAGAGAGAAAGGGGGGAGGGGCGGTAGTTACACTTGCAGTAGGGCGGGAACAGAGCAGGAAGGAGAGAGAGAAAGGGGGGAGGGGTCGTAGTTACAGCAGGAGTCAGAGAGAGAAAGGGGGGAGGGGCGGTAGTTACACTTGCAGTAGGGCGGGAACAGAGCAGGAGTGAGAGAGAGAAAGGGGGGATGGGCGGTAGTTACAGCAGGAGTCAGAGAGAGAAAGGGGGAGGGGCGGTAGTTACACTCGCAGTAGCGCGGGAACAGAGCAGGAGGGAGAGAGAGAAAGGGGGGATGGGCGGTAGTTACACTCGTAGTAGCGCGGGAACAGAGCAGGAGGGAGAGAGAGAAAGGGGGGATGGGCGGTAGTTACACTCGTAGTAGCGCGGGAACAGAGCAGGAGTGAGAGAGAGAAAGGGGGGAGGGGCGGTAGTTACACTCGTAGTAGCGCGGGAACAGAGCAGGAGTGAGAGAGAGAAAGGGGGGATGGGCGGTAGTTACAGCAGGAGTCAGAGAGAGAAAGGGGGAGGGGCGGTAGTTACACTCGCAGTAGCGCGGGAACAGAGCAGGAGGGAGAGAGAGAAAGGGGGGATGGGCGGTAGTTACACTCGTAGTAGCGCGGGAACAGAGCAGGAGGGAGAGAGAGAAAGGGGGGATGGGCGGTAGTTACACTCGCAGTAGCGCGGGAACAGAGCAGGAGGGAGAGAGATAAAGGGGGGAGGGGCGGTAGTTACACTCGTAGTAGCGCGGGAACAGAGCAGGAGGGAGAGAGAGAAAGGGGGGATGGGCAGTAGTTACACTCGTAGTAGCGCAGGAACAGACCAGGAGGGAGAGAGAGAAAGGGGGGAGGGGCGGTAGTTACACTCGCAGTAGGGCGGGAACAGAGCAGGAGGGAGAGAGAGAAAGGGGGGATGGGCAGTAGTTACACTCGTAGTAGCGCAGGAACAGACCAGGAGGGAGAGAGAGAAAGGGGGGAGGGGCGGTAGTTACACTCGCAGTAGGGCGGGAACAGAGCAGGAGGGAGAGAGAGAAAGGGGGGATGGGCAGTAGTTACACTCGTAGTAGCGCAGGAACAGACCAGGAGGGAGAGAGAGAAAGGGGGGAGGGGCGGTAGTTACACTTGCAGTAGGGCAGGAACAGAGCAGGAAGGAGAGAGAGAAAGGGGGGAGGTGTCGTAGTTACAACAGGAGTCAGAGAGAGAAAGGGGGAGGGGCGGTAGTTACACTCGCAGTAGCGCGGGAACAGACCAGGAGGGAGAGAGAGAAAGGGGGGAGGGGCGGTAGTTACACTTGCAGTAGGGCAGGAACAGACCAGGAGGGAGAGAGAGAAAGGGGGGATGGGCCCTCCCCCTTTTCCTGATAGGAGCCCAAAGTGCCCTTTTGTTGAGGCAACTTTTTTTTTTAATGTGTTTGTGCTTGTGGAGTCCTGTCTGTGCCTCTCAAAAATTATATTATCAATTAATCATAGTCTTTGCTAAATACAACGATCTGGCTTGCATCAGTCACATGATCGTCATTAACCAATGATCGCCCTTGACGGCAGAACGCACTCGTTATGAGCGGAATGAGCTCGCAAAGAGCACGCACATTTTTTTCTGCCTGGGTGGTCTGGAGCTGTAGCAGAAACACAAATTACCTCAGAGAAACAGACTAATGCAACAAAACCAGTAAGTAGGTGTACAGCATACACTGTAGTGTGTAGCAGTTTGTGTCTTGTTCTCAGATGGACAGCAAGTTGAGAGTGATATATGAGATGAGGAGATGGAAGGAGGAAAAGAGGCAAAGATTGATTCACAGGCAGGGCCTAGTTTATTTCTCACAGTTTTTTGTTGCGTTATGGTTCCAAGTAGGGCTGGGCGATATAACCCAAAATTCATATCTCGATATTTTTTAGCTGGATGGCGATATAAGATATATATCTCGATATTTTTTTAAAGCCATAAGTTAAGAACAAAAAGAGAGTTCTTAGTCACACAGGAACTTTTATTTACATACAGCATAGATGTACATGAAGAATTTACTCAAAAATAAATTATCAGCATTTATTAAATAATAATGCTCCATAAAAACGTTTTTGTGCATAACAAAAAGCTCACAATTGTGCAGTCAGAATGTAAATTAAAAGACAATGAGCATAATAACAAAGAGACAGATTTCACAGCTGCTCTATTTCCGAGTTCTACTGCTTGACTGACAGCCTTGAGTTTGAAATCCTCTTTGTAACCATGTCTCTTAACAGGTGCCATTTATGGCCCTTACACACACAATACGGTAATATTAGGTTGAAGTACAGTACGTATCACTCCGCAAGGCACCAGACTACAGTAGCTGTAATGCTCCGACAATCCATCAAGCGGTGCAGCCCCGTAGCTTACCAAAGTCGTACTAAAACATTTTTTGAGAGATTGCTGAGCGCCGTGTACCACATAAAATCGGTTTGCGGTCAGTAAGCACAACCAGAATTCATACAAAAGGTGCACTGTTGATTTTTGAGAAAATGAAAGGATTTTATAATGTAACATATACTATATTGATATAAACGATATTGTCACATCTTATATCTTGTATGAAAATATATCGATATTTTTAAAAAACTTGATATATCGCCCAGCCCTTGTTCCAAGCGCTTTCACCAATCTTTGCATTGTGTTATTATCTCATGACACTTGTTTAATCAGCTACCATCTCTCCTATGGACTGTTTAATGTCTACAGTCTCAGATCAGCACAGCCCTGCCCTCCAGCACTATCAGCAGCAGGAGCAGCAGAAACCCCTCAACAGCAACATTGTACCCATCAGGTAAAACATCGGCTACGTTTGCTTTGCCTTGTCGCCACCTCACAACAGCAATATAGTATGATGTGATCCCATATTAGATTCTTGATGAATGTGTGTTGCTGTTATTCAGCCTGGTTCAATGCGCCCCTTTTTAACTCTGAGCACCCACCCCTTTAAACATCTCTTGTGGTGTAATGCCGACATTACACCACAACTCCACTTTGTCAGTCTTAATGACCCCAAAGCTTTTATTTATCTATTTATACACCAGTTCTGTCAAGTGAGTCAAGACTCTAGCAAACTATTATAGATGGAAGCTTGTGGAAGGATACCATAAATGTCTGGCCCAAGTGAAACAATTTCAGGGCAAATCCACCAAATACTAAGGAAATGTATGCATGATGATGAAAGTAATAAAAAGTACAAAACAATTCTCTCTCTCTTTTTTCTGACATTTCACAAATACAAAAATCAGTTAAATCCTTTGTTTTTTCTCTCTGCAGTCATAAACAACCAGGTTAACAAATTAAAACAAACATGTTTTACAACATTTATAGCAGCTGTTGTGTTTATAAACTCTGTCACAGTTTATGAGAGTCATTATGTATTCTTAATATTTATTGGTAAAATAATATTTGTAGTAAAATTGTCTGAAAACTGCAAGAAAAACAAAAAACAAACAAGCAAAACATGGATCACTTTGATTCTAGCTTCAGTTTTATTCAGGAAACAACAACAATCAAAGGCACTTTATCTTTACAGTAGAAACATTAGAAGCACAAACCCCCTGAAACAGGAGCATAACAACTGTATGAATCGAAGTCAATTACATTTCATTTTTACAATATAATAAAAAAATCCTACTCATCATCACTAATGAAGTCTGCAGTCAAAATAAATATATTAAATACAGTGTGCTCCAATACAGTTAAATGCATGCAGTGCTTAAAGCTATATATAATAAATGTCAGACGCTTTTGTAATATAAATATATGTATCAAAATTACCAGAAAAACACAAAAACTTAAAATTCTTAAAGTTTGCATAAAACCTTACAGCTTACTCTTTCGCTCCCAGGCTTCTAGACTTCTGATTGGCCAACATTTATACATGGCTAGGATGTGGCATGTTCTTGACAGCGTTTGACTTTGTTTTTGGCGTTCGCATGTGAACGGAGACATTTTTTAAAAACACATGTGTGGACGGGATTTAAAAAAAGAAAAAAGAAAAGAAGAAAAATTTGAGTTTTCAAAAATACCCGTGTACGTGTGGACGTAGACTCAGATCATCCGGAAAAAAACAGAAACATTACAAACATGCTGCTGTTCAGCTGGAGGCTGGAAAGAACCCTGCTTCTGTTGTTTACATTTTCTGTAGATCACAACACCAACAAAAGCAACAACAACAACAGCAGCAACTGAGAGACCAACTTTCAGTCCAACAGATCCAGCCTCCTTCCCTCCATCCTCCTTCCCTGCCTCCTTCCCTCCATCCTCTGTGTGTCCTCCTGGCTGACCTGCAGGTGAGAAACAGGTGTGAGGTGTCAGCTGTCAGGTAGGTGATGAGTGAAGAACAGAACAGAATCCATTTCCTCTTCAAACTGCTGTCAGACATTATCTACTGCACTCTGATCACATCACTCAGACCAGCTGCTTTCTACAAAGTCTCATCAACAACATCTTTAGAAACAAACATCAACAACCAGGAAGCAGCTTCACCTCTGATCACACACACACTCAACTCTACTCACTCACCTGGAGGAACAACAACACTCAGTGTTATGTTGCAGATGGGTTCACATGAGGTTGCTCCTGCCACAATGATGCAACACATGTATGTTCCACTATCAGCAGTCGTGACATCCTTCAGAATCACAGACACGTCTCCATCCTTCATCAGTGTCTCCTGCAGGTCCACACGGTTCTTAAACAAGTGATGCTGGTGATCTGGAATAATGTGCCCATCCCGGTACAAAAAGACATATTCATCTCCGAGGTCAGCTCGGCTCCACTCTGCAAGATCATTGTTGGTGTTTGGAGCTCGACACGTCAGAGTGACGTTTTGTCCACACCGAGCTGTGATGTTTTTCTGGTCTGAAAGAGGAAACAAAACAAATGAGAGACGTTAAAACTACTAGAAGTCTGCCTTCACATCACAGTGTGAAAGACAGAGTGCAAACAATACAGCTTCATGTTAGATTTATTTAGTTTTTTTCTGCTTGAAATTCAAATAGATCCTCTGCAATAAATATGTTCTTATGTCCAATAATGTGTCAATGAATTGATGTCAGCTGAAATTTTGCTTCCATCCATCCCACTCAGCTGTTCTCTATTCGTCAGTCTTATTAATCATTTGTTTACAGTTAGTGCAGAGTCCTCCTGTTAGTGGGACACATCTTTACATAGTCTATTTGTATATTCTGTTATTTCAATGTCGTTCGACACGATATTACAGAATTGGAGAATTAAAGTTTTATCTGAGATTCTGCAGAGGAGCTGAAGTTAAAATTAGATAAATGCATATAATTCAACAGCTCTGATATCGCATGCACAACTGGATATGGTTTGAAATTTTATAAATAAATACATTTACACATGAATAACTACCCCACAATAATGACAGTTTGTGTCTTAACTTAAATTTACGAATCACGTGACGTGACAACGCGCATCCGGAATCCTCTGACGACAAGTTCTCCTCCGCCGTGGTCGTTTGACGCGAGCTTCAGCACATTATCGGTATAAAGACGGTAATATAACTCAGAAAGTCCATCTGTGGTGGCCGGACGACGTTGAAGGAGTACCTGGAGATAAACTCGGCTTAATTCTGGATTTGGACCTTTTTGTTTTGTCGCGGTTGTTTCTGGACGTCGATCAGCGCGGTGGGAAGTTTCCTCCGTCTCCGGATTATTCGACGATAAAATGTTTGTTTTCGTCTTTAATCGGTCACAAAGCAGCTGTATGTGTTTGTCAAAGCAGCTACAAGCTGTTTGGAGTGAACATGGAGCGGAGACAGAGACGGAGACGAATAAGGAGCTTGTGTTTGAGGCCTGGATACGACTACAGGAAATCTGCAAACATGGCGACTGTACAGTGGAGTGTAGCCAGCGAGTCTCTGCGGGTGGACGTGCTGTCTGCACTGCGGGTAGCTGACCAGACCTAACCGACATCATATTAACGGTGTTAAATCCATCACAGGGATTTCTTTTAGAGGGTCTACAACACTCTGGAGGAAATCTTTAAACCACCGAGCTCTCCGTGGATCGTCAGCCGGACCAGCAGCAACTTACACGGCGAAGAGAGCTGAGGCAGAAGCGGACATGTCGATCTGCTGCGCGGCCAGGCTAAACCTCCAGCTCCCGGTGTTTTCTCCACAAACACCACATCCATCACAATAACGTGAAAGGATTGGATCTCCTGATCGGACAATTCCATCAAGAAATGCAGCGTGAACATTTAAAGAAAAGTGGTGAAGACGGGAAACATGACTCTGGTAAGGTTGTTTCTGTGTGTGTAGATCTACCACGGACACCATGAGCCCGGTGTTCTGGGACTCCATCCTACCTGACAAACCATCCTACCCGTTGTTTCTGCGTATGCGCACAACACGCATTTAAGTGGCGAACCGTCCTACCTTTGTGAATGTGACCTACAAGCATACTTTAACAGCTAAAATTAAGTGGCAAATCATCCTACCTAAGATCTAGAAACATACTTTGACGGGTAAAATGAAGTGCCAAACCGTCCTGGCTTTATGAATATGAGCTACAAGCATACTGTGATGGGCAAACATAAGTGGCAAACCGTCATACCTAGTTAAATTTGTGGTGGAATTACTCTGTGACAGCAGAAATGTGCATAAACTACTTACGGTAGGACGTTTTAGCAACGGAGGATGGTTTGTCAGAACACCGGTCGTAACCAGCATGGCTGTCCTGATGTTAAAGCCCCCACAGACCGAAGCAGGAGTTTCCATCTACCCCGCAAACTAAGTGTGCTAATCATCACTGCTCCATCCTGTCAGGTTTTTAATCTCTTAGATTTGTTTTACGTATTTACACTAACAGTAAAGACAGTTTATTTGAGCAAGGTGACACGATTACTGATAAATACACACGGCTGCTGACTTTATAAAAACTTATTGTAACAGTTCAATCTTACCTGCGGACGTAAATGAGCGAAGAAAGGCAAAGATGATCCCGCAGATCAAGACAGATTGTCCTGCATCCATAGTGCTGCTCTGTGACACCAGATTAGAGTCTGTCCACAGTCGCTGCTGTGTAGTTTTTCTTAAATGTGTCCTTTCTTGACCCGCCCACCTGCTGCTCTCTACACCAATGACGGAAGTCAGAGTCCGGAGTCACATTCCTGACTTCAAACATATCCGACAACTATTCAGTTCTGAAATGTTTTCTAAAAGTAGACCATCTCAGATGAAAAATAAAATCAGCTCATCTTTAAGAAGTTTTTACTTATATGTATTTTCGGTTATTGGTCACTGTGGAGCTTTTATACACTACACTCATGTTTTCTGGTCTTCTGTGTTTGTGTAGCATCTTTTAAGTAACAGGGTTTAATTCAAGTGTTTTAAGAAAATAAAATGGCACTACAGTGTGATATAGCTTTAAAATAATTCCTTACCACCTCCATTTTTTTTTGTACCCATAGAAAACCACACACTCCAAGGACAGAGCATTTACTTAGTGTCAGTGACAGAAATGTAAAATAGCTTAAATGAGTGAGGCTGTCATAGTCATAGTGACTCACTCAGGATGAATCTAAACTCGCTTTGTGAAACCGAAAACCCAGAGTTTTCGTTCACTCAGGGTATACTTACTCAGAGTTTGCACTAAACTGGCTTCCTGAAATAGGGCCCTGTAGTCATAAAGGACCGGGTTAACCAATTAAATTAACACATGACCCTACGCTGTGTCACTGCATCATTCCATGTTTGGCACTGATCACCACCTGCACTCATGTATATATCTTTCTACGTAGCACTCTTAATTCTTATTCTCATGTATATATCTCATGTATATCTCATGCACATAGCTTTCTACGTAGCACTTTTAATTCTTATTCTTACTTATTTTTTCATGTCTATTTAAGCGTTATCTGACAGTATGTTTGCACTGAAGCACCGCAGCAATTTCCTAATGTTGTTAACCTGCTCAACATTTGGCAATAAAACCCTTTCTGATTCTGATTCTAAAACATAATCGTGTTTTACAACATTTATAGCAGCTCTTTTGTTTATAAACTCTGTCACAGTTTATAGGAGTCATTATGTATTCTTAATATTTATTGGTAAAATAATATTTGTAGTAAAATTGTCTGAAAACTGCAAGAAAAATAAAAACAAACATGAAAAACAAAACATGGATCACTTTGATTCCAGCTTCAGTTTTATTCAGGAAACAACAACAGCCATATCAAAAGGCACTTTATCTTTACAGTAGAAACATTAGAACCACAAACTGAACCGAGTCAACAATTCAGAAAGATTCTGATGAAAAATTCACTTTTACAAAATAAATAATCAAACAAAATAAATAATCATCCCTCTTAAAATCTTACGAAATAAATATATTAAAAACAGTGTGCTGTAACAGAGTTAAGACGTGTGGAGCATGATGGGTAGCACTGTTGTCTCATAGCAAGAAGGCTCTGATGACACCGTCAGGTCGGGGTCTTTCTGTGTGGAGTTTGCAGGTTCTCCCGAGTCCTCGGGCTTCTTTCCACAGAGTTAGGTTAATTGGTTTTAGTGCGAGTGGTTTTCTGTCTCTGTGTTAGACCCGCGACAGACTGGTGACCTGTCCAGAGTGTACCCAGTCTCTTGCCCTAAGACAGCTGGGATAGGCTCCAGCCGTGACCCTGACAAGGCTAAGCGGAGGGCGCAGTTCAGCACAGACTGGACAGACAATGAGGAGCTAAAGGTACAACTTCTTCTTTGGACAATTTGTAAACAACTTAAAATTAATTAATAGGCGTTTAGGTTTCATGATTAAAGCTCAGATCAGCTGGAAAAAAACTGAAACATTTAAAACAGACTGAAGTTCTAATGGAAGCTGGTATGAACCCTGCTTCTGTGGTTTAAGCTTTCTGTAGATCAAAACACCAACTCCAAAAGGTCAAACACCACCTCCACCAAGTCCCAAAGCAACTCCCTCCCTCTATTCACCACCTCCAGCAACTCCGTCACTTTAGCCACCACCATCAACAACTCGCTCCCTCTAGCCACCAGCGCCAACAACTCCCTAAACAACTGTCTCCCTCTAGCCACCAGCGCCAACAACTCCCTAAACAACTGTCTCCCTCTAGCCACCAGCACCAGCAACTTCATCACTTTAGCTGCCACTGTCAACAACTTCTTCACAAGAAGTAACAACCCAGAAGGTATCAGCCCATAATGCTTATTGACTCCATCCTCCTTCCCTCCAGCCTCCTTCCCTCCATCCTCTGTGTCTCCTCCTGTCTGACCTGCAGGTGAGAAACAGGTGTGAGGTGTCAGCTGTCAGGTAGGTGATGAGTGAAGAACAGAACAGAATCAAACTGCTGTCAGACATTATCTACTGCACTCTGATCACATCACTCAGACCAGCTGCTTTCTACAAAGTCTCATCAACAACATCTTTAGAAACAAACATCAACAACCAGGAAGCAGCTTCACCTCTGATCACACACACACTCAACTCTACTCACTCACCTGGAGGATCAACTCTCAGGTAGATGATGCTGATGGGAGGAATCTTTGACAGGGCTCTCTTCCTGCGCATAGTTCCTCTGTTGAACACACGACACTCGTATTTTCCACTATCAGCACTCGTTGCATTCTTCAGAATCAAAGACACGTCTCCATCCTTCATCTGTCTGTCCTGCAGATCCACCCGGTTCTTAAAAGATGGATGCTGGTGATCTGGAAGGAACTGTCCACCCTTGTAAACAGCAACATGTTCTGGCTCCAGATCAGCTCTGCTCCACTGTACAAGTGTGAAGTTGTTGTTTGGAGCTCGACATGTCATCGTGGCGTTCTGTCCAGACTGAGCCGTGATGGTTTTCTGGTCTGAAAGATGTAACAACAGAGCAGAGAGGAAACAGTCACTTCTACAGCAGCCAATCGGAGTGGGGAACAGACACAACTGCTCTCTGGTTTATGCTGGTTGAATCACACAAACGTGACCATAGACCTGTTAAAATCTGTTAAGGAATCACAGAATTCAGACGAACAACAAAGCGATAAATTCTTGATAAAGAACAAAGTCTAAACATATCTCAGTGCAAACAGAACAACTTGTGTTTAGCTCCCAGTGTTAGAAATCAAACAAAAACACAATTTGAAAGAACTTAAGACAAATAATATTTTTGCAAACACCTTTGAACAGCTGCATATTTGTTGTTTTTGTTCTTATGCTCAGAAAGATGCAATGTTTTTCAGGTTATTATTTCAGGTTGTTTTTCTGGTGACCACAGAACGAAATTATGATAATAAGTTTATGTCTGTGTAGGCTGTCAGTCAGAGTGGTCGCCCCATGATCAGAAAGTCGGGGGTTCAAGTCCACTGAACGGCTACCCTGAAGTATGTCTGAGCAAGGTACCGTTCCTACACACTGCTCCCCAGGCGCCTGCTCAGTGGCTGCTCACTGCTTCACTGAGTGAACAGGTCAAATGCAGAAAGAGTAATTTCCCCACAGGGATCGTTAAAGTAAAGTATACACATAATCTTAATATTGTGGACTTTAGCTCATCAAACATCTACATCAAGGTTTCTCTGTGTCCAGGTGATTGTAGAGCCAGGCTCTGAGCACGCAGATCACATGGATGACACGGGTGCATCCTTACTGCTGTAAGACTTTGTGGGTTTGTAGACATGAAGCCATGTTGTAGGTCCACCTCTGTTCACATAATCATCATCTTTGTGAACACGACATGAACTTCCTGGACATGTATTGTTGTAGGGTCTACCTTAGAGTATAAAGCACCTTGAGGTGACTGTTGTTGTGATTTCGCGCTATATAAATAAAATTGAATTGAACTTGTGTTGACCAGGCCAACATTCAATTCAACCAACATTCGTTAGTTTTTGCTCCTGATTTCACCATCAGCTCTTCATCTACTACACTGCTCCCTCTGAGAAATCAGAGTCAGATAGATGCAGGTGACGGGGCTGACTAAATGATGCAATGATCCCAGTTCATACATCAGGCCCACGACCCCGTGCCAACACCGCGGTAAAGTGAGCCGTCATTTGTGAGCCGCGGTCAAGCCAGCCGCCTCTTATCCGCCGCATAAATTTCCTTGCGCTTTTACACCAGTCTTTACGGTAGCGCCTTTTCGGAATGTGTTGAAAGTTGGGCCTCAACTACTCAGGATGACTTTTAATGAATTTTTGAAAATTGACATAATTGTAGTGTATTGGCTGTATTGAATTGCATATAAATGTCCTTTAATTTCTGAGGAATTCTACAGTAAATCTGGCTGAAACTTGGCACAAAGGTACAGTAGGTGTCCCAGAGGAGGGATGTGTTGAAAGTTGGACCTCAACTACTCCGGATGATTTTTAATGAATTTTTGAAATTTCCATAATTGTAGTGTATTGGCTGTATTGCGTTGAATATAAGTTTCTTGTAATTTCTGAGTAATATTGCAGTAAATCTGGCTGAAACCTGGCACACAGGTACAGTAGGTGTCCCAGAGAAGGAATGTGTTGAAAGTTGGACCTCAACTACTCAGGATGATTTTTAATGAATTTTTGAAATTTCCATAATTGTATTGACTGTATTGGGCTGTAATTTGTGTGCGCGCGCGTGTGACTATTCGCCCGCGTGCGTCTAGGCTTTCAATCGGCATATAAAGCGAAAAGGCGCTACCGTGCAGCCTGGTGTAAAAGCGCAAGGAAATTTATGCGGCGGATAAGAAGCGGCTGGCTTGACCGCGGCTCACAAATGACGGCTCACTTTACCGCGGTCGTGCCAACCGGGGGAGCGCTGTAGTACGTACCATACTGTACACTGCTCCCTATCGATCGTCGGCTCGCTCTGCAGGCACACAGGGAACGCGCTTCCGCTGCAATCTTTGTGACCTCGCTACACGGTTGCTCTCCGTGAGAAGAGAAGCTGTTTGTGTTATCAACGTTTGTGTTATCGTTCGTGGACGGTGGAAAACAGCTTTGCTAGGAGCTTTAAACAAGGATGCCCTTTACTCGAAAACGACGTGGGCTTAACGTTGGGTATTGGAGCCTATTTTTAATCGTGACGTCGAAAAAACGAAGCTTATCAGCAGCTTTCACCGTCTTCATGTTTGCTGACGTGTGGGATCAGGCACAAAGGAGCTGCTAGTATGTTTTTAGAGCCTCTGCATGTCGGGGTAAGTAGAACACAGACACGCAGAGTCACAAGAAGGTCGTGTTTCACGTCTGGTTGTAGCGCTGAAACATGGCTGCTGCTCTGGTTGAGCGTTGTGCCATTTATCACCGACGGAGCGTTCCCCAGCGTCGGGAGCGCGCACTGGTCAGGATCCAGGTTACTCCGCTTTCTTTACAACCAGCTAGTCAAGTAGTGATGTTTTAATTTGGTGACAAAGTTACAGTTGGATGTCGTTACATTACCATAAAGTGGAACCTCCTAGAAAAAGAAGTTATAGTTTTAGGAAGTCTTACATCCTTGTTGTTGGTTCAGAGGTTGTTTCAGCAAATTGCTGCGGAAATGTTAAAGTTTGAGTGCATTCTCAAGTGAGGGATTACTTCTTATTGGAACAGGAGGAACGAAGCCCAAATATCAACAGGACCTATTTTCTTTTATCCCTGACCAGGGGCGGATCTAGAGAAATTTTCTTAGGGTGGCAAAGAAATCAAATGTGCGGCAAAATCAAAGCCTTTTTTTTTCAAACACAAAGGGGTGGGTTACATATGGTTAAAATGATTCAATATACATGCTATTCATATAAATATAGTCTACAACTTAATTATTTTCTGCAGTCCATGTATACAGTTTAGATATACACGTGAAATTTTGAGTTTATGTACCGTGTAGTCCGTATAATGAATAAATCTGTAGCCCAATAAATATAAAATCCAGAAAGCTTAACAACATGGGGCGATTTTTCCTTCCTGACTGCTTTGGAGAACAAGCTCGATGACCTAAGAGCAAGAGTCACCTTCCAACGTGACATGAGGGACAGCGACATTGTGCGCTTCACGGAGACATGACTGACCCCATCGTGCCGGACCAGGCCGTAACTCCGTCGGATTCATTCTTTGTGCTCCGCGCGGACAGAACGGCAGAGTCAAACAAAACCAAAGGTGGAGGAGTGTGGTAAACAGAAAGTGGTGTGATGCCAGGTGCATTTCTACTCTTTGCAGCGGCTGCTCGCCACATCTGGGATTCCTGAGCATTAAGTGCCGCCCTTTCTATCTGCCCCGTGAGTTCACCTCGGTCATCGCCACGGTGGTCTACATCCCACCCCAAGCGGACACAGGTATGGCTTTGTCCAAACTACATGATGTGCTGAGTTCGCTTCAAAACAAGGACCCGGGCGCAGCCCTCATTGTAGCAGGAGACTTTAATAAAGAGAACCTCGGACAAGTCATGCTGAATTTCTACCAGCATGTCTGGTGTCCGACGAGGGGGGATCGGATTTTGGATCACTGCTACACGCAGTACAAGCAGGGCTACAAAGCTGTCTCACACTCGGCTTTCGGGAAGACTGACCACAACGCCATCTTCCTCATTCCCCAGTATAAACAAAACATATGGAGGGAAGACGTGACCACGAGGGAGGTGAAACGTTGGTCTGCCCAATCAGAAGCTACGCTACAGGACGCACTCAACGATGTAGACTGAGCATGCGCAGTCGACATCAACGAGTTTACGGAAGAAGCAGTATGTTTTGTCAATATGCTAGCGGAGGAGATCATCCCCACTGCGAGAAGCTTGCTGCATACATGCTACTGCACATTCACCAAATGTGTATATATATATTTATTTATAATGTTCTTCCTCTCTCCCCCTCTCCCCCCTTTTGCACAAGTCAAGGAGCGTGTCAGGTTTACATTTCACTGTGTTATACTTGTATATGCATCTGACGAATGTTAAACCTTGAATTTACACAAAATGTCAGAAATCTGCATTGTCATGAACAAAGATTTAAACCTAATTTTTCATGATTTCTTGTGTTCACCCTCTGAGGTCCAACATATAACTGGCCATTTTAACTGCTTTTGATTTAACATGTGTATTTCACCTTTAAATTGTTTCTTTTTCCCCGTGTCTTGCTTGGTGTCATTCTTCTCAGCTCAACCTCATGTGTCTGAATTTAGCTTTTTTTTTTTTTTTTTTTTTTAAATTGGTATACTGTATTAACACAACTCATCTGAAATCACGCAAAAAACATAAAATTCGAGTACTATCTTTTTAAATGCAAATATATATTGTACATTTTGTAAACATTTTCAAATATTTATCTAAAAATGCAGCCAATACACCTGCTGTTTTTTTTTTTATTTTCTACAACCATTTAAAAATACTACTATAACTAAAATGAGAGAACAATCAGGTGTTGCAATAAGTTTTAACACTGTCTGAAATAGAGACTGAGCGTGGCTGCAGCTTGTTGTTATGTCAGCTTAAATCAGTCATGTGATTTGGAGGTGCAGCGTGTCCGTGGACCCCAGAGGGTTAATAACGATAAATGTCTTATATCAGGATATGAAATTGTGATCATATCGTACAGCCCTAGTGTAGTCAATAGTTTTGTTGTGTGTGTCAGAACAATGAGGCGACTGCTGAGTGTTACAGGTGTTACAGGAGTGATACATCCCCTGTTGTCAGGCCTGCAGGTATCAGGTTTGTGATGTTCTCCTTTATTTCCTAGTGGACAGAAATAATTTTTTGGAGTGGCACAAATAATTTGTGTGGCATCAAATTTGATGTAGAACAGCTGATTGTTCTGTAAATAGTTTGAAGTGTTTATTTAAAACGCCTTGGCTGCATTTTTAGGTAAACAGCTGCAAAAAACTTCGTTGCTTGCAAAACTCAGTAACTTTTTTGAAGAAGTAACTATATTATTAATTGCCCAACAATTTCCTAATGTTGTAAACCTGCTCAACATTTGGCAATAAACACCTTTCTGATTCTGATTCTGATTCTCCAACATCGGTCATTATTTACTGTATTTTGCAGACAGAGTTACAGGACTCTCCCCCAGACCACAGACTCATACTACAAGTCAGAGCTTTATAAAAAAAATAAATAAATAAAGTTGTGTTTTCAAAATTGGAATTCAAGTTATTTTTACTTTCAATAGTGTTAACATACTACACAGCTCATGAACGAGATTTTTTTTTAAATTAATTCTAAAGCAGTTAATTAAAAGTAGTCTAACATAAATGTAAATGTTGTAATTTGATTATTTTAATAAACCATGTAACTTGGACGGATTTGATGCTGGCGTGACCACAGTGCACACGTCTGCTGTTGCTCACAGTGGTCCAAGGGATCGCTCAGGGAGTTTGTGTGTTCGCTCAGACACATGAAACATTAGAGGGAACATTGGGTAACACTAAGCAATAGATTCAGCTTTAGAACTTATATTCACTGATAACTGTAGCTAGGCTCAAAGTGCTATCTTACTTTAGTAAACAACATTGTCATGTGCAAAACTAGGGTGGCACTCGGGGTGGCACATGCCACCCTTCTAGATCTGCCCCGACCTTGCCAGGGATTCTGGATGGGGACGACTCAGATAAACTTCACTACAGTGATGTTCTCAGCAGGTACTTGATGCAAGAGAAAAAAATGGCTGTTACCTTACCAGGCTCTGATGTTTAAATCAACCACACACAATATAAGCAAACAGTGCTACAGCTGTGCGTCTCCTCGAGTTTTAGTACTTCTTTCGTGGCTTTCCTGACATAACGCGGTCAAGTGAACCGTGATTTGTGCAGCCAGGGGTGAAGCCAGCCGACCCGCCGCGAACATTAAGCCTCGCGGCGGTAGCGCTTCTCCTCCTTTGCTGCTGATGGCTAGCATAGCGCGACACGGTGTCGAAAAGTATCTTTCGAGTTATTTTTTATCCGTGAATTTCTCCCGTTGTAGGGCACTGCCCATGTTAATAGAATTATATTAGTACCGACTTCAGTTTTCCCGGACTAAAATCCCCTGTTATAAATGTGAAAGTAATCCGGGACCAGTCCGCTTTTGCCGGCTACTCTGGTTTGCACCGCCATGTTAACGTTATGTGTCGCTTCGCTATCGCTAGCCGTACTTTGAGCGAAGTGGATGTTTTCTGTTATGTGAGGTTTCAGCTGAAAAACGATGTCCGGCGAGTCTCGGTGGCTCTAACGGCAAATTAATTCAGCAGCAATCTAAGAGTAACATCTCACCTGTTGATGCAAACGCGCTATAACGGAGGAAAAGAATCCCCAAGAGCGACGTAAGAACTCCGGTACCCATCTTGTCCGGTGTCCCCGCTGTGACGACGTTCGCTCGGAACGGCGCCAAATACGGTTGTGCCCCGAACTGGTTTCCGGTATTTGCATAAAAATGATTGGCCAACACTGCTGTAAATGACTTGTTGGTGTATAATATGTGAAATGTGTCAAATAACGTAGTATTTAAGATACTTTGCTAAACAGCTCATTTCTAAATTTTATATATAACTCGTCATAAATCACGTTCATTAAACTCTACTTACCAATATAAGTAAAGACAATACACATAGAAATAAATAGAAACATTAGAAATTACTTCTTTAGAAGTTTAGAAAAAACTGATCATTCATAAATTCATAAATGCAATGATCGGCTCTACTTTGTATAAAAATGTATGTTTGGTATTATTATTATTATTATTATTACTTATAACTGTTCATTTGGGTTTTTTTTTTAGTTTTTTAAGGTTTTTTTTTACATTGCATGGTAGTCAACAGTCAGATCCATAAATGTGTTTATATATGTTGATAAAACAGAATTAATATTCCACAGTCAGTTATTTTATATCTAATATTTTGTCTTCATTGTGTTTCCAGTCACATCATAATTGAGTTGTTGAAGACTTTCAGAAAGGACAGAATGAGGCTGACAGGTGAAAATCGATGATGACAGCTTAAGGATTCACTGTCGTTAACATAAGTGCACTGACACTTAATAATAAAAACAAAACTGCAAAATTAGAGTCCAGATGAGAGTTACAGCTGACATAAGTAGCATTATAACTTTTATTTATTATTTTTATAGTTTACATGTTGTGTATATTTAAAGTACCTAAATCTATTTTTAAGAGGGCCACATGGTGACACCCAGGCTTTGCATCCACCACCTGGTCGGGGAGTCTCTGTGGGGGGTTTGCATGTTCTCCTTGTGTTTGTGTGGGTTCTCTTCACGTACTCCAGCTTCCTCCCACAGTCCACAGACATGCAGTCAGTGGGGTTAAGTTCACTGGTGATTCTGAATCGCCCAGAGGTGTGAATGTGAGTGTGAATGGTCATCAGTACCTGGTACCAGGTATTTCTTTAGTACCTGCTTGGCCGGGTTTCCAAGCGATCTGAGCAGGTACTAAACTGTGATGTCACCGATTGGCTGGTCGGTGACGTCGCTCGATGAGTCGTAACAGCGTCATGTGTCCCTGAGACAGACTGAAGTGGATGAGAGTGGATGGGTTCATTTTAGTTTAAACATCTAATGTGAATGTGAAGAGAAAGCAGCACCATGTCTTCTTCATGTATGCAAAGCAGAAACCGCATCCTGTTATTTAAAGAAGTAAACAACATGTTTAAGCTTTTCATATATATGTTCATCTGTATATGTTGGCTTTGTACAAACATCACTTCTCTGTTCCTGACATCAGCATTATAAATGCAGGGATGGAACTTTTTTCACTAGTAGGATAAGAAATTGTTGGAGGACTGCTGCATTTTCTTCTTTTTTCTCCAACTCTTAATATTTCCAATGTTTTATTCTTTGAGAAAATGATTCATAAACACAAAGTTTTTCTTGTTAGAAAGTCTGACAGGGGTACGCAGGTGATGCTGAAGAGGTTCATCAAATGGACACTGGTGTAACATTCATGATGTCAATCAGACGTCCATCTTGGAAATATTCTTTAAAAAAACTATCTGTGTGTTTTTGTAGCAACTTTAAGTAACAGGGCGTTCATACCACGTGTTAGAAGAGAGTAACCGTTACAGTGTATTAATAGTTGTATATATTTCTAATGTATCTGACCTCGACTCTCTTTGTACCAACAGGAAGGAGGAAGAGGGCGACTTTACTTGGTGTCAGAGACAGAAATGAGAAAAAGCTGAAATGAGTGAGAAGGACGATGTTGGAAACATCTGTGCTGTGTCTGCTCTGTAAGTAGAATCTCTGTGTTTGTTTGAATTCTTGTACTTTGATTGATCTGGTCCTGCACTACAGAGAAAGTTTATTATACCCAGGGTATATTTCTGTTATTCAGATTAGTTGACGCTAACATTGGTAATCAGGATATTCTGTCATATGAAGCTGATATGAGTTGATAAAACTCACTCAGTTAACCCGGGGTTTCCCTCCCTGCACCTCCACATGTGCTGTTTTCACACAGTTATGGATAAATGTATCAACATCAAAGAGACTGTCTGCTGCTGATGAAGAGTGTGTGTGTGTGTGTGTGTGTGTGTGTGTGTGTGTGTGTGTGTGTGTGTGTGAGCAATATACAGTAATGTAGTACTAGCAAGCCTAGTACTGTACCAGTACTCTGTTGCTTTAGTCGAGTTTTATTGTCAACCAAACAATACACACTCGGGTAACAGTGGGACAAAACATCGTCCTTCAAAGGTGAAAAACACTGTAAAATGACATGAAAATATAACAAATTCAAATATACATGTTTACAACTATACAGAAGATAAACTGAGAATAAGTTCAACAGTATTGTGCTTGGATAGAGAGAGTAAGGATGAGGGCTGTTCGATATAACCAGATATATCGTTTCATTTTACGCTATCGTTTGTTTCGTGGTGTCGTAAAATAAACTGTTTACGTCAATATTTTTTCATGGTTTTGACGGTCGCTGTAGTGGCTATGTTAATTAAAGTTCTCTCTTTCTCTTATATTCAATATAACCACACTACGGACGCACAAGCGCCTGTTTTTATGCATTGTCATGAACAACAACGACGGTAAAACCACCGCGTGTCCGCTTGTTTATGTTCCACATAAACTTTTCACAATAAAGCTCAAGATCCTGTTGAGACTTCTCAAAATAAACTGAATCATATGAAAGAGTATGCAGTGTTTATGGATGAGAAGCAAAACAGCTACAACTTATGTCTAAAAATGTATCGTTTCATCGGTTAAAACACTCGACTCCAGCTACACGACGTGCAGCTGGAAACACTTCAAGCAAGTCGAGCTGCCCGAGATTCACAGAATTTACAGAAAATGTTACATTTTTGTGATTTATATCGTTATCGGACGATAGATGTTTTATATCGGGATATGATTTTGGTCATATCGCACAGCCCTAGTAAGGATAGAAAAGGATGATAATACATAAATACAATAGTACACAGAATAAATGCACTGCTCCAAAAACAAAGGGAAAACTTACACAACACAATGTAACTCCAAGCCAATCACACTTCTGTGAAATCAAACTGTCCACTTAGGAAGCAACACTGATTGACAATCAATGCCACACACTGTTGGATTAGACAACAGGTGGGAATTATTAGCAAGACATCCCAATAAAGGAGTGTTTCTGCAGGTGGTGACCACAGACCTTCTCTGTGCTGATGCTTTCTGGCTCATGTTTTGGTCACTTTTCAATGCTGGCTGTGATTTCACTCTAGTGATAGATTGAGACAAAGTCTACAATCCACACAAGTGGCTCAGGTAGTGCAGCTCATCCAGGATCACATCAATGTGAGCTGTGGCAGGAAGGTTTGCTGTGTGTCAGTGTAGTGTCCAGAGCATGGAGGCGCTACCAGGAGACAGGCCGGTACATCAGAAGGCCGTAGGAGGGCAACAACCCAGCAGCAGGACTGCTACCTCCACCTTTGTGGAAGGAGGAACAGGAAGAGCACTGCTAGAGCAAAATGACCTCCAGCAGGCCACAAATGTACACGTGTCTGCTCAAATGGTTACAAACAGACTCCATGAGGGTGGCATGAGGGCCCGACGTCCACAGGTGGAGGTTGTGTTTACAGCCCAGCACCGTGCAGGACGTTTGGCATTTGCCAGAGAACACCGAGATGGCAACTTTGCCACTGGCAATGAAAGCAGAATCACACTGAGCACATGTGACAGACGTGACAGAGTCTGGACACAGCGTGGAGAACCTTCTGCTGCCTCCAACATCCTCCAGCATGATGGTTTGGCAGTGGGTCAGTTATGGTATGGGGTGGACAGCCTGCACAGCCCTCCATGTGTTCATCAGAGGTAGCCTGACTGCCATTAGGTACTAAGATGAAATCCTTAGACCTCCCTGTGAGATCATATGTTGGTGCGGGCAGCTCTGGTTTCCTCCTAATGCAAGACAATGCTGAACCTCATGTGGCTGCAGTGTGTCAGCATTTCCTGCAGGACGAAGGCATTGATGCTGTGGACTGGTCCAGCTGTTCCCCAGACCTGAATCAACCCAGCACATCTGGGACATCGTGTCTCGCTCCATCCACCAACTGCACCACAGACTGTCCAGGAGTTGGCAGATGCTTCAGTCCAGGTCTGAGAGGAGGTCCATCAGGAGACCATCCACCACCTCATCAGGAGCATGTCCAGGTGTTGTAGGTCATACAGACACGTGGAGGCCACACACACTGCCGAGCTTCACTTTGACTTGTTGTAAGGACATTACTGTAGAGTGTTTTTCCTCTTTGAATGTGACTCCAAATCCAGACCTCCATGGGTTGCTACATTGGATTTCCACTCATTCAACTATCTAAAGTATTTAATGAGAATATTTCATTCATTCAGATCTGGGATTCTTATTTTTGAGTTCCCTTTATTTTGAGCAGTGTGCAACACAGACAGAGTCAACAGTGTTGGAAATGAGAGGACCTTCAGTCGTCTCAGGAAGGAGTGTGTACTATATTACTCTTTAGGACATTAGTCCTTCGCTACACCAACGAGTCCTCAGCAGCTGTTTATTTATTGATGGTACAACTTATTTTATTACAACACTGGTAGAATAAACAGTTTTTACTGAATAAAGTTACAAGTTTAAGAGTCAGTAACTCACTTTAAATATTGTTTGTATTTGATTGAGCCTCGTCTTCATATTTGCTGCAGCCATGATTGTGACCCTTCTGTTATAATCCTGACTTCAATAATATGAAAATTATTTAAACATTATATTTAGAACAATGTAAATGTGTGAAATGAAGAATACATTGAAATGATATAAATAATGTAACGTCAAAGATGAATTATTGCTATAGAAGATTTAATACTTAACTGGTTGCTTCATGAAGGCTGAATATGAAATATTTGCTCTGTAGGACATAACATAGCATCTATAACACTTTCTAACAAACAAACATATTCTAATAATAAACTAAACAAAGGAATTCACTTTCACTCGTTCATCAGTAAAGTCAGAGGTTGAGCTGGAGCTCGTGTCCCGTCACAGCCGTCGCTCACACCAGATGTGAGAGTAGTGCGTTTGTTCCTTGCAGCATAACAAACTGGCTAATTAAAGTCTATATTTACACTTTTTATTGGAAGACTTTATTTAATTCTATATGAGTAACAATAACAAAGTGAGCTGCACTGAAAACAGGAGAGCGTGTCAGTGTTCACAGTAATATTCACAGGAAATCTTAACACTTGTTAGACTTTTTAAGCCATGAGGAGGTTTTGCTAAACTCAGAATCTCCTCTAAGCTGCACTCTGACAACAGTCCAGCTCCATCAATGATCCCATTGTAGTTCTTATTTCTTACATGATGTTTATAGTGAGTGGGCTTCTTTGCAGGCTGCTCAGTGTCTTTGTCCCTTTGATGGGGTGTTGTTGTCACCCTGCTGGGTCCATAGGAGCCTCTACCAGGAGGCTGAGGGGCAGCGTTGGAGGTCATCAGTGTTTTTAGCCTGAAGTTAGCAGAGAGGCTAAACTTGACTCTTTGTTGCATTATAGAGACAGAAGTTTAAATAGTGTTTAACAGGACAATCGAGGCTAAAATGGTTTAAAAGATGAACTCATTAAAAAACACTAACAAATCTTCATGATTCAAATACTGAGAAGCTTCAACAACAAATATGTGTTCAAGCCAGCATGATGTTTGCTCCTGTAACTGATTGTTTTTCCATCTTGTTCTCTGAATATGTTACCAAAGGCTCCATAACTAATGTCATTCATTTTGTTTCTTATCATTGAAACTGTTGTAGAAAATCCACTTTGTTAAGAAAACAGAGAAGCGACGTCTTTATATGAGACTTCAGAAAAATGTTGTACAAGACAAACTGAACAACATCAGAGCGACATCACGACTTCCTGTAACTTTTCTCTGTCCAGCTAAACATGAGTACCTTCCATTTTCTCCTGCAGAGGATTCTGGGTAAAGTCAATCGTGCACTGACGTCCTGTGTGTGTGTTTTATTGTGCAGATGCAGCTGCAGTCGGCTCAGCAGTGAGAACTGAAGACGTCAGTCAAAGAGAAGGAAAAACAGTCAGAGCTGAGAGGTACAGCTGCTCTTCTTTTAGTACAAACACCATAAATCTGTTGCTCACAATCAAACTTTATTTTATTTTTAAGTTTGTGTCACTTTTCAAACCATCGTTACGAGTGCTTCCCAGAGACGATGAGTGAAAGAGCAAAGAGTAAAATATGAATCAAACTACAGCCACACAGACTCAAGCGTCATGTGGTGAATAACTTCCAACAGCTGGATGAATAAGATGAGTTAAAGTTTATATATTAGTCTTTAACAAGGATTTAAAAGACGACACTGATGAGGCGAGCCAGATTTCTTCAGGCAGGTCGTCCCAGGATCGAGGAGTCCTCACAGCAAACATTCAGTCGTCTTTAAGTGTGAGCTGGGAACAGTGAACAGGTTTGTGGCTGCAGCATCTCAGGATGTACACACTGACTGGGACACAAGCACCAGTTCCACTAAATATTCTGGTGCCAGTAACCTGTTAAGATGGAGCAATTTGATGTTATTTAATCAGTTTATTTTCATCCTGCAGTTAAAATGTATCAAAACAAGATTTTGTGTGTCTGCAGATGCTGTGTGATCTGACACACCTGCACAAAATGTGTCAAAGTTCAATAAGTTATATTATTGTAACTGTGATGCGTTCACTGACATGTCCTGATGCTTTGCTGTATATAAAGAGAACAGAGAGGCTCTGCTTTGTGCTTATATTCTCCTCCTGTGTGTTTGTGTGTGCAGAGTTTCTACCAGAGCCAAATGTCATCGACTCCTCACTGAAGTCGTCCACCAGTCCAACCACTGGGATCCAGCTGCTGCTCTCTAACTGGTCCACACAGCAGCTCAGACCTGACACATTCACTGTAAACACACTGGTTTATATTCTGTTTGTTCTCCTCATGAAGGAACATGAATTCTTTGGAGTCATAGATTATGAATTTATATTTTTCTCTTATTTTAACAGCTACAGGTGTGGTTTGTAATACGATGGAGATCCTTTACTCCATTATTAAACAGCCTTCATCTACAATGTGTTAGACGTTTCTTTGAGTGAGATTATCTTGATGTGTCATGTGTTTATATTAGTGCCCTCCAATAGAATTGGACTATTAAACAGCTCGATGACAGACTCACTGCGCATGCTCGTTAGTGCTGGTGCTTGTATTCACCGACCCACAGATTTGAAATCAGGATGTTGCTCACAGATACGAACACATTTGTGTCTCTGAGCAGATTTTACCAACCACTGTGGAAATTCACGAGACTGTAATAAGTGCATTGATGCTTATTGCTGCTCTGTCAGCAGTGAGGGCTGGAGGCTTGTTTTCACCAGAAGTGACCACCAGAAATATCACAGTGTGACAGGTAACAGGTGTAAAGTCACCTGAAAGTGGACAATAGTTTAGGTGGGCATTATTTGAAAGGTTTATTTGTGTTTGTTTTTTAAAACAAACAAAAAACCTTTTCTTTAATGAGAAAGTGGCTTTTTAAGTTGCTGCTGGGTCAAGATTATGTGGTCTGTGCTGCCACCTACTGACGTTAAAGTGTAACAACACTGACTCCGCACCGCTGAAAATTCAATGTTTCCACTTTGTGAATGTGCAGCAGCTGTTTCCTGTCTGATATGGAGGAGACGTCACACTAACAGATTTAAACTTTACAAAATGTCCTCTGTAAATACTTTTTACAGGCTTGTTCTCACCTGCTCATCACACAGGATCAGATTTTCACAATAAAAGCTTGTCACATGTTTTCACTGACACTGAACACCACAGAATATGTTTTGGTTCATGTGGACGTGAGAGCGTCACACAGCTGGTCTGTGTTCTTTTTCTTACTGATTTTCAGGTGTGAATAAATTCATTTTAAGACATTTTAACTTTATGACTTCATGAAATGATGGTGATACAAATGCAAAAATTCATATCTTTGTTTTCATCCATGGATAGATCCAGACAGGTGGAAAGACTGTTCAATATTTGGAGTCACGATGGAGAAATGTTTTAACCACATACATGAATGAAAACAATAGCTAGAGCAGGGAGCGATACCAGAGTTCACTGTGAACTGGAAAAGTTCAAATCCCAATAAATAAAGCATGTTGGGGGGCGGTCGTGGCTCAAGAGTTGGCAGTTTGTCTTGTAATTGGAAGGTTGCTGGTTCAAGCCCCGGCTTGGACAGTCTCGGTCGTTGTGTCCTTGGGCAAGACACTTCACCTGTTGCCTACTGGTGGTGGTCAGAGGGCCCGGTGGCGCCAGTGTCCGGCAGCCTCGCCTCTGTCAGTGCACCCCAGGGTGGCTGTGGCTACAACGTAGCTTATCATCACCAGTGTGTGAATGTGTGTGTGAATGGGTGGATGACTGAATGTAGTGTAAAGTGCTTTGGGGTCCTTGGGGACTAAGTAAAGCGTTATACAAATACAGGCCATTTACCATGAAAAGCACAGCAGTAACAGCAGTCACACTTTGCATTGTTTTTAACACTTCAGTTCTTTGTGTGTTAGAACTCCACTAAAAAAACACGAGCAGTGGGGCTCACAGGCCGGTCGTCTCCTTCTGGTAACAGAGCCCACTGCAGGCAGACGGACAGACCCTTGAGTGGAGTGGACACTCGCTGTGCTTGGTGCTGAAACATCTGAGCCCCACTCTGAGCTTCAGCACCAATGAACCCACAGACAAAGTAATAGTCCAGTCATCATCCTCTCAGAGTGCAGGCGGCCTTGACTCTCAGTTACACCTCAGTGCTCTGAGGATGAGGTCAGCGCTCAGCTGCTGGGGCCTACAAATATGTACATTACACACTTTAAATAGAAATAAGTTTCTCATCCATCAGTCATAAAATCATTGTATAATCCACACTGATGTCTATATCACAGCCAAATGTGGGCCAAGAAATATGTATGTATGTGTTGATTGGATGGGTTGTTACTGACATCTGGTGTTAGTAAGAACCCATTAAACCCAAGTCAGAAGCACCTTTATAAAAAATATTTTCTAAGAATATTTGTAATCTGTGTTTAATAATCTTATTTTACCAGCTGTACATAACCAACACATTTTACCTTACTACAATGACCCTGTGCTATCAGAACCCTTCTTCACAATGGTTATGATTATTATTCTTTATACTGATATATTCAAAAGCTGGTGAAAATACACAGGAGTCAAAAGTGCTGCTCAGACCAGTCACAGCAGCAGGCTGTGTCAACTCAATGTGTAGAAACATCAGGTTACATGTAAGGTCACAGCGTAGATTTCCCACTGAAGCATAAACTGGGAATGAGAAGTGAACCATCTCAATATTGCAGTAAAACCAGGGTTAACCCTGAAGTTACCTGGATGAGACTAAATCCTGGTTCACAGTGCAGACCTCTGATCACTGATGATGGAGGAGAAGAAAAACAAATCAGGCTGAATGTAAAACATTTGCTCTGTAGGACTGAGGGAACACGTGCTGGTTTCCAGGTTTTGTTATCACTGGTTGGTGGCACTGGTGCCTCACAGCAACAAGGTCCTGGGTTTGATTCCAGCACGAATTTTACCCAAAACACAACATGTTTGTCATGTATATTCGTTACAGGGCAAGTTTAAAAATTGTGTTTTGTGACTTTTTGCAATGCGCTTGGTGTGTAAATGCCTCAAGTCTTAATCTCAGGATATAACTCAAAACTTTATTTATAGTACTTCTCATACAGTAAGGAAGCCACTCAAAGTGATGTACACATTAAAAGCAGAAAAAATACACATACATCAACTTCACTACACCCTCTCATCACCCCTCCATCCCCACTCCCACACCCAGACATCAGACACTCATCATACAGAAACACTGGAGATTAAAAAAAACAATAAATAACATTACAAGGCTACTAAGAATAGATTAAATATAATAAAAATGGAATAAATAAATGGTGCAAAAAAGGAAATAAATGAATAGTAAATTACAATAAAGAGACACACAAAACCATAAAATGGCAAACTAAAAAGAAACAGGCAGCATGATAAATAAAAGATGGTCAACAGTCTCCTGTCCTGAGGGCTCTGAAGTGCTCGTAGCATAAAAGCAAATCAGAAAGATGAGCAGGTCCTGAAACGCTGAGTGTTAAAAAGCAGTAACATTGCAGTAATCAATCCTGCAGTAGATGAAAGCAGGAGTCAGTGTCTCTGCGTTGACCTGAGAGAGAGAGGCTGTTGCTACAATATTCTATAAATATGAAAATCAGTTTTAAAATATTTTTGATGCAAAATTCAAATGTGAGTTCTGGATCAAATAAGACCTGAAGGTTTTTAACCTGCTCACACAGGTTTAGTGGAAGAGTCTGAAGTTTGTTATGAAGTTTCTCTCTGAGCTTCAGAGCTATCGATACGTTTATATATTTTATATGTCATTTTTATAGTTAACCATGTTTAACTGGTTTTAATGTGCTCTCTCTCTCCTGTCATGGTGCTATGTTTCAGACCACTTCCTTTTTTGCTTCTTCATCAGGAGGAGGAGGAAGGGCAGGGTCCTTCTTGTGTTTTTTAGAGATCACAACAGGGAAAACAACAAGGATCACAACAAGTAACAAACCAAAATCTACCAGTCCACCATAATGTCCTCTAGCAACTCCATCTTTCTCCTCTCCATCTGTGGTTCCTCCTGGTGGAGCTGCAGGTGAGAAACATGTGTGAGGTGTCAGCTGATCACATCACTCAGACCAGCTGCTTTCTACAAGGTCTCATCAACACACTCAACTCTACTCACTCACCTGGAGGAAGAACTGTCAGGTAGATGATGCTGATGAGGTCAGGGTCCACATTCGCTCTCTTCCTTCGTTTTGGTTCTTTCATGAAGACACGACACTCGTATGTTCCACTATCAGCAGTCGTCACATTGTTCAGAATCAAAGACACGTCTCCATCCTTCATCTGTCTGTCCTGCAGATCCACCCGATTCTTAAAATATGGATGCTGGTGATCTGGAACAAACTGTTCATCTCTGTACATAAGGACATGTTTTGTCTCCAGGTCGGCTCTGCTCCACTCTACATCTCTGATGTTGTTGTTTGGAGCTCGACATGTCAGATTGACGTTCTGTCCAGATGCAGCTGTGATATTTTTCTGGTCTGAAAGAGGAAACAACACAGAACAGAAACATACCGTGGAAATATACCTTTAAATGTTTTTTATTATTTTTATATTTCATTTAAAAATCCTTTATAAAGATGTGTTTAAAATGTGTAATGTTCTGTCTGCATGTTTGTCACAGTTAAATGGTTCAAATGAGCCAAACTTTAACATTAGACAGATAACTGATTCCAGACACATTGAGCTCTACTCTCTCACCTGGAGGATCAGAGACACTCAGGTAGATGCTGCTGGAGATCCATGAGCGCGTTTCTCCCATGAAGACACGACACTCGTATGTTCCAGTGTCATTAGTCATCACATCCTTCAGAATCAAAGACACGTCTCCATCCTTCATCTGTCTGTCCTGCAGATCCACCCGGTTCTTAAAAGATGGATGCTGGTTTTCTGGATCAAACTGCTCATCCCGATATGAAAGCACATATTCGTCTCCCAGGTCAGGTCTGCTCCACTCCACTACTCTGATGTTATTGTTGTTTGGAGCTCGACATGACAGAGTGACGTTCTGTCCAGACTCAGCTGTGATGTTTTTCTGGTCTGAAAGAGGAAACAACACAGAGCAGAGAGGTTAAAGGTCAGAGTGTTTAGATCAAACAAATTTTAATATTAGAAAAAGATTATTTATCCAGTTAAAAAGTCGCATTATCATAAAAATTTTGCTTTTTTAAGAGTAATCTGACCAAGAAGCCAGCAGAAAATGCAACAAATATAATAATAATATAATAGTTCTATAACGATATTTTAAGTGGCCAAAAGGGTCTTGACTGTTTATAATGTAGGCACAATAACACAGAGTCATTAAGATGCTTGAAAAACGGTTAATTTAACTTTTTTAACAATCCGTTTGTATATCCTGTGCGGTAAAAGTATATTAGACGTTAAAAGATAAAAACACACTGAAATATTGGCACAGCCCCGGTGAGTTACGATTGAGGCAAGAGTGCGGCCTAACCCACGGGGAGTCATTCTCCTCCACTTTCTTGGCAGCTAGAAGCAACTTTTAGCCAAAATGCGCTGCTCCCACATTTGATTCGAGAGAGGAAATAAAACCCTTGCAGCGTCACGCAAAGCGGACAGCTGGTCACTGTAATCACGGCGCTGTTAGAGAGAAACGGATAAATAAGAAGAAACGGAGCAACTTGTCTAAGAGCGGCTTTCCCTCCAGCTGTGGATAAGACGAGCAGGAAGATAAACGCCAAAACGTGTTTACCACTCATTGTGTCTGAAAGAAACTCTTTCTAAAAGTATATGATTTTTAATCGTGCTGTTGGATCAACGCATGCTGGTCTGAGTAAATGTTAGTAAATAGTTTGCTCCTTTGAGCATGGTGTTCGTGGGTGAAGCCCCTCCCCCCAGCTGTTGAACGAGAGAGACAGCGTCACTGAAGTAAATGGAGATTTAAGACATCGGCACCCGAGGCGATTAACTTTAAATCAAAACGCGGGACATGTCTTTCACATTTGATACGCGAGAGAAAAAAAAGATAAAATACCTACAGTGTCGCGCAAAGCGGGACATCTGATCACACGGCGCTGTCAGAGAGGATGAATGAGAGGACACGGAGCAACTTCTTACCTCCAAGAGCGGCTTTCCCTCCAGCTGTGGATAAGACGAGCAGGAAGAGAAACGCCAAAACGTGTTTACCACTCATTGTGTCTGAAAGAAACTCTTTCTAAAAGTATATATGTGTTTTTAATCGTTCTGTCGGATCAACGCATGCTGGCCTGAGTAAATGTTAGTAAATAGTTTCCTGCTTTGAGCTCACGTGGTCTTCAGGGGCGAAGCACCTCCCCCCAGCTGCACCCGCGGGACATAAAACAAGCAGGAAGATAAACGTCAAAACGTGTTTACCACTCATCGTATCTGAAATAAAATCTTTCTGAAGCTATGTTTCAGTGGCGCTGCTGGCGGATTGTTGAGCTAATTAATAGTTATTTTTAGACAATTGTGGGCCAAAGCCTAGCATAGCCTGTAACGTTATTGTGACGGACACATTTTATGAGTGAACTTGGCTTTAAGTGACTTACAGATTTCTTTGAAAAATACTTTCTTATATCCAGGTTCTTCCTCTTTGCTGCCATCCTCCTCTTCTCCTCGCAGCGCAGGTTTGCCGCTGCTAAAACTAAACAGAGCTCCCTGAAAGGCACAGCCAATCACACTGGCCATATTTGGCACATGACGTAGGACTCCAGTAGAGGACGTAATTTCATTTCATTTCTTTTCATTCATTTATTTATTCCACACATTGTTCAACAGTGTTTCATTTCCTTCATACAAATCCTCCTTCCCATTATTATAACACCGCACCCATGGGTGAAAAGGAGCAGGAAGAAGAATACATTCTTGTTAGCTCCTCCCTGCAATCCAATTATTCTTACATGAGGGCGCCAACAACCCAAAAAACCCTCTAACATGTATCTTTATGTAACAATGCAAACATTTTTCCTTCCACATTTAGCCCAAATTACTTTCATGTTCTTCATATTGATTCATCCTTTTAAGTATGTAACACATTTTAAAACTGTGCATATTTGTACAGCTCTTAAGATCATCTTGAAGAGAATCCATATTCTTATACCCTTAACTGTCGGACACATTTGCCTTTGTGTGGTCCTACCAAACTGATGCTTAAAATCAAACTTCCTTCTACTGTCCCCACTTCCTGAACACAATATAAACAATCTTTGTACCTTGAGAGGTAATGTATTATTTATTATTATTATTTAACTCTTTCTGGGTGAATGAGACATTGACAGATCGTTTTTTTCCCTTTCTATCAGGTTTGTTTTTCTTTACTCGAAGACATCAAATTATTGGTGGGGACAATTTAATAATCGCTGGATATTGGTGGGGACTAGGGATGGGTATCGAAAACCGGTTCTTGTTGAGAACCGGTTCCCACTGTTTCAATTCCTTGGAATCGTTTGCCATTTTTGTAAACGATCCTCTTATCGATTCCAGTCACCCTGAATGACGTCACCACGTTACGGAGCGTCATTTACCTGGCAGGAAACATGGCGGCTCAAACGCTAAAAAGTTTGGTTATACTTTACAAGAACAGATGACAACAGGGCAACTTGCAATACTTGCAAAGTAGATATTTCATTTAAGGGAGGAAACATTACGAATATGCAAAAGCATTTGCTCACAAAACACACGATAACCTTAAATGAATGCCATGTTTTTAATTCCGCTCCGGACTCTTGAATCTCAACCCAGCAGCAGCGGTAACGTTTGCACGTCCTCTCCCGTTAATGCGGCAGGTAAATAATCAACTAACAGTGCATATTATGTTAGCGCGATCTGCCTTATCTGCCATTACTGTGCGTTTAGGTGACCATGATGAGAGAGACAGTCTGGCTGGCGCTCGCTGGCAGTTCTCGCTGCAGTCTACAGGTAGCGTCTCCTTTCAGGCCAGGATAGACTAATGTTACCGAGCAGTGACTAAGTTTGTGGTCAAAGGCTTGCACCCATTTGCCACAGCAGATGCCCCAATTTTCGGTAAGTGAATGTGTTTAATTGTAGGCAGGGACATTACTGGATATTCTTGTGTAATTGCTACAGAATAATTTATGTTATACTTTCTTATTGCTGCAGAAGAATATTTATTTTATTATTTTACATTTACAATTTTTCCCCCCGGGGTCCCTGTGACACCACATTGAAGAGCCATAGGCTGTGGATCTCTTAAGATCTCACTGTTGGGTTTGTAAGGCCATGTTACTCCTCAATTTCTATCTTGTTCAAAGAGAAGATGTAAAACAAAGTTCTAAGCTAATCGACCTCAGTGTTCTCCTTTTTTAAAAAAGAATCGATAAGAGAATCGATAAAGAATCGAATCATTAAACAGAATCGAAATCGTGAAAATCTTATCAATACCCATCCCTAGTGGGGACATGTCCCTTCTGTCCATGTCAAATTTACACCCTTGCTGTCAGGGATCAACTTTCAGTGACTATTGAAGCATGAATTTAACTCTGAATGTTTCAGGACTGTGTTGAATCTATTCCGTGAAGAATTAAGACAGTTTTGAAGGAAAAGGGGGTACATCCAAGGTGTATAATAAAGTGGCCAGTTAGTGTATTGGCGACTGTCAAGCCTTTGAGTCGCCGAGCAGCTGAATAGGGGAATAATGTTGACGCGCCCGCTGTTTAAAACGTAAGTCAAAGTTCCAGGTTAAAACTCCTTTATTTGTTATTGTGGAATATACCAGGCCCAAGCACACACACACGCAGATCTGTATTGCCAAGGACCACATTTATTGTTCTTTCACAGCAGTTAATATGTCGTACAGGCTGACAGCTCTCGATCCCAGCTGATGTGGGTCTCTTTTTCCCCCCAGCGTTTTTTCTTCGCTCCTCTCCGCCTCACTATATAAAGGGAAGGAAAACCACACCATCAGTCCAAAACCGCCATCAGCTGGTCTTACCAGCACCGCCCCGTTGAGCTCGCTGCACCACTCCTCCCCTGCAGCCGCGCCCCGGACCACACCTCCGCCACACACCCCCACCGCCCGACTGAGGCCGGGAAGCCCACCGGCCGAACCTACTCCCCCCCCCCGCGAGCGAGAGAGGAAATCGGCCACCGCCATCTGCGCCCCCGGCCTATGGACCACCTTGAACTTAAAAGGCTGCAAAGCCAGATACCACCGAGTGATCCGGGCGTTGGCATCCTTCATGCGGTGAAGCCACTGTAGCGGGGCGTGGTCCGAGCAGAGGGTAAATGGGCGCCCTAGGAGGTAATAGCGAAGGGAGTCGACCGCCCACCGGATAGCCAAGCACTCCTTCTCCACGGTGCTGTACCGTCTTTCGCGCTCCGCCAGCTTCCGGCTGATGTACAGAACGGGACGGTCGGCCCCCCTCACCTGCTGGGACAAAACGGCCCCCAGCCCTCTGTTCGAGGCGTCAGTCTGCAGAACAAAAGGGAGGGAAAAGTCAGGAGTGTGAAGCAGCGGCTCCCCACAGAGAGCCTTTTTCACCTGCACAAATGCCGCCTGTCACGGCCCCGTCCACTGGACCAGATCTGGAGCACCCTTCCGGGTAAGATGGGTTAAGGGGCTGGTCAGCTGCGCAAACCCCGGCACGAACCGGCGATAGTAACCCGCCAGCCGCAGAAACCGTCTCACCTCCTTTTTGGTCTTAGGGCGCGGGCAGGATGCGATAGCCGCCGTCTTCTCCACCTGTGGACGCACCTGCCCGCCCCCCAAGTGGTACCCCAGATACTGCACCTCCCTCCGTCCAACCGCACACTTCTTCGGATTGGCCGTGAGCCCCGCCTCCCTCAGGGACCCCAGGACCGCGGCCACCCGCTGCACATGCTCCACCCAGGTGTCGCTATGGATGATCACGTCATCCAAGTAGGCAGCAGCATACGCAGCGTGCGGGCGCAGCACCCGGTCCATGAGACGCTGGAAGGTGGCAGTGGCCCCGAACAAGCCGAACGGAAGCGTAACGAATTGGTACAAACCGTACGGAGTGGAGAAGGCCGTTTTCTCCCTGGACTCAGCAGACAAGGGAATCTGCCAGTAGCCCTTGGTTAAATCCAGTGTCGTGAAAAAACGGGCCGTGCCCAGCCGATCCAGGAGCTCGTCGACCCGGGGCATGGGATAAGCATCAAAACGTGACACCTCATTCACCTTGCGATAGTCGACACAGAACCGTATAGACCCATCCTTCTTCACCACCAGAACGATGGGGCTACACCAGGCGCTGTGCGACTCTTCTATCACTCCCATCCTCAGCATGTCAGCCAATTCCCTTTGCACGATTTGGCGTTTATGCTCCGGAAGCCTGTAGGGCCGTGAACGCACCGTCACGCCAGGCTGCGTTACAAAATGATGCTCAATGAGAGACGTCCGGCCGGGCAGGGGGGAGAACACGTCAGCAAAACGCTGTTGTAACGCGACAACGTCCGCTCTCTGGGCCTGTGTGAGATGGTCATCACAAGGGAGGGAGGCGGGGATGATGGAATTTGGCACCTCCGGCCCCAACTCATCTCTCTCCTTAACCAGGCTCACCAGAGAAGCGGTTTCAACCTCTCTCCACGCTTTAAGGAGATTGAGGTGATAGATCTGCGTGGCCCCTTCCCTGTCCGACCGAGCGACCTCATAGTCAACGTCCCCGGCTCGCCGTGTGACCACAAAGGGTCCTTGCCACTTGGCGAGCAACTTTGAGCTGGAAGAAGGGAGTAACACAAGCACTTTGTCTCCCGGTGAAAATTGCCTGAGTCTAGCCCCTCTGTCATACAGGCGTTGCTGACGCTGCTGCGCCTGGAGCAAATTCTCCCGTGACAACCTCCCCAAAGTGTGGAGTTTTGCTCTCAGGTCCAACACGTACTGAATCTCGTTTTTGGCGGGGCTCGGACCGTCCTCCCAGCTTTCTTTAATCAGGTCGAGCACCCCACGTGGCCTTCTGCCGAACAGCAGTTCAAATGGAGAAAATCCCGTGGAGGCCTGGGGCACCTCCTGCACTGCGAATAACAGAGGGTCTAGCCAGTGATCCCAATTGCGTTCATCCTCGTTAATGAACTTACGAATCATGGACTTTAAGGTCTTATTCAGCCGCTCCACCAGCCCGTCAGTCTGAGGGTGGTAGACGCTGGTCCGAATAGATTTAATGCCCAATAATTCGTACAGTTCCCGCAGTGTACGAGACATAAACGACGTGCCCTGGTCAGTCAGTATCTCTTTCGGGATTCCGACTCGGGAGATGACCTGAAACAGTGCCTGCGCCACACTCTTTGCAGAGATGGTGCGCAGCGGGACTGCTTCCGGGTACCGCGTTGCATAATCCACCAGGACTAACACAAAGCGGTAGCCACGTGCACTCCGGTGAAACGGCCCGATGAGGTCCATGCCAATGCGCTCGAACGGGACCTCTATGAGTGGAAGCGGACGCAAAGGAGCTTTTGGTATGGCCGGCTGATTAACAAGTTGGCAGTCCGGGCAGGACGCGCACCAGCGGCGCACATCCGCTCGGATGCCCGGCCAATAAAATCGGGCCGTTATTCGCTCCAGAGTTTTCTTGTATCCCATATGCCCTGCCATGGGGTTATAATGAGCCGCCTGGAAAATCGTTTCCCGGCGGCCCTGCGGCACCAACAGCTGGGTGTGTGTCACCTCCGTGCGAGCGTCACGACTCACTTGATATAACCTATCTTTCGTTAAAATGAAGTGTGGGTAGGTCCGCACGGCTTCAGGGCGCACCACGTGACCATCAATCTCAATCACTTGGTCAAAGGCTGAGCGTAGGGTGTCGTCACGAGACTGCTCCAGTGGGAAATCACCCGTGGGGGGAACTTCCGGAGCCGGCGGGGCTTCCTGTGAAGGACCCGCCGCCTCCCCCTCCCCAGAGTCAGTGTCGGACGACTCCACGTCACCACTGAGGCACCGGGGCCTCCGGCCGCTGTCCCCGGGCTCCCCTGCTCTAGCGGCAAGGTGGTCCTCCGCCAACGTAACCGCCACCTCCAGACTCGCGGGACGGTGGCACCTGACCCATCTCGCCGTCTCTGCAGGCAGCCCCTCCACGAACTGCTCCAGCACCACTTTGCCCACCAGCAGCGTCTCGCCCTCTGACGATCCCGGCTGCAGCCAGCGTACGGCCGCGTCATGCAGCTTCCGGGCCCAAGCAAACGGCCGATCCGCCACGGCCAGCCGACAGGCCCGGAACCGCCGGCGGTGATCTTCAGCGGTGAGTCCCAACCGGTCCACCACCGCCCGGCTCACGTCCTGGAAGCTGCCCCTCGAAGCTGGCGGCAGACTCAGGGCCGCCGTCCGAGCCTCCCCCGACAGCAGAGGAAGCAAACGCGGAGCCCACTCCACCTGCGTCCCATCCGGGGCACCGCCACCGACAGCGGTGGGGGCTTCGGCGGGGCAGCGGCGCCAACCAGCCGCTCCAGAACCAGAGTCTGCCGGTCCGTCTGCTCCTGCAGCGCAGCCAGGTGAGCCCGCTGGGCCGCCGCATGGTCGTGGTTCATTTTCGCCATCTCCGCCAGCATCTGCGCCAGAAACTGCAAAGGCTGGGCGGGCGGCGCAGCCTGCGGGTCGGACATCCCCACACCGGCAGGCGCCTGGGTTTCGGCACCACTTGTGGAATATACCAGGCCCAAGCACACACACACGCAGATCTGTATTGCCAAGGACCACATTTATTGTTCTTTCACAGCAGTTAATATGTCGTACAGGCTGACAGCTCTCGATCCCAGCTGATGTGGGTCTCTTTTTCCCCCCAGCGTTTTTTCTTCGCTCCTCTCCGCCTCACTATATAAAGGGAAGGAAAACCACACCATCAGTCCAAAACCGCCATCAGCTGGTCTTACCAGCACCGCCCCGTTGAGCTCGCTGCACCACTCCTCCCCTGCAGCCGCGCCCCGGACCACACCTTTGCCACAGTTATCGAATCCTTAAAATCCGTAGAAAAACAGTGATCAAAAACATTCCAAGCTTGAGCGGTCAGCAAAAGTCGACTTCCCCCATCACCCACTCATTCACAAAATTTCCCTCGGGCCGTGAACAGGTGATATAGCAATCACTATTACTGACACCACGTGACCCAAAGGTACGCCTATCCACAACATAGTGTATGCGCTGCACATCACTGACATCGCTCATTAAAAGATAATCAGAATCAGAATCAGAATACTTTATTGATCCCTGGGGGAAATTATTTTTTGTTACAGTGCTCCATTTTAAACCAACATTAAGACAAGACAGACAATACACTAACTAAGAATAGTACAATATATACACATACATACATACATACATACATACATACATACATACATACATACATACATACATAAGTCACTCATAAATAAATAGTTGGAAAAGAAACATGTTCACTGTGTGCCAGTAGGTGGCAGCAGAGGAGCGTCAGTTTGTCCAACACAGATGGTTTTCATCTGACCTTAAATGTCACAGGACGACGAAAACTGTAGATACGAGGTTAGAAGTGAAAACAAACTCCAAAATCACTGCCGTGAATCTAATATAATCTAAATATTAAAAAAAGATCATGAACATGTAAGTTTAGTGGAGCCTTAACAAAACTGTTTGTGATGCAGTTGGTAAAACATCATTTCACTGACATCACTTTAACATGAGATTTGAAGCAAGGACGTCTCATTTTGACTCCTGTCTCTTCCTCACCTCATCGTATGTGGTGGGACACGAGGAGAAGGGTGGAAAAAATAAATAGCATGAAGCCTTTTTATAAATACTTGTCATATTCAGAATATATATAACCTCAGACGGAGAATTGACTCTCATTTCACTGTGAGTCATTGTGAGACAGAGGTGAGAGTTAATGTGGATACAGCTGTTTGTCCACAACACAGACTTCATTTTGTTTAATATAAATCTAATAAAAAATGTAGAAATAACAATAAACTTTGTTAAAATCAGTTTAAGATTCCCAGAGAAATATTTAGTCTCCATCCACAGATTTGGTTCTTCAGCTACAACCAAGTACTGTCTGTCTAACTGAGACACAGAGGCTGATGTGAAGAAGTCTGTGGTTTGCCGATAAACCACAAACTCTCGGAGAACAAATGACTCAGTGCTTTCTTAACAAATACAACATTTGTGGTATTTGTGATAGAAAATATTCTAGTCAGTATGTGACACCGTCAAACCACAAACTGATCATGATAGAAGTGAAGTCCTCTGTTTGATGTGCTGTTTAACAGGGACGCCCCCGAGAAAATCTCGGTAAGAAATGAGACACTTGTGACTGCTCCACATCAGGACCTGCCCAACATGATCAAAATATGTTTGAAAACCAAATTCTATTCCTAAGTTTTTAAATCAGAATAAGTTCTTACTACTTTTGTCTTATTTCTTACTCAGATGTTCTCATTTTATGCTTCTTACATTTTTACATGTCTTCAAACATTTTAAACTGTTTTAATTATTTGAAATGTACAGCACTTTGGCCAAGAGTTGCTGTTTTAAATGTGCTGTTTAAATTACATTTTGACATTCTGCAATTAAATGACAAAACTTACATTAAATAGCAAGTAAAGATGCAATATGACACTACACACACATCTGAGGCCCCTTTTGGCCCATAATCATGTAAAATAACAATAATAATAATAATAATAACAACAACAGAGTCAGCAGTTTAATTCCCTACTCATAGGTCTGCATAGTGATGAATCCTTGAGCAACAAACTGAACTCTAAGCTTCCCCTGATGCATCTATTGGAGTGTGAGTGTGTAAAATGCAAAGCAAGGCAGTCAGGTATGGGATGATGCTTTCAAATGTGTGTGTGAGAGTGTGTGAATAAGCAAACTGACTATGAGTGCTCAGTAAGAGTACTCCTTTCCCTCACCTATGGTCACGAGCTCTGGGTAGTGACCAAGGATGATACAAGCAACGGCACTTAGTTTCTTTATGGGCTGATTCTTTTTCCGAGATGGGGTGAAGCTCTCGGTCATTCAGAGGGACTAATGATGAGGGCTTTCCTACTGAGCATTCACAGAACTTTCAAATACTCTTTTAAATGTCCAAAACAACTCCTGTCCTACCAGGAGGAGGCCCTGGGGCAGACTCGGGACTTGTTGGAGGGATTTTATCTCTTGTCTGGTTTGAGAACACCTCTGTGCTCTCCCTGATAAGGTGGCAGAGTCTGGCTTCTTTGCTATGACTGCTAGCCCCGTGAACCAAACCCTGGAACAATGGAGTCAGGTATCCTGATATATATTTTCTTTTTTTCACCCAGAAATAAAAAGAAAATGAAAATAAAATGGATGCATAGATGCAAATCTCATCAAGTGACCCGGTAAATAAATAGTGCAATAATAATCTGGGTAGTTATTTTAACGTCTGTCCAAATGAAAAGGGAGAGAGCCGTAACTTTGTGATAGCAAACACCACAGTGGGCTAAATTTCAGCGTTGAGCTCTACGTCCTGTGGTTCAACAGGAATCAGTGGTTTCTGTTGTACCTCATCATGATGATCAGTCCTGCAGGCCGCGTTACTTTCTCTATATTCTATATTGTCTCCTCTTCTAGAAACAAATCTAGCTGGACATCACTCTGATGTGCTGAGCTTCACATAAACACATCCCAGTTTCAGAGTGGAGCAGAGCAGGGCTGACCTGTTACAACACTGGGATGAGCAGCATCTTTTAAGAACCCGGCAAATCGTCAGTTTGTGGTGCGATTTGTGTCGTGCTCGCTTTTGTGATCTTGTGAACTGAAAAAGAAGAATTCCCCACTTCCTCCTCATCATGTTCAGAGTTAGTTTTTCCAATCCTGCCCCACTTAAAAGATCAAAGTCAACAAATCAGCAGACAGATAGATCAAACTGCAGTTAACATGCAGTCACATCTATAAACATCACATGAAGCCAGAATATTATGCAGACGTTAAATTAGCTAAAATATTTTATTTTTTCAGTTCCCAAACATTTTAATGATAAAGCATCTGAAATATGACATCAAAACATCTGGAATAATAATTTGAACCTCAACAGCAAAACAAATATTTACCATCCTACAGACATGCATGAGCATGTTTGTGCTGTTTCTCTGCTCTGTTTAAATGTGCTGGTGGAACAATCGCAGTAATTATCACAAATCATTAGCAATAGTCATTACAAAGCTATATCCTGGATTCACATTCAGCCACAGAAGAAACAAGAAGGCTGCAGTCGTCATAAAACATTCAAAACGTCTCAGTAAGAAACATGATTTGTGTTGTTAGCTTAAAGGAACAAAGTCTGCAGGTTTTAAATGCAAAACTCCATCAGAAATCACACCATAAGAGCTCCACGCATTGAAATAACCTGCCCACAATCAGAATCAGGAAAGATCTGATCTGGATCTAATGCTGCAGTCATGCTGACTTATAGTAAAACTTAAACTAAACTAAACTTTAGTTTAGTCCTGCTGTGACTCTTGTTAATCCCAGTTCTTTAGTATTCTTAGGGCCAAGAAAGAAACGGCTCAAAAGTGGTCTTTTACTTTAAAATGATCTTTAATTTACATATTCCGGAATATGGACACACGAACACACAAGCTCAGGTCTGAAGCACAAACAGCTTCACAAAAGGCGAGAACACTTTGCTTTCATTTTATATTCAAGACAAACTGAGGAGTTGCACCAAGTTTCAAGGTCAAGTTTCTTTATTTGTCATATGCATAGTCATACAAGTATAACACACAGTGAAATGTAGCCTGACACGCTCCTCGACATGTGCAAAAAGGGGGGGGGGGGGGGGGGGGGGGTAGAGGAAGAACATACATATATATATATATATATATATATATATATATATATATATATATATATATATATATATATATATATATATATTAGTATGTAAATTGGGTGAATGTGCAGTAGTAGCAGCAAGCAGGTGAATTCTGTACATTAATATGAATAGACCTCTGACTATTTTACAGGATAGACAATATTAACATATTTAAAATTAAAGGAATTTGAAATGTACATTGTGCCTTGGTTTAGAGTGTCTGGAAGAGAGTCCTGTCTCAGTCAGTTATAGATGATGTGATGATGTGGGCGGGTGTGTGTGTTTAGGGCACGGATGGCTTGGGGATAGAAGCTCCTCTTGAGTCTCTCTGTCCTTGCCCGGATGATGCGGAACCTTCTACCAGATTGCAGAAGTTGGAACAGTTTGTTGCCAGGATGGGACGGGTCCTTCAGTATCTGCGCTGCTCTAGTCCAGCATCTCCTGGTGTAGGTGTCCTGAAGCGGGGGGAGAGCAATCCTGCAGCAGCGTTCTGCTGTACGGATCACTCTCTGGCTCTTAGAATCAAATTTCAAAATGTCATTCATTCATTAATCACAGTTAAAAATTATTCAGTAAAGACGCACCAGAGTTCTGTGCAATTCGATCCGTGGAGGAGGTTGAGTGGGTTTTATGCAAATTGAAATGTTGGTGGTTTGATTCCTGACCTCTGGAGTGTCAGATACAGAAGCCTGAGTTGCCCTGATTCATTGATCTGAGTGTGAGAGTGTGTGAGGCTACATAAGTAACAGTCCATGTGAGACTTAATGTTGTATGAGGCTGCTGTTTGCATCATCTTAGTGACACTATGGTTTCAGAACAGCTGGCAGCTGGTTCAACAGAAGGAAGATCCTTGGATAATTTTCTTTTTTGCAGTTTTGCAACAACAAGAAGAGCAGCAATGAATACAGGAAGTAACAAAAAAGAAGCTATCAGCCCATAACGTCCTCTACTGACTCCATCCTCCTTCCCTCCATCCTCCTTCCCTCCATCCTCCTTCCCTCCATCCTCTGTGTCTCCTCCTGTCTGACCTGCAGGTGAGAAACAGGTGTGAGGTGTCAGCTGTCAGGTAGGTGATGAGTGAAGAACAGAACAGAATCCATTTCCTCTTCAAACTGCTGTCAGACATTATCTACTGCACTCTGATCACATCACTCAGACCAGCTGCTTTCTACAAAGTCTCATCAACAACATCTTTAGAAACAAACATCAACAAGCAGGAAGCAGCTTCACCTCTGATCACACACACACTCAACTCTACTCACTCACCTGGAGAAACATTTAAGCTGATGGTGGTGATTGGCTTAGTCTTCAGATGAGCTCTCTTCCTGCGGTTTGCTCCTCTCACGAAGACACGACACTCGTATGTTCCAGTGTCATTAATCGTCACATTCTTCAGAATCAAAGACACGTCTCCATCCTTCATCTGTCTGTCCTGCAGATCCACCCGGTTCTTAAAAGAAGGATGCTGGTTGTCTGGAACAAACAGATCATCCCGGTACAAGAGGACATAATCTGACTGCAGGTCAGTTCTGCTCCACTCTACCACTATGATGTTCTTATTTGGAGCTCCACATGTCAGAGTGACATCCTGTCCAGACTCAGCTGTGATGCTTTTGTGCCCTAAAAGAGAAAACAACACAGAGCAGAGAGGATACAGATGTCTAAGTATAACTGTTCACTTTTATAGCTGCCCCCCCCATCATCTTTTTGCCTTTGTTGTGACGATAGTTTACATCATAGCACAGAGGGAAAAGCTCATTTGCTGCCACCTTAAGTGGTGCGATATTGATTTCCGCCAGTAGGTGGCTCAGAAAAATGAATTACTGGCAAAGTAATCCCCTACAGAAGTAATGCAGGGCAGTTATTGTAATGGAAGCTGCCAGTAACACAGAACTGCTGTTTTGCTGGTTCAAGTGACAGCAGTATACGATATTACATTCATGTAAAGTTGATACTTATTTAAAGTGACATGTTTGAAGTGTAATTCCTGTTTATAAGGCCTTTAATGAGACCAAATAAAGAAGTTAATTCATATTATCCGTGGGTAACGCTAGTAACGTTTGTGTGCTAGCTAAGTGATGTTAATCTCCTGCATTAGACTGTGTAACCGTGCTGTTCCATCAGAAATGTGATAGAAAACAATTTGGTTTAAGTTAAAGTTATAAGATATGTTTTAGCAAACCAGCCAGTACATCTTATGTTGTGTATTATTAACTGGTTTATTATCTATAAGTTAATCTGATTACTAAAGTTCTATTACATGTAATCCCTAAAAAAAAAGTAACGTGGCCAGTTATTGTAATGGAAGCCATGAGTAACACTGTACTGCTGTTTAGCTGTGCTTCATAGCATCCATCCATCTGCTTCAGCTTATACTTTTCATTGGCGCTGGAGCCTGTCCCCGTGTTTCATAGCAATAAATCTCAATGTGCACCTGGATGAGCCTTGTCTTCCTTCAGTGTGTAACGTACACACTGGATCTATCACATCAGGCTAAAGGGTCACCAGACACACCACAGACACGAACACACACACATGTTTATGCCAGTGTACCATCACAGTGCAAAATATTCAAAATAAATATAAATAGATATTCAACTCCAGCTTCTGTAAACCTTCATTTCTTCGCAAACAGAGTTTGCCTGAATTTTTTCCACCTTAAGAAAAAAATATGTCTATTATTTATTGTAACGCTGTTTTGTGAATTTAACTAAAAGTAGGCAAAAATACATTTTGTTTAAAAAGTCAGAATATGTTTTTATTCCATAGGAGAAAAAAATACAGCTGCTGCAAAATAAAACCAAGACAGTGATGTTCATTTGAGTCCTGTGGCTGATCAGTTAGTGTGACCACTGTGGGACATCAACATGCTCTCAAGGTGATGATGAGCTTTTATTTCTGGCATATGAAACAAACCAATATACACACACATGCCTGCATAATATGTACGCACATACACACAACGTAGTACACACGTTTATCACTACACCACGATCAATACTTGATTCACCATCAGCACTTTTAAGGACTCAAAAGAAAAACATCTATGTATAAATTAAAATAAAGCTAGGATTCAGCTATAATTTATATAGCACCCTCAAGGATTGACGTACGCACGATGTAGTTATAAAACAGGGTTTATTACGGTGGCCCTGAGAGGCCAAACGGACTGCAACTTCAGAAAACACTTGCAAAAAGAAAAATGCTGCAAAAAGGAAAACGCTGCAAAAAGAAAGACGCTGCACTGCAACTTCAAGAAAAACGCTGCACTGCAAAAAGAAAAACGCTGCAAAAAGAAAAGCGCTGCAAAAGCACACAAAGCACAACGGAAATAGGAAAAATGACAACGGAAATGTTCCTGGGGAGACAATAACCTGACGGACCAGCTGCACGAACCAAAACATGCTGTCACTACCCGATCCGTACCGGAAACCCGATCGGTACCCCGCATGCGCAAATCTTACGTCACTTCCTCTCTTTGCCAACATTGCGACATTCAATATATTTGAATGATTTTTATACAAATATTTTGGTTGGATTTTCATACCTGGCTTTATTCCAGTGGGATTCAAATTACCCCATTTACCTTAAATATGATAATGTTTGGAGTGTTTTTGAAAGAAAAGAAAGCTAATTATGGTGTTAATGTGTTATTAATCTTGTGTAAGTATTTTATACATAAATGTCGCTTTTTTAAGATTAAACCAACACTGGCTCACTGGAAAAACGACCTAAACCTGTTGGTTAAATCTTTGACTTTAGTTAAAAAGAAAAAGGCTGCTTTTTTTGTTTCCTTTGTAGAAGATTTTGATTTAGTGAGTTAATAATCTGTTAATTTATGTGACCCCATCTTTATATTTTATTTTCACTATATATGAAAGTTGCTAATATGTAAGAAATGTTTATTCTCTGAATCTGTAATATATGGTGCATTTTGTTTGTATGTTTATATTACTAATAAAAAAATAAATAAATAAATAAATATATTTGAATGATACGGTTAGCGCCCAGTTAGCTCCTAGCATTTCTCAGCAGCTCTGCGTCCTTTTCGACTACCAGGACATTTAAACAATGAATAATCCGTATCCGCAACAAATTTTTGCTTTTCTCCTCAACAGAAAACGTTCCCCGATTGAACAACAGCGCCGTAAAATAAGAAGAATGGTGCCTAATGACAGAGTTAATAATACAGACTTTATAATATGTCACGTGAAGATTCAGCAGCCAGATGAAGTGTTTACTGGCAATTGACAGTGATAGCGGACATTATCATCACTTTTCCAACAATCCTCTCCACACAGACAAGCATAAACACACTCGATTATCACTAAATCAAATTTAACACACGTTTGTAATGACGCTAATTCAGTTTTTAATAGGGTTTATTCGCTCGGTCAGCAGGTGGCGGTATCCTCGTACACTGGGGAGTACACTGCCATTAAACGAACAGAAGAAGAAGAAAACATCTGCACATGCGCGGTACGGATCGGGTAGACTCGATTTGTACGGTCTGACTTTGCACATGCGCAGTAAGGATCGGGAGTCCCGATCCGTCACTATCTTTTAATTTTACCGTACCGATCGGGTTTCCGGTACGGATCGGGTAGTGACAAGTGACAGTACGGTCAGACTTTACACATGCGCAGTAAGGATCGGGGAGTCCTGATCCATAACTATCTTTTTATTTTTCGTTTTTGTCTACATTGTACTGAAATGCTTCATTATTGCAAACATTTTAAGATATACTTGTTATTCTTAACATCTTAACAGATACTCTGACCTTTAACTATCGTAAAACGCTATGACCGGAAGTAGAAACCTTTCGCGCATGCGGGGTACCGATCGGGTTTCCGGTACGGATCGGGTAGTGACACATGCTAACCAGTGCGCTAGGACTGGGACACGCTTCAAAGAAGTAGAGGAGAGGTAAATGTGTTGTAATCTCATGATTCTAATAATACTACAGATATCTGGAATATACATTCAAAGGTAATTCTAACAAAGATAATGTTTAATGTAGCCTTAGAAATTAAGCTTTCCGTTGTCTTTTTTCCTATTTCCGTTGTGCTTTGTGTGCTTTTGCAGCGCTTTTCTTTTTGCAAGTGTTTTCTGAAGTTGCAGTCTGTTTGGCCTCTCAGGGCCACCGTAGTTTATTCTGGTCTTGACAACCCGTGAGAACTGCTCACGGACAAAACAATAAAACAAAAACATCACATCAAAATGCGCTCTTGTACGTAGTGTCAAACAATCAAAAATCCTTAATTACAGAAAATAAAACATTTAAAATACACAAACCTCGTGAGCTGACATCCAGGAGGTGCTAAATAGTCCTTTATGGCCTTATTGCCTTATCTTCCATCTTCTTTGTCAATTATTTCCACTCTTCAAACGATATTTTCTCCATGTGTGGAGCTGCCTGTGAGCTGCAGCATGCAGACACCATGTGCGCTAGCAAAAGAAAAGTGGCTGGGTGGAGACCCAAACAGCAAAGCTGTACCCTACACAGTTCACAACCAGAGGGCGCAAAGGAACAAACCCCAAACTCTTAACAAATATCAAATACAACAAACATCAAATGCAAAAGGCCGTTACATCTACCATCTAATTATATCCACCGTTTCATTATTCTCCCAAAAGGTTTCAAAGAGTTTTTTTATGGAATATCACCTGAACATTAGTAAACTTGTTCCACAGTTTTACTCTACAAATGGAAATAAAAAAAAAACTGTTGTTAATGCATTAGGATTAACAACAGTTTTCTTTTCCCCCTACCTCAGCGTAGGGGGAAAAGTTAAACTTTTTTAAAGTTTAATTTTTCCTCAGGTTACAGTCCTCTTCTCTGTCAAAAAACATCTTTTGCTAGCATTATATCTGGTTCAGCTTTATACATGATTTGTGCAGTTTTATATTTTATGAGGTCCATGGACTTTGAGGTACTTGACTTCAAAACAGAAAGTTAATGTGCAAATGTGTAAATTCAGCCTAAATAACAATCCTGACAGCTGTTTTCTGAAGTTTACATAAACATTTATATGTTGCCCCAGGCTTTACCACTGTCCTCTAAGTGTGGCAAATCTAAGTGTGCATTGCAAATCCCTACTTCACTACGGTGAAGTAGGGATTTGCAATGCAAATTCTATTAGTTATCAGTGTTTATGTTAGATTGTGTTTTTCATTGTCGAACTCAGACATTTTGTATCAAAGACATTATTTATTTACAACATTATTTATCAACATTTTGCTCTTGAGAACTCGTTTCTATCTGTTTAGTAGTTTCACAGTTATGACTGAAGAGTTTATTTTAAATGAGCTCCTGGATCTGTGAGTTTCCCTCTGTGGATAAATAAAGTGTTTATCTAAATACCTGCCTGTGTATGTGTACACCTTTTAGTACATCTAAACACTAACATCCACTTTCTCACATGACAGAAGAGGTTTGGTGTCAGGAGACCTGTGTCCTCTGTGTGAGCAGCTCACATAAACTGATAGGATTTTAAAATCAAACTCACCTGCACAGGTAAACCCCACGAAGGAGACAGACAGTAAAGTCCAGCAGATCCACGGAGATGTTACAGCAAACATGTTTTATGAAGCACACTCGGAGTGCACCCACGGGTTTATGTTGGGAGTCACTCCTCCTCCTATTTCTAAGGCACAGCCTCCACCATGTCACTGCTACGTCACAGTCGCTCTGTTTAGTGACTGTCACTCTGTGACATAGTGTTTAAAAAAGTGTGGGCTTGAAACGTTACGGACAGCATTGTTTGACAGACTTGAAAGCAGATTAGCTAAACAACAGCTAGCTAATGAACTTAATGACACCACACTTTGATAATATAATGTAAATATGATATGAGCTTCAGGAAACATTCAAAGTGCTTTTATTTCTGTTTCTATATTCAAATATTGTTCTTTTAATATACTGGCACCACTACATTTATGTGAAAGCTGAATTATAAGAGTAAGTAAACTTTTCAAGCTCTGATCAGCTGTATGCTTCTGATAAAATGTGATATATTAAATATTCCTTTACTGTGAATCATGTCATATCATAACTGTTTTAAATCAGATGAAGAAGAGACTTAAACAGGCTGATTGTTGCTAAATCGAGCACATACACACAGCAGGACTGTCGAATGTGAAAATCCACGTTCGCCCACTACACACGCATGCGCACAGAGCATTCTCTGAGCAATTTTCAAATACCGTAAATCCCGGACTACAGAGCGCACCTGATTAAAAGCCGCATGCTCTAATTTTAGAAAGAAAATCAATTTTGTACTCGTACAGGCTGCACCGGATTTTAAGCCGTATACGTTTCACTTGTAATATGAGATATTTACACAGAAATATTACACGTGAGGATTTTTAACGTTTAATTTAATCCATAAGGTAACAAACGTTATGGTAACATACAAAAATACATACTGCAAATGCTTTTTTTCCTCGAACAGTGCCTGTAACACGGCTACCTTTAAGTATACGTACTATCAGTAACACACAGATTACGTTGCTTATGGTTTTTCTATGGAACAGTGCACAAACAACATTACAACGTCTCTTAACAACCGGTAAAAATATATACCGTATATATACTACTTATCACTTTTATTGGTCTACTGTTACCAGGCAAAATGTTTTTGAAAAGAAATATGCATTAGCCGCACGTCAGTATAATGTTCACAGTGTGGGAAAAAAGTAGCGGCTTATGACCCAAAAATTACGGTAATGAAAGAATGACAATTTTGCAGATTCTTGTTCAGTTTGACACTTATATTTTTATTTCTTTTTACTTTTCATATTTATACAGATTATCTCTCGTTGTCTGCAAGTCCTTACAAATTTTGAGAAAACTTGACACGTAGAGGACAGTTTATTAATTAACTTTCTTAGCTTCTGTTTGTTCTTACTGAACTTTTGAAAACAGTCTACTGCTCTGGACCAGAAGTCCACAGAAATGGTAATGATATTAAATATTTCCCCTAAATCCCCTGAGTGGATCTACACTCTCCGGTCACACATGTCCCGGTCTCATGTAGACAGATAACCAGATAGACCCGTTACACAGGTCAGGTCTTCCTTACTTGTGCAAAGGTGACTGGTGACAGGGAGACCTTACCTTGTACAAGTGTCACAGCAGTGACTGCCAGGCCAGTAAATCTGTCCCCTGAGGCGATGGAGGGTCTTGGCGTTGCCAAATTGCCCTGCCCCGCTGAGCCATGGACCTTGAACACCAGGGGGCGTAGCGAATGGGACACCAGCAGCTGTAGGAGGTCTTTGCCCTGTCCTGAGGGCTGCCACCTCTCTTACACGATGCTATCATAAAGCTCAGGGTTGTCCCACTGGGCGTGGTAGCCTTCACCTTGGCCGCAGTGCTGACACTCCTGTCCAGCATCGGTCTCCTACTATTACTACAGCTGTTGCCTAACCAGCCCCTTAGTTGACCTCACCTCACCGAAAAGGGTGCCCAGGATCTACTCCAGTGGGCAGAGCGGTGTCAGGTGGCGTTTGTGCAGGTAAAAAAAAAAAAACATTCTCTGTGGGGAGCCGTCCCAGTAGGTAAGTGGGGTCGACCGTCGGATCCTATACAGTAGCCGGAAACTGACAGAGAAGGAGACCAAATACAGCACGGTGGAGAAGGTGTGCCTGGTGATCCAGTGGGCGTTCAAGTCTCTTCCATATTAGCTCGTTGGACGCTCATTGACCCTCTGCTCAGACCATGTCCAGGTGCAATGGATGCATGAAGGATTCCAGCGCCCAGATCACCAGACAGCTCACGGTATCTGGCTATGCAGCCCTTTAAGTTCAAGTTGGTCGACAGGGGGCGCAGATGGTCACGCTCACCCCCCGTGAGGGAGGGGAGCTCCAGTCACCAGGGATTCTGTGTAACATGAAGACGTGATCTGTGAAAAGCTGAGTGGTCTTTAAGGCCGAAGGATGCTTAGGTCGAGTAACAAAATGCACAGCCTTGGAGAAACAGTTTGCAATAGTTAGCATGGTCGTGTTACCTGGAGGCTAGTGAGAAGGAGCTAGGTTACTAATCTCTCTACAAAGAGAGATATTATCATTATCACAGATACACTTGCCTGCACAAGAGAACTCAGACTCTGGACCTCCCCCATTACTCTGTAAAGTTTCCACACAGCAGCTGCTGCATTAGACTAAATGAAAAGTTTGCTGTTGTAGAGACCCACCTTTTAGCACATCCCAGCACACCCACTCACTTCACCAGATGCACCTTGTTTAGTTCTCTCACCTTTGATTGGGTGTGGTGCTTGTCCTTGATTGCACTCACCTGTCACACATTATATGTCACACAGTATATAAGGACTGCATTCACTTTTGGCTCACTCTTTCCTCACTTCCACACGGGGCGGCAGCTGAGGTGAGGTTCTGTTTGGGTTTTTATTTTATGTATTGTTTAAGGTAATGAGTAACTTAAATCTAGTGATGGGCAGATGAAGCTTCATGAAGCACTGAAGCTTTTCATCCAATTGGTTCACCCCAACGCGAAGCTTCTTGAAGCTTCATTTGCTCTAGCAGGACACCTACTGGACGTAAAAATATTAGTTGGCATGAATTTGAAGAGTGTGGCCTTTTGCACACAGCCTGCAAATGTCAACAACAAAAGGAGTGTGTAAAACATCTATATTGTAGTGATGCAGTATACTGTGTATATTTATACTGGCAGTATGGAAAATGATTATTTGGAAATGCCTAAAATGGAAATGATCATTTACTGTGAGGTGAGGTGTGGACAGTGGTTGTGCTTTTGTAACATTGAGGCAAGGACAGTGATTAGTGTTTAGGGGACACATCATTGGTTTTTATTTAAAAACAACAGTTTCTCCACTGTGGCAGGTCGTAGGCGATTTTTTTTTTTTCCCTAAACTGTCTCTAACTCTCTCCAAACTGTCTCTAACTCTCACTAACCGCAACTCTCCATCAAACGCCCTCATTTTGAATGAAGTCTGAGGGGTTTATATCGCTGTCATAGCTCGCGGCAAAGTTCGAACCGCTTCCTGAACCAGTCACGTGGTACAGCCGGGCAGCGAGGCTTCGGACGTCATCATTTTCAGCTCCTCCCATAAATGAAGCAAGCCTCGATACGCGCTTCGCGAAAACGCCCCCTCCATTACTCGACACACGCTTCGAAGCCTCGATACAGAACGTCACATCACTACTTAAATCTCTGTTTTCTTTCAGCATTGGCAGTCAATGTGTGTCTTTCTTCCTTCCTCCTTTGCCTTATTGATTTAAGAATAAAAGGCGAACCCTGTGAATAATTCTGAATCAGATGACTGCTTATTCTTATTCTAACCGGATGAGCCCATGATGCTGATTGCTTAAGCCCTGAACCTTCCTTCCTTCAAAACGTTTGCCTTGTTTTCTCTTCATAAACAGGGTTTCTTGGTAAAGAGGAACTTCTCTGCTGTCTTTGCACAAATCAGAAAAGCTTCAAATTACAGATACTCCTGTATGAAACTTTATTTTTAATCATCATCTCTCAAACTGCTGAAACTTGCACAACTGTCACTGAAGACTAAACACAGATTCACAACACAGAGAGGAACAACCAGCAGCAGGCATGTTGTAATATTCATGGATACAAAGTTGACATAATGTTCATTTGGTGCCAAGAAATATGATCCCTTCTCAGATTAGCACCAATGTCACGTGGTGTTTTACTACTCTAATGCCACAGGAGTAAATGTGACACTCAGGAATTTGCTTGAGTGAGTCAGCAACAGAGAGTCAACAGTTCCTGTTTTTCTTTTTTTTTTTTTCTCTTTTTTTAAAAAACAAAGAAGCCAAAAGTCATTGTAAACCCTCATTATGAACACAGCCACCCACTGATCCAGTGTGGAAATCTCATTCTTTGTGAGCCACGTGCTTGACTTATGTTGGGTGGATTATGTTTCCTTATTGTCTGAGTCTTATGAATTAAGTTTGTAATAAAAAACTAAATGTCATAAAAGTGGGAAAGAACAATCATCTCATTCTCATGTTCTTCATTATTGTGTCCCTGTAGGAGCATGCTCTGCTGCTTGGGCCTTATTTGGTGTTTTGCTTTCCCTGAATGTTGTTGGTGCTGCAGCATGGTACTTTTATAAACATGGATGTTTTCAAAGGTATTTCATATATTAACTTGCATGTATCTAATATCTAGAATAATATGTAGTACTTCTCATTTTAAAGCTTATGTACCTCTAGAGACCTCTACAGGCTGCCATTAGGAATCAGGATGAAATCCTTGAACACATTGTCAGGCCCTACGCTGGTTCCGTTGATCCTGGTTTCCTCCTCTTGTACAATAATGCCTGACCTTAGTAGGCGAGAATATGCAGGCAGATGAAAGAATTGGTACTAATCACCCAAACCCCTTTGATTTTCAGGGTAGCGTTGAATTCAGCCCTCTGTAGGTAGATCATTGTCATTTCTATTAAACAATGTGGCATCCATTTGTTCCTTACACATTACCCAGTCCATATCAGTATAGATATGCAGATGATTTTTTTTCCAGTATTATAAGGGGCCAAGTCACATTTTTGTTACATTCTGTAAAAAGGAAAGTGCACTAGTTACTTTGGTGCAATAGAAATACAAAACGTTCTCTCCACCTGTCCAGCACATTCTCCTCATTGTCTAGGTTACCAGACTGTAGGTAGCTCAGAGGCTGTAGTTGCTATTCTTAGTAGGGGAAACTGTCATGTGTGGTACCCTCAGTGGTCTTGAAGAAGCGGTCTTTGGTCCAACAAGAATGCAATTGTGTTAGTCTACCCCAATTGAACCACATCCTACATGGCGTTTCCTGGCTTTATGAAAGTGAATCCCTGGACAAATATATTGTAACTGAAGACAGATGCAGTAAAAAGACTCACTGCCTGCAAAGTATTCGGCAAAGTATTCAGACTTTATTTATGATTGAAGGTAATACAGAAGTTTTGTTCAAATCCTTCAGTTGCAGCTGAGTCTGCAATTAAATTGTACCTTTATTGTTTTATTTCAAATCTACTGTTCTAGTGTGCAGAGGCTAAATTTTAAAAGTTGATTTAATGTCCACAAATTTGCAGCCTCTGTGAATACTGTCACTATTTTGTACGGTAGGAGGTCTTTAAACCAACATGGTGGCAAGCAGCATGACACAAAACTTCTTTTTTTTTGCCTGTCCCGTTTGGCTCTTTTGCCATCAGAATGATTGTCTAAAGGCAAAGAAAGATGCCCAACGGATTTACTTTACCAAATTGACCATCCCAGCCTTGCCGTAATGGTCCATTTGATTCACCTATTATTGTTTATTTTATTTTCACTTGCTGAATACGGGACAGACTTGACTGGGAGAAAGAAGGGGAGAAAGAAAGAGAGCTGAGAAGAGGGACGGGGGAAAAGGGCAAAAAAACAAAAACCAACAGAATGGGCAGAAAAAAAAATGCATATATCGATCACCTGGTGGCACAGTGGTTAGTACTGTGCAGCAACAGTGCTAACCACTGTGCAGCAACAGTGCTAACCACTGTGCCACCGGGGTTAGCACATTTTTAAACAAAATCTTTAAAAATGTAGTATAGTAGTTTAGTTTTTCATTTTTAGTTCTGTGAAAAAGTAAATAAAAAATATTAAAACACTTTAAATAAAGAAAAACTTGCCTTTTTAATCATTTTATTGGGTGATTATTTATTTTGTCCTATTTTTAGCAATTAAATATGTTGTTTGTGTTTTTGTTTCTGCTACTTTGATGTTTTATGTTTTAGTTTCTGCTGTATTTTTACAAGGTAAAGAAAATCAAAGAGACCCTTTTACAAACAGTTGATACTGACGGCTCAAAAGCTGCAGAACTACATTCCAGATACAGACAAGTAGATTTACACTACAGTCAAAGGTTTGGACCCTTTTCATTTAATGGTTTTTCTTTATTTTCATGACTATTTACATTGTAGATTCTCACTGAAGTCAAAACTATGAATGGAATTATGTAGTAAACAAAAGCTTGTGAAATACCTCAAAATGTGTTTTATCCTTCATATTCTTAAATATTTTCTTGACTGACTGACCTTCAGTTCTTAAAGTAATGATCTGCTGTCGATTCTCTTAACTTAGATGATTGGTTCTTGCCATAATGTGAATTTAACAATTGTCAAATAGGACTGTGTACTAACCTGGCTTCTGCACATCACAACTGATGGTCCCATTAAGAAGGCAAGAAATTCCACAAGTGAATCCTGGCAAGGCACAGCTGTGAGGGGAAACTATTTCAGGTGATTACATCATGAAGCTTACTGAGAGAAGGCCAAGGGTTTGCAGCACTGGCAACAGCGAGCCCTGCAGCACAGGATTATTTCTTCAAGTAAAGGCTGATAATAATCCTTAATACTGGCCTTCTTTGATATATATTAAATTAAATTAAAATGTAACCTCCAGAGCTCTTAATGAGCCTGTGACTGTAAGCAGAGAAGAAAATGGAGGTTGTGGTTTGCCATTCAGCTTCACCTCCCCCTCCTCTGCTGTCTCACATACCCAATAGGACACTCAGAAAGATGAAACTGAAATTTTGCTGTGGAATTTCTATAGTTAATACAGAGAAAAAAAAGTCATCAACATGACTTTAGATTGCATATCAGTAATTTGATATGCAATCTGAACAGAAAATATAGAACGGAAAGTATTTCTTAAATATGGAAGTAAAACCCTTTGACTAAAAGTTAAAACTGTGTTTCACTCAAACTTGTGTTCAGGGCTGGTTTCAACACCTCCCCCACACCACAGAAACAGCAGGGCGCTGAACAAAGAGTAATTTTTCTTTAGCTCACACATAAAACAGTTGAAGTAACACAGTTTTACTATTATTTAGTGTTAGTCTCAACATATGCAGACTCAATCTATGATTCATCTACGTGGTACTAAAACCACATTGTCACACATGACAGCTACAACAGCAGCATAGTGCATGTTTGCATTTGATTTGTTTGCTGTCAGCTTCCCTCTAAAACTGCCTCCATGTTGCACAAAAACTGAATTATGGGGGTGGAGTGTAAGTACTTTCCTGTGGGGCTCAGCTGAACTCAGTTCTGGGACTTGAAATCAATAGCAAAGGTTTATTTTAAGACAAACACCCTCTTTCACTTCCATGAAGAAAATATGCTATTTATTTCACTCATACCAAACTAAAGAAGCCTTAAAGAATGTCTTTAACACTGTCATGTGACTCACATGCAAACTCCAGTGTCACATTTCACTGTAGGTGGAACTCGCTCTGAGAAAGCACACACAGCCATGATGACTGTCTGTGTGTGCTTGTTTTATGTGTCATCGTCCCCTATAACCGAGCACAGCTCATGATAAAAGTCTGGATGTTGTATAACTGTGTTTGTATACATAAGCAGAATATAGAACTACACTATTGCCTGTTAAACATTATTTTAATCATCTCTGAAGATGAGAAATCAGTAAGGAGAGACCATGAATTAGTAAAGTACACAATTTGAGTAAGAAGCTGTCTGACTTGTTGCAGAAGAAGAAGCAATTTTGACAATGGACTAAATAAAGTGGAGGGTGTAGTTTGGTAACAGTCTGTCAGGTTGGGTGTTTTTTGCTCATTTGATGTCAGAGATACTGAAAATTTTTAAACAGGAAGTGAAACTGATTGTTACACTTACAGAAGTCTAATGTGTAATTTGAACAAAATAACTGTAAAACTCTGGTGAACGTAGTTAAATCGTGTATGATCTGGATGAAATTCAACAACTTAACAGTTGTGAAAATTATTATTGTTGAGGTGACGTGATACAATACAATAAGAGTGGTTAGTTGCCTCACTTCACATATCACAAGATCACATGAAATTTGAAACCACAGGTAAATCATTTCAGTTACAAGAGGCAAATTTAGCTGCTGTTGCCGTTAAAAGTACTTAAGTGAAATAAATATTATGACAACGACTTTTTTGAGAGGAAAAATGGAGAATAGAGGAGGTGAAGGATAAGTCAGGCAAATCAGTTCCACATATCTTAGTAAAACTTGAATGATTTAAATTTCAAATTTGATGCAACGTTTGTGCTGATATCATATTTACTGTCTCTTCTTTGTGTTGTCTGTTGCTTCAGTGCCAAGATAATCTCAGAGCAAATAAATAAAAGTAAATTCTACTGAAGCTTTTTGCAGTTCATGGGATTTCATAGTTTATTATATTAATTAATATTAATTCATTATGAATCTGAAATTTAAAAACACTCACAGAGCAAAAGAAAGTGGTCAGGTTAACTCAGGCTTTGCTGAGCTGATTCAACATTTCTGAGTAAAACCCAGTTTGATTCTTTAGAGTCACTTTGCACAGTTTAGTGGAACCACTTAACATAACTTGATATAAGTAGTTTCAAAAATGTTTATTTTTTACTTTACATAACTGTAAAACATTAAAACTTTGTATTATTTTAACCCTGTTTTTATGTGATATGAGTTAAAGAAAAACTAACATCACATATAAACTATTTAAGAACAATTCAGCCTACGGTAGTTTTAAAATGTTGGAGCTGAATAGTGAGTGTGTGTGAATTACAAAAGTTCAGCTCTTTTCTAAACATAAGCGCAGTCACTTCAAATCTATAAAACACAAAAAATAAGACATGTGTAGACATGCTTTTTTTGGAGGTAAATATCTGGATTATTATCAGTACACTGCATGCTGAATCAGTTTGAATCCCCACAAAAAGGGTCATAGAAATATCTGAATTCCCACCTCTGACACACAATCCTATCATCGTGCTCATAAACAGAGCAATAAAGTGGTTGTTTCTGAGTCCATCAAAGGCAGATGTGGGACATATTTCAACAGTAGGTCAAACTAAGAAAGAGCAAACTGTGAGACTCTCAGAGACTTTGAACCAAGGAAACACAGAAGAATATTTAAATGTGACTGACTTTGATCCACAGCTCAGTTTGATCAAGTTACAGAGCCAAACTATGTCTATGAGTCCTACAGACATCACATGACATCCAACCAACAGACCCAGGTTTCATGACAGCAGGACTAGGTGTCAAATTCAAGGTTAAACAATTCAAAAGTAGGAGAGACACAAATGTGCAATAACAGAGTGCACCACAGTGTCAGAGAGAGTTGCACTGCCTTTGACTCATAAGCACTGAGTCATAGCACAACAGACGGAAACAGCTGGAGCTGTTGTTTTCTTCTTTTGAGTCACAGAAGAACACTGTAAAATGAATAAATAAATAAAAAGAAAAATAAACAGTGGGAGAGGTGAAGCTGAACTTTAAACCAAAACCTTTCTGCATTTAGTTTGATTACAAGATTGAGAGAAAGAATTTATCATTTTACAAACAAAGTAAATTATCTGCATAGAGTCTGACCCAAGAGTCATTTAGTTGTCAGCCCTGCATTAATCTGACAGGTCAGGTTACAGGATCCCTTCAGATTCACATAGAATTCAATTCAATGTGAATAGAAAACACTTCCATCAGCTTATAAAACCCATGCATTAGTCAATTACAGCACTGGTCGCTTCTTGGCACTTCAAATAGGATCAAACATTCTTGAAGAGAGAAACTTTGTGATTTCACCTTTGAGATTATCTGTGTGCAGTAAATACTTGATGCAGAAGCAGTGCTGCGCTTGGAAAGAGTGGAAAATTCCATCCTCAGCTTTTCTTTGACTCACAAAGATTCATGTTCAGTAGTTAGAGTTATGCCACACCCACTGATTGCAACATTCAGTCATACAGTATACAGTAATGCAGGCAAGCTACAGTCATGCTTCCTGCCTGTAGCTTGCTGACATTACACCACAACTCCACTTTGTCAGTCTTAATGACCCCAAAAAGCTTTTATTTATCTATTTATACACCAGTTCTGTCAAGTGAGTCAAGACTCCAGCAAACTATTATAGATGGAAGCTTGTGGAAGGATACCATAAATGTCTGGCCCAAGTGAAACAATTTCAGGGCAAATCCACCAAATACTAAGGAAATGTATGCATACTTCTGACTTTGATGAAAGTAATAAAAAGTACAAAACAATTCTCTCTCTCTTTATTCTGACACTTCACAAATACAAAAATTTGTTAATATTTATTGATCTAAAACAAAAAAAGTTTACTCTGATTTGATGTTCAATAGCAAAGACAAAATGTCTATGTGTTTGTGGGTTTGTTTTTCTTTAGTGTATGTGAATATCTGGTTTCAGCTGTGACACTGCCTCACAACCCTGTTTGGGCCCACACACCACAGAGCTTCTTCCAGCTCCTCCCTCACATACAGTGTTTTCACAAATTGCAAATCAATTTTCTTTTCATTTGGTCCATTTGTGCTCATTGAACCTTTAGTTCTGCAGCACATTTTGCATGTTAGGTTTCACAGCCAATTGCTGCTCTCTAACTGGTCCACACAGCAGCTCAGACCTGAGCTCATTCACTGTGAAACACACTGGTTTATACTCTGTATGTTCTCCTCATGAAGTTACCCTCACACAACCAGGTGTGGTTGTGATCCTGGCTAAGTGGCAGAAAGAAATTGTTCAAAAATTGCCTTTAAATTCTACTTGAAGGAATTTGAAATCATTTCTAACTCGTCGTGTTGGGGAAAAAAAGCTGACACACGGTCAAACAACTGTGGCCCGAATGCCTGCCTTATATAGGAAACCTTTGCCCCCTGGTGGATAGGGATAGTACTGCATCACACATCTGCTACACAACTGTATACACATCAATACGGGCAACAGATATTTTTCATGTTAAGCAGCTGCACGTGTGAATCTAAGTTCCTGTAAAGTTTGATGTGTTCTTAAGTCGTAACCATCTGTGACATGATTCAGTGTGAGAGTCTGGAGCTGATTCAATAAGATCAGATCATCAGAGCCAAGAGTTACAATTAAAGTGCCCAGCAGCAAGTTTCCATGAAGTAAGAGTTGATCTCAGACACAGTGCTGAGATGAAACTGAGCTCTGGTGCTGCCCTCTATTGGCACTGAAGTGAACTCCACCTCTCAGCAGAACCAGACTTTCCCTGATGGGAAACACATAGAACCATAGAAAAGGAATTAGTTCCAAATCTACAGGATGTTAACTCAAGGAGAAATTTCTCCTTGAGTTAAAACGGGATATAAAGTGTATATAAACGCCGCTGTAGAGCCGCTGGATGAGCACGTGAACCATTTTCCGTTTATACTCTCCTCATAGTGTCCATGATTTGTCACTTTAAACAACAAAGTGTTTCTCACCGTGTTGCTGGTTACCTCATACTGATTTACTTTGACTGTAATCCTCTGAATACTCCACCTTCACCACATCCAGTGGACCTGTCACTGACAGGTGGAGGACAGGCAGAGATGGTGTAAAAGCCGACCTGGGAGCCATTTAGGGCAAAGCATGCAAAAGGCATGTTTTTGTCACATTAGTGGAAAGAAAACATCCATCAGTGATGTGTGAAACATCTGAATGATGTTTCAGTGTTTCCATGTCTGCACATCAGAGCATGACTCACATCACATCAGTTAAATCCTTTGTTCTTTCTCTGTGGTCATAAACAACCAGGTTAACAAATGAAAACATAAACATGTTTTACAACAGTTATAGCAGCTGTTGTGTTTATAAACTCTGTCACAGTTTATGGGAGTCATTATGTGTTCTTAATATTTATTGGTAAAATAATATTTGTAGTAAAATTGTCTGAAAACTGCAAGAAAAACAAAAACAAACAAGAAAAACAAAACAAACAAGCAAAACATGGATCACTTTGATTCTAGCTTCAGTTTTATTCAGGAAACAACAACAGTCATATCAAAAGGCATTTTATCTTTACAGTAGAAACATTAGAACCACAAACCCCCTGAAACAGGAGCATAACAACTGTATGAATCGAAGTCAATTACATTTCATTTTTACAATATAATAAAAAATCCTATCATCACTAATGAAGTCTGCAGTCAAAATAAATATATTAAATACAGTGTGCTCCAATACAGTTAAATGCATGCAGTGCTTAAAGCTATATATAATAAATGTCAGACGCTTTTGTAATATAAATATGTTTTATCTGTTTAAAGTGAAGCAGCAGGTAGTTTGATATAACAAGCAAAAGTAAGAACTTTCTCTTTTCAAATAAATATAAAGGCTTACAGTTCAGACTGTTGAGCAGTCAGTGAGGAGCTAAAGACACAACTTGTTCTTTGGATCATTTTTATACAACTTAAATAAAAATAAAAATAATAATAATAATGTTTAAACATAAAACCTGAAAATATCTGCTGGACTGTTTATTGATGCGTCGCACCAAATAAATAAATAAATAAATAAATAAAATTTGAAGAAATTTGTGAAGGCACATGTGACATTTCAGTCTGCTCCTGTCTCACTTCCTTGAAAACCACTAAATATTTTCTTTAAGCACAAAAAATATACATATTTGTGATGAATATTTAGTCAAAGTTTACAAAGATGCTTAATACAAAATGTTAGATGTTATAAAATGTAATTTCAGGATATTCTAAACTGTACCGTGAATGCTCAGTGTCGCTCTCACAACCAAAATCCTGACACCAACGTCGGTTTTGAATAAGTTTCATTTTTGTTTAATTAAATTTATGCATTTGTTCATTGCTAAGTTGTAAGTCTACACCAGCCAAAATACTGTCTTTGGTTATTAACATTTGAAATGATGAAGACACTTGAAAAGTAACACAAAATTACCAGAAAAACACAAAAAGGTTCTTAAAGTTTGCATAAAACCTTACAGCTTACTCTTTCACTCCCAGGCTTCTAGACTTCTGATTGGCCAACATTTATACATGGCTAGGATGTGGCATGTTCTTGACAGCGTTTGACTTTGTTTTTGGCGTTCGCATTTGAACGGAGACATTTTTTAAAAAACGCATGTGTGGACGGGATTTAAAAAAAGAAAAAAAAAAGAAAAATTTGAGTTTTCAAAAATACCCGTGTACGTGTGGACGTAGACTCAGATCTGTCGGAAAAAAAACAGAAACATTACAAACATGCTGCTGTTCAGCTGGAGGCTGGAAAGAACCCTGCTTCTGTTGTTTACATTTTCTGTAGATCACGACACCAACAAAAGCAACAACAACAACAACAACAGCAGCAACTGGAAGACCAACTTTTAGTGCAACAGATCCATCCTCCTTCCCTCCTGCTTCCTTCTCTTCTGCCTCCTTCCCTCCATCCTCTGTGTCTCCTCCTGTCTGACCTGCAGGTGAGAAACAGGTGTGAGGTGTCAGCTGTCAGGTAGGTGATGAGTGAAGAACAGAACAGAATCCATTTCCTCTTCAAACTGCTGTCAGACATTATCTACTGCACTCTGATCACATCACTCAGACCAGCTGCTTTCTACAAAGTCTCATCAACAACATCTTTAGAAACAAACATCAACAAGCAGGAAGCAGCTTCACCTCTGATCACACACACACTCAACTCTACTCACTCACCTGGAGGATCAACAACACTCAGTGTGATGTTGCAGAGAAGCCCCATTGATTCTCCTGATTTCTGGACGACACGACACTCGTATGTTCCAGCGTCATAAACCGTCACATCCTTCAGAATCAAAGACACGTCTCCAGCCTTCATCTTTCTGTCCTGCAGATCCACCCGGTTCTTAAAAGATGGATGCTGCTCCTCTGGATCAGACTGCTCATCCCGATATGAAATTACATATTCTCCCAGATCAGCTCTTTTCCACTCCACAACTGGGATGGTGTTGTTTGGAGCTTGACATGTCAGAGTGACGTTCTGCCCAGACTGAGCTGAGATGGTTTCCTGGTCTGAAAGATAAAAAAAAAAAAAAAACAGAGCAGAGAGGAAGCAGTAACTTCTACAGCAGCCAATCAGAGTGAGAAATAGAGATAACTGGTCTCTGGTATATGCTGGTTGAATCACACAAAGGTGGCAATAGACTAGTTTAACACTGTTAAAGCACCACAGAATCCCACTGAACCCCATACTAATGAATAGCCTGCACAGGCTGCCTGTGGACCTGAGTTCACACAGTGTGCAGGACAGGGACAAAAACCTGCACTGTCCTTGTGTGGTAAACTTTACAGAAACCATCGTTGCCATGCGACTTTTCCAGTGAGGTCACACGTTGTATGCAGTCAAGATAACCCGTGCTGGGGGCGGGTTTAAGACCGACAATCTCCTCTGATTTATTCATAAATCCATTTCCTTCTGAGTGTTTAACGCAGCGTGAGCGCGCTCGCCGGCTGCTTTTGTTTTGTCTTGCCGGGGCGTCCGCGTGCACGCCTCCGTTCCAAAGGCGGGGCTGTAGCTTCTGCTTTGGGAGCCTGCGTGGCGTCGCTTCGTTTGGGTTATTAACGTTATCGTTCGTGGACGGTAGAAAACAGCTTTGCTAGAAGCTTAAACAAGGAGTACCCGAAGACAACGCGGGCTTAACTTTGGAAAATGCGTTATTTTTTAACTCATGACTGAGCGCCGTTGAGAAAAAGGAGTCTGTCAGCAGCAGCTTTCAACGTCTTAATGTTTGCTGCCCAGTGGGATCAGGCACAAAGTAGCAAGTTTTCCTGTTTAGAGCCTCTGCATGTCGTGGTAAGTACAACGGGCTGGCTACAAAAGGCTATAAAATGGCTGCTCTAGTGGGTGTCGTTCCCACACCTTTGTGCGCGTCCCGGTGTAGGGCAGGCTGTACGGTTTCCTTTTCTTTTTTTTAACTGCGGGCTGCTCTACTGACCGTGACAATCCTCTGTCAGGAGAGGTCTACACCGAGGGATTCGGTGCAAGAGGTGCAGTTCATTCAACGTGATAGTATGTGAGGGTTTAATAAGGTGAGATTTCAAAAAAACAAAATCACAATCTAGTGCGCGTGTATCTACAAGTAACGGCAGTTCAACACAAGAGCAGCGGAATAGTTAGGTCTCACCTGCAAACACGAAGTGAACAATCAAGAAACAGAGACGTGACGTCCATTCTAGACTCATATTGTGAGCTCACCGGCTCCTGCCGCTACTAGTGGTGTTCGGGTCGATCCAGATATCGATATTATTACCAACGTTTGTATCAATATCGATCAATACGAGTTTAATGAGATCGACACTGTTGCTACTGCTCTCCTGTATGCACTGCTGCGGTTTCATGGAAGGATACTGTAAGTGCCGCTGCTTGTGCACATGCACTACTGCGTCATGTGACAGTCACATGACAGTACTAGGCTAACAAGCCAGGCCCACTAGGCGGTGCAGTATGGCAGAGAACATTCTGCTATTATTACGACAGTTATCTTCAGAAATTACTTAAAATTGTCAAAGTGCAACTGGCTGATTCTTACTTTAGCCAACTTAAAAAATATAAATTATGCTAAAACCTTGATATAACACATTTATCTCAGGGAAACATGTTATTTAAATGAAAACATTTACTGGAACTGAAACAAATATACTGAATATACCATGTTTCAGATTCGATTGAATATAAACACCCCTTGTGTTATTTTCGCTGTAGAGTGTGCAAAAGGGTGTACCTATTGCACTGTGAGCTGTGCATTAGATGGACCCTAACCCATAGAGGATGGCACTGGCCCACCTCTTGCACTGTGGTAGCTGAGATAGATATCCTACCATCCTACTATTGGATATAGATATTGCTGGATATATATAGCTGGAGTTATAATTGTACAATTTGTCAGCAAAATGATAAGTAACATCAGCTTTAAATAAATAAATGGTATGGTGATCTCTCTTTGCAGGCAAAATTTAAGCTGCCACCACGTTTTGTGCAATTGGGAGGACTTGAGACCTCTCCCTCCAGTCCATTTCGGATTGGTCTGTAATCATACAGGCACAAACAGTTCTGTCAGACCAGCCACATCTCCTTCATCCTGAAACGAGCTCTTTCCTTCTGACAGAAACAGATTCCCAAAATTCATCTGAATGCTTTAAAATTTTATTTTTTCCAACAGGAATCAAGCTTTTAAATAATAGTTATTTGTAATATGAGTATATACTAACTAGTATGTTTGTAATTATAGATAAACAATTTTATTTTTTTTAAAAGCACGTATTTATTTCTTTAATGTTTATTGACTCTGTGACGGCAGCATTTGTGGCAGTACTTGAGTCCACAACAAATTTCCCTAAGGGGACAAAAAAATCCATCATATCATATTGTTACTGTGCTTATTTATGAGATGCCACAATTACAACTTATTTACTTTATAACCACAATAATTTAGTCAGTTTTAATTGGATACACACAGTGTTCATAGTGTAGTGTTCAAATGAAATCTTACTTATACTTATTTTTTAAGCCATAAGGAGGTTTGCTAAACTCAAAATCTTCTCTAAACTGCACTCTGACAACAGTCCATAAATGATCCCATTGTAGTTCTGTGCACATAATAAATATAGAAGGGTTATTTGCACTGATGTCCTATATACACTGTATGTCCTAGTTCCACCTTTGTGTTTCTGTCTTCTGATGTTGGACTGTGTCTTCTGTTAAGCGGCCGTCTGTTCAGGCACCAGGTTCTCCAGTTCTGACATACCTCTGGCCTTCTTGTTTACAAACGCATCCTTTTTAATATATGTTTTTTTTTTTTGAAACGAGGATCAACAAGTGAGGCAAGCGGCTCCTCTGTGGTTTGGTCATCATATTTGTCATTTTAATACTTCGGGATGCCCTCTTTGATGGTGGCTGTGTGGACTGATTTCAAGTATGACACACTGGTATAATGCTCCCCAGACAAGGCATCTGTAAATTTCATGAGAGGCTGAGTGCTTTATTCAAGGATCGAAGAACATCCATGTCTTGCCATGTTAGGACTGGATGTCTTGATTTTTTATTTTTTTTGTCTGCATGGAGTCACTAATCAGAAGGTCGGTGGTTAGATCCCAGGCTGCCTCCTGGCTGCATGCCAAATATCCTTGGGCAAGATACTAACCCCGTGTTTGCCTACTGGTGGCGCCAGTGTCCGGCAGCCTCGCCTCTGTCAGTGCACCCCAGGGCAGCTGTGGCTACAACGTAGCTGCCATCACCAGTGTGTGAATGGGTGGATGTGGTGTGAAGCGCTTTGGGGTCCTTAAGGACTAGAAAAGCGCTATACAAATGCAGGCCATTTACCATTTAACCCTCTCAGTCACCTGTTGTAGGGAGCCTCACCTGGTAGGGGTGTCTGTGATAAGATGAGCAGGTAAGCCCAATTCTGCTTGAGCTGCTTGGTCAGTTCACATCTTCTTTTCCATAAATTGGAGAAGACACTCGCCAATCTCTTGCAGACGCCAACCGCTTGTTCCACCTGAATGAGCTGGTGGTTACACTTTATGGCAAAGGTAACATTTTCTACGCTAGATTCTAGTAAAATGTTCATTAGTACATTATGTTATTATATATAGAGATCTACAAATGCTGCAGGGAAAATTATGGCTTATGCAAATTGTTTTGGTAGCAATTGATTTTCCAAGCATCCAAGCTTTTAACATACTCGTTCAAATAGCGCCTTCAAAACTGTAAAATCCTACATGTCCTGTTATGGTTTATTATCACTGAAATATAACTTTGCATTTAGACACTCACCAATGGCCAGGTGGAGACAGTGACCAAAACACTGTAAGCGTGTCCACGCATTCAGCTGAAGTGCAAGGATGCTATTATCATCATTGTCCGTAGTGACACACACTAGATGATCCTCACGCAGTCCCCACGACTCAAGAGGTTCCTTAAGGCCTCTGGCTATCATTTCTCCTGTATGATGATATATATTGTCATATCGCACAGCCCTACTCCCCAATCTAAAATTGGTTAGTTGTCTCGGGGCAAGAATACACAATAAGGATACCAAAATGTCACAGTTTCCTGTATATACTGCTGTTTATATAGCATTTTTCTATAGAGCACTCAAAGTGCTTTATACTACATGCCACCTTCACTACATACACATTCATACAAGCACTTTCTCTACATCTAAGTGCTTTCCTTCTAGAGTTCACACTCTGCCACAAGCGATTATTTTGATAGTCGACTAGTCACAGTCAGTGTTGGGAAGGTTACTTTTAAAATGTATTCCATTACAGAATACAGAATACATGCCCCAAAATGTATTCTGTAACGTATTCCGTTACGTTACTCAATGACAGTAACGTATTCTGAATACTTTGGATTACTTAATATATTATCATGCTTTTTACAACAACGTGAATGTACTATTGCTGGGTGATTTATTACTATTACTGAAGGTCCGAACTGTAGTAAAGGGACCTCTGACTAATACGGCGTGGTCCCTGTCGGCTCGTAGCCGAAAAATAGCTTTACTTTGTTGTGTGGGTCAATTTTTCTTGCGAGAGACAGAGAGAGGCGTCGAAAGACTGCTCCAACGGAACTTGTTGTTTTCGGAGGAAAACATGAACACGGTGTACAGTCGAGTCTTAATAGCTTACTTACAGCTGGGCTCGTCAGGCACTCTTCTTGGCTGCAGTGGTTATTATTATATTTACATGCTTCCAGCTCCCGTTTTTCCTCGATGACAACTCGTACCTTTCCACTCCCCTTTTTCTCCCTCCTCGTGCTCACAGACCCATAACGTGTATGGCAGTCCATTCTCCCTGCAACACGGACTACACTGCCCATGATGCTATATTCTTTAGAGCTATGCTTGTAGCATTCTGCCTGTTAGCTTAGCACAACAACAACAACGAAAAGGCGCTCTCTCACCCAGGAAACACACAGTCAGAGAGAGAGCTCGTCGCCCTGTAACCATGGCAACCATAACGCTGCCGCCTGGAACAACAGAACGTAGCTGTCAAACAAAACCCAAACAGTCCTGACCCGCGACAAAATGAAACAGGAAAGTACCGCAGTGTAATCCATTTATTTCAACAAAGTAACTGTATTCTGAATACCACCTTTTTAAACTGTAACTGTAACGGAATACAGTTACTCATATTTTGTATTTTAAATACGTAACGGCGGTACATGTATTCCGTTACTCCCCAACACTGGTCACCGATTATTTTTGCGATTAGTCGACTAATCAGATCATGCATCCATTGGACGAAAAATGTACAGCTTATTGCACCAGCAGCATCTGCTCTTATATAACTATCATTAGCTTACATCTTTAAGTGTTTAAGGTATGTAAAGTATGTAAGGTAACTAAAAATAAAGACAAGATAGTTTATTACAGTTTTTCTCAAATGCTAAAACACATGTCACAAACGTTACCACCAGGTCCCCCAATGTCCAAACACAACACCCTTCTCTAAAGCTACATAAACACAACCACACCTTCCCACTGCAAAACTCAAACTCCCACACCAAGAGAGCAGCTCGAAGCTGTCAAAACTGTAAACACTATACACAGCATTACACACTACAGCAAAACAATTGAAAACACAATGCTCAATTTGTGAGAAGGTTCTTTGGTTCATAACTGCCAATGCATATTTTAGAAGCTATACAGTAACGGATCGTCGTAGATCTCTGCAGAGGATTAGGCATTTAGATTTGTGAGTTTCATATGAGTAGTATAAATCTATAGAAAATCCTGCATGTACGTACACTACTGTAACACAACTCAATGCAAAAACAGAATCTATTGCACACAACAGTAATCTTGAAAACATGAACAGGGTGTGAAGTTTTTTTATTTACGTTATTCACACCACACACACACCACAATCACTGTGCGGCATCATGTCGCTGAGCTGTTGCTCGCATCTCGTCCGTAATGATGGTGCGAGGTTGTCTTGCTCTCCCTCCTGGACCTTCTCCTCTCCCATGTTGGCCTTCTCCTCTTCCTCGTTGGTCGCTCCTCTTCCTCCTCTCATTTGAACTCCTCTTCCTCATTGGCCTGCTCCTCTTCTTCCAGGGCCAGCTCTTCTCCCTCCTCTGCATCAGATTCCTCTTCCCCTGACTCTGCCTTCATCCATTGTGTTTGTTTGGAACCTTCAGCATACTGTGCACTCTGAACTTGCTTTTACATGTGGGTACAGCATTAGCAACAAGTGTCTTCAATTTTGAGTCATTGTGTGTAGTGAATGACGCCAGGTGTGTTCCCTGTGTTCAAAGATTGGTGACTGTGGCAAGCATTTTGCATCACATGGGCTTTCATTTGAGGATATGAGCAGAGTTGTTTTGCAACATGTGTTTTAGCAAGGAAAAATGTGTTTAGATTTATGAGTACAGAGGATTGTGTTTTGTGAATTGTGTCTTCATGTGACATGTGTTTATGGTACTGGAATATGGTGGCTACATTTAGTAAATGTGTTTTAGACTACTGGTCATTTGGGTTACAGGATTGGCTTTTGTGTTTTAACATTTGAGAAAAACTGTACTCTTTGTGCAGCTATGGGTACGGAGGGGCTTGTCCACCGGCATGCTGTCCTTGGGTCTTACAACACCCAACGTCTTCTCACCTTCCTAGAGGAGCTAAAAGACATCCTCCTGGACCGTCAACAACACCATCCTAGGCTAGCACATCACATGTATGTGATCATTTGGGACAACGTCCGCTTCCACAAGACACACCAAATCAGAGAGTGGTTCACCACCAACAGTGACCACTTTTTAAACGTCTGTCTGCCACCCTACTCCCCTTTCCTGAACCCTATAGAGGAGTTCTTCTCATCATGGAGATGGAAGGTGTATGACAGACAGCCATACACAAGAGAGAACCTCGTACGGGCAATGGAGCTGGCCTGTGCTGACATCCCAGTGGAGGCCTTCCAGGGATGGATTCGCCATTCCAGGGCGTTTTTCCCGCGGTGCCTAGCAAGGGACAATATAGCCTGTGATGTGGATGAGGTGATGTGGCCCAATGCAGCTCGGCGACATGATGCCGCACAGTGACTGTGTGTAATACTGTAAAATGACCGTGTAGACAATAAAAAAGACTTCACACCCTGATCATGTTTCCGAGAGTACTGTTGTGTGCGATAGATTCTGTTTTTGCATTGAGTTGTGTTACAGTAGTGTACGTACATGCAGGATGTTTTTATAGATTTATAGTCTTCATGTGAAACTCACAAATCTAAATGCCTAATCCTCTGCAGGGTTCTATGACGATCCGTTACTGTACAGTTTATGAAAATATGCATTGGCAGTTATGAAACAAAGAACCTTCTCACAAATTGAGCATTGTGTTTTCAATTGTTTTGCTGTAGTGTGTAATGCTGTGTATAGTGTTTACAGTTTTGACAGCTTCGAGCTGCTCTCTTGGTGTGGGAGTTTGAGTTTTGCAGTGGGAAGGTGTGGTTGTGTTTGTGTAGCTTTAGAGAAGGGTGTTGTGTTTGGACATTGGGGGACCTGGTGGTAACGTTTGTGACATGTGTTTTAGCATTTGAGAAAAACTGTAATGATGCAACATCATTATTTTTTTATTTCTGCTTTGATTTTTGATCTAGAGAAATAGAAATTTTTGCCACAGACCTGAATAGCACTGCAGTTGTAGTGGATGTTTGTTGTGAGGCGTGCTGCAGACAAAGCTGAGAGCAAACACACCACAGATGGCTAAAGTTAAGCCACAGCCAACGTGTCAGTTACATAGAAAGGTGTCACATGTGAGTCTGCTGGCTGTGATGTACACGAGTCTGTGGAAAACCAGACAGCAGACAGGAGCGTGTGTGGGTTTCCTACCACAGTGTAAAGATATGCATGTCATTACTGGTGACATGTGTCAGGGCTGAAGCCAGAACGTGAGGTGGTCCTAAAAGCAGACTTAAAACGGAGGCCCAGAATGAAGTGAACAACAATTTAATTCACAGTGATGTTGTGACAATATTATTTACATGAAGTAAAAATGAAGTTACTGTAACATGAAGTATGAGGTCTCAGACAAAGTGAGTGTGATGTACTATGAACAGAAGCTATGAGATTACTGTGAACTTTGAACATAAACTGTGATAGACGCAGCTCAGCAAGGGGAACAGTGGTGATGGAGTGGCACTGAAAGAAAGGGAGAGCTGAGTCCGAGTTGGTTTGGGAAAATGACAAGGCAGATCCACAGTTGAAGAATGAAACAGCCTTACTTTTTCACAGGTGGAGTTTAAAAGGAGGTGAGAAGCGTGGAAATGAGGCCTGGCTGAGACCAGTGGAGTAATGAGCCGAGATTCCAAACAGACAATACGAATACGGTGGGAGAGGCACATGAGACTGGAAAAGACAAACTCAGACTATATTCACACTGCAGGTCTCAATGCTCAATTCTGATTTTTTTTTATCAAATCCAATTTTTTTTTGTCTTGTTGTGAATGTGTGTGTGAATGGGTGAATGACTGAATGTAGTGTGAAGCGCTTTGGGGTCCTTAGGGACTAGAAAAGCGCTATACAAATGCAGGCCATTTACCATTTATTTACCATTTGTTGTTCACACTACAAATAAATGTATCAGCAAATGCGCTCTAGTGTGAACCCTCAAAGCGGCCCGCATGCGCAAAAGAAGACATCACACACGATGCCTGACATCCACCATCTGATGGAGCATGAGCTTAGAACTGATGTTCAGTGGTCAGTGCCACAGTCTCATCACAGTCATCACACAGTCTCTGCCTCACCACTGATTGCTGTTGCCAAGGAGATGGTGGGGTCATTTCCTGCAAAATTAGGTCATAAGACATTTTTAAATGACACAAAATAGTCAAAGTTTTGGTTCAAAGAAAGATGTCACTTGAGAGTCTGCAGGCTATGATGTGGACGAGGCAGCAGATGGGAGCCTGTGTGGGTTTAATACCACACTCTAAGGATAGGCATGTGAAATACATAATTTCCCCTAGGGATCAATAAAGTATTCTGATTCTGACTATGATTCTGACTCTGATTAACTGCTGACATGTACTTATGTTGTTGTTGATCAAGCCACAAGTCATAACATAAAATTTTAAAATAATAACATAAGGATATCAACAAGCTGAAATAAAAAATAAAACTTTATTCACAAAGTTCACACAAACACTTGAACACACACCACACGTCACAGAAAGCACAGAGAAACTGCCTTACAGTTTCGCAAGTACACTTTACACTCTGCGCTGTGCACTTCATTTTTTTAAATTATTAATTAATATAAAAACTCTTACTTTGTGCAACACTGTACTAACTGCCACTTTAAGTCTTGTACTACCACTTTATCTCATGGTGAGAGATGGCGAACCACTGATCATTCTATTGAGAGATATGGAGCCAGAAGAGAGGAGGTCCTGTCGTGTATGTGAGTTGATTCTGGTCAATCAGGTGGGTTTGCCAGGTTTTAGTTCTTTTTGTTTACTTTGGTTTTGTGCTTATTTATGTGCGTGTTTCTATCTGAAAATGTGAAAAACTTAAAATGTCAAAAATTCGTTTTTCATAATATAAATATCATTATATAACTTATAAACACATTTAGAAAGACATGAATTTAATATAATAAAAAAATATCGATCGACAGACAGATTGGGGCTGCAGCTGCAGTAATGCGGACGCTGCACCGGTCCGTCGTGGTGAAGAGGGAGCTGAGTGTAAAAGCGAAGCTCTCAATTTACCGGTCGATCTACGTCCCTACCCTCACCTATGGCCACGAGCTGTGGGTAGTGACCGAAAGAACGAGATCGCGGATACAAGCGGCAGAAATGAGCTTCCTCCGAAGGGTGGCTGGCCTCTCCCTTAGAGATAGGGTGAGAAGTTCGGCCATCCGGGAGGGGCTCAGAGTAGAGCAGCTGCTGCTCCACATCGAAAGGAGCCAGCTGAGGTGGTTCGGGCATCTGACAAGGATGCCCCCTGGGTGCCTCCTGGGTGAGGTGTTCCAGGCATGTCCCACCGGGAGGAGGCCCCGGGGCAGACCCAGGACACGCTGGAGAGATTATATCTCTCGGCTGGCCTGGGAACGCCTTGGTATTCCCCCGGATAAGCTGGAGGAGGTGGCTGGGGAGAGGGAGGTCTGGGCCTCTTTGCTTAGGCTGCTGCCCCTGCGACCCGGCCTCGGATAAAGCGGATGAAGATGGATGGATGGAAAAAAATATTTTTTTTAAATAATCTTAAAATGTTATTCTACAAAATGTCCAGCAATTTAATTTGTTTATTCTTTTAAGGTGATCGTCTGTGGGACCCAGGAAGACCGTATAACTGCATCTCTACCAACTTGAATTGCGGTTTCTCTGCATTCCAGCCTCTTCTGTTTCATGGGAAATAATTTCTCTAAGGCAGGAGAAATTATCTCCAAGAAAAGAAACAGCCTCGGCCATCGCACAGCAGAACAAATTCTCTTCTTAAAGAAAAATGAAAAAGTGTTACCTTAAATGCGTCAAGTTTTTACTTTGCAAGTTCATAAGCATTCTCCCTTTCCAGTTCACAATCAATTCAACCTCTAGGTCAAAGATATGTATAAGAAAATTGGCCTAATATTATATTTATAGACATACTTGTTCAGCTGTCCAGTGAATTATATGTATGTTACATGTATTTTTCATCAAGAAGTCACAAGTAAAACAGACCCACACCATGGCGCATGTGCAAGGAAAATTTACTGAACAAAATTATTTATTAAAGAAATGGACAACGATTTTTTTCAAAGTTCAAAGCAACACAGCGGTGGCCCAATATCAAACAGAACTCCATTCTGTAGAGTGAGCAGTCTTACAGTTTTTTCTGATTGCTTAAGCACATTTTTTGTAACTATTGGCTAATTTTGCAAAACTCTACACACAAATAAAAAAAATCTGTCACCCAATAATCAAAACATTTTAGTTCTCTTGCAAAAGCGAACACAGCTAGATTAACTCTTCACACCTTCGTAAAAATGGTGTTTCCGTATCAAACAGTACACACAAGCCATCATCTACTAAGCACACAATGCGCCAACTGCACACTGATGGTATGAATACAAAACACATCTGGCTTTTGCTTTCTCTGTGCACAAGGTAGGCTGTGTCAGTTTGAGCTCATACTTTTGTCATAGGTCCATAAGCATAGACGGATCCAAACTTCAAGTACTGGTGTTTATTCACACACATCAAAACAAACACAAGTGTTTATTTCCAAGTGAAAACAAAATAGTAATTTCACTGAGGAAAAAAAAGAAATCAGCCTACATCATGTCGTCTTTCTGGGTCCGGCCACAAAATTTCGTCCACATCGCATGCGATATCCGCCAGTCCAAGGCACCGGGGAAAATATCTCCTTGAATGCCGTATCCAGGCCTGACATGATGCCTGGTCAATATCTCCACATGCCTCCTCCATTGCCTGTAAAAGGGCTACCTGTTGATGAGGATGACGGTCATACACTTTCCAGCGCCAGGCAGAGAAGAACTCCTCGATGGGATTCAAGAATGGAGAGTATGGAGGGAGGTTGAGTGCCATGAAGGATGGATGGTCTGTAAACCAGTTGCGGACCAAAGCAGCCCTATGGAAACTAACATTGTCCCATATGATGACATATCGGGTCTGCTCTGGTCTCTGAACAGTGAGCATGTCATGCAAGGTGTCCAGGAATGCAATAATGTGTGCAGTGTTGTATGGGCCTATGGTTGCATGATGGTGAACAACACCATTTTGGCTTATAGCTGCACACATGGTTATGTTACCTCCACGTTGTCCTGGGACATTGATGATGGCACGGTGTCCAATAATGTTCCTGCCACGTCTCCTGGTTTTACTGAGGTTAAAACCAGCCTCATCTACAAAAAGTAGCTCATGTCCCATTGCATCTGCTTCTAGTTCCATCACTCTCTGGACAAGACAAAACAAATGCAACACATCAGGCCCATGCACAGCACTACAGTATGCACTCCCAAATTCAGAACCAATGACACTAGCTTACCTGCACATAGTCATATCGCAGTTGCTTTACACGTTCTGTGTTTCTCTCGAAAGGAACTCTGTAAATTTGCTTCATTCTTATTCTGTGACGCGCAAGTACACGACTTAGTGTAGAAATGCTTGCACTGTGTATATTTTGAAAGATGGTGTCATCATCCATTATGCGCTGCTGTATTTCACGCAGTCTTATTGCATTATTGGCAATCACCATGTTCACTATATGGGTCTCTTGCTCTGGAGTGAACATTCTGCCTCTGCCCCCAACATCTGGATGTCTAGCAATAATGTAAAGGAACAATTTCAGTATTTTTGCATGTATGGTACTGTTGTGTTTCTCATTAGAGTATGGCAGTGCTACAAAGTACTTACTAGAGATGGACCGATCCGATATTACGTATCGGTATCGGTCCGATACTGACCTAAATTACTGGATCGGATATCGGAGAAAAATAAAAAATGTAATCCGATCCATTAAATATCACGAAAGCACCTCACAAAACTTGCAACACGCCGTAACTCGCCTCAGAACGACGTTAGCACGTCGGAGCAGTATGCATCACGTGATAGAGCAGCTGTGGCATGCGGGACCGGTCTGGATAGCATGTGGAGCTTCGCTAGCAACCTGGCATTTCATCTCCGACAAAGTTATCCCCGAGAGAAGTAAAGCAAGTGTGTAAGTCCATCTCTGAATGTTTGTAAAGCATTCCCACGTTAAGCTTAACGAGCGACTGCCTCTCGCTCTCCGGCTGCTACTTCAATCGTGAAACTGCTAATGATCAGCTGATCGGCTTTTCTGTGGCGAGTCCGTCTCTCTTGTTTGTTTTTGGTCCACTTTGCACCAGAAAGAGGAAACCAGCGGCTGAACAACAGCAGCACGTTTAAGCTTGATAAGCTGTTGTTAGAATTTATTTAATATTACTTTCTACACCAGGATCTTTTTCTATGTAGCTGACGGCTGGTAACTGTGCAGGGGCGGATCTAGCAAAGTTTAGCCAGGGGGGCCGATAGGGCATTAACTGGGAAAAGGGGGCACAAAGACATACTTTTCTTTCTTATTCTCATTTAAAATGTCGAGCTTTTAATAAATAATTATCTGACACCCAAAGTTTTAATTTGATGTAAAATGAATAGAAGTCAATTACTGTATATAGTAACTGTTAAGTCTAATATATATACCCTAGTAAGCTATAGTACTTTTTACTTTGGGAAGGTACCATCTGTGCAGTCTGCAATTCTGTTGAAGAAAGATGTTGAATCTATTTAATATTTCTTGAAAAATAATTGATTTCTGTGCATTTTTTTCACACTTCATCAAATTAAGGTTGATTACGTCGATTAAGCATCATGAGGTGGAGCGTGAGGGGTGGTTCCCTATTTTTTATTTATTTATTTTTGTTGTTGCTGGGAGTTGGAACCCTATTAGTTAGATTGCTTAATATTTACGCTAAGTACTCTTTAAAATACCAGAATAGGGAGGATGGTGTAGGTTTAAGTTTATTAGATTGATCAGTATTGCTGAACTATGAAATATTTTTTTTGTATACAGGTATAACAGAATAGCTTTAGTGTAGTTGTTGTTTTAAACTTGAGTATGAACTTATACAAAATGCAGCAAGATATTTTAAAAAACAGTTTTGTTGATTAAAAAACACTATATTGGATTCATATCGGTATCGGCAGATATCCAAATTTATGATATCGGTATCGGACATAAAAAAGTGGTATCGTGCCATCTCTAGTACTTACCGATTCTCATTTCGAAATGTCCTAATGATACTTGCCACAGTGTAGCGGCTCAGTTTAGGCTGAACACGTTGGCCAGCTTCCCTCAGGGTCATCCCATGGTTGATGACATGGTCCACTATTGTAGCTCTGGTGTCATCAGTTATTCTGTTTCTTACTCTTCTCACCCTTCCTCTTTCCCCTCCTCGTCCTCTTCTTGCTCCTCCACGTCCTCTTCCTCCAACTTCTTCACCTCCACGTCCTCTCCCTCGGCCTCCTCTGATTCTCACTCTTCTCACTCTTACTGCTCCTTCCATTGTACTCCACATAGACAGCTTACCTGTGGCCTGTTTATAGTGCTTAGGCTGATTGCAAAGTGGACTAATTATCTAAAACAGTTTTCACATGTGAAAGTGTGCCAGACAGTTGGCAAATTAGTGTTAATGATAGCCATACATGTGTATAATTTTGCTAGGAGTGTGTTGGAAATTTGGTAATTGAGTGTTGTGCAGTGAATTGTGCCTACAGTTTTGCCAAGTGTGTGTTACAAAATTGCAAACTGAGTGCAAAGCAGTTTTTGTGCTTTTAATTTTGCAAACTCAGTGAGTGGATTTGCTATAAGTCTGAATAGTTTTAGAAATTGTGCTACAGGAATCACAGTTAGGGTTTAAGCATTCAGAAAAAACTGTAATGAAGCAGTTTTATTTTGTAGATTCATGCTGTTCTTTATATCTTTGGCCACCAGATGTCACCAGAGATGACTGTGTTGAAAAGCTTCGCGTAATGAGCCCCAAGCTTCAATACCTCATTTGGCCACCACTGATAGAAAGCAGCTGGGAGGTTGGAGGGAGTGGTCTTTGATTTACAGAGCAGAGTGACGTCATCTCCCTCCATCACAGGGAAGACAGGACAGTGTCCTTCATGCCACTCTCGGTAATATCAAACCAACACCACCAGTTCAAAGTCACTCAAGCCCTCCTCCTCTTCCTCTGTGACATGATGTCTTTGTTGTGGTTATCATGAAAGAAATGGTTCGACTGTTTGACAAAGCTTTCAGAAAGCGTTCAAATGCTCAAACAGAATGATAATTAACTATAAAGAAATAATTTGATGCCTTCATTGACCGTTAAAACAAATTGTGAGTGGCTGAATTAACTGAGGAAGCCGCAGAGAATAAATCCACATGAATGAAAACATGTCAGTACTTGTGCGATGCCTTCACTGACAGTATGATGCCTTTGAGATCAGACAGCAAACTTTTCTTTTTGAAGCTGAATGACTACCAATGACTTTGTTTAATGTTTATATTAACGTGACTTGTGTTGATCGTGTTGCAGATTCGTGGAAACAGCTTGCATCTTCCTGTAGCTGAAAGCGGTTTGAGAGGAAGTGAGCTGAGACTTGTGTGACTACTGCTTAATCGACTGCACCTCTCTGCAGTGGAAGACCTTTAATTCTGTTTTGAGCTGGTCCTCATCTTCTCCATAGAATTCACAGAGGATGTGGACAGCTTCAATGGCTTCTGGGTTTGGTGGGCCTACCCAGTTAGCATGCACAGTTAAGGGCTGGAAGGACTGAATGATTCTGGCCGTTGGGCTTCCAGTATTGTCCCCTTTGAACCTCCTGTTCAGTTCCCCAGTCATGATGTCCAGAAAGGTGAAATATACACCACTCCTGAAATATGCCTCCACTGACTCAAACTGAGCACCTACTTGAGACACTGTGGTGCTGTGTTGGAAACGCACTGGAACTTTCCGCTTTCTCTCCTGACCAGGCACCACGGTAGGTACTGGAATGTTGAAACTCTCTGCCTTCTCTGATGCACATCTAAATATCTCTCCAAATTTCTCCTCAGACCTCATGGTTTGCAATGTGTGAAGCACACCATCAATTACCTTGTAGGCAGTGGAATGGTCCAACCCTTCTTCCTGCAGAGAATCTGATGCCAAAGCAGTGACTTCGAATACTGGTGTGGTGATTTCCATGCAGAGAATGAACATAAAATTAATGGCATTTCTGTACATCTGAGCATCACCTTGGGCCAGGTTAGGTGGGTCACTGTGATAGGTTTGTAGCTTGAACCCATCCGCTGGAACGTTGAAGACAATATAATTACACTGCTAAGCAAGACACAAATAGGCAAAGTTCTTCATGTTACTCGTGCACGGGAGAGACCGGACAGAGCGCCGTCCCTTCGCTTGACCCCAGTCGCTCTCGTCCGTCCTCCCATACCACTGTCCTTTTATTGAGGTTACATGAATATGCATAGGTTCATTAACATACGACGTCTACATACAAACAAAGAGTACCTTGCCTGTGTGTGTGTGTGTGTGTGTGTGTGTGTGTGTTGCTGATCAAAGGGTCAAACATCCTTGGTCAGGAAGAGGGTAGACTAGACCCCCCCCGGTGAGGAAGTCCAGCAGTTCATCTAAACAGAAAAGCACTTAGACTAGAACAGACGTAGCTACGTTAATCCTACCATAAAACAATTAAGACAAGATGCGACCTCTTCCCGTGCTCCCAGGATGTAGGTGTGCATTCTAGTGTGGAATGCACACCAAGCCTCTGTAGCCTGTTAAAGATCACACAACTTATCACTACACAATTGATTATACACCTCTAAGCATCTATGGTTAAATATTTCTAAGCATAAATGACAATCAACAATACAAACTCTAACACACTGTCACTGATGTCATCAAGGAGCATCAAAATGGCTTTCAAATTTCTCTGAAGTGCCTTCAGTGCTTTTTCCCTGCAAGCCCATCGAGTATCTGACAGCTGCTGGAGCTCCATAACACGTTGTCCAGGAAAGAGAGACTCCTGAAATTTGACCAAGGCAGCATGACGCTTTGGGGAGCCTGAGCAAAAGGCATACAATTTCTCCACCAAGTTGAAAAATGTCACAAAATGCTTGCTGGACTTTGATGCCTCCACTAGTACCAAATTGAGGCAATGGGCTTTGCAGTGCACATAGAGGGCCTTCTCATTGTGTGCACGGATTCTAGCTTGGAGACCTTTATACATGCCACTCATGTTGGCTGCTCCATCATAGCCTTGACCATACATGTTCTTCATCTCTAGGCCATTCTTTTGCAGAAGCAAGACCACTGTATTCTCCAGCTCCTGGCCTGTAGTTGTATCAACATTGCACACTTCGATGAATCTCTCCTTTATTTGCATATGATGAAAATATCGCACAACAAATGACACTTGCTCTTTGTGTGAAACATCAGAGGTTTCATCAAGTAGAATGGAATACATTTCAGCCTCTTTTATTTCACGTTGTATCTCCTTCCTGATGTAAGTTCCTAGTGCTGCAATGATGTCATTCTGACTTCTGTTGGAAAGCAGTGACACCTGGGGCCTTGTCTTGGTGGCTTTAACTGTGGCAATTTTTTCCAAATGCATTTTCAGCACACTATCGTAGCGGGAAAATACATTGACTAATTCACGAAAATTGCCACGGTTATCACTGGACTCACTCTCATCATGACCTCGGAATGCTTGTCCCTGACGTGCAAGATACACTGTTAGGTCAATTAATCTTGTCAGGATTTCTTTGTTTGTCTGCCTCTCTCGCTCTCCAACTTCCACCCCTTTTACGTCTGAAACATCAAATGCAGACTGAAGGGCCTTTTTCTGGAAATTGATCCATCTAACCATGCTTGTCATGTGCATCTCTGCGCTGGAGTGTTGTTTGATTTTTTCAAGAGCAGTACTCCACTTTCTGATGCCATCAGTTGTCCAGGCTGTTCTGCTTTTATATTTTTCATCTGAGAGGAAAAGCCGACAACTAAAACAATGCATTGAATTAGCAGTGGGTGAGTATTCCAGCCACACATTAGCAGAAAACCACTGTTTCTGGAATGATCTCCCCTCAGTTTTTGGGTAAGGTATATCAGGCTGACATGGGCCCACATTGCAGCACATTGAAACGTATCTGTCATTGCGCTTTATTTTAAATGTATGGATGTGTGTTGGATCTGTTGGGTATTGTAAAGCTGCTAACTTTGACATTATGTGATCGATCTGTTCTTCCTCATTGTGGTCTTCAGAGAGCACTACATCAGTGTCTGTAGGCCTAACTGAACCTGTTGCTGCATTGGTCGCGGCTTCATCTGTTTCTATATCTCCCCCTTCTGCTATGCTGGTAGAATGCATAGAGCTGCTTCCCTGCTGTGACTGACTACAATGGAACAATAATAATAATAATAGTATTATTATTTATCATAATAATAAGCTTAAACAGATAGTTTTAATAATAACCCATACTGCAAGTCTTGTAACATAGAAATAACTTTCGTAGGTACAAAATAATAGTTAGCTCAATGTCTGCTGATTAAGTTCATTAAAAATTAAGTGTGAACAGCTTTTAAGATTTTTCAATAGAATTAACTGCAAGGAGCAGGTTACATTAAAACATTAAAATAGAACCTGACTCTGCCCTTGACTCTGACCTTTCATCTTCATTTTCCTTTGCTTTCATCCAGGAGAGCAGAGAACTGCTTCCCTGGGCTGCCTGTTGTAGATCCCTTTCTTTCTCCTTTCTCAGCCTCTCTTTCCTAGGCATTATGCTTGCTGAAATTAGTAAATAAATAGACCAAAATGTATGAGAACGAATAAGACTGACTGTGGTCATTACAAGAACAGGGCAGAATGGTCGTTTTCACAGGCAATTGGGAACTGCCTATTTTTCCTTTAGCAAATTAATGTGTTAATGTTGCCAATATGTTACACCAAAAAAAATTAACATGTCTAACCAGTGCTTCTCAAAACTTTTAACATGCACCACCCCCAACACCGTACCCTTCAAACTACCAATAACAACGTCACTGTTCTGTCACAATCAGGTCACAACACAGTGCGTAAATGTCTGCGAGCATCGCTGAGTCAGTAACAACCAGTCAGGCTAAAGACTGCATCTTTAGACAGTTGGACGGTGTTCTAACTTTCTCACAGGAGACACCTACTAAAGACAGTCAAAGACATTAATTTCAATCTTACCAAAGTAGGACAGTAGTTGACGTTAGTTATGGAAAGGCTAATCCACAAAAACGGAGAAACATCCATAATTCTATTATTCATAATCATGTCAAGGTTTTAGGTTTTTCTGCAGTTCCATCTCTAAAAAGTGTGATGTCTTCCCGTCACTGACTTCAGTTTGAAAACTTTGTATTTATTCACAGATTTCCGTGAGATCATCCTAAAATTTGTAACGAAAAATGGACTCAAAAGAGCCCTCTGCCTAACGGCATGTAGCCTATAGCATAACGTGATATTTTCAATAGTGTATGCAAAAAGGTCGGAATTGATGGAGAGTGGGGTTGCCTAAATGGTTTAGGTTACATTTTAAATGTGTCGTTTTTTTGTTTATCCATATGGATGGATGGAGGGGGTAAGCTGGCAAAGTTTGTCATGTGCAGTTTCTGACAGGCTACTTCACAACAAAACAATTGCAGGTTGGTCTTAGAGGGCAAACAGAATAATTTCACTCGATTCATGGGTTACCTGACTGGTTGGGAAGGGAAAGAGCTGCCGTGTTGTCCGCCGTGGCTCCCAGTCGCTATAGTTAGCCTACTATTCCTACTCCAAGTACTCCTATGTCATGCCGCTGCTACACGCCTCACAACAAATGAACTGCAAGCGTGTTCACGTGACACGGTGACAGTGAAAAAGCGACAGGGTTCGGGTGTCTTTGAAGAAGGGGCACAAATCAAGCCATTATTTTCACACCTTTTTAAATCGCGCAGCTTTAAAAAAAAAAAAAATCACGTCTTTCAAAAGGGCACTTTTTTGGACTGAGGGCAAAAGGGCAAGTGCTTCAGCACCACCTCGTCTCTATCTGTGCACGCCAGTGCTGAAACCTGACTGAAACTCTTCAAATAAGCCATTCCTCTGCAGATGATCTGTTAGCTGTTTGACAACTACTCTTTCAAGGATTTTTGATATGAAAGGAAGGTTGGAGATTGGCCTATAATTAGCTAAGACTGCTGGGTCTAGAGATGGCTTTTTGAGTAAAGGTTTAACTACAGCCAGCTTGAAGGCCTGTGGTACATAGCCGATTATTAGAGATAGGTTGATCATAATTAAGATTGAAGAATTAATTAATGGCAGGACTTCTTTGAGCAGTTTTGTAGGAATGGGGTCTAAAAGACACGTTGTGTCACAAACTGAAAGCAGGGACTCAAGCGCAGAGCAGGTTGACGTCTCAGAACAGGATTTATTTACACACCAGTGCAATAATATATACAGTGACGGGGAAAGTCCAGGGTTCCAGGGGATTAGGGGAAGGCTCTCTCTCTCTCACGCTCGCTCACGTCCTCACATCCGACTCACACATGTTCGTACCGCGGGGAGGTCACAGGTCCGGGAAGATAAACTGGAACAGGAAAGGGAGAAATCCCTCACAAATCACGAAGGTAGGGCGTAAAGGTATAAGACCACGGGAGCTGGAAAGAAAGACTAACGTCAGTAGCTCAATCATCCAGCGATGAGAGGATCTGTGACCCAGCCTCAAATAGTAGATGGGCAATCAGCTGATCGCCAACAGCTGTGTGAGCCAAGGGCGGGAGCCAGCTGTGAGCTCCGCCCAGGCAGAGAGGTAGGGGAGAGAGAGAGAAAGCAAAAACACAAGTGTAGCCTCGTGAGGCCGGCTGGGCAGGCACAGGGACCATGACACGTTGATGGTTTGGAGGAAGAAAGTATTGAAGTTAACTCAGAAAGATCAATTGGAGAAAAAGAGTCTAACTTAACATCAATGGTACTAAGAGTAGCTGTAGATAATATTACATCTGTGGGATGATTACTGGTAATTTTTTCTCTAATGATAAAAATTTTATTTGTGAAGAAGTTCATGAAGTCATTACTAGTTAAGGTTAAAGGGATGGTTGGCTCAAAAGAGCTCTGACTTTTTGTCAGCCTGGCTACAGTCCTGAAGAGAAACCTGGGGTTGTTCTTATTTTCTTCAATCAGTGATGAATAGTAAGATGTTCTGACTTTGCGGAGGGCTTTCTTATAAAGCAGCAAACTATTTCTCCAGGCTAAATGATGATCCTCTAGATTTGTGACACGCCATTTCCTCTCCAGATTACGAGTCATCTGCTTTAGGCTACGTGTTTGAGAATTATACCACGGAGTCAGGTACTTCTGATCTGAGACCTTAGTTTTCACAGGAGCTACAGTATCCAGAGTCGTATGTAGTGAGGAGGTGAAATTATTAACAAGATAATCGACCTCTGTTGGGGTAGCGTTCAGATAGCTGCTCTGCTCTGTGTTGGTACAGGGCATTGAAGATGATAACAGTGGGTGGATTATATTCTTAAACTTAGTTACAGCGCTTTCAGAAAGACATCTACTTTGATAAAGTCTACTCTCCACCGCTGTGTAATCAATTATTGTAAAAGTAAATGTTATCAGGAAATGATCAGACAGGAGAGGGTTTTCAGGAAACACTGTTAAATGTTCAGGTTCGATGCCATATGTTAAAACAAGATCTAGAGTGTGATTAAAGTGGTGGGTGGGTTCTTTTACATTTTGAGAGAAGCCAATTGAGTCTAATAACAGATTAAATGCCATGTTGAGGCTGTCATTTTTAGCATCTACATGGATGTTAAAATCACCCACAATAATTATTTTATCTGAGCCTAGCACTAAATCAGATAAAAAGTCTGAGAAATCAGACAGAAACTCTGTGTAAGGCCCAGGTGGACGATAGATGATAACAAGTAAGACTGGTTTCTGAGTTTTACAGCTGGGGTGGACGAGGCTAAGCATCAGGCTTTCAAATGAATTAAAAGTCTGTCTTGGTCTTTCATTAATTAATAGGCTAATAAGGACTGTTGAATGTCTTTGTCTACTCTGTATTTAAGGAAGGGCTGTGTTTTTTTCTTTAGTGGCTGCATAGCAGCAGTGCCCTACTGGATTTTCTCTCTTATGCGCGGTGATATTATTCATGGTGTGATCAGTCCTTCTTAATGATCAACACCTTGAAAACCAAGGACATGGCTATTGACTTCAGGAAGACATCCCCCCATCCTGCGCTAACAGTGGTAAATGGTGCAGCCATTGAACTGGTGGACAGTTCAAGTATTTTGGGGTTGTTCTTGATAAGTCTCTGTCCTTTGAGTCACATCTTGCTGCTACAGTGAAAAAGGTTCAACAAAGACTGTACTTTTTAAGGAGGTTGAGAGGTTTTAATGTTTCATCTGAAATGATGACTCTTTTTTTATAAAAGTTTTATTGAATCTGTTCTAACCTTCTGTATCATTGCTTGGTATGGTAATATGTCCTTGAATAATAAGACCAGACTTAACAACCTGGTTAAAGTGTCTGGCAAGATTTCAGGGAGGTCTCAGGTCCAGCTTGTGGACTTTTATAACAGGCAGGTGCTGAGGAAGGCAACCTCTGTCCTGTTGTGTTCAGATCATCCTCTCTTTAATGATTTTCAACTGCTTCCATCAGGTCGTCGTTATAAAGTGCCTGCAGTAAAGACAAAGAGACATAGATTGTCTTTTGTACCTAGTGCTATTATCATGGTTAATAACACTAAACCATAAGGGTTGTTACCATTGCACTTTTTGATGAAAAATCTAGGTTGTTTTATCAGGCTTATATTATATTATCTTGGTGAGTGTATGTGATGTGTTGGTTGTCTGTTTGCTTGTTTGTACGGACACACTGCAAATCAATTTCCCGTTAGGGACAATAAAGTTACCATTGACCATTGACCATTAAAAGGTATTGATTACAGCTGACAGTGTCTGCGGACTTTGCTAATTAACTTCCACTAAATATGTAGATATTTTCTATTCTTATGTCTTACACCCAATTACAAATATTTCAGTTATATTTTCACTTGCGGTTTTAGCCAATGTCAGCTTGTATTAGTAGCTCTTTTTTTAGTCAAATGTGTTGTAAGTGTACAAAGTTTCATTGTAAATCTTCAGGCACTTTAAAGTTCTTGATTGTAAATGATAAAGAAAGACACATTCTTGCTTAGTGCTTTATTTCAGATAAGACTTCATGTTGAGGAGGAATACAAAACAAGAAGACAGGATGAAGGATGATCTGAATGTTTTTACCCAGTAGACCTGTTCCGGTCACACGCCTTACATTTGTTTTGATTTTCTGAATTCTCTTTCAGCTCTTTGAGCAAGTTTAGCCATTTTGTATCAATGTTGGGGCGAGGGATTAACCCTCTATTGCAAAATTTCTTTGCTAATGATTCTGCCATTGTTCCATGCTGTGAATAAAACAGATACAATCTCAATTAGGTTTGTTTGTGGCATCACACACTTTGTATATATCATACATTTTATTACAAATTATATCAGTAAGGAAGCTGACTAAACATTAACTGATAATTTATGGCAAAGGGGTGGGATTAAATAAGTGTTTACTTCTTCCCACTCCCTTTCAACATGTAAATTAATCAGAATGGCAGCTATATTGAAATGCGTTGATTTTTTTTGTGTAGTATTTTTTTTTCTCTCTCTTATTTTCTTTTCTAAATGTACCTGTATATTGTTTACATGTTTGAAATAAATTACCAATCAATCAATCAATACATTGCTCTGTAAGAGGGGTTCCTGGAGTAGGCTTATTTTTGCAAGCTTTGTCTCTTTCGAAAGACTAAATTGAAATCATGAGTTTTGCTTGAGAAAGTATAGTTTGTAGTTTTGGAGGACCACAAAAACTATTGCTGAGAGCACAATTGTTATATTACTATGCATGCAATATTGGAATGATGTGTAATTTGGCACTTACCTGTTCTACACATTGTTCTCCATAGCGTATGTAAGTTGCAAGGTGTTCACAGTTGTTTTTCAGGAGGTTATATTCTTGACAGTTAAGTTTCATATATTTAATGCGCTCCAAAATCTCATGTTCTTCTCCTATTTTAATGTTGTCTTTGCCATCGTGATAATTGTCTAGGTTTGGAACCACAGAATCACTTGCAAGTCTACCAAAAACACAGCCTTCCGCTGCAGTGATAATGAGAAAGAAAGTTTTCAGAATAATGTGTATAAACTTAACAAGCAACCGATTACTCAGAACAACTCATACATTGCTTCTTGAAATATTGTTGGCAACCTCCATGGCTAATAATTCAGAATATTGACCTACATACACATTCTGAGATACACTGAGATCATTATCCAAGTCAGATTAAAACATAGATATTGGTAAACATATCCAACTTTTCTTTGGGGATTCTGTTTTTGTTATGTTAGTCAGGTTTTATACATTTATCAGTGCAATAATTGTTAGCACAGAGACTAAACACTTCCTTATGTATCGATTTAACTGAAAATACAGAGAAAAAAATGAATTTCAGCTTTCATCTCTTAATCTGAAATAGCTGGCAAATAGCTGGTGTTTTACATTACTGTTAATCAAAGGTTTTTACTATTTCATTCACACATTTGTTTTAAGTTTGAGTCATACATACCTACGTGGTGAAAAATGTCTTCCCCTCCACTTCGGCCGAAGACATCAGCATCACCCACAAAAATCGCATAGTGCTTGTAAATTGTAAAATCTAAACAGGGACACTTCCTTTCAAATGAAATTATGTCACCAAACTTGAACTGTAAATAAAGGAGAAAGTGTTGGTGTGGTACAAATAATCATGAAATAATAAATAGCGATTTGTGCAGAACAAGTTGTTGGTCAAGCATTTATTTACGAGGAAGAGAACTATATGCAGTTATTTCAGAAAATGTTCACTGTTTATACATTTGAGTTTATTTGGGCATGATTTCCTTATTCAAATCTACATCTGTTCCTCTTTTGTTGTTGAAAAGTGACCCAGGACTATAAATGTGCCACAAATTTCTGTAGATGTCATTGTATTATTATTATTGTTCCATCCATCCATCCATCCATTCGCTACCGCTTATCCTTTTCAGGGTCGCGGGGGGGGGGTGCTGGAGCCTATCCCAGCTGTCATAGGGCGAGAGGCAGGGTACACCCTGGACAGGTCGCCAGTCTGTCGCAGGGCTAACACACAAGGACAGACAACCATTCATACTCACATTCACACCTAGTGGCAATTTGGATTATCCAATTAACCTATCCCCACAATTATTATTGTTGTTATACAAAATAGAAGAAAAAGTGTAAACAAAGTTACTTACACCACTTACACCATCTTTTACTGTGATCACCAGATAAAGGGTCACAGCAAACAGAATAAGGTTTCTCATTGTCTTAATAAACAGGAATAAAAAAAAACTGATATTACTATTAGAAAATATGTAGTGGTTAAGTTTGAAAATCCAAACATTGACACTAAAATAGATAAAATTATGACTTACCACTGTGTGTTGAGGAGCTGAAATTCAAAAGAACCTTGAACCTTAAACAAACATACATCATAAAAAAATAAGTTTCATTAAACTCATTAAATAATTTAATGCTCTGTTAAATGTTGGAAGATCAGCTTTAGAGAATTGGTTTTGCAAAAATGCACCCCTAAGGAAGAGAGAGAGGGGGGGGGGGGGGGGGGGGACTATAAAAATGTGCACAGCACCAAAAAGAGTTTCATAATTGTTTCCGTGGTAAACGTATCCCATCTCTGAACGAAAAAAGAATATTTTTTAGCAGTGGCTAAGAGAAATCCTCCTAAGAAAGAGTTCATTTAAAGCTCTTACCTTCTTTCGTGAATGGAAAACATTAGTTGCAGCAGAGTAACAGACGTAGCTCTTTTATTCATCTCTGCACAATAAACCAGATCTTATCGATTCTTAGTCCAGCCTATGCATGTAACGTGTCTGCAGTGAGAGGACAGTAGTTTCTTTGTTTAAATTTATGTAAATAACTTCTCATTTGCCTAATGTCATTCCCACAAAATGTGCTACCTCTACTGGGTTGAGAGGGTGTCCCTTTAACCCTTTAAGACCTACCATAGAACCAAGTCCGCCAGAGCTTATGTTATATTTTTACATGTTGTAATGCCATTTTTGGGAGCATTTCAAGTTGATATACATCAATACAACCATTATAGCCTAAATTCTAATAATATGTCTGCATTAAGTGCATAGTACTTACATAAATTGCAAAAAATTGCAATAAACTACAAAAAAATTGAAAATCGTTTTTGTTTTTTTAACATATATTTCTAGTTAGAGAAATTTAAGAGGCTTATCCCTCAAAACTGTAAATACAAAAAAGTTGCACAAAATAGTTTCCCACCACAGGAAATTTATTTTAAGTGTCTTCATAGTTTTATTTTTGAAATACACCAATTTTCATATACTGCAGGAAAAACGAAAATGAATATTATAATGCAAATTTGCAAAAAAGCAGCATATGCATCAAAATAAACTATTTCCAGCAGTGCAATATGAGTCCTAAGCATCCCAGAAATGACACAGAAAGTCATAAAGTCTAACATAACTTTTAAAAAAACACCAGTATAGGCTCATGAGGCCCTGATGGTAAAAAACTACATTTCCGCAAAATGACGTCACTTCCGGTTTCTGGCAGGTCATGGCGGACATGTGATAGTTCACGCTGATGGACGTAGGAAGTGTTATGAACAGCTGATCGGATCGGCTTCGCGTGTTTCTGGAATATTATGTTTTTGTTGCTGCAAGCGCTTTTTATGCAGTTTTTGCAAAGCTATATGTGGAAGGAAACTGTGACCTAGGACAAGCTGATGGCATAAGATGTAAGTACAACTCCTCCGGTTTGATATGCAAAAAAAATTGCTGTGCTAGCTTACGTGGTTGCAGTGCTACCGGGATTTAAAAATAGTTACGCAAAACAGAGCGTGTCCGCTCCGACCGGCTTTAAAGGGTTAAGGAGCTGGCCTTCTCAGTAAGCTTGTTCAGTTTCTTCCTGTCCCCAGAGAAGATGCTTCTGCCCCAGCAGACCACATGACCACCGGTCTTCAAGAGCTCCCCCTACACTCTGTAAGCAATGGGCTATTCTTTAAGACTACTTCATGGTCTAAACTTACATGAAATTCTTGCCAGATGTCGATAACAACCTGTCCAGTCCAAATACACATAGAAATCAAACCACAGGTGTCCATGTTATCTATAATAACAAGAAAAGACATAAGGGGGAAAAAGTAATGAACATGCTTACTGAAATTACAGTATTTAATACTTCATATAAAAGCCTTTGTTGGTGATGACAGCATCAAGAAGCCAACTGTATGGAGAAACGTGTCACATACATTGCTTTGGTGTGATTATTGCCCATTCTTCCACACACCGTGTTCAAATGCTGAAGGTTCCGTGGTCTACTTCTATGAGCTGTGGGCTTTAATACTTTCCACAAATTTGGATGAAAATAATGAGAGAGAGAGAGAGAGAAAGACAACTAAATTGTCAGCTAATGCTAAAAAGTTGTGCTAGCAAGCTGCTCCATAACTTTCTTGTTGTGATTATGTTTAAGTTCAACCTTTAGTTAAAGTTTATAATTATTTCATTATTATTACACTAACCACAGTACCTTATCAAATACTATATACGACTTCAGAATATATTGGACCATTCTAGGTTATGACATTTCAGGTCTTCCTGGCCAAATTGAAATACTAAAACACTAGAAAGTTGGCCTTAGGTAGAGAGTATTCAAATTAGTTAAAAAGAAGCTAAACTGATAATGCTGTGCTTAGATTAACCCTTTTGCCTCAGACAATCAGAAATATTATAATTCAGATCATGCATCAGTACCTTTGCATATTTTTACATAAGCCATTTTTACACATGAGCCATGTGTTTTTATGTGTCTGGACATAGGACAGAAAATATACCATGGAAAGTAAAAAAAAATAGCAGCAGAAGTTATCAAACGTTTTTCAAACATTTGTTAATTTGCAGGATGAAAACACTCTTTTGACTTAAGTGACACAGACATACTTTATATTCTTTAATTGAGGCAAAGGGGACATAAAATCCTGCAGAAATGTTATTATAATTTTTGATCATCTTACTTCAGGTTGTTTCTGTTGTCATTATGATTTAAAATGGGCAACGCAATTGTTTGATAATAAAGGGCTTCACCAAACCACTAACCACAAGAGAATGAAAGGTTTTTGTGTTGTCATTCATTAAAAATTATATGATTTATGAATAAAAAATTGCCCCAAAAACTCACTAACTTATATATATGTGGATGTGTGTGTTTCATACCTCCTGTCTCTCTCTCTTACACAAACTCATTGTCTATTATTCTTTCACCAAACTATTCACATTGCTATCACTTTATCTTCTCTTTAACAGCTGATTTGAATACTCTCCCTAATGTGACCTTAGGCAAATGTTCAAGCAGCTAGGTAACCCTAACATGATTGGATATATCATAGTCTATTTTCTATTACTGAGGAGTAACATATTCATGCATATGTGAAATACTTGTGTGAACCCTTAAGTGTTTTTGAAGTAATTTCAACTTATTAGGACTAAATTTTGAAAAATATCGGATTGAATTGTGTGAAGAATTGCTAAAACACATGCAGGGGTCCAAAACACAAACTGTTAGGTTCATTTTGAGAGAGATAAGACAAATATGCTCAATATGTGCATTTTCTTAAATTTATTAAGCAGTTAAGGGTTCAAATTGAACAAAATATGACTGCCGTTTCTCTCTCCTCGCTCAGGAGACCCAAAGAAAGAAAGAGCACCACACCCAGATAGTGAATGCGTTTTAATATTTGTGATAATCTGGACACAAAGGTGATTCGTTAAAACAGTTTAAGGTGGCCTTCGATCTGATGTTGGCTTTAGGCTACTTCCTGGGCCTTATTTGGAGACACTACTTCAACCTTATGTCAGCAACACTCCCGTTACCATGAAAACCACCTCTCCCCTTTAGTCCAACAGGTTTGCACTCCTAACTCGTCACATATGGACGCTTGGTCATGGACCCTCTGCTTTACTTATCAACACGCTGGGTACCCCCCTCACGTCATGAATTAATGTGCAGTTGAATAATTGAATTGTATAATTAAGTGAATACTATAGAGCTCCCTAAACGTTGGTAATTGACAAGAGATTGACATGGATGACCCTGTTGTCTGTATATTTATACATTTCCGAACTCACAAGAAAACAACATTTACTGAACACAATAAATTATATAATGAAAACAAATGCTTGAGATAAAAATTACAGCAGATACATTAATTATAGGCTATTACTTTTGTATCAGTTATTGCATTTATGTAGGGAGTGATGTATGCTGGGTAATGTCTGTCGTGGCAAATTTCTTTTCTGATGTATTACACAGGGAATGGGTGACTTTATTGTACTGCTTTATAAAATGTTCTACAATCCTTTTCATAGTTGGTAATTTTTCATTCTGCTACACCTTTTACATAACTGAGAGCTGCTGGAACTCACAATCAGATGAGCTGTGAAGATGACTTTTTGGAACATTATGTACATAAAATAAATTATATAACTATGCTTCTGTCAGAGGGCGGAGAAAGAGCGGACTCGACAGCGGTAAACAGTGAGGTTTATTTACAAAGTGGTGAAAACAGTGAACAGCTGATCCATGCACAATGGAAGGTGAGTGGGAGGTCTTCTCCTCTTCTTTTCGTCCATGCCCGAGTAGAGAATAAACACCCCGTGTCCTCCAGCAACCCTCGTCCCAGGTGGTGATTAGCCCTCGAACTTCCTCTCCTTTCTCCTCGCGGTCCCTGGTGAAAAACAAACAGAGCACACAGTAGCGGTTCTTGACACGGTCAACACGGGCGGTAGCCCAGGGCGGCATCACGGGTATCGGCAAAAAAAAAGAAAAAAAAGAAAGAAAATTTGCTCGTGCTCATGCTGCCCCAACATCAGCCAGCGCATATTGGGAATAGCATAGGCACCGATCAGTTTTCTATCGCCCATTAAACACGATGCAGTCCTCCTCAGTGAACAGAAGAGGGCAGTATTTCATGGCATTTACTTTCAAGGCTCTGCTGCAGACACTCCCTGGGTACCTCTGCTCATTGATTATATTGAGTAACAGTATCAAGTTCAAGTTCAAGTTCAAAGTTTATTCGCCACATGCAGTGGCAGGTTGCCCTGCAGTGGAATGAACCCGCCCCCCGACCTTACACATACAACACAGACATCACATGGGGATACAAGTCAGAGAACGGTTGCATTACAGAAAAAAACACTGAAATGTACACTACAGTGGGAAAGGTAAATGGCCTGTATTTGTATAGCGCTTTTCTAGTCCCTAAGGACCCCAAAGCGCTTTACACAACCTGTCATCCACCCATTCACACACTGGTGATGGCAGCTACATTGTAGCCACAGCCACCCTGGGGCGCACTGACAGAGGCAAGGCTGCCGAACACTGGCGCCACTGGGCCCTCTGACCACCACCAGTAGGGAACGGGTGAAGTGTCTTGCCCAAGGACACAACGACCGAGACTGTCCGAGCCGGGGCTCGAACCGGCAACCTTCCGATTACAAGGCGAACTCCCAACTCTTGAGCCACGATCGCCCCTAAGGTACAAGAGGAAAAAAAGAGACCTCTACTCATGCTGGGCTACAGGAGGACAGCATGAGAACAGGAAACAAAAAAAACCTCCTCTGCACAGAAAAGCACATAAATGTCCACAGTACAACATTATAGAGCACGTGACCAGCAACAGGGTTGGGTAGGGGATAAGGAGTTCTCCCAGGCAACACAGCAGTCATCCTGCCACTGCGCCGACTCTCCAGCGCGGGCCCAGACCCGCCTCGTGTTCCCAGGAGGCAACAAGCATCAAAGGTGTTGGAAGGGGATGGGGGATGTGTGAGTGCTTATCAGTGTAAGTGTGTGTGTGTGCGTGTCCATAGTTCAGCTGAGACAGTGTCCTTCGCCCTATCAGGCTAAGTAAACAGTCCGCTAGCCAATCCAGGTGTCCTTGCATGGGATGGGAAGAATAGTCATCACACAGTCGTTATCAGGGAGTTGTTGATCGGCTCCAGCCTTGGGCCTGAGCAGCTGGCGCCGTGGTGTCCATATGTGGAATATTGTTGATTTCTCCTTTATGCGAGCAGCTCCAAATTTCAAGCTACTCTTTAACACTCCGACACTGGTCTCTCAATCTCCCGTTGGAGAGCCGCAAGCCTCCCCATGATGGTATCAAACTTCTGTTCCATGGTGTTGTCATTCTTTTGATTCTGAGACCCCACAACTGCAGTGATCCGTTCTGCGATGTGATCCAACTTTCGCTCAAGGGTGTCATTTTGAGCAGGCCTCTCTCTGATGTATCCCATCATACGCTCAATGTTGTTATTTTGAGTCTTCACAGCAGCCGTAAGAGTCTCCAAGGTGTTAACCATGCTGAGTTCGTTGTGAGAGGTCGCGCCTCGTCCCATCGCCTCAATTCCAGCGGTCAGCTTTGGGGGGGTTTGAACAGCTGGTTCCGCTCTCTTATTTCTCCGATAAGCCAGGGCCAAGCCAGCTCCGATCAGCAAGAACCCTGTTATCATGGTTCCGAATAGGTAGATATCTTCAGCATCCTCGATCGACAGTCCCGCCAGGCACATGACCCTCCAGTTCTGCCACCCATCCATCGTGTATCCGGCAGGGACACGAGATTATCTAGATTATTTATACACAGCAAATCCAGCATGTCCAAATTAACACCGTCAGATTTGATTTCAACACTATTAAAGTGTCTATATGGGTCCACACCAGAGAATGTTAATTTAACTCTTTTTGGAGAGTTGGTACATTAACTCTGATTTAGTGTTAAATATCAAATCTGCCTGGAGTTGAAAATTTAACACTCATTAACACTAACTAGGTGTTAAGAGTTTATATATTAACTCTTACAGAGTATTTTATTTTGACTACAAAAGAGTTATCGTCTAATTAATTCTAAAAAGTGTAAATTTTACTGTTCTGATCTTTTAGAAATTCCTTGGGGAAAAAAATATTAAAAAGAGCCAATGTTCTTCTGAAAAAGATTTATTTTTATATGCACCACATTTTCAAAACATTTTTTAAAACATGTAACAATATGGAATAATGTATATCTTCTCATTTTCATTTGAATATTGCTTGTCAAAGGGTCTAACATAGGTGAGCTGGTCAATTGAAATAACAGCATGCTCATTACTTTTTTCTTCAATGCAGTATGCATGAAAGTGTTCATCAAAGTACAAGGTGTTGACAGTACAGCCTATTATGAATGCATGTTGTTCATGTATTATGATATAGCAAATTTTCTTAAACACTGGTAGATCACTGGACATTCCAGTGCATAAAAACAAACCAACTTGGTATTCAGTGCCATAATTTCTAACCCAATTTGTAGTTGAAACATTTACACATGAATCTACATTTACTGCAGGGCAACCTGCCACTGCATGTGGCGAATAAACTTTGAACTTGAACTTGAACTTGATACTGTTACTCAATATAATCAATGAGCAGAGGTACCCAGGGAGTGTCTGCAGCAGAGCCTTGAAAGTAAATGCCATGAAATACTGCCCTCTTCTGTTCACTGAGGAGGACTGCATCGTGTTTAATGGGCGATAGAAAACTGATCGGTGCCTATGCTATTCCCAATATGCGCTGGCTGATGTTGGGGCAGCATGAGCACGAGCAAATTTTCTTTCTTTTTTTTCTTTTTTTTTGCCGATACCCGTGATGCCGCCCTGGGCTACCGCCCGTGTTGACCGTGTCAAGAACCGCTACTGTGTGCTCTGTTTGTTTTTCACCAGGGACCGCGAGGAGAAAGGAGAGGAAGTTCGAGGGCTAATCACCACCTGGGACGAGGGTTGCTGGAGGACACGGGGTGTTTATTCTCTACTCGGGCATGGACGAAAAGAAGAGGAGAAGACCTCCCACTCACCTTCCATTGTGCATGGATCAGCTGTTCACTGTTTTCACCACTTTGTAAATAAACCTCACTGTTTACCGCTGTCGAGTCCGCTCTTTCTCCGCCCTCTGACAGAAGCATAGTTATATAATTTATTTTATGTACATAATGTTCCAAAAAGTCATCTTCACAGCTCATCTGATTGTGAGTTCCAGCAGCTCTCAGTTATGTAAAAGGTGTAGCAGAATGAAAAATTACCAACTATGAAAAGGATTGTAGAACATTTTATAAAGCAGTACAATAAAGTCACCCATTCCCTGTGTAATACATCAGAAAAGAAATTTGCCACGACAGACATTACCCAGCATACATCACTCCCTACATAAATGCAATAACTGATACAAAAGTAATAGCCTATAATTAATGTATCTGCTGTAATTTTTATCTCAAGCATTTGTTTTCATTATATAATTTATTGTGTTCAGTAAATGTTGTTTTCTTGTGAGTTCGGAAATGTATAAATATACAGACAACAGGGTCATCCATGTCAATCTCTTGTCAATTACCAACGTTTAGGGAGCTCTATAGTATTCACTTAATTATACAATTCAATTATTCAACTGCACATTAATTCATGACGTGAGGGGGGTACCCAGCGTGTTGATAAGTAAAGCAGAGGGTCCATGACCAAGCGTCCATATGTGACGAGTTAGGAGTGCAAACCTGTTGGACTAAAGGGGAGAGGTGGTTTTCATGGTAACGGGAGTGTTGCTGACATAAGGTTGAAGTAGTGTCTCCAAATAAGGCCCAGGAAGTAGCCTAAAGCCAACATCAGATCGAAGGCCACCTTAAACTGTTTTAACGAATCACCTTTGTGTCCAGATTATCACAAATATTAAAACGCATTCACTATCTGGGTGTGGTGCTCTTTCTTTCTTTGGGTCTCCTGAGCGAGGAGAGAGAAACGGCAGTCATATTTTGTTCAATTTGAACCCTTAACTGCTTAATAAATTTAAGAAAATGCACATATTGAGCATATTTGTCTTATCTCTCTCAAAATGAACCTAACAGTTTGTGTTTTGGACCCCTGCATGTGTTTTAGCAATTCTTCACACAATTCAATCCGATATTTTTCAAAATTTAGTCCTAATAAGTTGAAATTACTTCAAAAACACTTAAGGGTTCACACAAGTATTTCACATATGCATGAATATGTTACTCCTCAGTAATAGAAAATAGACTATGATATATCCAATCATGTTAGGGTTACCTAGCTGCTTGAACATTTGCCTAAGGTCACATTAGGGAGAGTATTCAAATCAGCTGTTAAAGAGAAGATAAAGTGATAGCAATGTGAATAGTTTGGTGAAAGAATAATAGACAATGAGTTTGTGTAAGAGAGAGAGACAGGAGGTATGAAACACACACATCCACATATATATAAGTTAGTGAGTTTTTGGGGCAATTTTTTATTCATAAATCATATAATTTTTAATGAATGACAACACAAAAACCTTTCATTCTCTTGTGGTTAGTGGTTTGGTGAAGCCCTTTATTATCAAACAATTGCGTTGCCCATTTTAAATCATAATGACAACAGAAACAACCTGAAGTAAGATGATCAAAAATTATAATAACATTTCTGCAGGATTTTATGTCCCCTTTGCCTCAATTAAAGAATATAAAGTATGTCTGTGTCACTTAAGTCAAAAGAGTGTTTTCATCCTGCAAATTAACAAATGTTTGAAAAACGTTTGATAACTTCTGCTGCTATTTTTTTTTACTTTCCATGGTATATTTTCTGTCCTATGTCCAGACACATAAAAACACATGGCTCATGTGTAAAAATGGCTTATGTAAAAATATGCAAAGGTACTGATGCATGATCTGAATTATAATATTTCTGATTGTCTGAGGCAAAAGGGTTAATCTAAGCACAGCATTATCAGTTTAGCTTCTTTTTAACTAATTTGAATACTCTCTACCTAAGGCCAACTTTCTAGTGTTTTAGTATTTCAATTTGGCCAGGAAGACCTGAAATGTCATAACCTAGAATGGTCCAATATATTCTGAAGTCGTATATAGTATTTGATAAGGTACTGTGGTTAGTGTAATAATAATGAAATAATTATAAACTTTAACTAAAGGTTGAACTTAAACATAATCACAACAAGAAAGTTATGGAGCAGCTTGCTAGCACAACTTTTTAGCATTAGCTGACAATTTAGTTGTCTTTCTCTCTCTCTCTCTCTCATTATTTTCATCCAAATTTGTGGAAAGTATTAAAGCCCACAGCTCATAGAAGTAGACCACGGAACCTTCAGCATTTGAACACGGTGTGTGGAAGAATGGGCAATAATCACACCAAAGCAATGTATGTGACACGTTTCTCCATACAGTTGGCTTCTTGATGCTGTCATCACCAACAAAGGCTTTTATATGAAGTATTAAATACTGTAATTTCAGTAAGCATGTTCATTACTTTTTCCCCCTTATGTCTTTTCTTGTTATTATAGATAACATGGACACCTGTGGTTTGATTTCTATGTGTATTTGGACTGGACAGGTTGTTATCGACATCTGGCAAGAATTTCATGTAAGTTTAGACCATGAAGTAGTCTTAAAGAATAGCCCATTGCTTACAGAGTGTAGGGGGAGCTCTTGAAGACCGGTGGTCATGTGGTCTGCTGGGGCAGAAGCATCTTCTCTGGGGACAGGAAGAAACTGAACAAGCTTACTGAGAAGGCCAGCTCCTTAACCCTTTAAAGCCGGTCGGAGCGGACACGCTCTGTTTTGCGTAACTATTTTTAAATCCCGGTAGCACTGCAACCACGTAAGCTAGCACAGCAATTTTTTTTGCATATCAAACCGGAGGAGTTGTACTTACATCTTATGCCATCAGCTTGTCCTAGGTCACAGTTTCCTTCCACATATAGCTTTGCAAAAACTGCATAAAAAGCGCTTGCAGCAACAAAAACATAATATTCCAGAAACACGCGAAGCCGATCCGATCAGCTGTTCATAACACTTCCTACGTCCATCAGCGTGAACTATCACATGTCCGCCATGACCTGCCAGAAACCGGAAGTGACGTCATTTTGCGGAAATGTAGTTTTTTACCATCAGGGCCTCATGAGCCTATACTGGTGTTTTTTTAAAAGTTATGTTAGACTTTATGACTTTCTGTGTCATTTCTGGGATGCTTAGGACTCATATTGCACTGCTGGAAATAGTTTATTTTGATGCATATGCTGCTTTTTTGCAAATTTGCATTATAATATTCATTTTCGTTTTTCCTGCAGTATATGAAAATTGGTGTATTTCAAAAATAAAACTATGAAGACACTTAAAATAAATTTCCTGTGGTGGGAAACTATTTTGTGCAACTTTTTTGTATTTACAGTTTTGAGGGATAAGCTTCTTAAATTTCTCTAACTAGAAATATATGTTAAAAAAACAAAAACGATTTTCAATTTTTTTGTAGTTTATTGCAATTTTTTGCAATTTATGTAAGTACTATGCACTTAATGCAGACATATTATTAGAATTTAGGCTATAATGGTTGTATTGATGTATATCAACTTGAAATGCTCCCAAAAATGGCATTACAACATGTAAAAATATAACATAAGCTCTGGCGGACTTGGTTCTATGGTAGGTCTTAAAGGGTTAAAGGGACACCCTCTCAACCCAGTAGAGGTAGCACATTTTGTGGGAATGACATTAGGCAAATGAGAAGTTATTTACATAAATTTAAACAAAGAAACTACTGTCCTCTCACTGCAGACACGTTACATGCATAGGCTGGACTAAGAATCGATAAGATCTGGTTTATTGTGCAGAGATGAATAAAAGAGCTACGTCTGTTACTCTGCTGCAACTAATGTTTTCCATTCACGAAAGAAGGTAAGAGCTTTAAATGAACTCTTTCTTAGGAGGATTTCTCTTAGCCACTGCTAAAAAATATTCTTTTTTCGTTCAGAGATGGGATACGTTTACCACGGAAACAATTATGAAACTCTTTTTGGTGCTGTGCACATTTTTATAGTCCCCCCCCCCCCCCCTCTCTCTCTTCCTTAGGGGTGCATTTTTGCAAAACCAATTCTCTAAAGCTGATCTTCCAACATTTAACAGAGCATTAAATTATTTAATGAGTTTAATGAAACTTATTTTTTTATGATGTATGTTTGTTTAAGGTTCAAGGTTCTTTTGAATTTCAGCTCCTCAACACACAGTGGTAAGTCATAATTTTATCTATTTTAGTGTCAATGTTTGGATTTTCAAACTTAACCACTACATATTTTCTAATAGTAATATCAGTTTTTTTTTATTCCTGTTTATTAAGACAATGAGAAACCTTATTCTGTTTGCTGTGACCCTTTATCTGGTGATCACAGTAAAAGATGGTGTAAGTGGTGTAAGTAACTTTGTTTACACTTTTTCTTCTATTTTGTATAACAACAATAATAATTGTGGGGATAGGTTAATTGGATAATCCAAATTGCCACTAGGTGTGAATGTGAGTATGAATGGTTGTCTGTCCTTGTGTGTTAGCCCTGCGACAGACTGGCGACCTGTCCAGGGTGTACCCTGCCTCTCGCCCTATGACAGCTGGGATAGGCTCCAGCACCCCCCCCGCGACCCTGAAAAGGATAAGCGGTAGCGAATGGATGGATGGATGGATGGAACAATAATAATAATACAATGACATCTACAGAAATTTGTGGCACATTTATAGTCCTGGGTCACTTTTCAACAACAAAAGAGGAACAGATGTAGATTTGAATAAGGAAATCATGCCCAAATAAACTCAAATGTATAAACAGTGAACATTTTCTGAAATAACTGCATATAGTTCTCTTCCTCGTAAATAAATGCTTGACCAACAACTTGTTCTGCACAAATCGCTATTTATTATTTCATGATTATTTGTACCACACCAACACTTTCTCCTTTATTTACAGTTCAAGTTTGGTGACATAATTTCATTTGAAAGGAAGTGTCCCTGTTTAGATTTTACAATTTACAAGCACTATGCGATTTTTGTGGGTGATGCTGATGTCTTCGGCCGAAGTGGAGGGGAAGACATTTTTCACCACGTAGGTATGTATGACTCAAACTTAAAACAAATGTGTGAATGAAATAGTAAAAACCTTTGATTAACAGTAATGTAAAACACCAGCTATTTGCCAGCTATTTCAGATTAAGAGATGAAAGCTGAAATTCATTTTTTTCTCTGTATTTTCAGTTAAATCGATACATAAGGAAGTGTTTAGTCTCTGTGCTAACAATTATTGCACTGATAAATGTATAAAACCTGACTAACATAACAAAAACAGAATCCCCAAAGAAAAGTTGGATATGTTTACCAATATCTATGTTTTAATCTGACTTGGATAATGATCTCAGTGTATCTCAGAATGTGTATGTAGGTCAATATTCTGAATTATTAGCCATGGAGGTTGCCAACAATATTTCAAGAAGCAATGTATGAGTTGTTCTGAGTAATCGGTTGCTTGTTAAGTTTATACACATTATTCTGAAAACTTTCTTTCTCATTATCACTGCAGCGGAAGGCTGTGTTTTTGGTAGACTTGCAAGTGATTCTGTGGTTCCAAACCTAGACAATTATCACGATGGCAAAGACAACATTAAAATAGGAGAAGAACATGAGATTTTGGAGCGCATTAAATATATGAAACTTAACTGTCAAGAATATAACCTCCTGAAAAACAACTGTGAACACCTTGCAACTTACATACGCTATGGAGAACAATGTGTAGAACAGGTAAGTGCCAAATTACACATCATTCCAATATTGCATGCATAGTAATATAACAATTGTGCTCTCAGCAATAGTTTTTGTGGTCCTCCAAAACTACAAACTATACTTTCTCAAGCAAAACTCATGATTTCAATTTAGTCTTTCGAAAGAGACAAAGCTTGCAAAAATAAGCCTACTCCAGGAACCCCTCTTACAGAGCAATGTATTGATTGATTGATTGGTAATTTATTTCAAACATGTAAACAATATACAGGTACATTTAGAAAAGAAAATAAGAGAGAGAAAAAAAAATACTACACAAAAAAAATCAACGCATTTCAATATAGCTGCCATTCTGATTAATTTACATGTTGAAAGGGAGTGGGAAGAAGTAAACACTTATTTAATCCCACCCCTTTGCCATAAATTATCAGTTAATGTTTAGTCAGCTTCCTTACTGATATAATTTGTAATAAAATGTATGATATATACAAAGTGTGTGATGCCACAAACAAACCTAATTGAGATTGTATCTGTTTTATTCACAGCATGGAACAATGGCAGAATCATTAGCAAAGAAATTTTGCAATAGAGGGTTAATCCCTCGCCCCAACATTGATACAAAATGGCTAAACTTGCTCAAAGAGCTGAAAGAGAATTCAGAAAATCAAAACAAATGTAAGGCGTGTGACCGGAACAGGTCTACTGGGTAAAAACATTCAGATCATCCTTCATCCTGTCTTCTTGTTTTGTATTCCTCCTCAACATGAAGTCTTATCTGAAATAAAGCACTAAGCAAGAATGTGTCTTTCTTTATCATTTACAATCAAGAACTTTAAAGTGCCTGAAGATTTACAATGAAACTTTGTACACTTACAACACATTTGACTAAAAAAAGAGCTACTAATACAAGCTGACATTGGCTAAAACCGCAAGTGAAAATATAACTGAAATATTTGTAATTGGGTGTAAGACATAAGAATAGAAAATATCTACATATTTAGTGGAAGTTAATTAGCAAAGTCCGCAGACACTGTCAGCTGTAATCAATACCTTTTAATGGTCAATGGTCAATGGTAACTTTATTGTCCCTAACGGGAAATTGATTTGCAGTGTGTCCGTACAAACAAGCAAACAGACAACCAACACATCACATACACTCACCAAGATAATATAATATAAGCCTGATAAAACAACCTAGATTTTTCATCAAAAAGTGCAATGGTAACAACCCTTATGGTTTAGTGTTATTAACCATGATAATAGCACTAGGTACAAAAGACAATCTATGTCTCTTTGTCTTTACTGCAGGCACTTTATAACGACGACCTGATGGAAGCAGTTGAAAATCATTAAAGAGAGGATGATCTGAACACAACAGGACAGAGGTTGCCTTCCTCAGCACCTGCCTGTTATAAAAGTCCACAAGCTGGACCTGAGACCTCCCTGAAATCTTGCCAGACACTTTAACCAGGTTGTTAAGTCTGGTCTTATTATTCAAGGACATATTACCATACCAAGCAATGATACAGAAGGTTAGAACAGATTCAATAAAACTTTTATAAAAAAAGAGTCATCATTTCAGATGAAACATTAAAACCTCTCAACCTCCTTAAAAAGTACAGTCTTTGTTGAACCTTTTTCACTGTAGCAGCAAGATGTGACTCAAAGGACAGAGACTTATCAAGAACAACCCCAAAATACTTGAACTGTCCACCAGTTCAATGGCTGCACCATTTACCACTGTTAGCGCAGGATGGGGGGATGTCTTCCTGAAGTCAATAGCCATGTCCTTGGTTTTCAAGGTGTTGATCATTAAGAAGGACTGATCACACCATGAATAATATCACCGCGCATAAGAGAGAAAATCCAGTAGGGCACTGCTGCTATGCAGCCACTAAAGAAAAAAACACAGCCCTTCCTTAAATACAGAGTAGACAAAGACATTCAACAGTCCTTATTAGCCTATTAATTAATGAAAGACCAAGACAGACTTTTAATTCATTTGAAAGCCTGATGCTTAGCCTCGTCCACCCCAGCTGTAAAACTCAGAAACCAGTCTTACTTGTTATCATCTATCGTCCACCTGGGCCTTACACAGAGTTTCTGTCTGATTTCTCAGACTTTTTATCTGATTTAGTGCTAGGCTCAGATAAAATAATTATTGTGGGTGATTTTAACATCCATGTAGATGCTAAAAATGACAGCCTCAACATGGCATTTAATCTGTTATTAGACTCAATTGGCTTCTCTCAAAATGTAAAAGAACCCACCCACCACTTTAATCACACTCTAGATCTTGTTTTAACATATGGCATCGAACCTGAACATTTAACAGTGTTTCCTGAAAACCCTCTCCTGTCTGATCATTTCCTGATAACATTTACTTTTACAATAATTGATTACACAGCGGTGGAGAGTAGACTTTATCAAAGTAGATGTCTTTCTGAAAGCGCTGTAACTAAGTTTAAGAATATAATCCACCCACTGTTATCATCTTCAATGCCCTGTACCAACACAGAGCAGAGCAGCTATCTGAACGCTACCCCAACAGAGGTCGATTATCTTGTTAATAATTTCACCTCCTCACTACATACGACTCTGGATACTGTAGCTCCTGTGAAAACTAAGGTCTCAGATCAGAAGTACCTGACTCCGTGGTATAATTCTCAAACACGTAGCCTAAAGCAGATGACTCGTAATCTGGAGAGGAAATGGCGTGTCACAAATCTAGAGGATCATCATTTAGCCTGGAGAAATAGTTTGCTGCTTTATAAGAAAGCCCTCCGCAAAGCCAGAACATCTTACTATTCATCACTGATTGAAGAAAATAAGAACAACCCCAGGTTTCTCTTCAGGACTGTAGCCAGGCTGACAAAAAGTCAGAGCTCTTTTGAGCCAACCATCCCTTTAACCTTAACTAGTAATGACTTCATGAACTTCTTCACAAATAAAATTTTTATCATTAGAGAAAAAATTACCAGTAATCATCCCACAGATGTAATATTATCTACAGCTACTCTTAGTACCATTGATGTTAAGTTAGACTCTTTTTCTCCAATTGATCTTTCTGAGTTAACTTCAATACTTTCTTCCTCCAAACCATCAACGTGTCATGGTCCCTGTGCCTGCCCAGCCGGCCTCACGAGGCTACACTTGTGTTTTTGCTTTCTCTCTCTCTCCCCTACCTCTCTGCCTGGGCGGAGCTCACAGCTGGCTCCCGCCCTTGGCTCACACAGCTGTTGGCGATCAGCTGATTGCCCATCTACTATTTGAGGCTGGGTCACAGATCCTCTCATCGCTGGATGATTGAGCTACTGACGTTAGTCTTTCTTTCCAGCTCCCGTGGTCTTATACCTTTACGCCCTACCTTCGTGATTTGTGAGGGATTTCTCCCTTTCCTGTTCCAGTTTATCTTCCCGGACCTGTGACCTCCCCGCGGTACGAACATGTGTGAGTCGGATGTGAGGACGTGAGCGAGCGTGAGAGAGAGAGAGCCTTCCCCTAATCCCCTGGAACCCTGGACTTTCCCCGTCACTGTATATATTATTGCACTGGTGTGTAAATAAATCCTGTTCTGAGACGTCAACCTGCTCTGCGCTTGAGTCCCTGCTTTCAGTTTGTGACACAACGTGTCTTTTAGACCCCATTCCTACAAAACTGCTCAAAGAAGTCCTGCCATTAATTAATTCTTCAATCTTAATTATGATCAACCTATCTCTAATAATCGGCTATGTACCACAGGCCTTCAAGCTGGCTGTAGTTAAACCTTTACTCAAAAAGCCATCTCTAGACCCAGCAGTCTTAGCTAATTATAGGCCAATCTCCAACCTTCCTTTCATATCAAAAATCCTTGAAAGAGTAGTTGTCAAACAGCTAACAGATCATCTGCAGAGGAATGGCTTATTTGAAGAGTTTCAGTCAGGTTTCAGCACTGGCGTGCACAGATAGAGACGAGGTGGTGCTGAAGCACTTGCCCTTTTGCCCTCAGTCCAAAAAAGTGCCCTTTTGAAAGACGTGATTTTTTTTTTTTTTAAAGCTGCGCGATTTAAAAAGGTGTGAAAATAATGGCTTGATTTGTGCCCCTTCTTCAAAGACACCCGAACCCTGTCGCTTTTTCACTGTCACCGTGTCACGTGAACACGCTTGCAGTTCATTTGTTGTGAGGCGTGTAGCAGCGGCATGACATAGGAGTACTTGGAGTAGGAATAGTAGGCTAACTATAGCGACTGGGAGCCACGGCGGACAACACGGCAGCTCTTTCCCTTCCCAACCAGTCAGGTAACCCATGAATCGAGTGAAATTATTCTGTTTGCCCTCTAAGACCAACCTGCAATTGTTTTGTTGTGAAGTAGCCTGTCAGAAACTGCACATGACAAACTTTGCCAGCTTGCCCCCTCCATCCATCCATATGGATAAACAAAAAAACGACACATTTAAAATGTAACCTAAACCATTTAGGCAACCCCACTCTCCATCAATTCCGACCTTTTTGCATACACTATTGAAAATATCACGTTATGCTATAGGCTACATGCCGTTAGGCAGAGGGCTCTTTTGAGTCCATTTTTCGTTACAAATTTTAGGATGATCTCACGGAAATCTGTGAATAAATACAAAGTTTTCAAACTGAAGTCAGTGACGGGAAGACATCACACTTTTTAGAGATGGAACTGCAGAAAAACCTAAAACCTTGACATGATTATGAATAATAGAATTATGGATGTTTCTCCGTTTTTGTGGATTAGCCTTTCCATAACTAACGTCAACTACTGTCCTACTTTGGTAAGATTGAAATTAATGTCTTTGACTGTCTTTAGTAGGTGTCTCCTGTGAGAAAGTTAGAACACCGTCCAACTGTCTAAAGATGCAGTCTTTAGCCTGACTGGTTGTTACTGACTCAGCGATGCTCGCAGACATTTACGCACTGTGTTGTGACCTGATTGTGACAGAACAGTGACGTTGTTATTGGTAGTTTGAAGGGTACGGTGTTGGGGGTGGTGCATGTTAAAAGTTTTGAGAAGCACTGGTTAGACATGTTAATTTTTTTTGGTGTAACATATTGGCAACATTAACACATTAATTTGCTAAAGGAAAAATAGGCAGTTCCCAATTGCCTGTGAAAACGACCATTCTGCCCTGTTCTTGTAATGACCACAGTCAGTCTTATTCGTTCTCATACATTTTGGTCTATTTATTTACTAATTTCAGCAAGCATAATGCCTAGGAAAGAGAGGCTGAGAAAGGAGAAAGAAAGGGATCTACAACAGGCAGCCCAGGGAAGCAGTTCTCTGCTCTCCTGGATGAAAGCAAAGGAAAATGAAGATGAAAGGTCAGAGTCAAGGGCAGAGTCAGGTTCTATTTTAATGTTTTAATGTAACCTGCTCCTTGCAGTTAATTCTATTGAAAAATCTTAAAAGCTGTTCACACTTAATTTTTAATGAACTTAATCAGCAGACATTGAGCTAACTATTATTTTGTACCTACGAAAGTTATTTCTATGTTACAAGACTTGCAGTATGGGTTATTATTAAAACTATCTGTTTAAGCTTATTATTATGATAAATAATAATACTATTATTATTATTATTGTTCCATTGTAGTCAGTCACAGCAGGGAAGCAGCTCTATGCATTCTACCAGCATAGCAGAAGGGGGAGATATAGAAACAGATGAAGCCGCGACCAATGCAGCAACAGGTTCAGTTAGGCCTACAGACACTGATGTAGTGCTCTCTGAAGACCACAATGAGGAAGAACAGATCGATCACATAATGTCAAAGTTAGCAGCTTTACAATACCCAACAGATCCAACACACATCCATACATTTAAAATAAAGCGCAATGACAGATACGTTTCAATGTGCTGCAATGTGGGCCCATGTCAGCCTGATATACCTTACCCAAAAACTGAGGGGAGATCATTCCAGAAACAGTGGTTTTCTGCTAATGTGTGGCTGGAATACTCACCCACTGCTAATTCAATGCATTGTTTTAGTTGTCGGCTTTTCCTCTCAGATGAAAAATATAAAAGCAGAACAGCCTGGACAACTGATGGCATCAGAAAGTGGAGTACTGCTCTTGAAAAAATCAAACAACACTCCAGCGCAGAGATGCACATGACAAGCATGGTTAGATGGATCAATTTCCAGAAAAAGGCCCTTCAGTCTGCATTTGATGTTTCAGACGTAAAAGGGGTGGAAGTTGGAGAGCGAGAGAGGCAGACAAACAAAGAAATCCTGACAAGATTAATTGACCTAACAGTGTATCTTGCACGTCAGGGACAAGCATTCCGAGGTCATGATGAGAGTGAGTCCAGTGATAACCGTGGCAATTTTCGTGAATTAGTCAATGTATTTTCCCGCTACGATAGTGTGCTGAAAATGCATTTGGAAAAAATTGCCACAGTTAAAGCCACCAAGACAAGGCCCCAGGTGTCACTGCTTTCCAACAGAAGTCAGAATGACATCATTGCAGCACTAGGAACTTACATCAGGAAGGAGATACAACGTGAAATAAAAGAGGCTGAAATGTATTCCATTCTACTTGATGAAACCTCTGATGTTTCACACAAAGAGCAAGTGTCATTTGTTGTGCGATATTTTCATCATATGCAAATAAAGGAGAGATTCATCGAAGTGTGCAATGTTGATACAACTACAGGCCAGGAGCTGGAGAATACAGTGGTCTTGCTTCTGCAAAAGAATGGCCTAGAGATGAAGAACATGTATGGTCAAGGCTATGATGGAGCAGCCAACATGAGTGGCATGTATAAAGGTCTCCAAGCTAGAATCCGTGCACACAATGAGAAGGCCCTCTATGTGCACTGCAAAGCCCATTGCCTCAATTTGGTACTAGTGGAGGCATCAAAGTCCAGCAAGCATTTTGTGACATTTTTCAACTTGGTGGAGAAATTGTATGCCTTTTGCTCAGGCTCCCCAAAGCGTCATGCTGCCTTGGTCAAATTTCAGGAGTCTCTCTTTCCTGGACAACGTGTTATGGAGCTCCAGCAGCTGTCAGATACTCGATGGGCTTGCAGGGAAAAAGCACTGAAGGCACTTCAGAGAAATTTGAAAGCCATTTTGATGCTCCTTGATGACATCAGTGACAGTGTGTTAGAGTTTGTATTGTTGATTGTCATTTATGCTTAGAAATATTTAACCATAGATGCTTAGAGGTGTATAATCAATTGTGTAGTGATAAGTTGTGTGATCTTTAACAGGCTACAGAGGCTTGGTGTGCATTCCACACTAGAATGCACACCTACATCCTGGGAGCACGGGAAGAGGTCGCATCTTGTCTTAATTGTTTTATGGTAGGATTAACGTAGCTACGTCTGTTCTAGTCTAAGTGCTTTTCTGTTTAGATGAACTGCTGGACTTCCTCACCGGGGGGGGTCTAGTCTACCCTCTTCCTGACCAAGGATGTTTGACCCTTTGATCAGCAACACACACACACACACACACACACACACACACACACACACACACAGGCAAGGTACTCTTTGTTTGTATGTAGACGTCGTATGTTAATGAACCTATGCATATTCATGTAACCTCAATAAAAGGACAGTGGTATGGGAGGACGGACGAGAGCGACTGGGGTCAAGCGAAGGGACGGCGCTCTGTCCGGTCTCTCCCGTGCACGAGTAACATGAAGAACTTTGCCTATTTGTGTCTTGCTTAGCAGTGTAATTATATTGTCTTCAACGTTCCAGCGGATGGGTTCAAGCTACAAACCTATCACAGTGACCCACCTAACCTGGCCCAAGGTGATGCTCAGATGTACAGAAATGCCATTAATTTTATGTTCATTCTCTGCATGGAAATCACCACACCAGTATTCGAAGTCACTGCTTTGGCATCAGATTCTCTGCAGGAAGAAGGGTTGGACCATTCCACTGCCTACAAGGTAATTGATGGTGTGCTTCACACATTGCAAACCATGAGGTCTGAGGAGAAATTTGGAGAGATATTTAGATGTGCATCAGAGAAGGCAGAGAGTTTCAACATTCCAGTACCTACCGTGGTGCCTGGTCAGGAGAGAAAGCGGAAAGTTCCAGTGCGTTTCCAACACAGCACCACAGTGTCTCAAGTAGGTGCTCAGTTTGAGTCAGTGGAGGCATATTTCAGGAGTGGTGTATATTTCACCTTTCTGGACATCATGACTGGGGAACTGAACAGGAGGTTCAAAGGGGACAATACTGGAAGCCCAACGGCCAGAATCATTCAGTCCTTCCAGCCCTTAACTGTGCATGCTAACTGGGTAGGCCCACCAAACCCAGAAGCCATTGAAGCTGTCCACATCCTCTGTGAATTCTATGGAGAAGATGAGGACCAGCTCAAAACAGAATTAAAGGTCTTCCACTGCAGAGAGGTGCAGTCGATTAAGCAGTAGTCACACAAGTCTCAGCTCACTTCCTCTCAAACCGCTTTCAGCTACAGGAAGATGCAAGCTGTTTCCACGAATCTGCAACACGATCAACACAAGTCACGTTAATATAAACATTAAACAAAGTCATTGGTAGTCATTCAGCTTCAAAAAGAAAAGTTTGCTGTCTGATCTCAAAGGCATCATACTGTCAGTGAAGGCATCGCACAAGTACTGACATGTTTTCATTCATGTGGATTTATTCTCTGCGGCTTCCTCAGTTAATTCAGCCACTCACAATTTGTTTTAACGGTCAATGAAGGCATCAAATTATTTCTTTATAGTTAATTATCATTCTGTTTGAGCATTTGAACGCTTTCTGAAAGCTTTGTCAAACAGTCGAACCATTTCTTTCATGATAACCACAACAAAGACATCATGTCACAGAGGAAGAGGAGGAGGGCTTGAGTGACTTTGAACTGGTGGTGTTGGTTTGATATTACCGAGAGTGGCATGAAGGACACTGTCCTGTCTTCCCTGTGATGGAGGGAGATGACGTCACTCTGCTCTGTAAATCAAAGACCACTCCCTCCAACCTCCCAGCTGCTTTCTATCAGTGGTGGCCAAATGAGGTATTGAAGCTTGGGGCTCATTACGCGAAGCTTTTCAACACAGTCATCTCTGGTGACATCTGGTGGCCAAAGATATAAAGAACAGCATGAATCTACAAAATAAAACTGCTTCATTACAGTTTTTTCTGAATGCTTAAACCCTAACTGTGATTCCTGTAGCACAATTTCTAAAACTATTCAGACTTATAGCAAATCCACTCACTGAGTTTGCAAAATTAAAAGCACAAAAACTGCTTTGCACTCAGTTTGCAATTTTGTAACACACACTTGGCAAAACTGTAGGCACAATTCACTGCACAACACTCAATTACCAAATTTCCAACACACTCCTAGCAAAATTATACACATGTATGGCTATCATTAACACTAATTTGCCAACTGTCTGGCACACTTTCACATGTGAAAACTGTTTTAGATAATTAGTCCACTTTGCAATCAGCCTAAGCACTATAAACAGGCCACAGGTAAGCTGTCTATGTGGAGTACAATGGAAGGAGCAGTAAGAGTGAGAAGAGTGAGAATCAGAGGAGGCCGAGGGAGAGGACGTGGAGGTGAAGAAGTTGGAGGAAGAGGACGTGGAGGAGCAAGAAGAGGACGAGGAGGGGAAAGAGGAAGGGTGAGAAGAGTAAGAAACAGAATAACTGATGACACCAGAGCTACAATAGTGGACCATGTCATCAACCATGGGATGACCCTGAGGGAAGCTGGCCAACGTGTTCAGCCTAAACTGAGCCGCTACACTGTGGCAAGTATCATTAGGACATTTCGAAATGAGAATCGGTAAGTACTAGAGATGGCACGATACCACTTTTTTATGTCCGATACCGATATCATAAATTTGGATATCTGCCGATACCGATATGAATCCGATATAGTGTTTTTTAATCAACAAAACTGTTTTTTAAAATATCTTGCTGCATTTTGTATAAGTTCATACTCAAGTTTAAAACAACAACTACACTAAAGCTATTCTGTTATACCTGTATACAAAAAAAATATTTCATAGTTCAGCAATACTGATCAATCTAATAAACTTAAACCTACACCATCCTCCCTATTCTGGTATTTTAAAGAGTACTTAGCGTAAATATTAAGCAATCTAACTAATAGGGTTCCAACTCCCAGCAACAACAAAAATAAATAAATAAAAAATAGGGAACCACCCCTCACACTCCACCTCATGATGCTTAATCGACGTAATCAACCTTAATTTGATGAAGTGTGAAAAAAATGCACAGAAATCAATTATTTTTCAAGAAATATTAAATAGATTCAACATCTTTCTTCAACAAAATTGCAGACTGCACAGATGGTACCTTCCCAAAGTAAAAAGTACTATAGCTTACTAGGGTATATATATTAGACTTAACAGTTACTATATACAGTAATTGACTTCTATTCATTTTACATCAAATTAAAACTTTGGGTGTCAGATAATTATTTATTAAAAGCTCGACATTTTAAATGAGAATAAGAAAGAAAAGTATGTCTTTGTGCCCCCTTTTCCCAGTTAATGCCCTATCGGCCCCCCTGGCTAAACTTTGCTAGATCCGCCCCTGCACAGTTACCAGCCGTCAGCTACATAGAAAAAGATCCTGGTGTAGAAAGTAATATTAAATAAATTCTAACAACAGCTTATCAAGCTTAAACGTGCTGCTGTTGTTCAGCCGCTGGTTTCCTCTTTCTGGTGCAAAGTGGACCAAAAACAAACAAGAGAGACGGACTCGCCACAGAAAAGCCGATCAGCTGATCATTTAAGCAGTTTCACGATTGAAGTAGCAGCCGGAGAGCGAGAGGCAGTCGCTCGTTAAGCTTAACGTGGGAATGCTTTACAAACATTCAGAGATGGACTTACACACTTGCTTTACTTCTCTCGGGGATAACTTTGTCGGAGATGAAATGCCAGGTTGCTAGCGAAGCTCCAAATGCTATCCAGACCGGTCCGCATGCCACAGCTGCTCTATCACGTGATGCATACTGCTCCGACGTGCTAACGTCGTTCTGAGGCGAGTTACGGCGTGTTGCAAGTTTTGTGAGGTGCTTTCGTGATATTTAATGGATCGGATTACATTTTTTATTTTTCTCCGATATCCGATCCAGTAATTTAGGTCAGTATCGGACCGATACCGATACGTAATATCGGATCGGTCCATCTCTAGTAAGTACTTTGTAGCACTGCCATACTCTAATGAGAAACACAACAGTACCATACATGCAAAAATACTGAAATTGTTCCTTTACATTATTGCTAGACATCCAGATGTTGGGGGCAGAGGCAGAATGTTCACTCCAGAGCAAGAGACCCATATAGTGAACATGGTGATTGCCAATAATGCAATAAGACTGCGTGAAATACAGCAGCGCATAATGGATGATGACACCATCTTTCAAAATATACACAGTGCAAGCATTTCTACACTAAGTCGTGTACTTGCGCGTCACAGAATAAGAATGAAGCAAATTTACAGAGTTCCTTTCGAGAGGAACACAGAACGTGTAAAGCAACTGCGATATGACTATGTGCAGGTAAGCTAGTGTCATTGGTTCTGAATTTGGGAGTGCATACTGTAGTGCTGTGCATGGGCCTGATGTGTTGCATTTGTTTTGTCTTGTCCAGAGAGTGATGGAACTAGAAGCAGATGCAATGGGACATGAGCTACTTTTTGTAGATGAGGCTGGTTTTAACCTCAGTAAAACCAGGAGACGTGGCAGGAACATTATTGGACACCGTGCCATCATCAATGTCCCAGGACAACGTGGAGGTAACATAACCATGTGTGCAGCTATAAGCCAAAATGGTGTTGTTCACCATCATGCAACCATAGGCCCATACAACACTGCACACATTATTGCATTCCTGGACACCTTGCATGACATGCTCACTGTTCAGAGACCAGAGCAGACCCGATATGTCATCATATGGGACAATGTTAGTTTCCATAGGGCTGCTTTGGTCCGCAACTGGTTTACAGACCATCCATCCTTCATGGCACTCAACCTCCCTCCATACTCTCCATTCTTGAATCCCATCGAGGAGTTCTTCTCTGCCTGGCGCTGGAAAGTGTATGACCGTCATCCTCATCAACAGGTAGCCCTTTTACAGGCAATGGAGGAGGCATGTGGAGATATTGACCAGGCATCATGTCAGGCCTGGATACGGCATTCAAGGAGATATTTTCCCCGGTGCCTTGGACTGGCGGATATCGCATGCGATGTGGACGAAATTTTGTGGCCGGACCCAGAAAGACGACATGATGTAGGCTGATTTCTTTTTTTTCCTCAGTGAAATTACTATTTTGTTTTCACTTGGAAATAAACACTTGTGTTTGTTTTGATGTGTGTGAATAAACACCAGTACTTGAAGTTTGGATCCGTCTATGCTTATGGACCTATGACAAAAGTATGAGCTCAAACTGACACAGCCTACCTTGTGCACAGAGAAAGCAAAAGCCAGATGTGTTTTGTATTCATACCATCAGTGTGCAGTTGGCGCATTGTGTGCTTAGTAGATGATGGCTTGTGTGTACTGTTTGATACGGAAACACCATTTTTACGAAGGTGTGAAGAGTTAATCTAGCTGTGTTCGCTTTTGCAAGAGAACTACAATGTTTTGATTATTGGGTGACAGATTTTTTTTATTTGTGTGTAGAGTTTTGCAAAATTAGCCAATAGTTACAAAAAATGTGCTTAAGCAATCAGAAAAAACTGTAAGACTGCTCACTCTACAGAATGGAGTTCTGTTTGATATTGGGCCACCGCTGTGTTGCTTTGAACTTTGAAAAAAATCGTTGTCCATTTCTTTAATAAATAATTTTGTTCAGTAAATTTTCCTTGCACATGCGCCATGGTGTGGGTCTGTTTTACTTGTGACTTCTTGATGAAAAATACATGTAACATACATATAATTCACTGGACAGCTGAACAAGTATGTCTATAAATATAATATTAGGCCAATTTTCTTATACATATCTTTGACCTAGAGGTTGAATTGATTGTGAACTGGAAAGGGAGAATGCTTATGAACTTGCAAAGTAAAAACTTGACGCATTTAAGGTAACACTTTTTCATTTTTCTTTAAGAAGAGAATTTGTTCTGCTGTGCGATGGCCGAGGCTGTTTCTTTTCTTGGAGAGAATTTCTCCTGCCTTAGAGAAATTATTTCCCATGAAACAGAAGAGGCTGGAATGCAGAGAAACCGCAATTCAAGTTGGTAGAGATGCAGTTATACGGTCTTCCTGGGTCCCACAGACGATCACCTTAAAAGAATAAACAAATTAAATTGCTGGACATTTTGTAGAATAACATTTTAAGATTATTTAAAAAAAATATTTTTTTCCATCCATCCATCCATCCATCTTCATCCGCTTTATCCGAGGCCGGGTCGCAGGGGCAGCAGCCTAAGCAAAGAGGCCCAGACCTCCCTCTCCCCAGCCACCTCCTCCAGCTTATCCGGGGGAATACCAAGGCGTTCCCAGGCCAGCCGAGAGATATAATCTCTCCAGCGTGTCCTGGGTCTGCCCCGGGGCCTCCTCCCGGTGGGACATGCCTGGAACACCTCACCCAGGAGGCACCCAGGGGGCATCCTTGTCAGATGCCCGAACCACCTCAGCTGGCTCCTTTCGATGTGGAGCAGCAGCTGCTCTACTCTGAGCCCCTCCCGGATGGCCGAACTTCTCACCCTATCTCTAAGGGAGAGGCCAGCCACCCTTCGGAGGAAGCTCATTTCTGCCGCTTGTATCCGCGATCTCGTTCTTTCGGTCACTACCCACAGCTCGTGGCCATAGGTGAGGGTAGGGACGTAGATCGACCGGTAAATTGAGAGCTTCGCTTTTACACTCAGCTCCCTCTTCACCACGAAGGACCGGTGCAGCGTCTGCATTACTGCAGCTGCAGCCCCAATCTGTCTGTCGATCGATATTTTTTTATTATATTAAATTCATGTCTTTCTAAATGTGTTTATAAGTTATATAATGATATTTATATTATGAAAAACGAATTTTTGACATTTTAAGTTTTTCACATTTTCAGATAGAAACACGCACATAAATAAGCACAAAACCAAAGTAAACAAAAAGAACTAAAACCTGGCAAACCCACCTGATTGACCAGAATCAACTCACATACATGACAGGACCTCCTCTCTTCTGGCTCCATATCTCTCAATAGAATGATCAGTGGTTCGCCATCTCTCACCATGAGATAAAGTGGTAGTACAAGACTTAAAGTGGCAGTTAGTACAGTGTTGCACAAAGTAAGCGTTTTTATATTAATTAATAATTTAAAAAAATGAAGTGCACAGCGCAGAGTGTAAAGTGTACTTGCGAAACTGTAAGGCAGTTTCTCTGTGCTTTCTGTGACGTGTGGTGTGTGTTCAAGTGTTTGTGTGAACTTTGTGAATAAAGTTTTATTTTTTATTTCAGCTTGTTGATATCCTTATGTTATTATTTTAAAATTTTATGTTATGACTTATGGTCTTATGGCTTGATCAACAACAACATAAGTACATGTCAGCAGTTAATCAGAGTCAGAATCATAGTCAGAATCAGAATACTTTATTGATCCCTAGGGGAAATTATGTATTTCACATGCCTATCCTTAGAGTGTGGTATTAAACCCACACAGGCTCCCATCTGCTGCCTCGTCCACATCATAGCCTGCAGACTCTCAAGTGACATCTTTCTTTGAACCAAAACTTTGACTATTTTGTGTCATTTAAAAATGTCTTATGACCTAATTTTGCAGGAAATGACCCCACCATCTCCTTGGCAACAGCAATCAGTGGTGAGGCAGAGACTGTGTGATGACTGTGATGAGACTGTGGCACTGACCACTGAACATCAGTTCTAAGCTCATGCTCCATCAGATGGTGGATGTCAGGCATCGTGTGTGATGTCTTCTTTTGCGCATGCGGGCCGCTTTGAGGGTTCACACTAGAGCGCATTTGCTGATACATTTATTTGTAGTGTGAACAACAAATGGTAAATAAATGGTAAATGGCCTGCATTTGTATAGCGCTTTTCTAGTCCCTAAGGACCCCAAAGCGCTTCACACTACATTCAGTCATTCACCCATTCACACACACATTCACAACAAGACAAAAAAAATTGGATTTGATAAAAAAAATCAGAATTGAGCATTGAGACCTGCAGTGTGAATATAGCCTGAGTTTGTCTTTTCCAGTCTCATGTGCCTCTCCCACCGTATTCGTATTGTCTGTTTGGAATCTCGGCTCATTACTCCACTGGTCTCAGCCAGGCCTCATTTCCACGCTTCTCACCTCCTTTTAAACCCCACCTGTGAAAAAGTAAGGCTGTTTCATTCTTCAACTGTGGATCTGCCTTGTCATTTTCCCAAACCAACTCGGACTCAGCTCTCCCTTTCTTTCAGTGCCACTCCATCACCACTGTTCCCCTTGCTGAGCTGCATCTATCACAGTTTATGTTCAAAGTTTACAGTAATCTCATAGCTTCTGTTCATAGTACATCACACTCACTTTGTCTGAGACCTCATACTTCATGTTACAGTAACTTCATTTTTACTTCATGTAAATATTATTGTCACAACATCACTGTGAATTAAATTGTTGTTCACTTCATTCTGGGCCTCCGTTTTAAGTCTGCTTTTAGGACCACCTCACGTTCTGGCTTCAGCCCTGACACATGTCACCAGTAATGACATGCATATCTTTACACTGTGGTAGGAAACCCACACATGCTCCTGTCTGCTGTCTGGTTTTCCACAGACTGGTGTACATCACAGCCAGCAGACTCACATGTGACACCTTTCTATGTAACTGACACGTTGGCTGTGGCTTAACTTTAGCCATCTGTGGTGTGTTTGCTCTCAGCTTTGTCTGCAGCACGCCTCACAACAAACATCCACTACAACTGCAGTGCTATTCAGGTCTGTGGCAAAAATTTCTATTTCTCTAGATCAAAAATCAAAGCAGAAATAAAAAAATAATGATGTTGCATCATTACAGTTTTTCTCAAATGCTAAAACACATGTCACAAACGTTACCACCAGGTCCCCCAATGTCCAAACACAACACCCTTCTCTAAAGCTACACAAACACACCTTCCCACTGCAAAACTCAAACTCCCACACCAAGAGAGCAGCTCGAAGCTGTCAAAACTGTAAACACTATACACAGCATTACACACTACAGCAAAACAATTGAAAACACAATGCTCAATTTGTGAGAAGGTTCTTTGTTTCATAACTGCCAATGCATATTTTTATAAACTGTACAGTAACGGATCGTCATAGAACCCTGCAGAGGATTAGGCATTTAGATTTGTGAGTTTCACATGAAGACTATAAATCTATAAAAACATCCTGCATGTACGTACACTACTGTAACACAACTCAATGCAAAAACAGAATCTATCGCACACAACAGTACTCTTGGAAACATGATCAGGGTGTGAAGTCTTTTTTATTGTCTACACGGTCATTTTACAGTATTACACACAGTCACTGTGCGGCATCATGTCGCCGAGCTGCATTGGGCCACATCACCTCATCCACATCACAGGCTATATTGTCCCTTGCTAGGCACCGCGGGAAAAACGCCCTGGAATGGCGAATCCATCCCTGGAAGGCCTCCACTGGGATGTCAGCACAGGCCAGCTCCATTGCCCGTACGAGGTTCTCTCTTGTGTATGGCTGTCTGTCATACACCTTCCATCTCCATGATGAGAAGAACTCCTCTATAGGGTTCAGGAAAGGGGAGTAGGGTGGCAGACAGACGTTTAAAAAGTGGTCACTGTTGGTGGTGAACCACTCTGATTTGGTGTGTCTTGTGGAAGCGGACGTTGTCCCAAATGATCACATACATGTGATGTGCTAGCCTAGGATGGTGTTGTTGACGGTCCAGGAGGAGGTCTTTTAGCTCCTCTAGGAAGGTGAGGAGACGTTGGGTGTTGTAAGACCCAAGGACAGCATGCCGGTGGAAGCCCCTCCGTACCCATAGCTGCACAAAGAGTAATATTACCCCCCCGTTGGCCAGGAACCTCAGTGATGGCTCTCTGGCCAATGATGTTACGGCCTCTTCGCCTTCGTTTCTGGAGGTTGAAGCCAGCCTCATCCAGGAAGAGGTACTCATGGGGTCTGGCCATCGCGTCCAACTGCATTATCCTCTGTGAACATGGAAAAGCGTACAGGTGTTCAGAACGGTCAATCAGGTAGCACAGTATTGTCCAGAAGTAATGTAGGCCACTAAGCAACACAGTATGTCCACTAACTGTAGTGTGGACATGGATGTATACGTACTTGCACATACTCGTAACGTTGTTCTATGTGTCGCGCAGAGTTGCGCTCAAAGGGAACCCTGTAGACCTGTTTCATCCTCATCTGTTGGCGCCGGAGAACTCGGTCTATTGTGGACACGCTGACAGCATCAATGTTCTCAAAGTTTACATTATCAATGACTTTGTCTCTGATCTCTCGGAGTCTAATGCAGTTGTTCTCACGGACCATATCTGCAATGAGGGTTTCTTGTGCCGCTGTGAATATGGCAACCCTCCCACCTCTATGTGGCATTCTTTCAGCTCGAAAGAAAGATGTGTTGTCAATTGACTGATTTATATGTAAAACTACATGTAAAGTAACAGACCACTTTCACAGGCCTGTAAAACTGCAGTGTGACAAAGAAAGCAATAGCGTACTATACCTGTTGTGTTGTCTAAATGCCTTGATAATGGTGGCCACGGTGAACCTACTCAGGTTTGGATGTACTCTTCGTCCCGCTTCAGCCATTGTCATGCTATGGACAATGACATGATCAATTACTGTTGCTCGCATATCATCTGTTATGATGGTGCGAGGTTGTCTTCTTCTCCCACCTGGACCTTCTCCTCTCTCTTGTTGGCCTCCTTCTCTTCCTCCTCTACTCCGAACTCCTCTTCTTCTTAGGCCTTCACCTCTTCCTCCTCTGATCTCAACCCCTCTTCCTCTTTGGCCTGCAGCTCTTCTCCTTCCGCACGCTCGAATGCCTTCATCCATTGTGTTGTTTGGCATCTTCACCAAACTATGCTTTTATAGGTGGGGTCACATCATTAGCAGCAGGTGTCTTCAATTTTGAGTCGTTGTGTGTAGTGACTGACACCAGGTGTGTTCCCTGTGTTCAAAGATTGGTGACTGTGGCAAGCATTTTGCATCACATGGGCTTTCATTTGAGAATATGAGCAGAGTTGTTTTGCAACATGTGTTTTAGCAAGGAAAAATGTGTTTAGATTTATGAGTACAGAGGGTTGTGTTTTGTGAATTGTGTCTTCATGTGACATGTGTTTATGGTACTGGAATATGGTGGCTACATTTAGTAAATGTGTTTAGACTACTGGTCATTTGGGTTACAGGATTGGCTTTTGTGTTTTAACATTTGAGAAAAACTGTAAACTCAATGAAATTGTCTTGGTGGAGTTTAATAAACTCAGCCTTCTGCTCCTTGCTATCTAAAATATAACAGGACACCGGAGAATATTCTGGAGCATCTCACACTTCTGTTTAATCACTATAACTTTAATCTCAGCCAAACCGATTTACTCAGGAACAAATGAAACACTGAAAAAAGCCAAACAATAACATTTTTAAGTTATCTAAGTGACTTATATATCATGTTTTACCTGAGCTGTGCTAAGAATTCTTGGATAGGTGTTGGGCCACGAAGAATACACCCATCCCATCCTTCAAATCTGGGGAAATGAAGGACGCATTTTTTTTAGCCGCATTTAGGGAAGTCTTCGAATTTGGACAGCCTTTGTTTCATTCCTGTCACGTAGTCGGCCTACAAATGACACTACCCGATTTGTACCACGTATGTGTGAAAGGCGACCACAAAATACTTTCTAAAAAAACCTTTGAGTTTATTTTCGAGCGAGAGGTGTGTAAGCTTGAATATCTGCTTGATTTATCAAGATCTCATATAGTTCCAAATGTGCTGAAAAATCTGAAAAAACAAAATCTGACATTTTCGGAGATGTCTGTTACCTGCCAGCTTGATAGCAGACCGAGATGTCAAGGATCACTAGAGCCGGCGAAAACAGTGGACTCCTGGCACATCGTTTTCAAACCCCGCCACGGTCTTTTGCTACTCAGGTTAAACATGATATATCTCTTATCGTGTTTGTTTATCATATATCTCCAAGTCTCTTAGGTAACTTCAAAATTTTAACGTTCGTTTTTTTCATTGTTTCATTTGTTCCTGAGTAATTTGGTTTGGCGGAGATATATTTCAATTCAGGAGGAAACATTTTCACCAGGAACAAAACCAGCATGTTAATACATGGGGATTCTGAAGGATGCTTCAAAATAATCAGATATTAGATATTTATCTGACATTAGAATATCAGATAAACATTTGTTCAGCTCTCGTCCAAACCCCAGCAGCTGTCTATTGTATTGAGTGTCCACTAAAATAAAAATAAAAGCGTTTTAACATCTCACCTGTTTGTTTTTATCAAGACATACATGTACATTATTTTTTTTATTAATAGAGAGATTTCGCTACTAGGGTTAAACAGGACATATAAGTCACTTCTAAATGTTAATGTTTGGTTTTTGTCAGTGTTTTCTTAGTTCTTGAGTAAATCGGTTTGGCTGAGATTAAAGTTAAGCTTCATAATATATTATTCACAGTTAAATTAAGAGTGGACGGCAGTAAAAACTCTGGATCATCAATTACACTGGTGTTCCAGTTGTACAAATCGCGAGTCCGTGCTCGTGTTCTCATCAAGTCCGGACTCACCGAGAACGCGAATCCTTGCCGTGTGTACTTGAGAATTGAGAAAGGGCCAGTAGTTACGGACCGGGACCTGATCTGTACCGCGCATGTGCAGATGTTCTCTCGTTAGACCACAATTTGAGCCCATAGTGATCTGACATACCCGCAGAAAATATATCAAAAGTTCATTAAGTTACATAATAAAACACTGAAAGTTACATTATTGTAACTGTGATGCATTCACTGACATATAAAGAGAACAGAGAGGCTCTGCTTTGTGCTTATATTCTCCTCCTGTGTGTTTGTGTGTGCAGAGTTTCTACCAGAGCCAAATGTCATCTACTCCTCACTGAAGTCGTCCACCAGTCCAACCACTGGGATCCAGCTGCTGCTCTCTAACTGGTCCACACAGCAGCTCAGACCTGACACATTCACTGTAAACACACTGGTTTATATTCAGTTTGTTCTCCTCATGAAGGAAACCTCACACAACCTCTGAGGGCAGAAAGTTCAAATGGAGAGTTTTTGTTATTGTTTTCTTTTATAAAGAAGCTGGAAAATTTACTTTCTTAAACTTTTTATATTAAAAAGATAACATTTTCTTCACCATACCTTTCAGAATAAAAGTGTGACCAAGACATCATTTACACATAAACAATAATAAATGGTATGTAACTAAAATGTAGATGTAATCCATGTTTTCATGTCTTCAGTAACTTTGCTGTTATTTATGTTATTTCTAAGTGTGCTGTCATCTCCACAGCAGTGACCTGGTTTCTCTGCAGGTTCAATAAACTTTGGTCTCACTTGATCTTCTCGTGTGCTTCTGTGGGTTTCACAAAGATGTCTGATGGAAAACGTTGAGTTGCTGTAGTGAACCCAAACACACTTCAGTCCTCTTCAGAGCAGATAACAAAGTTCATGTGAGTCACAGACTTAAAGCAGCAGGAACACTTTCACACAAGAGTCTTAGTTACTGTGAAGTTTCATGTCTGTTGACAATAGACCTGAGAGTCATCTGCTTATCAGACATTACACATTTGATTTTAACAGATTTGATGGACAAAATCAATCTCAGGCACAGCTGGACTCAGCTTCTTCTATATCTACACGATGGATCGTAGTTCATTATAAAACATGATTTTTAAACTTATTTTATAACTAAAATGTTCAACAGCACATTTCAATGAAGGAAGAAAAACGTGGCAACTCTATAAGGAGAATAGATTGTAACAAAGTCAAACTCTTTTTTTTTAATAGATACATTAAAATTTGGGGATATGAAAGAAACTCCATTAATAAACTCCCTGTATATACAGTGTGTTGGAGTTTCTTCTAACCATATGATGAAACTGTCTTCAAAAGAAAGCTCAGTGAATGCATCACAGACACATCTGCTTGTGCCCTCTGGTGGAAGGCTGTTTGACACTGGACCTTAAACATTCGTTTGGAGACCTCGGTAACAGACTCAACAGTTCTTCTGTCTGTAATATGTAACTCAGTGTTTGTCTTCACTTACCCGCAGGTTTTAATTCAGGTGGCCATACAAAACAAACAAACAAAGCAAACAAAAAACATTTGAGGGCTCTGAGGAGCTTTTACAAACCTCCATGTACTTAAATTCATGAGACTATAATCAGTGTACTTATTGATATTGTTTATGTCTGCAGGTGTTCTGTCAGCAGTGGGGAGTCACTGAGGTGACCGCTGCTTCCAGAAACATTACAGCATGATGAATAAGAGGCGTTACTCACTTTCTCATTAAATCTGCTTAATAATAATTTAAAATAAGTATCACCTGCACTATCAACTGATATTTATTTTCAGTGATGATTTTTTTTTATAAGAAGCTGATTTAATGAGAAAGTGAGTCTTTTTTGGCTGCTGTTCCAAGATTAAGCCATGCTCCAGTGGTGCCATCTACTGACATTAACCTGCAACAACAGGCCCTCAAACTGATTCTGCAGCACTCAAAATTTTAAAAATCCACTTTGTGAATGAGCAGCAGCTGTTTTGTTTCTGATATGGAGCAAACGTCACACTAACATATATAAACTATGGGTTGCCTGCTCAACCCCTAGAATATGTGGCCATATTGTTGATTTAGTTATGGTGTTATACACACACGTTGTTAGGAACACCTGTCTAGTGTCAAGTTAAACTCCCCTTTTGCCTTTGGAACTGCTTCACTTCTAATACTAATAAAAATACTACTACTAATAATAATACATTTTATTTTAGGGTACCTTTCTAAAACCCAAGGTCACCTTAAAAAGAGACAAAGATGTCAATAAAACAGTAGATTAAAATAGATTCTAATAAATTAAAATACAAAAAAACAACAAATAAAAACAAAACACAAAAAAATAAACAAGATTTGACATCAAGTAAAATCAGTATTAAAGTGAGGAAGCCAGTTTAAACAAGTAGGTTTTGAGTTGTGACTTAACAAAGGGAAGGGACTGAAGGAATTGAGTTTCAGAGCCGAGGAGCAGAGCGACTGAAAGCTCTGTGCCCCACAGTGATAGTGGGAGCAGAAGGGGCAACAAGATGCGTGGCAGATTAAGATCTGAGAGAGCGGAAAACAGTGGTGATATGAAGAGGATCACAGAGATAAAGGAGGGGCAAGGTGAATACACTTCTTCGTGTCATAGATTTTTAAAAAAGTGCTGGAAACATTTCTCAGATATTTTGGGCCAAATTGACATGATACCCAAAGTTACTGAAGATTTCCAGAACATCCTAAAGGTTTGTGTTTTATGTGGTGACTGCAGAGGCTGTCTGATCACAGTGAACTGATCGTGTTAAAGAAAAAGTTTAAAATAAGTGGTGTGTTATCCTGCTGGAAGCAGCCATCAGCAGATGTGGTCTGAAAGAGACGGACATGGTCAGCAAGAACACTCAGGTAGGCTGTGATGCTCAGCTGGTACTAAGGCAGGCTGGATCCATTTTCTTGTTGTTCACACGAAATTCTGATTCTACAGTCTGAAAAAACAAATATTTGGTTGGTTCCTATCTTGAAATATGAACCATGTGTGTTCACAGCGAGGTAACATCCAGTCAAAGGCACCGCCTGTCGACGCTCGGCTCTTTTATTTTTCTAAAAGAGGAAACAACTCAGAGCAGCGAGGTTAAAGAGGTCAAAGGTAAACGGTTCACTACTACAGCAGCCAATCAGAGTGAGGAGCTGCAAGAGGAGATCATACAGGTCTCTGAATCCCTCCATTCAAACACAGAATATAAACAATACGCTGTGAAGCAGATCCTGACAGTCTGCAGTGAACACAAGTGTAAAACTCATTTCAATGCATATAAAACATCTTCCTGTTACCTCGACGTTCGACAGAGTCACAAATAAACCAAGATAACATTTTAAAGGATAAAAGACAAACAGGAAACCATCAGCTTATTGCAGGCACAGCTTTTGGTTATTTATTGAAAGAAGTCACAAAATCATTTGGTCATATTTAAAACAGTTTCATATTTTTTAAGTCAATAAGTTGTGTTGTGATTGTTAACATAAAAACCTGCTCTGCAGAGGTTCAGTGAAGCTGTTTGTTCCTGGTTCCTCAGTCAGCATGACGCCTGTGTGTGGTTACGCCCTCTGAGCCCTCCTACACTCCTCTGATTCAGTGAACACAGCGTGAGTCATGACTTTGATCTTGTTAGTGAAACTGAAAGTGAGTTGATACAAATATTCCTCTGGGCTGCTCACCAATAGCTGTGTGTGTCAATACATGCCAGAGAGCTTCAAAACAAAGTTAAACATATTTAAAACCCTCTCAGATTTCTTCATGACTTAATTTAAATGTTTTTGCATTTGTTGTCAGCTTCATTTCTGCTGCTGGGTTGTTCAATAAATATACAAATATGGAAGAAAGATGACATGATTTTAATGTCAGCTCTGAGATTTAGACTTTAAACTGATCTTGCTACAGGCTGTTCAGTGACTTTAGGTCTAACCCTGAAGAATCTGTAGACATGGATGACAGGTACTCTCAGGTATTCTCTGCAGCACAAACAACATGCAAAGTGACACGCAGCTTGTGCTGCTGAAACTTTACCCCTTGGCTTTTTTGCTGGTGTCAGTAACGTGAAACTCAACAGATGCACATGAAACCTGATTCTTTAAGCAGAGAATATATCTCTCTATTATACATATATATATATATATATATATATATATATATATATATATATATATATATATATATATATATATATATATATATATATATATATATATACATCTCCATGAAGTCGTCATTGGTTGTTTTTATTTCTTACATTTAATTTGGTGTGTTTGTAAACAGAAGGTCACTGACTCATTTCCTTTAAATCCTCCACTCACGGATTTACTGTAAGTCAGTATCATTTACCAGGAAGTCTCTTTCTGTTTCACTCTGGACTCTGCTGCTCTGTGGTATTCATGCTCCTGTTAAACATGGGATATTTTAAAATCCTTCTGTTTTGTTTTCTAATTTCTGCATTAACAGGTGAGTAACGTGTTTATATTTTTACTTCTACAAGTTCTCTATCTATCTATCTATCTATCTATCTATCTATCTATCTATCTATCTATCTATCTATCTATCTATCTATCTATCTATCTATCTCTAAATGTCATTTTTAAAGTTAACCATTTTCAACTAGTTTTAATGTGCTCTGTATGTATGTATGTATGTATGTATCTATGTATGTATGTATGTACAGTGTTGGGGAGTAACGGAATACATGTACCGCCGTTACGTATTTAAAATACAAAATATGAGTAACTGTATTCCGTTACAGTTACCGTTTAAAAAGGTGGTATTCAGAATACAGTTACTTTGTTGAAATAAATGGATTACACTGCGGTACTTTCCTGTTTCATTTTGTCGCGGGTCAGGACTGTTTGGGTTTGTTTGACAGCTACGTTCTGTTGTTCCAGGCGGCAGCGTTACGGTTGCCATGGTTACAGGGCGACGAGCTCTCTCTCTGACTGTGTGTTTCCTGGGTGAGAGAGCGCCTTTTCGTTGTTGTTGTTGTTGTGCTAAGCTAACAGGCAGAATGCTACAAGCATAGCTCTAAAGAATGTAGCATCATGGGCAGTGTAGTCCGTGTTGCAGGGAGAATGGACTGCCATACACGTTATGGGTCTGTGAGCGCGAGGAGGGAGAAAAAGGGGAGTGGAAAGGTACGAGTTGTCATCGAGGAAAAACGGGAGCTGGAAGCATGTAAATATAATAATAACCACTGCAGCCAAGAAGAGTGCCTGACGAGCCCGGTTGTAAGTAAGCTATTAAGACTCGACTGTACACTGTGTTCGTGTTTTCCTCCAAAAACAACAAGTTCCGTTGGAGCAGTCTTTCAACGCCTCTCTCTGTCTCTCGCAAGAAAAGTTGACCCACACAACACTGTATTCAGCACAGATGTTTCTGTATACTGTGCTGGACACTTGGTTATGTGGTTCCATGTATGTTCCATGTGGCCTTCTTGTAATCAATCCACAAAGTGCACACGTTGGTCAGCCTGGTTTTACAGTCTCGAGCAATGGCTCGGTCTACCAATAGCTGGTGTATGTGCCTCTGGTATTCTTGCCAATCCTGGTGCTGTCCAGCTCTTCATACTGGAGACGCTTTCTTGGATGTCTGCCACTGTGATGGTTACTGGTCCCTGTTTAGGGAGCTTGCTGTGGTCTGCCCTCAGATCCACTAGCCACTGAGCATTGCCGTTATGGGTTGCATCCTTCTCCCACATGTTCTTCCAGTATTGCTCTATCTCCAGCCTTGGTGGTGCTGTTCCCCTGCCACTGAGAGTCCACCATGGCTGGTTCTGTGGAGAACAGCTGGTTTATTCTCCTGAGTTGTTGCTTAGCAGTTTCCAAGGCCTCAGGTATGGACAGCTTCCTGTACTTCTTAGGCACCTTCTTCATCGCACCTTTCTGCAGCTCCAATGGTTGGCTAACCTCCCTTCATGCTACCTTGACCTTGGCCTCTAGTCTCTAGTCTCCCCATGGAGGTACCGCTCCTTGTGGCTGTTCAACTTTTAGCCGAGCATCTCATTGATCACTGCTGCCATAGTATTTTTTAGCTTGTTAGTCTTGGTAATCGTGGCTGTATCGTCTGTAGTGCTGCATTCACATCATCTACTAGATTTTCTGAGGGTGTTTCACGTAGTCTTGGTAACCGGCTACTGAGGATCGAGGTTTCAAGCTTCGTCATGATTTGGTCTCTCAGGTCAGTTTCTCTCGCACTCAACACTTCTTCTTCTATTGAACTTGGGGCTTGGCACCCAGTCTTGGGTGGGTGTGATTATATCTCCCCCCGACCTGTCGTCCATGTGGGATATGGTCCTTAGTGCAGCGTTCAGTACTGCTGACCATAGTATTCTATTAACGCGATTAGTGCACGCTGTAGATATTACAGGTACTGTGCTATGATATCTATGTAATAGACTCCAATTTGTAAATGTAAATGGAGAGTCAATTAAGGAGCTTGGAAAGAAAAGCGTCTGGACTTCTTTGAGTTGTTTGAAGACGTTTCACCTCTCATCCGAGAAGCTTCTTCAGTTCTAAGGGTCAATTGGTGGAGAGTCCCAGATTTAAACCCAGTGGGCGTTTCCCCCCAAACAGGGAAAAAGGACCCCCTGATGATCCTCTAACTAATCACATGAACCAAGGTGTGAAAACGGGTGTGGGTCACAATCAGCCAGGGTTTCGGGGGAGCTCATTGTGAAACCTGGCCCCACCCTATCATGTGATTATGTGATTTCCTGAGGTCAGATGGCCCAGGATCCCCCCCCCCCCCCCATCATATTCCTTTTCAAGATTTACTTTCTTTAATCACTACATATATCTACATATATTTATAGATACATATATATTTAGTCATCTTTTCTCTTTTACTACGTCTCTCTAATATTTTGGTCTTTTCTATTTTTCTCTTTATTTTTTTATTATTTTATTTTATTATATTTTCTCCTACTGTACCATGCTGCTGAGTGACTGCTGCTCGTCAAACACATTTCATTGCAATGTTGACCCTGTGTGTCCGAAAGTCTCCTTATATTTCAATTGTATCGCTATAAGTGCAGTGTTAATTTCTGCCGATAAGTTCCACTTTGTTCTTACTGTTTGCTGCGGTGATGACGTCACATGCTTTTACGACGCTCCTGCCGTATCACGAGTCCGAGGAGCACTAGCCATGTTTTTCTCCATGAGTGTGGGGGAATAGCGATCTCCAGCCGTGTGCGTTCCTGTGCAAATGTGCACATCCATCTTTTCATGGCCGACCAACCTGCTGCAATTGTTAATGGACACACAGGTTCACCAGTTGCTTCTTCATAAAGACGTCCAGAATCCACAGACATTAAAGTTCATGTTTGGAAAAGTGACACAAGGAGGGAGAAACAATAAGGAACTCTGTTAAACCTGACAACAACAGCACCACAGCTTAGCAAGAAGGGAATGAATGCAGGAAGGTTCACAATTCATTACTCAAGCCAAGTTAAAAGAGATTTTGCATGAAGTAATAAGTGCATTTCTGCCAGAGGTTTCTTCCTGTTAAAAGGGAGTTTTTCCTTCCCACTGTTGCCAAAGTGCTGCTCATAGGGGGTCATATGATTGTTGGGCTCTTGTACGATCTACTGTACAATATAAAGCGCCTTGAGGCGACTGTTGTTGTGATTTGGTGTTATATGAATAAAATTGAATTGAATTGAATATGTGGAGCATGAGTGGACACTGGACACTCCAGGACTTTTCCTTCCTGTTGAGTTTGGCATCTTTGTAAAAGGTCTCTACAGATTAGCTTTTGGAGACTGTGATTGTGTTTCTCTATGTTAAATATAAATATGGATAAAATATGAAATATGCAATGTAATTTATTTTTGTTTGATTGCCTCATTCTGTCTGAGTGAATGTTTTATTGTGGTGTGAATGGGAGCAGCTGGTAAGCCTTATTAATTAATTACCTTCGGGATTAATAATTAATAAAAAGTGTTTTGAAATGAAATGATAAAAACAAGGGAAAAACACATTATTTTCATGTATTCAGCTCTTCAGCAGGATGTTCAGGGGAGAGTTGGAGATGACGTCACTCTCCAGTGTCAGATTTCAACAGAAGAAATAATCTCAGTGCTGAAGTGGAGCAGAGCTGACCTGAACACAGACGGCTACGTCTACTTTTACAGGAACAAACGCTCCTATGAAAATTACCAACATCCATCTTTTCATGGCCGAGTGAAGCTGAGGGACCCGGAGATGAAGGATGGAGATGTTTCTCTGATCCTGATGAATGTTACATTTAATGACACTGGGATGTATGAGTGTCACATAGCAGTGAGGAAATCTGGGAGAAGTAAAAGAGTTCACACAGAGATCAGTCACTTCATTAACCTCACAGTTACAGGTGAGTTTGTGGAGCTCATCAAATGTAAACTAAAAACTCCAGCTTTATGATCCAGTTAGAATCCTCTCCATCTGTGACTTCTGCTTTCTCTGCAGCTGAAAGACATGAAAGCGTGTCGGAGAAACAAGTGATGGAAAAAGGAGATGGAAACATGCATGATGCTGAAAGGGTCAGTGCTCTGACTCAGCAGGCCATTATTCCTGTTGTTGTTGTTGTTCTTGCTGTTGTTGTTGTTGTTGTTGCCATTGGTTTTGTGGTACACCGACGAACTTGTCAACATAAGAAGCAACGTCTAGTCAAACTTCCTACTGAGGACTCAGCTGAAGTGTAATGAAGCTGCTACAGAAATGCATAAGCTCTGTTGCTGAAAACTAAAGCACGCTGTTACAGCATGAACACATTTATTTTTATACAACTTTTAACAAATTATTAGATCATCATCATAAACCGAGAAAAAGCACCCAGCGTTACAAACTGCTTTAATACGGGCTCTTCAGTGAGTTCTTGACTGATATAATATATCTCCAAAAGTTGAATCTGTTCATCATAGCGTTTTTGTGGGAGAAAGGTCATTGAGACTGTATATTTTAGCCATGATAATTGTCCCGCATCTTCACAATGAAATGAAAACAGTTGTTTTATTATTATGTCACGATACAACCTGATGTTATAATATTTAGAGGGATTGTTGAAGCTCACTGTGAACTAAACTAAACATGAATTAAACGATGCAAACAAATGTGTACTGAATGATCCCACCCTGGGAAGTAAATAGGAATAGATAAGTTTGTAACATTGATGAAAGTCAAAACTTTAATATTTTTGTTTAATGCTGCTCAAAATTGTTAGTTCGGTTATAAGAGCTGTTGAATTTTCAGGTAACTGTTGTTTTCATATCAACACTAAGTTATTGTTTGAAAATATTAAAAAGTCATTCACACTGATGCTGGTTGCCAGATGTGGTGGAAGCTGCTCTGTGACAATGAATGTATTTATATTTGGCTTGAAAGATCTGTGAACGTTTGCATTGGTGATTTTGTCTGTCTTTAAATATACATACAAATATACTCATAAAACAGAGCAAACAAAGGAAAATTAAAAAAAAGACAAGAAATAAGAAACGTTATGTACTTTGTGTACTATGCACTATGCCTAATTATAACATGTTATTGTTATTAACACACCTGTGTGTAACATATATTTATCATTAAAATGCTTTAAAAAAATAAGCTTTTTTTGACACATGGTGTGCAAAAAAAATAAATCAAGGAACATTATATTACATATGTCGCATTTCCCAGTGCATCTCATCGGCTGTCCCCAACATGTGTCATGAAAGTATCGGGGAAACTTCACACAGTGAGAAGAAGAAACAGTTGGTATTTCCTGTTTCTCACCCTGTGATTTATCAGAAAACCATCACATTATAAATCACTTCTTAAAACATGCCCCTTTTCAGTGGCCACAGAGTGACAGCTGATTTTTAAATTGTTTTAAAGTCTTTTCACATAAATGATTTTGTATTTTTATTCTGTTGTTAACTTTGGTCAGCACTTGCTGTTTTAAAGAACTTTACTAATAAAGTTGGCTTGGTCTATCAAATATGTAAATTAGTTATTTACTCAGGAAGTCTGAGTAAATATTGTTTATATTCCAGCTACAGGCCAGTATTCAACACAGTCACAGATGTGCATCAGTCAGCTTTTTGTTAATATTTATTCCTGCTGGATTCTGAAGTCTGTCTTCACAGCCACATCTTTTCCTCTTTTGATCATTTTTTCCCTTCTCTGCATTTAATACTTTAATAATCATGCCGTCACGGTTCCTGGGCCTTTGACACAGCATTTGGCGTTTCTGTTGTGGACTCCTTCATTCTTTTTGGACTTTGAGATGTGGCTTATTTTTTTTTATTTATTTTTTTAGTTCAGTCTGTTTGTTCCCTTATGTGTTGTTCTGCTTCTAAGTTTCTCTTATTCCTGTTCTATTCTCACTTTCTGGTGTCTTGCATGCTTGAGTTTAATTCTACATGCCATGTCTCCTTATCCTGAGATTATTATCAACTGTGCTCCCACCTGTTTCCTTTTCCCTCATTACCTGTTGTGTGTATTAGAGCTTTTCAGCAGCCATTCAGCCTTTTTAAAGACAGGAATAATCGTTGTTGCCATTCAGTATGGCTTCCACTTCACAGAAAACTGTATGATGCCCATCATCATCCCGGGTCTGCTGATTTAAAATGATGCGTTCACACAATCCACCAAAATGAGATTATTTTAACCTAATTTAAGTCTGACTCTGCTTCCCTCCACGCTCAAAAGCCAGTATAAAAACTTTGTACTCAAGTGAGTTTCCATCAGCACGTCTCACACAGGCAAAGATGATGAATGACAGCTGCTGTGATCTCCTTCTGTTTTTGCTTTATATTGAAAATGCCTTCAGGTGCTTCCGCCTCGACTTTTGGCTGCATAGTTTGCATTAATCCCTAAGAGAGAACTGATGGTGCTGGCTGTTTTTCATGCACATGAAGCCCATGAAGAAAATCACAAATATTTTGACTTAACTGCATATTACCTGCCTCTTTCCTTACAGCGTCCTAAAAGTGAAAATGATCCCTTCCTTTAACAGACTCTGTAAATGGATCGTATTCCTTTGCCACGGAGTGAAGGGTGTTAGAAACTGCAGGTTGCCGAGTCTTCCTTTCCAGGTGCACTGTGGCCGATGATGCAGTTATTTCAGTCTAAAAAACACAACCTACACACTCAGTCGTTGGTCCTGTTTCTCCATCTCGTGCTTCTCCATCAGAGCAGCTGTCCCAGTTTCCTCTGTAATGCGTGCAGATGCAAACTGCCTTTACATTCGATGCACCATTCACAGGAGAAATATCCTCACCCACCTCGATTTGACTTCCCTATTTGGTCCTTACATGTGACCCTGTGTGTAACTGAGGAAGTAACAGCCCTTGAAGTTTCCAAATGTGTAACAACACAAACTACCAAAAAAGGGAATAAATGACTCTTACAACATGCAGTGAAACACAGAGGCTTCCCAGAGCTGTCTGTGGTTTCTGTCTACACATAGAAGACTCTGACACTTTGACTCATTGTCAGTTTCATTTCTTTTAAGTTTTATTGTGTTTTAGAAACTAACTGTGAAACATTTCAAACATAAATACAAAATACAAAGAACAAACACACAAGTCAGACCTTTATATGATTCAGAGACAGACTTAACTGACTGTGTCAAGAGATTTTTTTCTTATGAATTTAACTTCAAGGTAAAATTTGTTATTTCACGTTGACATTTTACTGAGAAAACCATGAACCAGGTCAGACTTCAATCTCTGAGTCAGTTGTTCATTAACTTTGACAAACTTCTCCTCATTGGACCACAGATGCAAATCTATTTCAATATTCAAATAGTCAAGCAGGGACTTGACACCTTTATACTAGTGTACTTATTAAATGTGCACTCGTGAGTGAAAGAGGTGTGAACTTCTCATCTTGTGCTTTTTGGTGAAGCTGCTCTGTTTCCTTTCAATCACCACTTTCCTCTCTCAGTTTCTACCCTGCTGTCATGGATGGCTTCTCTCAGCATGCTCCTGTCCCTGTGTTTGATTTCAGCATCTGCCGGTGAGTTAAACCAGAAAACAGATTATTTCTAATTGTAAGTAATGTTTAATCTGTATCATTCTGAGTAATTTGTTTAACACGTTAAAAGATAATTTGAGGGGTTTGTTTGGAGCAGCAAATGTTGCAGTCATATAGTCTAAAATATAACATTTTCTGTCTTCAAATCACTGTTTAATCACCTTGATGGAGATTACAACAGCTAATAATGAGACGGTAGCTGTTGTTAACAGTCTCTGTTTTGAGGATTTTTTTTTAAAGGAGTGGAGATATTTGATCAGGAAAAAGCCTCAAATTCAGCCCTTCTGGATAAGTGAGAAACAAGATTCAAGATTCTTTATTCGTCACATGCATAGTTATACAAGTACAACACGCAGTGAAATGTAACCTGACACGCTCCTCGACTGTGCAAAAAGGGAGAGAAGAACAACATTATATATTATATACATTAAGTGACTGAACAGACTGAAACATAGGACCTTAGATGACCATGACCAATTCTGAATATCTATACAACGTCTGAATTTGATATGAACTGTGACCTAACCTGGACGTCAATTTTGACTTCACACTGGGTAATTTTTTTGGGGGGAGCCAGGTGCAGGGAATTTGAATGATTAATAGATCAAATATTTTTTTATTTATAAATAGCAACATCGTTATCAACATGATAAATATGATAATTTATAAACAAACACAATTTATTATGTGTTAGCCTATTGATTTATTCAGGTTTTTTCTTTCTTATTTTACACTTTTCTTTAACTGTTTTATTTATTTGGATTAATCTTAATTAAAACGGTAATTTATTAAAGTGTATTTAAATATAAAAGAATACTGATTAAAGGATTTAGAAAAACATACTGAATTCCTTTTACAGGGAGTACAATGTGTTTAATAAGTTTAAAAGAGCATTTGTATTTATATATGGTTTTTATTTTAGTGAGGTGTGCATCTCGGAGATGGTCCACTGGTCACGCTGCTCTCCTTCACACATAACTGTTTCTGTACAGAAAACATGATCTCCACTCTCTGGAAACATGGGACTACAGAGCCTATACGTGTATAAGCATCATAAAAACCATGTCTAAAATGAGTTTGAAGTTTGACGTTGAAAAGTCGTCCACCACGACCACATTTGGACTATAAATAGCCCGAACATGGTGGTCCTACAGACGTCAACCCTAAAAGTGCAGTAGACAAAAAAAGGTGTTGCCTGGTGTTACAAAACAACTTCAGTGGATCGAAACCATACGTCCAAATATGACAAAATGAAATGAAATGAAAAAAATCACTTTGCTCAGTGGGTATAGTGCTTTTATACCCTACCTGAGCCATTCACGTCCTTTCATACAAGCACTGTTTTCTATGCTTAAGCGCTTTCTGTCTAACATTCACACTCTGAAGACTGCACAGGAGGGAAACTTGGAGTTATTAAGAGATCAAACTACTAACCTTCCAATGGGTAGGTGACCTGCTCTACCTCCTGATCATCCAACATAAAAGTAAAGTAAAAGTAAAAAAATAACCACTAACCGACAGAATCATATTCCCTGTTTAAAACAACACAAAAAACTTCATTACAGTTAGAGTTCAATAGAAGCCCCTCAGCACCTGAAGCTAACATCACGGGATGCAGAAAACCGATGTGTATGACCACTGACCTTTAAGAGCAACAGAAAAGGTCAAGTCAAAGATGAAATGCTCAGACAGAAAAGTCATCTCAGCTTTCCCTCCACAGGCCCTTTGAGGGGGATTTTTTAAATGAAATCCTGCCTGAAGTATGACTCTACTGTGAGACCACTTGAGAAGAAGGGGCTCATTACTGAGCATCATGTGATGAGTTGGACTGTTTCATGCTAACACATCAGGCAGAGCTAAAACCAAAAGGTTTTACAACATTAGTCGAATAACTTCTCAAATACAGGAAAGTCAAACCTCACACGAAGGGAGGTGGAGACAGTTTGTAACCATATCTGTTCAAACAAATCATATTTAACATGTTGGCCCTAAACATGCGTTTACCTAGAAATTAAAAATATATGACATAAGAAATGAAAAGCATTTCCATGAAGGTTTAATCACTGACTGTTATGTGAAAGTCATTGACATCAGTCTGAAGTCACTGTCTGACGGCCAGGAGATAATTCAAAGGAGACATGTGTTCAAGTGTCCATCTGACAGCTGGATACAGCTGTGATCACATCTGCTCGGGTCTGGTGTCAGAGAGCAACACTGGTTCATTATCTGGGTGGAGACCATTCCAGGTGTTTTAAATCTAACTCGGAAAGCTGGTGAAGGAAACTCGAAACTCGATATGTCACGAACATCTTCAGGGAATTTGATCATGTTTACAAATGTTTACCTGATCTGAAGGACCAGACTTTTGTTTCCAAGAGTCAAATATCACTTTAACATCAGAAAAAAGTGTTTTTGTGTTTCCAGAGCAAATCTACAGCAGAGAGGCTGGAAAACAGAAAAATCTGACGCTGTAGTTGCAGAGTTGTTGTGTAAACAATTCAATGAAGTGGAGTAACATTGTAAAGAGTTGCCCAAAATTCCTCCACAGATGATGATGTTATACAGAAAAAACCTAGGGCATTCCTATCAAGTCACTGAATCATGAGTGTGCTGACATACCTTACTGAACACTGTGGGCGGATTAAAAGAAGCACGTTTGTTTGACTCACTAAAAATGTTTCCGGTGTTTTCTCACCTGAGACCATGTGATTTATGTTAAATGTTCCTGTGAGTTCAGGTCACTGAGGTGTGTTAAATATTAAAAATATCACTTCGTCTTTTTGCTTCAGCTCTTCAGCAGGATGTTCAGGTGAAGCTTGGAGATGACGTCACTCTCCAGTGTCAGATTTCCACAGATGAAATAATCTCAGTGTTGAAGTGGAGCAGAGCTGACCTGAACACAGACGGCTACGTCTACTTTTACAGGAACAAACGCTCCTATGAAAACTACCAACATCCATCTTTTCATGGCCGAGTGAAACTGAAGGACCCGGAGATGAAGGATGGAGACGTTTCTCTGATTCTGAAGAACGTTACGTTTAATGATGCTGGGATGTATGAGTGTCACATAGCTGTGAGGAAATCTGTGAGAAGTAAAAGAGTTCACACTGAGATCAGTCACTTCATCAACCTCACAGTCACAGGTGAGTTTGTCACCTCTGAGAAACTGCAGCACTGCCCATGTTTACAGCCCTGCTAGAGTTTCCTACACTTGTGATTTAACACATGAACATCCAATAGATGCTGAGCTAAAACGCTTCACTCACAGCCGCCTTGATGTTTAGATGTTTTCTGTGTCTAAGCTGAAACTGCTCAGAAACTGAAGCTGTTCACTTGCAGAACTCACACCTGTTAGTTTGCTGCTGTGCTGCTGTGTGAAGGACTTTGCTCTGACAGCTGCTGTTTTCTCTGCAGGTGAAACACATGAACACATGTGGGAGCTGGATGGTGTGAAAGAAGAAGAGGCACAGAGAGATGTGGATGACACATTCGAGGTGGAAACTTCAACCACCCTGAAAGTCGTTCTTGCCGTTGTTGCTGCTGCTGCTGTCGGTGTCGCTGTTCTTGGTTTTGCGGCACTTTGGAGATTTAAAAGAAGCAAGAGTCAGCTCACTGAGGCGGACAACCAGCCGGTGGTGTGAAACCTCCTGTTCTCACCACAGCAGCGATCTGGTGTCTGTGCAGGATCAATAACCTTTGTCTCACTGGGTCTTCTTCTGCTCTTGTGGTTCTGTTGGTAAAGCACAAAGAACAAAAAAAACTTGACCTCAGGACTCTGTTTCACTGTGAAGTACAAATAAGATGATTTAATACCTCAATATTAACGCATTACATGTTGTAGATCATTTGGTTAAATGATCACTCCACAATCTTTGTCTGTTGAGAGCTGCTGTACCTGCATCTCTTACAAACTACCTCCAACACTTCAGTGACTGGGATGCAAGTAAAGACAGATGTAACATCGCACGAGACCACGGTTTCATCTGCCTTCATAATGACTTCTCTCATCTTCTCAACAAAATCCAACGTGTGGTGTTCAGAGCTGCCCACCAACAGGTTGAGGATCCAGGCAGAAACTTAGAGATGTGACGGAGTTGATCATACAGACACCTGTATAAATTGATGACCTGTTTATGTATCTTCAGTAAACCACACAGACTTGGTGTAAGTCTGATGTCATTAGCTGTTTAAGGGTCCAAACTCTGCTTCAGGTCCCAAAAGTCAAACGAACACTGCAGCATCTTTGTGAGTTAAAAACTGTCTAAAATCTTTCATCTTTAATAAAATGATCAGTTTTGCTGCTTTGCCAGGTGTAACAATGGAGTTTAACATCCAGGCATCTATGAAAACAGATTAAAAAAAAAATTAACAGAGTTAGAAGTTAGCAGGGAGTTAGCTCACTCGTCTCCACCTAAACATGATTTACTATTATCTGACTGAGTGGTTTCAGAAACAATTCAAACAAACAGCTCTGCTATCACTTCCAACATAAATGAGCCTTATGCCCATGTATTCTGTTTTGCTTTCTTCCTGTTGCCTCATGTTTAATTAGTTTCAGATGTATTGTTTGCATGCCAATTCGTAGCTTCCCTCATTACCTTGCATGTTATAGTGTGTGATTCCTTTGTGCATCGTTGGACACTCTTGACACTCTTCAACACCCACATTCATAGTACATGTTAAAGTGAAGGTACTATTTATTGACAGATGAATGAAATACATCACTTTTAATAGGAACAGCACAACCTGAGCCTCTCATTTACTGTAATAAACTATGGAAGCATCAGTGATGACCTGCTTGTATTCAAGAAGTACTTAAAGACAATTTTCTCCCTCTAGTGGTCATGTATGAAACAATCAGTGTGTGCCTGGAAAGCTGTGAGTGGAATGATCCAGTTTGACTAAATCAATAAAAATCTAATAGATTGTTGGAATAATCTGTAATCAGAGGTGACAAATCATCAGATCTGTAGTGACTGAAAAACTGAACACAAAATGTTTAATTTTGAAAATGATCGCACAATTTACATGTGAGAACTGATTATTATGAAGCAAACTAGCATAATCTCCATGGAAATCCACACTCAGAGACAGGCGCTCATTGTAATGTTAATACAATTGAAACTGGTTTAAATCTTCACTGCTGAGTGTCTGTGAGCGCTAACAATAACAATATAATAACATATGCTTTGTTGTTGTTTTGAGGTTGTTTTGTTTGGTTTCAGATGAAGGTCATACAAATATCTCTCTCTCAATTTTATTTATATAGCACCGAATCACAACAACAGTCACCTCAAGGCGCTTTATATTGTACAGTAGAGCCTACAATAATACATACAGAGAAAAACCCAACAATCATATGACCCCCTATGAGCAGCACTTTGGCAACAGTGGGAAGGAAAAACTCCCTTTTAACAGGAAGAAACCTCTGGCAGAAATGCACTTATTACTTCATGCAAAATCTCTTTTAACTTGGCTTGAGTAATGAATTGTGAACCTTCCTGCATTCATTCCCTTCTTGCTAAGCTGTGGTGCTGTTGTTGTCAGGTTTAACAGAGTTCCTTATTGTTTCTCCCTCCTTGTGTCACTTTTCCAAACATGAACTTTAATGTCTGTGGATTCTGGACGTCTTTATGAAGAAGCAACTGGTGAACCTGTGTGTCCATTAACAATTGCAGCAGGTTGGTCCTTGGCGCAATGACGCAATGTCACCACCAGGGGGTGGGAATCATGCAGGTCCGAGTTCGACTATCACTCCACCTGATGATGTCATCATTAGGGGTAAGGTCTTTAAGTACTGGAGCACTACAATAATGTGCATGTGTATGAATCACTACCATCAGTATTTCTATGACGACAAAACAGCATTAATATAACTGTGATGAGTTTTGGTCTATTTAACTTCTTTGTTCTTTAAATAAGAGAACAACAATATTTTGTTCTCTCATCTCTAGACTACACAGTGTAGAGATCTCCATAGTTTCTTTTACTATTGTGCTGAACAGACACACAACAAACATACAGTCACATGAACAAATGAATGTAATCTTTATTAAGATTTAAAGAAAATAAGGCCATTTCATTAAGAACAGCAAGCGTGCTGAGCGTGTGATTTATTCAGTTATTATAACAAACTGTAAAATAATTAATGATCTAATTGTATTCATGAAGTATTTAAAGTCAAGCATCGCCCTCTAGTGGCCATAAACAACCCTTGCGGGAGGATTAATGTAACGTTGCAGTTATTAAGTGTAATTTGATTGTTATAAAACACTTGTTTCTTCTGGATGTTTTTAGCTTTTAATGATAAACTCATCATCTCTTGGTGTTGTGTGTTTGTTTGTCAGATCTAAGTCAGTGTTTTAATTCAAATTATTTAAAAAAAACACACTTCAGGTTTTTCACTGGTGAACAGTATATTTAAATAATTGTATTCACTTCTATCTTTAGACAAGAAAGTCAGTCTCCCACTCAATGTTTTTGAACCAATAGAAAGCTGGTGCTCAGAGGAAGAGGGCGGGCTTTACTTGGTGTCAGTGACAGAAATGAGAAAAAGCTGAAATGAGTGAGAAGGACGATGAAGGAAACATCTGTGCTGTGTCTGCTCTGTAAGTAGAATCTCTGTGTTTGTTTGAATTCTTGTACTTTGACTGTCTGCTCTCCTGATAACTGATGATGGAGGAGAAGACATGAAAAACAAATCAGGCTGAATTCAAGTTCAAACACCACGAGGACCAACTGCAGGTCTGAACTGACTCTTTATCTTTGCTCAGGAGTCGAGGAAACACAGCAGGCAGTGAAAAGATCAAATCATTCACTCATTATATCAACACAGCTGCACAGTGGACACATGACTTTTAAAAGTAGTTGATAATTTTTACTCACATTAAAGTCAATGCACATAAAAAGCTGCTTTCAAGATATAAACTGTGAGAACAGTACAAAATTACATCATTACTTGTCAATAACTGTAAGATAAACCTCAAGACATGTTAATAAAAACATAATTTAAAGATATGTAAATGATATTAAAAAAGTACAGGTGTGACAGATGTGCAGTGGTTAGTGTCTATGTAGGTTTCCTCTCACAGTCCAAAGACAAGTTAGACTAGCTGATGATTCTAAAGTGGCTGCAGGTGTGAATGTCTGTAATGTAATAATAATAATAATGTAATAATGTAATAACAGCTGTGATAGAGTCTAAAGTGGACAAGCAGCAGAATGGATACATGGTTCTGTTTTTTTGTTTTGTTTTAGTTTTACACATTTTTCCAGTATTTTTTTCCAGTGAGTTTGTGTGTTTGTCGGCTGTTTGTGTGGAGTTGTTCTTTATGTTCACCTCAAATCAACCTGAGTGTCATTTCTCTTTAGTTCTGATCTCACTGCTGAGCTGCACAACAAACCAAGGTCAGTAACCTTCTTCTGTCGTTTCATCTGCAATCCTGTTCTACTTATCATTTAATATATTAATGTAAATTTTAAACACTAAAGTTGACAAGTTTCACCAACATCTAACCACTAACACCTGCTACACTTTGCCTTCACCACTTCCCTCAGACCCGTTCACTTGCATACTTTCAAATCGGAAACTTTTCGCTGTTTCTACAATTTCTAACCTTATTCAAAAATTCAAGTAATCCACTCGTCAGTTTGACCCTCTTAAAACTTACCCTGTGTTCACCATAATAACTGATATTATTCAGTTTTCCTTCACCTTTCTAATCAGCCTTTACAACACCTGTACTTAAGAAACTGCATATAAAAAATATAAAAACAATACCTTTCATCCTAAATTCAACTCTTTGTAACTAACATCCTATCTCTAAACACTCTGTGGCTTGCAAACCCTAAACATGCTGCACGAAAATTGGTCCACCCCAAGGATCGGGTCCCCCGACACAAACAAAGGAACATAGTGTTCGCTGTTATGTGCCAAAATTTATACATCGGGGAAACCAAACAACCTCTAGTGAAGCGGATGGCACAACACAGAAGAGCTACCTCGTCAGGCCAGGACTCTGCAGTCTATTCACACCTACGGGCCATCCTCTGTACACATCCTGGACAGGGAGGAACGCTGGTTTGAAGGCAGAGTAAAGGAGGCCATTTACGTGAAAAGGGAAAGACCATCTCTGAATCGAGGAGGGGGCCTAAGGGGACATCTGTCGCCATCTTACAATGCTGTGATTGCAGCCAATCCCCAACTCTCTGTGAATGGGACTCATGGCCATTGATCAGTGGTTGTTGATCAATGGTCATGAGAATTTGCATATTAATGATCAAGGAACTGACCTCTGTTGAGATTATTCTGTTATTATATGTTACCATATATATGTAATCAAAGTAGTTGAATTATGATACCGCTGTAGATCATATTATACCCTTTAATATAGAGTGTGTGATCAGTATGTAGTTTAGTCCTCATTATACTTTTGAGTTAGAAGAACATAATCATTTTGTAGTTCATTAGATAAGTGTGCATCATTCTGTATCCTTGATCGGCTGTGAATGTCTTATACTGTTTTCTTGACATGCTTTACTGCTGAATCATCAAGAGAAGGTTGTAAGCAGGAGACTTGGTGTCTAGGGAGATAGACAACATTCCATACCCCCACCTTTGCAGGGAGCAGAGAAGACAGGGAGCCGAGGTCATAATTTAGTAAGAGAGAAAGAATGTGAATGTTTAGACTTTTATGACTAGGAGGGGGGCCACTAGAGACTATAAAAAGCTGAGCAACCCGTCACCATTTTGAGACTTGCTGTGACCCTCTGCAGGCAGCTCTCCCCATCATGATGGTTCAAATGCTCTTAAGTGTTGAATTGTATGGAAATAAATGATTGTTGATTGAGCATTTATACACCGAGTATTGTCCTTCCTTCAGCCCAAAGATTCAAAGAATTGGGAGATTTCAACACCTCCCAGCCCATTGTTCCTTCAGTGGTGCTAGTTTCACTCATTATGCAAATATAGTGTTTATAAACCTGCAGTCAGCTGAGACTGAAGAAATCACTTGAACGAGTTACAAAAAGTTTCCCCCACTGAAAACATTATGTCCAGATGAACAAAATCAACCTTTTGGGATTCTTTCCATAATTCTTCAGTTGGATTCAGGTGATTGGCTGGACCATTCTAGCAGCTTTATGTCGTTTTTGTGAAACCAGCTGAGTTTCCTTTTGTGTGTTTTTGCAATCATTGTCTTGCTTGACTCTGTTGACCCTCGCTTCATCTTCATCACTCTGGTAGATGGCAACAGATTTTTATCAAGAATGTCATTTTTCCATTCGTCCTTCCTTCAATTACACGAGTGCGCCTGTCACAGCTGCGATGACAGTCTTGTAGGGTTGAAGGGAAAAGTGCCCAAACGCAGATGATGAGAGTGAGCTTTATTTACAAAATGGTGAGAAAACAGGCTGAGCAGAGGTTGGAGGACCGAAACTAAGATAAATGTAAACTGGGGAGAATCTAACAAATTAAACTGAAACCTAAACTCATGGGATGACATGCATGGAGAAACACAGGAAGACATGCGGAGGAAACACAGATGGACCAGTGACCAGCACAAGAGAACACACACTATAAATAAACACAGAGGGAAACGAAGAAACTGCACACAGAAGAGACACAGCTGAACTTAACAAATATGATGAGACAGGGAGGATATAAACTGGATGCACTAATATCAGATACGGACCTTCAAAGTAAAACAGGAAATACACTGACAGAACTCAGAGACAGAGTACAGACAGAGTAAGATGAGGAGCATAGAGACCAAAACCTAAGAACAAGCAATACAGAAACCAAACACTAGTAACCAAGAAGAAACTACAGACCAGTAAAACTAATAATAAAACATCAAAACACTGAGTCACACAGAGGGGGCTCTCTGAGTACAGTCGTGGCCAAAAGTTTTGAGAATGACACAAATATTAGTTTTCACAAAGCGTGCTGCTTCAGTGTTTTTAGATCTTTGTGTCAGTTGTTTCAGTGATGTATTGAAATAGAATTACAAGCACTTCAAAGTTTCAAATGCTTTTATTGAGAATTACATCACGTTTATGCAAAGAATCAATATTTGCAGTGTTGGCCCTTCATTTTCAGGACCTCTGCAATTCAACTGGGCATGCTCTCAACTTCTGGGCCAAATCCTGACTGATAGCAACCCAGTCTGTCATAATCAATCTTGGAGTTTGTCAGAATTAGTGGGTTTTTGTTTGTCCACCTGCCTCTTGAGGATTGACCACAAGTTCTCAATTGGACTGAGGTCTGGGGAGTTCCCTGGCCATGGACCCAAAATGATTTGTTCCCTGAGCTACTTAGGTATCCCTTTGGCCTTATGGCACGGTGCTCCAGCGTGCTGGAAAATGCATTGTTCTTCATCAAACTGTTCTTGGATTGTTGGAAGAAGTTGCTGTTGGAGGATGTTTTGGTACCATTCTTTATTCATGGCTGTGTTTTTGGGCAAAATTGTGAGTGCAGCCCACTCCCTTGGATGAGAAGCAGCCCCACACATGAATGGTCTCAGGATGCTTTACTGTTGGCCTGACACAGGACTGATGGTAGTGTTCACCTTTTCTTTTCCGGACAGGCCTTTTTCCAGATGCCCCAAACAATCGGAAAGGGGCTTGATCAGAGAATATGACTTCACCCCAGTCCTCAGCAGTCCACTCGCTGTACTTTCTGCAGAATACCAGTTCTTCCCTGATGTTTTTTTTGGAGAGAAGTGGCTTCTTTGCTGCCCTTCTTGACACCTGGCCATCTTCCAAAGGTCTTCACCTCACTGTGTGTGCAGATGCGCTCACACCTGCCTGCTGCCATTCCTGAGCAAGCTCTGCACTGGTGGCACTCCGATAGCGCAGCTGAATCATCTTTAGGAGGCGGTCCTGGTGTTTGCTGGACTTTCTTGAGCGCCCTGAAGCCGTCTTCACAATAATTGAACCTCTTTCCTTGAAGTTCTTGATGATCTGATAAATGGTTGATTTAGGTGCAGTCTTAGTAGCAACAACATCCTTGCCTGTGAAGGCATTTTTATGTAACACAATGATGGCTACATGTGTTTCCTTCCAGGTAACCATGTTTAACAGGAAGAACAATGATGTCAAGCATCCAGTCTGCTATTCTAACTCAGTCAGCATAACAAAATGATCTCCAGCCTTGCGCTCGTAAACATTGTCACTTGAGTTGATGAGAACATTATTGAAATGATCTCAGCAGGTCCTTTTATGGCATGAAATGCTGAATGATGAAATGCAGTGGAAATTGAATTTTTGAGATTAATTTCATTTTCATGACAAAGAAGGATTTTGCAATTCATCTGGTCACTCGTCATAACATTTGGAGTATATGGAAATTGCTATCATAAAAACTGAAGCAGCAAACTTTGTGTCATTCTCAAAGCTTTTGGCCACAGCTGTACAGTAAAAAAACAAACACTGCATAAGAACTATTCATTGGTTTTAATCATCATGAGATGTTTCTTGTGTGACATTTTGATAATGAGACACATATGGAAGTGAACCAGCTGATATTAATTTGCACTAACTGGCAGGATTGCTTTCTAATTATTTATAGATTTCAGCTGGTTTCATGACTGCCCATGCCTTTCTACCTCTCTCTCTCCCTTTCCTCTGTCATTTCTCATTATTACGCACAATTTATGGATTTCTACGGTTTGATTTCTTTGCGTGTGTGGATCGGTTGTCACCCACACCTGGTGTCAGTAGCATCTTTGGAAATAAATTTACTGAAGAAATGATTGTACTTATTTTTACTTATTTTACCTGCTGGTAATCCTCTGTTATTAATGGTTTTATGTATTTCAAACTTAAAATATTTTGGTTTATTCGTATTGCTTTTAACTTAAGTTAATGTTTCCAGAATGGATCTCAGATATAAAACTGATGAAACAACTGATTAAGCAAAACATGCTAACAATTGTGTCAGATTTCATAAAATAAACAGATCATTGGTTTTTCATTGTAACCCTCACAGCTCGTCTGACTGTGAGTCCCAGCAGCTCTCAGTTCTTTAAAGGAGACTTTGTGTCTCTGAGCTGTGAGGAGGACGACAGCTCTGCTGGATGGACTCTGAGGAGAAACACAAGCAAACAACAGATGAGTCAATGTGAAGATGGGTGGGGGGAGGCAGTTGGTTCCTCCTGTGACATCAATGTTTTCCCATGGGACAATGGAGTTTACTGGTGTGAGTCCAGAGAGGGTCCCATCAGTAACATGGTTAACCTGACAGTCACTGGTAAGCTGAGTGTGTGGAGTTAGTGTTGATGAAGCTGTGTGTAAATGGATGAAATGCTGTAGTTTGTCTCTGTGCTCAGATAAATCAGTGATCCTGCAGAGTCCTGTCCTCCCTGTGATGGAGGGAGATGACGTCACTCTGCTCTGTAAAACAAAGACCACTCCCTCCAACCTCCCAGCTGCTTTCTATAAAGATGGCTCCCTCATCAGGAAGCAGCCTACAGGTCACATGACCATCCAGCATGTTTCCAGGTCTGATGAAGGCCTCTACAAGTGTGACATCAGCGGTCATGGAGAGTCTCCATCCAGCTGGATCACTGTCACAGGTGACACACTCACCTGTCTGTGTTTCTGCAGCTTTCAACATTCACAATGTGACGACAACTTAATGACTGTGTTTGCTTTATTTTAGAGAGACACACCACCACACCTCCACCTACATCCACACCTCCACCTACATCCACCTGTCCTCCTGGTTCCACCTCCATCACTCTTCCTCCATCACTCTCTCCTCCTGTTCTCTCTGTGTTGTCATCTGTTGGATCAGTCTGTGTTGTGGCTCTACTGGTTTTACTGGTTCTGCTGGTGAGACGATGTGTTCACAGGAAACCTGAAGGTGAGACTCAGACTTCCTGATGTTTCATGTCTGAGTTTGTTTATTAGAATACATTTCACATTCATTATGATCACAGTAACAACTTTCTTACATGTAATCTCTGTTTACAGAACTTATATTATTGTTTAATTTTTATCGGATCAAGGTAATGGAGAAGATGACATCATCACTGACATCACGTGCAGTGTCATCAACATATCCAAGTGTCTGCAACAACCAATCAGAAAAAGTGAAGGTAATGCAATGTTTCAAACTTTTTTACGTCAGGATATTTGTAAATATTTTAAGACATCTTTGGGAGGAAATTTCCAAATATCATAAAAGTAGTTCTTCCTCTCCCTCCGCTCGTAAGCAAGACTTAAATTCTTCCATTTGGGGCTGAACTCATCCTCCTTACCCGAGGACCATGGCCTCAGACTTAGAGGTGTTAATTCTTATTCCCCTCTTGGCTGTGAACTGCTCCTGAGCGAGCATGAGTACATCACCTGATGAAGCCCTCAGTTATGAAGAGCATCTGTGACAAAGAGCCCAAGACCTTGGGCTCTTTGTCACAGAGCTATTCCAACTGTTTTACATGGACTGAATTGGTTGTAGCATTGAACAATATTCCAAGAGGTGAAGTTACATGTCCCAGTTGCAAGACTTAATAGCTGAGTATACATCCACACTTCACTGCACCACACATTAGACCTGGCCCATATGGCAGCTCCTGTGGGTGGAGGACTGACAGAAAAATTCCACATATCTTGAAGCTGGCCCTCATGGCCTATGGCCCAGCCACCAGGTGCTCCATTAAGCATCCTCCCCAGGCTTGGCTCCAGGGTGGGTCCTAGTAACCCAGTCCCAGAGAGGGTAAACTGGTCCTTTGGTTTATTGCTTCTTATAGAGGGTCACTCTTTGTCTGAACACACACTCTGGTCCAGTCAGTCTTAGGAAGCCCTAACAGTCCTTGACAACACAGTCTGTGGGATCACTGGGACACACAAATACCTCCACCACAGTATGGTGGCAATTCACTGACTGAAGGTCTGTGAAAATATCGCAGTATTGTGATATTTTGGATTTTGAAAATATTTTCTACCTGTATAATAAAAAAAGGGAAAGAAGAAATGTCTAAAAAATTTTGAAAGGCAAAGGTAGGAGAAGATGTTTTCATAGCAATACACATATACTTTTGTTATGAATTCGCCTTACCTAAAATGTGCAAACTTAGTCTTTCACTCTGTGCTTACTGAGTGTTGTTCACTGTGAGCTGGACTGTGTGTTTGTGGTCTGTGGTTAACTGAAGCTAACAGCTCTGCAGTCGTCCAGCATCCTGTTTCTGATAGAAAGAAAACACTTCAGCTGCAGGTGTTTCAACACAGAGCTGTTCATTTTAAAAACACATCTCCAAGGACATGGAGACATGATCTGGAAAAGCATTTCTCTAAATCCTGCACACAGAAATTCAGCCAAAGTAGATTTAATTTTTAAAATAGTGTTCAGGCTGCGACAAGTGTTTGCTATGTGCTCTATAGTAAAGAGAGTCAATCTGCACTGAAAGCAGGTGGCAGCTTTGTGGTCGTCCAGTTTTCTTTTCTACAGAAACACCTCCACTTCTCTATTGTCAAAGCTGTGTCACAGTTGAGGTGTTAAGAACACTGAAAAGCTGCTGTGGTTTATAAAAATGATCACTTAATCTCTTCACAGTGCATCATGGTAAACAAACAATGTAGTAATCTAATATGTTTTATTCTCAGAGTGTGACTCAGCTGTGATCTACTCAGCAGTGAGAACTGAAGACGTCGGTTATGGACAAACAACCATCAGAACAAGAAGGCCCAGGTTCAGCTCCTTATCTTTGACTATGGACAGAGACAAGCGGCTCACCCTTTTTTCCAGCCATCATGGTAACCTAAGCTGAAAAAAAAAAACACGCTATGACTCATGCTCTTTACCAGATAAAAGCTCACTTCACACTTATAAACCTTTATCTGGAAGCCTGTGAATCAAAAAAGTTGAAACTGGGGCTGATTGAACTGCAAAGCATGTAATCACTTTGCCACTGCTTCTTTTTACTGTTTAAACTGACATCCAGATAAATGCAAAGTATGTTTATTCCAGATAAACATACTTTGCATTTTTCAAGAAAACAGTATCAGCATGTTATATGTCAGAGATTGGAGGACGATTTTCATTGTGATGTTCATACAATTATATTATACTCGGCCTTAAGACAAATGGACCATAACAGGTCATTCAAAGCAGAAGTTATTACAAAATGCTCTGTAGTAACCTTTAGCCATCCAGAGGAAACAGAACATTTCTTTTCTGGATTTTGAAGCTTGGAAATATTCAAGTCAAAATGATCTAATTACACTTAAAATAAGACACAATCGGCTACAGAGCAACATTTCTGTAAGATACAGAAACTTGTTTCAAGACAGTGAATCTTGAAACTAGAGAGAAACTAGAGAATTTTCACTTGTTTCCATGGCAGATTTTTTCACTTAATACAAGATATTTTAGGTTGAAATTCACTAGATTCACTGTCTTAAAACAATTTAATATACAGTGGGATTCAAAAGTTTTGACAGCCTTGTTATCAATATCAGTCATTATTTTCCTGTATAAATCGTTGGTTGTTACAATAAAAAATGTCAGTGAAATATATCATATAGGAGACACACACAGTGATATTTGAGAAGTGAAATGAAGTTTATTGGATTCACAGAAAGTGTGCAATAATTGTTTAAACAAAAGCAGGCAGGTGCATAAATTTGGGCACCACAAAAAAAAGAAATGAAATCAATATTTAGTAGATCCGCCTTTTGCAGAAATTACAGCCTCTAAACGCTTCCTGTAGCTTCCAATGAGAGTCTGGATTGTGGTTGAAGGTATTTTGGACCAGTCCTCTTTACAAAACATCTCTAGTTCATTCAGGTTTGATGGCTTCCGAGCACGGACAACTCTCTTTAACTCACACCACAGATTTTCAATAATATTCAGGTCTGGGGACTGAGATGACTCAGATACTGAGTGGAATCCATGTGTCCCTCAGCTTTGACAAGATTCCCAGTCCCTGCACTGGCCCCACAGCCCCACAGCATGATGGAACCACCACCATATATTTTACTGTAGGTAGCAGGTGTTTTTCTTTGAATGCTGTGTTCTGTTTCCTCCATGCATAACGCCCCTTGTTATGCCCAAATACCTCAATCTTAGTTTCATCAGTCCCCAGCACCTTATTCCAGAATGAAGCCGGCTTGTCCAAATGTGCTTCAGCAAACCTCAAGCGGCTCTGTTTGTGCTGTAGGCGGAGAAAAGGCTTCCTCTGCATCACTCTCACATACAGCATCTCCTTGTGTAAAGTGCGAATGGTTGAACGATGCACAGTGACTCCATCTGCTGCAAGATGATGTTGTAGGTCTTTGGTGCTGGTCTGTGGGTTAACTCTGACAGTTCTCACCATTCATCGCTTCTCTCTATCTGAGATTTTTCTTGGTCAGCCACTTCGAGCCTTAACTTGAACTGAGCCTGTGGTCTTCAATTTTCTCAATATGTTCCAAACTGTGGAAACAGACAGCTTGAATTTCTGAGACAGCTTTCTGTATCCTTCCCCTAAACCATGATGGTGAACAATCTTTGTCTTCAGGTCATTTGAGAGTTGTTTTGAAACCCCCATGTTGCTACTCTTCAGAGAAAATTAAAAGAGGAGGGAAATTTACAATTGACCCCTTAAATACTTTTTCTCATTATTGGATTCACCTGTGTGTGTAGGTCAGGGGTCACTGAGCTTACCGAGCCAATTTGAGTTCCAATAATTAGTTCTAAAGTTTTTGGAATCAATAAAATGACAACAGTGCCCAAATTTATGCATCTACCTGATTTTGTTTAAACAATTATTGCACACTTTCTGTAAATCCAATAAACTTCATTTCTCTTCTCAAATATCACTGTGTGTGTCTCCTATATGATATATTTCACTGACATTTTTTATTGAAACGACCAACGATTTATACAGGAAAACAATTAATATTAATAAGGTGGCCAAAACTTTTGCATCCCACTGTATCTCACTGAATTGTTACTCTTTAGCCTAATGTGTCTTATTTTAAGTGTAAAGAGATATTTTTGACTAGAAATGAGACAAATATACTTGGTAAGATTTTGAGTTTTTGCAGTGAGTAAATATTCTGGTGCCAGTAAACTGTCTTACAATGGTTTGTCTAAAAATTTATCTTGTGGTTAAAATGTATGAAAATAACACTGCATGTCTATGCAGATGCTGTGTGATCTGACACATCAGCAGAAAATATGTAAAAAAGTTAAATACGTCACATGATCAAAAGCAGAACGTTAAATTATTTTAACTGTGATGCATTCGCTGACATGTCCTCATTCTATGCTGTTTATAAAGAGAAGAATGAAGCTTGGCTTTGTGCTCGTATTCTCCTCCTGTGTGTGGATTTTTTTTTTTTTTTGCTGTTGTTTTGGCAGAGCCAAATGTCATCTAATCACTGAAGTGGTCCACCAGTCCACCCTCTGGAATCTAGCTGCTGTTCTCTAACTGGTCCACAAATCCACTGTAAAGCACACTAGTTTATTTTATCTTTGTTCTCCTCATAAAGTTACCCTCACTGAGGGGCAGAACATTCAAATGGAGAGGTTTTTATTTTATATAAAGATGCAGAAAAAGAATGGCACCATGAAGATGTTTTTATGGTAACTTCACCACTTTCTAAGTGTGCTGTCGTCTCCACAGCAGTGATCTGGTTTCTCTGCAGGTTCAATAAACTTTGGTCTCACTTGATCTTCTCGTGTGCTTCTGTGGGTTTCACAAAGATGTCTGATGGAAAACGTGAGTTGTTGTGGTGAACACAAACACACTTCAGTCCTCTTCAGTGCAAATAACAAACTAAATCTCAGCCACAGATCAAAAGCAGACATGGAACTTAGTTACTGTGCAGTTTGATATCTGATGATCTCTCAGGGGTCATAAAGATATGATGAGATAAGATAGCTGATCATCTTTCAGGGGTTATAAAGAAAACATCTTTGACATCTATCTTTATCCAGTCTGAGGGAATCTGGAAACAAATGACCACTTCCAAAAACTGATGGTTAAATAACTCCAGACAAGTAAAGCTGAGAGTCATCTGCTTATCAAACATTACAGATTTTATGGTAACTCATTTTATGGACAGGGCTAAACTCTAAAATAGTTTAAAGCCCAGAAAGACCTTCATGTGCATTTACACGATGGACCATAACTCATTATAAAATATAATTTTTAATTAATAATTTTTCTATTTTATGACTAAAATGCTTAACAACAACTTTCCATAAAGTAAGAGGAAAAAACACAGGATGCAAATTTATAAAGAGACTCAGAATAGATCATAACAAAGTCAAACTCTTATTTTAATAGATCCATATGAAGTTTTGGTGATCTGGAGGAAACTTTATTAATAAACTGACTTTATGTACAATGTGTTGGAGTTTCTTCTGAGCATAATTATGAAATTGTCTTCAAAGAAAACTCTGTAAATGCATCACAGACAAATCTGATTGTGTGAAAGCGCCCTCTGGTGGAGCTGGACTATAAACACTGTTCAAGCCTCGATAGCAGACTCAACAGTGCTTCTGGTTCTAGAATATGTGGCCCACTGCGCATGCTCAGGAGGTGTCCTGTCAGCAGTCAGCGCTGCAGCAGTTGTTTCCACCAGAAGTGAATACTGGCATCAAAAATATTATAGCATGATCAGTAACAAGTGTGACGTCACCTGTCAGCAGATGATAGTTTAGGTTTATTTAGGTTATTTTTATTTACGCTTTTTAAGTTTCATTTTTTAGAAGCCTATTAAGCGAGGAAATTAGTCTTTGTTATACAATCTTCAATTCAAGGTATTCCCGATAAAAGTGAAAGTTGGCTCCACCCACTGTGACGGTTTGCGGGACAAGATGTGTTTAGGAGAGATAAGGACCCAAAACGCAGGCACTGGCTGAGATGTGAGTGAGCTTTATTGCAGGAGGGTGACATACGACCAAAAGCGAGAGTGGCAAGAAACAAAACCAAGAAAGAGTCTAAACTGGGAAAACTAACAAAACAAAACCGAAACCTGAATTTGAATCACCAGGGAGGGTGCACGGAGCACACTGACATCAGATACGGACCTTCAAAATAAAACAGGACATACATAGACTGGATTTAAAGACACGGTTCAGACGGAGAACAGAGGAAACACACGGGCAGACACTAAAAAGAAGGAGCACAGAATCCAAACCCTACGAACTAACAAGTCTAAACCCCTGTACATAATCAGAATACATTAGAAAACAAGATTATGATATAATAATAATGATAATAATAACATCAGATAACCACTCGCCTTGTATTGTTTATTTATTATAATTTTGTGCTAGTCTCCATCTGGTCAGAATGGTCTTTTTTCCATTTCCTTTATCCACACATCCTCCTGAGAACCGGTAAAAATGAATCTTCACATTGAACTCTTTTGTGGTTTCACATGTAAAATAAGATAAGCTTTATTAGTCCCACATGTGGGAAATTTGTTGTGTCACAGCAGAAAGTGGACAGTACAAGTTACAGCAAAAATGAAGAAAAACAACGGACTGGGATAAGATAATAAGAATAAGATACTATATACAATAGAATAAAATACTATGTTAACAGAAAAAAAATTACACTTGGTGTTATTGTGGATGTGTGGATGTGTGTGTTTGGTCAGTTGTGAAGTCTTTGTTCAGGAGTCTGACAACAGTTGGAGAGAAAGACCTGCGAAGTCTTTCCGTCCCACACCGTGGGTGCCGCAGCCACTGGAGGAGCTGCTCAGTGCTGTCAGAGTCTCCTGCATGGGGTGGGAGATGTTGTCCAACATGGATGAAAGCTTAGCCACCATTCTCCTGTCACTCACCACCTCCACTGGGTCCAGAGGGCATCCTAGAACAGTGGTGGCCCAGGAGATGCTGTTGCCCCAGCAGACTACACCATAAAAGATGACTGAGGCCACCACAGAGTCATAGAAGGTCTTCAGGAGTGGGCCCTTCACTCCAAAAGACCTCAGCAGCAGGTACAGCCTGCTCTGCCCCACACCGTGAGTCTCTTTTCTTTAGAGAGCGTCTGAGTTATGAGTCCAGTCCAGTTTTCACTGGAGAAATCAAAGAACATGATTCTCACAGTGCTCCCAGCGATCTCCAGATGAGAGAAGGAACGATGTATGAGGTGAATGACGGCATCATCTGCTCCAATGCCAGGCTGGTAGGCAAACTGAAGTGGGTCCAGTGATGAGCTCACCAGGTGCCGAAGTTGAGCCAGTACCAGCCGCTCCAGGGTCTTCATCAGGTGGGATGTCAAGCCACCGGCCTGTAGCAGTTGAGGTCCTTGGGATGTGAAGTCTTTGGCACTGGTACAACACAGGAGGTTTTCCAGAGCTGCTGGACTCTCCCCAGCCTCAGGTTCAGGTTGAAGATGCGCTCCATCACCCCACACAGTTGGTCTGTGCAGGACTGTTAAAGAGGAAACGCTTTTATGAGTTTTATGTTGCATTAAAGTATATGTTCATATTTTACTCTTAATAGGAAAAGAACAAAATGTACTACTCGCTCTGTCTCTAGAAACAGGAAGTTCACCCTGTGACATTTAAACGAACTTAGACACACACACACACACACACACACACATATGCAAAATTAGACGAAACTGCTGCTTGCTATAAATAATAAATGACTACTGCAGTTCGTGGTGATTGCGCTCTGAGCTCTCACCCGTGCAACACGTTTAAACAGTCTCCAAGTGTCTCAGTGTTTTTTATTCACCTGACTGTTTGTTAACTGTATATCTCTGACAAGGACCCGACGACCCTTGAGCTGATGCCATCTGGATCTGCTGCCTTCTTGGCTTTAATCCTCCTCAGTTCCCTCCTAACCTGAGTGGTTGAGAGAGTCAGGCTGGAGCCTTGTGTTGAGTGTGTATTGGATTCTGGTGTTAGGGGTGGGGAGGAGTGAGCAGGGTGATTAGAGGTGGTGTGAAGTGTCTGAGGTGGGGCAGCAGTAGTGGGGGTGGGTGAGTCTGCAGCTGATGTTGAAGACTGCCTCCTGGAAGAATCAAACCTGTTAAAGAAATGATTGAGTTCATTTACCCCCTCACATCTCCCATGAGCAGTGCGTTCTGATCTTTGTGGCCTGAGATGGTTCTGAGGCCTCTCCAGACTTTGCTAACCTTCTTTTGTTGAAGCCGTTTCTCCGTCTTCTGCCTGTAGCTGCCCTGATCAGACCTCTCAGCTCTCTCTGCACTCTTTTCAGCTCCTCCTTGTCTCTGGATTTGAAGGCTCTCCTCTTTTGTTTGAGGACGGCTTTAATTTCTGGGGTAATCCAGGGTTTGGAGAAACAGCGCACAGTCCTGGTGGGTGTAGTGTTATCCACACAGATGTTATCCAGTTATGACAGTTATGATGGAAAGGTCCAAAATTCTAATATGAAAATTCTGAAGGAAGTACAGGTTCCAATAACGGCACTTTGACACAGTTCAGTGACGTGTGTAGAAATAAAAGCTGCATATAAATAACACAGAGCTGCTTATTTTCCTCCAGTTGTTTGAACTATTTGTAGAGACAGAGAGCATCAGTCTGATCACTGGAATCTGCTCTTTGTCCCTGGATTTGGACCAAGCAGACCCCGATGGACTCAAAAACACAGAAACTACAACATCCAAGAAGTTTTTATCATGTCTTCTTATGTTTCTATTTCTTTTGATTATCTTAATTGTACAGCACCTTGGTCAAAACACCTTGTTTTAAATGTGCCATTTAAACAAATTTGACTTTGACTTTTTGCTGCACTGAGATTAGAATCAAATCACTTAATCAGACAGTTCATGAATAGAAACAACAGATAAGACAAGAAACAAAACTGTACTGAGCAACATGTGCTGACACTCACTGCTGAGCCAGTTTGTCCAGAATACTGACAGAGACACAAACAGGCATCTTTGCCACCCACACTCTTCTGCTGAACACACAGCTTTGACTTTTGAAAGCCATATCTACTAAAACCTTCACTGCTGAGCATCTGTGAGCCCTGACAGTAAAAATCATCATCATCATTAATATGTGCTGACAGCAGCTGCTGGACTGTGTATGGCTGTCGTTTCCAGTTCTTTTGTTTGGATCAAACTAAGATCACTGAAAGAGCTTTCACTGTGATTCGTCAAACACACGAGCTAACAGCCAATAAGAAGAAGGAGAAGTTGGATGTTATGGTGATGCTGCTGACACAGATTTGTCTTGTAAAACAGGTTAACAAGGAAATACAGGTGCATTTCCTCGTTGGTGTCTGTTCAATACAGAGGTCTCTTTACTTTCAGATTTTTAATTTTTTAAACTTTTTGGATTGTGAGGATAAAATTTTAAGGAAGTTCCTCTTGACCTCACAAATAACAACAACAGGACACATGGACCTAACACAGTTTAAAAAATATCTTTCACTGGATAATTTTAATTTTTCCATCCTGACGATCAGAAGAGTTTTTGAGGGTTTCAGAGATCCTTCAGAACAACAGTAAGTGTTCATGAGCTTGTAATAATTTTACCAAGTTTCTGTAATTTCACAGACAGTGTGGAGTGGGAATTTCTCTTTATATCTACCAGTGTTAGTGGAAAAAGGTTCTCATTCTTATACTTCTTTCTTTTCCTTTTTTATTTGAGGTATTTGTTTGTCACATGACTGGACTTGCAGCTGCTCAAACAGGACAAACAAAGGTGGGCATGAAAGTGTTGATGCAGGTCACAGATGTCTGATATAAAACAGCTGACAGGGAAACACAGGTTAGTTTAGTCTGCAGCTGTTTGATACAGACACACCTTTACTTTGGGATTTTAAACTTTTACATTTTTTATGATTTGATTTTTTTTATTTGTCAAATATTTACATCTGAGTAACTTTTCACTTGTTTGTAACAAAACTTCAGTAGCTTCCTTTTCACCTACTGAAAAACCGATGGGACACACTGACCTCACAGTTCTTTTATCTGTCAGGAGATCATTTTATTTTTTCCACTCTGGTGATCAGAAGAGTGTTTCAGTGTTTCAGAAAAACAGTAAGTGTTTAAAATGACGTCTTTCAGTTTTTTAAGTAATTTGACAGGCTGACTGAAGCTGTGAGCGTTAGTGGATTAACCCGTTACTGTAACCACTCACTGGTTCTGCTGGTTAGATGAACATCATGTCACGTTAGTGTAAAACATTTGATTCACTGTTGGCTGGTTTCGTCTGTGAAAACACATCAAATTAAAGGAATTCAATGTGTTTCATCATCTGAAGAACCAAAAGCTGTCAGACTTTATCTGACACAATATAAAGAAGAAAATCACCTCAATCACAAACAGGAAGTGTACTCAGTTACTCTCCTGTACTCTGATTACAGTGATGTATGTTTTCTCTGTGCCTGCTTCTTCGTCCTCACTGTAAACAGATGTACTGAGAGACTCCTGCACTGATGTTTCATAGGAAAGTCCAAACAGTCTCACTGGTTCTCCATAAAGAACAAAGATTTGCTCTGTGTGGCTCCAACACAACTTAAAGACAATCAAAGGTGGACAAAGTTCTCTGTGGTTTGATGGAGGCTACAGCTAAATGCTGCCTCCTCCATAATACTATATACATGTTTATACAGTGACGTCATTTTGAAGTCCTTTGGCTGATGATGGTCTTTAGTATGTAGCTGATGGTTGATGATGAGATGTTTGTGTTGTTCTGTGGAGATCATTCAAGAACTGAACCTGTTAAACACTCAGACCTGCTTCAGATTTCACCGCTTTAGTTATGACGCACTTATTTATGGTCACCCTACAGCAGCGTAAACACACGTGACTCTGACGTGACTTCCTGCAGAGACGATGACTTGGACGTATTGAGTTTGAACGAGTGTCTAAAAAGTCAGATCTGTTCTCAGTCAGAGACTTTCAGGATCATTTAAACCTTAAATTTAATCTCATGTAGTCAGGATTTAAACTCAGGTTCAGTTATTTCAATAAAACCATCCTGAGACATTTAGAACAATCGAAGCGTCGGAGTTGAAGAACACGGAAATGTCTGCTGTGACTGCGTCGCTCTGCTCGACTTTGCTGTTTGTCGGCCTCTTTGTGTTTGTCTCTGCAGGTGAGATTCACTCTGTGGGACAGAGAGGAAAAGCATCAGTCTGCTTTACATGTTAACAACATTTCCTTTATTTTCATATTGATTCAGTTTTTCCGTGTTTGTGAAGGAGACACGAGGCTGGGTGGGGTCTGTGTGGACCTAACATGTCGGTGTGATCAGATCTCACAGAGACAAAGAAGTGTAATGTGTGTGTCAGTGTGATGTGTTGTAGTGTCAGGAGTCAGTATACCGTCACGAGCAGATCTACAGACGTGGCATGTGTCACCCTGATATAATCTTTTGCCACACCGAGTGCCACCGTAGTTTTGTAAATGACAATGTTTATTAAGGGTGGCACATGCCACTCCATGCCACCTCTGTAGATCAGCCCCTGAGTTTTAAAAGGTTGTACAGAAAAGTCAGAACCACTGGTTACATTTTAAGGCATATTACACTATGTAAAAGCTGCATATGTGTAAAGAAATGACTTTGATTTTGCCCATTTGATTTCAATGCCACTCTAAGAACATTTCATTACATCCAGCCCTGTGACAGAGACAAAGAAGTGTGATGTGTGTGTCATTGTGATGTGTTGTAGTTTCAGGAGTCAGTATGCAGCTACAAAGCTTTTAGTTCAGTGTATACAAACAGCTGTAGCTACAGAAAGGCAGCATGCAGAGACTCACAGTGTTATATAATGAGAGGCTGCTCGTCCACCTGGCCCTTCCTCACAGTTTCTGTCTGATTTCTCAGACTTTTATCTGATTTAGTGCTCAGCTCAGATAAAACGATAATTGTGGCTGATTTTAACATCCATGTAGATGCTAAAAATGTTGTTATTATTATTAACATTATTTCCTGAAAACCCTCTCTTGTCTGATCATATCCAAATAACATTTAAACTTAAAATAATACCTACACAACAGTGAGGAATAATGACAGTATTTTCTTATCTAGTGTCTTTCTTAAAGTGCTGTAACTAAATTTAAGGATGTAATTATTCCACTGTGATCCTCTTCATGTGCCAACATGGTATCTTGTTACCAGTGTTACATCCTCACTGCAAATGACTCTGGATGCTGTGGATTCTTTAAATTATGCAGATAAATTGAAACTTTGCAGAGATGTAAAGTGGATGGATGAGAGAAAGAACACTTTGAAAGTTCCACATCAACTATCAAGGATGAATTTTAATGACTTTTTGAATATGATGTGATCGTATTGCATTGACTGTAATGAATTTGAGCATAATTGTTCTTTATGTTGTATGCTGCTTTAGAAGTGAACAGTTGCAGTTTGATCCCTTTAACCTCCCTGATTTGTGTTGTTTCTTCTTTCAGACAAGAAAAACATCACAGCTGAGTCTGGACAAAATGTCACTCTGACGTGTCGAGCTCCAAACACCAACACCAGGGCTGTAGAGTGGAGCAGAGCTGACCTGGAGCCAGAAAACGTCCTTTTGTATCGGGATGGCCGATGTGAACCAGCAAATCAGCATCCATCTTTTAGGTACCCGGTGGATCTGCAGCCCAGAGTGATGAAGGATGGAGACGCCGCTCTGATTCTGAAGAATGTGACAAATAACGACATTGGAACATATCAGAGTCGGTCCGATTGGATGAAGCAATCATGCAAGCTCATCAGCATCATCTACCTGACTGTTGATCCTCCAGGTGAGTGAGTAGAGTTGGTGTGTGTGTGATCAGAGGTGAAGCTGCTTCCTAGTTATTGATGTTAGTTTGTAAAGATGTTGATGAGAAGTTGTCACGTGTGTTTGGTAAATTGTGTTTTTTTAGCGCTAATATTTCATAGGAAAGTCCAAACAGTCTCACTGGTTCTCCATAAAGAACAAAGATTTGCTCTCTGTGGCTCCAACACAACTTAAAGACAATCAAAGGTGGACAAAGTTCTCTGTGGTTTGATGGAGGCTACAGCTAAATGCTGCCTCCTCCATAGTACAATATACATGTTTATACAGTGACGTCATTTTGAAGTCCTTTGGCTGATGATGGTCTTTAGTATGTAGCTGATGCTTGATGATGAGATGTTTGTGTTGTTCTGTGGAGATCATTCAAGAACTGAACCTGTTAAACACTCAGACCTGCTTCAGATTTCACCGCTTTAATTATGACGCACTTATTTATGGTCACCCTACAGCAGCGTAAACACACGTGACTCTAACGTGACTTCCTGCAGAGATGATGACTTGGACGTATTGAGTTTGAACGAGTGTCTAAAAAGTCAGATCTGTTCTCAGTCAGAGACTTTCAGGATCATTTAAACCTTAAATTTAATCTCATGTAGTCAGGATTTAAACTCAGGTTCAGTTATTTCAATAAAACCATCCTGAGACATTTAGAACAATCGAAGCGTCGGAGTTGAAGAACACGGAAATGTCTGCTGTGACTGCGTCGCTCTGCTCGACTTTGCTGTTTGTCGGCCTCTTCGTGTTTGTCTCTGCAGGTGAGATTCACTCTGTGGGACAGAGAGGAAAAGCATCAGTCTGCTTTACATGTTAACAACATTTCCTTTATTTTCATATTGATTCAGTTTTTCCGTGTTTGTGAAGGAGACACGAAGGTGGGTGGAGTCTGTGAGATCTAACATGTCGGTGTGATCAGATCTCACAGAGACAAAGAAGTGTAATGTGTGTGTCAGTGTGATGTGTTGTAGTTTCTGGAGTCAGTATGCAGCTACAAAGCTTTTAGTTCAGTTAACATGTTTACACTTAAGACCCACTCACATTAATAATGAGGATTATGAAAAATAATCCTTACAAAGTCATGGAACAAACAGTAACACAGTTAACATTACATACATAACAGTATTATTACAGAATTAAAAAAAAAAAAAACCCCACACACAACAACAACAACAAAAAAAAATCTAAAAAAAAAATCTAAATGTCAACGAAAAATAAACAACATGTTAATCACGTAAATGGCTCTGATCATATTCCACCCCATCTTGTTTCTGCACTTGGTAATTTGTAATTTGGTAGTTTCTGAGGCCCCTGCTTGGATCAACAGACCCTCAGCTCCACTGAAACACAGATCGATTTATTTATTAATGTTTTGCAGTGATTATTGCATTTGTCATAAACTGTACTGTACTAACTGTCAGGGTTCCTGGGTCGTTGACCCAGTGATTTCAGTTTGTTCATGTTCAGTTTAGTTCGCCACATTAATGTTCTCACTTCCTGTTTTTTCCCCGTGTCAGCTTGTCTCCCGTGTCATTAGTCAGATTATGTCCAGCCCTGTACTCACCTGTTTCCAATCATTGTCATCATTCAACCTGTGTATTTAAGTTCCTCGGTTTCACCAGTTCTTTGTCGTGTCATTGATGTTATGTCGTCTCTCCGTATGTATGTTCAGTTAGTCAGCCAGCCCTTTGTTCCTGCCCTGTTCATCCACGATTCATAATAAACCATCTTCAGCTCTTCACTATCCACGAGTCCTGCGTTTGGGTCACTTCCTCGCCTCCACACACAACCACTGACACTAACAACCAATGGTGAATATGATCTGTAACACTAGCAGAGCTTTTTTTTAGTTTTTCTGAAACCCCGAATCATATCAGAGAGGTTTGACTCCCTGGTCCAACTTTCAAACGTGCAAAGTAGATAACTTTCAAAATGCAGAAGAAACGATTTTGAACAATTTCAAAGATAATTAGTTTTGTTCAAATCAGTTTTATTTGTACATAGCACCAAATCACAAAACACAATAAAACCATTAACATAATATATTGTATTACTCAGTATTGACCTAGAAAATAGGAACAGAGCCAGGTTTCTCTTTTGCAGTGTGTTGTTGGGATGATTGCCTCGGTTTTAAAGAGGGGGCAGTGTTGCTCCATCAAGAACTTGTTGCTCTTTGTGCTAAAGGAGGCATTAAGCTCACCAAATGAAATTGGTACTTGCTGCCATATCTGTGCAACAACAATCCAAGGAAGTTAAGGATTTTGATTTGACTAGGGACGTCTTGCCAGTAGAGAGAGCACTAGGTGTGCAGTGGTGTATCCAGCTGGATACATTCAAGTACAAGACAAACAAAGCCCTCACATAGAGAGGGATGTTGTCTCTTGTGAGATTTATCTATAACCCTTTGGTTTTTTTTTAGCATTTAATATTATCTGCTAAGTTAATCCTTCAGAAACTATGCAGAAATCTTTAGGTGTGGGATTATGTGTTGCCAGTTACTGTTGTACAAGAATTGACAGTTTGGGTGAATGATCTTTGCGTTCTTGCAGATTTTAAGGTTGACTTCTGCTTTTAAATCTTCTAACTTCAGAGAGGTTGCTTCTGCTCAGTCGCAGATGAGAATGGTTTTGGCACAGTCACCCAAAATCAGGTCCATTGTGCATTTATAATGGGCAAAGCATTGGTGGCTCCACTGAAACAAACTTTGCATGGAATTGACAGCTGCATTGGTTGCGAGTAGAATGGATAAGATGTGGAGAAAAGAGCTGCAAATGCAGGAATCAGTTTTTGAACTGATAACACCTCTGTATTGTAATATATCACAAATGAAACCTCAAAGTGTTAAATATTTGTAGCACACCGGATGGCAGCGATGCTTAAAATGTCCAAACCTTCTCAGTGGAAATATGTTAGTACATCATGTAATCCTGCTGATCTGGCTTCTAGGGGAGTCGAGGTACAATCTTTTCTGAAGGCTGATTCCTGGTTTAAAGGACCAAAGTGTCTTTCTGAACCAGAAATGAATTGTTCAGTGAAGCCTGGCAGTGGAAAGGTCTCTTCAAATGATCCAGAGATTAAAATGGCAATTTTAGTTAATGCTGTTAAGGCAAATGAATACATAGATGAGAATGAGAGGGTGAAGAAGAAGAGCAGCAATCTCTATGAGCTTTGAGGATTGTGTGTCACAAGTTGGAAGTAGGCTCAGTAGAGCAGCTATACCTGAGGAAGCAAGGCATCCTGCTATTATAGCTAGGGATCTTCAATTTACTGACCCTGTGCTTCAACATGTACATCAGAAAACAAGGCATGGTGGACGTAACCACGTGCTGTCCAAGTTGTGGCAAAGGTATTGGATTCCAGGTGCAAGCACTGCTACAAGAAGGATTTCGAGCAAGTGCGTTGTCTGTTTGTCTGGTTGCTATAGAAGCTAACATTTGTACTTTGACGTTTATCCTCTCTGCTCTGTGTTGTTTCCTCTTTCAGGCAAGGAGATCATCACAGCTGAGTCTGGACAGAAGAACGTCAGTCTCCCATGTCGAACTCCAAACAACATCACAATCAGACTTGTAAAGTGGAGCAAAACTGGCCTGGAAAAATATGTCCTTTTGTACCGAGATGAACACTTTGATCCAGCCAACCAGCATCCATCTTTTATGAACCGGGTGGATCTGCAGAACAGACAGATGAAGGATGGAGACGTATCTTTGATTCTGAAGGATGTGACGACTGCTGATAGTGGAACATACGAGTGTCGTGTCCTCATGAGTGGAACAAAAAATGCCCTCAGCATCACCCTGAGTGTTGTTGATCCTCCAGGTGAGTGAGTAGAGCTGAGTGTGTGTGTGATCAGAGGTGAAGCTGCTTCCTGCTTGTTGATGTTTGTTTTTTTTCTAAAGATGTTGTTGATGAGACTTTGTAGAAAGCAGCTGGTCTGAGTGATGTGATCAGAGTGCAGTAGATAATGTCTGACAGCAGTTTGAAGAGGAAATGGATTCTGTTCTGTTCTTCACTCATCACCTACCTGACAGCTGACACCTCACACCTGTTTCTCACCTGCAGGTCAGCCAGGAGGACACACAGAGGATGGAGGGAAGGAGGCAGGAGGGAAGGAGGATGGAGGGAAGGAGGGTGGATCTGTTGGACTGAAAGTTGGTCTTCCAGTTGCTGTTTTTCTTCTTTTTCTTCTTTTTGTTGTTGTTGTTTTTCTGATCTATAGAAAACATCAGAAAGGTGTTTTATAACTGAATTGTTAAAAAAAGAAAGGAGGCAGGAGGACGCACAGAGGCTGTATCTGTTGGACTGATTGTCAGTCTGTCAGTTTCTGCTGTTCTGCTGTTCAAATTTGAGAATCCTGCTGTTCTTTTCAATGTTTTCTTTGAAAATCAATAATTATCCTAACAAACACCAACAGAGGATGCTCAATTTAACTCTGTCAGATGACAAACATGTCTAGATTTCATTTTGATTTTGCATTTCTCTGATTATTATCAAACCTCATTAGACTATTATATCACCTTCAATTTACTATATTACAGTCCAACATTAGAAACAGTGGCTCTATTTATTCAGCTTTCCAGGTTAGCTGTTCATCTCAGTGTAAAAGTTCAAAGCAAATTCTTTGAAAAGTTCTTTATATTTCTTCCTCACTTATATGATGAACATCCGGGAGTTCCTATTATCAAACAAAACACATCAAACAAAATTTAGACATGCTTTTTTGTGTTTCTCCACACAAATATTTCAGAGTGAACTAATTTCACACAAAAGATCTCATGTTGTTCACAGTTTGATTTTACACAGTATTTATGAGTTCAGTGTCTCGTATGTTGCAGTATCAGAATAACTTCTGATACTGTGAAGGTAATTATTTCCATGTAGCTGCAGAGTCAGAGGTTTCCTCTCTGATCTGTGAAGCTTTGAACTTTTCCTTCCATGAAGGAGACGCTTCAGTCTGTTACTGCAGTATAAAAATTTCAAGTCCAGGTCACATATTATAAATTTATTGTCTCTGTAACTTTGGTTATTGCTAATAAAGTTTTGCAAACAGCAGTACCTACTGAATGTTTTTTTTTTCTTGAATTCAGTCTTTAATCGTTTGTTTTCTGTGGCTGTAAAGGTTTAAAGATTAAACTAAACTAAATCAAGGTTTTTGTTTTTACCTTCATCAGTTTCAAGGTTTTACAGCCTGGAGGAACACAGTTTGTTTCTCTCCATGTTGACTTATACACAAATAAGACACCTACAGTCACATATACAAAATAGTAATAAACAGTGTTGGGACTAACGTTACAGTAACTACGTTATTATTGTGGTAACGAGCACGGTAACTAGTTATTATGCCAAAACCGGGAACGCGTTACTCGTTACTGGGATTTAGATAGGCTCGTTATTCGTTACTTCGTGTGGTGGCTATCGCGGAGCTTCCACAGATTCAATAACATTAGCAAGTGGTGGAGGCAGCAGGTGGATGAAGGAAAAGGGAGGCAAGAGGAGAGACCCGAAGCGGCCGCTGGTCCGAGAGTGTCAGGTGAACTGAACTTCAGGTAAGAAGTTATGACCTGCAGTCTCTCTGGGTCAGATATGAACCAAGTTTAGGTGGAGTTTATTTTCGTTATGCTGACTTTTTCCGTACTGCGTGCTAGCTAGCATGACGGAGTTTCCATACAGCTGGGTGGGTGCTATGTTACTGATGTTGAACTTTATTTTGTTCATAAGGTTAATTATTAGAGTTGCCAACCGTCCCGTCTGGTATTCAGAGAAAATATTACGCGTTTCTTATTGAGGTGAAAAGGAACAGAGTTTGTCCCGTAATTCAGCTACAATGAAAAAGGCACAAAGCTGGAGTTATTCTGTGTCTTTGCTGCACAGCTGCCTCTTCTTCTCTCATTCTCCCCCCTCCCTCTCCCGTTTCTACTTCAATCATGAAACTGATCAATGATCAGCTGATCGGCTCTCTTGTTTGTTTATCGTCCACTTTGCGCCGAAAGAGGAAACCAGCGGATGTCGCGCTAAACAACAGCAGCACGTTTAAGCATGATCAGCTATTGTTAGAATTTATTTAATATTAATTTCTAGTATCAGCTGATGTTTGCTGGAGCCACAGCTGTAAACCTGCTGGTCATGATATGGTTTGGTTATCTGGTGAGAGGGAAACATGAAGATGAAACCAGGAGATGTCCTTACTGAATCATCAGAGCTGAACAGGTGATGGAGAAACAGGTTTACCTTTTAGGTGACATGAATGAGTTGAAGGGAAGTTATGAACTGTTTCTGAGAGACAAATAACACCAGGATCCTTTTTTAGGTAGCTGACAGCTGGTAACTGTGCAGGTGCGGATCTAGCAAAGTGTTGCCAGGGGTCCATGTAGGGCATTAAAAGGGAAATGGGAGCACAAGGAAATACTTTCTTATTCTCATTTAAAATGTCTCACTTTTAAAAAAATAATTATCTGAATCTTACAACAAACAATTGATAGATTGATCCATATATACCATCAGAACAGTGCACATCACTGTCACAACAGTGTTTATTTTCATTCAAAGGCTTTATGATTTTTCCTATAATGATGGGCCGGTCTCTAGTCAAAATGCCTGGGACGATTTATTTGTCCCAGTCCAGCCCTGTATGCAGCTCATCTGCAGTCTGGTGTTACCTACATCTTCCTATTCAGAAGGCAGAATTTCTGAGTTCTGAGTACAATCGAAAGCACCACGACTGCAGTTTTTGTGTTGGATGTAAAAAGCAGGCCATGATAGAATCAGGCGTGGGATTTCTCTCGTGGAAATGTGCGCATTATCTTTTCCTTTCTATTGGTAGGTGGCACAGTGCACTTGTGGCAAGTAAGCAAGCTAGAAGACTGGCACTCTTGTTGGGTATCCAGTTACGGAAGCACATAAACAAGAGAATTCTGAGTAAAACCAAAGTTACTTTCCCTAGTAACTCGTTACTCTGAAAGTAACGAGTAACTTGAAGGAACTGAGTTACTTTTGATAGAAGTAACTAGTAATGTAACTAAGTTACTAATTTAAAATAACTTACCCAACACTGGTAATAAGAGTGCCTTTTGGCATAGGCACTCTTAATGAAGGTAATCTGTATTCACAAATAAAATACAGCAATTTCATTAAAAAATGCATTTAATATTATTATTACTACAAATTAATGAAACCTCATTGATGAGCTGCTTATATCCATGTTAGTCTTTACTTTAAAGTCCAACATCTCCCTCTAGTGGTCATATATACACAATGTTGGAGGATTAACGTTCACAGATATGAGACATAATCAGATTATTTCTTAAACATGTTTTTAGCTCTTCACTCTCATGATTTCCTGGTCTTGTGTGTTTGCGTGACAGCTTTAAGTGTTTAGGGAAAAATACTGTGCCTATCTACCTTCAGGTTACTCACTGATGTAGAGTATTTGAATAATTTGAATAATTTGATTTAGTTCACTTCTTTAGACAAAGACAAAAGTTAAATACCACCACAGTGTTTGAACCAATAGAAAGCTGGCACTCAGAGGAAGAGGGCGGGCTTTACTTGGTGTCAGTGACAGAAATGAAAAAAAGCTCAAATGAGTGAGAAGGACGATGAAGGAAACATCTGTGCTGTGTCTGCTCTGTAAGTAGAATCTCTGTGTGTGAATGGTCGTCTGTCTCTGTGTTAGCTCTGCAAAAGACCTGCCCAGGGCCCTTTGGTAGCTCAGATGAGGTCCATCCATACCCACTCCCTCAGATGACTGAAACAGAATGGATGAATGAAAAATGTAACATGACAAAATCTGGGTGAAGAGATGTAAGTATTTTCCAAATGTCATGATGAATGTAAGTGCTGATTTTAGGATAAAGAGGAGCATTAAAGAGTCAAAACTTTGTTGGGTACATTTAATCTTTGTATTCTTTGTTTTTTATTATTTCTGATGTGGTCAGAAATAATAAAAAACAAAGAATACAAACATTTGTAATTCATGACTAACAGTGCAGGTGTCACACACACACACACACACACACACACACACACACACACACACATATATATATATATATTACTTTGTTAATACAGAGAAAAAATATGTTGACTCAGGGGACTGAATAATTACGCACACCCCACTTTTCATTATTTATTTGTAAAAAATGTTTGGAGTCATGTCTGATTTCCATTCCACTTCTCACGTGTGCACCACGTTGTGTTGGTCTTTCACGTGGAATACTTTTGCAAGCCACTGTATATGTGTGTATATATATGTATATATATACACACATATACAGTGTAGTACAATACAATGTGTAGTACAATACAAGTGTAGAGGTGTATATATATGTATATATATATACACCTCTACACTTGTATGACCTCTGCACTTAACAGGGTAGCAGGGACAGAACCGGGGACAGCTGTCCCAGCGGTCTCTGGTATGGTGTGGTTTCAGCATGTTAGTTGGTGTCAGACATTTTCTTCACTATTACATAGGGTCCTGAGAAACGAGCCATGAGGGCAGAATTAGGCAGCAACACAAGACCTTTGACCCCAGGCTGAAATTGTCTTTCCACTGCAAACCGTTTCTTCATGTTGGCCTGGGATACACAGAGAGCCTCCTGTGACAAAATGAGGAAAAGTTCAAGGGGGCCGGACTTACTTTTGCAAGCCACTGTATATCAGAGAGAGACAAGTTTGTGTGTTTGCCAGCTGTTTGTTCTTTATGTTGACTTCATATCAACCTGAGTGTCATTTCTCTTTAGTCCTGATCTCACTGCTGAGCTGCACAACAAACCAAGGTCAGTAACCTTCTTCTGTCACAGTTTAAACCTGAGAAATGCTCACTGATATGACCTGATTGGGTTCATGTTTCACAATGAAGGTCACATATAAAACTGAAGAAATTAAGGATTAAGGAAAAGGTACACAAGAAATCATTGATTTTTCATTGTAACCCTCACAGCTCGTCTGACTGTGAGTCCCAGCAGCTCTCAGTTCTTTGAAGAAGACTTTGTGTCTCTGAGCTGTGAGGAGGACGACAGCTCTGCTGGATGGACTCTGAGGACCAAAAATAAGATCACTCAGTGTGGAGATGGGTGGGGAAGATGGTCTGGTTCTTCATGTGACATCACTGTTTTCCCGTGGGACAGTGGAGTTTACTGGTGTGAGTCCAGAGAGGGTCCCATCAGTAACATGGTTAACCTGACAGTCACTGGTAAGCTGAGTGTGTGGAGTTAGTGTTGATGAAGCTGTGTGTAAATGGATGAAATGCTGTAGTTTGTCTCTGTGTTGAGGTGGATCAGTGATCCTGCAGAGTCCTGTCCTCCCTGTGATGGAGGGAGATGACGTCACTCTGCTCTGTAAAACAAAGACCACTCCCTCCAACCTCCCAGCTGCTTTCTATAAAGATGGCTCCCTCATCAGGAAGCAGCCTACAGGTCACATGACCATCCAGCATGTTTCCAGGTCTGATGAAGGCCTCTACAAGTGTGACATCAGCGGTCATGGAGAGTCTCCATCCAGCTGGATCACTGTCACAGGTGACACACTCACCTGTCTGTGTTTCTGCAGCTTTCAACATTCACAACGTGACGACAACTTAATGACTATGTTTGCTTTATTTTAGGGGAACACACCACCACACCTCCACCTACATCCACACCTCCACCTACATCACCACCTCCACCTACATCCACACCACCTCCTGTTCTCTATGTGTTGTCATGTGTTGGATCAGTGTGTGTTGTGGCTCTACTGGTTTTACTGGTTCTGCTGGTGAGACGATGTGTTCACAGGAAACCTGAAGGTGAGACTCAGACTTGTTGAGTTTGTTTTTTATTTTGCAGGATAATTTAGAAACCTGTGCAGCTAACTCTTTAACACTACAAATCAAATAACGTTTTCAGTTTTCTTAAAACCTAATTAGAAAAATTTATTTGCTGATGATTTGATGCATTTAAGGAGCTCAAGAAGAAGCTGCAGAAGATGACATAAAGTACAGTGACATCAGAATATCAAACTGTCAACAACAGCCAGTCAAAGGAAAGAGAGGTACTTTATTTTAATTATTTATTTATTTTTGTACAACTAAGTAACATCTATGTTATGTCTCTTAGTATAATTAACTGCACAGCTCAGCAGCCATATTGTTGCTGAGACAATGTCATTTAAACCTCTCCAAAAGGTAGTGTAACACACCCAAAGAAAGATTCTAGGTCTGACCAACCGTCTCTGTCGTGGGCAAAAAGATGTCAGTCAATAAAATTCTAAAAGATAATTTGACAAAAAAATATATCAAGAGATAAAAGATAAAACAGTCCAGTGTCCCATTTATGAATTGTATAAAAAACAGTCCCAAGGCCAGAGCCAGCTATGCCACACGGCCAGTTGCACTCCACGTGTTGCCTTTAACAGGGTTAGAAGTTGTCCTTGGAGACCCACCACCCTGCAAGCATATAGCCAGTGGTCACTCCAGCCTCTGCAACTCTGCTGCCTTTAGGCTGTGGCATATAATAGGCCCTGGACTGCACAGAGAGACAAAACGACACACTTAATATAAAATTCATAGCGCAAAACCCATCCATCCCAAACATATCTGATTTCATCACATTACATACCTGCACAGAGAGACAAAACGACACAGCAGTGTTTGTAGTGTGGGCTATAAGTAGACCAGTGTATCAGTGCAATCAAGTACACCTGCCTCTAATTAGTCCAACCTCATTCCAGCCATTGGCTCACCAAAAATGTGACACACACAAAACCACTCCCAACCCAGTGCAACTTCACACAATAATATGGAGCTGAATTAACACAGGCACATTAGTCTACCATGTTACACCAGGTCCAGTTCAGGAAATTCAGTAAGCTAAGTTGAATTCTAGCTGATAGCTAGCAGCTTAAGGTGCCTCATGGACCCATTTTTTCTGCCTTTTAAGCCTCAGAAGTTGATTGGTTTGTTCAGTGCTCATGTGTCAGAAGCCAGCGATGGTGATCACATTGATGCTCTGGGCTGTGACGTTAATGAAGCTGTAATGTTTGAAAATTTGACACATGTATGGCAGAAGTGTGAAGTGCATTAAGTCTTCATGACGTCCAAGTATGAACTTTTAATGCTATACAATGTACAATGCTATGCAAATGTACCATTTAGAATGTTGGGGGAAATCTGCAGTCAGCTGAGACTGAAGAAGTCATTTGGATGAATGAGAAATTCTCCCAGTGAAAAAGCTGCATCCAGATGAACAAATCAACTTTTGGGGATTTAATACTAAACAGTTTTTATTTAAATCGTTTCCTTTGTATTAAATTGAGCAACTTTATGATCTTAATCATGATGATAAAAGTGAACAACACTGTGTTCACTGTGTGCTGGACTGTGTGGTCTGTGGTTAACAGACACTAACACCTCTGCTGTTAGCCCACAATTTGTTTGTGATAAATAAATAAAATAAATAAACAAAGCTGCTAATTAAAAAAAGAGAAAGTGACAAACTGTGTCCAATGTACCAACAGACACCAGTTTTATGTTCATTTGATACTGAGAATTAAAAAAAAAAAAAAAAAAAAAAAAAAAAAAAAAAACACTAAAAATTGTATACAGTCTGATCTAAAACCACAGTACCCTCACCACACCAAACTAAAAAGTGAGATACTGGCTTCATCTCTTTGTACGTTATAACTTTGCTCTCCTTCACATCTCCTTCCTGCTCAAGAATACATTTTTCTTCATACAGACCTAAAAATCCTTTACAGCAGCTCTAATATAATATTATTGCACTACTGTAGTTGTATCTGTTTTAATTTATGTGTTTCATTCTACAGAGAATAATCGAGCTGAAATCTACTCAGCAGTGAGAACTGAAGGCGTCTGTTATGGAGAACTAGTCATCAGAACAAAGAGGAGCAGAGGTACAGCTGCTCTGTAACTTTGACAGAGCCAAGCTAGCTTCTTTCAGTTTTTATGCTAATGATATTATCACTCAAGCTTCTGATCTTTCTGTGAGAGAGACAAAACAATTACAGACAAAACAGCTGCACAATTTTTTTTAAGCCTATGAGATACAGATTATAAAGCTCATAATATATTTTCATTAAGATGTATTCTGGAACTTGTACTCAAATCTGTCAGTTTTCTATTCAAATATAGACAAAAATATCTACAGTTTCAGTGGTGACCAGAAATGACTAAAATTACTCACCAGTGAGTAAATGAATAGTGGAATTGTAAAGCACTTTGGGTGCCTAGAAAAGCGTTATATAAATGCAATCCAATCCATTAGAGAGAGTGTGTGTGTGTGTGTCAGAAACTTAGACTAACACAGATATACTTCTGTTTGCTATACCATAAAACAGTAAAAGAAGGTACGACCTCTTCTCGTGACCCCAGGATGTGAGTGTGTATGCCAGAACACTCTGGAAGGCACACAGAGTCTTTACAGACTGCTGAGGATCAAACCTCTATCAATATGCAATTGATTATAAAACTCTAAGCATATAAGACCAAATATTTCTACGCATAAAAGACAGTCCAATAATATAAACCTGACAGTCTTCTCATTGGAGAGCCACTTTAGCGTACAAGTGGTACAAAAAAATCCAAAGAAACAAACAAGACATTTTCCAAAAATCTAGAATTTTGTTTTTACATTTCAAATACTGTATGACAAGACAAAACTGCAAATGTGAATACTTTTTTTAGCCTTTCATTAGACCACCAAATAAACAAATTGGTACTCTGTTAGCAGAGCAGGATACTATGAATGCTATGAACTGTGGAAGCTATGAACTGAGAACTATGAGGCCAAACTATGAACATGAAACTGAGTGCTATGACTAGGTGCAAGATTTCATAGACGGATCCTGGGAATGGAAAAAGGGACAGCAGCTTGGGTGGAGGTACACAGTCACTATAATGAGAAGAGACAGGCAGTCAGTGACAGTCTAGTGAATCGTAGCCGAAGGATTAGACCGTGGTGGTCAGGGCTTACGCGTTGCAGGTGAAAGTGTCACGCGAGGAGAGGGTGTCCGGGTGAGGAGTGTCCAGAGAGGGTCCAGAATATACTTGGAGCAAGGGACCTGATAATAAGGAAGCAACCAGATGACAGAGAACCAGCGTCTAGGCGGAGATGTGTGTTGTTCAGCTTGTAAAGCGTGACGGCCAGGTGGGTCCTACGACAAAGAAAACACGGTGAGGAGAAAAGCAATTGTTAAGAGGCCCTCACAAGGGCTTGGCGGCCTAGCACTAAGGTGCGTTAGCAATAGATCTGGCAGAGGTCTGTTGTGAGCGCTGGTCTTATATACTGGTGACTTAATTGGAATCAGGTGTGAAAGCTGATTGAAGTCTCTGCCCGAAGGTGGAGCCCAGCAGAGTGGAAAAACCCCACACTCACCCGGACCATGACACTCTGTTTCTGGCCAGACATGTGGCAGCATTTCTGCTATAATTTGTTTCGTATTTAACAAAATAAAACTGCAGACACAAGTGCACACATTATTTTTTGACTGGTAGTGAAAATTGTTTTCTTTCCAAATAAATCTCTCACTGAACTAACAAAGCCAATCAATCCCTCAACGTGCTTGTACTCCCTGCTCTTGTTGTCTGCATATTAACTAATTTTCTTTGCTTTTTAAAGAACTTATTTTAACATTGCACTCAACAACCAAAAAATCCTCTTTAACAAAAAAGTAACTTCAAGGGTCAAAGTGCATTATATTTCTTCAATATACAGGGCAACAGGTAGGGGTGATGTGGGCCGCAAGTGGTCCCCGGGCCGTGAGTTTGAGACCCCCGATCTACATGGATGTTAAAATCACCCACAACAATTATTTTATCTGAGCTGAGCACTAAATCAGATAAAAAGTCTGAGAAATCAGACAGAAACTCTGTGTAAGGCCCAGGTGGACGATAGATGATAACAAGTAAGACTGGTTTCTGAGTTTCACAGCTGGGGTGGACAATGTTAAGCATCGGGCTTTCAAATGAATTAAAAGTCTGTCTTGGTCTTTCATTAATTAATAGGCTGGTGTGAAAATTGCTGCCACACCGCCCCCTCGGCCTGTGCTTCGAGATTTCTGGTAGTTAGAATGACTCGGGGGTGTTGATTCATTTAAACTAACATAATCATAGAATAGAATAGAATAGAATAGAATAATCCTTGAAGGAAGTGGAAATTTGGATGTAACAACAGCAAGAAAGACACATATATACAAACAACCAGGACACAGAACAGAAACATACACAATTTTTACATATTTACATGAAGGACAATGGTTATCAAAACAGCGTACTGTATTAAATAAAATTTAATTAAATACAGATAAGAGGCAAAGCCAGGTTGTAGTGTGAATCGGTTGATAAAATAGTGCACAGTGCTGATGTAAACATCTATGTTTGTTGGGAGCAGTTTTGATTGTACAGTCTGACAGCTGCAGAGAGGAAGGAACTGTGGAAGATGCTCCTTCGTGCATCTAGGATGCAGAGTCTGTCACTAAAGGAGCTCTGCAGCTCAGCAACATTTACACGAATCGGGTGCGGAGACTTTGTCCATCAGAGATGTTGTTTTGGCCAGAGTCCTTCTGTCTCCCAACACCTGCGCTGGGCCCAGGGTGCATCATCCTGCTGTAACCAGGTTTCTGTAAGGCGGAGTAAATGGATTTGTTGATCAATTATTAATTCATTTAATAATTTATAGTCTCATCTATGAAGCCCACATCGTTTTTTGGACACCACTCAGATAGACAGCAATTTAAGGAGAACATGCGGCTAAACATGTCACTCCTGGTCTGATTGGGGAGGGGACCAGAGAAAACATTGTTTTGGCAAAGTTACACACCAATTGAAAATTGATTTTAGTGACCTCCGATAGATGCAATTGGGCGTCATTGCTGCTGACATGAATTATGATTTTACTGAATTTGATCCCAAGTGGATGTGTTGTCAAGTGGGGAAAAACGATTAGACAAATGAGCAGGTTAGTGGTGTACAGGTATTGTGCCAAAAAGTGATTTCCTGTGTTTCGATGTGTTTTTTTCTCTCTCTCTGTGTGTGCGTGTGGTTTTTTTACATTTATAATATCTTTACTTATATTGGTAAATAGGTTTTAGTGAACATATATATATATATATATATATATATATATATTATATAAAATAAAAAAATGTTTTGCAAGAATTTTATAGACTGAATTATTTTACCTACAATATAACTATCTAATGCAATCCTTGTTTGCCTATAATATGTGAAATATATGTCAAATGAATGATATAAAGTAATCTTGAGCTATAAAAAACATTCCTGTGACAAGTCACAATTAGTTTTTGGCAAAGTGTCATGTATATATTTATTATTTATCCAGCCACAAAGGTCTCATTGAAATTAAAAATTTTATTTTTAAGAGAGACACTGTAGGGAGGGCAACAGAAATTGCAACACGTATAACAATGGTTCTATAATGATATTTTATTTGGCCAAAAAGTAATTTACAGCTGTTTAAATATGGGCAATCACTTTTGTGATTTGCGATGTCACAGGAACAGGAAGTGATACCCTATGGCAGAGAGAGCCAAAACCAAATGAGCGCGCCAATCAAAGGAAGAGTTCAGGTCAAAGTAAAACTACAAAGCTTCTAATCATGTTTTGTGTTGTTTGAACTGTGTGTGTTTATTCAGACTTTAAACCAGAGCCAGACGTCGTCTACTCTTCACTGACGTAGTCCACCAGCATCCAGCTGCTGATCAAGCCAGTACCTCAGACCAAAAGTTTCATCCGCTTGTTACAAAGTGTGTATAATGTATTTATTTAAAAATAAAAATCAGATTGCATTTGAATTGGAGCTTTTCACATTTATTTTCCTGCAAAGTGGGAACATGTATATGCTAACATTTTCTTATGTTCTCAGTAACTTTACTCTTTTATTTTTTGTGTGTTGGTTGTTGTTCACGCAGCAGAGGTGCGGTTTCTCTGCAGGAGGACTGAAAGCTTGTTCTCGCTTCTTTTTCCTGTGTGGTTCTGTGAGTTTGACCAAAGTGAGAGACGATAAATTTATCTTGTTCCAATTTGGTTGTGGCTCACTGATACATGTTTTTTTTTTTCATTACAGAGAACACACAAACACATTTTCATTAATTGATTGTAGAAATAATATTACGGCCAAGGAAATAAAATACTCATGTGATGAGAGTTATGTTGATAATATGATATTGTTACAAAGACATCTGCTCAGTCAAATATGTGGGTCCATCTGCTGCACTGAGCCCTTGTGAATGTGGGAGAAACTGAAAAAGGCTTTAGCTTCAGGTGTTGATCAGCAGAGTGTAAGCAGAAAGTACTTCTTACTCCTGACTGTGTTTATTAAATGTTACATGTTCACTCTACTCTGTAATAAATGAGATGATCTTCTTTTAAAAAGAATTATTACAGCCTCATGTCTGTTTGATATTTTTAAAACGCGTTTACATTAAGTTAATCTTTACTTGGATATAAATGCATTCAGGCCATTTTAATAAGAACTCCACATACTTAACATGTTTTTATGTATTTATTAATATAGTAACCACAGCTTCTTCAGTGCAATAGAAAAGTATATGGGTACTTATAATGTTGCCAGTGGAGAAATATGTATTGGTATCAAATCAATACCAGCGTTATAGGATAAACTCTTTAGTTCATTTTACTCCTCTGAGTTCAGTACGTTGTTCCCATTATATCAAAAAGCTGGCATGTTTATGCAAACACCATTCTTCTCATCCGGGCAGACTTTGCTCTGTCTCCTCGTCCCTGCTTCACTATGTTTGGCCTGTGGTACATGACCGAGCAGAATCCTGCAGGCAGAATGAGTAAGCAAGAGTTACGCAGATGAAAAACTGCAAAGAAGAATAATCTTAATACTGAAAGCAGCAGCAAAAGAAAAATAGAAGGCTGGAAATCTCTCAGACAATGGTAGTATATATATATTTATTATTACTATTATTAAATTATAATCAGAATCAGAATCAGAAAGGGTTTTATTGCCAAATGTTGAGCAGGTTTACAACATTAGGAAATTGCTGCGGTGCTTCAGTGCAAACATAGTGTCATAAATAGCACTTAAATAGACATGAAAAAAATAAAAGTAGGAATAAGAATTAAAAGTGCTACGTAGAAAGATATGTGCATGAGCTATACATGAGATATATACATGAGAATAAGAATTAAGAGTGCTACGTAGAAAGATATATACATGAGTGCAGGTGGTGATCAGTGCCAAACATGGAATGATGCAGTGAACACAGCGTAGGGTCATGTGTCAGGGGTGGGAACAGTCGTACGTTTATTGTTCATGTGTCCAACAGCAGAGGGGAAGAAACTGTTCTTATGGCGAGAGGTTCTGGTGCGAATGGACACTGGGGCTAGGGATTATGGTGGAGGACTTGAAGCAGGCAGGCACATGACATGCCTGCAGTGAGGAGTTGAAAATGCCAGAAAACACTGGGACCAGCTCGTTTGCACAGTGTCTGAGGGTGGCAGGAGACACACCGTCTGGGCCGGGAGCTTTTCGAGCATTCAGACTCTTAAACTGCTTCCTCACATCTGCTTCATGAATATGAAGAGTTGTGGTGGGAGGAGGTGGTGTGAAATCCTCTTTTGTGTGGGGTGAGGAGGGGGGTGTTGTAGGTGAACAGTTTGAAGGTGGTGATGGCTCTATGGAGGGGGGAGAGGTGGGGGAATGAGTGTCCAAAGTGTCTCTATTGTTGGGGCCATTGGAGGTGTGAAGGCTGCCTGATGGCTCGTCAAAACGGCAGTAAAAGTCATTAAGGGTGTTGGCCAAGAGCAAGTCGTCAGTGGAGTGGGGGGTTTTAGGCTTGTAGTTGGTGATATTCCTAAAACCTTTCCACACAGAGGCCGAGTCATTCTCTGAGATCTGCTGCTGCATCTTCTCAGAGTGCTGATGTTTAGCAATGTCCACTTCTTTAGTGAACCTGTACTTGGCCTCTCTGTAGCAGTCCCTGTCTCCGCTTCTGAACGCCTTTCTCTTTTCCAGCCACAGCTTTTTGAGTTTAGGAGTAAACCAGGGTTTATCATTGTTATAACTCACCCTGGTGCGTGATGGCACAATGCTGTCCTCACAGAAGTGGATATAGGAGGTGACAGTGTCCGTAAACTCGTCCAAGCTGTTAGAAGCAGCCTTCATTGTGTCCCAGTCTGTGGTCTCCAAACACGTGCGAAGCGCCTCCACAGCCTCGTTGCTCCACAGTTTTTTAGTCCCTACGACAGGTTTGGAGAGCTTCAGCCTCTGTCTGTACGCGGGGATTAGGTGGATCATGACGTGGTCAGAAAGTCCGAGTGAAGCGCGCGGCACCGCGCGATAGGCCCCGCTGATCGTGCTGTAGCAGTGGTCCAATGTCCTCTCCTCTCTGGTCGGGCATTTAATATACTGCTTATATTTCGGTAGCTCATGGCTCAGATTGGCTTTGTTAAAGTCCCCAAGAGCAATGATGAGAGAGTCCGGGAATGTCCGCTCCATGTGCAGTATCTGCTCTGCGAGTGCGCACTGAGCTACCTGCGCATCCGCGTCTGGCGGGATGTAAACAGCGGCCAGGATGAATGAAGCAAACTCCCGCGGAGAATAAAACGGTTTGCAGTGAATAAAAAGATATTCCAGAGAGGAAGAGCAGTGCTGAGCAATCACTGTCACATCTGTGCACCATCCACTATTGATGTAGAAGCAGACACCTCCACCTTTGGACTTACCGGAGAGAGAGGCCTGCCGGTCCGCGCACAGCAGATGGAAGCCCTCCAGCTCGAGCGCGCAGTCTGGGATGTTCTCACTGAGCCACGACTCCGTAAAACATAACACACAGGAGGAGGCAAAGTCTCTGTTCATGCTTCTCATCAGGGCCAGTTCGTCAATCTTATTCCCGAGTGAGCGTACATTAGAAAGGAAGATCCCAGGAAGAGCAGTTCGCAGTCCACGTCTCCTCAAACGCCCAAGTGCGCCGGCTCGCTTCCCTCTCTTTCGGCGTCTCACTTTCCTGATCAGAGTCTGCAGTAAATCTGCCGCGAATGCGACAAATATTGGAAATAAATCCACAGGCGTTGTAGTCCTGTAGTTAAGGAGCTCTTCTCTGGTGTAAGAGTATCCAGAGGAGTGCCCAGACACAGAAGAAATGCACAAAAACAAAACAAAAGTAACGCACTGAAGCACCAGGGCATCCATACGCGGCGCCATCTTGGATCAAGTCAATAAGGCAGACATGCTTTTCCAGCACCCTTTCATAGACTTCTCCAGGGATGTCTGATCCCCTGTAGTTGGAACACACCTTCCAGTCCCCCTTCTTGAAGATGGGAACCACAACCTGGGTCTGCTAATCCAGTGGTACCACTCCTGATCTCCATGCAACATTGTAGAGGTGTGTCAACCAGGACAGCCATACAACATTGTGAACCTTCAGGTACATGGTCTGAATGACTTGTGGCAATATTGCGGTTCAGTTATGTCTAAATTTATATTGTCAGAATTTCTTTATATCACAGGTTTCTGTGGCCTGTAAGTATTTTTCTTTTTTTCTTTTTCATTCGTAATCATTTATGCGGTAAAAGAAACATTTTATAGCAACCCAAATTAATAAAAATGAACTTCCACCTGTATACTAAACTCAGTCTAAAAAAATGGAGTGTTGTTCACTGTGAGCTGGACTGTGTGTTTGTGGTCTGTGGTTGAAACTAACAGCTCTGCAGTCGTCCAGCATCCTGTTTCTGAAAGAAAGAAAACACTTCAGCTGCAGCTGTTTCAACACAGAGCTGTTCATTTTTTTAAAAAACAGGAAGGAACATGGAGACATCATCTGGAAAAGCGTCTAAACTCTGCTCACAGACCATCATCTCATTCAAAGTGAATCTTAATGATATTCAGAACTTCTGTTCCAGTATCATTCACTGTTTTCCTTTGACTTTTTCTTATTTTTATGTGACTTCAACATTTGAAATTCAGTCTATCTCAGCAGCTATAATTCATTCATCACTTCTAGAAAGTTAATTTGTTTTTTTCTGTGCCATGACAACATGTTGAACACATGATTCTAGTTTCACTGTAGTCTGAAGCTGGTGACACCTCTCACCACAGTCTGAACTGGTTTGGCCAATAATAGTTTCTATGTTGTGAGAAAATATTTGCTTTGTGCTCTGTGGTAAAGACAGTCAGTCTGCCCTGAAAGCAGGTGGCAGCTTTGTGGTCATCCATTTTTCTTTTCCACAGTGTTATGACCCCACGATGTAGGTCAAGGGGTGTGTGTGGGACTGGTAACAAATGGGTCCAGAATAGAATGAAAGGAGAACAGACAGAGGTGTTTAGTAAATAAAATAGTTTTTATTATAGAGAACCTTTACATAAAGAGCCGGCAACACTGTTTCACCAATAACAATAGAAAAAGGTTGCAACAACAAAGAACACAACAACCGAACAAAAAACTCCACACCACGAGGAGGCTCTTCCAAGGGCCTATAAGCTCACCCTGTCACTAGCAGCAGCTTTACTGCTGCTGAGGCCCACAAGCCTACACTACCCACATGTAGCAGCTACACTGCACACTGCTTCCACAACTCCACACCACAGGCAGGACAACAACACACTGGGGTGATCGTGGCTCAAGAGTTGGGAGTTCGCCTTGTAATCGGAAGGTTGCCGGTTCGAGCCCCGGCTTGGACAGTCTCGGTCGTTGTGTCCTTGGGCAAGACACTTCGCCTACTGGTGATGGCCAGAGGGGCTGATGGCGCAATATGGCAGCCTCGCCTCTGTCAGTCTGCCCCAGGGCAGCTGTGGCTACAACTGTAGCTTGCCTGTAGTGAATGAATAGTGGAATTGTAAAGCGCTTTGGGTGCCTAGAAAAGCATTATATAAATGAAATCCATTATTATTTCCTAGAATACAAAGCAGCGACACCAGAGAAAACCACCCTCTCACATCCAGTTCATCCCCAGCTTATATGACCTCAGAGAGGAGATTGCTGACTGCACCCAGGTGGTAAACGAGAACAGCAGCTGTGTCCTGGGGAGAAAGAAGAGTGAGAAAGAGACAGGGGTGGAGCAAGAGAGGAGGAGGCGGAGAGAAAACACCACATATATATAAATACATATAAATGCAATCTAGGGCTGCTCAATTAATCGAATTTTAATCTCGATTACGATCTGGGCTTTCAACAATCATTAAAAATGAATGAGCCGATTATTAGCCCCTCCCTCGTGCTTTACTCTCGCGCTGCTCCGTGTGGCAAATCGAGCACACCTCTCTGCATTTCGAACACCCGTCACAACAATCGAGGACCCGAGGGAAGCTCGGAAAGCTAAGCAGAAGTTATTTGGAGAGGAGAGTGACTGCTGTTGGTTGAAAAGAGAGGTAAAAAACTTCAGTGGTGTGGAAACATTATGGGTTCACGGAGTCAGACGTGGATCAAGTACACACAGTGTGTAAACTTTGCTATGGTGTCGTAGCTGCACCACAGAGCAACACTGCAAAGTTCACTAAACATGTTTGCATTTTTCATTTATTTCTTATATTGCAAACATTTGCACTGTTATCAGTATTTGCACACTATTTTATATTATTTTTTAAAGTCATTATTCAATAAATTGTTATTGTTAACCCTTTAAATCCCTGTAGAACCAGAACCGCGTAAGCTAGCACAATAATTTGTTTTGCATATGAAACCAGAGGAGTTGTACTTACATCTTAGGCCATCAGCTTGTCCTCGGTCACGGTTTCCTTCCACACATAGCTTTGCAAAAACTGCTTAAAAAGCGCTTGCAGGAACAAAAACATAATATTCCAGAAACACGCTTTGCCGATCCAATCAGCTGTTCATAACACTTCCCACATTGAACAAGAAGTCAACGCAAACTATTGCATGTACATCATTTCCTGCCCGAAACCGGAAGTGACGTCATTTCGTGGAAAATGTAGTTTTTTACTTGTAGGCCTTAGAAGCCAATACTACAAAATAATATTTATTTTTGTTTTTCCTGCAGTATATAAAAATTGGTGTATTTCAAAAATAAAACTATGAAGACACTCAAAATAAATTTCCTGTTGTTGTAAACTATTTTTTGCAACTTTTTTGTATTTAAAGTTTTGAGGGATAAGCCTCTTTAATTTCTCCAAGTAGAAATAATATGTAAAAAAAACAAAAACGATTTTCAATTTTTTTGTAGTTTGTTGCACTTTTTTTGCAATTAATGTAGTTACTATGCACCTAATGCAGACATATTATTAAAGTTTGGGCTATAATGGTTGTATTGATGTATATCAACTTGAAATGCTCCCAAAAATGGTACCACAACATATAAAAATATAATATAAGCTCTGGCGGACTTGGTTCTATGGTAGGTCTTAAAGGGTTAAACTTGTCAGTTAGTGATGTCCAGCAGGTGAAAATGCAAGCTCCATGAACACACACAGCTGTGGATTCCAGCTGCTTTGATTAACTGGCTGAGTTAACGCCAGTTAATGCGAGACAAATCCAGCTGCTCATTAAAGATTTCTGGTTTGATCAGAAAAGAAAACATTGGTCCATACACCTGAAAGCCCCAAAAACGCTTTGTGAATTGTCTCGAGTCTACAGATGTATCCGTGTATCTCCGTGGTGCTGATGCTGTGCTGAGCAGAAAGCTCCTGAAGCTTTTGAAGTGTCGGAATGTGGAAAGCGAACAACATCCATCTCACCAGTAGGCTAAGTTATTTTTAGCCAATTACAAGTTGAATCTGATAGTTGAGGTTGTTAGCTAAGATAGCGTCATTAAGAAGCAGCACAACTAATGTGTCTTTGCAAGCTATTTGCGATGTGCACTGCTGGTGCGGCCATTTATTTTTTAAATGCACCTTCTCAGATTAATTCACTGCGTGTTGTGCCCAGGGCTGGACTGGGACAAAAAAAAATCGTCCCACCATGATAGGAAAAGCCATAAAGCCTTTGAATGAAAACAAGTGCTGTTGTGACAGTGATGTACAGTCTTGTTGGTATATGTATGATTTCTATACATTTTACGTCAGATAAAAACTTTGGTTGTAAGCTTCAGATAATTATTTAATAAAAGCTAAATATTTTAAATGAAAACACGAAAGAAAAGCATTTATTTGTGCCCCCCTCTCCCTGTTAATGCCCTACCTGACTCCCTGGCAAAACTTTGCTAGACCTGCCCCTGCACAGTTACCAGGTCAATTATGGAGTTCCACAGGGTTCAGTGCTAGGACCAATTCTGTTTACATTATACATGCTTCCCCTACGCAGCATCATTAGAAGACTTAGCATAAATTTTCACTGCTATGCAGATGACACCCAGCTCTATCTATCTATGAAGCCAGATAACACACACCAATTAGTTAAACTGCAGGAATGTCTTAAAGACAAAGACCTGGATGGCCACTAACTTTCTGCTTCTTAATTCAGATAAAACTGAGGTTATTGTACTCGGCCCTGAAAATATTAGAAATATGGTATCTAACCAGATTCTTACTCTGGATGGCATTACCTTGGCCTCCAGTAATGCTGTGAGGAACCTTGGAGTCATTTTTGACCAGGACATTTCCTTCAACGCACATATTAAACAAATATGTAAGACTGCTTTCTTCCATTTGCGCAACATCTCTAAAATTAGAAATATCCTGTCTCAGAGTGACGCTGAAAAACTAGTTGTAGGGTAATTTCCAATAAACCAAGTTCAAAAAAGAAGAGTCTATGGCTGACGCGTGTTCCTGGTTTCCAAAAGAAATGCTTCCAGTTGCATTATGATTCGAAGACTGTTTATTTATTACAAACTGAAGATGTAACAATGAACTCCTTCCTAAAAAAGCATGAAAGTTCCAAAAAATAGCAGTTATACAGAACTAGCTGTGCACACGGTCAGAAAACCGTGAGACTCCTAACCTCTCTGTCCATGCTCCTCCCCTTCCCTCTCACACAGGGTTTCATGCTACTATTGCACTTACATACTTAAAGTGAGAGGTAACCCCTTTTAGGTTCCAATCCCAAAACAGTAACTTACAATTACTTTATGTAAACACATATATTTTCACATTTATTAATCCTGAAAAGATGACTTATGTAATGAATCTATGAATTATAAAACAAACATGAACTCAATCGTAAATAAAATATAAAGCAGACGTCTGGCGCTGAAGGATATAAAAAAACAACAACAGCAATAGAATAATATTAAACACAAAGTGAACCGTCTTCCTTCATTAAATAGGTTCTTTTAGATGTTAAGGAGGAATTGACTTAACCAGGCTGGCGGAGAATGAAGACAACCGGACACCTGCAGCAGATGGGGAATCAGTGAACTTTTATTGAGACAGAGACAACCTCTCAACACAGCTCACATCAGGAGATTCCTAATATTTGCTGTAAGGATGGGTATATATTCTCTAAAACTTACAGGAGGGGGTTGTGAGGAAAGTGCTGCATTAGCAGAAAAACAACTCCATAAAAGGAAAGCGGCCTTGGGTGTTCTAGTCTCTTCGCTTGCAGATATCTTGCACCTGCAGGATGAGGCGATCGCTTCTTATCGCTCTCAAGGCCAAAGTCGTGAGCACATTTTATTACACAGTTGCACAGTAACTTTAAAGCTGAACAATATTTAAAGCTGAATAATGTTTGATCAGATTATATTTTCTTCAAATCCCCCTTTTGACCCATCTTAAATGGGTCAACACACAAAAATAAGTAACATTCAAAGGAACACAGAGACGTGTCGAAGCCTGGCTCGAAAAACTCCTCGGGTCTTATCATTTGTCTTTATCTGTCATTGCAGATGAGGAGAAAAGAGTCCAGGCACCACCCTGCCCAGGGGTCGGCTGCAAGCAGTCTCGGTTCCCGATGAAAGCAGTAACAGCTGTCCTGCACAAAAGGATACAACGAGTCAGTGCAACCAGGGTAGTGACACAAAATTAACATTTCCTGTAACTCAGCAACCAAAAAGGATAAGTAATGATAAAAATGTGGAGAGTACAGAGTATACTATAATAATGAGAGATATAAACGTGAAAATGTGAAAGAATAAATCAACCGTAAAATAAACCCAGAACGGTAACTGCTAAGGACATTCAAAAGTGAATATGGTAAAACGTGAGGAAGGGGTGTGGAAAAAAAACAATTTATATCCAGTGGTGGGAGTACACATTCGCTCAGGCTTAAGTCCGGAGACCCTGAGAACATCGCTTAACCCTCACAACCCGACCAGACACAGTTCAACCAGATATATCCTTCAAGAGGAAGTGGGTGAGGGAAACAATTAATAACAAGCCTAATACAAAACACCACAGAGAAACAACCATTCTAGAAGAATTTAAACAAGAGAAAGACGATAATGTTCGTCACCCTCACGATCAGAGTTTTCATCATCCGTTGGCGAGGAGGTGGGAAGTTGACTAGCCAATAAAGGCATCTGCCGGGCGAGATCCTTATCCTCAGGAGTGAGAGCTGTAACAATCAGTCTCTGGAAGAGGGATCGAATGCATGGAATACAACAGCAACCGCAGGTGACTAGGATAGCAACAAAAACTGAGATGGAAACTAGGATGGAAGCTACAAGGGCCTTATATTTGCCAAACATGTTAAGCCAAGAGTCCCACATGGCAGTATCAACGCCCGAGTGTTCCTTCATTTTAACAGTAAGAGCTGTGAGACCAGTAATAGCTTTAGTGAGGGAACCATCAGGAGCTGTGTTATTGGGGATATAAGTACAGCACTCCTGACCAAAAAGGCTGCAGACTCCGCCTCTTTCTGCGAGGAGAAAATCCGTTGCGACCCTGTTTTGGAAAGCCATTAGGGAAGTGGCAGATAACTGTGCATGCACAGCTTCAAAACCATCTCGAGTGTAATTAGCCAACAGTTGCACATTAAAGTGAATGTAGTTAATTCTGTCTACATTCGCATTTATTTCAACCATCCAAAGTATCGAGGCCCATCCTGCTTTAACCTGGTCTCGCAGTTTATATTCATCGGGGACCCCACGGGGTATACCTACAGCATCAATATAGGTTGGATTATGAGCTGAACCTGGGATTAGAGAACGTTTAGAGCGGCGTTCAGAGGAGGATGGGAGGCCAACTTCGTGTACTTTTATAGAGAGATCTACTGGAGTGACTAAAACAGGTAAAATAAGAGTTATGAGAGCGCAAAGACCTGACGCATCCCGAGGGAAACCATCATATAACTTGTTATTGCCACACCACCACCACAAATCAGCCCTAGCCGTAGGTCGGAAGTTTGGTTTCATAACCGTCATCTCAGTGCACCAAGAAGAGTTCAAGCTACCTAGTTTTACTGCATTGCCAGTCAGGTTAATACAAGTGAAATTGTTCACAGCTACATCTGATGAAAAGAAAGGTGGTTTATTAGAGACCGAGCGTTGAGTTTTAGGAAAGTGGTTTTCCAGATATGAGCAATGACCTCGTTTTGTATTGTTCATAAGATGCAGGAGGCATGCACTATTGACTGGCGCCGGTACAACTCTTAAAGTGGGGCGGGCTCCCATACATACTATGCAGTCGGAAGCCGTCTTGTCAGCAGCTTGTTCAGCTAGTAGTAACCAGTTGTTCGTTGCTCCAGAAATACCGGTTAGAATTTGGAAGAGGTCATCTTTAGACATTTTATTTGTGTCTACAATGCGTATTCGGCCGTTTCTCCCCCCGTTTGTATATGTCACCGGAGGGCCATTAAAGGTGGGGTTATCATCTTTAACTACAGAGCTTGGAGCTGCACCAACGCTAGGGCATATTTCCATTTGCCAATACAGGGCGGTGCGATCAGTCCAAGGGGCAAGTATAAATTGTTGACAGGAGGTCAAGGCCAGATCCTTTAGGGTAAAAATTAAGCCTGAAAGATCCGGTTTTTTTGCTATTCTGAGCATATTTTGGTTTCTCCAGTGCAAAGCCTGACCCCTAGAGTGCTTGGACCAATCGAGGTCCGTTTCTGACACTAAACTGGACCACTTCCACTGATGCCAACCTCCCAGGGTTATATACCACACTGAGGAGGAGAGATGTACTGCAAGGTTAAAAAGATCCCCCCCTTGGTCTTTGGTGACGGGAGTGACTGGGAAGCTAGCGAAATCTATTTCGACTACCCAACTTTTATTGTTGGGGACACAGAGAGTAATCATTCTAGTCGTACTTGGGGTGCAGGAGGTAACCGTGTGTCGTTTCTTTCTAAATCGATCGGGCGTGGGCAAAACTGGAGAGGAAGTGGTGGGCAAGACCCTAGGGGCTACATTTGTCAGATTGGGACTGTCAGAAGGGGGCGAAGCTTTTGAACTTGAAGGTGTCAGAAGTGTCGGGGGCCCTTCACAGATCAGGATTATGCCAATGGGAATGAGACCCAGGGCCAGGAAGCAAACAAAGACGCAACATCTTTGCCTGCCTGTCATTTCAGGGGGAAAGGGCCAAGACATGTTTACTTAGCTTGGATGTCTTCTAATAGAGGATGATGGGGCAGAGAAAGGTGGTCCAGTTCCCCCCACCTCGCCAAGGGCGTGTTCTAGGAGTTAAAGAGCAACAAAAAGTATCAGTGACACAACTTTAAATGAGCTTTCAGCGGTTAAAACTATTGCAATGTAAAATGTAAATCTTAAAAACTCAAGCCAATATAAAAGCAAAGTCATAAAAGATGTTAAAAATAGAAAAATAAAAATGTTTAGTTCAGTATGAAGAACACCCCCTTTTGTAACCAGCCGGCTTGTAGGTTGGGTTTTGGCTCCCTCAAGTGGTTGGTGATGCTGTTGCAGCTCCTTCTGACAGGTCCTTCTGCACCTCTCTCAAGGTTCTTCCTGGTTCGGTGGCAGCAGCGCACTGTGTGTAATGAAACCAGGTGTCACCTTTCCCTTCGAGCCTGACAGCGTGGGAGGTCCGCTCTGTTATGCGGTAAGGGCCTGTCCAGCGAGGCTCAGCCCACTTTCTCTTCGTGACTTTCAGGAGGACGTAGTCCATTCCAGGTGTAGCCGCCTCTTTCAGCTCTTGCTGGTTTCTTTCAGCGACCTGTGAGGAATACTGGGCAACAAAACTGCGGAGCATGTTATAATATGTCCTCGGATCGAGGTCTGAATCGGCTTCATCCGACATTAACAGGCGAGAGGAGGGGCCAGGAAAAGGCCTGCCATGCTCCAACTCAAATGGAGTGTAACCAGAGGTTTGATTTACTGAGCATCTTATGGACATTAATGCAAGAGGCAATGCCTTAACCCAATCTAATTTGGTCTGTGCACAGATTTTAGCCAATTTAGTTTTTAGAGTTTGATTCATCCTTTCCACTTTCCCCTGGGACTGGGGGTGGTAAACTGAGCCAAACTTATGTTTCAAACCTAGTGCGGCTTCAACCCTCTGCAGATCGTGGTTCCTGAAATGTGAACCATTGTCCGACCTTATGACCTCGGGAAACCCATGCTGTGGTATATAATGATTAATCAGACACTTCACCACAGTTCTACTGTTTTCACTTGCTGTCGGCCAGGCTTCTGGCCAACCTGAAAATGCATCCACAGCCACCAGCAGGTACCTGTAACCACCCACTCTGTCCACCATGTCTGTGTAATCAATGATTATTTCTTTCCCTGGGCAAAGTGGGATGGGGAAGTACCCTGCTATTGGCTTGAAGGCGGGCTTGATTCCAAATTGGTTGCACTCCTTACAGGTTTTAACCATGTATTTTGTCATGTCTTTTAGATAAGGGTGCCACCAGACGGCTAAGTTCCTCATCATTTGTGCAGGTCCCACATGCCCCACTCCATGTGCCTCTTCCATTGCTGTCTGTCTGACCCCTGGCGGTAGAATGGGCCTTCCATCTGGGCCACGCCAAACATCTGTGTTTGTGGCCCCTCTTGTTACCCATAATGATTTTTCCTGGGGGCTGGCTTTGTCCTGTAACTCTCTGATTGTGGCTAGGCCTAGTTGTATGGGTGGTCTTTCTGGAGGGGGTGTGGCTTCTGGGTCCATTACCATAATCAGGGAGGGTAAGTAACCAGCTGTCTGCTTAGCTACTAAGTCGGCCTGTTTGTTACCTAATGCCACTAAATCCAATCCGGCACTGTGTCCTTTGCATTTTACCACTGCCACCTTAACAGGTAACAACAGTGCTTCCGCTAATTCCCTCATTTCTATCTCATGTTTAATAGGCTTTCCGCTGGCTGTCAAAAAACCAGCTCTTAGCCACTGCTTGAGCTCCACATGCACTGCTCCCACAGCATAAGCTGAATCACTGTATATATTCACTTTCTGTCCCTTTCCCATCCTTAAGGCTTCAATCACCGCTCTCAGTTCAGCTCTCTGTGCAGACTGTTGTCCTGTCAACTGCTCTGCCTTCACTGTTTTCCATCTCATGTCTGTCTGTTCCACTATTGCCCATGCAGCCTTCAACATTCCACTTTCAGTTCTGAAACAACATCCATCTGTGAACCAATCTTTTTCTGCATCCATTAGAGGTTCTGCCTGCAAATCTGGCCTGATTTTCTCCTGTACCTGCACAACCTCTTCACACATATGTGGTTCCCCCGATCCCATGTGATCAGCCATGTTTATGCCTTCATGTGAGTAGGTGATGTGTGGTGCTTCCAAAATGGTACTGAGGCGTCTCTGCCTGAGTGAAGTGAGTGTGAAGGCCTGTGAGGAGACGTAGGCCACCACACTGTGTGATGTCAAAATTTTTAGTGGGTGGTTCATCACTATGTGTGCTGTTTTCTGAATGATTTTTGCAAGTCCAGAAACGTGTTGTGTGCACGGTGGGTGGCGTTTTTCAGTGTTGTCAAGCATTACGCTTACATATGTCAACACTTTTCTCTCTCCCCCTTTTTTCTGGAACAGGATACCATTGATATGGGTTCCAGTTCCAGAAACATCAAGATGAAAAGGCAAAGCATAATCTGGCACAGCAAGGTCAGAGGCGACAGAAAGCTGTTGTTTTAACTTTATAAACGCCTGTTCTGTTTCTGTAGTCCATGAGAGGGGAGCAGAGAGGTTTCTCATGCCTTGTTCATTTACCAAAGCGCGCAAAGGGGAAGTAAGGCCAACATAGTCTGGGACATAGGTCCTGCTGTAACCAGTCAGGCCCAAAAATGACAACATGTCTTTTACAGTTAGAGGTTTTGGATGGTGCAAAATGGAGTTCCTGTGTTCTGGGGACAAGGAAATACCGGACTGTGAGACCATGCGGCCTAGAAAAGAAACCTGTTTTCTTGCAATCTGTAGTTTGTTTTTGCTCACTTTAAAACCTGTGTTGGCCAGGTGGTGAAGTACCACTCTGGTGGCCTCCAAACAGATGTCAGCCGTGGGGGCAGACAGCAAAAGGTCATCCACATATTGTATTAACATACAGTCAGATGGTAGTGGGCTGGTTTGTAAAAGTTCTTTCAAACACTGATTAAACAGTCCTGGGGAGAGGGCAAATCCCTGTGGTAAGCGAGTGTAACGCCATTGTCGGCCTCTAAATGTAAATGAGAAAATGTCACGCAGTGACTCACGAAGTGGGAGGCAGAAAAAGGCATTAGCCAAGTCAATGCAGGTGAACCAGGCATGAGATGGTGGGAGGTTGGTCAAGGCAACATAAGGATTAGGCACAGGCAAAGTAGGAGTGCCAAGTAAGGCATTAATCCTTCTCAAATCATGTGCCATTCTGAACTTCCCCGTGCCTTTTTTCTCAACGGGTAGGATGGGCGTGTTCCACTTAGAGCAGGAGGGCTCCAAGACACCGGCAGTGACCAAACCAGAAATTGTTTCTGCAATCCCAGCCTCAGCCTCCGGTCTGTGTGGGTACTGAGGCTGCCACAAAGGGGTAGCAGATGACAGTTGAAAAGAGACTGGCTCCACATCAACTAAACCTACATCTGTGGGTCCATGGGACCACAAACAATCTGGAAGAGAGTCGAGTAAAGGCGCAGCATCACAGTGGTCTGTGTGTTCTCTGCCATGTGACCCGCTGACCACTCTATGTTGCAGTGTTGAGGAATTAAAGCAATCATTTAAAATTTGGTATGTGTTGGTAGATGGAGAAAACAAAACCTGTGGGAGTTTTGTAGGTGTCCAGTCAGTGGCCGCAAGGGAACGTTTAACCATTCCACCCAGCTCCTTAGCCTGGTGTCCAGGATGTAAGGCCAGTGACACATGGGGAGCTGCCTCATCAGACATCATGTACCACTGTAATTGATCTGTTGTAAAAGTAACCGCTGCTGCCACTCCCTCCGGTGCCGCAAAAATGCACGACATGTTCAGAGACCAAGCCCGCCCCTCACACTGCTCTTGGAACATGTGCTGGTACCAGGTGGTGTCATGCCTGTCATAAAACAGTGTAACATGAGGTGGGTCAGGGGGAGGGACATAAGGATGTAGGAGTGAGAGCCACGGCCGCCATTGCTGAAAAGCAGTACAAACTCCTGGTTCAGCAGGTGTTTCAACTTCCAATAATGCCCAGTAGATGTCAGCAGAGTCCGTCAAACAGGAGGAGGGTTGCAGCAGAAACTGACCACCTCCCTCTGGCCCATCAGAGCAGGGAAGTACAACCCCAGTAGGGAGAGTCACAGTTAGGCCTTGTGAAGAGCAGAGTATTGTGGCTCCTAATTTAATCAACAAGTCTCTTCCCAGTAAATTCACAGGCGCCTGTTTTGAACAAACATAGCTGTGTAACAAGGTCTGATCTCCAACCTTTGTGGGTAGGGGCACGGTGTAAGGCAGAGTTTTAGGTTCCCCAGATATGCCCACCACTGTAATCACTCTGTCAGTAAGTCTTTCACGAGCAACATCCTTAATGGTGGAGTACGTAGCTCCAGTGTCCACTAAAAAGCTGCTTCTTCTTCTATCTACAGTTATGGACAGCATAGGGTCCGCCGTTGTCCCTTCACCGTCCTGGGCAGTCTGTGGGGTGTCCTATAGCTGGGGACCACCCTCGTAGTACTCCCACCCCATCACAGGCATCTGTGGGGCCGGGGGCACTTCAACTAAAGCACCACGAGGTCCACCTCTGTGGCCAGGATGCTGATAGGGCCCACCACGGGCTCCCCTGCCTCTTCCAGCAGCCGGGTTCAAAGGGCACGCTTTAGCCCAGTGTCCAGGTTGTCCACACCGGAAACAAACATACATCTGGCCTCCCCTACCACCTCCCATCTGACCCCTTCCCCTGAAACCACCTCTGTTTCCTCCAAATGGGGAACCTCTCTGCCCATAAGGGGCCGGGGAGTGATAAGCACCATACTGGGGGGGCTGTGGATCAGTTGGCCATGGGTTCGGATACAAATCAGGGGCAACTGGACCAGGAGGGGGAGCCGCAGCGGCCACAAGCTGCTTTTTAGGCTTGTCACCTTTTCCACCCAGGTCGTTTTTAGCTTTCTGCAGCTGAACCTTCAACAGTTGCAACTGTAAATCTTCGACGCTCTCCGCTTTATCATCAGACTTAATCTGCACTTTGTTAAGATTAAAAATCAAATGTTTCTTCCAGATTGCAAAGTCACAGTCCTGCAAATCAGGATTATCCTCCATTTTCTGGCTTACTGACTCCGGAATGCCCCTCAGCACCGCCCTTCTAAACCACATGCTCTGTGAACAAGTCCTACTGGGGTGATGACCTGTATGGTTCACCCAGTCTTCAACAGCCTGATTTAGATAATGGGTGGGATTTTGCTTTCCCTCCCATTTAAATTTCTGTAAGGTGCCTTGATTTTTGGGTGGGAATTGTTTGCGCAGGGCCGGTCCAATAAACCTCAAGGCCTGCATTAGTGGCACCTCGTTCTCATGCATGGTAGTACCCGCATTTTGTTCCAGGTCCGCTGCCTGAGATCGGGATGTGCACCTAGTTATAATAGCTCTAAAATCTCCCAGTGCGAGGTCCTGTCCAGCTGTGTATTTATCCAAACCAGCCAACCAGGCATTCCCTCCCTCCATTATGTCAGGGAGTTTGTCCACTAGGGCCTGGACATCTCCGAATGAATAAGGTTGATACACTGGTGTACGTTGCGCTTTAGTCTGGACCAGGGGAAACATGCCTGGAGGCTGAGGCACAGGGCCCTTAGATCTAGTCTGATATCCTAAACTGGGAGAGGTAGGGAGGGGTGTATTGTTAAGGTCACTGAGTTCATCATCAGTATCCTCAGTTTCTTCCCCGCCTGGTGGGTTAGCAGTGTCAGCAAAAACGTGGGCTAAACTCATCTGTGTTTCCGGATCCTGACGGCCCACCAAAGACATGGTAACTGTGACATTTGGTGAAGTGCCAGGCTCAGTTTTTGCAGTAGCGGTCAGATCTCCCTTAACAGCGACAGGAGTGCTGGCAAAGGGGTTGGACCGGGAAAGAGGGGCTGACGCAACACGATTATTCACCTGGACCACTGACCTATGTTCATTTAAGCAGCTGCGTAATGCTGCTTCTAGATCAGTTAATTGTTGTTCAGTGGGTTCCTGTCTGTTCATTCGAACCGCAAATGGTGCGCTCGCAAATGGGTCAGTTAGGCCCTCAGATCCGGTTCCAAAACAATGGGACATAGAAGAGGGGGCTCTACTACTAGCTGAGGATGTCGCCGACAGAGAGGAGCTTCCTGGGCAAAAATGCTTGGTATCTATGGGAGTTGGAGCTACGGGCGGTTCTTCTCCAATAGTCATTATTCCACCAGAGATATTAAGTACCGGATATATGCCTGCTGAGGGAGGAGTTGAGGCAGAATAGGGAGGTGGCTGAGACCTATTTTTCTTCATGTGTGGTTTTGCAGTTTCCCATAAACACACCCAGTGATTAAATTTAGCTTTGCGGCCTGCGTGCTTATCTGCTTCCTTTCTGTGTCTCACCCCGCTCATCACACCTGCACCTGCTGCTGCTGAGTTGGCTTCTTCCTCTTTCTCTTTTGCCTGCATAGCCTTATTCTGCCAAATTATTCCCCAATTACCACTACTCCCCTCGTCCTTTCCCTTTTCTTTCATTAACCTTTCAGCTGTTTTCCTCAATGACTCTTTCTGCTTTTTTGCTTCTTTAGGCTGGTGTGTGGAGTTGATGACTGTCTCAACACATGTTAATTGTTCTCCCAATGTGCTAAGAATAACACCGGGACCCCAACCATCATCATTAGTTTCTCGATCTAATTCTCCATCCATTTTACTGTCAATGGAGGAGTGTTCTTTTATTGATTTTAAAGGAGAATTTGGGCCAGCTGGGTTTCTGCCTCTGTTAGGCACTAACAGCTGGGGCGCTGCTTTAAAGGTGAGTCAGCACTGAAATATCCCTTCAGGTGTTACCAAGCTTCTACCAAACCGGAGTCTGGCGGGTAACCTTGCCTAGAGCTTCCTGATAGGGGTGCTAGTTGGTTGTCACCTTGTTCACACGTCTCATTCACACTTCATACATTACCTGCAGTCACTCATTACCCTCCTTATGTATGTAATAAATGTATAAAAAAATTCTATGTGTGGTGTATTATTTTAACCAAAAGAGGAACCTAGTTCCTTTAATTGTGTAATCTGTGAACAACGGAGAACCAAACTGTCCTGCCCAGTGTTCCACAGCAAGCATTCAGCGTGTATTTATGTGTGTCCAATATCAAACAGAACATCAAAACATTTAAAACACTAAAATCATCGGGGTTTTAAGAAGAGATCCGTTTTCTCCTATTGATCAAAGGGACCCCTCCTTTGGACTCCAACCAGTACTTCTCCTTTTTAAGTTTTAGAGGATCTTTTCTAATAAAGTCCTCTGGGCCTTCCTAACCCTTCTGTAGTTTAGAGAATATTACTAAAAAATATTCTCAAGGCCTTTAACCTTTTAATTTATTTAGAAAGGCGTTACTAATAAACCCTTTCAAGGTCCCAGACCTGCACTGAGGTATATATCCGACACCGGAGAGCAACCCGTCGGCTGCAACCGTGGTCAGACCTCAGTTCACTCTTATCTTTATTCACTTATTCACTTATTTCTTATTCACTTATCTCTTATTCACTTGTCTGATTCTCAACAAGCCTTAAGTAAGCCAGACAATTTTGGTTATGAATTACTAGGAGTTTGGACACTAAGTATTTTTATAATGTTCAATATAGCAGAAATAAAAGGTCTGCTTACCTTGTTTTTTGTGTGCACACAGCTTTTGTCCAAACTCCGTTCACTCAGACCACTGCCGATGTCCTCCCATCCGTTCCAGTTGCCCTGGAGCGGATCCTGTTCCGTGACGCCAATTGAAGGATATAAAAAAACAACAACAGCAATAGAATAATATTAAACACAAAGTGAACCGTCTTCCTTCATTAAATAGGTTCTTTTAGATGTTAAGGAGGAATTGACTTAACCAGGCTGGCGGAGAATGAAGACAACCGGACACCTGCAGCAGATGGGGAATCAGTGAACTTTTATTGAGACAGAGACAACCTCTCAACACAGCTCACATCAGGAGATTCCTAATATTTGCTGTAAGGATGGGTATATATTCTCTAAAACTTACAGGAGGGGGTTGTGAGGAAAGTGCTGCATTAGCAGAAAAACAACTCCATAAAAGGAAAGCGGCCTTGGGTGTTCTAGTCTCTTCGCTTGCAGATATCTTGCACCTGCAGGATGAGGCGATCGCTTCTTATCGCTCTCAAGGCCAAAGTCGTGAGCACATTTTATTACACAGTTGCACAGTAACTTTAAAGCTGAACAATATTTAAAGCTGAATAATGTTTGATCAGATTATATTTTCTTCAGCGCTTACACTAGTTCATACATTTATTACTTCCAGGCTGGACGACTGCAATTCATTATTATCAGGATGTCCAAAAAACTCACTGAAAAGCCTTCAGTTAATCCAAAATGCTGCAGCAAGAGTCCTGATAGGGACTAGAAAGAGAGAGCATATTTCTCCTGTTTTGGCTTCCCTTCATTGGCTTCCTGTTAAATCCAGAATTGAATTCAAAATCCTGCTCCTCACATACAAGGTCTTAAATAATCAGGCCCCATCTTATCTTAATGACCTTGTAGTACCATATCACCCTATTAGAGCACTTCGCTCTCGCTCTGCAGGCCTACTTGTTGTTCCTAGAGTATTTAAAAGTAGAATGGGAGGGAGAGCCTTCAGTTTTCAGGCCCCTCTTCTGTGGAACCAGCTTCCAGTTTGGATTCAGGAGACAGACACTATCTCTACTTTTAAGATTAGGCTTCAAACTTTCCTTTTTGCTAAAGCATATAGTTAGGGCTGGACCAGGTGACCCTGAATCCTCCCTTAGTTATGCTGCAATAGACGTAGGCTGCCGGGGATTCCCATGATGCATTGAGTTTTTCCTTTCCAGTCACCTTTCTCACTCACTATTTAATAGACCTCTCTGCATTGAATCATATCTGTTATTAACCTCTGTCTCTCTTCCACAGCATGTCTTTTATCCTGTCTTCCTTCTCTCACCCCAGCCGGTCACAGCAGATGGCTCCGCCCCTCCCTGAGCCTGGTTCTGCCGGAGGTTTCTTCCTGTTAAAAGGGAGTTTTTCCTTCCCACTGTCACCAAAGTGCTTGCTCATAGAGGGTCATATGATTGTTGGGTTTTTCTCTGTATCTATGAAGCGCCTTGAGGAGACTTTTGTTGTGAATTGGCGCTATATAAATAAAATTGAATTGAATTGAATTGTCAGCTATCAGCTAGAAAAGGATCCTGGTGTTATTTGTCTCTCTGAAACAGTTCATAACTTCCCTTCAACTCATTTATGTCACCTAAAATGTAAACCTTTTTCTCCATCACCTGTTCAGCTCTGATGATTCTGTAAGGACATCTCCTGGTTTCATCTTCATGTTTCCCTCTCACCACATATCCAAACCGATCCAAACCAAAGGACCATAACACACAGAAACACCCCCACTTTTCTATTTTCAAAGCTGTGTGAGTCGAGGTGCACCAAAAAGCTGATGTGGTTTATTATAAATCATCACTTAATCTGCTGGACTGGACGAGGATGGCACTGAAGGCAATGATGTGGGAGCCGCAGATGGTGGCGCTGCATGCGACGGCGTGGGAGCCGCAGATGGTGGTGCTGCAGGCGACGGCATGGGAGCCGCAGATGGTGGCGCTGCAGGCGACAAAGGCTGGAAAGGCTGGAAAGGCCTCTTGGACCCTCCAGATAACAAAACTGACACTCCAAAAAATAAACTCAGGCAAGCAGCCTAAACACACAGCATCGTAAACGGCAGATCGCGACACGGACAAACTGAAACACAGGGCTTAAATACACAGAGGGAGCATTCAGGGAATAGGTTACATGAGGGAAACACTGCTGGGGCAAATCAAGCCTAACCAGACAAAGGAAGCACAACCATTTACATGAGACAAGAGCTGTGTCCCAAAACGTCGGCTGCATCCTCCGGAGGCCGCACTTGAAGGCCGATTACGTCACAGCCAGGCGACAAAGGCTGTCCCAATTCGTCGACTCCTTCAAATGCGGCCGAGAAATGCGTCCTTCATTTCCCCGAATTTGAAGGATGGGTCGGGCGTGTCCTTCGTGGCCCACCATATCCCAGAATTCATAGCGCGACCCAGCCAAATTTCAGCTGCCAACAATGGCGGCCCCCTCGATAGCAAGCCGGGGGATTCAATGGTCACTCCAGCCGGCGAGAGCAGCAGACTCCCGGCTTCATTGTTTTCAGACCCCCGCTCTTTCGCTACTCAGGTTAAACATGATATATAAGTCACTCGGATAACATAAAAATGTAATTTTTTACCCTTTTTCTGTGTTTTATTTGTTCCGGAGTAAATCGGTTTGGTTGAGATCAAAGTTATAAGATTACCGTATTTTCACGACCATAAGACGCACTGTGCTAAAAGGCGCAGTCTCAGTTATGTGTGCCATTACTGTATTTAACACACACATAAGGCGCACTGGATCATAGGGCGCATACAAGTACCGTATGCGGATTTAAAAATAAAGCGGGAGCAAACCTGAGTTCGGTACCTTACTCACATTTTTATTCCCAGTAATCGTCATCATCAACAACACACAAGCATACAAGTGTGCGTATTTAAAAATAAAGCAGGAGCAAAACAAAGTTTGGTACTCACATTTTTATCATCAATCAAACCCATCGAAGTCCTCATCCTCTGTGTCTGAATTGAACAGCTGCGCTAAATCTCCATCAAACATGCCAGGTTCACTTTCTTCACTGTCAGAGTCACTTTCCGTGCCGTGCGGCTCCTCGGAAATGATGCCGGCGTTTGCGAAAGCTCGAACAACAGTGCCAGCAGACATGTTAGCCCAAGCATCTACAATCCATTGGCAAATTGTGGCGTAACTCGCCCGGCGCTGCCTTCCACTCTTGGTGAAACTGTGGTCTCCATCGGTCATCCATCGCTGGATGTGTTTGTCGCCGATGTGTTTGCTGCAGTAGGAGCGGAAGATGGCCAGCTTTTCCTTATAATCAGCTGGAAGTTGCTGCGCTCCTGTAGTCCTGGTCCGGATGGAAAAATGGCACCGTTTCATAAAAAGTGAAAGTGAAACTGCTTTTAGCCGAATGGTGACCGTCGAAACTCTTCTCCCTTTAGCGTTCTCATTGTGTTCTCTACTACGTCCTCATTACAACACACAGGGCGCACCGCGCTATAGGGCGCGCCGTACTTTTTGAAGAAAATCTAAGACTTTTAAGTGCGCCTTATGGTTGTGAAAATACGGTAAATAAAACATTATTTATCCATCGGGTGGGTTCCTCCGGGATTTTCACACAGCTGAATAAACGTCAAACAGAAAACTGATTAAACAGAAGTGTGAGACGGTCGAGAATTTACGCCAGTGTCCTGTTATATTTTAGATAGCAAGGAGCAGACGGACGAGTTTATTAAACACTACCGACAGAGCGGTGACGCAAATCTGAAGGCTAGACCATCCCATTTCACAGCCTCGCACTTCCGGCCTTCTTGGTCTTCGGAGGACCCGGCCCACGTAGACCGCGAAGGGCGGGGCCTCCAAAGGATGCATCCGTCGTTTTGGGACACAGCTAAGGACTTTCAAAGTAAAACAGGAAACATAACACAGACTGAACTTACAGACAGACTCACAGACAGGCACTACAACAGAGGGAACAGAGACGTGGGACCAGGGCAGACACAGACAATGACTGGACACCGGGATATAGCAACTGAGGATTACACAGAGACATAAACCATAACATAACCATAACTCTAACAAAGAAACCAAAGACTAGAAATGATCAATAATATAATAAACTCAAAACCCTGGGTCCTAACACGTTGGTTATTAACAAAAAGTATTTCACAGTGAAAAGGCACTACAGCTTAGTTGCCCCCCCCCCCCCTCTTTTGTCCTCCTGTTTCCCCTCCCTCTCCCCTCCAGAGAGATGACTTCAGTTATGGACACATGACAACCATCAGAACAAGGAGGCACAGCTACCACTTCTTTATTGTCAAAGCTGTTTCACAGTTGAGGTGTTAAGAACACTGAAACACTGGTATAGTTATAATAACAATAAGAAAACCACATAACACAGCCCTTTACTAAATAAAAACTCACTTAACACTGGTAAACTTTAATTGGGAGCATGTGTGAACCAGAGAAGTTGAGATTGGGTTGAGATTGGGATTGAGATTGGGAGTGTTAATTAAACTACAAAGCTTGTAATCACTGCAATCACAACCTTTCAATAAACTACTGCTGTGTGCTTTTTTGCCACTGCTTCTTTTTTATTGTTTAACCTGACAAAACATGTTGCCCTCATATCTGTTTATCATATCTGTTTGAACATTATTATTCCAGCCTAGTTAAACATGGTTAATATTGGCTATTGTAGATAACAATGTCAAAAAACGTTTCCAGTAAGTATAAATGTAGTCTCTCAAAAACAACTGCTCCCTAGTGTCCAAATGTGTATTGTGCAGCGGAGAGCTGCTAGCCTCAACAGAATCCTGGGGTCTGTGGTTTACGCCTGCGCAAACCAGCTCACCAGGCTGTTCAATCTCTCTCTGACTCATGCTACCATTCCCATTTATCGGAAAGCCTGCGCGATCCTTCCCATTCCCAAAAAGACTGGAACAGACAACCTCAACAAATACTAACCTATAGACCTCACATCTGTAGTCATAAAGTATTTTGAGTGGATAGTGTCTCAGCACATCAGCGGCAGCCTACCTCCCTCTCTCGACCCATTTGCTTAGAGAGCATATCGATCCAAAGCGGATGCCATTACCATCACCATTCACAGAGCGCTGAACCATCTGGAGAACAGGAAGAGCTATGTGAGAATGTTCTTAGTGGACTATAGCTTAGCATTCAACACAATAATCCCTTACAACCAAAGTGGACCACATCCTTCCTTTCACCTGCTCCTGGATCAAAGTTTGCCTCACAAATAGGCCCTTATTCAGTCAGACTTGGCCCTACCTTCTCCCCCTCACTGCCACTCATTACAGATCCCTGCAGGGCTTTGTTCTCAGCCCCCTACTGTACACCCTGTACACGTATGACTGTACACCAACCCACCCAAACAACAAAACTTAATGTCCTTAAAAAAGAGGAGGCACAGAAGGGTCCACTATTATCTTATCTTTCAGACAGAACTTTTATTTTTCATTTTAGAAAAAAGCAGATGATAGTTTAGGTGATTTTTTTTTAGCCTTTAATGATAAGCTGAGTCTTTGTTGTACTGCCCCATGATTAAACCGTACTCTGGTGCTGCCATCTACTGACATTAAAGTGCAACAACAGGTTTCCACCTCTGAGTCTGACCCACTGAAAGTTTAACGTCCCCAATTTGTGAATGTGCAGCAGCTGTTTTGTGTCTGATATGGAGCAAACTTCACAATAACAGATATTCGCCTGCTTAACCACCACAATATGTGGTCATATTTTTCATTCACTTAACGTAATATAGACTCACTGCCCACTTTATTAACAACTCCTTGTTAGTATCAAGTTGAAATCCCATTTTTCCTTCAGAACTGCTTCACTTCCTTCATGTTTTTAGCATAGATTCAAAAGTATGCTAAAAACATTTCTCACAGGTTTTAGCCCAAATTGACATAAAACCCAAAGTTGCAAACAGAGGCAGTTTATAGAGGCTAGGAACAATCCATGCTTTCATGGTGTTTATATTCTAACTCTACAATCTGAATGTTGCAGCAGAAATTTAAACTCATTCGATCATACCGCCATCTGAAAAAACAAAAAAATTCCAATCTTCTGATGTCCAATTTTAGTCAGTTTGTGCGAATTGTAGATTCAGTTTGCATTTCTCAGGGTGAAAGAGCATCACCCAGTGCAGTCTTCTGCTGCAGTAACCTATCTGCTATAAGTTTCAATGTGTTGTGTAATCAGAAATGCTCTTCTGCATACCTTGATTGTAACAAGTGTTGCTGTGTTGGCTTTGTATGATCTTGGAGCAGTCTGGCTGGTCTCCTCTGACACCAACTGGAGTTTTTCATTCAGAGAACAGCTGCTCTATTTCCTCTTTGTCAGACTCTTCTCTGTAAACCCAGGAGAGAAATCACAGCAGATCAGCAGCTTCTGAAACACTCAGACAGCTGGTCTGGCACCAACAACCATGCCATGTGACTAGTATCACCTTTTTTCACCATTACGATTACAACACAAATATATGAAAAAAAAAAGACACATTTCAGTACAAATAAAATATCTTGTGACCTCGATGGTCTCGGTTTCAGAAATAAAACAAAAACACAATTTTTAAAGGATAAAAGACAAACAGGAAACAGCTGATCGCAAACACAGCTTTGGTTACTTACTGAAAGAACTCACAAAATCATTTTGTTGTTTTTAAAAGAGTTTAATGTAAATACAAAGTCAATCTCAGCACATGGAGCTGTTAGGGTGCCTGGGTTGTCGACCCAGTGTTTTGTGTTTTTGGTTCTTTGATTTTATTTATTTCTTTATATTGTAGCTCTCTGTGCCTTATGGGTTTTTGGATTATTTTAGGTGGAGGTTCTCTGTGTGGGTTTTGTTAGACTTTTAGTGTTCTGGTTTCTGTCTGTGTGCTTTAGTTGCTGTCTCCCCCTTCTGCTTTATCCCCTTGTCAAGTCTCTGTGTTATGTTTTCAGTTTTACTTTGAAGTCCGTGCCTCAGGTCATTGTATCAGGTTTTGCTTCCTTTGTCTCATCAGCCCTGATTTGCCCCAGTTGTGTTTCCCTCCTGTTTCCCACTCCCTGATTGCTCCCTCTGTGTATTTAAGGCAAGGCAAGGCAAGTTTATTTGTATAGCACAATTCAACAATAAGGTGATTCAAAGTGCTTTACAGAGACATTAGAAACAAGAACAAATAAAAAGCATGATTTAAAATTGATTAAAACAAGCAAATAAACTAACTAACTAATTAACAAACAAACAAACAACAGTATATAAAATCAAAACAGATAAAATCAGAACAGTAGATAAAATCAGTAGTTAAATGTAAGTTTTGAAATTTAAGCTTAAAGTGTGGATTTGGTGCTTTATTAAAATGCAGCTGAGAACAGGTGAGTCTTCGACCTGGATTTAAATAAACTGAGTGTTTCAGCTGATCTGAGGCTTTCTGGGAGTTTGTTCCAGATATAAGGAGCATAAAAGCTGAATGCAGCTTCTCCGTGTCTGGTTCTGACTCTGGGAACTGATAAAAGACCGGATCCAGATGACCTGAGGGATCTGGAAGGTTCATACTGGGTCAGGAGGTCATTGATGTATTTTGGTCCTAAACCATTCAGAGCTTTATAGGCCAGCATCAGAACTTTAAAGTCTATCCTCTGACGGACAGGCAGCCAGTGTAAAGACCTCAGAGCTGGACTGATGTGGTCCACTTTTTTGGTCTTAGTGAGGACTCGAGCAGCAGAGTTCTGAATGAGCTGTAGTTGTCTGACTGATTTTTTAGGTAGACCAGTAAAGATGCTGTTACAGTAATCAAGCCTACCATGTGTAACAGTTGAGTTTATCATCCAGGCATCCATGAAAACGAAACGGAATTTATGACATTTAATAGAGTTAGAAATTAGCAGGAAGTTAGCTCGCTAGCTTCCATCTAAATGAGGGATTTTGGAAACAAATTCAAACGTACTGCTCTGCTATCACTTCCAACATAAATGAAGACAGAAAACTAGACAGCAGTGACGTTTGTAGGGTTTCGGGTCGTTGTCTTGTTGAAAGATCCAGCCCCGGCGCAGCTTCAGCTTTGTCACTGATTCCTGGACATTGGTCTCCAGAATCTGCTGATACTGAGTGGAATCCATGTGTCCCTCAGCTTTGACAAGATTCCCAGTCCCTGCACTGGCCCCACAGCCCCACAGCATGATGGAACCACCACCATATTTTACTGTAGGCAGCAGGTGTTTTTCTTGGAATGCTGTGTTCTGTTTCCTCCATGCATAACGCCCCTTGTTATGCCCAAATAACTCCATTTTAGCTTCATCAGTCCACAGCACCTTATTGCAGAATGAAGCTGGCTTGTCCAAATGTGCTTTAGCAAGCGGCTCTTGCTGTGGAAACAGACAGCTTGAATTTCTGAGACAGCTTTCTGTATCCTTCCCCTAAACCATGATGGTGAACAATCTTTGTCTTCAGGTCATTTGACAGTTGTTTTGAGACCCCCATGTTGCTACTCTTCAGAGAAAATTAAAAGAGGAGGGAAACTTACAATTGACCCCTTAAATACTTTTTCTCATTATTGGATTGACTTGTGTATGTAGGTCAGGGGTCACTGAGCTCACCGAGCCAATTTGAGTTCCAATAATTAGTTCTAAACTTTTTGGAATCAATAAAATGACAGCAGTGCCCAAATTTATGCATCTGCCTGATTTTGTTTAAACAATTATTGCACACTTTCTGTAAATCCAATAAACTTCATTTCTCTTCTCAAATATCACTGTGTGTGTCTCCTATATGATATATTTAACTGACATTTTTTATTGAAACGACCAACGATTTATACAGGAAAACAATGACTATTAACAAGGTGGCCAAAACTTTTGCATCCCACTGTATCTCACTGAATTGTTACTCTTTAGCCTAATGTGTCTTATTTTAAGTGTAAAGAGATATTTTTGACTAGAAATGAGACAAATATACTTGGTAAGATTTTGAGTTTTTCCAGTGAGTAAATATTCTGGTGCCAGTAAACTGTCTTACAATGGTTTGTCTAAAAATTTATCTTGTGGTTAAAATGTATGAAAATGTCATCTAATCACTGAAGTGGTCCACCAGTCCACCCTCTGGAATCTAGCTGCTGTTCTCTAACTGGTCCACAAATCCACTGTAAAACACACTAGTTTATTTTATCTTTGTTCTCCTCATAAAGTTACCCTCACTGAGGGGCAGAACATTCAAATGGAGAGGTTTTTATTTTATATAAAGATGCAGAAAAAGAATGGCACCATAAAGATGTTTTTATGGTAACTTCATCACCACTTTCTAAGTGTGCTGTCGTCTCCAGAGCAGTGATCTGGTTTCTCTGCAGGTTCAATAAACTTTGGTCTCACTTGATCTTCTCGTTTGATTCTGTGGGTTTCACAAAGATGTCTGATGGAAAGCCCAGAAAGACCTTCATGTGCATTTACATGATGGATCATAATTCATTGTAAAATATCATTTTTAACACTATTTTATGACTAAAATGCTTAACAACAACTTTCCAAAAAGTAAGAGAAAAAACACAGGATGCAATTTTATAAAGAGACTCAGAATAGATCATAACAAAATCAAACTCTTATTTTAATAGATCCATATGAAGTTTTGGTGATCTGGAGGAAACTTTATTAATAAACTGACTTCATGTACAATGTGTTGGAGTTTCTTGTAAGCATAATTATGAAATTGTCTTCAAAGAAAACTCTGTAAATGCACCATAGGCACATCTGATTGTGTGAAAGCGCCCTCTGGTGGAGCTGGACTATAAACACTGTTCAAACCTCGATAGCAGACTCAACAGTGCTTCTGTTTCTAGAATATGTGGCCCACTGCGCATGCTCAGTGTTTCTCTACACTGACCCACAGATTTTAATGCAGGGTGGGCTACACTACAAACCTCCATGGACTTAAATTCATGAGACTATAATAAGTGTATTCATTGATATTGTTTATATCTGGAGGTGTCCTGTCAGCAGTCTGCGCTGGTTGTTTCCACCAGAAGTGAATCCTGCTACCAGAAATATAATAGCATGATCAGTAACAGGTGTGACGTCACCTGTGAGCAGATGGTAGTTTAGGTGGTATTTTTATTTACGCTTTTTAAGTTTCATTTATTTTAGAAACTTATTAAACGAAAAAATGAATCTTAGTTGTACAACCTTTCTGGCATTAAACCTCTGCTCTGGTGCTGCCATCTACTGACATTAAAGAGCAACAACAGGGTCTCAAACTGAGTCTGCACCACTGAAACTTTAAAATCTTCGCTTTGTGAAGGTTCAACAGCCTTTTCGTATCTGATATGGAGGAAACTTCACAAATTGTCTTCTTTAAATTCTTTTTACAGGTTAGTTCACACCTGCTAATTCCAGGTGGTCTCACATCCAGATACCAACCTGGTCCAATCTGCTCATTTTCTGACATCATACAGGATGAGTGGTGCTCAGTTTTTTCTTTCTTTCGTTAAAAAAAACTGCCAACTCTGTCACACATGTTTTCACAAACACAGAATGCCTCAAAATATATAACCACAAATATGTGTTCACGTTTATGGTTATGGACCCTTTTGGCCACTTTAGGTACATCTCGGCAGTATCTAGTTGGACCACCTTCAAAATTGCCTCAGTTCTTCATGTCATATATTCAAAAATATGCTTGAAACATTTCTAAAAGATCTCGGTCCAGATGAAGGAATCACACACTCCTTGTGTGTTGTTCTTGTCTCTCTTTTTTTTTTTAAATAAGAAATGAACTGTTTCTGTGTCTCTGTTTGTTTGAGTCTATCTGCTCTGGCCATGTCATCACTGTCGGTCTCAGTCCTTTGTTTGAGTGCAACGTGTTAACGTTTGCATTCTTGATAAAAGTGAAAGTTGACTCTGCCCACTGTCACAGTTTGCTGGGCAAGCCGTGTGAAGGACAGATAAAGACCCAAAACGCAGGCAGATGTGAGTGAGCTTTATTGCAGGAGGGTGACATAAGACCAAAAGTGAGAGTGGCAAGAAACAGAACTAAGAAAGACTCGAAACTGGGAAAACTAATAAAACAGAACTGAAACCTGAATCCGCAAGAAGACACTGTTGGAGAAACGCAGGGACGTAACACAGCATGGAGGAACACAGACGGACCAGGGACGAGCACAAATAGCCACAGAAGGAAACGAGGAAATAGCAGACAGGAGGGAGACACGGCTGAACGTAATTAACATGACGACACTGGGAGGGTGCACGGAACACACTGACATCAGACACGGACCTTCAAAGTAAAACAGGACATAAATAGACTGGATTTAAAGACACGGTACAGACGGAGAACAGAGGAAACACACGGGCAGACACTAAAAAGGAGCACAGAATCCAAACCCTAAGAACTAAAAAGTCTAAACCCCTGTACATGATCAGAAAACATTAGAAAACAAGATCGGGATATAACAATAACAATAACAACAACAACAACAACAACAACAACAACAACAACAACAATAATAATAATAATAAACACAAAGTGCTGGGTCAAAAGAGCCAGGACCATGGCATCCACACAGATGTTTCTACATTTGAAGTTTCACAGAAACATCTGGATCTTTGTGAATTCAGAATCAGAATCAGAATAATTTATTGATCCCTGGGGGAAATTATTTTTTGTTACAGTGCTCCATTTTAAACCAACATTAAGACAAGACAGACAATACGCTAACTAAGAATAGTACAATATATACATATATATACATACATACATACATAAGTCACTCATAAATAAATAGTTGGAAAAGAAACATGTGTAGTTGTAGCAGCAAACAGTGTGTTAAGTGGATGCGTTGTACAGGGAGATGGCCACAGGCAGGAATGATTTCCTGTGTCGTTCAGTGGTGCTTTTCGGTAATCTCAGTCTCTCACTGAACGAGCTCCTGTGACTGACCAACATGTCATGGAGTGGGTGGGAGGTGTTATCCAACATTGTCTTTATCTTGGACAGCATCCGCCTCTCCGACACCACCTTGAGGGAGTCCAGCTCCGTCCCCACAACATTGCTGGCCTTACGGATCAGTTTATTAAGTCTGTTGGCATCTGCGACCCTCAGCCTGCTCCCCCAGCATGCAACAGCATAGAGGATCGCACTGGCCACAACAGACTCATAGAAAATCCTCAGCATTTTTCTGGCAGATGTTGAAGGACCTCAGTCGCCTCAAGAAATAGAGACGACTCTGGTTCTTCCTGTAAAGTGCTGTGGTGTTTTTAGCCCAGTCCAGTTTATTGTCAGTGTGTACTCCAAGGTATTTATAGTCCTCCACAATGTCAACACTGACCCCCTGGATTGAAACAGGGGTCAAGTGTTTCCTGGTCTTCCTGAAGTCCACGATCAGTTCCTTGGTCTTTGCCACGTTGAGCTGCAGATGATTCTGCTCACACCACGTGACAAAGGAGTCGACCACAGCCCGGTACTCTGTCTCATCATCCCTGCTGATGCATCCAACCACCGCAGAGTCATCAGAAAACTTCTGAAGATGGCAGGTCTCTGTGCAGTGGCTGAAGTCTGTGGTGTAGAGGGTGAAGAGGAAGGGGGAGAGGACAGTCCCCTGTGGTGCCCCTGTGTTGCTAATCACCTTGTCAGACACACACTGTGGGAGACGTACATATTGTGGTCTTCCTGTCAGGTAATCAACAATCCAGGACACCAGAGAAGCATCCACCTGCATCGCTGCTAACTTATCACCCAGGAGGGTCGGCCTGATGGTGTTGAAAGCACTGGAAAAGTCAAAAAACATGACCCTCACAGTGCTCGCCGGCTGGTCCAGATGGGTGTAGACACGATTGAGCAGGTAGATGATGGCGTCCTCTGTTCCGAGACGAGGCTGATAAGCGAACTGAAGGGGATCCAGATGTGGTCTTACTATGGGTCGCAGCTGGTCCAGGATGAGCCTTTCCAGGGTCTTCATGATGTGGGAGGTCAATGCCACGGGCCTGTAATCCTGGGGGCCAGTGGGACGTGGCGTCTTTGGTACAGGGACGAGGCATGATGTCTTCCACATCACTGGGACCCTCTGCAGACTCAGACTCAGCATAAACAGTTTATGAAAGACTCCACACAGCTGGGGGGCACAGGTCTTGAGGACAAGGGGACTCACTCCGTCTGGTCCAGCAGACTTGCCTGAGTGAAGTCTCCTCATTTGCATCTCAACCTGGTATTGAGTGAAGGTGATGGGTGGGGGAGGGGTGTCAGGAATCTCACAGGAGGCAACATGTGAAGAGAGAGGCTGGCACAGTGGTGTGGCTCTGGATTCCAGGCTGACTACAGGTGAGGTTGTGGGGGTGGGAGCAGACACTGTGGTGTCGAATCTATTGAAAAACAGATTCAACTCGTCGGCTCTATTCTCACCTCCCTCAGTTCCCCTGCTGTTGGTTGGCCTGAATCCAGTGATGGTCTTCATGCCCATCACTGGAGGTCATGCTGCACACTGATTACACTGAGTAATTTTTCTAATTAAAAAAAACAAAACAAAACAATTTTTAGTACTGTAAAACAACTCTCTGCTACTTCCTTTGCCAGCCACACACCTTAATTAAATTTATTTTTAAAGCAAGTTAAGTTTATTTATTTCGCTTTTTTAAAAAAAATAATTGTGTTGCTGTTGCTGAGGAACGTCAGATAACCACACACCTTGTATTGTTTATTGTTCATTTATTATAATTTTTTGCTGGTCTCCACCTGGTCAGAATGGTATTTTTTTCCATTTCCTTAATTCACACATCCTCCTGAGAACTGATAAAACAAATCTTCACATTGAACTTGTGATTTCATTAAAAGGTCACATGTAAGATAAGATAAGCTTTATTAGTCCCACACAAGTTACAGCAGCAAAAATTAAGAGAAACAACGGACTGGGATAAGATAATGAGAATAAGATACTATATACAATAGAATAAAATACTATGTTAACAGAAAAAAAAATTACACTTGGTGTTATTGCACATGTGTGGATGTGTGTGTTTGGTCAGTTGTGAAGTCTTTGTTCAGGAGTCTGACAGCAGTGGGGAGGAAAGACCTGCGAAGTCTCTCTGTCCCACATCGTGGGTGCCGCAGCCACTGAAGGAGCTGCTCAGTGCTGTCAGAGTCTCCTGCATGGCGTGGGAAATGTTGTCCAACAGTGATGACAGCTTAGCCACCATTCTCCTGTCACTCACCACCTCCACTGGGTCCAGAGGGCATCCTAGCACAGCACCTTGGTCAAAACACCTTGTTTTAAATGTGCCATTTAAACAAATTTGACTTTGACTTTTTGCATCACTGAGATTAGAATCAAATGACTTAATCAGACAGTTCATGAACAGAAACAACAGGTAAGACAAGAAACAAAACTGTACTGAGCAACATGTGCTGACACTCACTGCTGAGCCAGTTTGTCCAGAATACTGACAGAGACACAAACAGGCATCTTTGCCACCCACACACTTCTGCTGAACACAAAGCTTTGACTTTTGAAAGCCATGTCAACTAAAACCTTCACTGCTGAGCGTCTGTGAGCCCTGACAGTAAAAATCATCATCATCATTAATATGTGCTGACAGCAGCTGCTGGACTGTGTATGGCTGTCGTTTCCAGTTCTTTTGTTTGGATCAAACTAAGATCACTGAAAGAGCTTTCACTGTGATTCGTCAAACACACGAGCTAACAGCCAATAAGAAGAAGGAGAAGTTGGATGTTATGGTGATGCTGCTGACACAGATTTGTCTTGTAAAACAGGTTAACAAGGAAATACAGGTGCATTTCCTCGTTGGTGGCTGTTCGATACAGAGGTCTCTTTACTTTCAGATTTTTAATTTTTTAAACTTTTTTGATTGTGAGGATAAAAATTTAAGGAAGTTCCTCTTGACCTCACAAATAACAACAACAGGACACATGGACCTAACACAGTTTAAAAAATATCTTTCACTGGATAATTTTAATTTTTCCATCCTGACGATCAGAAGAGTTTTTGAGGGTTTCAGAGATCCTTCAGAACAACAGTAAGTGTTCATGAGCTTGTAATAATTTTACCAAGTTTCTGTAATTTCACAGACAGTGTGGAGTGGGAATTTCTCTTTATATCTACCAGTGTTAGTGGAAAAAGGTTCTCATTCTTATGCTTCTTTCTTTTCCTTTGAATTTGAGGTATTTGTTTGTCACATGTCTGGACTTGCAGCTGCTCAAACAGGACAAACAAAGGTGGGCATGAAAGTGTTGATGCAGGTCACAGATGTCTGATATAAAACAGCTGACAGGGAAACACAGGTTAGTTTAGTCTGCAGCTGTTTGATACAGACACACCTTTACTTTGGGATTTTTTTTTTTTTTTTTAGTACATAATTACATAACATAATACAGTGTACAATTCAAAACCAGAAAATAAACAAACAGACAAACAAACATAAAACAAACAACAAACTGATAACTAAACACAAAAAACAAAAAACAAAACCCCCAGCTCAGTTCCAGTTTACAGTTTAAACACTCAAGAGAATCCTTGTAACATAATATTAGAAACATCAGGTTCCACATAGTTCAAGTATGGTTCCCACACCTTAAAGAATTGATCTGTTTTTGAATGCAGTATACATGTAAGATATTCCAGTGGCACTAAATCCAACACTACTCTTTGCCAACCTTTAATAGTTGGTACTTTTTCATAAATCCATTGGAGTAGTATATTCTTCCTTGCCGCATAGGTGAGAACACAGTACAATCTCCTATTATTCTTGGATATTAATCGCCGGCTGGGGAGGCCCAGTATGAGAGACAGAGGGTCCATCTCCAATTCACAACCGAAAATCTTCTCCATTTCAAATAGCACATTAGACCAATATTCTTGCAATTTCAAACATGACCAGAAGCTGTGAGTTAGGGTACCAATTACTGTCTTACATTTGAGGCACATGGGTGAAAGGGTAGGATTATATTGATGTCTGCGAAACATAGATATGTGCATTCTGTGTATAATTTTTAACTGTATTGCTTTGGTATGATTACAAACTGATATTGATTTGGCATAACTCCAGACATCTTCCCACTCCTCATCATCGATTACTATACCTAATTCCTTTTCCCATTTGCCTTTAAGCCTCTGTGACGTCCCTGAGAGTACAGAATATAAAGCCTTATAAAATATCTTCACAGGTACCTCTTTGTCTGTTAAGAATAATAATTTTTCAACAGGAGAGACTTCATGACTCTCACTAAAGTTAGTACTATGCAAAATATAATGCCTTATCTGTAAGTAACGGAAAAAGTCATGCTTGGGTAGAGAATATTTCTCAACCATTTGGTCAAATGGCATAACTACATTATCAGAGAATAAGTCCCTCAGTCTTTGAATTCCTTTGTTCTTCCATTCCTTAAAACCTATATCAAACATCCCCGGTTGAAAGTCAAGATTATTCACAATAGGAGTAAACATAGATGTTAGCTTCAACCTCCCCTCAATTCGACATACTGACCGCCAGGCCTTAAGTGTATTAAGTGTGACTGGATTATCACAGCTCAATCTAATATCTTTAAAGTTCTTAAAAAACAATAGGTCCCTTAATGGATACTTTGAAAGAGAGGTTTCAATCCCCAACCAGATAGAGTGTAAATTATTTGTGACCCAGTCATGAATATAACTCATGTGAGTACTCAATTGATATGTTCTAATATTTGGTAAATCTAGACCTCCTACTGAACCTGGAAGCTGCAGTGTAGCCATCTTAAGTTTTGGTCTACGTTTGCTCCATATAAAAGAGCTTAACCAACCATTCAGATCCTTCATCACTCTATTTGAAAATATAACCGGAATCATTTGGACAGGATATAACAATCGAGGTAAAATATTCATCTTAATCAAAGCTATACGTCCTAGCCAAGAAACAGGTAGGGAATTCCATCTCTCCAAATCTTGCTTTACCTTCTCGAACAGAGGGGGAAAATTTGCTTTATACATTTCTTTAAATTCTGGAGTTATATTACTTTGGGATTTTAAACTTTTACATTTTTTATGATTTGATTTTTTTTATTTGTCAAATATTAACATCTGAGTAACTTTTTACTTCTTTGTAACAAAACTTCAGTAACTTCCTTTTCACCTACTGAAAAACCGATGGGACACACTGACCTCACAGTTCTTTTATCTGTCAGGAGATCATTTTATTTTTTCCACTCTGATGATCAGAAGAGTGTTTGAGTGTTTCAGAGATCCTTCAGAAAAACAGTAAGTGTTTAAAATGACGTCTTTCAGTTTTTTAAGTAATTTGACAGGCTGACTGAAGCATGTGAGCGTTGGTGGATTAACCCGTTACTGTAACCACTCACTGGTTCTGCTGGTTAGATGAACGTCATGTCACGTTAGTGTAAAACATTTGATTCACTGTTGGCTGGTTTCGTCTGTGAAAACACATCGAATTAAAGGAATTCAATGTGTTTCATCAGCTGAAGAACCAAAAGCTGTCAGACTTTATATGACACAATATAAAGAAGAAAATCACCTCAATCACAAACAGGAAGTGTACTCAGTTACTCTCCTGTACTCTGATTACAGTCATGTATGTTTTCTCTGTGTCTGCTTCTTTGTCCTCACTGTAAACAGATGTACTGAGAGACTCCTGCACTGATGTTTCATAGGAAAGTCCAAACAGTCTCACTGGTTCTCCATGAAGAACAAAGATTTGCTCTCTGTGGCTCCAACACAACTTAAAGACAATCAAAGGTGGACAAAGTTCTCCAGAACAGCTGTGGCTTTATGGAGGCTACAGCTAAATGCTGCCTCCTCCATAGTACAATATACATTTTTATACAGTGACGTCATTTTCATATTGATTCAATTCATGTGTCACATAGCATCTGTCACTCCTTAATAAAGAACATTGTCATATACAAAACTACAGTGGCACTCAGTGTGGCAAGAGATTATATCAGGGTGGCACATGCCACTCCATGCCACCTCTGTAGATCTGCTCCTGGGTTTTAAATGGTTGTACAAAAAAGTCACAATCATTGGTTACATTTTAAGGCATATTACACTATGTAAAAGCTGCATATGTGTAAAGAAATGACTTTGATTTTGCCCATTTGATTTCAATGCCACTCTAAGAACATTTCATTACATCCAGCCCTGTGACAGAGACAAAGAAGTGTAATGTGTGTGTCAGTGTGATGTGTTGTAGTTTCAGGAGTCAGTATACAGCTACAAAGCTTTTAGTTCAGTCTATACAAACAGCTGTAGCTACATAAAGGCAGCATGCAGAGACTCACAGTGTCTCATAATGAGAGGCTGCTTTCTCTCACACATTATGTTCACTTATTATCAGGACGTGTTTTTGTTTGAGGAACCTGCAGGAACTCAGTTCAATAGCTAAACTGTGAAAAACACAAGAAACCAAATGTCTGTGAGTTCAGACCAGCCGTTAACATGTTTACACTTAACACCCGCTCACATTAATAATGAGGATTATGAAAAATAATCCATACAAAGTCATGGAACAAACAGTAACACAGTTAACATTACATACATAACAGTATTATTACAGAATTAAAAAAAAAACCCCACACACAACAAAAAAAAAAAAAAATCTAAATGTCAACGAAAAATAAACAACATGTTTATCACGTAAATCATCTTATAATGAGAGGGCTGCTCGTGCACTTACTTACTTACTTACTCGCCTTACTCACAGTTTGTGTCTGATTCTCAGACTTTTATCTGATTTAGAGCTCAGATCAGATAAAATGATAATTGTGGGTGATTTTAACATCCATGTAGATATGAAAACTGGCAGCATTATTAACAATATTTCCTGAAAAACGTCTCTTGTCTGATCATATCCAACTAACATTTAACAACGGGGAATAGATTTGATCAGATGTCTTTATGAAAACTGTATCTAAGTTTAAGGATATAATTCCTCCACTCTTATCTTCTTCATTGTCAACATGGTATCTTGTTAACAGTGTTACATCCTCACTGTAAACAACTCAGGATACTTTGGCTATTCTGAAAAAAAGAAAGGATCAAGTCAGAGAGATTTAACTCGGAAACATGCATTTTTAAGCAGATAAATTCTAAACTGAAGTAGAAATTGTGTTGAATAAGTTAGAAAATCTTCATTTTATTTGGATTCAATTCAGTTTCATTTCTATAGCAACAAATCACAACATCAGCTTTCAATAAACCCTCAATAACCTGCATGAATTCTATATGACTCATTATCTACTAATTTATATCTAAACTATCAGTTTGTCTTAACTTCAATATTTATGTCCTCTGAGCCATTGTGTCTGTTAGGCCCCGCCCTGCACGACTGTTCAAGTGTTTTTTCATAGGAAGTTTTCTCATTGTTTGGGTTTTGTCTCTTGCATTGAACGATCTTTACATTACAATATGAAACACCTTGACCACACTGTTCTTATGACTTGGTGCTATGTAAATAAAACTGAATTAAACTGAAGTGTGTGTGAGCTCAATGATCTTTTGCTGTAGCTCCTCATTCTGATTGGCTGCTTTAGAAGTGAGCAGTTGAACTTTGACCTTTAAACTCTCTGCTCTGTGTTGTTTCCTCTTTCAGACCAGAAAAACATCACAGCTGAGTCAGACGTCAACTTTCCATTTTGTTTCCTCTGTTTCAGACATAAACACCACAGCTGGACAGGATGTCACTCTGCCATGTCGAGCACCAAACAACAACATCAGAGCTGTAGAGTGGAGCAGAGCTGACCTGAAGGAAGAACAACATGTCCTTTTGTACCGAGATGATCAGTTTGTTCATGAAGAGCAGCATCCATCTTTTAAGAACCGGGTGGATCTGCAGGACAGACAGATGAAGGATGGAGACGTGTCTCTGATTCTGAAGGATGTGACGATTAATGATAGTGGAACATACGAGTGTCTTGTTGTGCAGAGAGAGGGAGACAATTTGAAGCACGTCAGCATCATCTACCTGACTGTTGATCCTCCAGGTGAGTGAGTAGAGTTGAGTGTGTGTGTGATCAGAGGTGAAGCTGCTTCCTGGTTGTTGATGTTTGTTTCTAAAGATGTTGTTGATGAGACTTTGTCACTTGTGTTTTGTTAAATGACATATGTCAGCCATAATGTTTCATAGGAAAGTCCAAACAGCCTCACTGGTTCTCCATAAAGAACAAAGATTTGCTCTCTGTGGCTCCAACACAACTTAAAGACAATCAAAGGTGGACAAAGTTCTCTGTGGTTTGATGGAGGCTGCAGCTAAATGCTGCCTCCTCCATAATACTATATACATGTTTATACAGTGACGTCATTTTGAAGTCCTTTGGCTGATGATGGTCTTTAGTATGTAGCTGATGCTTGATGATGAGATGTTTGTGTTGTTCTGTGGAGATCATTCAAGAACTGAACCTGTTAAACACTCAGACCTGCTTCAGATTTCACCGCTTTAGTTATGACGCACTTATTTATGGTCACCCTACAGCAGCGTAAACACACGTGACTCTGACGTGACTTCCTGCAGAGACGATGACTTGGACGTATTGAGTTTGAACGAGTGTCTAAAAAGTCAGATCTGTTCTCAGTCAGAGACTTTCAGGATCATTTAAACCTTAAATTTAATCTCATGTAGTCAGGATTTAAACTCAGGTTCAGTTATTTCAATAAAACCATCCTGAGACATTTAGAACAATCGAAGCGTCGGAGTTGAAGAACACGGAAATGTCTGCTGTGACTGCGTCGCTCTGCTCGACTTTGCTGTTTGTCGGCCTCTTCGTGTTTGTCTCTGCAGGTGAGATTCACTCTGTGGGACAGAGAGGAAAAGCATCAGTCTGCTTTACATGTTAACAACATTTCCTTTATTTTCATATTGATTCAGTTTTTCCGTGTTTGTGAAGGAGACACGAGGCTGGGTGGAGTCTGTGAGATCTAACATGTCGGTGTGATCAGATCTCACAGAGACAAAGAAGTGTAATGTGTGTGTCAGTGTGATGTATTGTAGTTTCTGGAGTCAGTATACCGTCACGAGCAGATCTACAGACGTGGCATGTGTCACCCTGATATAATCTCTTGCCACACCGAGTGCCACCGTAGTTTTGTAAATGACAATGTTTATTAAGGGTGGCACATGCCACTCCATGCCACCTCTGTAGATCTGCTCCTGGGTTTTAAATGGTTGTACAAAAAAGTCACAATCATTGGTTACATTTTAAGGCATATTACACTATGTAAAAGCTGCATATGTGTAAAGAAATGACTTTGATTTTGCCCATTTGATTTCAATGCCACTCTAAGAACATTTCATTACATCCAGCCCTGTGACAGAGACAAAGAAGTGTAATGTGTGTGTCAGTGTGATGTGTTGTAGTTTCAGGAGTCAGTATACAGCTACAAAGCTTTTAGTTCAGTGTATACAAACAGCTGTAGCTACAGAAAGGCAGCATGCAGAGACTCACAGTGTCTCATAATGAGAGGCTGCTTTCTCACACACATTATGTTCACTTATTATCAGGACGTGTTTTTCTTGGTGTAAGAGTCATATTTGGGTTAGTACCTTATGTCTGCTGCCAGAGGTCACCTTTTGAGTTTTTTTCTTTTTGTTATGGTGTGTTTATATGAAGGTTTTATAAGGTAGACACACGTAATTTGCCAGCACATCACAGTAGTTTTTTTTTCTACTGCTGAGTGACTGTCTTCTGCTCAAATACATTTCATTGCAATGTTGACCCTAACTAAATATGCTAACTTGCATATGACAAATAAAACTGAAACTGAAAACTAATTTGCCTCAGGTGTGTTGTTGATCAGGAGAAAGCAAACAGTTTGCGACCGCTGGGCTGTTATGGTAAGTACAGCTGGAGTTATTGGACAATATAAAATTTATTAAGTTTTAATTTATTAAGTTCATGCATATTAGTTACATCGTGTAACTCCCACCAATGAACACCACAGTGGATTCAAGCGTCGGCTTAGTATCTACAGTTAAATCATTGATAGAGTTCTTAAATTAACAATCTAAGATTTAAAAAGTTAATAAAAAACAACAGCAAAAACAAACAAACATTGACCCCTTTAACCTCCCTGATTTGTGTTGTTTCCTCTTTCAGCCCAGAAAAACATCACAGCTGTGTCTGGACAGAAGAACGTCACTCTGACATGTGGAGCTCCAAACAACAACATCACAGCTGTAGAGTGGAGCAAAACTGACCCTGAGTCCGGACAAGTCCTTTTGTACCGGGACGGGCACTTTGATACCTCCAACCAGCATCCATATTTTAAGAACCGGGTGGATCTGCAAGACAGACAGATGAAGGGTGGAGACGTGTCTTTGATTCTGAAGAATGTGACAGCTGCTGATAATGGAACATACAAGTGTCATGTCTTCATGAGCGGACCAAACAATGAACTCATCTTCATCATCTACCTGAGAGTTGTTCCTCCAGGTGAGTGAGTAGAGTTGAGTGTGTGTGTGATCAGAGGTGAAGCTGCTTCCTGGTTGTTGATGTTTGTTTCTAAAGATGTTGTTGATGAGACTTTGTAGAAAGCAGCTGGTCTGAGTGATGTGATCAGAGTGCAGTAGATAATGTCTGACAGCAGTTTGAAGAGGAAATGGATTCTGTTCTGTTCTTCACTCATCACCTACCTGACAGCTGACACCTCACACCTGTTTCTCACCTGCAGGTCAGACAGAAGGACACACAGAGGATGGAGGGAAGGAGGATGGACCTGTTGGACTCATCATCGGTCTTTCAGTTGCTGCTGTTCTTCTGTTTGTTGCTGTTGCTTTTTTGATCTACCAAAAAAAGAAGGTTAAGAAGGTGAACTATGAATCTACTTGCTCATCACAGTCCTAAATTCTGTTTCACTGAAATCAAGAAGGATGATTTTAAGACAAAGAAACTAATAATGCTGAACCTCAATCAGAGGGACATCAAACGCGTCCATATTTATTTTTGATTTCACATTTCTCTGATTTTCATCAGACTTGTTTAGACTGTTACATGAAATTTCACATGATGAACCTACAGCATTGAAATCTGTGACTTATTTTATCAGGTTAGCTGCTCATCCCAGTGTAAGTTTCAAGTCTTAAAGTTATTTTCATTTCTGCCTCACTTCATATGTGGAGAACACAGGAGGTCACATTATCAAACAAATACACATCAAATAAGTACAACGTTTTTCAAAATAAAATATTCAGCTTCTGAGTGAACTCATTTTAAACAAATCTGTCATTGTGAGCAGACTTTGTTCATCATTGGTTTGCCCTCAATATTTATCAGTTCAGATCCTGTATGTTACAATAACAGAGTCACTGAGTGTGTTTCATCTTCAGGTTCAGCTGTTTGTGACATCAAACTGGTTCTGTGAGGTTTGAACAACACAAATTAATCCTCATGCAGAGATCAGCTGTTACAGTATAATTATTGATACTGAACCAACCTGCACCATAAACACTGCATGTGGTGAAGAAACGATGGATTACTGTGGATTATAAACAATCAGTGATCTGCCTGATAGTGTTTAGGATTTATTGATCATCTTCAACTGAATGAATGTTATATTGTACAGTGTTATAATGTACAGTGTTATAATGTACAGTGTTGTGTTTCTTCAATGTAACTGCAGATTTGGATGTTTTCTCTGATCTTTTCTCTCCATCAATGCAACTTTTTTACTGCAGTCTACATTTCAAAATCACGTCAAATGTTATTGATTGATTAATCTATTTATTTATTTTTTGTGACTGTTTATTGACAATAAAGTTTTGAAAACAATTTTATGGCATGTTGTCTTTTAATTCTTTTAATTTAGTTCAGCAGAGTTTGAACTCAAAACTCGGACTAATCAGTGGCTCCAGTTTTGATGATGATGTCATCGTTAGGTTTGTGGTGTGTTGGAGCAAAACAATGAATTGTTATAGGAGAGCTCCTGATTAGATCATAAACATATTCTAAAATCATTTCTCTATATCAGCCTCATCTACATGTCTGCTATCTGATCATCGTGCAACCTGCAACACTTTCACAATAAAAGCCCCCTTAAAGCTCTCTAATGTAGCCTTGCTACTTAATTATAAAGTAATGCAATATAATACATGTAAAAATGAAGGAACTGACTGCTAATGAGAACTAGGCAAAACAAACTAGAAGCATCACTGACAATTTGCTTGTATCGTTATAGACTTTAGGGTCAAACACTGCCCTCCAGTGGCCATATATATAAATGATTTGGGAGAATAAATAAATAATAAATGTTCCATGACAGTTATGAAATATAATCAGATGATCTTAAAACACTCATGATCTTCTGGTCGTGTGTGTTAGTGTGGCAACTTTAAGCCACAGCATTTTATTTCAAGTATTTCCAGAAAAGAAAAAAAAACTACACTTTGTGTACACTGATGTTCTTTATATTTAATTCTATTCACTTGTATCTTTAGACAAGGCATAACATGAGTTACCTCCTCTGTGTTTGAACCAATAGAAAGCTGGTGCTCAGAGGAAGAGGGCGGGCTTTACTTGGTGTCAGTGACAGAAATGAGAAAAAGCTCAAATGAGTGAGAAGGACGATGAAGGAAACATCTGTGCTGTGTCTGTTCTGTAAGTAGAATCTCTGTGTTTGTTTGAATTCTTGTACTTTGACTGTCTGCTCTCCTGATAACTGATGATGGAGGAGAAGACATGAAAAACAAATCAGGCTGAATCTAAACTATTAACTGCAGGATGAAAGGTGTCCCATATAATCACACTGATTACTGTTCTAGCAGCTGAATGGCTGATGTTTACAAAGAGTAAAAATGTAAAATGTAAAAAATGTAAAAATTGTCATTGAATTGAAAACAGGCCCACGTTTATTTTCAGCACTGAAGCCAAGTTCGATTCAAATTATTGAATATCAAGTTCTGCATCAGATTAACTTTAACTAGTGATGACTTCATACATTTCTCTACAAACTCATTACTCTACTAATTTACATTTAATCTGTAGATTTATCTGATTTAACATCAGCAACTTCTTCTGATAAACCAGCCAGAGTCTGTGCTGTAGCCCACTTAAAAAACACGAAAGTCACATGGGCCCAGTGAACTTAAATCTTCAGTCTAATCAAAATAGAGTTTTTCTTGGCATTGTTGTTAAAAACAAAACAAAACAAATACATAAATCACACAGGATATAAACTGCTAATGCCACCCAGTCATGTGCAAAGTGTTTGGGAAATTGTGAAACCCACCAGCCTGGTAATCAAACTTCAGCACAAAAGCAGTAAATTTAGGTCAGAAAAATGGGTAATATCACAAACTAACCACATCCTAATTACCTGTTTTAATAATTATTTTGTAATATAAATATCATCATAACCCTAACCCCGGCAGCCTACATCTATTGCAGCATAACTAAGGGAGGATTCAGGGTCACCTGGTCCAGCCCTAACTATATGCTTTAGCAAAAAGGAAAGTTTTAAGTAGAGATAGTGTCTGTCTCCCGAATCCAAACTGGAAGCTGATTCCACAGAAGAGGGGCCTGAAAACTGAAGGCTCTCCCTCCCATTCTACTTTTAAATACTCTAGGAACAACAAGTAGGCCTGCAGAGCGAGAGCGAAGTGCTCTAATAGGGTGATATGGTACTACAAGGTCATTAAGATAAGATGGGGCCTGATTATTTAAGACCTTGTATGTGAGGAGCAGGATTTTGAATTCCATCCATCCAATCATCTTCATCCGCTTTATCTGGGGACGGGTCGCGGGGGCAGCAGCCTAAGCAGAGAAGCCCAGCCACCTCCTCCAGCTTATCCGGGGGAACACCAAGGCATTCCCAGGCCAGCCGAGAGATATAATCTGCCCCGGGGCCTCCTCCCAGTGGGACATGGCTGAAACACCTCACCCAGGAGCCATCCTTGTCAGATGCCCGAACCACCTCTGCTGGCTCCTTTCGATGTGGAGCAGCAGCTGCTCTACTCTGAGCCCCTCCCGGATGGCCGAACTTCTCACCCTATCTCTAAGGGAGAGGCCAGCCACCCTTCGGAGGAAGCTCATTTCTGCTGCTTGTATCCGCGATCTCGTTCTTTTGGTCACTACCCACAGCTCGTGGCCATAGGTGAGGGTAGGGACATAGATCGACCGGTAAATTGAGAGCTTCGCTTTTACACTCAGCCCGACGGACCGGTGGATTTGGATTAACTGAAGGCTTTTCAGCGAGTTTTTTGGACATCCTGATAATAATGAAGTCCAGTACAGTAGTCCAGCCTGGAAGTGATAAATGCATGAACTAGTTTTTCAGCATCACTCCGAGACAGGATATTTCTAACTTTAGAGATGTTGCGCAAATGGAAGAAAGCAGTCTTACATATTTGTTTAATTTGTGCGTTGAAAAGACATGTCCTGGTCAAAAATGACTCGAAGGTTCCTCACAGCGTTACTGGAGGCCAAGGTAATGCCATCCAGAGTAAGAATCTGGTTAGATACCATATTTCCGTAACTCCACACAAACAGTTTGTCAGCTGTTTGTGTGGAGTTGTTCTTTATGTTCACCTCAAATCAACCTGAGTTTCATTTCTCTTTAGTTCTGATCTCAGTGCTGAGCTGCACAACAAACCAAGGTCAGTAACCTTCTTCTGTCACAGTTTAAACCTGATAAATGCTCACTGATATGACCTGATTGAGTTTCAGAAATAAAATTGACAAACCAAAGTGCATTTTTAATGACTGTCTAAGACAGAAGTTATAAAATATAAAATTTCAACAGTCTTTCATTGTAACCCTCACAGCTCGTCTGACTGTGAGTCCCAGCAGCTCTCAGCTCTTTAAAGGAGACTTTGTGTCTCTGAGCTGTGAGGAGGACGACAGCTCTGCTGGATGGACTCTGAGGAGAAACACAAGCAAACAACAGAGGACTCAGTGTGGAGATGGGTGGGGAAGATGGTCTGGTTCTTCCTGTAACATCACTGTTTTCCCTCAGGACAGTGGAGTTTACTGGTGTGAGTCCAGAGAGGGTCCCATCAGTAACATGGTTAACCTGACAGTCACTGGTAAGCTGAGTGTGTGGAGTTAGTGTTGATGAAGCTGTGTGTAAATGGATGAAATGCTGTAGTTTGTCTCTGTGTTGAGGTGGATCAGTGATCCTGCAGAGTCCTGTCCTCCCTGTGATGGAGGGAGATGACGTCACTCTGCTCTGTAAAACAAAGACCACTCCCTCCAACCTCCCAGCTGCTTTCTATAAAGATGGCTCCCTCATCAGGAAGCAGCCTACAGGTCACATGACCATCCAGCATGTTTCCAGGTCTGATGAAGGCCTCTACAAGTGTGACATCAGCGGTCATGGAGAGTCTCCATCCAGCTGGATCACTGTCACAGGTGACACACTCACCTGTCTGTGTTTCTGCAGCTTTCAACATTCACAATGTGACGACAACTTAATGACTGTGTTTGCTTTATTTTAGGGGAACAAACCACCACACCTCCACCTACATCCACACCTCCACCTACATCCACACCTCCACCTACATCCACACCTCCTCCATCACTGTCCCCCACTGCTCTCTCTGTGTTGTCATTTCTTAAATCGATCTGTGGGTTCTTACTGGTGTTACTGGTTCTGTTAGGGAGACCATGTGTTCACAGGAAAACTGAAGGTGAGACTCAGACTTTGTTTTTCAAAGTAAATGATTTCAATGTGATATTCACTAATATGTTTCTCACAGTAAATTATTTCTCTGTTCATTCTGGCTCCTTTCAGCTGATGGGGGACATGTTGGAGATGACGTCACATACAGTGACAGAAAATCTCAAGTCATCAACAACAGCCAGTCAGAAGAAGCAGAGGTAGATTAATATGTTATATATATATATATATATATACATATATATAGCAGAAACCCAAGAAAGAGGAGGGAGACGAGGAACCATCATGGAAGGACAGGCCCCTGCACGGTATGTACCACCGGCAGATAGAGGAGGTGGCTGATATCCAGAAATCCTACCAGTGGCTGGACAAAGCTGGACTGAAAGACAGCACAGAGGCACTAATCATGGCAGCACAAGAACAAGCTCTGAGTACAAGATCCATAGAGGCTGGGGTCTATCACACCAGGCAAGACCCCAGGTGCAGGCTGTGTAAAGATGCCCCAGAGACAATCCAGCACATAACAGCAGGGTGCAAGATGCTAGCAGGCAAGGCATACATGGAACGCCATAACCAAGTGGCCGGCATAGTGTACAGGAACATCTGTGCCGAGTATAACCTGGAAGTCCCGAGGTCAAAATGGGAGATGCCCCCAAGGGTGATGGAGAATGACCGAGCTAAGATCCTGTGGGACTTCCAGATACAGACGGACAAAATGGTGGTGGCTAACCAACCGGACATAGTGGTGGTAGACAAACAGAAGAAGACGGCCGTAGTGATCGATGTAGCGGTTCCGAATGACAGCAATATCAGGAAGAAGGAACACGACAAGCTGGAGAAATACCAAGGGCTCAGAGAAGAGCTCGAGAGGATGTGGAGGGTGAAGGTAACGGTGGTCCCCGTGGTAATCGGAGCACTAGGTGCGGTGACTCCCAAGCTAGGCGAGTGGCTCCAGCAGATCCCAGGAACAACATCGGAGATCTCTGTCCAGAAGAGCGCAGTCCTGGGAACAGCTAAGATACTGCGCAGGACCCTCAAGCTCCCAGGCCTCTGGTAGAGGACCCGAGCTTGAAGGATAAACCGCCCGCAGGGGCGTGCTGGGTGTTTTTTTTTATATTAGGACAGACAGCATGTTTAATATGCTGTGTGTCCAGTGTTCATGTTGAAAGAAGAGATAAGACTCGGTTAAAGGATCTCTGTGAACTCACTGAGCTTAAACTAATGTGTTAAACACAATTAAAACTCCTTAAATATTCCTTGTTTAATATGTATTGTCCACATTTACATTTGTTAAAGATTTAGTCAGCTTGGCTTCAAAATCTTTCTTCCATACTTGACATTAGATAAGAAAATAAATGAATACATAAACACATTATTACTGTTATTACTATGACTCTGAATTTAAATATAAATGGATGAGTCACATTTAAAGAGTCAGGGAGTAACATGAATGAATGCTAAGTTTTAATTTGATCAGCTATATTACCACATATCATCTTACTTCATGTTGTCTACACTGGTTTATTTTTTAATTCTTTCCACTTTGGAGGTTTTTGAGTTTGTACAATTTTTATTTTTATATCACATTATAATTTTTATTTATTATAATATTTCCAATTTCTTCCTCTCGATTTTAAAGTGATGTCAGTTTTTATTTTTATATTTTCTTGTTTGGGGTTTTCTAGTCACGTTGCTGTGCATGAGTCACACAACTGTATTAATACAATAAGTCATTATGTACAACATCTCATACAAGTTCAAACATTGGTGACTTTGACCAATGATTCAGATGTGAAGCTTTCTGAAAATCTTTTTAATGCAAAAACTCAAAGAGGTCGAATATGATTTCTGAATGCTGAATGAATGCTGTTCTTTGCATGTTGGGCTGTGTGTTTTTCAGCCTGTGGTTAGTCTGTTAACAGAAACTAACAGCTCTGTGGTCGTCATGCTTCCTCTGTCAGATAAAAATACTTCAGCTGCTCAGGTTGTCATGCAGGATTGTTAGTGTGCTACTGTACAAACAGAATCAAACATTGTTGTTGAAAAATAAGTTTGTTTTCTTTTAAAAACACAAATTCATTTTAATATTACCACTTTCATAACTTGTAGTACTTGCAGTGATGTCCTCTGTGTGTGTTTTATTGTGCAGAGAGTGATCCAGCTGTTGCCCTGAGACCTGAAGACATCAGTTATGGACAAACAGCTGTCTGAACCAACAGGTACAGCTGCTGTTTATTCACTAAAAGCAGAATAATTATTTTTATTTTCCACATTTAGTAAAAACAGTAAATAAATGTCTGAGGTCTTTAGAGACCTGCAGCAAACTTTCTTCTCCACACTGAATCAGGTCTTAGCTCACTATGCTAGTAAATAACAGTTTGAAGTAAATCATCAACAGCTCAGTGAGAGAAAACCGAAAGTAGAAAAGCACCTTTAAAGAAATCCAAGGTGAACAAGATGATCCCATAAAAATGTCAAATCATTGATATGATGTTATGAATTATAACTGTTACTACAGTAATGCTTTACTGTTATAAAGAATTTGGCAATCAGGCTTCATGTTTACTGTGTACAAAAAGCCCCAAAAAACATTTGCATCACTTACTTCATAGTTAATACTGAAACTTCTTCAAATTCCCCAAAAGTTTCAGCTTATTTTAAATTGAACTCACATAAATGAAGCTTTATCTTGAGTTAGTTTCTCCTGTAAGTAGTTTGATCCTTCAGAGACAATGTCTGCCTCACCGTCTGAACCCTCAACATCAAATGTAAATTTAATACCAATGTGTTTAAATCCTCTCCCCATTCTGTCAGTTTACTTCACATAAACACAACAGAGGGTTTTAGAGTTGCTTATTCTTCTCATGTTGAACTGTGTGTGTTTGTGTTCAGACTTTAAACCAGAGCCACTCTACTCTTTACTGATGTAGTCCACCAGTCCAACGACGTCCAGCTGCTGGTCTCTAACTGGACCACACGGCCTATCAGACACGTCTGTGAAGGTTCTCAGTCATCCAGGTCATCGTTGTCTAAAGAGCTTGGAAAGAAAAGCGTCTGGACTTGTTTAAGTTGCTTGAAGACGTTTCACCTCTCATCCGAGAAGCTTCTTCAGTTCTAAGGTCAAATGGTGGAGAGTCCCAGATATAAACCCAGTGGGAGTGACCCCCACGAGGGTCATGGACCCCTTATTGGTCCTACCTAATCACATTCCTGGGAAGGATCTCAAAACTGGATTATAGACAGCAGACAGTTGGTGTCGTAAACCACTGCCTCTGTTCAAAGGTGGTCTGAGATGAACAACCATCTTTGAACAGATACGGTCAGCCCAACAGACATGTTTAGTTACTAAAAGTAACTAAAATATAAAAGTATTGTTTTGAATGCCTTCTGTAACTTTGCTTTGTGTGGCACCGTGCAGTTGATTCTACAGCGTTGTCCTGCTTCCTCTGCAGCATCAATAAACTTTGCTGTCACATGTTGTTCCTGTTGTGTGGTTCTGTGGGTTTCAGAAAGAGCAGCGATGGAAAATTTGAACTGTGTTTCTAACTGATACACACCTCTGTTCAGAGCAGATAACAAAGAACAGGCAAGCGGCTTAACCTCAACCACAGACTAAAGACAGAAGGAACATGATTCAGTGGTTGAAAAGAACAAAGTGCATGTGTGTGTTTGTTTGAAGAGTTTTAATTCATTAAATCTGTAAGAATTTTCTCCCTGGCTAGCTTTGTGTTAGCATGCTTTTGTGCAGATGTTTGCACAGAGTCAAAGTCACAAGTCACGATTTCTTTTCTGCCTTGAAGCAGTTTACACTTTACCATCACACTCTCAGCCTCTCGTGCTACAAAAACAAAAGTAATATCTCCACTCATCAAAAGTTGCAGACCTCACCTCCCTGTACACGAACTGACATCAGCTGATTGTAGCATTAAGAAAAACACATCTGATAGATTTTTAATTAATTCATTGCGCAGATAATTGAAGAGCTTTTGTAATGCAAGTAGCAAAAGTAGCACCACAATTGTAACATTATTACTGAATTTACTACAGTAGTGTGTAGCATTACTATATTGCTCTAATGTAAATGCATAATTTTGGAAGGCATTACACCCAACATTAAAACACTTAAATCAGGAGGTGGACAGTATTATTTTCCCTTTGTGCAGCCTTCATGTTCTCATCTGAGGTCAGTGCTGCAGGGGATTTCATTTGATGTAATACCAAAAGTGACCACTAGTAACTAACACAACACAGTTTGGCATCTAGTTACAGAGGTTGCCTAAGCTCAGGTGATTGTTTAGGTGTTAATTTGGAATCATACATCTGTTGTGTATGTGTGAGTGTGTTTTTGCAAGCTTTGTGTCTAGAAATGCTCTTCTAACTACTCAAGATGAAACTATAATCTCGTGCTGCCATCTGCTGACACTGAAATGCTCCAACAAACCCTGTGAAAGTGAAACAGCTGTAAGTTGACATTGATACATAAATGTGTCCAGTTTAAGTCTTTATATGTTTGTAGACTCCTGATATTCACAGTCTACAATCCAATTTAGACAACACCCAACCTGCACAGCATCTGAAACCAGACATGATTGGGGCTGGATGCTCAGGGTTGTGTGGTTCGCCTTAAAAAAAAGAAAAGAAAAAATCAGTCTGTGTCCTCCATAGTTTTCCAGACACTGAATGGTTGCTGTATTAAAAACAGCTTCATTTGCAGTGTTTTAATGAATAAAACAACACATTTCCTTCACTGTCATATTGCTTCAATAACTACAGACCTGTAGTCCTCACCTCTGTAGTCATGGAGTGCTCTGAGCAGATACTGTCTCAGCACATCAGAGGCTACCTCCCTGTCTCGACGGCCAAGTTATCTTATAGAGGAAATCAGTCCATGTAGGATGCTATCACCATCACCCTTTACAGAGTGCTGAGCTATCTAGAGAACAGGAGGAGTTTTATGATGATGCTCTCTGTGGACTACAGCATTCAACACCATAATCACAGACATCCTCTTATACCAGGCAGAAGTTGAGAATTTGTCCCGCTGGTGGTCAAAAAATAATGTGACGCTAAACAATGTTAAAACAAAACAGCTCATAATGTTCTCCAGGAGACACAGATGGGTCCACTCCCCACATTATAAATGGTGAACAGGTTAAATGTGTCTCCTTCTTCAGGTTTCTGGGCAACCACAGCACCACTTATCTCATGTGGACCCGCAACACAATCACCATGATAAAAAAAAGCCCAGCAGCGGGTGCACTCCCCCATATCCTGAGGAACAGTAACATGAGGAAGAGTAACATGGACCAGAAGCTGCTGCTGGTCCATGTGGAGAGTGTGTTCTCTTACTGCCTGGGTTTGGTGAGCAGCGACCACAGCTGAATACAGGAAGGCTGCACATAGGGTAATTAATACTGCCCAAAGATCTGCCTTCTGCCGATCGTGGAGGCCATCAACAGATCCCCCTGTCTCAGGAAAACCAGGTCCATGAACTGCAGTCATTCAAAACTGGAAGCAGACATGCCAAGTCTCTCTCATTGGTAGGTGTGCAGTACTGTGCCAGCTGCAGTGGTTTACTCCCAGCTGCTCTTTAATGGTTCCTTTCCATCAGCACAGAGGCTTTGCTTTTGATTTAGCTTAGCAACTCTGATAGACAAAGTTGCCATAAATTAAGCATTTTATTCAAATCCCATTTTATTATTTTTTTCTGTTCTTACTCATTTTCCATCTCTATTTATTTGTACTTTTTTATTTCTTTCTTTCTTTGCCCGTCCTGTCCTGTAGCAATCAGAATATTGCCCTTAGGCCCAAAGGCCAAGAAAAATGCCCGACAGATCTATTTTCCAAGTGGATCTTTTGCTATACTGGTCCATTAAGAGAGCGGAACCGGCTGTTCAAACCCCCACAAGGCTGCCCGCTGGGATTGGAACGACAGGTGCGACTTCTCAGAAAGGGCTCACTGAAGGCAGCATGGTTAAGAGCTTGGAGGTGCTTACGACTGCAGTGAATGCTCAGAATAACACCTTTGAGCGTATGTATGTTGGATTACATCAGGAAAGAATCAACTCAGAACAACATCTCTGGGCGGAGCTGGATTACACCTCGGATCAGTTGGCTGCAGTCGTGAGGTCTCAGAATCTGCTATGTGAGCAAAAAGAGTGACAAGACCACAGAATCGACGGCTAATAACATCACGGAGAAGCTCGCAGCTATTAATGGGAGACTGAGAGACCAGTGTCAGAGTGTTAAAAAACAGCTTGAAATTCTCAATTACCATCATAACCCGGCTACCCCTTCGGCGCCAGCTCAAGGCTGGAGCCGAACAACAACTCCCTGATAATGACTGTGTTGAGTCTGTTCCTTCCCATTCCCTACAAGGCCACCTGGGTTGGCTGGAAGACTGTTTACTTAGCCTGGCAGGGCGAAGGACACTGTCTCAGCTGAACTATGGACACCGGGTCAGCTGGAGGCGCAGTCGAAAGATTGTAGCGGTCCCAGATCAGCTGTACACACTGGAACTCTTTCCCATGTTGCTTGTCTGTGTTTATTGTGTTATGGTGTGTTGATACCTGTGCATTCCTGTATTATCCTTTTGTGTTGCACATTTCAATGTTTTTTTTCCTCGCTACCTGGCCTGACCTGTCTCCCCAATGTGATGTTTGTATTGTATGTACGGTCGGCAAGGTCTGTCATCTCGGTTGTGGGCAAAAGACCTGCAACTGACAAATAAAGGCTATCTCATCATCTCATCTCATCTCACATGATTGTCATAGTTTATTTGATCTTTATTATTTGTTTTTATTTTAAGTTATTACAATCAGAACCGACAGGATTCGGGGACGGGGAAGAATAATAAGAGGAAAAGAGTAGTTGAGAAGGTAACAGGTAACAGTAGATAATAAATACTGAATCACATGAAGTAAGCATGAAGGAGATCCAGGCTCCAGACATCCAGAGGCCCGCCAAAGCATGAGAACCCAGGGAGGATGACCGGAGGGGCAGCCCTGCCACCTTCCTGGAAAGAGCTGAGGAGAGCCCCAGACGTGGGGTCAGCCAGCAGCTACGATACAGAAGCTACAGGGAGGATGCGGCGACTTGACCACAGGGTCTGCCGGCAGCCGGTTGTGCCGGAGCGGACCGAGCCCCGGGGCTCGAGGCCTGAGGGTCCCACATCCACTGGAAGGGGCTTGACTGAGCCACAGGGTCAGGACCCACCAAGCAATCACCCAGATTGAGCAAGTACATACCTGAGTGCCCATCCAGGGACATCGGGAATTACCAATGCACCGATGGCTGCGAGCATCAGCCACCAGCAGGGAGTGTGGTGGGGAGAGATAGGTCCCCACACCTGTAACCAGAGAAGTGAAGTATAAGAAATGTCTTGACATTGTGTCTGTGTCGTCCTGTTCTGTCTAGTGTTACATTGTTTTGTTTTGTTTTTTTTTGTTTTTGTTTTGTTTTTGCAATTTTTGTACATTGCACTTCACATAGTCCTATGTTTGTCCGTTAAATATGTCATATGTAGCTCCAGGGCGTATAAAAGCATCTGACACAGAGAGATAAGAGCCAGCAGGTGGCAGCAGAGGAGCTTGGTTTTCATCTGACCTTTGACCTTCACAGCATCTCCTCTCAGGGTTAACTACTCCCTGCATGATATGCCTGCTCTCGTGTCTTCTTCTGTGACTTAATGACAGTGTTTTATATATTAATGTTTTATATAAATCCTGTCCACAGTGCAGGGGCCACTGTAGAAACTATACAGTTCATTCAGCTTTGCCACTTCAAATTATGTTAACTGAAATTCCTCCTTCAGTGTCCGTACTCAGGGTTAAGAAAAGCAGGATTGAAAGAGAAAACTCATGCGTGCTTGCTTTGGACAGCTGACATAACACAAACAATTGCACGAGTGCTACAGAGGACCACAAGAGCCACGCGCATCGAAATAAAAAGCTGTGCTTAAATAATGAATTGTAGAATAAATTTTTTTTAAAACATTTGTAAATTCATTTTTGAATTCCAATTTAATAATTTGTCACATGAGGTAGGACTCCAGAAGAGAACGTAATTTAACTCTTTCTGCACCGCTGGGTGAATGAGACGTTAGCAGATCGTTTTTTCTTTTTCTTTCTATCGGGTTGTTTTTCTTTACTCGAAGAGATCAAATTATTGGTGGGACAATTTAATAATCGCTGGATATTGGTGGGGACATGTCCCTTCCGTCCATGCCAAATCTACGCCCTTGCTTGGGCCACGCGCCAGCAGTGATTACTACACCTGTGGTTGATCAAGCAGCCTGTACATAAATGATTACATCATCTCTTTTTAATATTTATTCAACTTTATTCTAAGCACCAGCTGTCTGTTAGAATTTTTGGGGTTTAATCAAATAAAAATAAACAAGGTTAACATATGATTTATGTGATATGTTAAATCATAAACATATGATTTATTTACCTTTAACTTTAGAACACAAAGCACATCATGCAGACTCCTGGATCTTAGAAGAAAACTAATGAGACTAAGTGCAGGAAGCTGTCTGTTATAACTAAACATGTTATGTGCACCTTGTAAGACCTTCTGTTTAACTTGATCAAACTGTCACATATTGTGGTTTATGCTGTGAAGCATAACTTTGCCCCCACTGCCCCCTCATGAAGCTTCTTTTGAAACACAGCGATGAGCCGTAGATAATGGAAACAGCTGCTGGTTCTACTCTTCTCAGAGAAAGTCATGCTGTTGTAATAGCTGCAGTTTGTGGTTTTGTGTTGTCCTGCTCAAATACAAACAATGCCTTCCCTGAAATAGAAGAGAATGAACTACTGTTCATCTTTTTCTGTGACTACAAAACAGCTTCAAACCTCCATTTTGTTTTTCTCTGCTTCCTCACAATCTGAGCGGCCATTTTAGACCCAACAAGTTTCATTTTCAAGTGGGACAAGCCAACAAAGAACATTTGCTTAAACTCATTTGTTTATGACTCACACTTTCTGTTCATCCTTCTGAGCCACAGACGACAGTCTTTATTATAGCTTTCTATCTTTGACTAATCTGGGCCTAATTTAGCTCCTTATGGCTCAGTTATGGTTCTGGTAACTAATAATATTGTCTCTATACGGGGCGTGGGAGTTCGCCTTGTAATCGGAAGGTTGCCGGTTCGAGCCCCGGCTTGGACAGTCTCGGTCGTTGTGTCCTTGGGCAAGTTGTCTACCAGTTACCTACTGGTGGTGGTCAGAGGGCCGGTGGCGCCAGTGTCCGGCAGCCTCGCCTGTGTTAGTACGCCCCAGTGCGCTACATTGTGCGCCCTGTCAGTGTCAGCTTGCCATCACCAGTGTGTGAATGGGTGGATGACTGGATGTGTAAAGCGCTTTGGGGTCCTTAGGGACTAGTAAAGCGCTATACAAATACAGGCCATTTACCATACTTGACATTCAGACACTTAATTAAAGCGTCATGTGAAACATGTTCTGTTCTGTAAAAGCATGTCCAGTTTTCACCCCTGCTCTGTAACTAAATATGAGTTTTAGCTTGCTGTAACCCTGCTGAGTCACCTCTGCTCTGGGTTTGTAAAACGTTTCTTAGTCCGCTTTATTGAAAACATTATACTTACAGCTTTATTCTGATCACACAGTGGCCTTAAATAAAATAACAGGAACTACTTCTTCTCATTACAAAACACTGCTGAAAATAAAACAGACACACAATTAGGTGATTTTCACGTTTGGTTTTATTTTATTTTTTGATTGATGATTTTATTTATTTATTTTTAGGTTTGCAGGAACAGAAAACATTTTAAACCGATCAAAAGTCACATAAAGATGCGAGAACACTGTTCATGTAGTCCTTTATAATTTGTTTTAGGTACATCATCATTTTTATTACGTTCATCTACAGAACATTTACTACAATTGATTTAATTTACACTTCTATGCAAAGTAAATGTAGTTTTATTTTTAATCTAAATGCTAATGATTATATAAATATTACATTTATTGTCCTTAAATTACTATTAGACTATTACCACTTTCACATGTTTTTTTGTTTTTGTTTTGTTTTTTAATGTTTGGGGCCTAGATTCATTCATTATCCGTAACCCGTATCTTCAGATGTCGCACATCCTTCTCATTGGGTGTTTTTGGACTTAACCAGCACAAATAATTTTAACTTATTCAGCACTCACTTTTTCCTCAAATATCCCGTAAACAAAAGGTAGCTGCAGTTATCATAATAAGAATACAGACTGCGTTGTTACTCTGCTACCCTCGGTATCTCCGTGATTATAAAACAGTAAAGGTCGAACACAGACATCCTGATCTCCTCCATTACAAATAAAAAAAGCAAACATACCCACGAATGTACAGAGAATTTAATGCAGAAATACAGAATAAAACAATTATATGTTTAACATAAAGCCAACAGCTGTCATTTACAGACCTTGCGGCATAGTTCTCAGAACCAGAATACTTCAATAACCCCAAAGGAAATGATGTTATTTTATGTATTATTATTATTCTTATTGTTATTGTTTATTTATTTTATGTTATCACATTACATTACTTAATCTTTTTTACACATACAAATCTTTTTTACACACACAAATTTTTTTTACACATACAAATCTTTTTTACAAGTACAAAATATTTATGACCACATTTTGAGCCCATAGTCTCTGAGTTCATTTGAAACGATACTAACCTCTTACTATTTGAAGATAGATTAAAAATATTATTATTATTATTAGTAGTAGTAGTAGTAGTAGTAGTAGTATTGTTATTATATAAGAAGAAGAAATTTTAAAAAATCCCTCATTGACACGTTTAGTTTGCGGCCTCCACCTGGGTCATCCTTCCCTTTCTTGGGCCTTATCCTTCTCTCTGTGCATCTTGGCTAACAGCTAGGAGCTTAATTTGCTTCTGCAGGAAAAAAGAAAAAAAGAAATAGAGACTGTAACAAGATGAAAACAAGAAAACAAAAAAAGAAAAAAAAGGTTTTTTTGTTTTTTCCCTCAAATCTTCGATTTCAGACAACCTGTAAATAAAGTCTAGATGAAGAATACTTTGCGCTTTTAAAAAGTTTTGGTTCATTTTCATTCCTGACCAATCAAATCTTCCAGCTAACGCAGAAAAAAAGTGACAGTCACAGCAGGCTGATTGGCCACTGTCAGCATCAGTCAAGCAGTCATGAGAGCACTCTCCAGTTAGTTCCTGTTTGGACGCAGACCGACTGGAAGACTCGTAAGATGAACTAGGCCAAGCTCGACGGTCTTCGTTTTTTCTCAGCAAAATGATCAAAAGTGTCCTCTTTTTATTTGTCTCGGTTTTTGCTGCTGGAGGTGAGCTGGACTTTTATAATAATAACAAATGTATTTTAATCAATTAAAGTTGTTATTTATCTTAATAATATAACATAAGGCTGAGGATACAACGGATTTGCTCTTCTTATTATTATTATTATTTTTTGGCAATTTTTCAAAGGCCTGTTTTAATGATGGAATCCAGCTTATATTATCTTCGATGAAGATTTTTCTCCGTTTTTGTTTTAGAAACATCGTCAATTGGAAAACAAATAAATAAAAAAGAAATTTTCGCGGTTTAGAAAATAAAAAAATATTAATTTCCTGTACGTGGACATGAAGCATATAGTATAGCAGTGCATATACGAGAGAGGAAAATACTGTTCAGGGAAGGGAAAATAATAGCATGAAATGAAGTTACAAAACCCTCATAAGATCCATGTTTAGGTCCTGGTGCAAATCCACCTAATATCATTTTAATTACTTTTAAAAGAATCCCGAAAACTATCGCGAGAAACTGAATGAAAAATTAAATTAAAATAAAAACGCATCTTAAGAAAATCGAAAATCGAATCGAATAAATGTTTACGTGGTTCTGCGACAGCTTTTAATCATGATGACAATTGTTAAGTTGGACCTAAACGACAACGCAACACTTTACTGTCACTCCTCTAGGGCGTGGTCGGTGTCTGGTGTTCTTCCTTGTATAATCAGCAATAATAACTTAATATTAACAGTCGTGTCTGTGCATTCAAAGGGAGCGTTACTTGTGAGAGACTCAGTTTAAAGCCAATAACTTCAGAATACATAATTCTAATTCTAACTTGATGATGGACTTGCGTGTAATATTTAACTTGTTCCTTGTCTTACAAGACACTCAAAGAATTTTAGCTACACGTTTCACTTTACCCTTAAATCTATACCGGAGTTTATTCTGCACTTAAATACTTTATCTACCTTGCATCCCTGGCCAATTTAGAATCACCAGTTTACATGTCTTTGCACTGTGGGAGGAAGCTCACTCTTCTTATTCTCTAAAGTGGTTCAAACGCCACACAGAAAGGGCCCCAGCCTAAATTTAACTCAGGAACTTTCTTGCTGTGAAGTGACAGTACTAAACACTGCAGCATCGTTCAGATCTCATATCATAGCAAACCCTCTGACCTCTGTCTGTTTTCTGTTACTTCTGTGTACAAAATGCTGTTTTTTCTGCAGTTTCAAAATTCCCCCATGATGTTTCAAAGATGACCAAGTGTCTGTCTCTGTGGGAACCTGTTCTCATGACAGTTTCAAAGGCCAACTAGAACTCTGTCATTACTCTCACTTAAAGAAACAAAATACACACAGACATGACACGTACCGTTTCAAGATTCCCCAGAGCAACAATTGTCACTTATTTGACCCACACACAATGACACACTTGACACCTGGGATAGACTCCAACAACGAACCTTTACGTTCTCTATTCCCTATATACTGGTAAACATGCTCCCTGACTATTTTCTCTGTTCCTGGGTTACTCATAGGTTACCCTGGTTATAAACGTACTCAGACCGTTTTAATAAAAAAAAATGTTAAAACATCATCAAATGTTATATTTAAAGAAAGAAAAAAAAAAGAAAAAAAACTGTCACATTTAAAACAGCTGTTCCATCCCGGCTCCATCAACCCCTTCATGCCCTAAATGTGGCGTTTTTATCATTTAAACCAGGAACATTTAATTTCATGTACGTAGTCGTGGACTGATAAGAGGTAATAATCATAAAACAAACAACAAACAACAACAAAAAACAATACGAGGGGCGATGTGGAGAAACACGGAATACAAGTGAAAATCAGCCTGTATCTTAATTTGATGTAACATTTGACTTAAGTGAGCTACCCCACAAAGTCATAGAGCAGATACCGGGCTTTCCATTCATGTCGTACGCGTTTAGGTGGCCTCTTACAAAGAGGGAGGAATATACAAAAAAGTCCAATGGTAAATTTCACGCTTCTCGTGTTCCCAAACAGTCCAGTATTATATAAATGATATTTAAATCATGACTGAAAACTAGTATGGAAATTGTTAACGCGTGTTATCCATTTGAAAGCAAATTAAAATGAAAACCAGCGCAAAACATCGAACTAAAATAATAACGCTGTGAAAAAACAACAATTGTTTAAGGTTACGCTGAAAGAAAATTTCAAAGGCTGTTCAGCAGTTAAAGAGTTTCCATCTTACCGTCAGAGGCTGAAGCCAAACTTGGGCAGAAAAGCTGCTGTCCACTCTGAAACGACAAAACCGAGAAATCTCAACGAAGTCAGGGAAAGTTTTCACGCAGAGGCTGCTGAAATGTTTTCAGCTCGTCGTTTGTGGCTGCGGTAACTGAGGAGACTTCTGTGAACGACAGAACAGATGAGAGGCAACGTCATTATTTACGATAACGCCCCGGTCACTTTTCCTGTTTGTGATCTGCTGGCGAAGGTGACTTCTGCTTTCAGCTTCACATCAGCAGATCACATTCAAACCCAGTGGCGTCGTTAGGCCTATTTTAGGGGTGCTGAAGCCTCCCTAAAATATTCTTAAGCCCCCCTAAATAATTTGGTGGGGTTTTTTTTTTTTTTTTTAACTTATTCGATTTTTTTTTTTACAGAACTTGCAGACAAATTCAATATAAAGATGCAGGAATATGAGTTTAAAGAAATAATAATATAAACCTGTCGCTATTCACACAAATATGATCATAACTCGGTTGGTCCCTTTCGCTTTACATTGTTAAGGTAGCGTCAGTGCTTCGTTATCCAATCCCTTCCAGTTGTTCACAGGGGACATCCACATGACTGAAAATCCAGTCCTCGTTTTCACTGCTACTTTACACTCCGCTCGTATACACCTGCAGAAACACTAGCGTGCATGTGGCAAACGGCAAGAAATCATGGATATACGCAAGTTTTTCAAGAAAGTAAGTCTTCATCACTGGCTGGTAGTAACAATTAGTTAGCTCCAGCTAACAGCAGAGAGTCCCATGTAAATAATGAACCAGGTGCTCCCCATTTTGTAAATAAAAACCTGGCTAGCGCACTAAGTTAAATTGTTAGCATAATGTTAATTTCTGTCACTCGTTTTAGCTCTGAAAAATCCAGCTGAGCTCATTCAGGTATGGTTATCATCAGTGGAAATAATAATAATCACTCCATCCCCATTAACCTGTAGGAGTCAGGGCAGAGGAGCACAGAGAGGCAGAGGGGAGAGACGTCTGCTGGAGAGGTGAGTCAAAGGATGGAGTCATTTGTGATGGAGACAGTCTGATTAGAATTTTATGGGACTCAATATGGATATGAAATATGAAACATTTCAGTCACGGTACAACATATAAGACCTGTTTAACTTGAGCTTTTATTTAGGAGAGTCAAGGTTAGAAAGTGGAGAGAGCAAAGAGAGAGAGATATATATAAGTCAAATTAGCCTGACTCACATATTTTTGAGGGTTCTATTTTAATATTACTTCAATTCAAGTAATTTAGTAATATTTTTCAGGGCTTTAAATTGCAACCATTTTAGTCACATGCGTGCTCAAAATATAATGTTTGTAACTTCAAAATATTTGGGAGCAACAAATTACTGTGGAGCGGGAGCAGAAGTCATGATATTAGCAATTTACATTACAATTCAGTATGTTTTAATGTATCTTGAAGGGTGAGGCAGAAGGAGTGGCTGAGGGAGAAAAAGGTCAACAGGCAAGTTCAAGTCAGAGAGAGCAAGGAGAGACAGAGGAGCTGCAGCAAATGGATTGAGAGGCAGAGGAAGATCAAGTTATTACAGAGAGAGGAGAGCAAACAGGCCAAGAGAGGGAAAATGATGAAGCAGCTGCAGCAACTCATTCTACTACAGGGTTTGATTTAGGTGACAAAGACACAGGGCCCAGACAGGTGAAGCTGAAGAGCTATCCACATGATACGTTTGGTACACAGAAGCGAGCATTTAACCACAGCTGGTTTGAAAAGCACAACTGGTTAGAATATTCAGTCAACCAGAGTGCAGCTTTCTGCTTCCCATGTAGAGTGTTTGGCAAAAACATCAAACATGATAGTTTGGTCAGTAACGGTTGCAAGAACTGGAAGAAAGCTTTAGTCATCTTTGGCAAGCATGAGATGGCACAAACACATAAGGACAGTGTTGTTACATGGAAAAGCTACCAGGGAACTAGCAAACAGGGAAACGTTGCACAGATGATAGCAACTGCAAATGTGAGTGAGATAGTCGAAAGAAGAGAGTATCTCAGACGAATTGTTGCAGTCACCTCTATGTTAGGGAGACAGGGACTCCCTTTTCGTGGTCATGATGAAGGTGAAGACAGCCCAAACAGAGGGAATTTTCTTGCGTGCATGGAGCTTTTGAAGGAGTTTGATCCTTTTCTTCAAAAACATAATCCCCCATCAAATGCACAGTATATCTCACCAACATCCCAGAATGACATGATTGACTGTTGTGCCCAGGAAGTTACTAGTGTCATTGTATCTGAAATGACAAAGTCTAAAGTCTATTCCATCATGGTGGATGAGGCAAGGGATAAAAAGGCAGAGCAGTTAGCTGTTTGTGTCAGGTACGTGTCAGAGGGGGCAGTGAAGGAGCATTTCCTTGCACTTGCAGAGATAAAATCATTTGATGCCCAGTCCATTGCAAATGAGATTCAGCAGCAGATCCAAAACTATGGTCTTGCAGAGCTTAAGTGTGTAGCACAAACATATGATGGTGCAGCCGTTATGAGTGGCTCCACTGGAGGTGTACAAGCACATTTTAGAAGGCTCCATCCTGAGGCTATCTATGTGCATTGTTATGCTCATCAACTCAACCTGGTTTTGTGCAATACTTGCAAGGCTGCCCCAGAGGCTGTGGAGCTTTTCAGCTTGTTGGAGTGTGTGTATTCTTTCTTCAGCACCTCCCTAGTCAATCATCATAAGTTCATGGAGACTCAGGCAAAGCTTGGATTGACAAAAACTGAGCTTGTGCAACTTTCAAACACTCGCTGGGCATGTCAGTTGCGATCAATCAGTGCAGTTCTTGAGACATTGCCTGCCATTTTGGAGTGCCTATCTGCAATTGGATCCCCCATAGCTGTTGGTCTCAGAGCAAAGCTCTACAAGTTCTCAGCAGTCTATGCACTACTGATGTTTCAGTCGATTCTGTCTGTAACCGAAGGACTCCACAAATTCCTGCAGAAAGAGACTTTAGACCTGGCAGAAGCTTTTATCTGCAAACAAGCTGTGTGTGACACACTTAAGGGCAAACACTCAGATGCATTTGCTACAGAGCTGTATGAGAAAACCAAGGCCCTGTGTAACACCCACAGTATCCCTGAACCAGGTGCCAAGACAAGGCACAAACAGAGGAAAATGGAGGATTTTGTCCTGGAGGCAACTGTGGGTTCACGCACTGAATTGAACAACTCAGACACATTGAAAAGAGAGTTACTTTTCCCTTGTGTGGATCGGATGGTTGGCGAGCTTGATCAAAGATTTTGCAGTGTAGATGCAGGGCTGCTAAAAGGCGTCCAGGCATGGAGTCCTGAATCTGAGAACTTCTTGAATGAACTTGCAAAGCACTACAGACTTGACCTGAAAAAAGAGGAGGTTCTGGTGGCCAGAAACTTTCTTACCCGGAAAACAGAGGCTGGATGTCCACCCAAAAATATGTTGTCTGTGTACAACCTCCTTGATTCAGAAATGTTTCCCTCTCTGAAGGCAACCATCCAAGTTGCCCTAACAGTGCCTGTCAGCAGCTGCTCGTGCGAACGGTCCTTTAGTGCACTGCGTCGGCTGCACTCCTGGCTGCGTCAAACAATGGGTCAGAAAAGACTTCACAGTCTTGCAGTCATGTCTATTGAAAAAGACACGCTTCAGCATCTGAGTCACAACAGAGTGATTGACCGATTTGCCACTCTTAAAAACAGACGTCATTCTTTGATGCTTCCACCCACCAAGTAACTGGTGATTGCAGCCAGAAAAATGTACTTTTTTATTTTCAGTTTTTTTCTTGTTATTGATGCAGCAAACACATTTCCTCTGTTTTTTTGTTGTACTGTATTATAAAGCAGACTGAAATAAAACAATAGATCTATTGGTGGCCTAGGATGTTTAATCTGTCCAAAAAAGTAGGAAAACAATTTCTCAGTCTTTGTTTTCTGTTTGTGAAATTTTGTGCTCATTCACTACGTTCGTTCATGTCGTGTGCATCTCTTGGGGGCTAAGCCCCCCCTGTCCTTAAAACCTAGTGACACCCCTGTTCAAACCTCATCTAATACCTGATCAAATGATTCAACATGAGCGTTTTTAAGTGTGGTTTGATTAGAGCGACATGCCGAGTAATGATGCTCATTGATGCTGATGTTAGTGTAGCTGAACGTAAAGGAGATCGTGGTTATTGGCTCCATGTGAGGCAGTCTTTGTGAAACATTGAGTCGTGAGAACATCACTTTCCCCTTGTTTCTAATTCTGTGATTTTTAATTTGATCTCTCCTGTATAAACACCAAAATGAAACAAAAGTTCCAATTTTAAATTATGAAAAAGGTCCGCTACTAAATATCAGAAATCATAGTATAATTTCAGGCAACATTTATTCATTTTTTAAAACACACGTTCATTTCTTTCATCTGTCACCCATATGTACTTTTGGGATTTCCTTACCTGTATGATTGAGCACACATCAATACAATATAACCACCAGCTGACACGAAATTCTGCTGGACTCATATGTTTCATGCTTCTCTTTGAGTGTTTTTGGATGGAGCCCATCACAATAATCACTGTTCTAGAAATGAAAAGTTGCACTTTAACCTTCGTGACCTCTCTGCTCTGTGTTGTTTCCTCTTTCAGCCCAGAAAAACATCACAGCTGTGTCTGGACAGGACATCACTCTGACATGTCGAGCTCCAAACAACAACATCACAGCTGTAGCGTGGAGCAAAACTGACCTGGAGTCTGGACAAGTCCTTTTGTACCGGGACGGGCACTTTGATACCACCAAGCAGCATCCATCTTTTAAGAACAGGGTGGATCTGCAGGACAGACAGATGAAGGATGGAGACATGTCTTTGATTCTGAAGAATGTGACGATTAATGACACTGGAACATATCAGTGTCGTGTCTTCACAAAAGGGACGAACAATAAATCCATCAGCATCATCTACCTGAGTGTTGATCCTCCAGGTGAGTGAGTAGAGTTGAGTGTGTGTGTGATCAGAGGTGAAGCTGCTTCCTGGTTGTTGATGTTTGTTTGTAAAGATGTTGTTGATGAGACTTTGTAGAAAGCAGCTGGTCTGAGTGATGTGATCAGAGTGCAGTAGATAATGTCTGACAGCAGTTTGAAGAGGAAATGGATTCTGTTCTGTTCTTCACTCATCACCTACCTGACAGCTGACACCTCACACCTGTTTCTCACCTGCAGGTCAGACAAGAGACGACACAGAGGATGGATCTGTTGGACTGAAAGTTGGTCTTCCAGTTGTTATTTTCCTTCTTCTTGTTGGTGGTGCCTTTGTTGGTTATTTGATCTACAGAAAATATAAACAACGTAGCCAGGACTCATATTGCCCCACCACTGAACCACAGATTGAAATGTCTCAGAGATTTCTGAGTTCTGAATCTCCTGCTAATGAACACAATGACAGAAATGAGCCGGAAGAAAACAGCTGTCACCAACACTCCACAAGGATTCCTGATGCCACTCTGACACTTGAGAATGAACTACTTCATCCTCATACTCCTCAGGAAACAGCAGGACTCCTTCCAGAGAGTGACATCAGAGTGCAGTAGATAATGTCTGACAGCAGTTTGAAGAGGAAATGGATTCTGTTCTGTTCTTCACTCATCACCTACCTGACACCTCACACCTGTTTCTCACCTGCAGGTCAGACAGGAGGGTCTGTTAGACTCATCATCGGTCTTCCAGTTGCTGCTGTTCTTCTGTTTGTTGCTGTTGTTTCTTTTTTGATCTACAGAAAACATAAACAACAACAGAGTCAGAATTCATACCAGCCTCCAGTTGAAATGCAGCCTTTTTGAAATCTTAAATGGCTTTTTTTCAGCTGGTCGGTGAGTCTCCTGCTGCTTTTCCACTTATTAATATTATCACTGAACAGAGACAGACATTGGTTTTGTGTGATGACATCCAATACTCAAACAGTCTGCTCTGTATTCCAACACAGCACAGACTTTTTCAACAATCATTTAGCAATGTTAACTGCACAGCAAGGACGCAAAAAAATGTAGAGGTGAAATAAGCCTAATAAGACTGTCCAAGTAAGATATCAGCAGATAAAAAAGAACAAAAAAAAAATCAGCATCGCTAAGTGTTTTTTTTTCTCAGACAGTCACTAAAAAATGTCCATGAGTGTTGGCTAGTTAAAATCTGAACATAGAACATAAAACAAATAGTTAAGTACTCCTGTAGAATCACATATTTAAACATACAAAGAGAAATCCTAAAGTAAAGTTGTAAAAGACAATTAATGGAATTGAGTTGAATTTCATTATTGTGCAAAACAGGGCATTTTAAATCTTAGCTCTTTAGTCAAAAATATGAAATTCCATTTTTATTCAGCTTTCATACTAAATCATGTTCTAATATAAAAATAAACATTTGCATAAAAATATTCATTTAAATGTGATTTATTCTTATGTTAAGAAAGGCCAGTGAAAAGTGAAAGTATTGATCTCTAAATGTTTTCAAGAGATACAAATCTGAGGTGGTTCTAAAAATTAGATCATTTATCATTCTAATCATAGTCAGATTTCAAAATATTGGAGTCAAAAAAGTGTTGAAATACTGGAAACTCCAATATTTTTTTCTTTCGGATTACTCAGAACAACTTTTTCATTGTCATTGTACAGTTGCTTGCACAGCGAAATTAAAGAAAATAATATACAAAAAAGAAAAAAAAACAATATAAGAACACTATATAGATATATATATACTAGACATACACGATGTCTGAGCCTACAAGGGAATCATAATAGAATTTAATAAATAAATAAGAGTGGAAGGGCTATAGTCAGTAAGGATAGGGATGGTAATTGCACATCTGCCAAAATATTGCACAGGGAATGGCAGCAACATAGTAGCGATAGAATGACTGTATGGGAGATACACTTACACTCTTAATTTGTATTAAGAGTTCTGACAGCCCACGGGCAGAAGCTGTTCTCGAGTCTGTGTGTTTTGCATTTGATGGATCTGAACTTGATCCAAGTTTGTCAGCTTGAATGTTGAAGCTAAGAATGTTTGCAATAATGGTATTAAAAGCAGAGCTGAAATCAATGAAGAGCGTCTTTACTGAGAGTCCCAGGACTCTTCAGATGATGCAGAGCATAGTGGAGGGAAGTGGATGCCCTCCACTAAGACCAAGACTATCTACTGGTATTTTGTTTTTATTTTATTTTTTTGTGTTACAGTTATAGTTGTGTTATAATTGGTCAGTGAAGCATGGGAGATAAAGGAAAATGTCTCTTTCTTCATTTTGTGAATAAAACTTTAAATAACAAGTATTCATACAAGTTTTTCATTTTGCAGTATCGTGCAATTCAGCATTCAGAAAGTGTTTTTTACAATGTAAAGTTTTTGTAATTTTATTAAATTTTTATTATTAATATGTCCTTAAATATTATAATTTTTCAGATTTTAACTTGTCAATTCTCTGTATTTTTTTATATATAAGAAGCTAACGTCAAAATTTGAAATATACAATTTTTATGCAAATAAGCAATGGTCTGATGATTTCAGATGACCCTGTTGTAAAGAATAAACATTCTTGCTGTGAAGTTAACACAAGCTCAACGTGTGTGACTCTATTCTTTATTTATGATTCTATTCTTTACTACAGCACAACATGTTGCGGCGCAGGACACTAGTTGTCCTCTGCAGACTTGGTGAAACAACACATACATGCAGTTTTATAATCACTGTGATATTAACTAAACCATTAAAAAAAAACTTTCTGTGTCAAATTTGAACTTTTATGTTGTGTACAGATGATCCGGAGACAGAATTGAATATTTTGGGCTGCTCTGGCAACAGTAGAGGCCATTTAGATCGTAATATGTCTCAGTGGTGTTCTCACCAGGAGGGCCAGTATTCAACCAGAACTTCTGCCAATACACCTTAGATGAAATGGTGAACTTGGTCATCAGTGTGGCTTTTCAGTCTTCAGTGTATCATGCTCCTTCCCCATCTATTATAGTGTAAACCTCCACTATTTTCCCAGATAGCAAAGGAACCAATCAACAAGTCCACTGTCTCTCTGGGCATCTCCAACATATTCTAATATAAACCTCTTAAAACATCAAAGTTTTAGTATAGTCCTTGGACTTTGGGGGAGTAACACTCTCTGTTTTACATTATTTAATCATTTCTCAGAAACAAGACATTTTTCATTTCACTGACACATGGCTTTAACCTGGGCAGGTTGAGGTGGGGAATAGTTGGTTTCAGAATCCCTTTCTGAATTCAAACATGAGATTTCAAATAAACTTTTATTCCTTTTTATTGAACTTAACACGTTCAGTTTGTTCGGTTTGTAGGTGACTTTGATCTTTCCTCTAATTATACTGTCACCAAATTTCATAATCATAATTAAAATTATTTAGGGCAACATGTTAATTGTTCTTCTGATGATGTCTGGGATACCCTGGACCTTGTTTTTACTCGTACCCTATCCTAAACTCTCTCTGTATGTGTAGTAATCTATCTGACTACACAAGAATCACTCTTGCATCTTTAACTTAACTTAGCAGCTAAATTTCCAGCCATTTCTCTTATTTGTCCATGCCATGACAGTCTCTTGATAATATGACCCCTCAAAATAGATGTTAGAAATCCTTCCCATTGGATCAGTGAAATTAGAAGAGAGAGCAGAAGCTGAAGAGAAGTGAAGAAAATACAAACCTCTATGTGTACTGCAAGGAAATGAAGGATTTTCCGACTCATGCACCACCAGTCAAAAGTTTGGAATCAGCTTCTCATTTCACATTTTTTATTTATTTTTATGACTATTTACATAGTAGATTCTCATTGAAGGCATCAAAACTATGAATAAACAAATATGGAATCATGTAGTAAACAAAAAAGTGTGAAAGAATTCAAAACATATTTTATTATTATTATTATTTTAGATTCTTCAAAATAGCCACCCTTTGCTTTGATTACTGCTTCGCCCACTCTTGGCATTCTCTCGATGAGCTTCATGATATAATCACCTGAAAGAGATGCTTTCCTAGAGATGCTGAGCACTTGTTGGCCCTTTATCTTCACTCTGGGGTCCATCTTTTTATATATTTTATTTTATTATTTTTTACTATTTAATTTGTAAAAATGTGTATACACACACACACACACACACACACACACACACACACACACACACACACACACACACACACACACACACACACGTAGAAAAACATTTAGTATACACATCCAGAAATGCATACACTATTATATATTGTACATATATTTATTAGTTTCAGATTAGCCATTCTTGTATTTTGCTCGTTTGTGTTGTTGTGTTTTGCACATCTCTGTTGCTTGTGGGGCTCGCACACAAGAATTTCACTCGCATGTGCTGTGCCAGTGTGCCTGCACATGTGATGTGACAATAAAAGTGATTTGATTTGATTTGATCTCATCCCAAACCATTTTGCTTAGATGTAGATCAGGTGACTGTGGAGGCCATCTGGCACAGAACTCCATCATTTGTGGGTCTCATTTAGTCTTATTTAAGAAAAATCACTCAAACCTGAACTTCACTGGCACTCAATAATGTGGAACTGCTAAAACCACTTTAATTTTCTCCCATCTCATTTACTGTAAGTCACCTTTCTCATAAAATACTGTTTAAATCTCAGTTGTATAGGTAGCATTTCTCTACCCATTATCTCAACAATTCCTTTTTGTAAATCTAATCCCCTGGTCATAGATAGCTGTTAATAATGTGCTCACTGATTTGATGAAGGATGATTCAAAATATAGCATGGCTGTTTCTCTAACTCTAAATAGTAAGAGCAAGCACATAACTGTGGTTTTGCAATAAAAAGATGCAGAATGGTAATGATGGTTTTAACTTTCAGAGAGGAAACAGAAATGAACAGGGTGTGTTTGCAGAAGTTTCCACATTGCGTGGCACGGCCACTCCATTAAACCATCACCTGATCCTGCACTCGATAAAGCTAGTTTGAATTTCAAATGTGAAGGCAAATGTCATTTCAAACTTCTCCTTTCCATCGCAGTCTAATTTTACTGTTGCCTCAGCAACCATGCTTTATGTAAAGTATGAAACAAAGACTTTTGGTGAAGGTTTTCTGTGTTTAAAAAAGCATTTACGTAATGCACATTCATGACAGTCTGCACAGTTTTCTACCAAGGAAATTGTTATATGATATTTAAAAGCATTCTTCACCCTCCATAATCCTCATATATGCCTCTTAGAATATCACGATGTGGAAGATGAACTTTATGTTTTCATTTACATTGTCACAAATCACAAACAAAGACTTATATGAAACTGTGAACCGCCCACCGCTGGTCATTAAAAATAAAGCAGGTGTAAGGCTTCCCTTACCAAAGCTTGAAGCTACAGCCATCTGTTATCCTGTTTGCGCCATAGAATCAGTAGTGACAGTCACAGTGTGAGAGCAGCGAGCAATTGCTAGACTCTGATGTTTACAACTGACTAACTGCATGTTTTGTTTTTCTGGATAATCCAGTGATTCTGACCTCTGTAAATTTTGTTCTGAAGCTTTTTTAATGTTGTCAGACAAACATGATACTGATGAATCAGATATAAACTGATAGACTGCATTGTGTCGGTTGGTTAATAAACTGGCTCTGTTTTCTAAAAGGCAATATAAGTAGACACAAACATGCCTCTCTTCCACCCCAGTGTGGAGTCTATGCAAGTCTTGCTTACAATATATACAAACACTAAAACAGTGACGTGTTTTCCCTAAACAGCCACTGAAACAATGAGGAGAAGTATACTCACAAATGAACTAGACGGACAATGAGTTTTAATATTCAAATTCCCAGTAAGATAAATCATTTACAAAACACATATTCATAAAAAAAAAATTCCAAAATGTCTGAAAGTACAATTTGCAACCTTAAAAATTACAATATACCCAAAATCAGTGAACAAAAACAGGTGTTCTATCCCTATTACATATAATATATATAATATACCCATGTTCCATCCCTATTTAGCACAAAAAACATGGGTGATCTATATGACTGTATGGTATAAAAAAAGAATCAGATAAAAATAACGGACTCTTTAGATCACTATTTTTCTTATTTAAAGTAATCAAATGTGTTTTGGGGACTTTTACACTTATGAGTTAATACTTAGTAAAGCAACATACACCAAATCTAAACAAAGACTTTAAAGGGGGAATGTGTCGCATCTCTGAGTGTGAATCCCCACATATATGACTCACAAATGGTGTCCTGCTGATTAATGTCCCACTACAACAGTGACATATGGAAGCTTTGTGTAACATAAATTAAATAAAAAATAATAATAATTAAAAAACAAAAAATAAAACATAGTTTTAAGGAAGTTCATTACCATCATATCTCAGCTTCACTGTGATCCTCATCACGACTCTCTGTCCACACAAATAAAGAAATAAATGAGCTGGTGTTTACACTTTTGCTTAATACATTTCTGCAGCTCGTCTGTTATTCATGCTGTAAAGAGAATTTATTTTTATCATATTGATTTAAAGCCAGTGTCATAGCAAGCTATCTTCAACTAGAGGGCGCTCTAACAATTCTGACAACAAAATTCTTAGGAATGCTTCCATAATCAGGTACTCTGGCTTCCTCCCAAAGACATGCACTTAGTGGGGATAGGTTAATTGGAAACATTGGTTGTCTGTCTCTGTGTGTTAGCCCTGCGACAGACTGGCGACCCCCCTTACCCTGAAAAGGATAAGTGAAGGGGATGGATGGATGTTTCCATCACCTTACTGGATCAGTCCCATGATGGATTAGAGTAGTTCTCACAGAAAAAAGAGGGTCAGACAGACATGGTGTACCTAATAAAGTGTCTAGTAAATGTAAAATATGTAATACTCATCTTTTTATATTTTATCAGTCTGAGGGTGTCCAGTTTATCACCTGCTGCTTTTTCCTAAATATTTCTCAGTAACATTAAAAAGATCAGATTTCAAAACAAACTTTACTTTTTAAATCTTTTTAAACCTAAAAACTGTGCAGAAGCTCCTTTTTAATCAGACCTACTGCAGCTATGTTTCATTTTGACCTCATGGTGGCACTCAGTGGACTATGGATGGGGTCTTCAGTAAATGTCATGAATCCTGAAAATGTTCTTTTTTTACTGTTCATAACAAAGTGTGTTTAAGTCAGTGACTTTAAAAAATCTATTTCATAGTCAGTAGCAGACTGCCTGAACAGACTGAAGTTTCCTCCTCGTTTTCTGATCCTTTCAGAGGCTCTAGGTTTTGGTTTCAGTCACATCTTTTCTCTGAGCTGCTGAGCACTGAAACTACAAGAGATTCACTGTCAACCTCTAAATCTGAGAGAGGTTGACAGCACATGCTGATTGTTGTAAACATCATCAGCATGTGTCCTCGACACAGACTTTTATAGAGATACACAGACTTTTATAGAGATACACAGACTTTTGTAGAGATGATTCACAGCCAGCCTGATTATTCATGGTGCACTGACCCAGCTGTGACGGAAAACTGACCTCACTCAGCTTTCAGAGATAAAGGTACAGGTTGGGACACAGGATATGTGATATTTAGATTTAAGAAGATCTCCTAAGTCTTCAGTCCATCTTCTTCCACTTACCCTTGTCAGGGACATGGGGGGCTGGAGCCTAACTAGTTACCACAGGGTGAGAGGTGGGGTACACCCTGAACAGGTTGCCAATCTGTCACAGGGTTAACACAGAGACACACAACCTCACATGTGTGGGTAATTTAGAGTGACCAATTAACATAATGCCTCTAACTGCATGTCTTTGGACTGTGGGAGGAAGCCAAAGTGAGAAAACCCACACAAACACAAGTATGTATGAATGTGTGTGAATGTTACTTAGAAAGCACTTACAAAAATGTGCTTGTGCGAATGGGTGTGAATGAGTGAATGCACAAGTTGTGTAAAGCGCTTTGAGTGCTCAGAAGAGTAGAAAAGCGCTATATAAGAACCAGTCCATTTACCATTTACAAGGAGAACATGCAAACTCCACACAGAAAGACCCCAGCCAGGTGGTGGAATCAAACTCGGGACTGTCACTGTGCCACCATTCTGCCGCTATTTTACTGTGAGTCAGAATAAAAAGGAAAATAGATTTAAATGCAAGGTTTCATTTTATTGGATTGATACATATATATCAATAAGACAGTGCACATCACTTTCACAACAGCGTTTGTTTTCAAAGACTTCATGGCTTTTCCTATAATACCTGGTGGGCCGGTCTCTAGTCAAAATGGCCAGGTCGATTTGTTTTTGTCCCATTCCAGCTCTGCATTGTGGCATGTTCCACTGTGGCAGGCAGGAAGTAGGACCCAAAATGCAGGACGCTCAGACGAGGAAGTAAACTCAAAGAGGCTGCTTTATTGCAGTTGCAAGGAAAAAACTCAATAAACATTACACTTGCAAAACAAACAAACAAAAAACTAGAAACCTAGGACCACTGAGCACAGAGGAAAACACACATTATGAGCAGACAGCACGACAGACAACAGAAGAAAACACAGAGTTTATATACACAGAGGGAGTGATCAGGGAACAGGAAACCGGAGGGAGACATGGCTGGGATTAATTGGGCATAACAAGATAGGGGAAAGCAAAACTGAATGCAGTGACATGAAACACAGACCTTCAAAGTAAAACAGGAAACACATGGACTGAACTCCAGACATGTAAACTTATCAGACTGCGGAGACAGAACATAGAGACCTGAGACGTGGGACAGAAAGGCACAGAAGCCACAACACAGATGTAATTCATTAAGTAGTTCATTTTGTGCATAATTTTATATTGTTGTTGATAATAAATTAATTAAAGCAACAAAACAACCTGAAGGGCCACTTGGGAGCCGGTTCTCTTAAAAGAGCTGGAATTCCCATCACTACTGACCATGCATGGAGGGTTTCACCCCAAGTCCAGCACCCTGAGGCTGCATGCTAAGCAAAAGAAAAGAGGCCTGGGACTAGTGAGTGTCAGTACCACAGTCCAGGATGGGACAAGAACATCAACGAGTACATCAGGACACAATGTCATTGTTAGACCGCAAGTGTCCTGTGATTCCGTGTAATTTTTGTGTAACATGTTTTGTAAAGGAAACAATAAAATAATAATGATAATATAAAATTCAATTAGGCATACAATGAATTGTGTACATCAATAATACTTGTTTTATTAGTCTTTCTATAATCACTTGAATACAATAAAAAAACAATCAGTATTACATGTTTGAACAGATTTTCTATTTATGAGAATTTTCGATCAACTCCTCTGTGACCTTTAGTTTTACGTTAAGTAATGAGCCATGAAGCAGAATTCCAAAGATGTAGTATCAGAAGTAGCAGCTAAACTTCATAAAATATACTGCAAGCATATTGCTAAAAATAACTGCACCAGTGTTGTGTTTGACTTTTATCCTGTTTGAATCTGGTGTGTGTGAAACCTGCTCCTGTTCATGGTTTCTGTCATGATTTACACTCTCCTCTGTGTTTGTATGATGGTCCTGTCAAGGTTTGAGTTTCAGTGTTTTTTAAATTGTGGATTTTACGTGGAAAATGCTCAAACTTTGGGCAATTGATTAATATTTTCTGCTCTTGTAGGTTCAACGTGTTTATTATTGTAGAAATGACTATGAATAATCTTTATTTTAACCCAAATGTGTCTGTAGATGAACCCACGTGTGTCTATAAACTACACAAAAACAAGTATTTCCAGTTGCTTTAATTAAAAAGAATCAGTAACTGCTAAATTCAAAACAAATAGTTTAAATAGCTACATTGCTGTAACATCTACAGACAACAAAAATTAACCAACCACTTTCTAAAAATGGTCTTACTCTGCTGTCGAGCGGCACTGAAGCTCTCCAATAACTGAGGTCAGGCGCAGACAATAAAACGAGTGTGCAGCTCTTGGCTGAACTAAGAATCTGACAGGACAGTAAACTGGTGTAAAGGATGGAGGAATCCCATCATGTTGTACAGTTCATACTCCGTATTTAGAGCAGAGTGTCACAAAAAAGCTGCTGTTTATTTCTAACATTCATTTTAATAATGAAGAACAAATAACAGTTCATGCACTGCACAATGTTCTCTGTGAGATTCACATAGCAGACCTAGCAGGTGTGTCTAAAATTGTGGCCAGTGAGTGTATGCACTGTGTAAAAAGTCACAGATGAATAAGAGCCAGTAGGTGGCAGCAGAAGAGCTTCAGTTTGCTCAACAAGTGATGGTTTTCATCACCTTGAGTCTGGCCTCAGTTTGACTGCCTTCAGCAGGCCTCATGTCCCATCAGTGATATATTAATACATAGTAACATATGAATCTCTGTGTTGCTCTTAAAATGGACGAACAGATAAATACAGTGGTGAGAAATAGTTTTTTCAGCTGAGGCAGCTCTAAGTAAAACCTTTTATTTCTTTTTGTGACTTGGAGAGAGTCTCACACGCATTTGTGACCACTCGCCTTGATTATTGTAATGGACTTTATATTGGTATTGATCAGGCTTCACTATCACACTTGCAAATGGTCCAGAATGCTGCTGCTCGCCTATTCACAGGGTTACGCAAACGTGAGCACATTACCCCTGTTCTTGCCTCTTTACACCTGTTGCCTGTCCGTTTTAGAATTCATTTAAAAATTTTATTGTTTGCTTTTAACGTTTTAAATGGCCTGGCTCCTATTTACCTGTCAGACCTTCTACACCTGTACACTCCACAAAGGTCGCTTAGATCAACTGACCAGTCACCCCTTGCTGTCCCCTTGTTTAGACTGAAACAACTGGGGGACCAAGCTTTTGCTGTTGTGGCCCCCAAATTATGGAATAAACTGCCCCTCCATATTACACTGGCCCCAACACTTGAAATGTTTAAATCACTTTTAAAAACACACTTTTTTTCAAAGGCTTTTTAGGAGTAGTACCAGAGTCAGTTTGTAGTCAGTTTTAGTCAGCTGTTGGTCACTCTTAATCTTTTTATTTTGTTAATTTTATTCATTGTAGATTTTGTCTATTTTATTTATGCTTTAATATTAAATTTTTATCTTCTTTTTCATTTGTGTATTTATTTTATATTTATTTATTTCTCTGCTTAATGTATGGCTTTTAACTGTTATCTCTGTTTATTATTGGAAAGCACTTTAGTCAACTTCACTGCTAATATATATATATATATATATATATATATATATATATATATATATATATATCTGCTGATATTAACTGACCTAGTAAGAGAGAGGCAGCAGCAGGCCTACATATTACTGCATTTAAAGCCTGAGGCCCACAAGTCCCACAAATGAAGTGAGAAGTGCTGACTGTCATTTTCTGATCAGTGTTTATGTTTTTAGAAAAATAATTAATACATAATTGGCTCGGATCGACAATATTATGAATGAAATGTGCCCTGTGGAAGCAGCCAGCTCCCCTCCCCTTTCGACAGATTGTGTGTGAGACTTCAGCACAGCAGCAGCAGCAAGCAGAGCTGGTTATTTGGTGCCGCCTGCTGTCCGTCTCTCCCCTCTCCTCCCTGTACAAGCCAGAAGGATTTGGGGGGGGGGGGGTGTTAGAAATGACTGAAAGATTAATTGGCTCTGTTTTGAGTTTTGTTCAAAAAAGAATGACTTCATATAGGGAAAAATATATATCACATGTGCAGAACACCTTAAACTAGTTTTTTAATTAAGCAGCAAGGCAGAACAAAATCAGGGCTGCATCAAGACACAGGGACTAAACCCCAATTCAACCAGACCCAGAACTGATCCAGAATTAAAACAGGACTACAACAGTTCAAAATCAGGACTATTTAGGATTTAACCAAAACAGAACCAGAATCAGAACTAGATGATAGTAGCACTAAAAATCATCATAGACCTGCACTACACTTATTTTTTTTTAATTCTACCAAAGTCCACTATTTAGATTGAGAAAAGTTTATATAATTATTTAGCCTTGTTGTGCAAACAAGCCTGCATAACTTAATAAATATAGAATTTGAAAAATAACAAACCTAAAAAGAAACACTAGGTACGAGATACATGAGTACCTATGATATGATTACTTTTGGTAAACAACCATTTGACTAACATGTGTGTCTCACCTGCTCTCTCTCCCTCTCTCTCCCTCTCTGTGCTGACAATCAAGCCAAACACCAACATCATCAAATATACAGTTGAAACCAGATATTTACTCTTCAGATAAAAACACAAACACTTTTTTAATTGTAACATCAAGTCAGACTAAATGTTTATTTTCTTTAGGTTGATAAATATAAAAAACATATTTGTTAACTTTAAGAGTAAAGAGAGAAACTATCTGTATTTCTTAATTGTAAATGGCACCAAACTGTATTCAAAATTGAGCCACACTTAGCTCTACTTTACTCTTTAAAGAGTTTCAGGCAAAGTTACACTAACCCTAGTTTCCTAGCTGACGCTAACAAATGCTAATGTTAGCCTCTGATTTGGGCTGCTAAAGTAAAGACTTTTAGCTAGCTGATCAGCATAGATTAATTTAATCAGCCTGTTAACCACCGTCTGTAGTGGTAATATTATTGAAAGTATAGTTTCACCTCAGCACATTTACAATTATGTCTATTTTGTAGCACATAGAAATGTTTAGGTAATAATTAAAGACACACAATTAAAATAAAAAAAGACAATTGATAAGTGTATTTGGTAATACTGAAGCTTAAAGGAATTTGTTCAATTCTAAACTACCATTCGCTTTAATTTTCCGCCAAAATCTCCGGCGTCAACATGAGTCGCTTACCTTGTCCGTCACTTCCGTCCGAGTAAGAATTAAACCTGCAGTGACCGCTGGCGAACACTAGAGGGCAGCCAGTGAGCTCTGTTTGAACCATGCTAAGTTAACTTTGTTGTCTAAATGTTGATGCTGGTTACTGATTCACACTGAAGATTCAATAAGGTTCATTGTCATTACACAAGATATTTACAAAAATACACAGACGGAAAGCAGATATTATTTCTACAGCATCTACAGTGGAATAATAAATTTAAAAAAAACAATTAAACAATACAAAACCTAAATAAGGATCATTTTAGGGTGTCATGAATGTGGGCTCGAGGCACTTTCCCGTGTTCACTTTGCGCTTTCTCCTACAAAAACAACAAAAACAGGAGAGAGAAACATTGAATGCAGCTTCAGAGTTAAAAGCACGCTGTGACGGCTGATGTAGTTCAGGTGGGTGTGTCCCTGAACGCAGCAGACTGCCCCTTGCCTCAGACTGCTTTTGGCACGACACCAGATTTACACAAATCGAGTTTCCAGCAGCTTCAGGAGGGTCAGTTGTGAGTTATTCAACAGAAATGTCTCACATCCTTCTTCTTCTTCTTCTGACTTTTGAGACTGTGGCATTAGAAGGTGAGTAGCTAAAAATAAAATTTAAAAAAAAAACTGCTGGCAGTCTGACAAATGCTGTGACTCACAATTTTTTAGAGCACGTTTTAACAGCTGTTTAAATGTAAACATCAATAGCAGCGTGTTTGCAGCAGGACGGGACGTGCGAATAGCTTGGGGGAGATTGTTCCAGAGGACCTCTGGTCTTTAGCCGTAACCTATGATTTCACCAAGAACAACTGATCCCAGTGCTCTCGTGGGAGTATACAGGCGGAGGAAATCTCCGGAGCTGGAGACAGAAATTGTTATTTGCCAGGTCTTTAATCTTGTCTGGAGTTCCCCCACCGCTATCTTACTGGAACTGAAAGAAAAGAAAAGACTGGAAAAATTACATTAACAAAACTGCTGAACTACACAGAGCAGCAGAGTTGAGTATGTGGATTTAATCTCATTTAAAAACTTGCCACATCTTCTCTAAGTCACAAGGGCTGGCTTCATTCTTCTGTTTAACTAGCGTGTCTGTCGGTAGATGCTTATGATAAGATACTATAATTAGTCAAGTCGCATCTTGCTGATCTTGTCGTGTTTGTTTTTGGGAGTTTTTTGTCTCCCTCTCAGGGATTAAACCTTTCTCAGGACATACTTCTTGCGTTGTACTTGCACACAGTCAGTGTGCATAAACACGACACAGTAGTTTTAAGTTGTCAGATTGTCAACATATTTAGATTACTGATACATCAGCTACACAAGAAATATGCAGTTATCAGAATTTTTTCCTCCCCTTTGTTTTCCCCAGTATGTTGCGTGCACTATGTTATAGGTATGATGTCACTATGAATTTTTTTATAACATATCAAAAGTTTACTGGTGTAATTGCAGACATTTCTTTATGAACCCAGAAAATGACCTCATGTGTTACAACTCTATCACATCTTATTGCATTTGGCGTCATAGCTCCCAGACATAGGTTTATAGTTTGTTCATACAAGTGTAACATCAGCATATGTGCAAGTAATCTGTCAGGTCCACAATATTGTACTTTTGTTTTCTGCAGTGGTAGAAATGAAACCATTAAGTTGGAAGGAAGCAAAGAAAAGGAAACTCTTAATTTAGGCTCTACCAATCCTCATTTTCCTGTAAAGGAACTGAGTGTGCCACGTGAAATAAAAGAGACTTCACAACCTGTTCGCTAATCCGTGACCTTTCTCTTGCTTTGTACACACTCCTCATGTTTGTTATTTGATCCTGCACTCTCACTATTTACACTTTATACTTGCCCAGTTGGCATGGCACACCCACAATTTCAATGTACATGTACAATGAGAATAAAGGTCTATTCTATTCTATTTTATTCTTATTTACAAATCTGTGTCATTGTGGGTTCTTAGCTACACATGTGGTAACAGTCAACAGAGTTTAGCGATTCAGAACAGCATGAGGAAATTAATGTGCTATTTTAAGGAAATATTCTTTTAAAATAGCCACAAAGTCTGATCCATAACACTTTGTACCGTATGATGAAAGTCTGGTTTTCCTAGAGAAGAGCTTGTTACTCAAGGCATTTCAAGATTTCAAGAAAGTTTTTGATCCCTTGAGGTGATCTTAAATAACCCAGACAGACACAAACAAACATCGAGTGCTGTAATCTAAGTCGGTAGCTTTTGCTGCCTCTTTTCTGTAAATGAACACATGGGTAGGTTAATAACCACTGAGGAGGATGAGTTTGCTTTTATTCTTTTCTCTTCTTGTGCATTCACACGAGCAGGTGACGCATGCGCATTTATGGAGGACGCTTTCCCCAACAAGCAAAAGAAAAGTAGGCCCATAACAGCCTCTGGCCTACATCTATCAAGGACATTTGTCACTGTGTGTGAAAGTGCATCATCAAGAGGAAATTTAAAAAAAAAAAAAAGCAGATTTCTCTTTGGTCCCTGGCCTTGTTTTAGAAATATGTCGAGCTGCAGGAATCCATTACTTTGATTAATCCACTGATGTTTTTTTAAGACTTCCTCGATCCAAATAGTTTCTGTCAGATGTCTCTAGATATGCTCGTCTACTGAAAAAAAAAGAACTGTACAGGAGGAGTTACACCAGCATTTCTACACAATATGTCGTAAAGAAATGGATCGCAACATCTTATCAATGTTTGTTCTTTTTGTCTTTGGTCACACAGAGATAAAAGTGAGGCCTAGACAAGATGTCACTCTTCACTGTCAGGATCCCAGTGGTGTAAATATCACCCTGTTAGAGTGGAGCATACCTGAGATTAAGTCAGACGGATACGTCTTCTTCTACCGAAACCGGCGCTCATATGAAAGCTACCAGCACGAGCGTTTTAAAGGCCGAGTGGAGCTGGCAGACCCGTCTATGAAAAACGGAGACGTTTCTGTGATTCTGAAGAACGTCAACGTCAACGATACAGGAACATATGAGTGTCGGATTATAACCAGTGATCTCAGCAGCGGTCAGAGAGTCCAAAATGAGTCCAGGCAGTCCATCGACCTCACAGTCATAGACTGGTGAGTTGAGAGGTCCACCTTACTACTTATTCTTCTTCTGACTTGTAGGGACATGTGGAGGCAAAGTGCAGCCCTCGCTGCACTGCTAAGCACAAAAGAGCTTTTTGTGTCTGTGAACTGTGACGCTGGCTTTTTGCACCCCCACAGATGTTCTCTGAGGGAAGCATTGTCTGTCCATGCGTGGTAAAAACAGAAGACCATGCTTGTTATTTTCCACCATTTGATTTCAAAAACAAAAGAAAAGGAAAAAGAGACACAAAAAGTCCCAACTTTTGCCACTGCAGAGGATTTATTTATCTTTTTTGGTCTACTTTCCACGAACTTGACGTGGTTTATGAAAGATCACTGCAGTCTGCAGTTAACATGATCTTTCTACTTGTGTTACGTGACATATGCTGATGCTTCCTGCAGTGGCGTGTGAGTGGTGATAAATCTGATCTGATGTAGTTGTTTATTGGCCCCGTTTTATTTTCATTCAGACATCTGTTATTGCTCATTTTCCTGTGTGTGATTATACCAGCCGAGTGCATTTTACTTCTTTGACTGTCTTAGAGTTTTGAAGGTGGTGGCGCAGTGAACCGAGAAAAAGGCAAAGAGCTGATAGCCAGAGGCTCTGAGGCTGGCACAGATGTCGGACATGAGAACTGTTTAAACTGAGTTTGATGTTGTAGAGTGCCTATGGCAGAGTAAATTATAATGCAGAAAAATATGCATGATATGACTGGATCATAGTTGTTGTAGCATTAATATGTGCATCCTTTTAATGTATAAAATGGAAATTTTATTCAGTTATGCTGCTCGGTGGTTTTATCTATATTAATCCAGCAATATATATCAGTAGACTTACAACTAAAAGTGTAAAATAATGAACTAAAGTTTCAGATTTCATGTGGTGCAGTGTCACCCTGCACTCTGCTCTTTGGGTGCGCCCCTGCTTTTTGTCTTTCTGTGAGGAAAATGTATTTCAATTCAATTCAATTTTATTTATATAGCGCCAAATCACAACAAAAGTCGCCTCAAGGCGCTTCATAGATACAGAGAAAAACCCAACAATCATATGACCCCCCTATGAGCAAGCACTTTGGCGACAGTGGGAAGGAAAAACGCCCTTTTAACAGGAAGAAACCTCCGGCAGAACCAGGCTCAGGGAGGGGCGGGGCCATCTGCTGCGACCGGTTGGGGTGAGAGAAGGAAGACAGGATAAAGACATGCTGTGGAAGAGAGACAGAGGTTAATAACAGATATGATTCAATGCAGAGAGGTCTATTAAAACATAGTGAGTGAGAAAGGTGACTGGAAAGGAAAAACTCAATGCATCATGGGAATCCCCCGGCAGCCTACATCTATTGCAGCATAACTAAGGGAGGATTCAGGGTCACCTGGTCCAGCCCTAACTATATGCTTTAGAAAAAAGGAAAGTTTTAAGTCTAATCTTAAAAGTAGAGATACTGGAAGCTGGTTCCACAGAAGAGGGGCCTGAAAACTGAAGTATTTAGAAGTATATATTTATATTTAAGTTTATATTTCGTTCTGTTGCTTGCTGTTAGGGTTTTTTTTTGAAAGGTACTTTACCTAATACACATGCAAGTGTTTGAGAGAAAAAATAAAAGCGTTGGTTTCTGAAACACTGAGCACAGTGATGTGCTCAGTGTTTATGATCCAAGCGCCTGCCGATACTTTTATTACTTTTCTGACAGTTACGTCACTGTTGGACGTTATGACCTCTGCTAACTGCGTATTTCAGTGTAAAAGAAATGCTGTCAGCATATCTCAGGCCTCTCACCTGTTTTGTTTTTGTTTTTCTCTTCAGGAGATCCGACTGTAGAAAACAAGGACCAGCATGATTTAATTATCATTATTGTTGCAGTTGTAAGTTGTCTTATTGTTGGCGTTTGTGTTGCAGTATTTTTCATCCGAAAATGGAAACCATCAACACGCGGCAACTCTTATGAACATCCACCTGAAATGTTAAAGAGTTGATCTGAAATGTTTGAGACGATGTGTGAAGCATTGTTATTTAGCGAGCAGACAGCATAAACAGAGCGTCTGTTGCCAGCACTCAACTCACAGAAACAAGGGTTCGATGCACCGCTCCTCTGATCTTGAGTCACATTCGGGAGTCATTTTCTCCCAACAACCATTAAAAGTAACATTACATCAATACTGTGGCTGCAACAAGCTTTTTATAAACTTTAAATCTGTTTATTTTTCTCCTTTTTTCTTTTAAGTTTAACTTTATTCTGTGCATTTTTCTGCAGAGCTTGATTTTACCGTGAGAACAGCAGGTGAGCGTAGTGGAGCTTTTAGCAGGTAGAGAGGTGGAGGAGACAGACGTAGAGTAGATCAGTTTATGTAAGCTCTGATTAGACGGGGCATTAAGATGGGGCCACAGTAGCACGGTTTGCAAGTTCTCTCAGTGAGTTAAGCACTTTATTAACTTTAAGTTTTTATTTTGCACTTTTAAACACTTGATTTATTTCTGTTTGTGGCAACTGCAGCCAATCAGCCACCTTCCTGCTTTCTGTCCATCGCCCCCATTAGAAATAATGACTCAATGTAATCTAATATGTGATTATAGTATACCCATGATATTTATTTAATAAAATATAAAACCATTATCATAATGGTTTTATTGTGTTATTATATGAGTTGTGGAAAGTTCTGAGTTGGATCTGTAAATATCAGAAACCTTATTTAAACTCAGCTGATCTCAAGTTCAGATCTCCACCTCGGGCGTGGCTGTTTTTAGACTTCTGTCATGACGTCTTGTTCTTGTTCCTCTGTGCAAAATACACAGTTGATCTTTCAGCGTTTTTCATTTTCAGGACTTCACATGAGCATTAATCTGGTGAATAGAGAGGATTTTCAATCTGAAGACGTTTTAACACAATCTGAGTCAGTTGGTGCTTTCAGCCCTGACAGTTTGGCTCGTTTCCTGTCCTGATGCCTCAGGATCTCGTCCTTTCTCCTGATCTGCATCCTCGCCTATTGTGCTGCCTGAAGGTGTTGAAACTCATCAGTACACTGCTCAGTCGTGAAGTTCCGGTTAGTTTAAAATCTAATTTGTTTGTCGTTTGTACGTTTGAGGTGTGTGGTGAGGCTGCAGAGCGCTCTGTGGCAGAGGTCAGAGAGGGACTTCCTCTGAGATCTAAAAGCAGCAGCTGCTCTGAAAACAGTCCAGAGGTTTCTGATTTTTATCGATCCGTTCTCAGGCCTTTTCAGAATTTATGTCTTTGACTAGTGTACTCAATGTTAATGTTTCACTTGTTGTTTTTTGTTTTGTTACCCACCACTGATCACACCACCGTCAGTACAAATGTTGTGGATCCAATCTGACTCTGAGTGATGAGCCGAGTCCATTGTAAATATCCACTGTCATACAAAGGATATTTGAAGATCAAAAGGGGACAGTGCAATGAGCAAAATAAAAGTGGAAGAAGATGGACGGATGTTCAAAACTAAAACCTGAATAAATGAAAGTGAGCAGGACACGAGGTCGTATCAGGAATTTGAAGGAAGATCGAGGTATGAAAGCCTGTGGAGGGAAATGGAGCCTCACTCTGTTTTTTGTTATGTTTTCTTATGTTATGTGGCTCAAATTAGGAGATGATACATATTTTCTATGTATTCGTATGTATGCATTTGAACGTGTTCATTTCTCTGTACCATGTTTTTATATTTCTCCTTTGTTTGTTGTGACATAATTTTATGATATTTATTGTTGTTGATCTGATCACAGAAATAAAATGAGAGCCTCACGCATCACAAGTAACAGAGTGAAGGGTTTGTTTGTTTGGTCTTATTTCCTCTGGGGCCTTTTTTCTCTGATTGAAGTAAAAATGGGGAAATTATGTCATTAACTTGAGCCTGTTTACATCTGTGTATTTCCTCTTCCTTCATTTAAGTCTGAGTAACTCTGTAATTCTGTGTTTTGTCCTAAATACTTTCCTGTAAAAATTACTTTCTTAGTTAATGTAGAAGTCCAGCATTCAAATATGTTTAGATTTCCATTTGACAAACTAAAAAACGAGTTCAATCAGCACAGTCAAGAAGAAAAGTATTTCCTCTAACAGTGACTGGTACTGTTTTTGGGCTGTCGCAGGGATGGCTGCAGCTCATTTCAGATCCTCTTGGGTTATTTCCTCTCATGATTAAAACTCTGTTTACAGAAACACAACACAGTGTAAATATTAACCCTCCAGACTTAAACTGTCACTCAGTAACTCTTGTTTTTTTTTTTTTTTAATTTCCAGAGCTAGCAAAGCTTTTTAAAACCTTATTTTGGGCAAAGTCAGCAATTATTTTGAAAACACTTGATGTCAGGTTTGTACATGTGGTTTTTATGTCTTGGGGATAATGTCCTGTATATAATAACTACCAAAACAGCTTTTCATGAAAGCTGCAGACGTGGTGCCACAGATGAGTCTATCCTCTGGAGATGACGGCTTAGTTGTCCCGTTCAAAAGATCGTGACTTCCAGCACCTTCAACACTCCCTCACATCCAGACTTTAAAGGATCCATTAAGGTCTGTTTTTATCTTTCTTTTTCCAACAGGAACTGGTTTCATGTATTTATTTATTTTCTCTGTCATCATAAAGTCATGCTGGTAGTGGTGAATCTTCAGCGTCTGCTATTCGCGCGGTGCCCTTTGCTTCCATAATATAAAAAGAAAAACAGCTGACTGTCAGTCACCTTGTTTTGAACAGTCAGAAGCCACGAGTGCAGCTCGTGAACTCTGTCATAACCGCAGGCAGAGCTCAGGGGACGTGTAGTGCAGTGACTTGTAGATAAACATTTATGATAAGGTGGGGACTGGTGGAGTGTGACTTTTCACTTCGGGAAACTGAAATGAGGCAGAAGGAGACTCCTCTGTAGACAGCCTGTGAATAATCGACTCAGCACAGCACAAACACTACTGGTCAGAAATTTGATTTAATTAATTTCATGACATCATCATTCCAGAGTTAAAGCAGGAATAATTTAGAGGGTGAAGCTGCACATTTTCTCCTCCTGTGCTGTTTCACTAATGTTCTTTGCTGTGGATGTTTCCTGTTTGACAAAAACAGCCACATAAACAACTGCACGACCCCCAGAATCAGATCATCAGATTGTTGCTGTACTTTCTTTGGTTTCAGCTGGTGCTGTGAACAGGATGCGGCCAGAATAAATAATTAAACTAAACCTATGGACACTGTGTGTGTGTGTGTTTGTGTGTGTGTGTGTGTGTGTGCGTGCATGCAGGAGAGCCCCTGAACATGAACATCTGTTTCTTCCCCCTGAGTTTTAAACTTGGAGCAAAACAGAAACAGGCCTTGTAGTGAGCAGTGATGGTGGTAAAGTGGCTGTGCTCATGAGGGGAAGAGAGATGTGCTGCCACCTGTTGGCTGTAGTTTGTCACTGAAGCTTTAATTAAACATTAGATTTTATTCTCATGAATTAATTAACTTTGAAACATATTCTTTAAAAAATGTTTTTCACATGTCAGAAATAAATATCAAAAACACTCTTGGGGCTTTATTATGTACACTGTTACACCTGTCCGATTACTTTTTTCAAGTAACGAGTAAAGTCAGGGATTACTATTGCAAAAACGGTAATTAGATTACCGTTATTTTCCTGTAAGCACGCTGCGTTACTGCGTTACTAAAACTGTGATTTTTTTTTTGAGAGAATGTCTCATGACAGTGACGTAAGCGAGTGCGACGTTCGTGGCAACAGCTGTGTGCAGATCAACAATGGATAATGTATCAAGTGTGGGAGAGAGTATGAGCGTGCAGCATTTAAAGCCTGGAAGTACTGACCTTACTTTGAGTTTGATTCCATAAAAAGTGACAAAAACATTAGCGTCCGTTGTGCGTGGGAAGAAAACTTCTTTTTACAGCGAAAAAAACCCCTAAACTTCCAAGCAAGCACCGAGTGCGCAAAGACCTAAATTCACAGAGAAACTCGCGGATTCTTCAACTGACCGTAAACCTCCGCCTACCCTGCTCCTGCTTTACAGGTGAAAATAGAGCAACAGGACCGCTGAGTCTTTGACTTTATTTATTTTCTGCTGTGTTTGAAAGACTGAGTGTAAACACAAAAAATAAATAAATGTGCTGGAATGTGCAGAAAATAGGTTTAAATGTTAAACTAATTTCTTCCAGTCAGTCAATGTTGCATGAAATTAAATTTTTGCTTGATGCATAAAGTTAAAAGATTAAAACTAATGAAACAAGTTTTAAAAAGAGACTTTTCCATTTGATTACATTTTGTATGATGGATTATGCAGAAAAAGTCGAATTGGGCTGAAAGATCTATCGCTTTATCACCTCTTCAGTTGTAAATCGTGTTTTAAAAAGTAACTAAGTAATTAATTACTTTTGAAAATAAGAAATCAGTAAAGTAACGGGATTACTTTTTGGGGAAGTAATCAGTAATTAGTTACTGATTACTTTTTTCAAGTAACTTGACCAATACTGCACATCAATAGCGCCAACACATAATTTTCATTTTAAGCAGCTGCACACGTGAGTCTTAGTTCCTGTGCAGTGTGTGCTGAGGTCGTAAACATCTGTGACGTCATTCAGTGTTAGAGAGTCTGGAGACGTCGCTGGTTCAATAAGTTCAGACCAGCAGAGGTGAGAGTCACAACTGAAGTGCTCAGGAGCAAGTTTCTATAAAGATGGACCAGCAGCTCAGTGCTGTGATCAAACCGAGCTCTGATGCTGCCCTCTACTGGCAATGAGGTGAACTCCACCTCTCAGCAGAAACACACTTTTCCTGATGGGAACGCAGAACCAGTTCTAGATTAGTCACCAGCACTGGATCCATGGAGAAAGAGGATTAGTCCCAAATCTACAGGATGTTAACTCAGAAGAATTTTGCTTTAAATTATAACTGGATATGAAGTGTATATAAAGGCCTTTGTAGAGCCACGTGAACCATTTGTCCCTTTATATTCTCCTCCTAGTGTCAAAGATCTGTCGCTTTAAACACCAAAGTGTTTCTCGCCATGTTGTTGACCTCATACTGATTTACTTTGACTGTAATCCTCTGAATACTCCACCTTTCACCACATCCAGTGGCAGGAGGTGGAGGTCATTTAGAGATGGTGTAACAGCTGACCTGAGAGCCAATTAGAGCACAACATGAACATGATGTGAATATCTCGTTCCAACACATTTGTTTGAGATGTGGAGACTGTGGAGGCGACCTGAGTACAGTGAACTCATCGTCGTGGTCAAGAAACCAGCTGGAGATGCATGAAGGACGTTTTTGTCACATTAGTGGAAAGAAAACATCAAAATCAGTGTGATGTGTGAAACATGTGAATGAGGTTTTCTGTGTTTCCATGTCTGCACATCAGAGCATGATTTATATCACATCAGTTAAATCCTTTGTTCTTTCTCTCTGTAGTCATAAACGACCAGCCTAACAAATTAAAACATAAATGTGTTTTACAACATTTATAACAGCTGTTGTGTTTATAAACTTTGACAGTTTATGGGATTTATTCTTAATATTTATCTTTATTGGTAAAATATTTTTTGTAAAACTGTCTGAAATCTGCAAGAAAAAAAAAAACATGGATTACTTTGATTCCAGCTTCAGATTTATTTACAACAACAATCATATCAACAGGAACTTTATTTACAGTAGAAATATTTGAAGCACAAACTCTTTGTTTGGGAAAAGTTCCTTTACAGATAAATACAAAGCTCAGCATGATTGTTGGTCAGACGTTGAGGAGTTAAAGACAAAACTTCTAATTTGGATCATTTTTATACAACTTTAAAATAAATAATCATTAATTATTGGAAATGTAAAAATAAAATGTGAAAATGTTTGCTGGACTGTTTGTCTGTGTACGGTTTTTACTAAGCTAACTACCTTTAAATTAGTAAACTCCCACCGTAAGGGTGTGTTTTAACTGATGAAACTGTGTCGTACTCTGATTGCTGCCTTTTATAAGTTTTATTGCACAAGCATAAACTAACACCAGTACAGTAACCGTGCCTTTACAGAAGCCAGGTAATCAACTGAAAGACACAAAATAAAACAACCACACAACATTAACAAAGCAACACTATTAATGACAGTACAGTTTAGTAATAGTCATATTTATAGCTTTAACATGTTACTTAGTTAAAACAGAAACTCACCAGCTCGGCTTCATCAGTCATAATAGCAATATCAATGAAAAGAAGATCCGGCAGGTAGGATCTATGAGCGGCTGTTAACACGTACCATCCCAGACTTGGATAAATCACTCCGTCTTAAATAAATTTGTCATTTAAAGAAAATATGAGTCTGGCTGATAATAAATCACAACAAACAAATTGGCATGTTAGTAATATGGAAAAATCCACACAGTCTGTTTTTTGCACCAAAGAAAACAATTTGAAGAAATCTGTGAAAATTGTCTTTTGGCACTTGCTGGTGTTACAGTTCAGCTCGTTTGTCTTACATGATTGGAAAAAAATAACACAAGAACACTCTCTCAAAAACCGAGGCCAGAGGCAGGAGGGACAGCCTGCACAGTCTGCTCAAATCAAAGAGTCCCCCACGAGCGAAGAATCCTCAGCCTTTTGTATTCCTAGGTAAACGCAGGCAGCCGCGTCATTGGTCCGCTGCATTCGAGGATCCCGCAGCAGCCAATGGCTCCGATCTGCATGCAGTTGGGCGGGCATAGGTCCCTGGCCAGCCAATCACCTGTGAGTCCTGGCACACTTGAATTTCCATACAGGAAGGCGGGCTGTAGATCAGGCGGCCGCTAACCAGAAGGTCGGTGGTTCGATCCCAGGCTGCTCCAGTCTGCATGCCAAATATCCTTGGGCAAGATACTAACCCCATGTTGCTCTCCGATGCATCCATTGGAGTGTGAATGTGTATGAATGTTAGATTGAGCACTTAAGAGACTGGAAGAAGTGCTCGTGTAAATGAATTTGTTGTATAAAGCGCTTTGACTGCTCAGAGTAGAAAAGCGAGGACATGAAAATTAATTTCAGGATATCCTCAACTGTTCTCTGGGAGACTCAGATCAGCTGGAAAAACCGAAACATTTCAAACATGCTGAATTTTAACTGGAGGCTGGTATGAACCCAGTTTGTTTGGTTTAACTTTTCTGTAAATCAGAAAACCACCAACAACAACAACAACAGCAGCAACAATAGCCCCAACAGCAACTTTCATTCCAACAGATCCAGCCTCCTTCCCTCCATCCTCCTTCCCTCCATCCTCTGTGTCTCCTCCTGGCTGAGCTGCAGGTGAGAAACAGGTGTGAGGTGTCAGCTGTCAGGTAGGTGATGAGTGAAGAACAGAACAGAATCCATTTCCTCTTCAAACTGCTGTCAGACATTATCTACTGCACTCTGATCACATCACTCAGACCAGCTGCTTTCTACAAAGTCTCATCAACAACATCTTTAGAAACAAACATCAACAACCAGGAAGCAGCTTCACCTCTGATCACACACACACTCAACTCTACTCACTCACCTGGAGGATCAACAACACTCAAGTCGATGGTGCAGATAGGGTCACATGAGACTGTTTCTCTCACAATACAGCACTTGTATGTTCCAGTGTCATTAATCGTCACATTCTTCAGAATCACAGACACGTCTCCATCCTTCATCTGTCTGTCCTGCAGATCCACCCGGTTCTTAAATAATGGATGCTGATCATCTTCTTTGAGCTCCTTGTCTTTAAACACAGCTACATGTTTATCTTCCAGGTCATCTCTGCTCCACTCTACAATGAAGATGTTGTTGTTTGGAGCTCGACATGTCAGACTGACGTTGTGTCCAGAATCAGCTGCGATGATTTTCTGGTCTGAAAGAGGAAACAACACAGCGCAGAGAGCTTATAGGTCAAAGTACAACTGTTACACCAGCCAATCAGAGTGAAGAGTCTCTCTGGGATCCTGGTTTACAGTGGCCGAATTAAATCTGAGCATCAGATCTGTTAAAAAACTGTCAGAACAAGAACGGAGCACAGGGAATAAAAGCTCCTGAACAGAGTATGAAACATTTCATTAATAACAAAATCTTAAATAACATAAACAAAAAACTTAACTGTCACTTTTGTGAGCCACTTGCTGGGCTTGTGTAGACAAGAACATGCCCGAAAATTTTAATTTTTCAGTTTCACCATCAGAAATGATCATCGTCATCACATCCAGCACATTGAAATCAGTTCAAGTGAGTGATTAAATAATTAAATGAGCCTGCTGTTCATACACCAGGCCCTCTGGACCTCATACTAATGAGGTCACATTGACCACCAGTGGCGATTTTTGATATGGGCGACATGGGCCGTTGCCCAGGGCAGCACCACGCCAGCGCATTTTTGTGATTGCACAGGCACCGATCGGTTTTCTATTCTCCATTTGTGGGGAGTAAGGGCGCCCTCGGTTTGCGTGCCTGCTGCTTGCTGCACAGAGAGGGGCGGGCCTGGCCGGTGCAGCATCTAATAACCAGCTGGCAAAATGAAACAAACCAACAAACATAAAAACACCAGACATCATGATATAGACTAGTAATGTGCACTGATGTGATTTCTAAATTCTATCACATATAGCCTACGTGAAACGTGAGCGCGAGGGCCCTCAGTGTGCCTGCTTTCTGCTGCTGCTAAAGTCTCACACACAACCTGTCGAAACTTCTGTTTACCTTTGTTAGTCACTCGGCTATGACAGTAAACAGTAGACACTGATGTGGCTTATTGAATCTTTTGCACTGTGTTCAGCACAATATTAATTAACCATTTATTGGAAGAGCTGATTGTAGATTTTGCTGTGAACGCGGACATGCGCGTGTGAATACTCAGATCTGTAAATGTGAAATAAAGCGTAAGATGCACAGATATGAAAAAGTCAAGTGTTGCTCAAAGCTCTCGAAACAGACAAGTCACGCAGGTTTTCCCCCCTCTCTGGACACGTCATTCTCTCCACCCTCTTGTTACAGAGTTTACTGAGCCTCGCAGGCGCCTGCGGGACTAGACCGAGCGACTGCGTGCTGTTTGCGCCTCGACGCAATGCAGGCTCAGATGGACAGACTACCGTGTGCTTGCTGCAAGTGTAAGATTTATTCTTTTATTAACATATGACATACATGTATTAGAAGCTCGGTGTTATTATGACAGTGTTTTGGCAGTGGCGTTTACGGACCGATCTGTGCTGAAAACACGAGTTAAAGAATAAATAATAAAGTACCGAGCAGCTAAACCCGAGGCAGACACAGGGATTCATCTTTCATTTTGTCCTTTTTCGTTCAAACAGTCCGAACAAACGTGTTATTTCTAGAAATCTTAACCAGCTGGTCCGAGCGATGGTGAAACGCAGACGGCATCGGTTTCGTTTCTCTTTGTATTAGAAATATAGGCGGAGCCTGAATAACCCGCACCTACAGCGCTTACTCAGCTTACAAATATTTGATGACCTCTGACTAGTCACAGAGAAAATGCTCAAGTTTTTAAAGCCAACACACATTTTTATAGATTCAACGACAAATTATATGTCTTTATATAGTTATTATACAGAGACATACACACAGTAAAAAGAAGCTTGTGTTTCAGGCCTGGTTTTAAATTTGAATCTACAGTCAAAGACGTAAGATGGCGGCTGTTTGTGCTCGTTCTTTGTCCTGATCCTCAGTAACATTTAATCGACTTGTAGAGTTTTAATGCCTAAAGTATTTGAAATAAGGTGTGGCCTTGGATTAAAAGTGTTCCCTCTTTAGTGCTCTAGTTACATAGTTGTAATCTGTGTGGAGGGACGGCCTCTAAAAGAATATATTAGTCTTTTGCCAACTGTATTTTCCGTGTTTCAGAACAGAACACTGGCGTGTTAAAACTTATTCACAGTACAAACAGGCTTTTTTGTGGGTGTAATTTTGATCACGGAGCTGATAAACACGTTGAAAGTCATGTTTTAGTCTTCCTGTGCCAGCCTGTTGTGTGTTACTTTAGTTTAATGGAGCATAAACCCTCATGTTGCTGAGCTAATCCTACCCCACAGCTAGCAGGCCGTGTTAGCAACACGGAAAGGGCGCGTCCCTTTTCCTAACGGCTGTTTCTGTTGTTGGTTTTTAAATAAAAACGCAATTTTGTACTCAAGGTAGTGTTTGGGAGGATTGCTAAGGAAGAGCGTTGCTCGGAGACTGAACGACCACCGTGTTTAAACTGCGACAGCAAACAACGAGAATAACGTGTGAAAAATAAGATTTGAATTTTTAAAGAAGACGTTGGGTTGAGTAACATCTACACCAGCGTTCAGCTTTTTTTCAAGCTAACAAGATCAAGTGTCTAACCTGTAATTTACTTATATGACTCAGAGCTGCCGCTGCAGAGTCCTCACACTGAGTCAAGACAAACAAATTCATCTCCCTCAGTAACTCTGATGATGTAAAGCACAACTGAAAGCTCTGCTCAATTCATTCATGTAAGCTTTGCACAAACTTCTTTCTGCCTAATCTGTAACGAATAAAATCACATGTCTGAAGAAAAGCAGTTTTTAATTAGTCTGTGTTAGTGTGTTAGACTATTTCCTGATATCCAAAGCATATTGGTTTTTGCTTTATTCACTGATCTGAACTGACATGTTTTCAGAGAGAAACACATGCGTGAAACCTGAGCTTACACTGGATCAGTCAATATAGATTTTTTTTATTCCAGCAGTGTGATGTTCAGAGTTCAGTTGTGAGTTTACAGTTTTAACTGTTTTAAAAAAAAAAAAAAAACTCAAAATATATCAGCAGCGTATGGCACAAAATGGAAACTGCAGTTACAATTAATATTTACATGATGTTGCTCATTTTCACGAGTGATATAATGCTGTGGTAATACTCATGTCGCCTGATAGGAGGCAGCCTTTCTGCAATATAACAGCTTGGACTTTTTCTGATGCAGACACTCTCAGAAAGACTGTTGAAATTAGGAAAACCAATGGAACATAATAAGATGAAAAGAATAACATACTATGTATGGTCGGTCTAAGATTACGGTGAATTTAGCCAGCGGTTTAGCACCGGCTACAGCTAATTGGAGCCTAAGCTAACCAGCAGCTGCTGTAGGGGCCGTTTTTGCCTGGTTTAAATACCAGCGTCCGTCTCCGATTACGAAAAATGTAGCAGCGGATGACTAGTAAGACCAAACAGTGATGGCCCTGACAGCAGCAACATCCATGTAGCTCCAATTAGCTCTAGCCCGTGCTAACTCGCTGGCTTTGGTTAGCCGGGGCTAACCCCCTGTCTCCGTCAAGGAACAGCACCTGTTAGGCCATCACTGCTCGGTATTAACACTCGTCTCGATCTCCCATTGCGGCTAGTGAATGTATTGAGCCCAGTCTCTAGACGGTTAACTGCTAATTAGCTGTAGCTATCATTTATACGACCGCGATTGCTTCGTGTTATTATCCTTGTTGGGCTCCGCTTTGTTCAGTGCTAGTTAGCTGTAGCCGGAGCTAGCTGCTGCCGCCGTGTTACGCGAGGGCTCGGTCATATTGTCAGACACCTGATACTAATGCTAACACACCAGTATGAGCTGCTAGCGATTACTTTCTCGTTTAACTTTCTGGAAGAATCCATTGTGGCCAATGTCTAAATGGACACTAGCAGTACCTGTATGGATCATCTCCGATGCATCTGTGAGTCAAGGTAGTGAGACGGTTAAGTGCTAGTTAGCTGTAGCTACCTGGATCTAGCTGCTGTCGGGTTCGTCATTGCGCTGTTTTGATGCGTTTAAAGTGTCGGTCTAAGATTACGGTGAATTTAGGCAGCGGTTTAACACCGGCTACAGCTAATTGGAGCCTAAGCTAACCAGCAGCTGCTGTAGGGGCCGTTTTGCCTGGTTTAAATACCAGCGTCCGTCTCCGATTACAGCGAGTGATATTAATACTCGTCTCGATCTTGGACTACGAAAAATGTAGCAGCGGATGACTAGTAAGACCAAACAGTGATGGCCCTGAGAGCAGCTACATCCATGTAGCTCCAATTAGCTCTAGCCTGTGCTAACTCGCTGGCTTCGGTTAGCCGGGGCTAACCCCCTGGCTCCGCCAAGGAACAGCACCTGTTAGGCCATCACTGCTCGGTATTAACACTCGTCTCGATCTCCCATTGCGGCTAGTGAATGTATTGAGCCCAGTCTCTAGACGGTTAACCGCTAATTAGCTGCAGCTACTATCTATACGGACCGCGATTCCTTCGTGTTAATGTCCGTTTTGGTCTCCGCTTTGTTCAGTGCTAGCTGGCTGTAGTCGGAGCTAGCTGCTGGCTGCAGTTGCCAGACACTTGATGCTAATACTAACACACCAGTATGAGCTGCTAGCGATTATAGGAGTGCACTGGATTGTGCCCCCCATCGTTGCTGGGTTACAGTAAAGGCGGTTTAATCAAAATTTAGACCAAGAAAACTGTAACAGACACAATCTCAGATGCAGTTGACGGATAAGCTCGCAAAAGCCAAAAGCTGCTTTAACGGATCTCACCTGTAAATAAGGGAAGTAAGACACCGACAATCAGGCCGAATAAGAGAGAGATATTCCCCATCTTGTGGTGGGATTCAGAGGATCGAAAGATCAGTGTAATAAATATCCAAGGATGGTGCAATTAGACCAACAAACAAACTGAGAGTGCAACAACTTAACACAGCGGTCTGTTCACTTGGGCACACCTTTTTGTGCCCAGTGGGCGTTTTGTGTATGTGTTTTTTTTTAGTTTTTTTTTTTTTATTTTGTTTCTTTACTGATCACATGTTTGTTTCAGATGTCCTACATGGGGTTTGGGGGACAAAAGACAAGACCAAGTTCTGTTAATTTATTTATTTAGATTTTAACTTCAGACATGAAGTTAAATCTAAATTTATGTGACTTGCAGTGTTATCTTTCCATTACAATAAGAAAATTGATTTAACTATAGTTTGAATCTCGATGTTTAAGTAAACAGGTCTTGATAACCCAGAGGAAAAACAGCAATGAAAGATCAGGTGTTGTTTTCTTGCTATATCGGCAGGTGCTTGTACCTGCTTGTAATAAATAGAAACGATAGTATTAAAAACATTATGGTCTATAATTAGAAGACCCAGCCCAAATTACGGCTTTCCAAAGCCAGAATCCAGGTTTGTAACCTATTAATTCACACTGAAGAAAGTGTTTTGTTTTATTAGAATGGATAATATGAGAGTATGAAACAAAAATTGGGCAGAAACTTTTCTCTCGTTTCAAATTCTAATAAAAGCGACCAGGTAATGTTTAAGAGGTATGACAAACTGACGTTGGCAAACACTAACATGTCCGTGTCACTGCTTCTTTCCACTTTTTTCAGCCACTAGTGTTAACAAAAAATGTCACCGATTGTCAAATAACAATGTTTACTAGGGAAGATTAGTAGACGTGTCGGATGATTTTCTTTAAATAAGCCATAGTCACTGTTGTCAAACCAATAACATTCTTTTAAAAAATAAGAACCTTTTTTGTCATTAAGTGTTTAATTCAGTGTTTTAAGGAAATTAAAAAGTATTGCTGTGTGATATATATTTTATATAGTTTACCTTACCAACACTGTTTTTGTACCAACAGAACGGCTTGTGCTCCGAGGAAGAGGACGGGCTTTACTTGGTGTGAGAGTGAAAAAAAGCTCAAATGAGTGAGAAGGACGATGAAGGAAACATCTGTGCGGTGTCTGCTCTGTAAGTAGAATCTCTGTGTGAGAAAGTTTGTACTTTGACTGTTTGCTCTCCTGATAACTGATGGAGGAGAAGATATGATTTTCTTAGTAGGACAGGTGTAGATCAGGCCTGCGCAATAAATCGAAAATTTATTGGCACCGCGATATCAGCCTGTGCGATGGGCCCATCGCAAAAGATGGCAAAAACTGCAATAATTGGGTACTTTAAAATGTTTACACACGTGCTTTAAAGAATTTACCAATCAAAGAAACCCCTTTACAGATTTGACCAGTCGAATAGAGATAGATATAAATAGATAGAGCCCTTCACAGCCATAATCAATCAAATGGATTAGAGGCCCGCCTCCTAAGCAGGTGGGGAGCGAACAACGCTGCAGCAAAGAGTCAGAGTTGTAATGGCTGAGAGCGAGATGCATGACGAGAACGCTACCGACTATGAACTCTTGGGTAAAAAAAAAAAAAAAAAGAAGAAAAAAATGTACCTCGCTTATTTGGAGGTACATTGGATTTGATAAAGACGACGTTCTCCAAACACAGGTACTCTGCAAAACTTGCCGAACACTCGTGGCAACCACCTGAGGAAACACAACTAATCTCCACCATCCTCTTCGGACGATCTGATATCCTCGTGTTGGTGTTGTTCCCACATCATCATAATAAATGTTGTTCCAGGTTCAACATTGCAAGTGACCAGTCACATTGTTGTGACGTCCCCTTTTTCTGCCTTTGAAAAATACCGCCTTAAAAAAAATCTACTTCACTTGCAAGAAGAGAAACCGCTTCTGTCCGTCGATCCAGGAACTTGAATTCTTTGCATTTCAGGATACTTTTCTTTAATAAACGGTAAGCATTATACATATTGTCCTTACAGAGGCGGTTTCTCTTCTCGCAAGTGAGGCGTTTGTTTTTTTCGAGGTCGCGGATGACATCAGGAGAAGGTGATTCGTCACTTGCAATGTTGAACCTGGAACAACATTATCTGTGATGATGAGGGAACAACACCAACATGACAATATCAGATCATCCATCATCTTCAATACAACCACAGAGAACTGTTTGAAGAGTTCCAGAAAGATAGCAACCTTTGTTTGGCTAACCCTAATGTTAAGACAAAGAGCACAGCAGTCCAACAGCCGTCTCTGTATCAGAGTTTTTCAAGTGGAACTCTATGAGAAAACGTCAAAGCTCTACAAAGCAATAACAGAGGCCATTACACATTTTCTGGCTTAAGACATGATGCCTATAAATACAGTTAGTAGAGAGGGCTTCACCAGTCTGATACATAAAGTGGACCGGAGATACCGCATCCCCTCACCAAACTACTTTTCCCATGTCGCCATTCCACAAATGTACGAAACATGCCGCAAGACTGTCATGTTTGAACTGAGCCAAGCTGAAAACTACGCAAGCACTACAGACCTATGGTCAAGTCGTACAAAGGAACCATATATGAGCTTCACAGTGCACTTCCTCACCGAAGACTTTGAACTGAAAACATGGTGTCTAGAGACTGTGTATTTTCCAGACTCTCACAATATAATTTAAGTTATGTTTATCTAAAACTAATTATAGAGACCGGGAAGGATGTCTTTCAGAATTCAAGCCTCAGGAAAAAAGATTTTGGGAACAGTGTTTCAATGTTAAAGTGCACTTTGTTGTTACACTGCTAATACAGCAGCTTTCTTTAAATAAAACTGTTGCAGTAAAACTGAAATTATGTATTCTGGGAGTTTTTTTTGTTTTGTTTTTTTTTATTTTTTTATTTTTTAATCGCAAGTCATATCGTTATCACAATATTGATCACAGTTATCGCATATCGCAGGTTTTCCTAATATCTTGCAGCCCTAGTTTAGATGCTGGTCACCCATCTTTAACTATGACAGTGGTTCTCTCCTTAAATCGCCATGGTAACTTGTGTGGTAGGACAGGTTAAACCTTTGGGGTCAACGGGTCAAAATCACATGACCAATTTAAGACTACACGGCTACAAGATGCAGCAGCTCAGAGTCTCCATTTCAACTTGGGTCGAAAGTGCGGACTTCAAACTATATACCAGTTTTTTAACTGTGTCGATGGGCCACGTAAAACCGGAGTTATGATAAAAAATACACACAATGTTTTTTTCTGAACAAAACAGTGGTGTTTACTTCGGGAAGAACGGTAAAAATGGCATTTTCTATGGACAGCGCTAGCAAACACTCTCGGCTTGCAAGTGAAAAAGAAAGAAAAAAAAAAAAAAAAAAAAACACCCCTTCCCTATTGGTGTTAGTTTACCATGTCAGTCAATCAAAAAATGATAAAGCAACATGTGACATTTGGTTGTTTAGAGAGGAGGGGAAGTTTTTAGGAGTGACACCCGTGACGGAAAGCGGGCGAGCAAAAGAAAGAGAGAGAGAGCGAGTTTTCATATGTGAGACATTAGTGACGTTTAGCGTGTTTGGAGGCTATAGTTAGTGTGTTGTGTAGTTATTGTTTTGTATTGTGTGGCAGTTATACTGCTGAATGTCACATTTGCTCCATAAAAGCCACCAAAGGTAAATTTCAGTGTAAACACTGTCTCCACATGGAAAACAGGACTGATACACCTGCTGTCAGACCTGCAGGGTTTAGGCACACAAACTACTTTTTTGGACTGGCACAAATGATTTGTGTGCCTTCTTATTTGATGCAGCACACCTGATTGTTCTGTAAATAGATTTAAATTGTTATATTAAAAAACGCCTGAGGCCTTGGCTGCATTTTAAGGTAAATAGTACCATATAACTTTGTTGTTTGTAAAACGTGTGCATAATTTTTAGAAATGTACAATTTCCATTTCAAGTTATGAAAATGATTCATTAAACATGTTTGTGGGTTTTACAGTAAAAAATAACTTTTTTCTACTCTGATTTTGAATGTTTTGTCTGAATTCAGATCAATTGTGCTAATATAGTATACCAAAATGAAAAAATAACTCAAATTTCAGATATTTGAGGTTGTGCTGAAAACCCCCGATACCAAACAAGGCAAGATTAACAGTTTCTAAAGGTGAAATATAGAGGTAAACTCAAAAGTAGTCAAAAACGGCCAATTATACCCTGAATCCCAGAGGGTTAAGATCCAGATAAGAGATGAACAGGTATGAGATCACTACCTATTGAACAATCAGTTCTCCAGAAAATGGTGTCACCATTCCCAGAAGATTCCTTGGCCTCGACAGGGTTAGTAGGAGGGTGTTTTTTAATAGTCTTTATGTTTCCCTGATCCCTGGCTTTTAACAACAGTTTGCATTATTCTTGTTATTCTAAATGAATTAATGTATGATTCTAAAACAGGACACCTAGAGTGTACTTGATGACCTCATATCTAACATCTATGCTTTTATATTTAAACTTTCTCTCAAACCCTAATTTGGTGATTTAGAAAAGGTATATGTATTATTCTCTGTGATTCCAACCTGCTGTTGTTGTTGTCTCTTACACAGTGCTGGAAACACCAAACACACACCAAGAATGTCTGTTCAATCAGTCACATTAATCACTTTGATCTGGAGCAAACAACAAAGATTTCCACGTCTCCTTCCTCAGGGTTTAGGACAGTAAGCTTCAACCATCAGCCATCAACTTAGAACTAAACACCAGCACTGAGCGCGCACCAAGTGGTTAAACTATTAGCTGCCAGTACACCAATCAGTGTGACCAAGCAGCTGAGGGGCAGATTTATAAAGGAATAATAAACTGTAACGACTGTAACGCATGTATATCTGTTCATAACTCCTCCCAGATGTGTGAATTTATCTGAATTGAAATTTTGATATAAACTAGCTAGGGTCATTATTTTTATAACAGTCAGATCCTTACAAATTATATTTATTATTAGCTGATATCAAAACAACCTGTAACATTATGCGTACGTAGGGCTGGGCGATATGGCCTAAAATTCATATCTTGATATTCTTTAGCTGGATGCTGACACATGATATAAAGCATGTCCCAGATGTCACACAGGCACTTTTATTAACATACAACGTAGATGTACATTAAAAAAAATACTCCAAAATAAATTATCAAGATTTATTAAATAATACTCCATGAATAAAATATAACAATGTTCTTTTGTGCCTAACAAAAAGATCGTAATTGTGCAGTCAAATGTAAACTAAGAAGTCATAGAGCATAATAACAAAGACCGATTTTGCAGCTGCTCTGTTCCCATGTTGCTGCGTGACTGATAGCTTTGAGTTTGAAATCTACTTCGTACACATTTCTCTCAACAAGCCCCAGTTTAGGGTCCATTATGCACACACAATACGGTAATATTATGTTGACGCGCAGTACGTATTACTCTACGACGCTTCTGACTACAGTAACCGTAATGCTCCGACAATACATCAAGCAGTGCGGCTTCTTAGCTTACCATAAAATTGATTCGACATCAGTAAGCACAACGAGAATTCATACATAAGACGCACCGGATTATAAGGTGCACTGTCGATTTTTGAGAAAATGAAAGGTTTTCAAATGCACCTTAAAGTCTGAAAAATACGGTATATGAGTTTTGTAAGGTAGATTGTTTCGGGGCAGGAGGACGTTTGTTTGCAGCCATCAAAAAGAGAAAATTAAAAAAAATAAAAAGGTAAAATTGAACTATGAAGAAAACGCGGAGATGTCAGAGGTTTATACCCAGTGGTCTACAAAGTGGTCCAAGGGATCTTCCAGGAATAGTGGCGCTAACTTTTGGAGAACTGATTGGTCAGGAGGCGATGATTTCAATCCCTGTTGATCTATAATCTAGAACGTAACTGATTCTAGAACAGTTCACAGCACAAGTTACCGTGTTGATGATACTATTTTAGGGTCTTACTTTACAAAGCCTTAAAGAATGCCTTTAGGAAACCGCTGTTGTAGCTGTTTGAAGTTATCAAACGACAAATGATTTGAATATATGCTGGTAAGCAGTGAATGACCTTTTGTAGTTAACTCTGAGGTTAGAGCAAATCCTGCTTCAGGCCTGCAGGACTACTGAGTTCAGAGGAAAAAATCGACTCAACTCTGGGTTATTTGTCAGCTTGACAGGATGAAGGCCGACTGACATTGAAGTTTTTTTAATGTATAAAAAAGAAAATATAATAATCCTAGTCTTAATCTTAACATACAGCAAACATTTTTACTGACTAATAGATAACCAGTAAGTATAAGATGGTGTGTGATGCTACTACTGAGGTAACAAACATTTTCTAATATTAAACTAAAGAAAGGATAATTCCCTTTCACTCAAACATCAGCCGGTGTGCTCCAATAAGAGGACTCACACCTGAACAGCGTGCTGAACTTTGATTAGGCCAGATTGAATAATGTGACTGATTTTTGTGTTATAATTAAAACAGCAGCAGTATCAGTAGGACTGTGCCTGCTGCACTGACGTCATCTGTATGTGCTTTGTTGTGTAGACGGTGGTGGATCTGCAGGAAGAACTGAGGACGTCCGTCATGGACGAATCATCATCATCAGAGAGAAGAGAGAGAGTCCGAGCTGAGAGGTAGAGATGCTCTTGTTTGTCTCATGGTTCAGATTTCAGAGTCACAGACGATGGACAGAACTCGTGTTTCCTTTTCCTGTGATGGCCAAAAGCTGTGGCGTCAGATTGTAGTGTGATGTCAGGCATTTGATTCTCACTTGAATTCTTAAAGGAAGATTTGGGGCCAGATTCACTAACATCTACAGCAGCACACAGCCTTGTCTGAGATTAAAAAGCTGCTGGATGTACTCAGCGTCAGTTTGACTGACTGTTGTATTGTTTCAGCTGGTTTTATGGCGTTTGTAAGAGTTTCAGGAGGAGAATATTTAAACTAGTCACATAAATATGAATTTGAAAGCCTGTGGCACACAACTTATTGCAAATTGTATAAACTTAGCCCCCCCTCCAAAAATTGTCTTGCTCCTTATCCCTAAAAGGAGGGAGGAACATTACCAGATAGAGTAATGGTTCTTTGCACAAGCATTTTAAAGCTGCTATTGCTTTGGCTCAACTCAGTCCTCTCACTGAGTGTTTAGAGGCATAATACGGATTTATGCCTCTAAACACTCGGATTTTACTGAAACGGAGCAGAAATGAGCTGAGTTGTCTTTATATCAGCGGTGTGCTAAGAGCGAGCGACTTCTCTCTGATGAATCTGTAACTTTGTGGTTCACAGACTCAAATGCTCAACTGCGGTTACAATTTGTATTTTACAACACAAGTAATCCTTAATATTGGATGGACTGTGAAGACTCTTACAAATGAAATCAACAAAAGAAACAAACCCTCAAATTTCCAAAACATTTTTCACTGCTGTAACACGTTTCATTGTCCTCAGCTTTACTAAACATGTTAGTATCTGGGTAAAAGTGATACAGTGACACCAAATACTAAAATGATACTAAATAAATTGATCAAGAGGGCTCATCTCGCCTGAAAGGAGGCAACAATCTGCAAACAGTCAAAGACTGGACTTGAACTAACTGCAGTCACTCTCGGGAGGAGCCCATAAGTGCTCTATTATTATTGTCCGTTTTCCTTTTTGCACAGAATAATTTGCTTTGCGTTTGTCAAGCCACTGCTAATACTGTAAAACAAGAAAAGCTGCCACACTCTGGTTTCTTGTTACGGCTGTAGGTCCGGGTCCTTATGGGACATCTGGTGGTTCCGGACCCGGATCGCAGACTCCCGTTTTATAAAATAAAGAACCAACGTCAAGAGCCAATTGATTTCTGATTCATAGATTCAAGAGTGTAGTGTCGGCTAGGCTAGGCTAGCCTTCAAGGCTGAAATCTCACCTGCAGACGAGGCGTAGCAGACATGGAGAACACCGAGGAAAAAGTACAGCTTTCCGGAACCCTTCATCTCGTACTGGTATCTTCTGTGAAGCTGAAGATAAGTGTTATAAATGTGTAGAGAAAGCAGGCTCGATACCGCTGTTGACCGGCACTTCTGAAGCACAAGCACTTCCTTGTTTTGCCGCCTCCTGCTTTCTTTCTTTCTTTCTTACAGTTATATTGGCGGTTGGCAAACAAGTGAAAGGTGCATTACCGCCACCAACTGGAGTATGGTGGAACGACGCCCAAAAAAAAAAAAAATTCTCAAATCCTGCCAAACAGGTTCCCCTCTCTTAAAAACTGAAATAAGGCCTGATAACTTTTACTTCCCGAGTCCTGCCGCAACAACTCAACCAGATCCAGTTTGATTTTTAGGTTACTAAGATTTTGAATCAAATGTCTCCTCTCAACCTGATACCTCTGACACTGCAACATGACATGTTCTACAGTTTCCTCCACCCCACAGTAATCACACTTGCCAGTACTATGTTTCCCTATCACGAACAACGTACTATTCCATTCAATATGTGGAATGGCATTTCCAGATGTTCCAGGACTAGATGTTTTCCCTGATTTTTCTCAAGGATGCCAATCACAGGCTCACCTGTGTAAATCTGTAGATATGAGGAATAGCTGTTTTTTGCATCACAAGCTGCCATGATTTATATATCAGATTGGCCTGGATTGCTGGCCATGTATTACCAGAAGGAGCATTTTCCATGGAAATGGACTACGCTGTCACCTCTGAAGATCAGAGCTAAGAGTTTGGAACGGGCGGACTCTTTTTACATCTTTAATATATTCTGCAGGCTTATTGGGCAGTGACGTAAACAGACAGTAATTGGAGGACTGTTGAAACCTTTATTTACAGGTTTATAGGAAAACCTTTATTCACAGGTTTTCAGCTGAGTGTATACGTGGTGGTCATGGTCGGTGTGTGTAAGTTCTAGTCGTACTTGTCTTCTTTGGTATCTGCGCCTCATCACTACGGTGTTGGTCTACAATAAAAAAGCACAGAGAGATCTATATCAAAATTCTACAAACTCGTCTAAGTTGTATAATTTTCATGTTAGCAATTATAAATGATACTGTTGCTCACCTGCTGCTTCCTGGTTCCGATATTGTGAAATATCGGGGAAAATGATGCCCCGGGGCCCACAAACAGTTTATTGGTTTCTTAGAGGAGGAGGAGGAGTTAAGGTATGAGTAGAAAGTGTGGGAATTTCATTTATCTTTATAGGATTATTGTTGGTTATTGTTTTCAATGTGGGGATGTTGGAAATGTTTGAGAATATTCCAGGTATTTTATAGATATTTGTTATGTAGTATTTTGTTTAATCCTGAGTGTAAACTGCAGAATGCTTTAATCCAATTAACGAATCCCAGAGACTATCAGTGGTCTTGTATTCGGATCTGTACACTACAGATACAAGAAGATGGGAATCCACGTATTCTTTATCAGTGTCATTCCAAATGTCGCCATCAACTTCTTTTCTTTCAAGATTTGTCACAGCAATGATGTCGTTCTTGTCAATGGCATAAAAAGACACTTATTCTTGTCACAGCAAACCTGGTGAGCCCAGGTTAATGCGCTGCCATGTGAGCCAGGAGGTGCTGCACTTTTGGATTTGTATATTTCAGCAGAAGCAGCTTCAGCACCTGTGACCTCCTCATCAGATGTGTCTGTGTTGATGCTCTCTATCATCCTCCTCGTCAGAAACTGGCTCATTCACATTGCAATGCTGTTTTCTGTATTTTCCTTCAGCAAAGATATCATCCACAGCTTGGTTTATTGTAAATCTTCACATATTTGCGTTCTGCAGACATGCAACTCACCAAGTAAACTGAGTTGTTCTGCACATGCCGTACATGACTGACTATGTTGATCTGTACTCTACTTGTAAGTTCGAGTCACTGTCCCAGAAAGTAAGAACTTTCTGTTGGAAAATATCAACTTTTTCACTTCTCCTAGGTTTTAATTCAAATAAAAACCTGTTAAATATATATATACTGTTTTTGTACCAACAGAAAGGTGCTCAGAGGAAGAGGGCGGCTTTACTTGGTGTCAGTGACAGAAATGAAAAAAAGCTGAAATGAGTGAGAAGGACAATGAAGGAAACATCTGTGCTGTGTCTGCTCTGTAAGTAGAATCTCTGTGTTTGTTTGACTTCTTGTACTTTGACTGTCTGCTCTCCTGATAACTGATGATGGAGGAGAAGACATGATTTGCTCTGTAGGACTGAGGGTGTACATGCAGGTCTGGGTTTTCTGTACAACGAAGGTGGTTCCCTTCTTACTGGGGTGAGTCGCCATGGTAACTTGTGCTGTAGGGCAGGTTGTCATCCAGATGAAAGATCAAGAAACAGCTTTTTAATCGATCGATTTAATTTCCTTTTGGGACAAACTGCAGAGATTTCCACGTCTCCTTTGTCAGGCTGTGGGACAAAGTGTTTAAAGTTTCAGAGCTCTAATGTGCAGCTGTCACCCTAATAATACTCACTTCTTTTGCCTTACATCTTTCTGTGTGAGCAAATGTCTCCATCCAAGGTTGGGTGGGGTCACTTATGTGAGACGTGTCCCCATGCAGTCCTCCACAATCCTGACTGCGTGGTGCTAGAAGTGGATGTTGACTGGTTGATAAGTGGGCGAGGATAGCACAAGGTGGTGATTTCATACCTGCCGATTTCTAATCGGCTCCAGAATAGGTTATGTTCACATCAAGTTACCATGGTGATATTATGGTAGTCTTTACCTTATTATAGCCTTATAAAGCCCACTGATGCAATTGTTGTTATGATTTGGTACTATACACACTGGAAGTGTGTTTGGGGTCACTCTCCTATCAAACAGGATAGGAGAGTTTGAGGACTTGACTTTAACTCTTTGTTTGTCAGCTTGACAGAATGAAGGGAGACTGACACTGATGTTTATTTTTAGTATCTGAAAAGAAAATATAATAATCTTACTCTTAATCTTAATATAAATAAAGCTTAAATGACTAATAAAATGTGTGTATGTCTGTCTTTTTCTCCGTGTTTATTTTGCCATTTCGGTTGCTTCCTTGTACTTTTACTTTAAGATGAATCATTTCAATTAACCTCAATAATTATAATAAATTCTTACAGGTGGTCCAATGTTTCTGGATTACCCACAGCCCCCTCTGTCTGCATAAAAGCAGTGCTGGAACATTGGTGTACCATGGCCTCGTGAGCATCAGGGGAACAGTATTGTCCTTGTTGCTACAGAAAATGGTGAGAAAAAGTAATTAACAATGGAGGAGAGACAGACCATCATAACACTTAGATGTAGGTCTTGTAGTCTGATGAATTATAATCTGAAATCTTCGGTTCATCACGCAGGATCTGTGTACGCCATCGAGTAGGCGAAAGAATGGTTACACAGCATTCTGCAGCGCCATGCAGTACCCTCTGGTAAGCTTGAAAATATGGAGTGGCCAGCATGGTCTCCAGACTTAAACCCCATCAAGCTGGTTTGGGATGAACTGGACCGAAGAGTGAAAGCAAAGCAACCTACAAGTGTCAAACATTGTAGAAAGAACGCCATGACTGTGTTCTGCTGTTATATCTGCCAAAGGTGGCTACTTTGAGAAGTTGAGAATACATTTGTCTTTAAATTGATTCTGATTTCTTTTTTAACTCCAATTGCTTATTTGTACTGTGCTTTCATTTCAGAGTACAATGAGACATTAAACTGGATAATTTCCAATAAGCTCTGATGAAGCTGGTTATTGATTGTGTCGTGTTTCCATGTGTTCAGTAATTTTACTGTTATCTGTATTTTGTTTCTAAGTGCTGTCGTCTCCACAGCAGTGATCTGGTTTCTCTGCAGTTTCAATAAACTTTGGTCCCACTTGATCTTCTGTTTGTTTCACAAAGATGTCTGATGGACAACCTGAGTTGTTGTGATGAACCCAAAACACTTCAGTTTTCTTCAAAGCAGATAAAGTTCCTGTGAGCCACAGACAGCAGGAACAATTTCACACATGAATCTTAGTTACTGTGAAGTTTGTCTGTTGACAGCAGAGCTGATTTGATTGCAACTCATTTAATGGACAAAATAAATTTCAGGTACAGCTGCACTCAGCTTTTTCTGTATCTACACGATGGATCATTGTTCATTATAAAACATGATGTGAAAATTTAACCCCGTTTTATAAAATGTTTAACAAGTTTGCTTGAAGGGGAAAAAACCACAGGATACAACTTTGCAAAGAGACTTTGACTTTGTTATAATCTATTCTAACTCTTATTTTAATAGATGCATATCAAGATTTGGTGATATGAGGGAAACTCCATTAATAAACGGTCTTCATGTACAGTGTGTTGGAGTTTCTGCATACTGATGAAACTGTCTTTAAAAGAAAACTGACAATAAATGCATCACAGACACATCTGATTGTGTTAAAGCTCCCTGTGGTGGAGGGCTATTAAACCACCACAAAATGTGGTGTTATATCTGCCGAAGGTGGCTTTGGTCTCACTTGATCTTCTCGTGTGCTTCTGTGGGTTTCACTAAGATGTCTGATGGTAAACATGAGTTGTGGTGAACCCAGACACACTTGAGTTTTCTTCAAAGCAGATAAAGTTGATGTGAGCCAAGACTTAAAGCAGCAGGAACACTTTCACACATGAATCTTATGCTACGTTCACACTGCAGGCGATGCGATGTGAATTTGGATTTAGGCAGTGTTGTCTTTAACTTCACTGAATGCACGACCCCAAAAAATGAAGGTCTGATAGGTGAGCATGTTAAGATTTGGTAAAAAGCTGAAATGTTATCATCACATGTGTTGTAATGTGTGTGTGTGCATGGTATATGTAGAATCTGGTCCAGTGATTGTAGATTGAGGATTTCTATAAATGAGTGAACTCTAAACCTTAAATAAATGTGTCTGTTCCTCCAAACTCTGATTGGGGCTGCCACCCATGGTACGTCAGCAAATTTCAGATAACAATAGTTGTACATCTACAGAAAATAAATATTTCAGACAAACATAAAATTTTGCTGTTTTTATTTACACATTTCTAAAACATTATGGGCCATTTATACATGTTATTTAATTAAATTACACACACAATACAAAATATATAAGGAAAGATGCTGTCTTTAACTTTAGTTCATTATATTCCAGTAGGCAGTATTTTTTTTTTGGCAACTTATCAGCTCAGTGTTAATTAGAAAGACTAATTCTTGCTTGACCAGACTAATTTCTTGGGACTTTCCAACAGATGCTTGAGAATAGGGCTGGGCAAGCAGCAGGCGCACCTCGCAAACGGAGGGCGCCCTTACTCCCAGCAAATGAGCGATAGAAAACCGACCTGTGCCTGTGCCGTCCCCAGTATGCGCTGGCATGACGTCGCGCAGCATGAGTAGGAGCAATTGTCTAAAAATGTTTCTGGTGTTTTATCACCTGAGACTACGTGATTTATGTTAAATTTTCCTGTGAGTTCAGGTCACTGAGGTGTGTTAAATGTCAAAAATATCACTTCTTTGTTTTTGCTTCAGCTCTTCAGCAGGATGTTCAGGTGAAGTTTGGAGATGACGTCACTCTCCAGTGTCAGATTTCCACAGATGAAATAATCTCAGTGCTGAAGTGGAGCAGAGCTGACCTGAACACAGACGGCTACGTCTACTTCTACAGCAGGGGTGGCCAACTCCAGGCCTCGAGAGCCGGTGCCCTGCAGGTTTTAGATCTAACCCTGTGTCAGCACACCTGAATCAAATGATTAGTTCATTATCAGGCCTCTGGAAAACTTCAAGACATGTTGAGGAGGTCATTTAGCCATTTGAATCAACTGCTGGATCAAGGACCCATCTAAAACCTGCAGGACACCGGCTCTCGAGGCCTGGAGTTGGCCACCCCCGTTCTACAGGAACAAACGCTCCTATGAAAACTATCAACATCCATCTTTTTATGGCCGAGTGAAGCTGAGGGACCCGGAGATGAAGGATGGAGACGTTTCTGTGATCCTGAAGAATATTACATTTAATTTATGAGTATGTGACACTCATAAATTGGTTTTGTGGCTCTTTGGAGATTTAAAAGAAGCAAGAGTCACCTCACTGAGGCGGACAACCAGCAGGTGGTGTGGAACCTGCTGCTATCACCGCAGCAGCGATCCGGTGTCTCTGCTTCTTTTTCTTCCCTTGTAATTCTGTTGGTTTCACAAGAACATCTGATAGAAAATGTGAGTTGGTAAAGAACAAAGAGCAAAAGAAGAAAACAGGATACAGAGTAATTATATTTATTGATTGATTTGTGAAATTAAACTCAACTAATAAGCTGTGTTTATGTACAACATGTTAGATTTTTTATAAGCATACCGCTGAAATTATCTCCTTAAAATAACTGACAGTAAAACATCACAGACGCCTCTTCAAAGTAAAGTTCCTTCAGTGGAAGGTCGTGATCATTTGACAGAAATCTGCTTTTAAACGTGAAGCTGATTTAACAGGATAATTGAGTCTCAGGTGAACAGCAGCTTATTGCTGTGTGACTGTACCAAGATTAAACTGTGCTGTGGTGCTGCCATCTACTGGCACCTAAGTGCAACAACAGCCTCTTTAAATGTCAGTAACATAGACTCAATGTCTGCACTTTGTGCAGAAGCTGTTTTGTATCTGATACAGAGGAAAGGTCACACTAACAGATATAAACTTCACAACATGTATTTGTGAAATACTTTTTACAGGTTTGTTCGCACAGGTGGTGTTACATCCAGGCAGTAACCTCATCCATCCTGCTGTGACGTCACACAGTATCAGGCGTGCTCAGCTCTTTAAATTAAGAGCCCAGTCACACATGTTTTCACTGACACTGAATGCCACGATATATACAAACATAACCACATATATTTGTTCAAGTTTTTGATTTAACTATGCTAGTGTGCACAGGCGGCCACTTTATTAGGAACACCTTACCAGTATTGAGGTGGACCCCCTCTTTGTGCCCCAGTTCTTCATTTCATAGACTCAAATATACTCTGAAAACATTTCTCAGAGATTTTGCTCCTGATTGTCATGATAGCATCATCTCCATCCAGCGGAGTATACACCTAGTGTTTTGCTTGAGCCAGTTAACACTGAGCCAGTTTGTATTTCACTGCTGACAGATACTATGCTTCCCTCCGGCGACAATCCCTCTACGGACTGTTTTGTTTCCATTTAAACTTGGAATATTCAGAAACATTGCATTTCTGCGCTAGACAGTGTGGGTCAGGATCTTGTTGCTGAACCCAGTGTTTTCTGACCTAAATGTTTCTGAGCACTATACAGATGTCAGTGAATCTGGTGTGTGTGTGAGGCTGACCAACAAGCTAGCGAAATTATCACTTCAGATCTTCGAAGTGACTTTCATGTTTTCACATATGTGGACTATGTAGTTCCTGGTACTTAGCCTGCTTGCCATCCTGTTCCCATGGACTGTTTGATTTTCCAGCCAGACTCTATTAATGCTTTTCAGGCTATACCACAGGAGAGTATTGTTGATGTTGCCTAACCTGTGTATGGTGCAGCCTCTTAACCAGTAGATACTGAGGCTGCCTGTGTTAAGACTCCAGCTTCTATAAAGATTACAAGCCCAGAGTCTGTCTATTCTGAGACTGTTTCTGTTTTTCCTAGTGGACTGTTTCAAACTGTACATTCGGTGCCTGCTAAGGTTATGAGCAACAAGATTTTGTCTGCTATACATAGACTGGCAAAAGAATTTGGTTTGGGCACTGCAGAGTTGGTTGACAAGGTTAACTTTTCCGTTCCCCGGTCATGTCAGTTTAACTCTGTGCACCATGCTTTTCAGCCAGTTGTCCTGGTCCCTGTGTGTCCTAACTCTCTGGCTGTGCTTTGTAAGATAGAGTTTAGTGTGGCTTCACACCCAGTTTATTCAGACACTGTTTGTGTGAACTCTCCAGCACCAGTGACTGCTCCTCAACTCACTTCTCCAAAGACTATTAACAATAACCTGGACAGCATAAAGCCAGCAGAGTTACTAAATATAGCAGGCCTTAAATCTTTGTTTGCTAATACTGTGTTTGACTCCACTAACCTGGCTTTCCCAGTGGCTGGTACAACTGATGAGCTCCACTCTCCACCTCAAACTCCTGCTTCGAGTGCGGCTCGGGTCTAGCTTTCCCTTGCACCCGTACCAGTTACTTGGGTGGGGATGGCAGAGGCCCGGCTGGCCCCTGCTCCAGTCCCCAGGCTGGCCGAGGCTCCGTTCCTCCCTGCACCTGTACCTGTTCCTTGGGTGGGGATAGCTGACGCCCAGTCTATGCCTGTGATTGTTCCAGGTTCGCGGGTGAAGACAATTGTGACCTTGCCGGCTCATGCACCCGTACCAGTTCCTCGGGTGCATGAGCTGGCAGAGGTCCAGTTAGCTCCTGCACCCACACCAGCTCGCAGAGTAAAGGCAGCCAGCACCAAGCTTGTCCCTGCACCTGTATCTGTTCCTCGGGTGTGGATGGCTGGAGTTCGGCCAGACCCGGTACCAGTTCCTGCTCCCTGGAGGAGAGCAGCTAAGAGTCAGTTATCTGCTCAGTCACTAGCCCTGCTACCTGCACATCCATCATCACTACAACCACCATCCCAACCACCACTATACCTTGCATGTTCGTCCCTGGTACACTCATTTCAGTTATTGACCCTTCCTTAGTTCAGTTCTTTCACGGACGTTTTGAGTTTGGTTTTGGATTGTTTCCTGAGCCTCAGCACTGTTGTGGGCACTTTGGTTTGAACTCTTGTTTCCCGTTTGTTTTGGACCCTGGCTCCTTGTTGTTTTGTGTTTGTTTCAGTGAGGTGTTAATCACTTCTCCTTACCTCATGTATACTACACAATGCACGATACATGATTAGGACGAAACTTGAGCCGATCTCCCAAAATGGTTGCATACCTGAAAAATCACCTCAAAAAGGACCAAAAATCACACAGTGTATGCCCAGCTCAACAGTAAAGTAAGTAAGTAAGGTATGGAGGTCTGTCTCCCCCCACCACTTCCCCTGCCACTGGCAGACGCCCTCAGACATCGGTGCATTGGTGGTTCTTTGTGTCCGGGGATGGCCATCCAGGTACACACCGGCTCACTCCTGGTGGCTGCTTGTCAGGGCCTGGAGCCTGGGGCTCGCTTCGGAGGTGGGGTGCCCCCAGCCTCTCGGCCTGGGGCTCGGTCACTCTGGCAGCTGTGCCACTGCAGCTGCCGGCGGAGCTCACGGGCACGTCACTGCAACCCCCCCTGGCTTCTGCTCCACGGCTGCTGAGTGACCCCTCATCCGGGACTCTCCTCAGCTCTTTCTGGGACAGTGGTGCAGCTGCCCCTTTGTTGGTCTTCCTTGGTCTCTTGTGTTCTGGGGGCCTCTGGATATCTGGAGTTTTGATCTCCTCCATACCTGCTTCACGCCCTGGAGGACGGGGCTGTGGCCCCCCCACACCCTCTAGCAGATCATTACATGAAGGAACCTTTTAAAAACAAGGGCGTTCATGCTCACAGGTGTACACACGGGTGCTCACACCCACAAACTACACCCTTTTTGGCTCCTACCTCAAAGCACACTGTGTTCTGTTGATCTTATGTGCTGCACAATAATGTTTAATATTTAGTATTTACTGTCATATTCCCATGTATCATTGTGATGTTGTTTATTCTATTACTCTTGTTCTCTTCTGCTTGTTTTCTTTTTTCTTTCTCAGCAGGTGATATATGTATTTTTTGTCTGTTTGTTTTATTGGTTTTTGCCCTTTATCACCATCCCTCTTCCCCGCTGTTTTTCTTTCCCTCTTTCTTTCTCCCTTTCTTTCTTTCCCCCAGTCAAGTCTGTCTTGTGTTCAGCAAATGAAAATAAAATAAACAATAAAAAAACCCCAGTAAATACTAAATATTAAATGTTATTGATCAGCAGGTGAGGCTGACAGTGCCAGATATGCAGCGAAGGAAGATACAGTTTGTTTCTGTAAACACACGTGTGTACACCTGTGTTTGTGTTCAAAAACACTCAGTAGTCTGTTCAAAAAGTTTATCCATGTAACAATCTACTAGAGGGTTTGGGGAGCCATAGCCCTGCCCTCGAGAGCATGAAGCAGGCATGAAGGAGACCCAGGTCCCTGACATCTAGAGGACCCCAAAATGCTAAAGCCCAAGCAGGACCACCGAAAGAGACAACCGCGTAACCCTCCTGGAAAGTGCTGAGGAGAGCCCCAGACGTGGGCCCCCCCGCAGTCACAGTGCAGAAGCCACACAGGACTGCAGTGGCAAGCCTGCACCAAGCAGTCACTGGGAGTGAGACAGGTGCACACTTGAGCACCCAGCACCGAACACCACCAACACACTGACGGATGAGGGCAGCAGCCACTGGCAGGGAGTGTGGTGGGGAGACAGAGGCCTCCATACCTGGGGGGTCCTGAGATGTTCCCAGAGAGAGACTCGACCGGACACATAGAAAAACTGTCGCACACAAACACAAGCATACAATCGTGGACACATACAGTGGCTTGCAAAAGTATTCGCCCCCCTTGAACTTTTCCACATTTTGTCACATTACAGCCACAAACATGAATCAATTTTATTGGAATTCCACGTGAAAGACCAACACAAAGTGGAGTACACGTGAGAAGTGGAACGAAAATCATACATGATACCAAACATTTTTTACAAATAAATAACTGCAAACACACACACACTGGGGCCATTGTGAGTTCATGGGAGATGTTACACAGATAGTTAGACTCCTTCTGCTTTAGGTGAGGGCTAAGCATAAAACAAGTGACATGGGCAATGTGGAATGTTTTTGTTTGTGCGTGTATGAAAGATGTGAGGATGGTGCCCATCGTCAGAGATCACCATCATCCTGCTGTTTTGGCTGGGATGTTTCTCTCTACTTTGGACTCACTGGGCGTGTTGCAGGTTATTCAAAAAATTTCCACAGCAGTACAGACAAAAGTTCACTTGTTGACACATGGATCTAAGTTTTGATATGTTCATCAAATTAAAAAAGCAGGTTCTTACAATATGATTTCTCAATATAAAATTTATACTATTTTTATTTATTATTTTCTGTTGCTGGTCTGCACCTGGTCAGAAAGTCTTTTTGTCATTTGTTTGATTCACATATGATGGTTTCTGAAGGCAGAAGAACATCTGTAATCACAGCTGCACAAAAGAAAAGAAAAGAAAAAATGTACTCAGCAACATTTAGTTCTGACCCTCACTGCTGATCCAAGTTAACCAGGATACTGACAGATACGCAAACACGCCTCCAGCATCTACACTGTGATGAATAGTCTAGCACAGGTTTAAGATTTGTCTTGTAAATCAGGTTAACAAGGATAAACTGGTGCATCCACTTGTTGATAGCTGTTGGTACTGAGGTCTTATTACTTTTAGATTTTTATCTTGTTATATTTTAGCTTTTGGTTTTTAGTTTTGTAACATTTTATTTAACTTTCTACTTGTGTGGAATCAATTTTAAGGATGTTCCTTTAGGTCAGTGGAAAAACAACAGGGTACATGGACCTTACAAAGTGTTTTATGTCATTTATCTTTCAGTGGAGCATTTTTCCATCCTGTTGATCAGAAGCGTGTTTGAGGGTTTCAGAGATTTATAACAACAGTAAGTGTTTGAAATTATGTCTTTCAGTCTTTAAACAATGCTGCCTCCTCCATAGTACAATATACATTTTATACAGTGACGTCATTTTGAAGTCCTTTGACTGATGATGGTCTTTAGTATGTAGCTCAGGGGTGGGCAATTCCAGGCCCCGAGGGCCTGCAGGTTTTAGATCTTACCTTCGGTCAACACACCTGAATCACATGATTAGTTCGTTACCAGGCCTCTGGAGAACTGCAGGAGCTAATTTAGCCATTTAAATCAGCTGTGTTGGTTCAAGGACACGTCTAAAACCTGCAGGGACACCTCGAGGTCTGGAGTTGCCCACCCCTAATGTAGCTGATGCTTGATGATGAGATGTTTGTGTTGTTCTGTGGAGATCATTCAAGAACTGAACCTGTTAAACACTCAGACCTGCTTCAGATTTCACCGCTTTAGTTATGACGCACTTATTTATGGTCACCCTACAGCAGCGTAAACACACGTGACTCTGACGTGACTTCCTGCAGAGACGATGACTTGGACGTATTGAGTTTGAACGAGTGTCTAAAAAGTCAGATCTGTTCTCAGTCAGAGACTTTCAGGATCATTTAAACCTTAAATTTAATCTCACGTAGTCAGGATTTAAACTCAGGTTCAGTTATTTCAATAAAACCATCCTGAGACATTTAGAACAATCGAAGCGTCAGAGTTGAAGAACACGGAAATGTCTGCTGTGACTGCGTCGCTCTGCTCGACTTTGCTGTTTGTCGGCCTCTTCGTGTTTGTCTCTGCAGGTGAGATTCACTCTGTGGGACAGAGAGGAAAAGCATCAGTCTGTTTACATGTTAACAACATTTCCTGAAGATTTATTTTCATATTGATTCAGTTTTTCCGTGTTTGTGAAGGAGACACGAGGCTGGGTGGAGTCTGTGTGGACCTAACATGTCGGTGTGATCAGATCTCACAGAGACAAAGAAGTGTAATGTGTGTGTCTGTGTGATGTGTTGTAGTTTCAGGGGTCAGTATGCAGCTACAAAGCTTTTAGTTCAGTGTATACAAACAGCTGTAGCTCCATAAAGGCAGCATGCAGAGACTCACAGTGTCTCATAATGAGAGGCTGCTTTCTCTCACACATTATATTCACTTATTATCAGGACGTGTTTTTCTTGGTGTAAGAGTCTTTTTTGGGTTAGTACCTTATGTCTGCTGCCAGAGGTCACCTTTTGAGGTTTTTTTTTTTTTTTTTTGGTATGGTGTGTTTATATGAAGGTTTTTAAGGTAGATAAGGTAGGTAATTTGCCAGCACATCACTGGCATGAGCCTTCCTGCCATTCAGGACATCTTAAACGATGCCTCTGTAAAGCACACAGCATCATCAAGGACCACAGCCACCCAGCACATCAGCTGTTCTCCTTGTTACCATCTGGCAGACGTTACAAGAGTCTGTCTGCTCGGACTACAAGACTTAAAAACAGTTTCTATTATCAAGCCATACGACCCCTCAACCACAACACTTAAACACACACACACACACACACACACACACACACACACACACAAAAAAATTTCTGAACTGAAACGGAAACTGAAAACTAATTTGGAGATCAGGAGATCAACAACACACATTGTGCGATCGTGGCTCAAGAGTTGGGAGTTCGTCTTGTAATCGGAAGGTTGCCGGTTCGAGCCCCGGCTTGGACAGTCTCGGTCATTGTGTCCTTGGGCAAGACACTTCACCCGTTGCCTACTGGTGGTGGTCAGAGGGCCCGGTGGCGCCAGTGTCCGGCAGCCTCGCCTCTGTCAGTGCACCCCAGGGTGGCTGTGACTACATTAGCTTGCCATCACCAGTGTGTGAATGTGTGTGTGAATGTGTGTGTGAATGTGTGTGTGAATGGGTGGATGACTGGATATGTAAAGCACTTTGGGGTCCTTAGGGACTGAGTAAAGCGCTATATAAATACAGGCCATTTACCATTAATGGTCAAAGATTTAAAAAAGTTAATAAAACAGCAAAAAACAAACAAACGAAAGAAACATTTTGTTTCTTAACTTTAGCTTTTTTTTCTTTTTTTTTTTTCTCGATCTTTTAGTGACTAATTCCAATGCCAGTCAGATATATCTCAATCTGCTGCAGAAGTAAACAGTTGTACTTTAGCCTTTAACCTCTCTGCTCTGTGTTGTTTCCTCTTTCAGCACAGAAAAACATCACAGTTGAATCTGGACAGAAGAACGTCAATCTGACATGTCGAGCTCCAAACAACAACATCACAGCTGTAGAGTGGAGCAAAACTGACCTGGAGTCTGGACAAGTCCTTTTGTACCGGGACGGGCACTTTGATCCAGATCACCAGCATCCATCTTTTAAGAACCGGGTGGATCTGCAGGACAGACAGATGAAGGATGGAGACGTGTCTTTGATTCTGAAGAACGTGACGATTAATGACGCTGGAACATACGAGTGTGGTGTCATCCAGAAACATACAGATGGTTTGAAGCTCCTCTGCAACAGCCTCATATGCCCTCATCAGCAGCATCACCCTGAGTGTTGTTGATCCTCCAGGTGAGTGAGTAGAGTTGAGTGTGTGTGTGATCAGAGGTGAAGCTGCTTCCTGGTTGTTGATGTTTGTTTGTAAAGATGTTGTTGATGAGACTTTGTAGAAAGCAGCTGGTCTGAGTGATGTGATCAGAGTGCAGTAGATAATGTCTGACAGCAGTTTGAAGAGGAAATGGATTCTGTTCTGTTCTTCACTCATCACCTACCTGACAGCTGACACCTCACACCTGTTTCTCACCTGCAGGTCAGCCAGGAGGGTCTGTTGGACTCATCATCGGTCTTTCAGTTGCTGCTGTTCTTCTGTTTGTTGCTGTTGTTTCTTTTTTGATCTACCGAAAAAAGAAGGTTAAGAAGGTGAACTATGAATCTACTTGCTCATTACAGTCCTAAATTCTGTTTCACTGAAATCAAGAAGGATGATTTTAAGACAAAGAAACTAATAATGCTGAACCTCAATCAGAGGGACATCAAACGCGTCCATATTTATTTTTGATTTCACATTTCTCTGATTTTCATCAGACTTGTTTAGATTGTTACATGAAATTTCACATGATTAACCTACAGCATTGAAATCTGTGACTTATTTTATCAGGTTAGCTGCTCATCCCAGTGTAAGTTTCAAGTCTTAAAGTTATTTTCATTTCTGCCTCACTTCATATGTGGAGAACACAGGAGGTCACATTATCAAACAAATACACATCAAACAAGATCAACGTTTTTCAAAATAAAATATTCAGCTTCTGAGTGAACTCATTTTAAACAAATCTGTGATTGTGAGCAGACTTTGTTCATCATTGGTTTGCCCTCCTTATTTGTCACTTCAGTGTCCTGTATGTTACAATAACAGAGTCACTGAGTGTGTTTCATCTTCAGGTTCAGCTGTTTGTGAGATCAAACTGGTTCTGTGAGGTTTGAACAACACAAATTAATCCTCATGCAGAGATCAGCTGTTACAGTATAATTATTGATACTGACTGAACCAACCTGCACCATAAACACTGCATGTGGTGAAGAAACGATGGATTACTGTGGATTATAAACGATCAGTGATCTGCCTGATAGTGTTTAGGATTTATTGATCATCTTCAACTGAATGAATGTTATAATGTACAGTGTTATGTGTTTCGTCAGTGCAACTGCAGATTTAGATGTTTTCTCTGATTTTTTTTATCTTTTCTCTCCATGAATGCATTTCTGTTACTGCAGTCTACATTTCAAAATCAGGTCAAATGTTATTGATTGATTAATTAATTAATTTATTTTTTGTGACTCTGTTTATTGACAATAAAGTTTTGAAAACATTTTTATGGCATGTTGTCTTTTAATTCTTTTAATTTAGTTCAGCAGAGTTTGAACTCAAAACTCGGACTAATCAGTGGCTCCAGTTTTGATGATGATGTCATTGTTAAGTTTGTGGCGTGTTGGAACAAAACAATGAATTGCTATAGGAGAGCTCCTGATTAGATCATAAACATATTCTAAAATCATTTCTCCACATCAGCCTCATCTACATGTCTGCTATCTGATCATCGTGCAACCTGCAACATTTTCACAATAAAAGCCCCCTTAAAGCTCTCTAATGTAGCCGCATTACCTAATTAAAAAGTAATGCAATATTATATGTAAAAATGAAGGAACTGACTGCTAATGAGAACTAGGCAAAACAAACTAGAAGCATCACTGACAATTTGCTTGTATCGTTATCCGGTTGTTCAGTGATGACGCGACGAATCCTACTTCCGGGTCTAAAGTAGTCTGCGTTTAATATGGCTTTTGATCACTGACTGCAGTCAGTGATCACTGTTGACCTCCCTCGGCTTTTATTACCACTAATCATTTATTTAAGCTCAGTTTTTAAAACCTTAGGATGTAACTACAGCCCAGCCCATGCAGCAGTATATGAATGACTAACCTCGTATTGTGGATGGATTATCTCAGTTGTTCTCCTGGCTGAAGTTTGGTCCTTTTACAGCATCCTGCCATGCGAATACATTTGTTCATGACCACCGAGAACACTCACGTTAACTTTTATCGAGTGGAAAAAAAGTTAGCTTGTGTATATTATGCAAACATAGCTGTGTCGCTAGCGGTCACGTAGCACATCATTATATACCAGCTAGCCCAACTTCAGTAACCCTGCAAACGTCACTGCTGTTTAGTTTTCTGTCTTCATTTATGCTGGAAGTGATAGCAGAGCTGTACGTTTTAATTTGTTTCCAAAACCCCGCAGTCAGGACATGCTATATTGTATTTAGATAGAAGCTAGCGAGCTAACTCCCTGCTAACTTCTAACTCCGTTAAATGTCATAAATTCCGTTTTCATGGATGCCTGGATGTTAAACTCAATTGTTACACCTGGTAGAGCAGAACGCTGATCATTTTATTAAAGATGAAAGACTTTAGACAGTTTTTCAACTCTCAGTAATGCCATAGTGATCGTTTGATATATGGACCTGCAGCGGAGTTTAGACCCAGACACGGCTAGTGACGTCAGACTGAACAATCGGATAGACTTTAGGGTCAAACGCCGCCCTCTAGTGGCCATAATTATAAATGATTTGGGAGAATAAATGTTCCATGACAGTTATGAAATATAATCAGATGATCTTAAAACACTCATGATCTTCTGGTCGTGTGTGTTAGTGTGGCAGCTTTAAGCCACAGCATTTTATTTCAAAGTATTTCCAGAAAAAAATCTACACTTGAGCTTTTTCACTGATGTGCTGTATATTTAAATAATTCTATTCACGTCTATCTTTAGACAAGGCATAACATGAGTTACCACCTCTGTGTTTGAACCAATAGAAAGCTGGTGCTCAGAGGAAGAGGGCGGGCTTTACTTGGTGTCAGTGACAGAAATGAAAAGAAGCTCAAATGAGTGAGAAGGACGATGAAGGAAACATCTGTGCTGTGTCTGCTCTGTAAGTAGAATCTCTGTGTTTGTTTGAATTCTTGTACTTTGACTGTCTGCTCTCCTGATAACTGATGATGGAGGAGAAGACATGAAAAACAAATCAGGCTGAATAGAAACGATTAACTCTAGGACTGAAGGTGTCCCATATAATCACACTGATTACTGTTCTAGCAGCTGAATGGTTGATGTTTACAAAGAGTAAAAATGTAAAATGTAAAAAATGTAAAAATTGTCATTGAATGGATTCTATCCCATTCTACTTTTAAATACTCTAGGAACAACAAGTAGGCCTGCAGAGCGAGAGCGAAGTTATGGTACTACAAGGTCATTAAGATAAGATGGGGCCTGATTATTTAAGACCTTGTATGTGAGGAGCAGGATTTTGAATTCAATTCTGGATTTAACAGGAAGCCAATGAAGGGAAGCCAAAACAGGAGAAATATGCTGTCTTTCTTGTCCCTGTCAGGACTCTTGCTGCAGCATTTTGGATTAACTGAAGGCTTTTCAGGGAGTTTTTAGAACATCCTGATAATAATGAATTACAGTAGTCCAGCCTGGAAGTAATAAATGCGTGAAGTAGTTTTTTAGCATCATACACATACATACGTCATACTACATATTTGTTTAAAATGTGCATTGACGAACATATCCTGGTCAAAAATGACTCCAAGGTTCCTCACAGTGTTACTGGAAGCCAATGCCATCTAGAGTAAGAATCTGGTTAGATACCATATTTCCATAACTCCACACAAACAGTTTGTCAGCTGTTTGTGTGGAGTTGTTCTTTATGTTCACCTCAAATCAACCTGAGTGTCATTTCTCTTTAGTTCTGATCTCACTGCTGAGCTGCACAACAAACCAAGGTCAGTAATCTTCTTCTGTCACAGTTTAAACCTGATAAATGCTCACTGATATGACCTGATTGAGTTTCAGACATAAAATTGACAAAGCAAAAATTTTTAATGACTGTCTAAGACAGAAGTTATAAAATATAAAATATCAACAGTTTTTCATTGTAACCCTCACAGCTCGTCTGACTGTGAGTCCCAGCAGCTCTCAGCTCTTTAAAGGAGACTTTGTGTCTCTGAGCTGTGAGGAGGACGACAGCTCTGCTGGATGGTCTCTGAGGAGAAACACAAGCAAAGGAAACATCACTCAGTGTGGAGATGGGTGGGGAAGATGGTCTGGTTCTTCCTGTGACATCACTTTTTTCCCTCAGGACAGTGGAGTTTACTGGTGTGAGTCCAGAGAGGGTCCCATCAGTAACATGGTTAACCTGACAGTCACTGGTAAGCTGAGTGTGTGGAGTTAGTGTTGATGAAGCTGTGTGTAAATGGATGAAATGCTGTAGTTTGTCTCTGTGTTGAGGTGGATCAGTGATCCTGCAGAGTCCTGTCCTCCCTGTGATGGAGGGAGATGACGTCACTCTGCTCTGTAAAACAGAGACCACTCCCTCCAACCTCCCAGCTGCTTTCTATAAAGATGGCTCCCTCATCAGGAAGCAGCCTACAGGTCACATGACCATCCAGCATGTTTCCAGGTCTGATGAAGGCCTCTACAAGTGTGACATCAGCGGTCATGGAGAGTCTCCATCCAGCTGGATCACTGTCACAGGTGACACACTCACCTGTCTGTGTTTCTGCAGCTTTCAACATTCACAATGTGACGACAACTTAATGACTGTGTTTGCTTTATTTTAGGGGAACACACCACCACACCTCCACCTACATCAACACCTCCACCTACATCCACACCTCCACCTACATCCACACCTCCACCTACATCCACACCTCATTCTTCATCCACTTCTCCTCCATCACTGTCCTCCACTGCTCTCTCTGTGTTGTCATTTCTTAAATCGATCTGTGGGTTCTTACTGGTGTTACTGGTTCTGTTAGGGGGACGATGTGTTCACAGGAAAACTGAAGGTGAGACTCAGACTTTGTTTTTCACAGTAAATTATTTTGATGTGGTACTCACTAATATTTTTCTCACAGCATGAAACAGTAAATCAATTTGCTGTTCATTCTGGCTCATTTCAGCTGATGGAGAAGTTAGAGATGACATCACGTACAGTCACAGAAAATCTCAAGTCATCAACAACAGCCAATCAGAGGAAGCAGAGGTAGTTTTTAATGCGCTGTGTGTTTAGGCTTCATGTTAATATTTAGAGGAATTATAAAACTTGGCTAAAGGAACTCTGTGAACTCACTGAGCTTAAACTAATGTGTCACACGTCTTCATGCATGCTCAATCATCCAGGTAAGTAAATCTCCAAAAGTTGATTCTGTTCATCTGGACGTAGCGTTTTGTGGGAGAAATGTTTTGTAACTCATCCAAGTGGCTTCTTCAGTCTCAGCTGACTGCAGGTTTCCCCAAATCTTATAAACAGTACATTTGCATAATGACTGAAACCAGCTCAGTGAAGGAACAATGGGCTGGGACGTCAGTTCCTTAATCATAATTATGCAAATTCTCATGACCACTGATCAACAACCACTGATCAATGGCCATGAGTACCATTCACAGAGAGTTGGGGAATGGCTGCAATCACAGCATTGTAAGATGGTGACAGATGTACCCTTAGGCCCCTCCTCGATTCAGTGATGGTCTTTCCCTTTTCACGTAAATGGCCTCCTTGACTCCGCGCTCACACCAGCGTTCCTCCCTGTCCAGGATGTGTACATCCTCATCATTGAGAGAGTGTCCACTGGCCTGTAGGTGTAAACAGACTGCAGAGTCCTGGCCTGACGAGGTAGCTCTTCTGTGCTGTGCCATCCGCTTCACCAGAGGCTGTTTGGTTTCCCCGATGTATAAATCCTGGCAATCCTCCTGGCACTTAACAGCGTACACTATGTTACTCTGTTTGTGTCGGGGACCCGATCCTTTGGGTGGATCAATTTTTGGCACAGTGTGTTTTGGGGTTTAAAAGCCACAGAGACGCGGCGTTTAGAAAAAAATGCATCTCAACTGTTCCGATACTCCTGACACATATGGGATCACTACAGCTTTTCGCTTGAGCAGCGGTTGTCCTTCTCTCCTGGATTAGCTGGAGCTTTCTTTAGGTGCCTTTCCAGCTTTGACAAAAGTCCAGCTGGGATAACCACATTTACTCAGGGCCTTCTTGATGTGCTGTTCTTCTGCCTCCCTGGCCGCTGTGTCAGTGGGGATGGTGTTCGCTCTTTTCCACTTCTTCCATGTACAAATTGGCCACCCTTGTATGTGACAGAGGTGGAATGGAGACACAGTTCCAAAAGCAAACACACTTGGTCGATGCTGAGAGTGGTCCTGTTTCTGAGGTTGGTGTCATCCTGTAATCTCTTACGGACTACCTCCAACGCTTCCGTGACTGGGATGCAAGTGAAGAGAGATGCAACGTCGTACGAGACCATGGTTTCATCTGCCTCCATAATGACATCTCTCACCTTCTCAGTCCAACGTGTTCTGGATGTGGTGCTCAGAGCTGCCCACCAGCGGGTTGAGGATCGAAACCAGAAACTTGGAGATGTTATAGGTGACCGAGTTGATCATACAGACAGTTGATCAATGGTCTTTGATTCATTATGAGTCATTATGCAAATGTACTGTTTATAAGATTGGGGAAACCTGCAGTCAGCTGAGACTCAAGGAGTCACTTGGATGAGTGACGAAACGTTTCTCCCACAAAACGCTACGTCCAGATGAACAGAATCAACTTTTGGAGACAATGTGTCACACAACTTTATGAATACAACAACTCACTACGTACAAAAAATCTCATACAAGTTCAAACATTGGTGACCTTGACCTTAGATTCAGATGTAATGCTGTCTGAAAATGTTTTTATCTCAGGAAGAATATCATGTAGGCTTCTCATACTGATAGATTAGCTGCATCTACTGATAATCTCTGACAGTTTTGAATTTGGCAACTTTAACAAAATCTGTGCACATTTTATTTTAAAGGTTTCTGAGTGGTGCAGTATAATATGTAGCTATAGTAGCAGCACTGTTTCAGTCTTTGACAAAATAACATTTAAAACTTTTTCCCAGTTGACATTCAGTGATTGTTCATAATAATCACGCTCCTGCTGCAAATGGACGGATCTTTTTTTAAAAATTGATTTTCATTTCAGCATTAAAGTCTTAAATATCTTTAAACCTTGTAGTTCTGTCTTCTAGAACTTGTGCTCTCTGGAGTTTTTGTGCCAACTAAATCCAGGAGAGATGAAGAGACCAACAGAGAGCAGAGAGCCTGAGAAAGCTGAAAGCTGTGAGACAGGAGAGAGAAAAGCTGTTTTATGCTCGGCTGACAGAACAGAGTTGTATGTTGTGAGTTTGTAGGTGATAATCAATGCTCTTCTTTGCATGTTGGGCTGTGTGTTTTTCAGCCTGTGGTTAGTCTGTTAACAGAAACTAACAGCTCTGTGGTCGTCATGTTTCCTCTGTCAGATAAAAATACTTCATCTGCTCAGGTTGTACTGCAGGATTGTTAGTGTGCAAACAGAATCAAGATCAGTTCTGCTCACATATATGTCACAGTTTTGTATTTTACTGATATGGTTTGAATCATTTTATAGTTTGCATAACATCCTGGTCCAGTCAGTCTCAGGATCCCTGGTTATTGGGCTGTTCTTTGTTCCACACGTACAGACATTATATTTGTATTTATGAGTAAATCTGTTTTATGCTTGTGATAGAACAGCTGAAGAAGATCATCAGAGCTTATGATAGGCCACAGCATCTCACTTTGAGTTGTTGTTATGCCTGTGATCAGGATGTATTTATGCACGGCAGATGTCATGAACCAACCTCAATGCAGTAAATTTGTCATCACTGGATGATGAACATTTGTATAAAACATAAAAACAGAACTCTTTATTCTACTTTTGATGAATTAAAAGACAAGATAACATTAGAACTCTGCATGAAAAGAATGTTTGAAGTAAAATTTAAATGAACCACACCTCAGCACCTCAAACTGTCCTTTAAAAACACTGCATGTAAAACCACAGCAGCCCCCACTGCTGTTTCCACTGAGCTGATAAATGAAGACAAACAGGAATCTGTCAACACAATATATACAGTGTGACAAAGTGTGGGTCTGTTTTGTACCTTCTGATAAAATGTTTTTTCTTCTCATATTGTTTAAAATCAATGAACAAATATAACAAGTGTGGTCTTATCCACACAAAAAAGAATTGGTGAAAATTTTAGGAAATATTTTCATTGTATAAGAAGCAGTGATAAGTTGTTGTCTTTTTTAAAAACACTTTTATAACTTGTAGCATTTGCAGTGATGTCCTCTGTGTGTGTTTCATTGTACAGAGAGTGATCCTGTTCCCGTCCACTCAGCCCTGAGAACTGAAGACATCGTTTATGGACAAACAGGTACAGCTGCTCTTTAGTCACTTTCAGAATATCACTGGTATCATGTTATGAATTGTAACTGTTACATTCTACAGTAATGCTTTACTGTCATCGAGAGTTTTGCGATCTGACTAAATGTTTACTGTGCAGGACAGAAGAAAAGAAAAGAAGAAAAGAGATGTATTTTGTACATTTGTGTCATCATAATATTTACTGAAATGATCTCATGAGAAATGTGTCCAAACCCTTTCACTGGTATGTCAGGTCTGATTTTAAAATGTTACATAAGTCAAAGTACAAAAGTATCAGGATCAGCAGAATTTGCCCCAAGAATGAAAGTAAAACTAAAGCTTATGACTTATATCTGATTTTATCCGACTAGGTTACATTACTGTTCCTTGTATTCATGAGGGGAACATGTCCACAACAGTCTGTCCACACTTTAGGAGACAACACAACTATTCATAGAACTGGAGGTACATCCAGTAACTACTATTTTCATGGAAGTTACTGGATGTTTCTCTAAGTGTTTTTTTCCCACACAGACATATTTTAAACTCCTGATGTGACATCATAACAGCTCTGCCTGGTGGTTCATGTATCCTCTGCATTAATGAGGCTCTAATCTTTTTAATGTGATGTAGGGTTTGTCTCTTTTGTTTAATAGAAGCGAGCATAAAGATTATTAAGTTTTTTTTCCTTGTCTTCTGTTCCTTTTTATAAATAGTTGAATATCATTTATGCAACAAACAAACTCAGCAGGTCAATTGTAAAAATCACTTTTATAAAGATGAAATCACATCAGCAGCATCCTCCACCTGTAAGCTGTGAACATCTTGTAAACTGTATGAACATAGGGAGATTTGTCCTCTCAGTAATTAATTTTACTGAGTTTATTTCACATTTTGTAGTTAACATTTTTTGTGCGGCATATTGGCTGTTAATGGGTTAAACTTGACCTCATAGTTTGGTGTGTGATAGAGAGGCAATTTGAAATCACTTTAATGTCAAAAATATTATCGGGTGCAGATGCTGTGCAATATCATACTTTACATTTTTTATTTATTATTTAATCCTTCACATTTACATCATACTTCAGGCTTAATATTGAAACTTCTTTAAATTCCTCCCAAATTTGGAGCTGATCAGTTTAACTTCAAACTGAACTCACACATATGAAGCTTTATCTACAGTTTGTTTCTCCTGTAACCAGTTTGATCTTCAGAGAGATGACGTCACTATCTCACCGAACCCTCAACAGCAAATTTAAATTTATCACCAAAGTGCTTTAAATCCTCTCCCCATTCTGTCAGTTTACTTTACATAAACATATCAGATGAGTTTTAGTTTTAGCCTTTTATTCTCTATTCTCACACCATTTCAACTGTGTGTGTGTCTGTGTTCAGACGTTGTCTACTCTTCACTGTAAGGCAAGGCAAGTTTATTTATATAGCTGTAGTCCACCAGTCCAACCAATGACCAGCTGCTGGTCTCTAACTGGTCCACACAGCCCATCAGACCTGAGGAATTTGACTTATAATATTTACTTGTCTATATTGTGCAGTGTCCTCTCGCTATAATTTACACTCTCAGTGGCTATACAGGTCTGTCTGTATGTAGTGTAACTAAAAGTAACTAAAATATAAATTTAAAGTATTGTTTTGAATGCCCTCTGTAACTTTGCTTTGTGTGGCACCGTGCAGTTGATTCTACAGCGTTGTCCTGCTTCCTCTGCAGCATCAATAAACTTTGCTGTCACATGTTGTTCCTGTCGTGTGGTTCTGTGGGTTTCAGAAAGAGCAGTGATGGAAAATTTGAACAGTGTTTCTAACTGATACACACCTCTGTTCAGAGCAGATAACAAAGAACAGGCAAGCGGCTGAACCTCAACCACAGAGTAAAGACAGAAGGAAAATCATTCAGTGGTTGAAAGAAAGTGTGTGTGTGTGTGTGTGTGTGTGTGTACAAAGAGATTTATTTCAAGGAAATCCAGTATGTAAGAATTTAGTCCTTGGCTAGTTTCGTGTTAGCGTGCTCTTCATGCAGATGTTTGCACAGAGTTAAAGTCTCGATGGCGATTTCTTTTTTTCTGTGCTTGAAGCAGAACAACTTTCCCATCACACTCTCAGCCTCTCGTGGTACAAAAACAAAAGTAACATCTCCACTCATCAACAGTTGTCGACCTCACCACCATTTTCCTCCTCCCTGCACACAAATTGACAGCTGATTGTAGCAGGAAGAAAAACACACATCTGATATATTTTTAATTCATTCATTGTGCAGATAATTGAAGTGCCTTTGTAATGAAATGAGTGGCAATAAAATTGTAAAATTATTATTGATGACTTTAGTACAGTAGTGTGTCATATTATTAAATTACTCTAATGTAAAACCATTATTTTGGGAGCCATTACACCCAAGAGGAGATCAGGAGGTGTCCTGGTAAGTCGGTGCTGCAGGCGATATCAATTGTTGTAATACCAAAACTGACCACTAGTACATAAAATGACACTGTTTGGACTTATGATGACAGAAGTGACCTGAGCACAGATCTTTGCAATGCTTTCAAGCACTTTTCAACTATTTTGTTCTCTAATGTATGCCTTTCTCCTATTCGTGTACATATTTATGTATATATTCTTCCTGATTTTATAATTGTATTTATTCTTTATGTTTAATATGTTATTTTATTCCACAGTTGCTGTGGAACACCTAGAATTTTGTTGTACATGTACAATGATAATAAAGGTCTTTTCTATTTGGGTTATTCAGTCATTCAGTTATTATTGCTGGAGAGCAGACCTACCCGGTCTCTCTCATTTGTAAATGTGCTGTACTGTGCCAGCTGCAGTGGATTTTTTTTTTGTCTTTCAGGAGCCCATTTATGTTTTCATCAGTACTGAGGCTTTGCTGATAGTTTTGATTTAGCTTAGCAACTTTGATGAAGATGAACTAGGTTGTGTCTATGTGTCTTTTAGCAATTCTCTGGTTCAGTGCGTCATTTTCAAACATTTTTCTCCTTTAGTTCTGATCTCTCTTCCCAGATGAGAAGGTGCTGAGCTAGGTGCAACCCAGTACCAGTAAGGTGTTCCTAATATAGTGGCTGATTGATATTTGCATGGTGTATAAAGGCATAAGTCACAGAAAGATAAAAGCCAGTAGATGGCAGCAGAAAGATGTCTGAATGACTGAGAAGAGGCTTTACTGTCAGGAAAAAAGAGAAAAAGCAGACATGTTTCTATCCTGCGCACATGTGTCAGACTTGATGGTTCCACATTCGGAGGTTTCTCCTGCTAAATCAGCTCTCTGGTTTTGTTAAAGCATTTAGAAAAAAAATGTTGAGAATGCATATGTGAATGTCCATCTTGTTTATCAGAGCAGCCTCGCAGGGTTTAAATCTGACCACCAGACTCTCTCAGAGCTCAAGTAGTTTCATTTTATAGAGCCTTTGTTCCAACAGACTCTTTTCTGTGTGTTTAACAAAGGAAACCTGCAGCAAATCTTGTGTTAATCCATCTGAGAGGGATATTTGTTATTAAAACATTTAAAACTCTGCACATGGACCTGTGCATGTGAATGGAACAGTACAGTTTAAACAAAGAGTTACACCACAGCAATATTGTCCCTCACCATGTCATCGCCCCAGATGTTTTGCTTGTGTGCAGGCAGATGAGTAATATTGTCAGCATTGCTTTATGTGTGGGAGCAGTGAGCATTTCCGTGCAGTTGCAAAGCAACTAGACTGACAAAATCCGATAAAGGGAACCCGTTAAACTAAGGGGGGTTGCTCCCACGGGACATGGGGCAAGCAACAGCATAGAAAAGTCCCAGTACTGTGCCAACATCTGCTTACCTGGATCTTTTACTTGTTTCTCCTCCTCTTCTTTTCTCTTTTTTTCTAAACTGAGGACCTGATGGCTTTGAACTTTTCTTGTCCATCTTCCATTGGTTTTAATTTTGCACTCCAGTATGAACACAAATCCCACAACCCAAGGATCACCACAACATGATCTAACACACCTACACCTTAGTTCACAGATTCACTTTGTCTAGGGTGCATTTCTGGGATTTCACACAACCCAGGATTCAAATCATGAATACATAATGGGCTTGGATTTACAACATTATAAATGAAATGTGCTCTATTTGGAAGCAGCCGGCCCCCCTCCCCTTTCGACGGGTTGTGTGTGCGACTTTAAATCATCAGACTGTAAATTATAAATTTTAAATTGTTATTGATCCTTTACCCAGAGTCCTAAAGTGTATATTTATTTTCTTACTCTTCTTATATATATTGTTTGTTTACTTGCACTGCTGTAACTGGAGCCTCGTCGTCTCATCTCTCTATATACTGGATTGTATGTAGCGGAGATGACAATAAAGTTTACTTTGACTTCAGCAGCGAGCAGGCGCACCGAGGGCTCTCGCGCTCACTTTATAGAATTTCAAAAAAACATCGGTGCAAATTATAAGCCTGTATTATAATGTCTGGTGTTTTCGTGTTTGTTGTTTGTTTTTATTTTGTTTTATTCTGAGAGTTGGTTATTAGATGCTGCTCCAGCCGGTCAGAGAATCCCCCGCCGCCCCGCCCTCTCCTGTCTGCGCCGCAAGCAGCAGGCGCACCTCGCAAACGAAGGGCACCCTTACTCCCAGCAAATGGGCGACAGGAAACCGATCGATGCCTATGCCATTCCCAATATGCGCTGGCTGATGTTGGGGCAGCATGAGTACGAGCATATTTTTTTTTTTTTTTTTTTTTTTTTGGCCGATGCCTGTGATGCCGCCCCGGGCAACCGGGGCTCGTCGGGGGAGCTACTTAACAGAGCAGTGGAGCTTCCTCCGGCGCAGGATCGTTGAGTTAGACTCCATGTCAGTGGTTAAAGTGCTGTTCAGTGTATGCCTGGTGGAGTTGGTGCCATAACGGCTGTGTCTGTTGTTTTTCCTCAGGAGGACAGCGGAACACAGGACTGCAAGACACAGGGTGTGCGAAGGCACAGGGGCAGAGAGCACGAAATACCAGCACTTAGGAGAAGTGCTGGTCTGCCAGCCAGGCCGTGACATTTTTCCAAGCTGACTTCCAACTAGCACCAAAGGATATAATATTATAATGCAATGAAAGTGCTGACTTAATGCTAATTAAAAAAAAAAGACATTATTTTATTTTTTGCAAGCAGCATACATCACGTGTACAAAGTTCATCAACTAGAACCTTTTTGCTTTCAAATGAAGTTTCTTACATCATAATAATAATCTAATCATAATTTTAACCCAAATTGCAGCTGAACAAGTGGATTCAAGAGGCATTGAACTAAATTTAACCCAGAAAACAATATTCTTGCATGTCTAATATGTGTTATTATTAGAACATTTCTATTTCCAACACAAAAATATACAGGTAAATTTTATGTAAAGTGAACCTAGAGATTCTCCTAACCCCAAACACATCATCTTAGTGGGTATGAAGTCATTAAGCTCTAAGACCAGGCAGTCTGACAGGCTGACACCGTAGTAGCCGTCCATTCCACTATCCTTCAACTTGGCTACAGCTAACCAGGAGCAATAACAATAGACTCTTCATGATGATGTTTCTGCTGGTCTCAATTTGTCCAGAGCTGATGCTGAATTTCCTACTTTTTTACTGACTATGTTCAGATAAGAGGACCAGAACAGAGTTATGTAAAAGAACACTAACACACAATGATGGGTTCATGGTTACCAAACCCAGACAGGTAAACAAAGCAGATTGATTGGATGGACTCTAAAGTTTTGCAAAGTTTAGTTTTTTGCAAAGCATTCAAAGCTGTATTATTTACTTTACATCAGAAGACCATAGTTTACCAAATTACAAAACTAGCACAGGACAATAAGCCAATGGACAAAATATTTATTGAGGTTATAGATCAATTTAGCAGTACTATGGTTTTCTCAAATTGGTATTTATTTATTTTATTTTATTTTTTGCACTCAGGCAACCCGTGACCTGTTAACCTTCAGAAAGCATGCAGGTTTGAAGTGTTTAGCATGAATTTATTTTTTAGACCTGTAGGCTGTCCATCTATATTTTTACTGTGCAACTGATATCCTTTTAAGAGACCACTGATACCCCCCCCCACCCCCACACACACACACACACACACACACACACACCTCTCTTCTTTTATGTGCTTGCTGCTCTGTGTGTGGGTGTTGAGACCTAATTGGTGTTTAGACCCCAATGATTACAGTTAACATTTTAGTCAGCATGTGTCATAATAAGACAAGACTCATTTTCTTACAGTAAAGTGAATGAAAACCAGACTCATAAATGTCCATTTATTGCTTAATTTATATTCTTCAGCTAACCAATAAATGAATCTGCAGCTCACCACTAATGCCGAACGTGCTTGAATGTAAGATTTTCTGAATAGTACATTCTTCTTATTTTAATTTAATTGTTGTTATTGTTCTTGTGACTGCAATTAAACGTAATCTGGGCAAAGCTGTAAATTAAAAAAAAAAAAAAAAAAAGAGCACAAACCAGAAGTGGTTTTAAGACTAGAGGGCCAATAGAATATTGACACAAACATTTCGATCCCCAATGTAGCACATAATGTTTTAAGAGTCATTCGATGATTTGTGAATAATATGTAGTTGCCTCACCGTTAAATGGTAAAAGCAAACCCGCACCTTTTAACTCTAGGCAAGCAGAAAATGTTATGTTTCATTGAATTAAGCTGTTAATTTGAAAGATCCCAATGTCAGTTGATCCATCATTGTTGGTGTTTTGGGCCATGGTGTTATAGTTTGACTCCCATAGGCTGACTCCATAGTAGCCATCTATCCCATTAGCCCTGAGCATGCAGGCCCACAGGCTCCTCATGATGGTATTTTTGTTTGTCCAAATATGTCTAAAGCTACTGCTGCTTTCCCCTGTTATTGGCAAAAATGCTCAGCTGAAAATGATGTGGCTGCCCAGGCTTGCTTTTGCATCAAAGTGGAAAAGAAAAAAAAAATAGAGCTGTACAAACAAAGCATATCGATCCAGCAAAAAAAGATCCCCAAAGTTTGTAAAAGTTCTAGATTAGAGGACCCAAATACGCACAAGGGAAGGGTTGGGTAAGAATAGAAATACAAGCAATGGTGGATTTAGAGTTTAAAAAAAAAAATACAGCTGAACAAACAAAACACGTTGTTTGGGCTGAAATAGATCCCAGAGTTCTGGAAAGTTTCTTGTCTGTTTTTACTTAAGAAAAGGTCTAATCAAGGACACAAAGCATTCCATATTTACTGATTTATTTAGAACACATGAGACCACATTTTCTTAATTTTTTAAATGAGGAATGAAAAACGTTGAAAGAGTAGAGATTTTAACTGATGTTTAATCATTTGGGTCACCCAATATGTTTTCTTTTAAAAGTAGAAACAGAGGAGGATGGAGACAATTTACTATGTCGATGACACCCTTCTGTTTATGTGTTGATTAAAGACGACATCCGGACAAATAGGGCCTGAGATCCTGGCCCTGACAGCGAGTGCGCCAGGCAACCCTAAAACCAGATTCAAAGGTCAGTCCAATGAACACAGAACTATCAGTGCATCCCAATCACATAATGATCTGTTCTTACCAGGCTGTGATGCCTTGTTCCCTAACGATACGTTTGGCACAATTGATCGCAGAGGTGACATCATCTATCAAAAGCACTGTGGCCAAAGGGGGAAAGAAAAAAGTTAACATTGTGGAATAATAAGGACAACATCTGGGAAAAGTGAGTGAAAGTGCTTTTATCAAAAACACTTATCCATACACAAAATCAATATTGCAGGTTGAGAAAAGAAAGTAAATAAATCAGTTTTAGAATAAATCAGTATAAATGTATTAAGCCACTGAAGATGATTTACTGCTGAAGACTTAACCTCAGATCATCACTGACCATCGCAGTCAATGTTGCATCCATTTGCTGAACGAATGCGGCGGTCATTGCACCACCAGCGGCTATTTATCTGAAAGATGCCGAAGTCAGTGGATCCATCAGTGTTACGATTTGTTGCCTTTGTGTTATAGTTTGACTCATGTTTGGTCAGGCAAACCCCTGCAGACAGAACAGAAGAGATGGAAATGCAGATTGCCTGAAAGATAAAGGACAAGAGTCCTTTGCACGTCCTGAACTAACTACTTCTCACATGCTGACACTTTGTTAGAGTCCCTTCTCGTCATATTTTAACCCTCTGATTTCTTAGGGTCATCTGTGATTAACCCTAATCACAGATAATCAGAGTATGTAATTTTTTATTTTAATCATATTCCTAATTGACATGCATCAAAAATGATTCATTGGTTCAGATCACACAGATGTCAAAAGCAAGAACAAAACACCTTCACCCCAACTCACTGACTCGCTTACTCTGGAATCTTTTGCACACCATGCAAGTGAGCTGTAACACAGACTGCAAGTTTACAGAGTGGGGATACTTTGTAATAAAGAAACCTTCCTCTGTCTTGGCTCTACCTGAGCTGTGAGATACATCTATAACGCCGATGTTAACTCTAAAAAGCAGTGGAATAAAAAGTTGCATCATGATGGTTAGTGGAGGAAAGATTTGTAAGAAGTATGTAAGAATTGATGAAGCTGATCAGAAAGATGACTTATGGTCTCTGTTTCTATCTCACATTCAATCACTTTTGCTCATGAAACCATGTACAACCTTTTGCTCTGATCATTTAATAAATAAACAAACTTGGATTGCAAAACAGAGACATTTCTCTTCAGGGTCTTACCAAAAACTGTATTTTCTTTCAACCTGACTTCATGACAATCAGCACCATACATGACATTAATTGATAGTTCATTGAACTCTTACTGATGCCAGAGAACCACTCAGGGAAAAAGCTACGGTAGCTTTGTTCTGATATATAATCTCCAGTTACTTGTGCCAAATATCCATATAAATGGGTAGAGATGAACCTACTCCTGACTCTTATCCCAGTCACTTCAATGGTGAACTGCTTATTTTGGTGACCATCCAGGGTTGATCACCTTAGATTGTTTAAGTAAAAGGCTGTACTCACAGTTAGCCAGGCTGACACCACCATAGCCGTCCATCCCGTTTGCCTTCAGCTTACGGGCCCAGTCACAGCGCTCAAAGACTTTAGCACTGGCCACAGTTATCAAAAGCAAGAAAACAAACACACTCCTCATGATGATGTCTGTGCTGTTTCACAGTTGCTGCTGAATCTCCTTATTGCTGAAATAGCTCAGCTGAAAAAGCTGTGACTGTCTGGGTTCAGATCAGAGGATCCAAATGCGCAATAAATGATGGGTTACGTGAAAAAGCTGGGTTCACGATTACACAATCCAGAGAGACAAATAAAACACACTGAACGGGATGAAATGTATTCCAAAGTTCAGGAAAGTTAACAAACAATAAATAAAACCCAATGATGGCACTGAGCCCAAAGAAACACTAAATGGAAAAGTCCAAATTACTCATATTTGAGATGCTGCTCCACGGGGCGCACTACTGGCAGCTCATTGTGACAGCAAGAATAGGAAAGGGGTTTGTAAGGTGTAGCAGAATTCTAACAATGTAATGGCCAAGTATTACATGCTTTTCATTAGAAAAATGATGTCATGGGCCACTTTAAAATCAACATGTGATGTTATAAAATTGTCAGTCTGTGACTCCATGTTTATGTTTAGTTTATTAGTATTCTGTGGTTTTGGTTACCTTGGGTGTTTGTACTCTTCTGTTCATGGTTCATGTTCCCATGTTCTGAGTCCCCCAGTCTGTGTTAAGTTGGTGTGTTATGTCATTACGTGTATGTGTTTCCTCTTTTACTTTGAAGGTCCGTGTCTGTTCTCAGTGTGTTCAATTTACTTTTTCCCTGTCTCGTCAGGTCAGATTACTCCTAGCTGTGCCCTCCTTTTGTGTCTCATCCCCTCATTATCCTTCTGTGTATTTTAACCTCGTGTCAGCCTCTGTTAGTTGCTGGTTCGTCTGCGTTATTCCCCGCCGTCATTCTGTGTTTATTCCTCCGGCTTCCTGGTCATTCTCACTGCAAGGTACCCTCGTTCGTGTTCTGGCTTTGTGTTTAGTTTTAGTTTTCCCAGTTTAGAGTTTTTACTGTTCTGTTTCTCACCACCCTTTTTTGTTGTACTTCACCTGTTGTTAATAAAGCTCACCCTCCAGTTAAGCAGTCTGCATCTTGGGTCCGTTATTAATCCACACGGCCTGCCTCGGCACCCCGTGACAAAAATAAAAAAAATGATAAAAACAGGCTCACAGAAAAGGTGACTCATGGAATAAGAGGCCAACAGGGTTTGTGCTTGAGCACCACCTGGGGTCTGTCTGTGCATGTGCCAGCCCACTTTGCTCCTTGAGGTGATGGTCAACTTGTAATGCTGGCACACTTTGCAAGCAAAATCAAAAAAAGTTGTTAGACTCCAACTGCAACAAAACTACATCCTTGGGGGAAAAAAAAGATGAATCTAGGACTATTGAGGATAGATAGGTGCATAGTTTATACTTTATGTATTTGGTTTTGGGGTTTAGTGTAAATTTCTAGTAGTAAAGTATAAGCATGGTAAAGATGACCACTCACAGTTGGTATTCTCATTAAAAATGAAAATCAGTGTTTGATTAGTAATCAGTTTTAGATTGCGTTAGCTTTGTTCCTATTTTTGTTAATGTGTGTTATGCCACAAAATGAGCTATATCACTTATGTTTTGGTCTTACATGGTATGACCATGTATCAACTGTTTTATATTGTTTCTATAATTTCTAATATGTAATTAGATTGGCATACATTAATGTATTTTAGTTTTTTTACTTATGTTTCAGCACAACTTCATGCCCAGCTAATTTAAGGAACTTGGAAAGAAAAGCGTCTGAACTTCTTTAAGTTTCTTGGAGACATTTCACCTCTCATCCGAGAAAGTCCCAGATTGAAGCCCTATCAGAGTGTCCCCAAACTTTGGTAAAGGCAGAGGATGACTGCAATCTTTACCTAAACCATATTAGGAAACAGATCCAGGTCAATGCCTCAGCCTCTGTATCACCTCTCTTTTGAGAGATTTACCATGTTTGCTACATTGTTGAGCTTTATGTCACTCATTTTACAGCATCCAGTTTGGGTTAGTTGAGATCTAGGACAGATGATATACGAATCATTTTGGGATGTTTTAAGGGTGAAATGTGCTGCAGGATCATTGAAACATTAATATTGTTTTCCCAGTTATAGCAAGTTCAAATTTATCTAAAAAAAACAAACAAAACTGTTGATCAAAGTTCAGTTACCTAACACACTGGGACAAAACATGTTTCAACATATTTGCTCAAATTGACCCGCACTTAAAATAAACAGCACACTGAATATGATAAACACAAAGTGGCTGCACTCAAATCTGCTGCACTTTCTGCTTAATGGGAATCCATTCTATCTGTGATAAGTATGGTTTATGTTAAAGCAACGGCTGGTCATAAAATCTCAACAGGCCTTTGAAGGCTGATGGGTAAAAAGAGGATGTTTCATGCCTTATATGACATTCCTCTTCCTGCATACAAAGATTCCTATGAGTGCCACATACTCTACTCTACTCTACTTTGCTAGACCCTCCCCTGCACAGTTCCCGCTGGTTTCCTCTTTGTGGAGCAAAGTGGGCGATAAACAAATGAGAGAAAATCCGATCAGCTGATCACTGATCAGTTTCATGATTTAACTAGAAAGCGAAAATTTCTGAAGAAATTTTAAGTGTGCCTATGCCGCCGCTAATCAGTATAGTTTGCCATTCAAACGGCTACAGAGAGCAAAACTCACCGGAGCAGCCATTCTCCACCATGAACTATGGTAAAACCAAACACCGCTCGCGCCTCACAGATGACAGCTTACAGTTTTGTGTAAAGATGAGGTGACTTCGTACAGCCCCAATTTGTAGACGCTGTGCGCAGAGGTTCATAAGCAGACCCGACAATGTTTGCATGAACACACTTTGAAGCATTACGTTATGGACCACTTTTCACACATAGTTGCTGTACCCACACAGCCGGCTGTAGCTTTTCATCTCACAGCCCGACACATACAAAAAAAAAAAAAAAAGCAGAGAGAGCACAGACTTTACACCTGAGAGGCGTGATTGCAGATATCGCTGAGGTGGGTCCACCTCCCCTGCAGCGGCACTGCAGACCACGCCCTGCCACACACATCAAACACGTAAAATAAATATTTATGCACTTTTCATTCACTTTTTGTTTTTTGTTATTTTTACACAGTGTTCTGAATGATTAACAATGGTCTACAGCCAATCTTGTGTATTATTATACAAACTTTGGTTGTAAGATTCAGATAACTATTTAATAAAAGCTAAATATTTTATATGAGAGTAAGAAAGAAAAGTATATCTTTGTCTCATACTCTCATCAGACAATACATGAACCTCTCAATAAACAAAATATTTGCTCGGCTTAAATGACAAACCGCTATTTTACACAGTGGAACACTTATTTTTAAACAAAACCAATGCAGTTCGCCACTGACAGTGCTTACCTTTGCACATCACAGTAAACACTGAACCAAGATGGCGCCCACGCGAACGAGAAATCTGAACTACGGTGTCCTGCAGAGGACAAATGGTCAAAATTGCTAAAATTTACAACATATATGCAGCTCAACAGCGACACCTTGTGACTTATTCCAGTCACTACCTTACATATACATAACGTCTTACCTGACATTCAGTTCACCGGACACTCATACTGAATCACCAGCCCATATAAATGAAAAATAAGTCCAGCAGCCAACCAAGGGTCATCACGAAAGACTAGGGGTGACACGACAGCGTGAGCGGGCCTGGGTGTCAGCCAGCCCAGCCTGGGTGTCAGCCAGCCCAGCCTGGGTGTCAGCCAAGCCGCGCTAGCCAGCTAGCCGCCATGCGGCGGTGAAACGAGAGCGTGAGCCGGCCTGGGTATCAGTCAGCCCGGCCTAGGTGTCAGCCAAGCCGCCCTAGCCAGCTAGCTGCCATGCGGCGCTAGCAGTAACATCGTGAGAGATATGGGACTTCTTGATAAAATATGGGACTTCTTGATAAAACGAGCAGATATTTGAAGTTTACACCCCTACATTCTCGCCTGAAAATAGGGGAGGCTGTCATAAAGTTCAAAATCAGTAACTTAGCGCGCACAGCTGTATAGAAACTCCGTCGTGCTAGCTAGCACGCAGTACAGTTATTGTAACTGTCAGCACAACGAAAATAAACTACACCTAAACTCGGTTTATATCTGACCCAAATAGAGTGCAGTTAATAACGTCTTACCTGAAATTCAGTTCACCAGCCGCCTGCTTCTCCTGCATTGGGTTTCCCTTATCCACGATTGAGCTCCGCGTTAGCGACCACTGGTCGATCGGTGTTTCTTTCCCCGCATAGGAGGGGAAGAGACATATACCGGTGGCTAACGCGGAGCTAGCTAGCCACCGGTATATGAACAACTCAGTTATTTTTTCCACATCGACCAGCATCATCGGCCCATATAAACGAAAAATAAGTCCAGCTAAGACAAAGATTGTTTGCGGAGCGATCGGGGGTGAAAGGAGTTAGAGACGCCTCACTGAAAGCCAAGCCTGGGTGCTTTTGAGCGAAGCGGCGCTAGCTAGCCGGCTAGCCGGCCGGCCAAACTAGCTAGCCGGCTAGCAGCAACATCGTGAGAAATCTGTTGCTAATATGGGATGTTTTGACAAAACGAGCAGATATTTGACGTTTACACACCTACATTCTCACCTGAAAACCGGTCGATCGGCGGCCGCCTCACATGTTTCTTTCCCCACATATGAGGGGAAAGAGACACATACCGGTGGCTAGCTAGCTCCGCGTTAGCCACCACCAAACAACTCAGTTAGTTTTTCCTCATCGACCAGCATCATCGGCCCATATAAACGAAAAATAAGTCCAGTGTGAAACAGTCGCTTGGCGAGCGATCGGGTGGTTTAGCGAGTGTCAGCCTCTTAAGTTTAAGACAAGCCCGGCTGCTTTTTAAGCGACGCGGCGCTAGCTACCCAGCTAGCGTCAGTACACAGGAACTACTTCCGGTAGTTATACAAAATAAAAGCGTCCACAGGGACACAGCGGCCGCCTCGCATTACTCCCGACATACCACTAGAGTGAGCCAGCACACCACAAATGAAGTTTTCTTGTTCTCCATTCATTTCAATGGGAAAAAACTTGCATTAAAATATTCATATTTAAAAAACTATAGAAGTAATAAACACCAAAAGTCATAGCAACTCATTCCAGCTCCAGCCGCACACAATGATATATCATATGTGAACCTTGTCTCAAAACTGTGGGGCGAGTTAAGGTCCAAAATTTCAGGCGGAAAAAGAATAATAATAACTAGAAAGCGAAAATTTCTGAAGAAATTTTAAGTGTGCCTATGCTACTGCCAATGAGTGTAGTTTGCTTTTAATGTGGTGCAATAAGTGCAGGTTGCCATTTATAACAATAGGGGGGAGCAATATGCAACATGAGCATAGTTTGCTATTTATACCACAAGAGGGAGGGAAATTGAATACAGCTGATTTTCAAGTTAAAGAAAAGTAAGCTGTATTGTGATCTCTGCTATATGCAGTGCAGCATACAGAGATGAGAGAAAGATGCTCCAGTTACACCATTACAAAAGAAGTTAATCGATATAAAATAAATTATGTTTAAGTCTGAGGTGTTCAAGAGAAGTTACAATTTAGATTTTACAGTTTTGAGTCGTTTAAAGTGAACAGTTTAACAGATTGTAAACCAAAGTAAGTTTTCTTGGTAGAAAAAAAAAAGCCCATTAAGCGGTATTCAATTTGTATTTCAAAGGTATTTTAATGTGAAAAGGGGAAATTATGCAAATTATGAAATTTCCCCTTGTGGGACTAATAAAGGTATCTTATTGTATTCAAACTATATTTTGTACAAATACCATTTACAATAATGTATTCCATTTAAACATGATATTTAGATTGTGGTAAACAGCAAAGCAATATAAAATAAGGAAAAAGGAAACCATTCAAGTAACTTTATATTATGAACCGAAGAGTAAGGAAAAGTATAAATGAAAAGCATACAAGCATTAATGTATATAGATAAACCCAACAATCATATGACCCCCTATGAGCAAGCACTTTGGCGACAGTGGGAAGGAAAAACTCCCTTTTGACAGGAAGAAACCTCCGGCAGAACCAGGCTCAGGGAGGGGCAGCCATCTGCCGCGACCGGTTGGGGTGAGATGCAAACAAATCAAAAACTGTCCACAGAGCTACAGGGGGCACACTGGGATCGCAACAGCAGCCATAGAGGGAGACAGATTAGGATGTTCTTTCCAGTACTGAAGTAGGTCGCTTTTCTTATGTGTGCGTTTTTCTCTGAGAGGTAGGTCTCCACTTTAGTTTCTTCTCATGAGGCATTCACGGATACTTCTGGATAAGGGTCATTTGGAAGCAAGAGGTTGGCTGACTTTGCAAAAACAGCTAGAAAACAGATAAAAGCAAAACACAATTTAAAACAAAACAAGAGACATCACAAAGCGCAGGTTTCAGTTAGCGAACTGGCAAGTCATGATGATCTAATAAATATTTGCAAAAATAAATGTAACTTTAGAACTAAATTACCCAAAACTAAATTAAAAAGGAAGTAAAAGAGAGAAATTTGTTTAATACTGGTGTCTTTTGATTAAGTAAGTTGCCATGTGAGGTAAAACCACACGTGGCTGTAATTTGGTGGCCTGTATATAGTTCCAATCAAAGCGTATAGTTGGCTTAAATGGGTTTAATACTGGTGTCTTTTGATCACTTGACTGTATATAAACCTGTTGAACAAAAGGTGCATTTTAATTTCACTATACCTGCCCATCCTTGTAGCTGGTTTCTAGAAGAGTGGCACAGTTTCAACATCAGTGTAGAGCTTCTCCACTGCCTTCACTGGACAGAACACATCTGAGGAGTTATGAATGAATGGATGAGATTATAGTTTGTTTCAAACACTATCAATACCAAATGTTACAATATAAAGAAAGAAACAAAAAAAATACAAATGACCTGTTATGGCAGGGATCCCATCAGGTGCAGTTGCAGTCTTTCTGTTCACGTTTCTGGTCAGCTCTTCAATGGATGACAGCACATCAGCAGTCTTATCTATGAGCTCCCACTGGTGAGCTGTCAGTGTTGCTGGTAGAGCGTGCTCAGTCGCAAAGACATGAAGATCACGTTTTTGTTGCAGTAGGCTTCGCACCACGTAGAGGCTGGTGTTCTGTTGTGTCTGCGTATAAGAGAACATGATTGACTTTATTTTTCAACAAATTCGGTTCAGAGTGTATAGGAATTAATAAAATAGAAGTACATTAAAGAACAAAGGGGATACAACAAAATTCTTGCTTTCATAATGCTAACATGTAACCATATGTCTTTAACATTTAATGGTAATGTAACTGTCCACTATAAATCCTTAATGGAGGAAGACGTTTTTTAAAATTTACCTTGCTGCCTGGAGGACATAAGGAGGTGGGTCTATTCTCCGTTACCAAGGACAACCTGGCTGGTGCTGTCTGCCAACCCAGGAAAAACAGTATATAATGTTAAGACATTAAGTGACCTGACACATTAATTTCACTCTAAAATGCAATGCATGGCATGAACTGGTATGCCAGTTGGGTAACAGATCGTTTTTCTAGTGGACGTGTGTCTGAAATCTGATGAGAGGTTATGTACAGTTAGTCAAAATTATAAAACCTACTAACAGATTTGAAACAGAATGGAATATTTGATACTGAACAGTAGTGGTTACTAAACTTACAGAGCAATAAAAAAGAAAATCCCTATAGAAGACATTAAGTGACCTGACACATTCATTTCATTTAAATGCTCTGCATACCATGCACTGTTATGCCAGTTGTGTGACATTATAACAAACAATCCTAAACTGTATGGGTAGGTGTTCTTAACTGTCTCAAACGTGTTTCGAAAACTGTTCAACTGTCTGTGATCACTACTATAGCTTCTTTACCTGGTCAGATGGAAAACTACTGACTGCCTCATCTTGGTTGTGGCCAGTGAGCATTGGGACAGCAGGATCGACCAGGTCAAGTGGTTTCCAGCGCTTCTTTTGTGCCTGGGATCTTTTATTTTTTCTCGGCATCTGGTAGAATGTCAGCAGAAAAACAGAATATTAATTGTTGGCATTTCAAGCATGTGATCAGACCCAGCTTTCATTTTAAGTCAAGCATAATAACCAGGTAGCTGCATTGGTAGCCAAAAGACTTTACAATGAAGTAAATCGACAAACAGTAAATGAATCAAAAATTCTGATGTATACCAGCAATTTTTTATTTTAACCCTCTGATACACAAGATAACTACAAGAACCAAAAAATAATAATAAATCTCTCTTTTCTTTAAATAGACATATTGATAGTGTCACTGCCCGGTCTTAAGGCTTTGTTAAGTAAAGTTCCATAACAGTTTGTATATTGTAATTGGGAAAGTGATTACCTTGAAAGTTGGGAGGCAGATTTGTTGACCACGACAACTACTCCATTTTGGTGTACAGTAATTGGGAAAGTAATTACCTTGCAAAGCTGGGAGGCAGTGTTGTTGCTGGGGCGCTGGTAGAATGCCAGCAGCAAGCAAACCCAGATGTTCACAGCTCCTACTTAACACCTTAAACTTTCCAAACAAATCTTACAAGAACATTTGGCAAAGTGATTGGCTTGCACACCTAGGAGACAGTCTTGTTGCCCACAACAGTTTTGTTATAGAGTAATTGGAAAATTGGGTACCTTGCAAGGCTTACAGGCAGTCTCGTAGCTGGGAGGCGGTCTTGTTGCTGGGGCTCTGGCAAAATGCCAGCAGCAAGCAGACCCAGATGGTCACAGCTCCTACTTAACACCTTAAACTTTGCAAACAAATCTCACAAGAACAATAGAAGTACATTAAAGAATGTTACAAGAGGACTCACCTGTACTTCTTGTTGTAGATGCTGATATCCATATTTAGGTCCATCTGTATGACTTTTAGGCGAGAGTAGGCCAATAGGGAGTGACACTTGGCAAGTCCATATCCCTCATACCCTTGCAGTCATTTTGTGTTAGTGAATAACACAATAAATGGGGTTATGATAACTGTGATATGTATTCAGAACACCTGATTGGAGGCAGGCGTATGGCTGTGATATGTAAATGTGATCAATCAATGTGTGTTTTTCGGTAGTTACAGCAGTAATCAGTTGTGCATATCCTCTTGACTGCAACAGTTCTTGGATGGGTTTTTTTCCTCTGCTCATAAGGTCCTCATTGAAGTCTCCACAAACAATAATTGGTTGGTGATTCATCATTTCCAACGAGTCCAAAAGACATTGCATTTGTGGTAAAAACCTCACATGGCTGTAATTTGGTGGCCTGTATACAGTTGCTATCAAAGCTGTGACTGGCGATTCAACCTTGACAACAACAAATTCAAGGTCAGTCACATTTTGCAGGTATTTTCGGGACTCTGCTGTAAGAATTGTGTTGTAGTAAATTGCAACTCCACCGCCATTTACCTTTGCCATGTCTGTATGATTTGTGTAAGAGACGTGTCTGTTGCGTGTGGCCATGTTGTATTGTTCCAGCTGGAAGCGGGGAGAAACCGATGATCCAGACAAGTGTGTTTCTGTTATACATAAAACATCAGCAAGGCTGAGTTCATGGTGGCATCTCATGTCCTCCATGTGAGTTGGGAGACCTTGTGCATTATGATGGATAATTGTCAACGTGGGGACTGTGGGATCTACTGATTTTAAGAATTGCAACAGTGGTCTTGCATTCTCAAATGATGCATGTCTCATATTTTTGAGTGCATCTGTGATGGCAGGATCAGCATAGATTTTCTTTTCATCAAAGTCTGTGATGTACAGTCCTTTAAGTGAGGTTGTGCGGCTGAGTGCAACATAGGCCATTCCAGGTTCAAAAACACGCTTCAAGCATACTACTGCTGATTCCATTGTCATGCCTTGTACTTTGTGAGCTGTACATGCAAAGGCCAACTTCATTGGAAATTGCCTGCGAACCACTCCTTTTTTACTTGTGCATTCTTCACATTTCTCAATATACACAAGATTGTCTGAGGATCCTTGTATTTTTCTGCGAAATTTTTGCCCAGAATTTTCATTGTCCAGCGTGAGTCCAATGAGATTCACAGTTTTTGGTCCATCCTGTGTGGCTGTCACAATGTTCGTGATTGTTCCAAATGTCCCATTAACAAGCCCATCTTCAACATCCAAATTTCTGATAATCATAACACGCACTCCAGGTGCAGCTTGTATGTTATCAGGTAAATCTCCTTTGTTGCCTTTCATCATTTCTGCCAGGAGGACCATGTCACCCGTTCGTGGGTCTTTTCTGTAGTCTTCTGCCTGAATATTTATGATATCAGAATGAAGAGCAGTTACAGTTGCTGAATTGTGTTTGTCGACCTCTTTGTTTGTAGCATAAATGTGTAATACATTAGATGGACAGTCTTTTATGTCATGGATAGCCTGTGTGAGCAAGGCTTTGTCATCGGCTTCAAGAGAATCTGTTTTTTGCTTCACTCTTATCCTGTTCAGAACTTCAGCAAAAGAATGATCATCTTTCTGTCGCATGATTTCTGTCAGGTTGACCATGTGGAAATAGTCTTTCCAGAGATCAAGGACATTGTCCTCATACACACAGAGTGGTTTGGCTTTTCCAAGGGGTGGCAGCTGGTAAAAGTCTCCTACTGCAAGGATAGACATCCCACCAAAAGGTTTCTTGTTTCCTTTGATCTGCTGAAGTCTCCAGTGGATGTAGGCAAAAAGGTCTTTAGAAACCATAGATATCTCATCAATGATCAGAATCTCTGCATTTGAAAGTGAAGCTCTCACTTCATCCAGTGCATTCCCCAGTCCCTGATGAGGCGGTTTTAAAGATCTTGGCAGCTTTAGCAGAGAGTGCAGTGTTTTCCCAGATATGTTAAAAGCTGCAGTGCCAGTAAATGCAGTCAGCAGTACTGCAGGGTAGGACATGTCTGCTTGGTCTCGGAATCTGGGGAGTTGGTGCAAAATCTTTGTTGCCTCCTCATATATGCACTTGATAACATGTGATTTTCCACAGCCAGCTCCTCCAGAGACAAAATAAAAGAACTGCTCAGGACAGTGACCCCACACAAGTTTGAAACACCACTCACGCACTGCGTAGAATATGGATGCTTGGGTTTCATTCAGACTTTGGTACATTTTTCTGACAAAGTCTGGGCTCAGCTTTGGTGCTATGATTGCTGGCATGGTTCCACTGCTGCTACCACTGACTTGGTAGTCAGGAACAATGTCCATTTCATTTTCGCCAGTGTCATGTCTGGATTGTCGTTGGGCCACACACTCTAAACGATCTACTTCAACCTCAGGTGCAAAGGTGTTCCATGCATTGATAAGTGGGCCTTGTTGTTCAATCTGTTCCAGTGCCCTTTCCATTGTTTTGCCATGGCCTTCATATCGCTTTTTGTTAAAGGTAACAATTGGCCGTACTGCATAACCATGTTTTCGTCCACTTTTGTAGAACTGCTCGGATGTGGGGTATTCTGTGTTTTTAAGGTCATCATTTGATCGATGTGGATAATAAAGTTTTAGCAGTCTGCTATAAAACTTTTCTGGTTGTTTCTTTTCTGAGAACCGAGGATATCTGATTATTGCAGGTTTCCCTTTTGTTCTTTTTTGAATATAACCCATGTTATTCAAAAGACGGATGGCATTTTTGGACTCTGTTTGACGGCCGTAGAGAATCCTGTACTCTGAAGCAAATTCACCCAAACACATTCTTTCAAAGTCAGGTGTTCTGGGTCTGTTTGCATATTTTTCTGGCAATCCGGACATCCACACATTTTCATCATCTGGTGCCATGCTCTGCAACCTGCTCATCGGGAGACTCATTTTCAGGGCATCATCATCAGTCTGTATGAAGACCACACTGCGTGAACACTTTTTTAGTGGCAGGCTGCATGTCCTTGCCACGGATTCTTGGGCACTGACTTCTCTGTGTTTAGCATATGCCTGCATTATCTGTTTCATTTCATCTCTTTCATTGACACTGGACTTTTTTACTTCCTGGATGACTCCATTAAGAAATTGTGTCATCTCAAATTCGGGTTTAGAGACATAAGACATCATGTACATCAGGCAGCTGTAGTCATCAATGACATATTGGATGTCCATGTTGGCATTCCAGGCCCTCAGCAGATCTGCATTGTATGCATTCACCCAGCAGTCATTAGGTTCACGCTTTAAGAGGATGACATGACTATTGGTTAAATTGAAGACACAATCCAAGTATTGTTCATAAGTTAATTTGCATTTGTGAAGCAGCTCAGACAAGTCTTCAAACGAGGAATTTGGGTCGCAGAGCAAATCTCTCAATGGCTGGAGTTTTTCTTTGGCCTCTTTCATTTTTTTTGCGAGAGCCATTCGTCTGTTCTTTTGCTTTTCATTTGTGCCTTTCTCCTTACTTGTGCTATGCTGCTTATCATTGTGATCATCATCATCATCTGGGCTTGGGAAAGTGATCATTGTTTGATCTACGGGTAGTTTGGGGAAGCCAAACCTACATGACACATTACCTTTTTTACAGGATCTGGAGTGATTTCTGCTGTGGACTTGAACCTCAGACACAATTTTGTGAAGTTCAGGATCGGCATTTTGGTCAGGCATCTTACATGTTATGTACTTGTCAATAAATTTGTACACGTGGTCTTCAAGGTCGCTTCCAAATTCAGGTGCATCTTTGACCCAAACCAGTAAATGGATATGAGGGCTACCTCTGGCCTGAAACTCCACTCGATAAAAGTAATCTTCTACTTCACCGATGGGCTGTGCTGGGGACAGGATCAGTGTTGTCATTAGTGCATCGACTCTTTTTTCAAACAATCGCATCACAGTCACAGGGTTGCTTCGGAGAATTTCACACTTTGTGTTCCAGTCAAGTTGTGAAAAATCCACCTGTTCACCTTGTTGAGTTTTTATGACCTCAACAACCTCAGGCCATCTCATTTCAGCAGCTGAAAATGTCAGGAAAAAAGTTGGCTTTCCTAACTGTCTGACCATAGCATGTAGGTCTTTCAGTGCCTTCTCCCAATAGGCTGGAGTACCTCTCAGAGGTTTCATGAAGCGTGTTGCGTCTTTGTTATTTATCAGTTTCTCCACTTCGTCTTTATTTTGAAGCATTCTGTTAGAAATTTTACGCCCATCCTTGGTGATTGCCTTTCCTTTGCGCAATTGGATGGACATGCTGTTTGTAGCCATGTGTGTTTCTGTTACAAACTGTGCAAAGAATAGGTAGCTTTGGTCAGTTGCAAACCGTGTGTCTGCAGAGAACAGCCGTGTATTAAAATACATGCTTGGGTAAAGTTTCACTTGTCTGGCTTCATCTAATGTGTTCTGTCCAGTTGGGAACTGGACAGGAAAGGCCATGGCTTCAAGTTTAGGAACAGAGAAGAAGCCAACAGGTCTATTTCCTTGCGCGGGTGCAATGCTAAATATTCCTTCACCATATGATAAAATGTCCTGTGCTATATCTGGTGGTTGCATACAGGTGTCTAGAACAAGACCAGGTCGAAGTTCTTCCTTTTCTTTCTCCATATCTTGTAAGGGCTGTTCATTTGACTGTTCAGGCTCCATTAGTTGGTTTACATCATGACATGGCTCAAGCAGTCCAGCTGTTGTATCCTCAGTGGTTCTTCTTTCTGGTACAATTTGCTGGTCGAAGTTTCTGGGCAGTGCATCTTGAATATCTGCATCAGCAGTGTCATGTTCCGTCTCGATTATCTGATTACTTGTGGGATCAGCAAAAGTAGCTTCATCATCAATAGATACATCTTTGTATTCTGAATGCATCTCTTTTAGCTTTGATAATCCTGCTAACACGTTCTTCATGTTTACAGTGTAGAAGTGTTGGTAACCTTTGAATCTGATGTGTCTCTTCAGCTGTACCTGCAGGAGCTGGGCTTCACTGTTAGGTCTGGGAAGACAGTTTACTGTGGTTTCCACATCCAATGGTACACAAACAACAGCCCCATGTACGGCTCTTTGCTGTCCTTTTGGTAATGCAATGATTTTTGCAAACGGGAGAATTTTAGCAGTCAGTTGTCGTTCTAGTACATTTAATCGACTCAGTTCAATTGGAATGGTTGCTAGTGCTAAATTGTTTGCTACTGCGACGGATGGCATCTTGCCTCTTTGTAGGTGGTTGTCACAGTTGTAGCAAATCCACTCTTCCATTCTTTGTTTTGGGAAAGTACAATTAGCTGAGCATTCCCTGTCACAAACATGGACAAATTTTCCTGTCAAGCAAGTGGCAACAATGTTACTATTAGTAACATACTTTGATCTTTTGCAATGTTTAACTTGATTAGGAAACAGAGTTCTGTGGCACACTGTACAGACATGGGTGGGT